>NC_071398.1:51322747-52567230 GCF_022682495.2 Desmodus rotundus | reverse complement strand
TTCCACTATAATCAACCAGGTTCCTGCTGACCTGCCCTAAGATGTTATTCCCAACAATTCCCACAAGATGGCAGCAGAGATGCACACCTGGGACACGTATTAGTGGCTTCGCCAAACAGTTCCTTTGGTTTTCACGTATAAAATGATAGCGGTTTTATTTTTTTTAGCTTCTTGGATTAACATTTATTTTAAATGGATTTTACTTTCTTCATTATTTCAGGAAGCCACAATGAACAAAGCAAATTACAACTGATTTTCAAGCACACTTGGAACTTCTAAAAACCTGACTCTATTACATTATAAAGCAAGTTCCAACAAATGGCACATAAAACACGTTTATCGCTATCTTTGCCCTAATCTGGACACCAGTCACAAGGCAACTGGACAGTCCATACATTTAGACGTTTTAAAATACATTTCTAAATATCACTGCCATCAACAGTCATTGATATTCCACCAGAATCAACCACTTTTACTGTTGACCGGCACTAAGGTGTTATTCCCGAAATGAACAAGAGATGGCAGCAGAGAACCAGGCTTGCAGCTTTTTTTTTTTTTTTTTTAATGTTGACCATGTACTACAGAGCAAGTTTCAAAAATATATATCAAAGGATTGAAATTATATAAAGTATGTTTCTTGCTCTCATTGCAACCAATCTAGCAATCAGTAATAAAAGATAACTCGAAAGTCCTTATATTTAAAAATTATAAAATACACTTCTAAATAACCCGCAAATTAAATTAAAATTGCAGTTAGAAAAATAATTTGAACTGAATGAAAATAAAAATAGTACATAAAAACACTCTGGAAAAATGTATTGATAAATCTACACATTAGGGAGAAAGCCTGGAAGTTCACAAATTTTGCATCACATTACAAACCCAGAATAATAAATTAAATCCAGAGAAGGTGGAAGAATGCAAATGTGCAAGTGGTGATGTCTGGAAGGGTATGTACTTTTCCCATTGAATAATTTTTTACTGTTATTCTATTACACTTTCCCAGTTTTCCCCCTTTGCCCTCCTCTGCCCATCCTACCCCCACCTTGTTTAGAAGCATATATACTTAATATAATAGCAGTTATTACCTGTTTGGGTAAGATTTTCAAGTATTTTCACTTTTCTATATAATTTAAGTAAGCGGCAACAACAAAAAAAAAGGCCATCTCAGTTTGGGCTTAAAACATTCTAGAGGAAAACACGGCATAATTTAAAAATAATAATAATCTAGTCTGTTGTGGTGACAACACCAGAGGCCTTTTCTGTGCTCGCCCAGCCTGATCTCAGAGGGGCTCCTTTTCCAATTTTCACTTCTTCATGTGCAAATGCAGCCGAGAAAAGAGGAAATGAAAGGTCTAGGTGGGCGGAGAAGCCCTGAGCAGCACAGCGGGAGAGGGAGTTTGCCCCGGGGCTGCCTCACTTCAGGGCCTCCTCACAGCCCTGATGCTACGTGACTAAGAAGCAGCACTATTGAGTCGATACACAGTGTGCTGCTTCATACTTCACCTGTGACGATGCTGAGCTTCTTAACAACCCTTCTGTGCTCACAGCCATTATTCTGTATTAAAATTGAGGTATTTGCACTAAAGTTTCCTTCTTCGCCACAACCCAACCTTGGGACTCCTCTTGGCATCGACTTGTAGCCAACGACTATAAATTTATAGAAATGCACATGGACCCCACACACAAGCCCAGAGACCCCAAAGCCACACCCAAAGAGACCTCAGATCCGAGACCCATAGCCAAATAGATTCAAACCCAGGCCACAGACCTCAGACACAGGACCCAGATCCGTAACCAAGACCCCACAGCCAGACTCCAGAGTTGGAGCTAGACAATGAACCCTAGCTGCCAGATGCCAGACACAGAAGCTGACCCTCACTAGTCAGGGCTTATAATATTCTTAATAGCATTTCTATAAATGACCTTGGACCCAGTACTTAAATATAAAGTTCATTCTTTTGATAATAAGTCGTTTTCATCTCTCAAACAAACAGTAACTGGGTGACACAGTACATTTCGCACTACGGAAGTGTTCCTGCTGGAATAGAACTCTGGATGCAAATCGGACACTTTGGGTGGTCAGGGTGCTATTCGGATATGGAAGGCGGCGGGGGCCACTGGGTGTAATGAGGGTGTGCAGAGTTTTTGTTAAGTCATTTTTAAATGCAAACATATATAACCAACTACTTCTCATCCATTCTTTTATCTACAAAAAATATGTATAGATAGGTTTATTCTAAGTAAAGGAGAAAAGAAATGACACAGAATTCCAAATGACATGAAGGAAAAGCAAGTTTTCCCTGCACATTGCCCAGAACCTGACCCCTGTGACTAGTCCCTGCATCTCCTTTCAGCACGTGTCTTCTGCCTGCGTTGTTTTTAACACAATTTGTTTTGCAGGATACTTTTCTCACATAACAACATTACTTAGAAAATTATTCTCTGTTAAATTCTATCAGAACCATCTTACTAGGTTCTGTTTCTTTAATGAAATGTCATATATTCTCACTCATTTTTAATGTTCTATAATATTTCACAGTGTGAGAAACCATAATTTAACAAATTCTCTTCTACTGAATTTGTTAAAATGTGTAAGATATATTACTATTTAGTAAGATATATACTAGAATTACATCTGTTATTATATGTGTTGGATAAAATATATTAAACATACTTCATTTCATACACAGGGAAGCAAAACTGGGGGGAAATTTTTTATGCTTTTCTTTTAATTTCATTTATTAATTTGAAAGAGAGAGAAAGAGAGAGTTGTTCTGCTTATGTATTCATTCATTGGTTGCTTCTTGTATGTGCCCTGACTGGAGAATGAACTGACCACCTTGGCATATAGGCAGGACACTAACCAACTCAGCTACCAGGCCAGGGCTACCAGGGGAAATTTTGAAAAGTGAAATTTCTGGGTCAGAGGGTATGAAGATGCTATTTCCGGATGGCTATTCTCAAAATGATCACCAGAGAGTCTGCACCAAAGGACCCTTCCCAATAGTCTTTCAGAGCAAGGACATGGTACCTGCTTGCTCATCAGCCTCAGGGATTCCAGGAGTCCTCCAGATCCCCATACGGGCCACCAAACTGTGTTGACCTCAAAACTATAGCAGTCAGTCATTTTACCAGCAGATAAGGGGTTTATTCGGAAACAGTAGAAAACGCAATTTAGGACAATCAAGCTGTACAAAACTCATAGGCAAGCTCCACAATTAAAGGAGAGGTATGTTACTTACCGGGACAAAGGAGGAAGTTGGGAGGGGTCATTTCAAATGAAAGTGCAGAGGAGAAAAGCGTCAGTTCAGGGTGATCTTGGCTTCTCTGTGGCTGAGTTGCTGGGGAGTCGGTTTCTCCTGGGAGCACACGATACCTCTTCATGTTGGGGCCTGTGACAGACAATTTTTCCTGTAATTGACCCCGGTGGTGCTATGTGACAGCACCCCCACTGATCCCCGATTCCACTTTAGTGAGGTTTCCCTTTATGCAATTTCACAGTAATAATTAGTTAGTTGGCTTATTTGCAATCCATGGAAATCAAGGTATATTTATGTGCTCGAAACGAGGTAAGGACCAGAGACACCCTTCCCATTTTATCCCGTGAAAGCCAGCAGCAGTTACACTGACCCTGCTCTGTGGACCGGTCCTCAAATTTGATCTTATTTTTATGCAAAATACTTGTAGGTTTTCTCAGTGTTTTTTTTAATTTATTTAGTCTTGTTTAGTTTTATCTTGTCTTCCTATTTCTGAAATGTTTTTAGGCCTGAGTTACTTAAAAATACCTATTTCTCATAACGCCACTTCTGTGAGACGTGAAATTCTCCCAGTGTGTTTTCCAGTGTACTTACTATGTCATTTGTTGTGTTTAAGTCTGAACCCTCTGGAACTTATTTTGTGTCTACCAATTGGGTGGTCAGAATTTACTGACTTAACAGTTTCCCGGAATGCAATGCAGTCTTGACCACATCCTCACTGGTTAAGCAGCTCTTGCTGAAAGTGGGTTTGACAAGGGAAGGCACGGAAGGGCCTAGCCGAAAGTTGGGGACCCCGACTACAGTCTGATGGAGCAAAGACACTTTGTCAGGCGGCAGGAGGGCCACGTCCACCCTAAGGTCCGGCCCCGGCTCGGGGCTCCCAGCTCCTGCAGGGTGCGTCCCTCACCAGCCGCAGGAAAACAAGTTACGGAAACCGACAAGCCACAGTCCTCTCACTGCAGGCTGCGTGACAGGCGCTAGCCGGGCCCAGAGCAGCCAATCCCAGCGGGGTGGGGCGGGCCTTCCTTCCGCCAGTCTCGAACCCTGGAATAACAGTCTGGCTCCGCCCCTGCCCCGCCCTCTCAGCTTCTTCTGACTCCATTGGCGGGCAGGGCTCTGGGATCGCAGCACTGATTGGCGGCTTGCTCCAAAGTGGCTGTGTAGGCAGGAACCTCGCCCCACCCCCGCACCCTCACACCTCCCGAGGGCGGGAAGTCGAAGAGCTCAGAGAGGACTCTCCGCGGAGGTGTCCAGCACGGCAGGGCCCCCAGAAGACTGACCCGTAAGCGGGAACCTTCCCAGGTGGGACCCTTAGCCCGAGACCTTCAAAGTACAGCCTAAAAGACCCCAGATGCCCTCATCCTGCGGGGCCGCAGATCCCTTAAGCATCGAGGGGCCCGCGTCCGCTAACCCGGAGGACCCCACATCTCCTGACCCCCAACGCTTACACCCCCAAACATCTTGAAAACCCCAGTTCCCCTCAGCTCGGGCAGCCTACCTGCAGCTCGCCCGGAAAGACCAAGTTTCCCCCAATTCAGAGACCCTGAATGCCGTCGTCCTGGAAACTAACTCAACGGCGGGGAACCTGAAGCCCCTGGACTAGAGGCCCCAAATCTCGGCCTCAGAGGTCCCGCCCCCTCCCCCAGGCGCTGCAAGAGTCCGCAGCCCGGAGCGCGCAGGCCCGCACCTCCGCCCGAGAGATGGCGGTCTGCTGGAGGCAGCGCCCCGCGTCCGCTCCCCCGGCGCCCTGCCAGCGTGGGAAAGGCGCTTGGCCCTCAGCGCCTTCTCCTTCCACAGGAGCCTCGGACTCGGGGCTGGGACGCTATGAACCCTGACGGGGTCCCGCAGGAGCACCCTGAGGGAGAAGCGGGGCGGACGGGCCTGAAGCCTCAGGTGAGCTGTGGGGTCGGCGGGAAGCGGGGGGCAGGGCTCTGCAGACGTCCGGCCGTCGGGGTGACCGTCGCTGCGCGTGTGCAGGGCGCTGGTGGGAGAGACGGGGCTCCGCGTGGCAAGGCCGCATCAGGGAGGCGGGAGAAGGCGCAGAGTGCGGGCGGGCGCCCGGGACGCAGCCCGGAGAAACAGCCGCTCGGGGACCCGGAACACGACCGAGAGAGACTCGGGCTCGGTGCTTGCGGCACAAAGACCACCGAGGCCCCACCCGGGGGGCAGGGCAGGCCCGCCTCGCGCGCGCGTGCGCATCACTGAGTTACTGGTACGTCCACTCTCCTCCCCAGGCCAAAGACGCTTGGAAAGACGTTTCCCTCTACTTCTCAGGGGAGGAGTGGGCCGCGATGGGAGACTGGGAGAAAGGCCGGTACCGGAACCTGAAGAGGAACTTCGACGTGCTCCTCAGCCTAGGTAGTGCGCAGGCACCGGGCGGAGGAGCCTGGTGACCTGACAGGCTGCTGCGCTGGCTCAGGCTTGGGCGGCTCCCTCCACCTGCGGGTCCCTCCCGTTTGCACGTGGAGGGGGGATTTGCTCCTTCTTGTCAGAGCAGGGCCCTCACTGACAGGGCAGACTCTCCCATCCCCTCAGAGCCAGTCACCACGGACTTCCTGGAGCTTGTTCCTCCTCCAGGCTCTTTGCTTTCAGGACAAAGGTCTTGTCTCTTTCCAGGTCTCAGGGCTCCTCGACCAGCTTTCATGTGTCACCGCAGGCAGGCCACCAAGCTCCAGGAGCAGGACCCTGAGGATTCTGATGAAGAATGGACTCCAAGGCAGCAAGGTGAGGGGCAGGAGGAACCAGAGCTGCCCTCCTCACTTGGACCTGCTTTAGGTCAGGCTGCATCTCAGCAATTAACATGGGAACAGGGTTTGCTTGTTCAGCAAACAAGCAAGATGCAAAACAATGTATTATACAGTAAGGGGCTATTCGTGTAAACTTTCAAGTGTGCAACATAATCATATGTATTTATAGATACAGTAATAAGCAGTAAGTGTATAAGAACATACAAGTGAATAAGAGATAACTAATTCAGAATAGTTGTCATCGCAAGAGAGGGAGGCAGTCTGGCCAGTGAGGAGTGTTCCAACACCCGGCTGCCCGATGGCCTGCATGGAGACAGACGGAAACGGTATTAACCATGGTGATTACGGCAGTTTGGGGGAGGCCCAGGGTAGGGAGGGGTTGATCACTGTATCATTTCCTGATGTCAGCCATGGTGCCATTCTGTCTAGTATCACGAGTGTTTGCTTGGTAGGGTCAGTCCACTTTCATGGGTCTGGGGTTGAAACACAGCTGATGCCAAGATGCAATCTTTAACTTGACTGGAATTCTGTTTCTGTGGTCAGCAGACTGTTGATGCTGACCACAGTCTAAAAGTTAAGGAAGGATGTGGACAGCCAGTATGTGCCCAGGTGGGAGGGTACCAGAGAAAGGAGGCAAGGTGGTCGTGGTGCCCTTAGCCTGGACAAGGCCACTTTGAATGAAGAAAACAGGAGAAAGGGTTATGTTAAAGAAATGGAGTTTCTATGCGGTTACTTTTTTTATATTTTTGCCATGAAAGGCCAATTTTTTAATAAACGTAATAGATACTTTATGAACATAGGATGAAGCATAGATAACACTTTGTCTATTTTTTTTATCATTCTAATGAAATTAGTTGATGGCCCCAAAAAAATCATAGGCCTTATAATACCTCAAAAAACATTTTCTAATCATTCTTGAATTGTGCTCCGACTACTCACATTCAGAATTCTGTGTCCCTAATAAGAATCTCCACATTTTGGAAACATTTACCAACCAAAACACTTTCTCATCATCTTTTAGTCAAACCTTCTTGGGTGGCCTTCAGAAGGGAACAGAGTGAACACCAGAAGGTGAGTATTTCTCAAATCCTGTTGACAAGAAAATTTCCCCCATGGGTAGAAATTCAGGTAGGAGTAGGAAAATGCAGAAAGTATCCTAGGAACTGCCGCCTTCCTTTCCTGGTCTCTTCAACACATTGTCCAACGTTATCCTTTTTTAAAGATTTTATTTATTGATTTGTTTAGAGAGGGGAATGGAGGCAGAAAGGAGAGAAACATGTGCGAAAGAAACATGAATAGGTTGCCTCTCACACTCCCCCAACTGGGGGACCTGGTCCGCAACCCAGGCGTGTGCCCTGACCAGGAATGGAACTGGTGACCTTTCAGTCTGTAGGCCAACGCTCGATCCACTGAGCCACACCAGCCAGGGCTCATCATCATCTTAATAGTTAATAACTACAGAAACAATAGTAACAACTTTAGAAGTTGTTTTATTTTCACAAGGTTTCAGACTTTAAGAATTCTATGTGAATAAACTCACACATTACAACCACCTGATGAGGTAGGTAATCTGTCACCATCCACGATGAGGAAAGTAAGCTTTCAGAGATACACAAATGTTTGACTATATGTCTAAGATCACAGTATCAGTGATATTGCAATCTAATCCACAGTTTCTTCTCTAAACCACTTACAAACTCATTACAACTTCTTTTAAGTTTTTTTATATATTTATTGATTATGCTATTACAGTTGTCCCACTTCCCCCCCCTCACTCCACTCCATCCTGCCCACCCCCTCCATCCCACATTCACCCCCTATAGTTCATGTCCATGGGCCATACCTATAAGTTCTTTGGCTTCTACATTTCCTACACTATTCCTACCCTCCCCCTGTCTACTTTACACCCATCATCCATGCTACCTATTCTCTGCACCTTCCCCACCCCCCTCCCACTCCCCCATTGATAACCCTCCATGTGATCTCCATTTCCATGGCACTGTTCCTGTTCTAGTTGTTTGCCCAGTTTGCTCTTGTTTTTGTTTTAGGTGTGGTCGTTAATAACTGTGAGTTTGCTGTCATTTTTACTGTTCCTATTTTTGATCTTCTCTTTCTTAGGTAACTCCCTTTAACATTTCATATAACAAGGGCTTGGTGATGATGAACTTCTTTAACTTGACCTTATCTGAGAAGCACTTTATCTTCCCTTTCATTCTAAATGATAGCTTTGCTGGATACAGTAATCTTGGATGTAGGTCCTTGCCTTTCATGACTTGAAATACTTCTTGCCAGCCCCTTCTTGCCTGTAAGGTCTCTTTGGAGAAATCAGCTGACAGTCTTATGGGAAGTCCTTTGTAGGTAACTGTCTCCTTTTCTCTTGCTGCTTCTAAGATTCTCTCCTTCTCTTTAATCTTGGGTAATGTAATTATGATGTGCCTTGGTGTGTTCCTCCTTGGGTCCAGCTTCTTGGGGACTCTCTGAGCGTCCTGGACTTCCTGGAAGTCTATTTCCTTTGCCAGATGAGGAAAGTTCTCCTTCATTATTTGTTCAAGTAAGTTTTCAATTTTTTGTTCTTCCTCTTCTCCTTCTGGCACCCCTATAATTCGGATGTTGGAACATTTCAAGATGTCCTGAAGGTTCCTAAGCCTCTCCTCATTTTTCCGAATTCTTGTTTCTTCATTCTTTTCTGGTTGGATGTTTCTTTCTTCCTTCTGGTCCACACAGTTGATTTGAGTCCCAGTTTCCTTCTCATCACTATTGGTTCCCTGTACATTTTCTTTTGTTTCTCTTAGCATAGGCTTCATTTTTTCATCTAGTTTTCGAACAAATTCAACCAATTCTGTGAGCGTCTTGATAACCAGTGTTTTGAACTGTGCATCCGATAGGTTGGCTATCTCTTTGTCGCTTAGTTGTATTTTTTCTGGAGCTTTGAAGTGTTCTGTCATTTGGGCCTTTTTTTTTTTTTCTTCTTGGCACGTCTGTTACTTTAAGGGGCGGAGCCTTAGGTGTTCACCAGGGGCGGGGTAACGCTGGTGGGGGTAAGGCTGATCGCTGCGCTGTGACGCTCTACGTGGGGGAGGGGCCGAGAGGGAGTAATGGCGCCCGCTCCACTCTCCACCGGATTTCAGCCACTCCCTTGACTACCCACAATCAAACTGGGCCCCGTGGTGCTGGTTCCCAAGTGGGTGGGCTTGTGCACGCCCTAGGCCCCTGTGGGTCTCTCCAACGACCTCTCTTATGAGGCTGGGAGTCTCTCCTGCTGCTGCCCCACCCCCCACAGGCGTTTTCAATCAGAGGTTTGAGGCTTTATTTCCCCGCGCTGGAGCCCTGGGTTTCACGGTCTGCTTCGCTCCCTGCTGTTTGTCCCGGTTTATCTGTGCGCGAGTGTGGGGCCGCAGGGTCTGCTAGTGGTCAGACTGCCTGCCCTGTTCGTCCCACACTCCACCAGTCTCGGTCCTGCCACGGCCACGCGAGTCCTCTCCGCCCCTCCTACCGGTGTGGATGAATGTTTATTTTTTATTTCCTTGGTATCGGACTTCCTTGTTCGATTTTCCGTCATTTCTGGTTGTGCGAGGAGGCGCAGTGTGTTTACCTACGCCACCATCTTGGTTCTCCTCATTACAACTTTCATGGTTTTGCCCTGGCCAGCATGACCAGTTGGGTGTCATCTTCCAAAGCGAAAGATCACGGGTTTGATTCCTGGTCAGGGCACATGCCTGGGTTGTGGACCAGTTTCCCGATTGGGGTGTGTGTGAAAGGCAACATGTTTCAATATTTCAATGTTTCTCTCCCTCTCTCCCTCCTTTCCCCTCTCTCAAGAAGATAAAATCTTTTTTAAAAATTAGAAAAATAAACTTTCATAGTTTCTAATGTTTACATTGTCTTATCCATGTGTCATTACATCATTCATCTGACTGATGCTTTCAACCACAGTTCTTCTCTGCTGTGCTCCAGTGAGAGGTGCACTGAGACCCTCTGAGTAAGGAAAGCATACGATGTGCAGGCAGTTGGCACGGTAGATGGCCCCAGATGAAGAAGGATGTAAAATCCCCAGGATCAGATCCTTCCACTCTAATCAAAGAAAGTATCTCCTACCCCCGAGAAGCTTCAGGTTTGATGATTGAGAAACAACAAATAATAAAATGACTTAAAGACTTCATATAGGTTACACACTCTTCAATAGAAACTCATCCATCGGGAACTGATTTCATATGCCATTTCTTGTAAGGTGAAGTAACAGCTTCTTTCCCTGAATTCTAATGAAGCCACTCTCATCCTGTTTAGAATCATTTGTTCAGCCTGCCTACCTCTGCGTTGTGAGCTCTTTGAGAGGCTGGTCCATACCTGAGACTTCTCAGAAGTCACAGGCCCAGATCAGGGCCTCTGAATGTTTGCTGAATGAGTAATTTCACAATTACAAATTAAACTAGAAGTAGATAAATGAATGCTGAGGGTAACTTCTGTGAGATTTGACATATGGAGAGAGCTGAGAGGTAAATTGATAGCAGGACTGTAACCTCTCATTCATACTATATTACACAATTCACAGAACACTTTAGTAAGCGTTATTTAATTGCATGTTCACTGAAACATTGAAAATTAGCATGTTATAGATCATGAAACTGAAGACAACTAGCTACTGATACAGCCTTATTGAAACAGAATTGGTGGGAACCAGCTAATCTAAGAACAAATATTCTTTCTAAGGTATTGCAAATTTTATCACCATTTTATTTATTGTCTAGATTTGTTTCTGCCAACTATTTCTTTATTCTCTTCCTAATATCCTTCACTCTCAATATTACAGAGACAGTTGAAAGAAAAGAGCCATAAAGCATGGGTTCTAATCTTGGATTCATTACACACATTGGCCCTATCCCCTCTAATATTCATACTCCCTAGGTATTTCCAGGGGTTGGAGTATTAAAGACATGCATGTAAAATGTATCATAAGCCTTAAAAATTAAATACATGATATCTTTTAACATGTCTCTTATATTGAAGGCAACATCCAGGGTGCCGTTAAATAATAAATGTAGTTTGAAGGAATTGTCAGGAACAGCAAATTTGATGACTGCAAGTGACTCAGAGCAGGCCCCGAATCCAGCGTCCCCTCCTGGAGAAGCGTGTGCCTTTGGACAGCACACTAGACGAAAATCGGGTAAGAGAACATAATTTGGAAACGTGAGTTCCTCTAAGTCCTACAGAAGGGCTGATAGCTATGGCCTGGGTCTGTGGGGCAGACTTTGGATGTGCCTGGATTTAAGCTGGGCTAAGCTGAGGCTGAAGTTAGCACTGGAGCTGTGGGCAAATCCTATAAATTTTCTGAGCTCCTGAATACTAATGTGTAAAGTGAAGATAAGGAGACATCGCTCGTATATTGTTTGAAAACATTAAATTACATTTAAAACAAGTGACACATGCAAGTTGTCCAACAAATCCATCTGTGATAATAGCAGCCACACTTTATTGGTGTTGGGTGCCCAGGCCTTTACTCAAGGCCTAACACATAATGTGCACTCCATAAATACTTTATGAATGATTACAGGTTGGCAAGTTACACCTGGTAATGGGAAGATCTAGAAACTAAAATTGAATCAGTCATCTGTAGTTAGTGTGGAGTCTTAGTCTTCTGAACCAATAGTTAGTGTAGGAAAATACCGGAGTATGTAGAAGGGACAGGTAATAATTTGATGGGAGGACATTGTGTGTTATATGACAAAATGGGAACTAACACTCCACACCCCACCAACCTCGCTCACCTGCTCTTCTCCAACTTAGAACTCAGGAGAAAAGAAATGGACATGAAGATGTACAGCCTACAAGAAAGAAAGGGCCAAGAGATCAGCGAGCCCCAGGATGATGACTTCCTCTGTAAGTGACCCTCACTAAGAAGCATGTTATGATACAGTAATTTCATCCAGTCCTTTGGTCCCCAAATCATTCCCTTCCTCTAGTGACCTGGAGTACAGCACTGAGTCTCAGTGATGTCAGTGCCAGACTCTCTCTGAAGCTCTTTGTGTCCAGGAACATGCACTATACCTTCCCTAACCCCTGTTGCTCTCGCCTCCAGATTGTGAGAAGTGTCAGAACTTCTTCATTGACAGCTGTGCTGTGCATGGGCCCCCTACATTTGTAAAGGACAGTGCAGTGAACAAGGGGCATCCCAACCGCTCGGCCCTCACCCTGCCCCCTGGGTTGAGAATCGGACCATCGGGCATCCCTGAGGCTGGGCTTGGAGTGTGGAATGAGGCAGCTGATTTGCCAGTGGGTCTGCACTTTGGCCCTTATGAAGGACACATCACCGAAGATGAAGAGGCAGCCAAGAGCAGATACTCCTGGCTGGTGAGAAGTATTTGCCTCTTCCACTGTCCTCTGGCTTCCCACATTCCTTCTGAGGCCTGGAGAGACCTCATCTCCTACATGCTAGACATGGAGGGACAATATGGTTAGCTGTGTGCACTGACTGGACTTTACATGAACATAGAACTCCTGTTTAAGGATCAGAGAGTAGGTGGGAGCAAAGTGGTGCAGACACAAAGGAGTGGCTCCTCCCTTGTGGGGCTCCTGTTCTGATTGGACAGACAGACTTGGATGTGTAGATGATGAGTAAGGAAAATATCGTGTGGTCACAGCTGGCAGTGGAATCCCCGTGTAGGCTAAAAGAACTTGATGACAGTAGAGTAAAATAATTCCTCTATTACCTCCCTACCCAAAAAATAAAAGTTGTTTAACTTCTTTTCTGAAACACAGATCGCCAAGGGGAGAAACTGCTATGAGTATGTGGATGGAAAGGACAAATCCTGGGCCAACTGGATGAGGTGAGGTCAACAGGTCTCTGGGTGCCAGAGGGGACTCATCCCCCATAAGCCCTTATATCTTTCCCTCTCATCATGCCTCACTCAGCGGTCTCCCATATTCCTTTTTTCCTCTTTTTCTCCATACAGTGCTCTTTCACTTCAGGGGACGTTTAGGAAAAAAGTATAGCATATGTCCTCAAAATGTAAAGCTCTCTGCTAGACACAATCTGGGCACTGGAAAGGACCTTGAACAGCCTAGATTCACCAGGGACACCAGATTACACTTTAATTTATCAAATTAGCATTAATTAAGCACTCACTATATTCCAGTTTAGATGAAGGAATACATTACTTAAACAGATCACGCAACCCATGTCCTTATGGAGGACTTCTCTCAGACAGACATAAAACAATTGCTTTTAGAAACATTTAACTATAATTTCCAAGAAGTGCACAGTGTCAAGACAAACCAAGGATGGCCTAAACCTGGGAGGGCAGCAAACCGTTCCAGCCTCACTTCTAACTAGAGCTGGGCTCTGAGGCCTGCAGAGGAGTGGTCACGGGCCCCTTTCCTGAGAGGGGCTCTCTCTTATCAGGGATAACAGAATGGGAACCAACTACTATTGTTCTGTTTTATTCTACTAAGACAAAAAGACTTCCAATTTTCTACAGTAGCCTTGGGGAGGCAAGTGAACAGTACCCTAAATAAAGTGTAGGGGCGTTGGAGAAAGGCCTCTCAAGAGAAAACAGACATGGGCCGAGTACTGAATAATTAGTGAGCTAATTTAGAAGCAGGCCCTAGATCAAGCACCAGGTTCTGTGGTGTGAGACAACTTGATTTAGACTTGGAGAAGCCAGAGATCACTGCATATTATGGCCAGTCAGGGTGGAGGTTAAGTCTAGACCTGGGTCTTAGGAAATGGTATTAGGCAGTATTAGCACTGCAAGCGGGACTTGGAGGTAGGAGTTCACATGACAGCTGACAGATGCTCAGATGTTGAACAGAAGGTCCCCGGGAGCAGTAGGGGTGGTGAGCGACACCAGAGCCTGAGGGCCAGAAGAGTCAGTGAGGAGCTGGACGTGGACTTTGCTTCGCTGGAGGGGACGGTGCAGTGTGGCAGGTGATCTGGGAAGGGCTTTTCAGGTAGTGGGAACTCATCACTGTGCTTTTCTTTCCCTTCATCTGCCTCAATCCCAGGTATGTGAACTGTGCCCGGGATGATGAAGAGCAGAACCTGGTGGCCTTTCAATACCACAGGCAGATTTTCTACCGAACCTGCCGGGTCGTCAGGCCCGGCTGTGAGCTGCTGGTCTGGTACGGGGACGAGTGTGGCCAGGAGCTGGGCAGCAAGTGGGGCAGCAAGTGGAAGAGAGAGTTCACGGCCGGGAGAGGTAGGCACCACTGTTCTTCAAAATAGAAAGAGAAGAGAGAATTCTCCATAGAAATATTCATGATCCAACTCCTAAGTAGAGTAAAATCCACTCTAAAGTCAGTAAAGTTTCAAATTAGATGCTTTAGAAATTCACAGTTCATTCATATGCCTTTGACTCTTAGGTGAAATTTTTATATTTTTTATTTTTAAAGTATTTCATGCACAAAATACACAAATGCATACAGTGATGAAAGGCTGAGAGGCAAAAAAGGGAAGTTCAAGCACTAACAAGCTCTCTCACCAAGGCACTTTTTCTGACACTTTTATAGCTATGTCTTAATTTTCTTACATACTTCTAAATAAACTGTTTTTGTTTGTAGGCATTCATTATTTTTAAAAGATTTTTGCCCTGGCTGGTGTTGCTCAGTGGATTGAGTGCCAGCCTGTGAACCAAAGGGTTACCAGTTTGATTCCCAGTCAGGGCACATACCTGGGTTGTGGGCCAGGCCCCCAGTAGGGGGGGCACGAGAGGCAACCATGCATTGATGTTTCTCCCCCTCTCTCTCCCTCTGTCTTCCCCTTTCTCTAAAAATAAATAAATAAATAAATAAAATCTTTAAAATGTTTATTTACTTTTACAGAGAGTGGAAAGGAGAGAGAAAAACATCTGTGCAAGAGAAACATTAATCTGTGGTCTCATACACCCCCAATTGGCCTACAACCCTGGCATGTGCCCTGACTGGGAATCAAACTTGTAGCCTTTCATTTTGTGGGACAACACCCAATCCACCGAGGCACACCCTTCAGGCAGGGCACATTCCTTTGTCATTTCAGTGAGTTGTCAGGTGAGATCCTACTCTGGCGCACAGGGTCCTGGGACCAGGAAGTACAGATTAACATGAGGACGAGAATCACTGCTCTTGAGGAGCTGACGGGTGGAGGAGGGAAGCCCAGGTACACGTGTTTGCATGTACAAAAGACGGCACAGCGGTTAGTGCTTTGGAGAAAACTAATCCAGGACGAGAGCCTAGGGATCAGTGTGAGGGGAGGTGCGGTGTGGCAGGTGGTCTGGGAAGGGCTCTCTCAGGAGATAACATTTACAACAATACCTGCGGGCAAAGGGTCCCACGCAGAGGGAGCAGCTACTGCAGGGAAGGAAAGAGGTGGGATGTTGAATTGGCTGAGGGTCACTCAGGTCTCCTCTCAGCACAGAGGGTAAGAACGGAGATCAGACAGATGCTCCGCAGCCTGGAAATGCAGCGCCAATGATCCGAGTTGAGACACTGGGGACTCTCCTGAGTGAAAGCACACAGTCGTCAGCTGCAGAATGCTGTGTTCTCTGTTCTGATTGTGCTTTGTTAATTTTTGGAAAATAAACTCCAGTGGGGAATCCCCTCAGACATTACTTCATCTCCAAGTGAGAGAGCATGGCGGTTGGCCAGAGAGAAACAGGAGTCAGGCGTGGAAGAAGTGTGGTTGGAAATATTTTGAAACAGGACTTTTAGTGTATTTGAAATGGGCTAACACTGAATGAAATGAAGCATAAGTATTTGGTGTGAGGCTTAAGAAATGACTTTTTAAAAGACTTTATTTATTTATTTTTAGAGAGGAAGGGAGGGAAACATCAATGCGTGGCTGCCTCTCACACGACCCCTACTGGGGGCCTGACCCACAACCCAGGCACGTGCCCTGACTGGGAATCTAGCCTGTGAGTCCTTACTTTGCAGGCAGGCACTCAATCCACTAAGCCACACGAGCAAGGGCAGGAAAGACATTTTATTTTATAGTTTTGAAAAACTGAAACAGAGCAATTCCTAGTTGGGGCCTGTGGTTTTTCTCTTTAACATGACTTAGAGGGTACCTGTAGTTGGGAAAGGTCACTGCAGTTCAGGGAGTGAACTGGCCTCTTGTGCTCCTCGAAAATCCCCAGTCTGGGCAATATGAGCAAAGACCCTTGATGTGGGCTTTCTGGAGTTCTGAAGAAGGTGCACTGCATAAAATGAGAAGGAAAATAGTCTGCGAGTGGACACTTTGTGAGAGACAGAGCTTGCGTTGTCACCACAGTGAGAATGAGTCATGGGGCAGGTCTCACCAGGAGACAAGTCGTGCAGCCCAGGCATTCTCGTCAACATCTGCCCTGACCGAACCTTTCTCTTTCAGTGGAACCAAAGCCAGAGGTGCACCCATGTCCCTCCTGCTCTCTGGCCTTCTCCAGTCAGAAGTTCCTCAGCCAACACGTGAAACGCAGCCACCCCTCTCAGAGTCTCCTGGGAACATCTGCAGGAAAACACCTCCAAGCAGAGGGACCCTGCCCAGAGGATCAGAATCAGCAGCAGCAACACGCACACAGCTGGAATGACACCACTGAAGGTCAAGAGGTCAAAGAAAAGTCTGACCCTTCGCTTCAAAGGATCAGTCAGAAGAGAATCTCAAGACCCTTTTTCCAACCTTCCAAAGAAGGAATGAGGAGCTCCAGCAAGCATGAGAGAATGATGGAGGAAGAGCCCCATAGAGGCCAGAAAGAGAGACCAGAGGACACAGGCAAGTTGTTTCTGAAAGTAGGAATGTCAAGAATTGTAACAATCGAGCATGAAGGGTGTTGGCAAGGCTTCAGTGAAGGGTCACATCTCATCAGAGGCCAGAGGACACACTCAGGGGAAAAGCCCTATGTTTGCAGGGAATGCGGGCGAGGCTTTACACAGAAATCATATCTCATCATACACCAGAGGACACACTCAGGGGAGAAGCCCTATGTTTGCAGGGAATGCGGGCGAGGCTTTACACAGAAATCATATCTCATCATACACCAGAGGACACACTCAGGGGAGAAGCCCTATGTTTGCAGGGAATGCGGGCGAGGCTTTACACAGCGGTCACATCTCATCAGACACCAGAGGACACACTCAGGGGAGAAGCCCTATGTTTGCAGGGAGTGCTGGCGAGGCTTTATACAGCGGTCACATCTCATCAGACACCAGGGGACACACTCAGGGGAGAAGCCCTATGTTTGTAAGGAGTGCAGGCGAGGCTTTACCTGGAAGTCAGGTCTCATCACACACCAAAGGATACACTCAGGGGAGAAACCCTATGTTTGCAGGGAGTGTGGGCGAGGCTTTACAGGCAAGTCAGGTCTCATCACACACCAAAGGATACACTCAGGGGAGAAGCCCTATGTTTGCAGGGAGTGTGGGCGAGGCTTTACAGGTAAGTCAGGTCTCATCACACACCAAAGGATACACTCAGGGGAGAAGCCCTATGTTTGCAGGGAGTGTGGGCGAGGCTTTACACAGCAGTCAACTCTCATCACACACCATAGGACACACTCAGGGGAGAAGCCCTATGTTTGCAGGGAGTGCGGGCGAGGCTTTACACAGAAGTCACATCTCATCACACACCAGGGGACACACTCGGGAGAAGCCCTATGTTTGCAGGTGGAGTGAGTGAGTCATTAGCATTAAGTTGCATATCAATAGCCATAGGAAGTCTACAGCCCCTTACTCTCCCCAACATTGTAATTAGTACAGAAGTAACTGGTTAAACAAACCCTCCAGTTTCACAACAAGAGAGAAGATGGACAAACAGTTCCATAGTGATTCGGGGATGTCAGCACCAATCTCCTACATGGTTTTTTGACGTCCTATTTTAATAAGTTTTGTCTCCATACAAATATGAAGCCCACATCGTTCACTCCCCCCATCACTAAAAGCAGAGGGTTTGGGAAGAGCCACAAAGAACTCATACTCTCAGCCATAGAAGTTCAACAGCAAATGTGTAAATCTGGAGTCAGTCTGCTTTAGTTACTGCCCAGAGAGATAGAGGGATTTGAGACAGACTCACCAGGGAAGGGAATTCCCCAGAATCCTGGCAAGGGGGCCTTTTCTCCTAATCAGCTCCCTACCCTCCTCATTTGGCTTCTCTTGGCTCTTCTCCTGGTTTCCTACAACCTCTGGAGCCTCAGAGGTGAACAGCAGGGAGGGATGTATGCTTGTGCACAGACGTGAGCCTGGCTCAGTCTGGGCACCTGGTTTTCCTCATTCCTTGCTGCGCCTTCAGGGTCAGCATTTCCTGGTGCACAGCATACAGATTCCACATCAGTCCATACTGGGTTTGAGTCTCAGCTCTGTCTTCTCCAGCTGTTTGATGTAAGGCAAGATTCTTAACTTCTCTCTGCCTGCTTCTAGTCTGTACAATGGAAATGGGAACTCCAGCCTTTCGGGTTGACATTCAAAGTTGAGTCAGCACAGAGAATCTGACACAGGATCGCTGAGATCACAAGTCCTGCTGAACAGCCTCAGTGCCCATGTCTTCCGGGTCTTTAGTGCTGCGTAAGGGAGGATAAGGACAGGGTAGGGGTCTGTAGCCAAATTCTGAATTTGAGCGGATCCCACTGCTTTCCCCACATAGACTCAGCGGCCCTGAGGTGGGGGATGCGCTTCCCTCTGGGTCACCACCCTCCCACTGACCCTGCGCACCCCACAGAGCCTCAACACAGGCAGGTGCTACCAAGAGTGACCTGTGGAGCAAGATCCTTGCCCACCCCTTGTTCAGTACTGACACTGGGAACAGCATCTGCCCACACTGGTGCATTAGGTGGGATAGATGGTAAGCCAGGGCAGGGAGGACAAGGAAGACATGTCACCCACTACCCCAGCAGTCCTGAGCCTGGTCCAATTCTATTGCCAGATGTTCCAGCATCACAAGAAACACCATGCTAACACATTGAAATTCTAGGTATCATTTCCACTATCTGGGAAAGAAAGGCTTTGAAACTTCATCCCAAGGCCTAGAAGATGGGAGGGGGTCCACAGCACTCAAGGAAAGGACCCATAAAACAAATTTGGCTAATGGCTTTCCTCTGGCCCTATCTGCTTTATGAGAGGGTCCCTAGTGCTTACAGAAAGAGCCCTTAGGTAATTGGGTAACTGCCTCAACTTTAACTCTTTCACGTATCTGCTTCACAAGATGACCAACTGGGGTCTGAAGCGAGATAAGGATTCGAGCTAACTACCCCAACACATACCTACATTTGAGTAGTCACGTACCCCGTGGAAGCTGGCACTGCTGTTACCCATCAATATGTATCTTCCTCACCCCCATCCCACCGAATACATGAGTCCTCAGGATGAAGGACCTGGTGCTCTTGCCACCCAAGCTCTTGCCTTTTACTCCCATCTCAGCAAGACCTGTGCTTGTCCATGAGAGCGTATCACTAATAAACCCTGCTTGCCCACTAGTACACTCGCTGATCTGTGATCCTTGACTGCATTGGCAAGAACAACTGAGCTTCTCCTGTGACAGGTGCACCCCGTCTGCATATGACATTCATGAAGTCCCCAACACAGCGGCTTCTGTGATGCACTTTCCTCGTACATGGGCCCCACCGGGCTTCATGCACCACTGACACCATCTCGAAAACAGTACTTACTGTATCTTTAAACTTTTGTTTGTGAAGTCTGATGGGATAATTGACATGCACAATGTTGCTGATTCCTGGTCACCCATCCCTAGATAATGTCCACAATGGCCCAAGAGCACAAAATTCCCAATGTCCCAATGGGTGGGAGTCCAGCAAGACTCAGGGTGAGGACAGGGTAAACATCTGCATAAGCATAAGGAAGGGTGCTAGCAGCTCCCAGAGGTCACACTTTTCTTAGAAACAGAGCTCAGTTCAATACAGAGAGATGGCAAACAATTAGTGAGGACCCCATCACACCCTCTCCTGCATGAGGAAGACCTAAGCATGACCCACCCTGTTCCTGCTGGGATGGGTTCACAGGAGGGGGACACCCAAGCCCCATGACCTGGAACGATGACCTTGCTGTCCTCCCGGTGCCAGGCTTGTGAAGATTGTCTACACAAACTGTGGATTTCAGTAGTAAATATCCACTATTATTTTCTTTTGTGCTTTTTTTAAAGGAAGGTGTATTTCTTGGGTTTTGTTTCCCTTCCCTGTTTCTCCTCCCACCAGCGCAGCCCAGAGAGAATACCATAAACTCAATATTCTGTGGCTTTCAGCATGGGCTCTGGGGAGGAGAACCACAGACTGCCAGGTGATGGTCACCACCACCCCACCAGGACAGACCCTGGAGCTCTCCCTCCCCTTCAGCAGCAAGCCACATTCCTAGTGTAGCTGCCAGCCTCCAAGGTGTCCCCCAAATCCACATGCTGTCACCCTGCCCTTGTACAGTCCCTCCTTTACACCGGGCAGATCTGCGCTGTGAAAATGGTGTGTGGCTCTCAAAGCTAAGTCATAAACAGGCCCTTTTGTTTCAGTCTTGCTCGAGTAGTTCACACGGTCTCAGGCCACCTTGTGCAGGGAGCTGGGTGTTTACACTCCCCTCCCGTCCACCCATCAGTGTGGCAGCCACCATCCTTGTTCTGAAGAGGAGGCTCCGAGGAGTGAGTGCAGCCAGACATCCGCTGGATTCTGCATCTCTTGTCCTTGACAAGCAGCTGAAGGGTTCACTGTCCTGTCCCTATAATACCTGGTGTGCCTCCAAGGCCCATCCAGCTGCACCCACTGGCTTCCCAACTCCTCCACCTGACACTGTGATGGACCTGGATGGGACAGGTCAATAGTCCTTGGGCAAAAACATCAGTTGCTGAGGCGACAAGACAGCATGGCCACCCGCCTCCATCACACACTTGAATCTTCACTACAGTGGCCACCACAGCTATGGCCAGTCCCACCTGGTTTATGTTCTGATTGTCTGCCACCCAGGTAAGGGAGCTGCGGGCTGGCTTGGGGACCATAGCTGGGCAGGTGAGGGGGTCACTGGCCTGACTGGAATCGAACCCTCAACCTTTCAGTTACGGGACGATGCTCCCACCAACTGAGCATCTGGCCAAGGCTGACAAACCTCCTCTTGGTGTTTGTTATAAGAAGGGAAAGTCGGTGGCTGCAGGTGACCACATTCCTGGGCGGGGAGAAGCAATCTATGCTGTTGCAAGTGTCTCCTGTGTGGCTTCAGGGGGTTCTAGAACCAGGGGTGACTGCCTCACTTTCCAAATACTTCAGACAGCCACTTGTCTTGTGAATTTACTCATGACACAGTTTTAAGCCCCTTTCACGTTCCAGGGGCTGCACACGAAGGTTAAGAGGGTGGAGGTAGGCAGGGCTGGGCGCGAATCTGAGCTGTGTGAGTTATAGACAAGCTCTGTGCCCATGGACAACTTCTGGGCCTCGCTGGGTGGGAAGATTACATGGTGGGCCAGCTTCTGAGCTCAGAGTAGACAGCAGCAGCTGAAAAGTGAACGACACTGAAAATTCCGCATGATGGGACATTCCGATGGGCTGATCTCCGGTCCCCCTCGCCTGACAGTGGCAGCCACTGCTGTTTTCTCCCCCTTTTCCTCCCTCTTCTGTCATCGTGGCGGCTTTGTCTCCACAGCAAACCCTGCTCACCAGCCAGCACCACCCGTCTCCTGATGACCACACGAGGGGCACGGCCACTCAGGGCCATTAGTGGACCAAACTCCAAAGTCTTGGTGTGAATGACCAGGACTCACTCCCCCCACCCAGCTCTCCCCTCTGGCTTGTGAGGCCAGTGTCCAGACAGGACACCCCTGACAGTGTCAGGGAAAGAGTGATGAGGGCCTGGAAGCAGTGGGGCAGGTGGAGGGATGAGACCTGGGACGGCCACATGCCCTTCCCTCAGGTCCCTGATAGTTTCATGTTAATGAGGGACAGTGTTCCCACAGCTACAGCCATGTCAGAAGAAGCCCTAAAGCTTTCCAAATGAGTGAACAAATAACCATGGAATTGCTGCAGTAATGTGGCGGACTGTGTGCGGTGCCACTTCACAGGCAGTACTATCGTCCGCACAGTGAGCAGACCCAAACGGGAGCACGCTGCCCTTTAGACTTCTGTGCTAGTTTTGTTGCCATGCTGGTTGTTAGTTGTTGGGATATCAACTCCCCTCCGCGTTTCCCTGCAGGCACCACCAGGATGCAAGTCACAGCAATGGACACAGCCGACGACGAGAACACCTACAATGCAGCCACGGCTCACATCACGGTGCCTCAGCACAGCACGCTCACCATCAGCCAGCGCACGGGCATCATCGCTGTGCTCACTTCAGGGCTGGACCGACAGGGTGGGGGGCAGGAGGGGCCCCTGGGTGGTGTGGTCCATGTATACTTGCCCCAGCTGGCGGGCACAGACACTGGCCAATCAGAGCAGACTCTTACTTGGAACGTGCACCAACCAGTCGAAGGGGCACCTGCTGCAGACTGGGTCCTGCTGGTGTCCACAGGCTGGCGTTGGGCCCTGAGCAGAGTAGCCCTAAGGGATCGCCAGAGTACATCAGAAATGTGCTCACAAGGCTGCCCTGTATGGAGCAGGAGGAAATGGCCTCTCGCAAAATTAGACCACATTCTCTGCTGAAAATAGAAAACACTCCCAGCATCGCCCGCCACCGTAAGTGTGGAGCACATAACTGCAGGGGTCCCAGAACCCACTGTCTGGTGCTGGGACTGGGAATATGTGGACCAGATCCCAACCCAGGGAAAGTCTCCTCAGGTCAGTTCTGGGAGGGGATGGTCCGGAATCACCAAACGTTGCCTCTTTGTGGAGCGGGGGGCCAAGGTGGAAGCTGAGCTTCCCGTCAGCCTTGCCTTGAACACCTCACAGGACCCGACCCAGAAGGTGGTCGTTTAATGGACACGATGGTCCTTCTAGGTGGGTGCCTCGGGGGCTCCTCATCTGCTCTCCGGGTGGTGTTGGGTGGACAAGCCCTGCCACGTCCTCTTCCAACCATGTTGTCTGACAAGGTCTGGACATGGAAAGAAGGAATTCAAGGAATCCATCTTTCTGGAGGAGAACGTGGCATACAAAGGGGGGCGGTAATTTTCCTGGGATTGCTCTTAGTAACTTCCTTGCTGATATTATTCATGGTCTTTCTTTGAACCTTGATTCCCATGAGGAGAAAGAGGCTCGAACCTTGAGGGAACTTCTGAAGGGACAACTAGTTCTCCCCAGACTACTGAATCATACCCAAAATTGTTTAAACAATGTGTTTATAAACCTGAGTAAGAAATAATCCCCTCTAATGAAATAGCCCCTGAATGTCTAAAAGTCGTTAGAGTAACAGCCCCTCCTTTACCTTAAATAAGAATATATATCAATTAGACAGCCATAGAAATAAGAAAAGCTGGTTAGCTATTAGGTATACAGAAACAGTTACTATGAAGTTAAAGTTTATAGTACACAGAGAAACATTTTAGACAGAAAAGATAGATAGCTAAGTTAGATATCACAAAAGCCTTATTGCCTCTGTTCAATCTACTGTATACTTTTGCCCTATGAACAATTTCTGAAAATGTCTAATCGTCTGATTTATGACTCTCCTGGTTAAAATAATCTTTGTTCACTATAACTGAATCTATGGAAACTTTGGTCAAAACAATCTTTGTTTAATATAATTATATCCATGGAAACTTTCGTACTTTTCCTGGTTACCTTTGTATTGATGTTTTTGCTTAACTGATCATGTTATGCACTTGCAAATGTTAATCTATGCCAAAAAGGAAAATATAAAAATCCATTTGTGCTTGCAATAAACGGAACAGAGCTTCACTGTCCTCTGAGGCGTGATGTCATCTGTCTCCCATCGCCGACGCCTCATAGCACCTTCGGGACCCCCTGGACTCTGCTGCGGCCGGACCGCGGCAGAGCCCAACCTGCCTCTGATCCCGAGGGCGGAGCACCGCGTGTCTGTCTACAGAGTATGCCGTGTACAGCCTGACGGTCCAAGGAGACAGCCTCCAAGGTGACAAGTTAAGTTCTGCAGTGACAGCTGGACTCACACTCACTGACGGCAACAGCCACCCTCCCATCTCCAGCCTGACCGTGTCCAGCAGAAGCCAGCGCACGTCCCGTGAACTGTGTTCACTGGTGGCTCGTGCGTCACTGTGTTGGGCCACAGTGTCACCCAGGCCCGAGGTCCTCAGCCAGGTGGCTCGTTAGAACCCTCTGAGCCTCTCTGGGACATACCAACTGACCCTCTGTCCCAGGGCTAGGGCAGCCGTCTCTGGCCTGGGCAGTGACTCGAACGGGGAGACAAGGGCAGCAGGCAGAGTCCACAACAAAGTCCAGATGCGGTTGCTCTGGGGCCGGGTGAGGGTCTCTGACTCCTACCACACATTCCCAGCACAGTGGTGTTGGGGATGGGCACAGGCATCCTTCCTGTGACCGTCTAGCCGCCGTGATGTGCCGGCCTCCCTGTGGTTGGTGCTTGACCAGACAGCAGCCAAGTCCTCAGGTCTCTGCTCACGGCCTTGGCTGACCAAGAAGAATCATCCTTTCCAGGTTACTGAGCAGCGTGTGCTGCGTGTTTTACCTGCATGGTCTCAAATCTACGAGGCAGAAACGCCTGCAGCCACAGGCCTGGAAACATCAGCGAGATGGTTCAAGAGGATGACTGGCCTGTGGCTCCGGCACACAGTCCAGGCCCAAAGGCCCGGCTGCCAGGCAGCCAGGCAGCAGCACCAGGCGCACAGCTTCGGCTGTCCTTCTGCTCCGTCTGCCTGGGCCTGTGTTTTGTCCTCCTGGTAGCCAGGGGCTCCTTCACTTCCAGCATCACACTAGTCCAGTCCCAGAGACCAGGAGGGAGGAGGACGGGAGCCAGTTTCTTTTGAACTGGGAGGCTGCTACTGCTGGGCTTGTTAGAGTTGGGAAGCCCTCCCCTCTCTGGATGGAGCCACCGTTTGTGTCCTTTGCTCCCAAGACAGAGATGCCAGGACACAGAGAACGGCAGGGGTTTGTGCCCTTATTTCCAGTGATGGAAATGTGCAGGCACATCTGGTCCCAAGCAGTAAACCCAGCACTGCCCCCAAGGTGACAGGGGCGGACGATGGGGTCTCACTTCGGGCTGTCAGGCATTCCAGCTGGACTGTACTGAAGATCGCACAGGCCTGACTCACGATGGGGAAATTTGCTCCCCTTGGAAACACAGTCAGAGGGACTGTGACAGGGAGGTGGTGGGGGGTAGTGGCTGCAGGAGACAGTTCAGGCCTGACTTCTGGCTCTGCTCTCAGCCCTGCAGGGCTGAGGGCCACAGTCAGGGCCTGAGGGTCTACAGTCTTGGCACAGCCTCTCACAGCCACTGCTGCCGCCTCCTCCTGCCAGAGGTGCACCTGGGATCAGGGCTACCAGGTGTTTGGCCCCTGCTGGCGGGATCGGTGCTCCTTATCTGGGTCTTGGGGTGGATGAAGCTGACTCTCAGCTAGGAGCCTATGAGGAGCCACCCAGCCCCTGACCCCCGGCTCCCAGCCCTGCCCCTACCAACATGCCTTAATGTGGTTTGCCTCTGCCAAGCATCTCACTTGGGTGTCTTGGTATTTTTTTTCTTTTAAGTGTCATTTGTATAACTCTAAATGCCCATGGTCACAGCTTCAGACTTGAAAGAGCAAAAATAAAATAACACAAATTGAAAAAAATTAACCATATTATGCTACAAAGCAAGTTCCAACAAATTTCCATTGAATGAAATTATATAAGGTATGTTACTTGCTCTCATTGCTAATAATCTAGAAATCAGGAACAGAGGGTAACTAGAAATGTTACAGAACAGACCTGAGGGGGGTGGACAATATACTATTACGGAAAGGATCCCC
The DNA here is from genome assembly GCF_022682495.2 of Desmodus rotundus. Classification (NCBI taxonomy): domain Eukaryota; kingdom Metazoa; phylum Chordata; class Mammalia; order Chiroptera; family Phyllostomidae; genus Desmodus; species Desmodus rotundus. The sequence goes on along the minus strand of NC_071398.1, from coordinate 52,541,434 downwards.
CCTTTTTCTCCGGGGATCCTTCCCATACATCTACTAGGTTCGCCTTGCCCGCCGCCAGAGGAAAGACGTCTCTCAATGCCAGAGACTGGTGAAAAGAAAACGAATTATTTATTTAAAAGTTATACAGACTTAGAGTAATGACTTAATGTCTTCATTACAATGCTAAAGTCCTTTAGGATACCCCCAGATGCACACAGTCCTTCCTTCTCCCTCTGCCCAGTCCAGGGTACCGTATCTCAGGAAAAGAAGTAGAAGTCTGTGATTCAGGCTCCTGGTACCATCAGCAGTGTCACCACCACGGGATCCCCACTCTGCCAAAGCCGTGTGGTTCACTCCCTTCTCGTTCAAGACCACGTAGTCCTCTCCCAGGTATGGCTGCTGCGCCTGGGTTCAAATCCCAGCACCAGTCTTCCCCTGCAGCCCCATTTCCAACTCCTCCTACAATCAGTTACACCTGCCAGCGTTCCCTATCCTTCCAGCTTTACTGGGCTGCCATAGTAAGTCTGGGTAGGTGTGGCCCCATGGCATGGAGCCAATCATCTCCAAGCTCTCACGCAGGGTCTGTAACCATGGGGAGTTGCCTTCTAGTTACATCTTGGGTGGAAGTCACTCCCAGCTCCCTGACTCAAAGCACAGCCACAGCTACTTAACATATCTATGAAACCAGTTAAAGGTTATAGATATGTTAAATGAACATGCCAGAGGCTAGCTACACAGCTGTTGCTGTACAAAACAGCTCTGAATGGCCCTGCTCCATGTGTCCCTTCCCCCAGTTCAGACTTGTGGGAGTGAGGACATCCTATATATATTTTTCTAATATTTCCTGGACACCTTGAGTTCTGGACCCCATTACAAATCCCTATTTGGGGCCCTCCTCTTGGCTGCACCCTGCTTCAGTTTTGCCCCCAGGGGGACATTAGGTAAAGCAGGGACACATTTCAGATTGTCATGAGGGCGGAGGTGAGGGAGGGTGTTACTGGGCAGCAGAGAATAGAGGTCATGGATGCTGATTAGCACCTACAATGCAGGAAAACCTCTTTCTGCATTGGAGAAAGACTTTTGTGGCCAAAAGGTCTGCAGTACCATGACCTGGAACACCCAAGTTAGGGGAGCTGGGGGCTTCCCCTCCTCTGTTCTTGTCCTGCTCGAAAGAGTGGATTCAGGCAAGGGACAACAAGCACAGTGACAGTGAGGTAGCAGGGTCATTTGTGAAATGCACTTGACAGGAACCTGTGCTCTTGCGCCCAGCTAGTCTGAGTGCCCCTCCTGCTGGGGTTTCAGGGCTTTTGCTTGCAGCAAGCCTCCAGGCTTCCCCTCCTCGCCCTTCTCCCGACCTTGGGATTAACATACATTTTCAAAGGCTTCATTGCCCAGATAGAGAAAATGGTACACAGACTTTCAAAGGCTCCCCTCCAGCTGCTGGTCTCTCTTGTGATCTCTGAAAATCTTACCTGACCCCACTCAGGACTGCTGAATTACTGGGTGGGGCGTGTCCCCATCCCCCTCCCTGCCTTGGTCTGCTGTCTATCCTGCTTAGCAGTGCTGAGAATGAGAAGCCCTGCTCTGCATGGAACTCAATGAAGAGTCCACCAGGATGGAAGCTGCACGGCACTTTGCTCCCTAGATCTGAAACAACGCCTCTCTCTTCGCACAGACAGCATGCAGACTGAGGCCTAAAGAACAACGACAACGACAAAAGCTCGCCATCTTGCAAAGATTGGCGAGTGTCCTAGGCTGAGAAGACACCCTAAAAAGTCAGGAGGCAAAAAGGTCACCTTAGGAGATGGAACCACACTGTGATACGCCACAGCACACATCCGAGGGTCGCTGCTTCTTTTCATTCTCGTTAATAGCTGTCGATAGCTGTTCTGCACTGTAACTAGAATCAATAATCTTAGTCTTTTAGTTCCCAGAATTCACCACCTAAAATTTCCCTGTTGAAAATGTGGACATGTGCCATCTTGTAAGTTCCTTAGATTACCTGCAAGGGGCACACCCTCACTTACAGGACACTTCTGATTCCGGAGCACTGGAGCCCCGTGCATCTAGGCCCCAGCTCGTTGAAAATGCTAAGAATGCCGTTACTACTTTATTTAGTCACTAACGAACTTGCAACTAACAAATACAATTTTTCTAACTCTTCACATTATCTTACTTCTTCATGTTTTCTGTCAAGCTTTAGCTATTTTTAAGTTATATATAACTAAAATAATGTGATGATTATTATTACATGATAGAGCTTACTTACCTTGAAACTCATTAGAATAAACTTTTACATTACTACAAATAATGGAATTAACTAATGTGTGGGAGAAATTACACGCATAATTAAATATCCTTTATATATACAAGAGTAAATTAAACATATAATTTTTAAAAAGACCCAATAGCAACAAAACAGGTAAAATGCCTGGGAATAAACTTAACAAGAAAGTGCAAGATCCATATGAACCAATTCATAACATGCTACCCAGCAAAGACACCTGAACTGGGTGTCTCTGTGACTTGGGCACCATGCCGCACACCTAAAGGTCACCGGCTTGACTACCGGTCTGGGCATGTGCCTGGGTTGAGGGTTCGGTCCCCAGTTGGGGGTGTGAGAGATGCAACTAATAGATCTCTCTCTCTCTCTCTCTCCCCCCGCCCCTCCCATCCCCTCTCTCTAAAAATAAATAAAATCTTTTTTTCAAAAAGACACTTGAGCAACAGGGAAGTAACAGCATGTTCTTAGATAGAAAAATATATAATGATCTAAATTTCCCACAGTTACCTATAAATGTAATATGATCTAGATTAAAATATCAGCCAAAAAATTTTTAAGCCTCACCTGAGGACATGCTTATTGATTTCAGAGAGAAGGGAAGGGAGGGAGAGAGAGAGAGGGAGAGAAACATCAATGTGAGAGAGAGACACCGAAGGGTTGCCTCTCATGTGTGTCCCCACTGGGGACCGAACCTGCAACCTAGGCACGTGCCCTGACTGCAGCTCGAGCTACAACCTTTCAGTCTATGGGAGAAACTCGCAGGGTTTACTAGTGATACGTTATCTCGGAAAAGAATGACAGGGGGCATTCTTGCTGAGGGGGCATGAAAGGCATAGATCCAGGCAGGGCAAGGTAAGGGCGGCAACAGGCAAGGCCAAGGGTGGCAAGAGCCTCAGGTCCTTGATCCTGAGGACTTATGTAGTTGGCAGGATGGGGGTGAAGAAGTAACATTGATTGGGGGGTAAAGGTGGTGCCAGCTTCCACGGGGGACGTGACTACCCAAACTTAGGTACGTGTGGGGGACTGATAGCCCGAATCCTTATCTCACTCCAAACCCCCTTTGTTCATCTTGTTTTAAAACAGATACGGGCCAGGAGCCAGTTAAAGCTGGGGCAGTCACCCAGTTATTTACGGACTCCTTCTGTAAACATTAGGGACTCCCTCGTAAAACAGACAGTGACCAGAGGTAGTCACGTAACCAAAGTTGTTTTGTGTGCTGTGGACCCCCTCCCACCTACCAACCGGACCTTGGGATTAACAACAGTTTCAAAGGCTGTCTTTCCCAGACAGTGGGAATGGTACATAGAATTTCAAGGCTTCCCTCCTCCTGTGCTTCCATGGTGTTTCTTGCGATGTTCCGAACACCTGGCACTGTTATCAGACCAGGGTCCGGACAGCTGAGTCCTGGGTGAGACAAGTCTCCCTCCTCCTCCTTTCCTTGGTTTGCTATCTATCCTACCTTACAGGACAATGCTCCAACCAACTGAGCCACATTGGCCAGGGCTCAGCAAAAAAATTTAAAGTAAAACAAGCTCAACTTAAGTTCACTTGTTAAAATAAGGAAGAATTAAAAGTTGTATTGTATTATGAAGCTACAGTAAGTAAAACAGTGGAGTGATGCCCTGTGACTAGACAAATTGATGGAAAAGAATAAGGTACATTAATACATACAGATCCACGTGGAAATTGTGTTTTGTTTTAATTTTTTAAATTTATTGATTTATTTTTTATTTGGAACATCTACCATTTGCCTCTCACATGCTTCCAACTGCGGACCTGGCCCACAACCCGTCACAGGTGGGCACAGGTAACCAGGTTCTTGGTGATCACAGACAAAGAATTCAACTGAACACAGGAGCTTATAGCAGACAGACAGAGCGCAGATTTATTAAGCAATAGTACACTCCACAGAACACGGGAGCGGGCTGACTCCAAGCAGAGGTTGATCTCAGGGGCTGGAGGGATTCTATGCTATAGGGCAGTATTTCCTGGTTAGTTTTGGCAGGGTTTTACTGCCCATGTACAAGCAATTATGTTACTTTAAAGCTACTGCACATGTGGTCTCCCATGATCTCCCTTGACTGACCACCACAGAAGGGGGTCCCAAAATGCTGATTTATTATAATATTACAATGGAGCAGGGGTCACGTAGCATCTTCTGCACAGGTGAGGTTAGGATTCACCATGATTCAGCGCTTTTCCGGAAAGCAGGAGCAACTGGTCTTAGAACAGATCTCTGTCCTGTGTCGATGTCCTTTATCTTAGCTCTGGAGTTTCCTCCTGAGTATCTCCTGCCTCAAACCCAGGCATGTGCTCTGACTGGGAATGGAACTGGCGACCCTTTGGCTGGCAGGCGGACGCCCAGTCAGAGCCATTGCTTGAGTCCTGCATGTGCCTTGACCAGGGATCAAACCTGCAACCTTGTTTCCTGAAAACCCCCCAAAACCCTGTAGAGATATAAAAAACTTCACATGAGCCCTGGCTGGTGCGGATCAGCAGAGTGAGCACCCGCTTGCGATCCAAACGGTCACGGCTGGATTCCCACTCAGGGCTCATGGCTGGGTTGCGGGCCAGATTCTCAGTTTGGGGCATGTGAGAGGCAACGGATCGATGTATCTCTTACCCACATCGACATATCGATGTTTCTCTCCCTCCCCTTCCCTCTCTCTAAAAATAAGTAAGTAAAATCTTTAAAAAATAAACTTAACATGAGCAGCAAAATTGGATTCAACATTTAGGGATGATCCACTATACCCACAACTTTTCCTGCAGACCTGAAACTGCGTTATTCCCAAATTGAACACCAGATGGCAGCAGAGAAGCACATTGTTGCCATGAAGCAAGTTTCAACAAACTTCAAAGGATTGAAATTAAATACAGTAACGTTTCTTGCTCTCATTGCAGTTAATCTAGAATTCAGTAACAAAAGGTAACTGGAAAGTCCTTATATTTATAAGTTATGAAAGGCACTTGTAGTTAACCCCCAAATAAGTCACTACTGCAGTCGGAAAATAATTTGAACTGAAAGGCACTACACACCAAAAGCTACAGGGAAACGAGCCGTCTTCAGTGAACACAGTAGGAAAGGACAGAAGCTGGCGCTTCAAGGGCTCTGAACCCACACAAAGGACCCGGCGTAGTGAGTCCAGTCCGGAGAGAGCAGCAGGCAGGAAATGTGCACGTACAGATGGCCGGGAGGGTTTACACTAAACGTGGTAGCAGCTCATGTTCCCTGGGGTAGGGGTTTCAATTAACTTCATTTTTCTGCACAGGTTCGGTGAACTGCAGCAAACAAAGCCCTTTACATTTTAGGAAGAAAGTACCAGAGAAAAACATGGAATAGTTTTATAGAATTGTAAATAATTCTATATAGAATATTTGTAGTAATTGAATTGTAATCATCTAGACTGTTGTAGGGACACCAGAGGCCTTTTCTTTACTCATCCAGCCGGGTCTCTTGTCAGTCAGCAGGGGAAACATTCTAACTGTTTAGCCCAAAATGGCTCCTTTTCTTATCTGCACTTCTTCGTGTGCATTGCAGCAGTTCTGATAGAGGAAACTCCTAACCTTTTCGTCTCTGCAAGTGATGAGAGCCTGGGTCTGCCATTTACAAGCTACATTGCTTTGGACGTGGAAGAAGCCTCCCAGGATCTTTGCGTTGTCACGTGCAACATTTCTCGTTTTTATAGCTTACAACACTTACCCCTGAAGTACCTAGACTTCACACTCGGCTTTGCCCCCTGTCAGCCTGCGAGGCTGCACCTGGCAATGCTCAGCGAACTGGGACCAGAAGTCGTGGGCTCCCAAACCTGGTACACGGTCTAGATGACGTGCTCACGAGAACCGGTCCCACAGGAATGGCTCACTTACATAGAGACCTCACACTCGTACCCCACAAAGAGTCTGAGCACCCTCCTCAGCTCCTCACAGACCGGCTGCAGCTGCTCCCTGCCCCTGCTCACTTCAAACACCCCCCACCCCACCCTACATCCACCCACCACTCACCGAATTTTCCATGGGCTGGCCTTTACACAACACTTTCTTTGCATGAAGACCACCCTTTTGAATGGCAGATGATGGTTCCATTCTTTTGCCCCATGATCTCTCCAGTTCCACATTACTGTAAAGTATCAAGTGTTCATCCACCCTCACAACTGGTCTTGGAAACAGAAGCAGAATTTCCTTATGTTTCTGAAGAAAATCCCACATGGAAATGCTGTCAAGAATGGTGGTTAGTTTTTTTCCCCCCTTCACTAGTGTGGAACCCAAACACCAAAACAGTTACCCTAACTGGTCCGTTACCATCCTGGTGCAAATGATTTTCGACAATTGATTTGGGTATTTTGAGCATGTGGCCTGTCTCCCGAGTGGCCTCACGTGGTCTGTCCTCAGTGAACATCTGGACTTGATGGCTCTCCACTGCAACTGGTCTGTTCGCCCCTGGGGCATCTTCGCATGAGAAACCTCCCGCAAGAAATGCTGCAAACCACTCCCGACATGTTCGATCTGTCACGACACCTTCCTGTACACGCCACAAATCTTTTCTTCTGTTTACTGGCATTTTCACCCTTCTCGAAATACCAAAGCCTAAAGTACCAAAAATATTACTTATGTTCATCCACCTTAAATATGAAAATGGTCACACAAACACTCAACAATTTTGATGAGTTTTTCTTAACTCACACTGATATGGCATTTGTCATGATACAGTATAACAAGATGGTCTCAAATGAAGTTAAAGACAAGTACGTGAACCAGAGCCAAGTGACGGGGTGGGGAGATGGGGGATGAAGGCGGGGCCGTGGGGGCCAAACTCACTTTTCGGCCAGCCGGGTATAAAGCAGGCGTCCCCGGCATCGCAGCACTGAGATCACGTAGAGTGTGCTTTGCTCTCACAGCACTTCAGCTGGGATTCACTGAAAGTGGGCGACTGGAAAGTTCTGCTGTTTGGTACTTATGAAATAGACTCATAAATAACCTCCAAAATGAACCACTATTTCAGTTACAAAATAATTTGAGCTGAATGATTCTAAAAACACTACATACCAAAACTTTAGAAAGAAATCTTCACCCTTAAATGCACATGTTAGAAACAGAAGCGGAAATGTACAAGTTTTGCACCCATACGAGGAACCTAAAACAGTAAATGAAGTCCAGGCAAAGTGGAGGAAAGGAGCCCGCAGACACGTCCAGAGGGGCACGTACATAAAATGATAGCGCTTTTATTATTTTTTTACCTCTGGGTGGAAAATTTTGAATAAATTTTACTTTTCTCATTGTTTAAGGAAGCTGCAGCAGACAATTACAACCAATTTTCAAGCACACTTGGAACTTTTAAAAACCTGACTTTATTATGCTACAAAGCCAGTTCCAACAAATTTCATATTAGACACGCTTATTCCTCCCTTCACCCTCAATCTGGAAACCAGTCACAAGGTACCCGGACAGTCCTTTCATTTAGACGTTTTCAAATGCACCTGGAAATACCACTGCCATCAAAACTCACTGATATTCCACTGGAATCAATCACTTCTCCTGCTGACCTGCAGTGAGGTGTCATTCCCCAAAGTGACCACGAGATGGCAGAAGAGATGCACACTCAGAACGCAGGCCTGGCCACAAGGTTCCTTCCGTTTTTACTGTGAGATGCAGTGGCAGGCACAGTTTTCATTCTCCCCAACAACGTGACTAGACAGCATATTCACCGCTTTGTTCCACTGCCCTCTGCCATCTTTCAGGATACTTCACCATTGCATCTCCCCACAACATTTTATATTTTGGAGCAGAGAAATCTCCCAGGTGCCATTCCACAGAATGGAAATTTTTCTCCATTAAGAGAATTTTGGAAAGGCTGAAATAAATGGCAATCCAAAGGGGGAGGGTGGGTGAGAGCTGCAGATGAATCAGAACAGCCAGGCTGCAACCATTTCTTCCTGGTCACCACAGAGAAACACTGTCTGAAGATTATGGGTCTTCTGCTAACAAATTCAGGACTCTCCCTCCGGTGGTGCTTTCCATTGGTCTGATGGGGAGCGGCACTTGTTGGAAGTAACTGCCTGGTTTTCAGCAAAGGAGCTCCTACCACAGGACTCCCTAATGATCCCACCATATACACAGCATCGCCTCCTTTGGAAGCAGACCACACTTTGGAGTGGATGGTGGTAGTTCCCTCCGTGTGCCCACGATCTCTCTGGTTCCACATTAGTGCCAAATATCAACAGTTCATTCCTCCCCCACCAATATGTCTTGGAATTGGAATGTTTTCCTTATGTTTCAGTAGAGAACTGGGTTTGGAAATGCGATCAAGAAGGATTCCCCCCTCCTCCCTGCTTAACTTCTGTGGAACCCAAATATCAAAGCAATTAACATAACCATGCTGGTGCAAATGATTTTTGACACTTGATTAGGATACTTTGAGTATGTCACCTGATCCCGCATGCCATAACGTGGTCTGTCCCCAGTTAACATCTGGACCGGATGGCTCTCCACTGCACCTGGTCTATATGACCCAGGGGGCAACTGCACGGGAGAAGTCTCCAGCATGAAACTTCTCAACCCACTTCTGACATATTCTGTCAGTCACAGCACCTTCACCATAAACACCACAAACCGTTTTTGGCATTTCAGTTGTATTTTCACCTTTTTTGAAATGACAAAGCCTAATATGCCAATAATGTTTCTATGTTCATCCATCTTCATCACAAAAATGGCCACACAAATATTCACCAGTTCTGGTCAGTTTTTTTTACAACACGCTGAGATGACAGCTGTCACAACAAAGTCCAAAAAAAAGGTTTCAAATGTAGTTAAAAACAACTCATGCTACCAACCGCACCCCAGCCCCTAACGCTAACCCCTAACTTTGCCACGCACCCGACACCCGACCAGGTGTCCAAAGCCTGGCCCTGACTCCGGATGCCTGACTCTGGACATCACACTCCAGAGAACAGTCTGTCTCCTATTTAAACCTGTAAACCCTTGCAACCTAAACATCTAACATCTAAAAACATAAAACAGGTTTCTGATTTTAAAAAGTTATATTAAATCAAACAAATTAAATGATGCAATGATGACACACATTAGACATGAGATGTAGGAGGCTGCTGCTGGCATGTCCAGGCAGACTCTTCCAAAGCAAAATCGATTAAAGTAAATGAGTAAATGTGGCATCTTCCTGATCAAAACATTCTGGGTAGCAGGGTAAGCTATTCACAGAGTTAGAAGAGCACGCACAGAATTGAAGAAAATGGTCGCACATTATACTTTCAATATGACTCTTTCTTCCACAACAAAGAACTTTATGACTCAACAATGAAGAGACACCTGTATTATTTTAAACATTGTATATTTATTTTTAGAGAAGGGGAGTGAAGGAGAAAGAGAGGGAGAGAAACATCAATGTGTGGTTGCCTTTTGCATGCCCCCTACTGGGGACCTGGCCCACAACCCAGGCATGTGCCCTGACTGGGAATCAAACCAGTGACCCTTTGTTTCACAGGCCAGCACTCAGTCCACTGAGCCACACCACCCCAGAGCAGACATCTATATTTTTAAAGAACTTCAATAGTCCCTTCTAAAGAGAAGACATTCATACAAGTGGTAAAAAGAGAAAAACACCAGAAAAGATGTTCAGTGGCTACATCACAGCGCAATACGCTTCCCCAGACACGACAAAGGCTATAATGAGAAAGCAAAACTGAGAAATGTTTATGATCACAAACAAATATTAGAACGATCGACCATTTCTTTTGTAAATGTAAAATCTTGCACACCTTGTATAAAATGGTTTGGCATTTCCTTGAAAAAATTACCCTACTGTGTTCAATAACTCTACTTCAAAATATATAGCTGAGAAATTGAAAACAGATGTTAAAACAAACTTATACATGATTATTCATAACAGCGCTGTTAACAACAACTGAAAGGTAGAAAGTATTCAAATGTCCATCTACAGGTACATGAATACACAAAATTTGGTTATTCTGTCACCAAAAAGGGAGTGGACCCAAAGGGGGTTTGCCCTGGAAAGGTCTCATGTGTGTAGACTCTTGACTTCCTGCAGCAAAACTGCACAACACAAAGCCAGGGAATTTGGAGAGTTCGTACCTTAAATCTAAGGACAGTGAAACAGAGAAAGGGCTTCAGAGAGAAGAGACACAATCACAGCAACAAGGGTGAGCATAGGCAGAACTGCTTCTTGGAAAATGGAAAAGTTAGACACAAAGAAGGCCCTTGGAGACAGGATCAGCGGGTGAGCCCGGGACGAGCTGCCCCTGCCCACGGCTCCCCTGGCTGCAAGTCTCCTGGGGACCTTTGGAGAGAAGGAAAAACAGAGCGAAGATATGCAGCAAAGAAGAGAAGGGAAGGCGCATATGTGCTCAATGAACAGTGCACGCTGGGTTCTTTGTCTTAAGGGTTTTACCTTTTTTCTAAGGTTGAGGACTGTGGAGGAGGTCTTAGGAGAGTATCCCAATAGAACTCGGCCTTCCTGATAAGTCCATTGATGTGCTGATGCAAGAGAACGAGCACACAGAGCAATCAGGGTCCTTTTCTGGGGAATTTCTCCTTCGGAAAAGTCACCGGAGAAGGGCTGGGACTGCAGTGGGTTTTCCCCTGCATGGTCTGCAATGTGTAAACCATTTACTCTCAAATATCCTTGGTTACGGAAGATAAGATCCTCATATTTATTACCGGGCTGTAAATCATTGTTGTTACTCTGCTATCAAACTCACTTTTCCCATTCCACTACCAAGGAATTTTCCTACCTTTTTTACTAACCTGACTCAACTTGGGGACTCATATTGGCATTGAATTAGACACAATGATCATCCATTGACAGACACCAGACACCAGAGCCAACTCAGGATCCTGGACACAGACCTTTGACTCCGAAACCTGGACCCTGGAGCGGACCCAAACCACAGCCGGGACTCCAGTTCCAAAGCCCCAAACCCAAAGCCGTGTGCCCTCAACTGAGCCAGACCGGGAAGTCTGAAGGCCAAACACCAGATGCCAAGAACTGACATGGGACCCTTAATGCCAGACTCCACACACCAAAATCAAAAGCTTCATCTACACGTGGACCTCACATGTGAGCCCAGGACACAAAGCCACATCCTAAGAGGTGCAAGACCGCAGACACACAATTGAATGCATTTTGACTCTGAAGCACAGGCCCTAGACACAGGATGCAGATTGATAACCAGGACGTCATGGCCAGAATTTGGAGTTAGGGCCAGACACTGGGCCCCGGTTGCCAGATGCCACAGGCAGAAGCTGAACCGGATCCTCCCACTGTAAACAACGCTGTGATTCAGTAAGATAAAACTCACGTCTCTCCAAATGCAAACTTCACATTTTTACCAAACCAAGCAGTGATAAGCCAAAAGAAAGAGTGAACAAAAAGGATGCTGACCTTGCAGGGAAGACGTCCATGATCTCTCAGTTGCAACAGGTTCAGGGGTTAGCATTGTCTCGCCGTTCATTCCACACCGCCAGTTTTTCAAAACTGTGGAGGATTAAAAAGCGATTATTTTCCACAAACCCTGTCGGCTCTAACACATGTGGGATAATAATCAAAATAACATAATCAGATCAATACAGGATATTCAACATTTCATATGTGCATGGGTACAAATGAAGACCAGACAATGAGGTGGTATCAGGTATAAAGGACATTTGGGAGGATGGGGTCTTATAGAGGTAAAAATGGGTGATAGGTAATTTATGAAAAGTGTAGCATTTGTGGAATGTTACTTTTTGGTAGGCAATCCCACAAACTATAGGACACAAGCTAAATTAATAAACTCTTCCAGATTTCATTAACGTAATCATTCAGTTGAGAATAGGTTACTCGCTTAAGTTGTTTTATCTTGTGGCAACAGCAGCAAACACAGCCTGAGAGAGTGACCAGCTGCCAGGAAGGCCTTGCATCGCACACAGGGGGTCAGAGGACTGATTGTCCCTGTCCAGTGCAGTGCGGACTGTCCTCCTCTGCCTGCAGCCGGTGGAGTGCAGTGGGGCCTGTGAGCACAAGGCAGGTGACCGTGTAGCCCCAACCAAGAGGCAAGTCATGGCCACACAGGTAGGACAATGACGCAGTCAGGACCTCACTGCCACCAGTACATCAGGCGGCCAGGATATGGGTGCATTTGAAACATCGATGCAGTTGGGACATCAATGAGCCAGGACATCGATGCAGGAAGACAAAGGCACAGCCAGGACACTGACACAGACAGGACATCGACACGGCCAAGACACCTATGCAGAAAGCACAGCGGTGCAGCTCACGTATTGACTCGGTTGAGGCATGGATGCAGATGGTACAGAAGCATGGCTGGGACACCGAGGGAACTGGGACATCGACAAAGATAGGAAAGTGGCACAGGCCAGAAATCTATGCCGGTGGGACAGCGGCGCAGCAGGTACATCAAGGCAGACAGGACGTAGACGTGCAGGCAACACAGCAGCACGACCTCTACACCGACACTGACGGGACAGTGACGTGGAAGGGACACAAACACAGACAGGAAGGCAGCACAACCAGGACATTGAGGCTGAGGGGAACTAGACACAATCCCGCTATCAGTGAGGCTGGGACATTAGCGTGGTGGGGACGTGGACACAGCAGAGACATCGATGCTGCCAGGATGTCGACACAAGAGGGACATTGGGCCACAACGACGTGGACATGGCTGAAGCATGGACACAGGTGTGGCCCACAAGAGGCGCCTAGTTACTTGACGTAAAGACACAGCTGTTGTAAGTGCGGGAGAGAAGGAAAAATGAACTACAAAGTCTGTTTATATGAAAGTAATAACGTCCACGACCAAGTACCATTCCACCCAACATTCGTAGAGAGTTCACCACCGCTGACAACCTTTCCTGCTGGCCTGCACTAAGATGTTATTCCCAAGGTGCACATGAGATGGCAGCAGAGAGCCACACTTAGGACATTTTGCTAAGTGACCATAATGAGCTATAAAGCAAGATGAAACAAATTACAAAAAACTAAAATTATATAGAGTATAATTCTTACTCTCGTGGCTGTTAATGTAGATATCAGGAAAATGGTAATTAATAGGTCCTTACATTTAAAAAGTTATGAAATACACTTCTAAATAACATTGAAATCAACAGTCGATATTCCACTGGAATCAACCACTTTTCCTGCGGACCTGCACTTAGGTGTCATTTCCCAGAATGCCCACGAGATGGCAGCAGTACGCACACTTAGAACACTTTGGAAATGACCATATTGTACCATCCATCAGTTTTCAACAAACTTCAAAGGACTGAAATTATAAAAAATACATGTGTAGCCCTCACAGCTGCTAATGTAGAAGTCAGAAACAGAAGATAATTGGAAAATCCTTTTATTTAAATGGAACAAAATACACTTCTCAAATAACATTCCATTAACCCTTAGAAGATATACATAATTCACTATCGCCAATGACTTTTCCTGCTGGCCTGCACGAAGCTGTTATTCCCAAGTGACACATGAGATGGCAGCAGAGAGCCACACTTGGGACAGTTTTCAAAGGGACCATCCTGAGCTAGGCAAGTTTTAAAAAATTTCAAAGGACCGAAATTATATACACTATGTTTCTTACTGTCATTGCTGTTAACATTAAAATCAGGAACAAAAGGTAACTACTAAGTCCTGATATTTAAAAGTTACTAAATACACGTCTAAATAACATTACAATCAACATTCATTGATGTTCTACTACACTCAACCACTTTTCCTGCTGACCTGGCACTAACATGTTATTCCTCAAATTCCCACGAGATGGCAGCAGAGATGCACACCTGGAACACTGTTCTATTAGCCTGGCTTAAAGGTTCATCCGGTTTTTAGGTAAAGACACAATGAAAGAGATGTTTTTCTTTTTCACCAATAATTTCATTGAACTATGTATTAACCACTTTGTCCCACTGCTTTCTGCAGTCTTTCAGGCATCTTCATAATTCCATCTTCCCAAAAGTTTTTGTATTTTGGCCAAGCCAATACAAAGCCAGTTTCAACAAGCATCACAGCGTTGAAACTATATACAATATGTTTTCTTAAGTGCTCCTATTGCACTTGAGCCAGAATTCACTACAAATGGGTGACTGGAAAGTCCTTATATTTGGTAATTATGTAATACACTCCTAAACAACCTTCAAAATACTACATACCAAAACTTATGAAAAACATCTTCACCCTTAAATGCACATTATCAAAAATAAAAGCTGAAAATATACAAGTTTTGTACCTATATTAGGAACCTAAAATAGTAAATTAAATACAGAGAAAGTAGACAGAAACGTACACATCGACATATCTGCAAGTGTATTTACACAAAATGATAGCAGTTCTTTTTAACGCTTGGGGTAGAATTTTGAATGTTTTTTTCTCATTGTTTAAGTAAGCAGCAACAAAGTAAACTAAAAATGCTTTTCAATAACACTTGGAACTTTTTAAAATATAACTATATTAACCCATAAAGCAAGTTCCAACAAATGTCTCACAAACTATGTTTATTGCTCTTTGCCATTAATCTGTAAACCAGTCACAAGGTAACTAGAAAACCCTATATTTAGATGTTTTAAAATACACTTCTAAAAAGCATCCCAAAATAAATCACAGTCAGAGTTGGAAAATAATTTGCATAGAAAAATAATAAAAATACTGCATACCAGACCAAGATGTTTCTGCTTTCAAAAATGATAAAAGCTTCAAACTGTTTCTCAACCAAAGGTGATTTTTAACCCCAAGGGGACTTTAGGCAATGTGCTGAGCCATTTTAGATTGTCCTGAGGGGAAGGGAAGCCAGGGTGTGGGCAGTGAATAAGGTATTGGATGCTAATAAGCACCTACAATGCAGAGGACAATCTCCCGGGAGAATGAATTATGTGGCCCAAACGTCCCTAGTGCTAAGAATGAGAAATCCTACTCTGTATCCTGAAGACTCCATTAGAATACAAACAGCATGTCTCAGCATCCTAGATCTGAAATGCTACCTTTCTTGGAACAGGCAGCATGGAAGCTGAAACTTAAAGAACAAAAAATGCCTGCCGTCTTGCAAATATTGGGGAGAAGTGTCCTAGGCAATAGGCCAGGAGGCAAAGGAAGACCCGTCCACTTAGGAGACCGAATCACACTGTGATTAAACACAGTACTCATCTGAGGATCCATGCTTCTTTCCATTGCTCATATGTCACTTTAATAACTGATTCATAATGTCACTTGCCGCAGTCCAGCCGCAGCAGAGTCCAGGGGGTCCCGAAGGTGCTATGAGGTGTCGGCGATGGGAGACAGATGACATCACGCCTCAGAGGACAGTGAAGCTCTGTTCCGTTTATTGCAAGCACAAATGGATTTTTATATTTTCCTTTTTGGCATAGATTAACATTTGCAAGTGCATAACATGATCAGTTAAGCAGAAACATCAATACAAAGGTAACCAGGAAAAGTACGAAAGTTTCCATGAATATAATTATATTAAACAAAGACTGTTTTGACCAAAGTTTCCATAGATTCAGTTATAGTGAACAAAGATTATTTTAACTAGGAGAGTTATAAATCAGACGATTAGACATTTTCAGAAATTGTTCATAGGGCAAAAGTATACAGTAGATTGAGCAGAGGCAATAAGGCTTTTGTGATATCTAACTTAGCTATCTATCTTTTCTGTCTAAAATGTTTCTCTGTGTACTATAAACTTTAACTTCATAGTAACTGTTTCTGTATACCTAATAGCTAACCAGCTTTTCTTATTTCTATGGCTGTCTAATTGATATATATTCCTATTCAAGGTAAAGGAGGGGCTGTTACTCTAACGACTTTTAGACATTCAGGGACTTGTTGACTGGAGACGCATTGGTCTGATTATATCCTGTTTGTGTCAGCTGCTTGTCAATTCTAAGAGTGGTAATCATTTCCAGGAGGTTCCAGATGATTAAAGCAGTAAAAATGCAGATTCCATTAAAGAGAAAGAACAAGATCACACGCAAATCCAAGTAATGCCACGTCCTTCAGGCCAGGATACGCTTCTTTGAAGACATATCCCCCATGTCTGGACTTTGTCAAACAACATGGTTGACAGTACTGGAACTGGACGTGGCAGTCACTTGAAACAAAGAATCTTACTCTGTTAGATTCCACATTTCACCATCTCAACTTCTCCTCTTTGAAAATGTGGACATTTGCCACACTCTGTGTTCCTCAGATTACCTCCCCGGGGCACATTCCCTGTAACAAAATACTTCTGATTGCCAGAACACCATGCTTCCAGGCCCCAAACTCATTTAAAATGAAAGGAATGATGTTACTATTTTATGTAGTCATTAATATACTTATGACTAACAAAGTTTTTCTAGCTCCTCACATTACCTCACTTCTTGTTTTCTTTCAGGCTTTAACTATTTCTAGGTCACATATAGCTACAACCACGTTACGATCATTATTGCATGAGAGCATGTTTACCTTCGTAACTCATGAGAATCAACGGAAAAGTATCACAAATAGAATTTAGTGCAGTGATGGGGAAATAACATGCAGAAATAAACATGTAGAAATGCTACGTTAAAGATGTAATTTTTTAACAAGATTTGATAGCAACAAAACAGGTTTTAAAAAACCCCGGAAATAAACTTAACAACGTATAGGATCTGTGTGAATGAAATTGGAAATTGCTACCCAATAACAGAAATTTTAACAAATGAAAAGTATCATCATGTTCTTGGATTTAAGAAAAAAACACACAATGATACCCATTTACCAAAGTTATCTATAAATATAATATAATCTAGGTCCCACAGTAAGTGGTCAGTTAAATTGGGACCCAAGACGTGTACCCCAGAAACAGACTGGACCCCTTTTCTGCTCCCCACAGGGTGGCTCTATCTGCCCCCCACCCCCTCACCTCATATCCCCCATTCAGTTCACCTCTTGTCCCTGGACTGCATTGCTTGCATCACGTTTGGCCATGAGCATCACCTCCTGACCACAGAGAACAGTGGCCAGCAGCACCTATTACAGGTAGCTGAGCACCTCTCGTGCAGAACTACCCGCCCCTCAGGCCCACCAGCCTAAATTTACATAGCACCCAGCCCCACCCACATCAGTGCCTAGACCCCCTCTCACCTCCAGGCTAGTCCAGCCTCTGATCTTAGACAGACTCTGCCACTCATGTGTAGGTTTGATTTTTAGTGGTCCATTTAAACAAAAATAGCCGGGAATCAAGTATACTTGTGGACAAGCAGTTTAATGAAGAAACACATTAATAACATATACTTTATAAAATTAAAGATGACTCTGAAAAAGAACTTGTTCAGACAATAAAAAGAAAAGACACAAACTGGGAGGAAATATGAATCACCTAAAACATAGGGTGAAAGAAGATCGAAAGTGAAAGAATGGGAAAAGATACACAGGATGCTGCAAAAGTAGCTTTACAGTTGTTCACATTGAAAATAACATCATAATTATTAAATAAGATAACAATAAACTTTGTTTCTCGTATTCACAACTCTAAACCTACTTTTGCCCACCCTGTATTATCCAAACATAAACCACATGAAATTACATAATAACATGCAGTGGACTTCAAAGTACAAAGCACGACTAGAGATGATGAGTACTTCCCATCAAAAACTTTAATTTACCCAGAACATCCAAATTCACCATGTACTTAATATCATAAACTTAAATTATATAGAACAGACACAAAGAAAAATTTCCCATCATAATAGATTTAACAAACCTCTCTCATCAGGAATACAGCATTCCTCTTACAGAAACAAAAGACCACCTCAAAAAATTCAGTAAGGGTGTAAGAAACACCATGAGCAGCAAATTACATTCAACATTCACACATAACCAACTATACACAGCTTTTCCTGCTGACCTGCCCTAAGGTGTTATTCCCAAAATGAACACGAGATGGCAGCAGAGATGCATGCTTGGAACATTTATTATGTTGACCACATTGCCATGAAGTAAGTTCAAAAAAAAATTCAAAGGATTGAAATTACATGGTGTTTCTTGCTCTCATTGTACATAATCTAAAAATCAGTTATAAAGGTCACCAGAAAATTCTTACATTTAGAAGTTATGAAATACAATTCTAAATATCGATCAAAATGAATCACAATTGGGGTTAAAAAGTCATTTGAACTGAATAATATTTAAAGTAATACATTAAAAACCTATGAAAAAACATAGTGATAAATCCACACTTAGGGGGTACAGCTGAAAATTCATATGTTTTGCACACATATTACAAACCCAGAAAAATAAATTAAATCCAGAAAAAGTAGAAGAATGGAAATAAGCAAGTAGAGATGTGTGGGAGGGCATATACTTAAAACAATAGCTGTTATAACCTGTTTGGGTAGGATTTTGAAATAATTTTTATTTTTCTGTATAATTTAAGTAAGCTGCAACAAAAAAAGAGGCAGTCCCAGTTTGGGTAAAATTAAAAGTACTAGAGGAAAACATGGCATAATTTAAGAATAAAAATAACTTAGACTGTTATGGTGACAACACCAGAGGCCTTTTCTCTGCTCACCCAGCCCGATTGCCTCACTCAGTGGGGCCCCTTTTCCAATGTGCCCTTCTTTGTGTGCAAATGCAGCCGAGCAGAGAAGAAATGACAGGACAAGACCAGAATGAGCAGCACAACCTGGGGGGGAACTTGCCCCAGGACTGCCTCAAAAAGGAGCAGAACCATTGGGCTGACCCACAATAGTGCTGCTTCATGATTCACCTGGAACAATACTGAGCTTCCTAACAGCCATGCTGCACTCACAGCCATTCGTATCAAAACGGAGCTATTTGCACTACGTAAAGTTTCCTTGTTCCCCACACCCCAACTCTGGAACTCCTGCTGCCATTGAATTGGAACCAATGACCATCAGTTCACAGACACCCGATGCCAAAACAGATACAAGCCCTGGACTCCAGAACCTGGACCCCGGAGCAGATCCAGACCCAAAAGCTGAACCCCAGATCCCGGCCCCAATCCCAAACTGTCCCCACGACCCAGGCAAGACCATCAACCTTAAATGCCAGACACTTGACACCAGAGACTGACAGAGAACCCTGGACACCAGGTTCCATACATCAGACCCTAGAGCCAGAGTGGCACACAGACCCCAAACACAAACCCAGGACACGAAGCCATATCCGCAGAGACTCCAGATCCCAGACACACAGACACAGATCCAACCCCGGCCACAGACCCAGGAGACAGAACCCAGGGTAACCAGTGTAACCAGGACCCCACAGCCAGACTCCAGAGATGGAGCTGGACAATGGAGCCCAGTTGCCAGATGCAGGAGCAGAACCAAGTCCTCACAATGTAAACAGAGCCAGGAGCCCATAAAGAACATTCCTGACTCTTTAAGTCTGAGCAGCTGGCCTCAGAAACACTTTTTCATGCCAATGTAAGTACAAGAGAAGAAAATAACCCCCAGCACTACTAAATTATACCAAGCCATGCAGAAATAGACCAAAAAGGCTGACAGAGCAAAAAATAATAATAATGCTTACTTTCACCAGGAGATGTCTATGATCTGTCAGAGGCTGCACTTTCCAGAAGTTAGTGTCCCAGCCATGCTTGTCACACGGCCAGCTCACAAAACCTGTGGGGAATTAAAACATTATTTTTGCCATACCTTCTAAATTCTAAGAGCTGGGATAACAATCAAATTAACATAATCTGATTAATGGGAGGAATTCAACGTCTAATACATGGGCAAGGGGAATTCATATGCAAATGAATACCAAACATAAGGAGGTGATATTGGGCATATAGGGTATTTTGGTAAATGGAAGAAAAGAGTCTTAGATTTCAAAGGTGAAATGGGGGACATTCAGGTAATTTAGAAAAATGGGCAGCATACCTGGCAGGTTAATTTCTGTTGGGCAACTCCCAAAACTTTAAGACACAAGGAGATGGTAAGAGGGTCAACAAGCTCTTGCTAGGAGTGCCACTGTCTGAAGCTGAGGTGATGGTGCTGAAGCTCTCTTCCTAAACCAAACTGTGGCAACTGAACCTCTTAGGAAGAAATGAGATGACAATCCTTCGTAATTTCTCAGTCTTCCCTTTCTTAACAGCCAGTTTCAAATCAACGTGCCAAGTGCAAAATGTTGGCCATCTTCATTGCCACCTTTGAAACTTTAAATACAAGTTGTATATCCACAAGCTACATTAGTACATTGTTCCACATTTCACTGACATAATCATTCAGTTTTGAGAATAAGTTATTTTACTTAAATTGTTAAATCTTCCTTAAGTAAATGTTGACATACATGTACTCCCCAAATTCACCTCATATTAAACACCTGAGTGCTTGCTTACGTGGTGGGGAAACAACCTTTCCTGTGACCTCAGGAATCTTTGGTCTGGTCTAATAATCCAACAGGTATGACACAGATTAGCAAATGAAAATGGCGAAATGTCAGACATGCATAGGTGGGAGAACCTCACTCACAGGAGAGAGTCAGAAACCCCACATGCAGAAGAGTGTAAATGAGGCAGCGATGATGTGAGGGGCCATGGGGCTGCAAAGTGTCCTTCCAAAACAGTAAGAGCAGCTGCTGAGTCAGTGGTTGCCATTCCCAGGATGTGCACTAGATAGCGGCAGAGAAGAGCATTTCTGGGCGGTGGGCATCTGAGAGGGGGGGGGTCCACTCTGCCAGCACAGAGGGTCCTGTCCCCTCAGCTCTGGATTCTCTGACTGCCAGGAGGGGTCTTACTGGAGGGAGTATGGGGCCCTGACACATCAGATCATGAATGGACTTACCACCAACAAAATTTTTTCTAACTCCTCACATTACCTCATTTCTTCATATTTTCTTTCAAGCGTTATCTATTTTACATGTTTTTTAAGTAACTGAAGTAATGCAATTTTATTATTATACAATAGCTTATTTACCTTCATGAATCATGAAAAGGAACCCCTCTGATTACAAGTAACAGAATGTATTATTACCGTGAGGAGAAATAACACACAGAAATAAATATCCTTTATATGTATATAGAAACAGTAAGTTAAAGATAGAATTGAAAAGAACCAATAGCAACAAAACATACAAAATACCTAATGCTAACCTCAGCAAGAATGTGCGTGATCTGTGTGGACACAGTGATACAACGATGCCCAATGAAAGACACTTGAACAATTTGAAAGTAACATCGTGTTCTTCAATAAAAAACATAAGAATGTCAAATTCCCAAAGTTGCTTATAAATTAATTGTGATACAGTTTAAAATATCAACATTTTAAAACTAAAATAAACTCATTTTCAGATTATTTATTAAAATGAGGAAAGAAAAGAGAATTCTGGAAAAGCAAAGTAATAAATAGAACCTAGCCCAACCAAATATAACCATGTATTGTGTTACAAACAGACATTAATTAATTAAAACAGTGTGGTAATGGCCTTTGAATAGACAAATTGATGGGACAGAATACAAAGTCCAATAGCAAATGTGAAATCAGATGGAAATTTTCTATGATAAAGATATCTCCTTAGATCTGTGGGAAAATATTTGTGATATAATACAAGGTGTTGGAACAACTGAATGGGAAAAATATTGGGCCCCCTACATGACAACCTCCACCAAAATCAATTCTTTAATTGATTTTACCATCCACTCACAACTAACATAAAACAGTGAGAGCTATCTAAAACATACCAAGAGATCTAAAGTGAAAGAATGGGGAAAATATACTATATGAACACTAACCAAATGAAAATTATATAACATATAGTACACTTGGAGAAAAAAAAAACCACTACTACAAATAAAGAGGAGTACTTCATATCAGTAAGCTCAATTTACCAGTTAGTTCCAAATTTTTATTCACTTAATAACATAAATTCAAAATTGGGTGGGGAGGAGGGATGGGGAGAAAAGGCATACAACTGTAATGAATAACAATAAAAATTTAAAAAGTAATAATAAAATAATAACAAAAATTTAAAAAATAAAAAATAACATAAATTCAAAATTATATAGAACAGAGCTACATGAAAAAATACACAAATTAATCATCATAACAGGAGATTTAACAAACCTCTATCATTCTATTTCAGAACCAATAATCCACAAAAAATAGTAAAACTACTAAAAAAATAACATGAGAAGCAAATGGTATTCAATGTGCATAAATGCTTCACTACACCCCAAAACTGCAAATTACAGATGCTTTCCAAGCATTCTCGGGATTTTTTAAAAAACTGAACATATTGTGATATAAAGCAAGTTCCAACAAACTTCAAAGGACTGAAATTTATATATATATATGTCTATATATACACACACACACACACATCTATATTTCTTGCTCTCACTGCCATTAATCAAGAAATCAGTAACAATTGAATAACAATACAAAATTAAAATTAAAAAAAAGAAATCAGTAACAACAGATAACTAGAAAGTACTTATATTTACAAATCATGAAATACAGTTCTAAATAACCACCCCAAAACAAATCACAATTGGAGTTAGAAAATAATTTGCGTGGTTGATAGTAAAAACACTTCTTACCAAGGCCGCATCACTCATAGGTTCCAAAGATGATCACAGCTTGAAGATCAGTGGTTTTCCCCTAAGGTTGACTTTCCCCCCAAGGGGACATTTGGCACATTGTGTGGACACCTTTCACACTGTCCTTAGGGTGGGGTAAGGTGGGAGTTACTGGCATGCACTGACCAGAGGTAAGGACTGCTAATAGGCACCTACAATGCAGAGATTAATTTCCCAACAGAAAGAATTATCCATAGCCATGAAAAACCCTCCTCTGTACGGAGCAGGATGAAGAGTCCATTAGAATAGAAACAGCATGTGACTTTGCACCCTGGATCTGAAATCACACCTCTCTCTGGACAGGCATCCTGGAGGCTGAGAACTAAAGAACAACAAAAATAACAGTGCCAGCCGTTTTACAAAGACTGGGGACAAATGTCCTCAGCTAAGAAGACACGTGCAAAAGATCAGAAGCCAAGGAAGATATGGCACCTTAAGAGACTGCACCACACTGTGATAAACCACAGCACTGAGGGTCACTGTCTCTTTTCATTGCCCATAAATCACTCTTCAATAGTTGTTTCTTAAAATAACTTAGAATCTACAATCTTATTCTTTTAGATTCCAGAATTCACCATCAAATGTTCTCCTCTTTGAAAATGTGGACATTTGCCATATTGCCAGTCCTCAGATAACCTACAAGGGGCACAATTTTACTTACAAAATACTTCTGATTTCTAGAACACCATTGCTCCAGGTCCTCAACTCATTTACAATGCTAAGAATCATGTTACTGAGCTTCCGGCCAAGATGGAGGGTACGTAGACACACTGTGTCTCACACAACCAAAAGAAGGACAACAATTTAAAAACAAAAAACAACCAGAACTGACAGAAAATTGAACTGTATGGAAGTCCAACAACCAAGGAGATAAAGAAGAAACATTCATCCAGATCAGTAGGAGGGATGGAGTCGGGCAGCTGGGGCAGAGAGGACTGGAGGCAAGGCAGTGGCTGGTGGACCCAGCAGGTGGTGGATTGTGGAATGGGCAGGCCAGGCTGCAGCTAGCAGACCCCACAAGGTGGTGGCTGGCAGCCCCTCCTGCCCCACATTCGTGCATAGATAAACCAGGAGGAACGGCAGGGGAGTGAAGCAGACCTTGCAACCCTGGGCTCCAGCGCAGGGAAATAAAGCCTCAAACCTCCGATTGAAAACACCTGTGGGGGTTGGGGCAGCAGCAGGAGAAACTCCCAGCCTCACAGGATAGTTCCTTGGAGAGACCCACAGGGGCCTAAAGCATGCACAAGCCCACCCACTCGGGAATCAGCACCAGAGGGGCCCAATTTGACTGTGGGTGGCAGAGGGAGTAACTGAAAACAGGCAGAGAGTGAAGCAGGTGCCAATGCTCCCTCTCGGCCCCTCCCCCATGTACGGCGTCACAGTGCAGTGACCAGCGTTACCCCACCCTGGTGAACACTTAAGGCTCCGCCCCTTAAAGTAACAGACGCGCCAAGACCAAAAAAAAAAAAAAAAATGGCCCAATGACAGAACTCTTCGAAGCTCCAGAAAAAATACAACTAAGCGAGGAAGAGATAGCCAACCTATCAGATGCACAATTCAAAGCACTGGTAATCAGGAAGCTCACAGAATTGGTTGAATTTGGTCACAAATTAGATGAAAAAAATGAAAGCTATGCTAAGAGAAACAAAGGAAAATGTACAGGGAACCAAGAGTGATGAGAAGGAAACTGGGACTCAAATCAACGGTGTGGACCAGAAGGAAGAAAGAAACATCCAACCAGAAAAGAATGAAGAAACAAGAATTCGAAAAAATGAGGAGAGGCTTAGGAATCTCCAGGACATCTTTAAACATTCCAACATCCGAATTATAGGGGTATCAGAAGGAGAAGAGGAAGAACAAAAAATTGAAAACTTATTTGAACAAATAATGAAGGAGAACTTGGCAAAGGAAATAGACTTCCAGGAAGTCCAGGAAGCTCAGAGAGTCCCAAAGAAGCTGGACCCAAGGAAGCACACACCAAGGCACATCATAATTACATTACCCAAGATTAAAGATAAGGAGAGAATCTTAGAAGCAGCAAGAGAAAAGGACACAGTTACCTACAAACAGGTGCCTATAAGACTATCAGCTGATTTCTCAAAAGAGACCTTACAGGAAAGAAGGGGCTGGAAAGAAGTATTTGAAGTCATGAAAGGCAAGAACCTACATCCAATATTACTGTATCCAGCAAAGCTATCCTTTAGAATGGAAGGGCAGATAAAGTCAAGTTAAAGGGGTTCATCATCACCAAGCCCTTATTACATGAAATGCCAAAGGGATTTATCTAAGAAAAAGAAGATAAAAAATATGAACAATAAAAATGACAGCAAACTCACAGTTATTAACAACCACACCTAAAACAAAAACAAAAGCAAACTAAGCAAACAACTAGAACAGGAACAGAACCACAGAAATGGAGATCATATGGAGGGTTATCAACAGGGGACTGGGAGGGGGAGAGAGGGGGGAAAAGGTACAGAGAATAAGTAGCATAAATGGTAGGTAGAAAATAGACAGGGGGAGGGTAAGAATAGTATAGGAAATGTAGAAGCCAAAGAACTTATATGTATGACCCATGGACATGAACTATAGGGGGGGAATGTGGGAGGGAGGGGCTGTGCAGGGTGGAGGGGAGTGAAGGAGAGAAAATGGGATAACTGTAATAGCATAATCAATAAATATATTTTTAAAAATTTAAAAATAGATGTTTTAAAATACACTTCTAAAAAGCTTTCCAAAATAAATCACAGTCAGCATTGGGCAATAATTTGCATAGAAAAATAATAAAAATACTACAGATCAAGATCTTTCTGGTTTTGAAAAGGAAAAAAGCTTCAAATTCAGTGGTTATTTTTACCCCCAAGGGGACATTAGGCAAGGTACTGAGCCAATTCAGATTGTCCTGAGGGAGGGTGTTAACTGGGGCAGTGAATAGAGGTATTGGATGCTAATAAGCACCTACAATGCAGAAGACAATCCCCCCAGGAGAATGAATTATGTGGCCTAAAAAGTCCATAGGACTGAGAATGGGAAACCCTGCTCTGTATCATGAAGACTCCTTTAGAATGCAAAGAGCATATTGCTTTGCATCCTATACCTAAAATGCTGCCTTTCTTAGAACAGGCAGCATGGAAGCTAAACTTAAAGAACAAAAAATGCCGGCCATCTTGCAAATATTGATGAGATGACTCCTAGATAAAAGTTCACGGGGCAAAGGAAGATCTGATGACTTAGGAGACTGAATCTCACTGTGATAAAATGGAGTAGGCATCTGAGGACCCCTGCTTCTTTTCATTGCTCATAAGTCACTTTAATAACTGTTTCATAATGTTACTTAGAACAAAGAATCTTACCCTGTTACATTCCAGATTTCACCATATGAAGTTTTCCTCTTTGAAAATGTGGACATTTGCTACATTATGTGTTCCTCAGATTACCTACCGGGGCACATTCCCTGTAACAAAACACTTCTGATTTCTAGACCACCATGCTTCCAGGCTCTAAACTCATTTAAAATGCTGAGAATGATGCTACTTTTATTTAGTCATTGATATACTTATGACTAACAAAAAAATTTTCTAGCTCCTCACATTACCTCGCTTCTTCCTGCTTTCTTTCAGGCTTTAACTATTTCTAGGTCACAAACAGCTACAAACCATGTAACGATCATTGTTGCATGAGAGCATGTTTACCTTCGTAACTCATGAGAATCAACGGAAAAGTATCACAAATAGAATTTAGTACAATGATGGGGAAATAACATGCAGAACATATATGTACAAATAGCCAGTTAAAGATATAATTTTAAAAAAAGACTCAATAGCAACAAAACAGGTTTAAAAAATCTGGGAATAAACTAACAACAATGTAGAAGATCTGTATAAATGCAATTGGAAAATGCTACCCAGTAACAGAAACTTTAACAAATGAAAAATATAATCTTGTTCTCATATTTAAAAATGGGTATCATTGTATATCCTGAAAGATTATCTTAGGCTCCTCCGAGGAATGGATGCCAATCAGCCACAAAATTAGGCAGTTCAGAGCTTTACTGGGGTTTGCTGTTACCGGGAGAAATTCTCTGGTCCACGGAGGGGGTGGAGGAAGTCCCACACAAACAAGGAATATGGGGGGGGGGGGGGGTTAAGCACCAAATTCTGATTGGCTCCCCTCAGGGGCTAGGGATTGGTCTCCTGGAACAAAGCCGCAATCCATCATTGGTGGTTTGATAGGATAAGGGGCGGGCTTAGGTTGACCGGGGGATATCCCCACCCACCCTGACAATCCTCCCACCCAATCTGTTCTGTAACAAGAATGTTAAGTGGGGGGGGGGGGGTTCAAGATAAATTATTACAGAGGATCCCCCCTTTCTGTCTCGGGAGGTTCCCATCCTCCTACACACCTGCTAGGTTCTCAATGCCCACTGCCAGAGGAAAGACGTCTCTCAATGCCAGAGACTGGTGAAAAGGAAAGGAATTATTTATTTAAAAGTTACACAGACTTAGAGTAATGGCTTAATGTCTTCAATAAGATACTAAAGTTCTCTAGAATACCCATAAATGCACATAGTCCTTCCCCCTCCCTCTGCCCAGTCCGGGGTACCGTGTCTCAGGAAAAGAAGTAGAAGTCCGTGGTTCAGGCTCCCAGCACCATCAGCCATGTGGCTGCTGCAATCTCCAGTTAATCCAAAACCACGTGGCACCTTCTCACGAATATATAATCTTACTCTTTTCCATTCCAGAATTCACCATCTAACATTCTCCACTTGAAAATGTGGTCATTTGCCGTAGTGTCAGTTCCTCAGATAACCTACAAGGGGCACAATTTTACTTACAAAATACTTCTGATTTCTAGAACACCACTGCTCCAGGTCCTGAACTCATTTACAATGCTAAGAATCATGTTACTATTTTATGTCATTATTAATGATCTTATAACTAATACATTATAACTCTTCATGTCTTCAGGTTTAATTCTAAGCTGTAACTATTTTTCATGTTTTATACAGCTAAACTAACATAATTTTATTACTGCATGATATCTTATTTACCTTGACAACTCATGAAAATCAACTTAAAGTTATTATAAATAATACAAATTAGTAAACTGTGTGGTAAATAACATGCAGAAATAAGTATCTTTTGTATACACAAAGAGTAATTTAAAGATATAATGAAAGAAAAGAACCAAATCCAGTGTCTGGTCCAGATGATGTGCTCATAAAAAGTGGTCCCAAGGAACTGGTCACTTACATTGGGACCTGAGACTTGTACCTCAAAACAGTCTTAAAAAAAAATCAACAGTCACTGATATTCCACTATAATCAACCACTTTTCCTGCTGACCTGCACTAAGATGTTATTCCCAACAATTCCCACGAGATGGCAGCAGAGATGCACACTTGGGACATGAATTAGTGGCTTGGCCAAAGGGTTCCTTGGATTTTTACATATAAAATGATAGCGGTTTTATTTTTTTTTAACCTCTTGGGCTAAAATTTATTTTAAATAGATTTTACTTTCTTCATTGTCTAAGGAAGCCGCAACAAACAAAGCAAATGACAAAAGATTTTCGATCACACTTGGAACTTCTAAAAACCTGACTCTTTTACACTATACAGCAACTTCCAACAAATGGCACATATGACACATTATTGCTTCCTTTCCCTAATCTGGACACCAGTCACAAGGTAACTAGACAGTCCATACATTTAGGTATTTTAAAATGCACTTCTAAATACCATTGCCATCAACAGTCATTGATACTCCACTAGAATCAACTGATTTTCTTGTTGACCGGCACTAAGGTGTTATTCCCAAAATGAACAAGAGATGGCAGCAGAGAACCAGGCTTGGAACTTTTTTTTTTTTTTTACATTGACCATATTGTATATGGAGCAAGTTTCAAAAAATATATATCAAGGATTGAAATTATACAAAGTATGTTTCTTGCTTTTATTGTAACTAATCTAGCATTCAGTAATAAAAGATAACTCAAAAGTCCTTATATTTAAAAATTATAAAATACACTTCTAAATAACCCACACATTAAATTACAATTGCAGTTAAAAAATAATTTGAACTGAATGATAATAAAAACAGTCCATAAAAAACACTCTAAAAAATGTATTGATAAATCCACACGTTAGGGAGAAAGTCTAAAAATTCACAAATTCTGCATCATATTATAAACCAGGAATAATAAATTAAATCCAGAGAAAGTGGAAGAATGGAAGTGTGCAAGTAGTGATGACTGGAAGGGTATGTACTTTTTTATTAAATGATTTTTTAGTGTTATTTTATTATAGTTTCCCAATATTTCCCCTTTGCCCTCTTCCACCCATCCCACCCCACACACCCCCACCTTGTTTAGAAGCATATATACTTTATAGTAGCAGTTATTACCTGTTTGGGTAGGATTTTCAATTATTTTTATTTTTCTATATAATTTAAGTAAGTCGCAACAAAAATAAATAAATAAATAAAAGGCTGTCTTAGAATGGGCTTAAAAAGTACTAGAGGAAAACACGGCATAATTTAAAAATAATAATAATCTAATCTGGCTGTCTTAGAATGGGCTTAAAAAGTACTAGAGGAAAATACAGCATAATTTAAAAATAATAATAATCTAATCTGTTGTGGTGACACCACCAGAGCCTGATCTCATCGTTCAGAGGGGCTCCTTTTCCAATTTTCACTTCTTCATGTGCAAATGCAGCCGAGAAAAGAGGAAATGAAAGGTCTAGGTGGGCGGAGAAGCCCTGAGCAGCACAGCGGGAGAGGGAGTTTGCCCCAGGGCTGCCTCACTTCAGGGCCTCCTCACAGCCCTGATGCTACGTGACTAAGAAGCAGCACTATTGAGTCGATACACAGTATGCTGCTTCATACTTCACCTGTGACGATGCTGAGCTTCTTAACAACCCTTCTGTGCTCACAGCCATTATTCTGTATTAAAATTGAGGTATTTGCACTAAAGTTTCCTTCTTCGCCACAACCCAACCTTGGGACTCCTCTTGGCATCGATTTGTAGCCAACGACTATAAATTTATACAAATGCACATGGACCCCACACACAAGCCCAGAGACCCCAAAGCCACACCCAAAGAGACCTCAGATCCGAGACCCATAGCCAAATAGATTCAAACCCAGGCCACAGACCTCAGACACAGGACCCAGATCTGTAACCAAGACCCCACAGCCACATTCCAGAGTTGGAGCTGGACAATGAATCCTAGTTGCCAGATGCCAAACACAGAAGCTGAACCACACTATTCAGGGTTTATAATATTATTAATAGCATTTCTATAAATGACCCTGAGCCCAGTACTTAAATATAAAATTCACTGTTTTGATAATAAATGGTTTTCATCTCTCAAACAAACAGTAACTGGGTGACACAGTATATTTTGAACTGTGGAAGTGTTCCTGCTGGAATAGAGCTCTGGATGCAAGAGTGGTCAGGGTGCTATTCAGATATGGAAGGCGGCGGGGGCCACTGGGTGTAATGAGGGTGTGCAGAGTTTTTGTTGAGCCATTTTTAAATGCAAACATATATAACCAACTACTTCTCATCCATTCTTTTATCTACAAAAAATATGTATAGATAGGTTCATTTTAAGTAAAGGAGAAAAGAAATGACACAACATTCCAAATGACATGAAGGAAAAGCAACTTTCCCCTGCACGTTGCCCAGACCCTGACCCCTGTGATTAGTCCCTGCGTCTCCTTTCAGCACGTGTCTTCTGCCTGCGTTGTTTTTTCTTTTTTAACACAATTTGTTTTGCAGGATACTTTTCTCACATAACAACATTACTTAGAAACTATTCTCTGTTAAAATCCATTACCACCACCTTACTAGGTTCTGTTTCTTTAATGAAATATCATATATCCTCACCCATTTTTAATGTTCTCTAATATTTCAGTGTGAGAAACCATAATTTAACAAATTCTCTTCTACTGAAAACTTTAAAATGATATCTGTTATTATAGAAGTGTTGGATAAAATATATTAAACATACTTCATTTCACACACAGTGAAGCATAATTAGGGGGAACTTTTTAATGCTTTTCTTTTAATTTATTTTATTAATTTGAAAAATAGATAGTTGTTCTGCTTATGTATTCATTGCTTCTTGTATGTGCCCCCCTGGAGAATGAATTCACCACCTTGGCATATAGGCAGGGCACTCTAACCAACTGAGCCATGAGACCAGAGCTACTAGAGGAAAATTTTGAAAAGTGGAATTTCTGGGTCAGAGAGTATGAGGCTGAGAAGTGGAATTTCTGGGTCAGAGAGTATGAGGCTGTTATTTCTGGATGGCTATTCTCGAAATGATCACCAGAGAGTCTGCATCAAAGGGCCCTTCCCAATAGTCTTTCAGAGCAAGGACATAGTACCTGCTTGCTCATCAGCCTCAGAGACTTCAGGAGTCTTCTCTGGATCCATGTATGGGCCACCAAATTATGTTGACCTTAAAAAATAAAGCAGTCAGTCATTTTAACAACAAATAATCGGCTTATTCAAAAACAATAAAAAATTGCAATTTAGGACAAGCAAGATGTAGCAAAAGTCATAGGCAAGCTCCACAAGTAAAGGAGAGGAACCTTATTTTACAAGGAAAAAAGGAGGAAGTTGGGAGGGGTCATTTCAAAAGAAAGTCCGTTGGAGTAAAGCATCAGTTCAAGGTGACGATGGTTTCTCTCTGGCTGAGTTGCTGGGGAGTCGGTTTTTCCTGGGAGCACATGTAGGTACATCTTCATGTTAGGAGCTGTGATTGACAATTTTTCCTGTAATTGACCCTGGGTGATGCTATGTGACCATACCCCTGCTAACCCCCCCAACTCCATTTTAGTAAGGTTTCTTTCCCTTTACGAAATTTCAGTGATAATTACAGTAGGTTGGCTTATTTCCAGTCCATGGAAATCAAGTTATATTTATGTGCTCAAAACGAGGTAAGGACCAGAAACCCTCTTCCCATTTTATCCCGTGAAAGCAGTAGCACCTAAATTGACCCTGCTCTGTGGATCCCTGTTCTGAAGTTTTATATCTTACTTTTATGCAAAATATTTGTAGGTTTTTCTCAGGATTTTGTTTGTTTATTTAGTTTTGTTTGGTTTTATCTCGTCTTCCTATTTCTGAGGTCTTTTTAGACCTGAGTTACTTCAACCTATTACCTTATACCTATTACTCATTACACCACTTCTCTGACATGTAAAATTATCTGCGTTTTTTCCAATATACTTATTATTTTATTTGTTTTGTTTAAATGTTTCAACCCTCTGGAACTTATTTTGTGTCTACGAAGTGTGTGGTCAGAATTTACTGACTTAACAGGTTCCCTGGAATGCAATGCAGACTTGTCCACGTCCTCACTGGTCATGCAGCTCTTGCTGAAAGTGGGTTTGACGAGGGAGGGCACAGAAGGGCCTAGACGAAATTTGGGGATAATTTGGGGATCCCGACTACAGTCTGGTGGAACTGAGACTCTTTCTTGGTCAGATGGCAAGTCTTCCACCCTGAAGACTTGCTCGGGCTCAGGGCTCCCAGCTCCTGCGGGGCAGGTCCCTCACCAGTTGCTGTACAACGAGCCACGGAAACAGCCACGCTGTGGTCCTCGCTGCGGCGCTCGCTGCAGGCTGCGCGACAGGCGCTCGCTGGAACCAGAGCAGCCAATCCCCGCGTGGTGGGACGGGTCTTCCTCCGGCCAGTCTGGAGCCTGTCAGTCCCGGGACTGACAGGCTGGCTCCGCCCCTGCCCCGCCCTTTCAGCCTCTTCTGACTGCCCATTGTCTGGCAGGGCTCTGGGATCGCAGCACTGATTGGCTGCTTGCGCCCCGGCGGCCATCCAGGCAGGAACCTCGCGCCTGGTGCCCTCACACCTCCCGAGGGCGGGAAGCCGGGGAGTTCGGAGAGGACGCTCCTCCGAG
Organism: Desmodus rotundus; assembly: GCF_022682495.2. NCBI lineage: Eukaryota > Metazoa > Chordata > Mammalia > Chiroptera > Phyllostomidae > Desmodus > Desmodus rotundus. The sequence continues at coordinate 52,508,656 of NC_071398.1, read as the reverse complement.
GTGGGCAATGCGGCAGGGGCCCCGGGAGACTGACCGGAAAGGGGGGAACCTTGCCAGGTGAGATCTTCGAAGTCCAGCCTAAGAGACCGTAGGTGCCCTCATCCTGAGAGGCTCCAAATCCCTTCAGCATCGAGTGGCCCACACCTCCTGACCCCCAACGCTTACACCCCCAAACAGCCTGAAAACCCCAGTTCCCCTCAGCTCGGGGAACCCTACCTGCAGCTCGCCCAGAAAGACCACGTTACCCCCAATTCAGAGCCCCTGAATGCCGTCGTCCTGAAACTCAATGGTGGGGACCCTGAAGCCCCTTAATGACAGACCCCAAGTCTCCGCAGCCTCAGAGGTCTCGAATCCTTGCATCCCCAGCGTTCTAAAAGTCCTCAGACGGAAAGACTCCAGATCTCGTCCTGAGGGACCCCAGGTCTCGGCCTGAGAGATAGTCGTCTCCTAGAGACTGCGCCCTCCTCACCTGCAAATTTCTCCAGAACCCCGGGCGCAGCTCCCAAACTCTCCCTGAGAAAAGCGTGTTTCCTGTCGCCGACACAGGCCCGCACAGCCGTCGGGGCTCCTCCGACGCCCGGGCCACGCCGCCTCGGGAGCTTGAGCCGGAGCGGCCGCGCTGAGGGCAGAGCAGGAACAAGCGCGCCCCCTCGCTGGCAGCTCCCCGATGGCCGCGCGGCCGCGCCCCATCCAGCCCACGGTCCCCGCTGGGTCCCCGCATCTTCTCTCTCTGGACGCCCTCCCATCAGAGAGAAAGGCGCTCGGCCCTCTCAGCGCCTTCTCCTTCCACAGGCGCCTCGACTCGGGGCTGGGACGCCATGAACCCCGACGGGGGCCCGCAGGAGCGCCCTGAGGGAGGAGCGGGGCAGACGGGGCGGAAGCCTCAGGTGAGCTGCGGGGGGGGGGGGGGGGGGGGGGGGGGGGGGGGGTGGAACGGACAGAGCTGTCCCAGAGCTCTGCAGACACCTGGCCAGATGATTGGCCCTCTTTGCACTTGTGCAGACTGCTCGTGGGGAGAACGGTATTCCATGGCGTGGCAGGGCCGTGTCAGGAAAGTGGAAGAAGGCCCAGTGTGCGAGCAGGCAACCGGGACACAACCCGGAGCAACAGCCGCTGAGGGCCCCGGGACACAACTGAGACACAGAGCTCAATCCTTGCGGCAGAGGCCACCGGGAGCCCACCCCCACCGCACCGCCCAGCCTGCTCCTTGCACCTAGGGGCAGAAGGCCCACTGCACGTTCTCACTCTCATCACTGAGTTACTGATCTTATCTACTCTCTTCTCCAGGCCAAAGATGGTTTGAAGGACATTTCCCTCTACTTCTCCAAGGAAGAGTGGGCAGTGATGGGAGACTGGGAGAAAGGCCGGTACAGGAACCTGAAAAGGAACTTCCATGTGCTCATCAGCCTAGGTAATGGGGAGGTGCTGGGGCCAGAGGAGCTTGGTAAACCTAACAGGCTACTGGGCTGGCTCTTGCTCAGGTGGCTCTGTCTGCCTGTACCTCCTGTACGGACACAAATCAAGGGGAGTTTTGCTCCCCTGTGTCAAGCAGGGCTGGCGCAGATAATGCAGAGCTCACAGCAACTTGTTCTACACTCTTCCATCCCATCGGAGCCAGTCACACGGGCTTCACAGTGTTTGTTCCTCCTCAAAGCTCTTTGCTTTCAGGACAAAGGTTTTGTGTCTTTCCAGGTCTCAGGGCTCCTCGACCAGCTTTCATGTGTCACCGCAGGCAGGCCACCAAGCTCCAGGAGCAGGACCCTGAGGATTCTGATGAAGAATGGACTCCAAGGCAGCAAGGTGAGGGGCAGGAGGAACCAGAGCTGCCCTCCTCACTTGGACCTGCTTTAGGTCAGGCTGCATCTCAGCAATTAACAAGGGAACAGGGTTTGCTTGTTCAGCAAACAAGCAAGATGCAAAACAATGTATTATACAGTAAGGGGCTATTCGTGTAAACTTTCAAGTGTGCAACATAATCATATGTATTTATAGATACAGTAATAAGCAGTAAGTGTATAAGAACATACAAGTGAATAAGAGATAACTAATTCAGAATAGTTGTCATCGCAAGAGAGGGAGGCAGTCTGGCCAGTGAGGAGTGTTCCAACACCCGGCTGCCCGATGGCCTGCATGGAGACAGACGGAAACGGTATTAACCATGGTGATTACGGCAGTTTGGGGGAGGCCCAGGGTAGGGAGGGGTTGATCACTGTATCATTTCCTGATGTCAGCCATGGTGCCATTCTGTCTAGTATCACGAGTGTTTGCTTGGTAGGGTCAGTCCACTTTCATGGGTCTGGGGTTGAAACACAGCTGATGCCAAGATGCAATCTTTAACTTGACTGGAATTCTGTTTCTGTGGTCAGCAGACTGTTGATGCTGACCACAGTCTAACAGTTAAGGAAGGGCGTGGACAGCCAGTATGTGCCCAGGTGGGAGGGTACCAGAGAAAGGAGGCGAGGTGGTCGTGGTGCCCTTAGCCAGGACAAGGCCACTTTGAATGAAGAAAACAGGAGAAAGGGTTATGTTAAAGAAATGGAGTTTCTATGCGGTTACTTTTTTTATATTTTTGCCATGAAAGGCCAATTTTTTAATAAACGTAATAGATACTTTATGAACATAGGATGAAGCATAGATAACACTTTGTCTGTTATTTTATAACATTTTAAGGAAATTAGTTGATGGCCTTATACAAGCATAGGCCTTAATGATACCTCAGAAAACATTTTCCAATCATCCTTGGATTGTTCTTAGACTACTCTCATTCAGAACTCTGTGTCCGTAATAAGAAACTTGATATGTTGGAAATATTTAACAACCAAAACACTGATTTCTCATCATCTTTTAGTCAAACCTTCTTGGGTGGCCTTCAGAAGGGAACAGAGTAAACATCAGAAGGTGAGTATTTCCCAAATCCAGTTGACAAGAAAATTTCCCTCATGGGTAGAAATGCAGGTAAGAGTAGGAAAATGCAGAAAGTATCCTAGGAACTGCCGCCTTCCTTTCCTGGTCTCTTCAACACACTTTCCAATATTACCATCTTTTAAAAAAGATTTTATTTATTAATTTATTTACAGAGGGGGGAAAGGAGGGAGAAAGACAGGGAAAGAAACATGTACAAGAGAAACATGGATTGGTTGCCTCTCACACGACCCACATTGGGGCAGTCCAGGCATGTGCCCTGACCAGGAATGGAACTGCTGACCTTGCAGTCTGCAGGCAAACTCTCAGTCCACTAAGCCACACCAGCCAGAGCACATCATCATCTTAATAGTTAACAAATACAGCAACAAGAGTAACTACCACTTGTTTTATTCTCACAAGGTTTCAGACTTTAAGAATTCTATGTGAATAAACTCACTTATACATTACAACAACCCAATGAGGTAGGTACTATAACTGTCACCATTTACAATGAGGAAAGTGAGGTTTCAGAGATACAGAAATGTTTGACTATATGTGATCTAATCCATAGTTTCTTCTTTTTGTTACTAATTTTTTTATTTGTTTACCTTTGGGGGGGGAGGGAGAAGGAGAAGGACAGAAACATCACTGTGTGGTTGCCTCTCGTGCACCCCCTACTGGGGACTTGGCCCACAGCCCAGGTATGTGCCCCAACTGGGAATCGAACTGGCAACCCTTTGGTTCATAGGCCAGCACTCAATCCACTGAGCCACACCAGCCAGGGCCCATAGTTTCTTCTCTAAAGCACTTACAAACTCATTAAAACTTTCATAGTTTCGCCCTGGCCAGCATGACTTGGTTGGGTGTCATCCTGTAAAGTGAAAGATGGCCAATTCGATTCCTGGTCAGTGTGCATGCCTGGGTTGTAGGCCAGGTCCCTGGTTGGGGTGCATGCAAGAGGCAAATGATCAGAGTTTCTCTCTCACATTGATGTCTCTCTTCCTTTTCCCTCCCCCTCTCAAAAGAAAATAAACAAAATCTCTCTTTTTTTTAGATTTTTATTTATTTATTTTTAGAGAGACAGGAAGGGAGAGAGAAAGAGAGGGAGAGAAACATCAAGGTGTGGTTGCCTCTCACGTGCCCCCTACTGGGGACCTGGTCTGCAACCCAGGTATGTGTCCTGACTGGGAATCAAACTGGCGAACCTTTGGTTTGCAGACCTGCGGTCAATCCACTGAGCTACACCAGCTGGGGCTAAACAAAATCTTTCTGAAAAATTTTTAAAATCTTTCATAGTTTCTAAAGTTTACATTGTCTTATCCATATTTCATTTATATCATTCAACTGATTGATGGTTTCATCCAAAGTTCTTTTCTGCTGTGCTGAAGTGAGATGCACTAAGACCCTCTGACTAAAGAATGCGTTTGGATGTATAGGCTCATTGCACAGTAGATGGTCCCAGGTGAAGAAGGATGTAAAATCCCCAGGATCAGAGCCTCCCACTCTAATCAAAGAAAGCATCTCCCACCCCTGAGGAGCTTCAGGTTTGATGATTGAGAAACAACAAATAATACAATGACTTAAGTACTTCATATAGGTTACACACTCTTCAATAGAAACTCTTCAGTCTGGAGCTGATTTCAAACGTCCATTCTTGTAAGGTGAAGTAACAGCTTCTTTATCTGAGTTCTAATGAGGCCACTCTCATCCTGTTTAGAACCATTTGTTCAGCCTGCCTACCTCTGTGTTGTGAGCTCTTTGAGAGGCTGGTCCATACCTGAGACTTCTCAGAAGTCACAGGCCCAGATCAGGGCCCCTGAGCGCCCCCAAATATTTGCTGAATGAGTAATTTCACAAATGCAAATTAAACTTGATGATTAATGAATGCTGAAGGTAATTTCTGTGAGGTTTGAAATATGGAAGAGAGCTGAGGGGTAAATTGATAGCAGGACTGTAATCTCACATTCACACTGTATTAAACAACTCACAGAACACTTTGGTTAACATTCTATTTCATTTTCAATATAACATTAAAAGCTAGCATGTTATAAATCAGGAAACTAAAGACAACTAGCTACTGGTACAGCCTTATCCAAACAGAATTGGTGGGAACCAGCTAATCTAAGTACAAATATTCTTTCCCAGATATTGCAAGTTTTACCATCATTGTATTTATTGTCTAGTTATGTTTCTGCCCAATGATTCCTTTATTCTCTTCCCAATATCCTTCACTCTCAATATTACAGAGACAGTTGAAAGAAAAGAGCCATAAGTCATGTGTTCTAATCCTGGATTCATTACCCACATTGGCCCTACCCCCTCTAATATTCATACTCCCTAGGTACAACCCTTGGAAAAGGGTTGAAGTATTAAAGACATGCATGTGAAAATATATCATAAGTCCCAAAAGGTAAATACATGTTATATTTTAATATGTGACTCTTATATTGAAGGCAAAGTCCAGGGTGCCATTAAGCAATGAATATAGTTCAAAGGAATGGTCCAGAACACCAAATTTCCTGACTGCAAGTGGCTCAGAGCAGGCCCAGAAACCAATGTCCCCTCCTGGAGAAGCATGTGCCTTTGGACAGCACACTAGACAAAAATCCGGTAAGGGAAAATAATTTGGAAACGTTACTTCCTCTAAGTCCTACAGAAGGGCTGATAAGTATGACCTAGGTCTGTGGGGCGGACTTTGGATGGGCCTGGATTCAAGCTGGGCTAAGCTGAGGCTGAAGTTAGCACTGGAGCTGTGGGCAAATTCTATAAATTCTCTGAGCTCCTGAATGCTAATGTGTAAAGTGAAGATAAGGATACATCACTCATATATTGTTTGAAAACATTAAACTTAAAACAAGTGACACATGCAAGTTGTCCAACAAATCCATCTGTGATAATAGCAGCCATACTTTATTGGTGTTGGGTGCCCAGGCCTTTACTCAAGGCCTAACGCATAATGTGCACTCCATAAATACTTTATGAATGATTACAGGTTGGCAAGTTACACCTGGTAATGGGAAGATCTAGAAACTAAAATTGAATCAGTCATCTGTAGTTAGTGTGGAGTCTTAGTCTTCTGAACCAATAGTTAGTGTAGGAAAATACCGGAGTATGTAGAAGGGACAGGTGATAATTTGATGGGAGGAGATTGTGTTATCTGACAAAATGGGAACTAACACTCCAGACCCCACCAAACTCACTCACCTGCTCTTCTCCAACTCAGCAGTCAGGAGAAAGGAGATTGATGTGAAGATGTACAGCCTACGAGAAAGAAAGGGCCATGTGTACCAAGAGATCAGCGAGCCCCAGGATGATGACTACCTTTGTAAGTGACCCTCACAAAGAAGCATGTTATGATACAATAATTTCATCTAGTCCTTTGGTCCCCAAATCATTCCCTTCCTCTGGTGACCTGAAGTACAAGATTGAGTCTCAATGATGTCAGTGCCAGACTCTCTCTGAAGCTCTGTGTCCAGGAACATGCTCTATACCTTCCCTAACCCCTGATGCTCTTTCCTCCAGATTGTGAGAAGTGTCAGAACTTCTTCATTGACAGCTGTGCTGTGCATGGGCCCCCTACATTTGTAAAGGACAGTGCAGTGAACAAGGGGCATCCCAACCGCTCGGCCCTCACCCTGCCCCCTGGGTTGAGAATCGGGCCATCGGGCATCCCTGAGGCTGGGCTTGGAGTGTGGAATGAGGCAGCTGATTTGCCAGTGGGTCTGCACTTTGGCCCTTATGAAGGACACATCACTGAAGATGAAGAGGCAGCCAAGAGTGGATACTCCTGGCTGGTGAGAAGTATTTACCTCTTGCCCTGTCCTCTAACTTCCTACATCCCTTCTGAGGCTTGGAGGGACCTCACCTCCTACATGCTAGACATGGAGGGGGCAATATGGTTAGCTCTGTGTACTGACTGGACTTTACATGAACATACAGCTCCTTTTTAAAGATCAGAAGGTAAGCGGGAGCAAACTTGTATAGACACGAAGGAGTGGCTCCTCCCTTGTGGGTCTCTTGCTCTGATTGGACAGACAGACTCGGATGTGTAGATGATGAGTAAGAAAAATATCATGTGGTCACAACTGGCAGTGGAATCGCCATGCAGGCTGAAAGAGCTTTCATGACAGTAGAATAAAATAATTCTTCTGACTATTACCTCCCCACCAAAAAAATAAAAGGTCTTTAACTTCTTTTCTGAAATGCAGATCACCAAGGGGAGAAACTGCTATGAGTATGTGGATGGAAAGGACAAATCCTGGGCCAACTGGATGAGGTGAGGTCAACGGGTCTCTGGATGCCAGAGGGGACTCATCCCCCACAAGCTCTTATATCTTTCCCTCTCATCATGCCTCACTCAGCGGTCTCCCTTAATCCTTTCTCCTCTTTTTTCCATACAGTGTTCTTTCATTTCAGAAGAAATTTAGTAAAAAAAAGTATAGCATATGTCCTCAAATTATAAATCTCTCTACCAGACACAATCTGGACACTGGAAGGAACCTTGAAGACCCTATATTCACCAGGGACACCGGATTACACTTTAATTCATCAAATGAACATTAATTAAGCACTTACTATATTCCAGTTTAGATGAAGGAATACATTACTTAAATATATCGCACAACCCATGTCCTTATGAAGGACTTCTTGCAGACAGACATGAAACGATTACTTTTAGAAACATTTAACTATAATTTCTGGAAAGTGCACAGTGTTGGGATAGCATAAACTAAGGATGCCCTCCCTAAACCCGGCAGGGCAGCAAACCATCCCAACCTCACTTCTAACTAGAGCTGGGCTCTGAGGCCTGCAGAGGGTCACAGGACCCTTTCCTGAGGGGCTCTCTTTCATCAGGGTTAACAGAATGTGAATCAACTACTATTGTTCTGTGTTACTTTATTAAGACAAAAAACCCTCCAATTTTCTAAGGGAACCTTGGGGAGGCAAGTGAACGGTACCCTAAACAAAGTGTAGGGGGGTTGGAGAAAGGCCTCTCAAAAGAAGATAGATTTGGGCTGAATACTGAATAATTAGTGCACTAATTTAGAAACAGAGCCCTAGATTAAGCATCAGATTCTGTGGTATGAAACAACTTGATTTAGAGTTTGGAGAAGCCAGAGATCACTGCATATTATGGCCATTAGTGGTGGAGGTTAAGTCTAGAACTGGGTTTTAGGAAATGGTATTAGGCAGCATTAGCCCTGCAAGCAGGACTTGGAGATAGGAGTTCACATGACACGCTGACAGACGCTCAGACGCTGAACAGAAGGTCCCCAGGAGCAGTAGGGGCAGTGGGCAACACCAGGGCCTGAGGGCCTCAAGAATCAGTGAGGAGCTGGACATGGATGTGACAGGTAGTGGGGATTCATCACTGGTTTTCTTGCCCTTCTGCCTCAATCCCAGGTATGTGAACTGTGCCCGGGATGATGAAGAGCAGAACTTGGTGGCCTTTCAATACCACAGGCAGATTTTCTACCGAACCTGCCAGGACGTCAGGCCCGGCTGTGAGCTGCTGGTCTGGTACGGGGACGAGTATGGCCAGGAGCTGGGCATCATGTGGGGCAGTATGTGGAAGAGAGAGCTCGTGGATGGGAGAGGTGGGCACCACTGTTCTTCTTTAAAACAGAAAGAAAAGAAAGAACCCTCCTCAGAAATGTTCATGATCCAACTCTTAAGTAGGGTAAAATCCACTCTAAATTGGGTTAAGTTTCAAATAAGGTGCTTCAGAGATTCACAATTCATTTCATATGCCTTTGATTCTTAGAAAAAAAATTATATTTTTTATATTTAAAATATTTCATGGACAAAACAAACAACAGCATATATGGCTAAAAGGCTGAGAGACAAAAAAAGTTTTCAAGCAGTAACCAGCTCTCTCACCAAGTCAGTTTTTCTGACCCTTTTGGAGCTTTTTCTTCTTAATTTCCTCCATACTTCTAAATAAAATGTGTATATTTATATCCTATCATTATTTCTTAAAGATTTTGCCCTGGCTGGTGTGGCTCAGAGGATTTAGTGACAGCCTGTGAACCAAAGGGTCACCTGTTCAATTTCCAGTCAGGACACATGCCTGGGTTGTGGGCCAGGTCCCTAGAAGGGGGCCCACGAAAGGCAACCACACATTGATGTTTCTCTCCCTCTCTTTCTTCCTTCCTTCCCCTCTTTCTCCCTCCCTTCCCCTCTCTCTAAAAAATCAATAAATAAATAAAATCTTTTTTTTAAGATTTTATTTATTTTTAGAGAGAGGGGAAAGGAGGGACAAAGAGAAGGATAAAAATATTAACGTGTAAGGGAAACATTAATCGGTTGTCTCTCGCACACCCCCAGCTGGGGACCTGGCCCACAACCCTGACATATGCCCTGACTGGGAATTGAACTTGTAACCTTTCAGTTTGTGGGACAACACCCACCAAGCCACTCTATTCAGGGCACATTCATTCGTTATTTCAATTAATTGTCATGTGAGTTCCTACTCTGTGCCACACCAGGTCCTAACTAATCCCAGACAAGTGCCTAGGGATCAGTGTGAGGGGAGGTGCGGTGTGGCAGGTGGCCCAGGAAGGGCTCTCTCAGGAGATGACATTTGCAAAAATACCTGCGGGCAAAGGGTCCCACGCAGAGGGAGCAGCTACTGCAGGGAAGGAAAGAGGTGGGATGTTGAATTGGCTGAGGTCTCAGTCTCACAATAGAGGGTAAGAACAGAGATCGGACAGATGCTCCAGAGCCCGGAAATGCAGCGCTGATGATCCGAGTTGAGACACTGGGGACTCTCCTGAGTGAAAGCACACAGTCATCAGCTGCAGAGTGCTGTGTTCTCTGTTCTGATTGTGCTTTGTTAATTTTTAGAAAATAAACTCCATTGGGGAATCCCCTCAGAGATTATTTCATCTCCAAGTGAGAGAGCATGGCGGTTGGCCAGAGAGGAACAGGAGTCAGGCGTGGAAGAAGTGTGGTTGGAAATATTTTGAAACAGGCCTTCTTAGTGTATTTTAAATGGGCTAACACTGAATGAAATGAAGTATAAATATCTGATGTGGGGCTTGAGGGAGGACATTTTATTTTATTGTTTTAGAAAACTGACAGAGAAGCATTTCCTAGTTGGGGCCTGTGGTTTTCCTCTTTAACACGACTTAGAAGATACCCATAGAAGGGAAAGGTCACTGCAGTCCCATCCACACAAGGAGTGAAATGGCCTCTGATGCTCCTTGAAAGCCCCTAGTCTGGGCGATATTTGGAAAGACCCTTGATGTGGGCTTTCTGGAGTTCTGAAGAAGGTGCACTGCATAAAAATAAAAAGGAAAATAGGCTGCGAGTGGATACTTTGAGAGATAGAGCTTGCGTTGTCACCACGGTGAGAATGAGTCATGGGGCAGGTCTCATCAGGAGACAAATCACACAGGCATTCTCCTCAACATCTGCCCTGACCGACCCTTCCTCTTTCAGCAAAATCAAAAACAGAGTTCCAGCAATGTTCCTCCTGCTCTCTGGCCTTCTCCAGTCAGAAATTCCTCAGCCAACATGTGGAACTCAATCATCCCTCTCAGATTCTCCTGGGAACATCTGCAGGAAAACACCTCCAAGCAGAGGGACCCTGCCCAGAGGATCAGAATCAGCAGCACCGACACACTAGTACACCCAGCTGGAATGATAAAGCTGAAGGTCAAGAGGTCAAAGAAAGGTCCAATCCTTTGCTTAAAAGGATCAGTCAGAGGAGAATCTCAAGACCCTTTTTCCAACCTTTCAAAGAAGGAATGAGGAGCTCCAGCAAGCATGAGAGAATGATGGAGGAAGAGTCCCATAGAGGCCAGAAAGAGAGACCAGAGGACACAGGCAAGTTGTTTCTGAAAGTAGGAATGTCAAGAATTGTAACAATCGAGCATGAAGGGTGTTGGCAAGGCTTCAGTGATGGGTCACATCTCATCAGAGGCCAGAGGACACACTCAGGGGAAAAGCCCTATGTTTGCAGGGAATGCGGGCGAGGCTTTACACAGAAATCATATCTCATCATACACCAGAGGACACACTCAGGGGAGAAGCCCCATGTTTGCAGGGAATGTGGGCAAGGCTTTACAAGGAAGTTAGGTCTCATCACACACCAGAGGACACACTCAGGGGAAAAGCCCTATGTTTGCAGGGATTGTGGTCGAGGCTTTACACAGAAGTCATATCTCATCACACACCAGAGGACACACTCAGGGGAAAAGCCCTATGTTTGCAGGGATTGTGGTCGAGGCTTTACACAGAAGTCAGTTCTCATCAGACATGAGAGGACCCACTCAGGGGAGAAGCCCCATGTTTGCAGGGAGTGTGGGCAAGGCTTTACACGGAAGTCAGGTCTCATCACACACCAGAGGACACACTCAGGGGAGAAGCCCTATGTTTGCAGGGATTGTGGTCGAGGCTTTACACAGAAGTCAGTTCTCATCAGACATGAGAGGACCCACTCAGGGGAGAAGCCCCATGTTTGCAGGGAGTGTGGGCGAGGCTTTACAAGGAAGTCAGGTCTCATCACACACCAGAGGACACACTCAGGGGAGAAGCCCTATGTTTTCAGGGAATGCGGGCGAGGCTTTACACAGAAATCATATCTCATCATACACCAGAGGACACACTCAGGCGAGAAGCCCCATGTTTGCAGGGAGTGTGGGAGAGGCTTTACAAGGAAGTTAGGTCTCATCACACACCAGAGGACACACTCAGGGGAAAAGCCCTATGTTTGCAGGGAGTGTGGACGAGGCTTTACACAGAAGTCATATCTCATCACACACCAGAGGACACACTCAGGGGAGAAGCCCTATGTTTGTAGGGATTGTGGTCGAGGCTTTACACAGAAGTCAGTTCTCATCAGACATGAGAGGACCCACTCAGGGGAGAAGCCCCATGTTTGCAGGGAGTGTGGGCAAGGCTTTACACGGAAGTCAGGTCTCATCACACACCAGAGGACACACTCAGGGGAGAAGCCCTATGTTTGCAGGGATTGTGGTCGAGGCTTTACACAGAAGTCAGTTCTCATCAGACATGAGAGGACCCACTCAGGGGAGAAGCCCCATGTTTGCAGGGAGTGCGGGCGAGGCTTTACACGGAAGTCAGGTCTCATCACACACCAGAGGACACACTCAGGGGAGAAGCCCTCTGTTTGCAGGTGCAGTGAGTGAGTCATTAGCATTAAGTTGCATATCAATAGCCATAGGAAGTCTATGGTACCTCACTCTCCCCAAGATTGTAATTAGTACAGAAGTAACTGGTTAAACAAACCCTCCATTTCACGACAAGAGATGAGTTGGACAAACAGTTCCATGAGTGATTCGGGGATGTCAGCACCAATCTCCTTCATGGTTTTTTGACGTTCTATTCTAAAAAGTTTTGTCTCTATACAAATATGAAGCCCACATCCCTCATTCTCCCCATCACTGAAAGCAGAGGGTTCCAGAAGGGCCACAGTGAACTCATACTCTCAGGCTTAGAAATTCAAGTCCTGCAAATGCATAAGTCTTTAGTCACGGTCACTGCCCAGAGATCTGAGACAGATTCACCAGGGAAGGGAATTCCCTGGACTCCTGGGAAGTGGGGCCTTTTCTCCTAATAGGCTCCCTGCCTTCCTTCCTTGGCTTCTCTGGGCTCTTCTGGTTTCCTACAACCTCTGGAGCCTCAGAGGTGAACAGCAGGGAGGGATGTATGCTTGTGCACGGATGTGAGCCTGGCTCAGTCCATGCACCTGGTTTTCCTTACTCTCCTTGCTGACCCCAAAGGGTCAGCATTTCCTGGTGCACAGCATACAGATTCCACATCAGTCCATAGTGGGTTTGAGTCTCAGCTCTGTCTTCTCCAGCTGTTTGATGTAAGGCAAGATTCTCAACTTCTCTCTGCCTGCTTCTAGTCTGTACAATGGAAATGGGAACTCCAGCCTTTCGGGTTGACATTCAAAGTTGACTGAGCACAGAGAATCTGACACAGGATCGCTGAGATCACAAGTCCTGCTGAACAGCCTCAGTGCCCATGTCTTCCGGGTCTTTAGTGCTGCACAAGGGAGGATAAGGACAGGGTAGGGGTCTGTAGCCAAATTCTGAATTTGAGCAGATCCCACTGCTTTCCCCACATAGACTCAGCTGCCCTGAGAAGGGGGCCTGAGGTGGGGGATGCACTTCCCTCCGGGTCACCACCCTCCCACTGACCCTGCGCACCCCACAGAGCCTCAACACAGGCAGGTGCTACTGAGAGTGACCTGTGAAGCAAGACCCTTGCCCACCCCTTGCTGAGGACTTCCACTGGGAGCAGCATCTGCCCGCACTGGTGCATTAGGTGGGATAGATGGTAAGCCAGGGCAGGGAGGACGAGGAAGACATGTCACCCACTGCCCCAGCAGTCCTGAGCCTGGTCCAATTCTATTGCCAGATGTTCCAACATCACAAGAGACACCATGCTAACACATTGAAATTCTAGGTATTGTTTCCACTATCTGGGAAAGAAAGACTTTGAAACTTCTTCCCAAGGCCTGGAAGATGGGAGGGGGTCCACAGCACTCAAGGAAAGGACCCATAAAACAAATTTGGTTAATTGCCTGCCTCTGGTCACTGTCTGTTTTACGAAGGGGTCCCCAGTGCTTACAGAAAGAGCCCACAGATAACTGGGTAATTGCTGTCACGTATCTGTTTTACAAGATGACCAAATTGGTCTGGAGCAAGATAAGGATTCAGGCTAACCAACCCCCACACATACCTACATTTGGATAGTCATGTCCCCCAGGGAAGCTGGCACCATTTTTACTCACCTATCAATATGTAATTTCTTCACCCCCATCCCACCAACTATATGAGTCCTCAGAACAAAGGACCTGATGCTCTTGCCACCCAAGTTCTTGTCTTTCACTCCCATCTCAGCAAGACCTGTCCTCGTCCATGAGAGCGTATCACTAATAGACCCTGCTCACCCGCTAGTACACCTGCTGATTGGTGAGCCTTTACTGCATTGGCAGGAACAACCAAGTCTCTCCTGTGACAGGTGCACCCCATTTGCACATGGCATTCATGAAGTCCCCAACACAGCGGCTTCTGTGATGCACTTTCCTCGTACACGGGCCCCACCGGGCTTCATGCACCACTGACACCATCTCGAAATTAGTACTTATTGCATCTTTAAACTTTTGTTTGTGTAGTGAAATCTGATGGGATAATGGACATGCTATGAGTAGAGCAGATGTGCACAATGATGGTCGTTCCTGGCCACCCATCCCCAGATAATGTCCTCAATGGCCCAGGAGCACAAAATTACCATGCACCTCATGGGGGGGAGTCCAGCAAGACTCAGGGTGAGAACAGGGTAAACATCTGCATAAGCATAAGGAAGGGTGCTAGCAGCTCCCAGAGGTCACACTTTTCTTAGAAACAGAGCTGAGTTCAATACAGAGAGATGGAAAGCAATTAGTAAGGACCCCAGCATACCCTCTCCTGCATGAGGGAGACCTAAGCATGACCCACCCTGTTCCTGCTGGGATGGGTTCACAGGAGGAGGACACCCAAGCCCCCTGACCTGGAACAATGACCTTGCTGTCCTCCCGGTGCCAGGCTTGTGAAGATTGTCTACACAAACTGTGTGGATTTCAGTAGTAAATATCCACTATTATTTTCTTTTGTGCTTTTTTAAAGGAAGGTGTATTTCTTGGATTTTGTTTCCCTTCCCTCTTTCTCCACCAGCACAGCCCAGAGAGAACACCATAAACTCAATATTGTGGCTTTCAGCATGGGCTCTGGGGAGGAGAACCACAGACTGCCAGGTGATGGTCACCACCACCCCACCAGGACAGACCCTGGAGCTCTCCCAGAAGGCTTAGCGATCCAAGATGAGGAGAAGGAGGTCTGTTCCCTCTCCCTCCCCTTCAGCAGCAAACCACATTCCTAGTGTAGCTGCCAGCCTCCAAGGTGTCCCCCAAATCCACATGCTGTCACCCCTGCCCTTGTACAGTCCCACCTTCACACAACTGAGCTGATCTGTGCTGTGAAAATGGTGTGCGGCTCTCAAAGCTTAGTTAGAAACGGAAATTTTGTTTCAGTCTTGCTCAAGTAGTTCACACAATCTCAGACCACCTTGTGCAGGGAGCTGGGTGTTTACACTCCCCTCCCGCCCACCTGTCAGTGGCAGGCAGCCACCATCCTCGTTTTGAAGAGGAGGCTCCAAGGAGTGAGTGCAGCCTGACATCTGCTGAATTCTGAGTGTCTAGCCTCTGACAGGCAGCTAAAGTCACTGTCCTGTCCCCATGACACCTGGGGTGCCTCCAAGGCCACGCTAGCTGCACCTGCTGGCTTCCCAACTCCTCCACCTGACACTGTGAATGATCTGGATGGGGCAGGTCAATAGTCCTTGGGCAAAAAGGACATCAGTGGCTGAGGTGACAGGATGGTATGGTCAGCTGCCTACATCAAACGTTTGATGCTGTGACTACCATGGCCACTGCAGCTATGGCCAGCCCCACCTGGTTTATGTTCTGATTGTCTGCCACCCAGGTACGGGAGCTGCAGGCTGGCTTGAGGACCATAGCTGGGCAGGTGAGGGGGTCACTGGCCAGAACCGTCAGCCAAGAACACAGAACAGCTCACTGCCCCACAGTTGGGATCAGGTAAACCTTTCTGAAACTTAGCAGATCTGTTTGACTCCAAGGCTCTGCCCTGTCTGTCGTTGGTCTGGCCCCAGGCCTGGCCCTGCTCCTAATTGCCCTGGAAAGTCCCTGACCCAGCCTCTGAGAGGCGCCCTTGGGGAGGCATGTCAGCCACAGATGCTGTCTTCAAAGATCAAAGTTACTAAAGAGAGCTTTTTTAAAAGTAATTTTTTAAAAGAGATTGTTAATCTCATCACCCAGAGAAAATCTCTGTAACATTTTGAAATTTGTACTTTAAGACCTTTTTTGCAGACTATCATACTTGATGGGAACATTATTGTTTATTTCTGATAATATGCGTTGTCCTTTTAAAAAAATGAGTTTGGGATTCTGGCCAAAATGGAGACGTAGGTATAAACACTTCACTTACTTGCACAACCAGAAGAAGGATAACAACCAATCTAAAAACAATAAGCAACCAAAAGTACCAGAAAAATCAAACTGCATGGAACTCCAACAACCAAGGAATTAAAGAAACAGTCACCCAGACCAGTAGGAGATGGGCAGCCAAGAGGAGAGGATTTGTGGCAAGGCAGCGCGGAGTGCGTGGGCAAGACTGCGCTGGCTGAATGCGCTGGGAAACTAAAGACTCAAAGCTAGCTGTAAACTCCTGCATGGGTTGCCACAGCGGGAGAAACTCCCAGTCTCACACGAAAGTGGGGTGAGAGCTGAGGAAGTGAGCACCATTGTTCCCTCTTTTACCCCTCCCCCACAGACAGCACCACAACATTGCCTCGCCCAGCGTGAATACCTAAGGCCCTGCACCCTTACAACATAATAGGTGCGCTGAGACAAAGAAATACGGCCCAAATGAAAGAACAGATCAAAACTCCAGAAAAAGAGCTAAGCAACAAGGACATAGTCAACCTATCTGATGCAGAGTTCAAAACACTAGTAATCAGGATACTCACAGACCTGATTGAGCTCGGTCATAAAATGAAGGAACAAATGAAGGCTATACAAAGTGAAATAAAGGAAAATATACAGGGAACCAACAGTGAAGGGAAGGAAACCAGAATTCAAATCAACGACTTGGAACAAAAGGGAGAAATAAACATCCAACTGGAACAGAATGAAGAAACAAGAATTAAAAAAATTGAGGAGAGGCTTAGGAAACTCTGAGACAACTTTAAATGCTCTAACATCAGAATCACAGAGATGCCAGAAGAACAAGAGCAAAACATTGAAAACTTATTTGAACAAATAATGAGGGAAAACTTTCCCAACCTAGCAAAGGAAATAGACTTCCAGGAAGTCCAGGTAGCTCAGAGAGGCCCAAAGAAATTGGACCCAAAGAGGAACACACCAAGGCACATCATCATTAAGTTACCCAAGATTAAAGGTAAAGAGAGAATCCTAAAAGCAGCAAGAGAAAAGGCGAGAGTTACAAAGGAGTGCCCATAAGACTATCAACTGATTTCTCAAAAGAAACCTTACAGGCAAGAAGGGACTGGAAAGAAGTATTTGAAGTCATGAAAGACAAGGACCTACATCCAAGATGACTCTCTCCAGCAAAGCTATCATTTAGAATGGAAGGGCAGATAAAGTGCTTCCCAGATAAGTTCAAGTTAAAGGAGTTCATCATCACCAAGCCATTATTATATGAAGGGACTTATATAAGAAAAGGAAGATCAAAAATATGAACAATAAAATGACAACAAACTCACAACTATCAACAAATGAATTTAAAAAATAAAAAAGAAAGAAAACAATGAAAACAAAAACTAAGCAAACAACTAGAACAGAATCAGAGAAATGGACATCACATGGAGGGTTTTCAGTGGGGAAGGAGAGGGGAAGAATGGGGGAAGGGGAGGTACAGAGAATAAGAAGCATAATTGGTAGGCATAAAATAGATGGGGGGAGGTTAAGAATGGCATAGGAAACAGATAAGTCAAAGGACTTATATGTACAACCCATGAACATGAACTAAGGTGGGGGAATGCTGGAGGATTAGGAGGTACAGGGTGGAGGGGGAATATGGGGCGGGGGGTGGGGAATGGGAAAACTATAATAGTATAATCAATAAACTATACTTAAGAATAAAAATTAAAATTAAAAATGAGTTTCAGAAATACAGAAAATAAAACCACCCCTGATTCCATAATCCAGAAGGCACACAATTAGCACAGCGAGTGAGCGCTCTCTGTGCGTGCACATACGGGCACACCGCAGCTTTCCTTTACAAACGGCAGATCCCTGTCTGACTTCCTCAGCAGCCTCCCTCCTTCCAAATGCCTTGAACACCCTCCTTCATTTTCCACAGTCACCCTGGGTCCCACACCCCGGGCTGGCTGAGGTTTCACCAACCCCCTTGTTGGACAAGAATGGTGTTTCCAGGCAGAGTCTGTACAGCACATCTCTGCCTAGTCCCGGTACGGATGTGAATGTGCAGTGTGTGCAGTGCGCCCAGGGCCCGGGAAAGCTCTCCAGAGCCCTGCATTTAAGGAGAAAGCACACTCCACCTTCAGGCCTCGCAGGATGTCAGCGTCCTCCTCTTAGCTTTCTCCTGAGGAAGGTGTTTCAAAATTTTGAGGCCATTGTGGGAGTGGGGGCACTGCTTTGTGGGGAGCACAGGAGAAACAGGATGCTAAATAGTGGCTGTCAGGCAGGACCACGGGCATTGTCCTCTGTGCCCTAGCCTACTTCTCTTTGGTTTTGTAGCTTTTTGCCCAAGTGATGCCTTCTAATGAGGGCCCCCAAGATGCCTCGGATGCTGTCATTGGTAATGGAAGGTCAGGACACAGCAAACCCAAGCCCTTCCCACAGATCAGCGTGGCGCTGACAGCCACTGGGCTCACAGGACAATTGGGCTTGTGCTGTGTTCTCTCTCCTGTTGTCCTTTTAGAAAGACCTCTCTGGACACCAGATGGATGTACTGATGTTCCCCAATGCCCCCCTTGGTCTCAAGAGGCAAAGGAGAGACTGGGCTATCCCTCCCATCTACTTCTCAGAGAACGACTCAGGCCCATTCCCGAAAATGTAGGTCAGAAATGGCAAAGGGCAAACTCTGGTCTCATTCAAGGAGCTCCGCTGAGAGGATTTAAACCCGATGGGGATTGTTCTTTGCAGGTTCTGTTCCTGTGTCATCCTCAGATCAAATTGAACAAGGATGATAAAGTCCAAGTATCCTACAGCAACACTGGCCCAGATGCTGAGAAGCCTCTTTTCTTCTTCTTTATCCTCACCCAAGGACATTTAGATAAGGATTCGGGCTAACAGACCCCCACACATACCTAAGTTTGGGTAGTCACATTCCCCCAGGAAAAAGCTGGCACCACATTTATCCGTTCATCAATATGTGACTTTTTTTCTCCTATCCCACCAACTATATAAGTCCTCAGACAAAGGACTCTCTCTCTCTCTTGGGGGTTCAGGGCGCTCTTGGCTCTCAGGCCACCGGGCCTCTGGCCACCCTGGTCTTTAGCTGCTCTTACTTTTCCTGCCCTGCTTTGCCCTGAAACTTTGCCTCTCACCCCCCACTCTAACCAGTCCCGTTCTTTTCCATGGGAATGGGTCACTAATAAACTGATTACACGCTAATGGGTTTGCTGACCTGTAATTCTTTACATGCATCAGCAAGAAGAACCAGGTCTCTCCCATCAACAAAATTATATAAAGTATGTTACTTGCTCTCATTGCCAATAATCTAGAAATCAGGAACAGAGGGTAACTAAAAAGTGCTTCTATTTACATGTTATAATGTACACTTCTAAATAACCCCCCAAAACAAATCACAATTGGAGTTAGAAATAACTTAAACTGAGTGAGTATAAAAATACTCCATACCAAAGCCAGATCATTCAGGTTCCACAAAAGATCAAAGCTTCAAGGTCAGTGCTTCTCAAGCACAAGTGGTCTTGCCCCCAGGGGGACGGACATTAGGTAAAGCAGGGACATATTTTAGATTGTCAAGTGAGCAGAGGTGAGGGAGGGTGTTACTGGCAATTAGTGAATAGAAGTAATGGATGCTAATAAGCACTTACAATGCAGAAAAAATCCCCCAGGAGAAGGAATTACATGGCCCAAGAGGTCAATAGTACTGTCACCAGGAAGACCCAAGTTAGGGAAGTTAGGGGACTTCCCCTCCTAGGTTATTGTCATGCTAAAAAAATGAATTCAGGCAAGAGACAAGTATGGTGAAAATGAGGTAGCAAGTTTATTTGTGAAATACACTTGAACAGGAACCTGGAAGCTTGTACCCGGCTAGTCTGAGTGCCCGGCCTGCTGGGGTCTCAGAGATTTTGTGCTTGCTGTAAGCCTCCATCCAGGCTTCCCCTCCTCCACCCTTCTCCTGACCTTGGGATTAACATACAGTTTCAAAGGTTTCCTTTCCCAGATAGAGGAAACGATTTCACAGGCTCCCCTCCTGCTGCTGTGCTTAACCTGTCTCTCTTGTGACTCTGGAACTCTGAAAACCTTACCTGACCCGGCTCAGGACTGCTGAATTACTGGATGGAACACATCCCCCTCCGGCTCCCCACCTCAGTTTGCTACCTATCCTGCGTAGCAGTGCTGAGAATGAGAAGCCCTGCTCTGCATGGAACTCAAGGAAGGGTCCATTAGAATAGAAAAGGCACATCACTCTGCACCCTAGATCTGAAACTATGCCTCTCTCTGTGCACAGACAGCATGCAAACTGAGACCTGAAGAACCACAACAGTAACAAAAGCGAGCCGTCTTGCACAGATTAGCCAATGTCCTAGGCTGAGAAAACACCCTCAAGAAGTTAGGAGGCAAAAAAGATCTGACACCTTAGGAGACGGAACCACGCTGTGATACGCCATGGTGCACATCTCGCACGTCTGAGGGTCACTGCTTCTTTTCATTGCCCATAAATCACTCTTGAATAGCTCTTCTATAATGTAACTAAGAATCAATAATCTTAGTCATTTAGTTTCCAGAATTCACCTAAAATTCATCTAAAATTACCATTTTGAAAACGTGGATGACAGACCTAGGCAGGCCTAGGAGGAATGGAAAATCACTAGGCAGGAAAATTGTACCATGAGAAACTGTAGCCAGGGAAAATGCCTGCCTGGGAAACTGCCCGCCAACCCTACCCAGGAGAAACAGATTCCCGGCTAAGACTGGGGTCTGGGGCCGCCCTATCCGGCATAACAGGATGCAGCTTTAACTGGAGCCTGACAAGTAGTATCAAAAACAGTGGTCAGAAGAAACAGCACCAGGCAACCAGCTCTAGCCAATCAGACTCTGACACCCCAACCAGTTACCTTTCGCAGGTTTTTGTGCTTAAAAACTCTGCCCTAAGAACAACCAAGCGAGTCTTAACCTCCCTTGGTTGGCTCCCCAACCTCCCTAGGTTGGCTCCACTTTCCCTCTTACTCCCCACTAATAAACCCTGCTCCTTAGCTCGCTGCATCCGTCTGGTTTCTTGAGCGACTCCGACCTAACAGCGGATATTTGCCATGTTATAAGTTCCTTAGATTGCCCACGTGGGGCACAATTTCATTTACAAATTAATTCTGATTTCTAGAACGCCATGCATCTAGGCCCTAAACTCATTTAAAATGCTAAGAATGCTGTTACTACTTTATTTAATCACTAATGAACTTATAAGTAACGAAACAAATTTTTATAACTCTTCACATTACCTTATTTCTTCACGTTTTCTTCCAAGCTTCTCTTCCAAAATTCTAACTGTTTAGTTATACATAACTAAAATAATGTGATAATTATTATTACATGATATCTTACTTACCTTGATAACTCATTAGAGTCAACTTTTACATTATTACAAATAATAAAATTTAGTAACATCGGGGAGAAATTACATGCATAAATAAATATCCTTTATATACACAGAAAGGAAGTTAAACACATAATTTTTAAAAAGACCCAATAGCAACAAAACAGGTAAAATGCCTGGGAATAAACTTAACAAGAACATGGAAGATCCATATGAACCAATTCATAAAATTCTACCCAATAAAAGACACCTGAACAACACTGACTGGGGTATCTCAGTGGCTTAGCTGTTGTGCAGCAGACCTAAAAGTCACAGGTTCTATTTTCAATCAGGGCATGTGCCTGGGTTGAGGGTTTGGTCCCTGGTTGCAGGTATACGAGAGGCAACTAATTGATGTTTCTCTCTCTCTCCCTCCCTTCCCCTCTCCCTAAAAAGAAATAAACAAAATCTTTTTTTTAAAAAAAGACACTCGAACAACATGAAAGTAAAAGCACGTTCTTGGATAGAAAAATATATAATGCTCTCAATTTCCCAAAGTTACCTATACATTTAATATGATCTAGATTAAAATATCGGAAAAAAAAGTTTTTAATCCAGACTTCTGGACAAGATGGAAGCATAGGCAGAGATACACTTTGCCTCCTCACACAACCAAAAGGACAACAAATTTAAAAACAAGAAATAACCAGAACTGCCAGAAAATTGAACGGTATGGAAGTCTGACAATCAAGAAGTTAAAGAAGAAACATTCATCCAGACCAGTAGGAGGGGCAGAGATGGGCAGCCAGGGTGGAGAGGACTCACGGCAAGGTGGCTGCTGGCAGACCAGGAAAGTGGAGTGAATGTTCCCAAATTTGCATGCGGATAAACCAGGAGCAACAACTGGGGAGCAAGACAGACCGAGCAACTCAGGGTTCCAGTGTGGGAAAATAAAGCCTCAAAACCTCTGACAGAAAAAACCTGTGGGGGTTGCAGAGGTGAGAGAAACTCCCAGCCTCACAGGAGAGTTTGTTAGAGAGATCCACAAGGTCCTAAAGTACACAAACCCACCCGCCAGGGAATCAGCACCAGAAGAGCCCAATTTGCTTGTGGGTAGCAGGGAAGTGACTGAAAGCCAGAGGTGAGTTGAGCAAGCATCATGGTTCCCTCTCTGACCCCTCCCCCACATACAACGCCATGCCACAGTGACCGGGGTTGCCCTGCCCTGGCGAATACCTACGGCTCTGCCCTTTTACAATGAACTAGGTGCAGCCCAAATAAAAGAATAGATCAAAGCTCCAAAAATAGAACTAAGCGATGAGGAGATGTCCAACCTATTAGATGCAGAGTTCAAAATACTGGTAATCAAGATATTCACAGAAATGGTTGAATATGGTCGCAAAATAGAGGAAGAAGTGAAGGCTATGCAAAGTGAAATAAAGAAAAATATACAGGGAACCAACAGTGAAAGGAAGGAAATCAGGACTCAAGTCAACGATTTGGACCAGAAGGAAGAAATAAACATTCAACCAAAACAGAATGAAGAACAAGAATTCAAAAAACTGAGGAGACTCCTGGCTGGTGGGGCTTAGTGGATTGAGTGCCAGCCTGCAAACCAAAGGGTTGCTGGTTCGATTGCCAGTCAGGGCACATGCCCAGGTGCAGGCCAGATCACCAGTGGGTGTTGCGTAAGAGGCAAGCACACATTGATGTTTATCTTCCTCTCTTCCTTCCTCCTTCCCCCCCCCTCTAAAAATAAATAAATAAAAATCTTTTTTAAAAAATTGAGGAGAGGCTTAGGAACCTCTGGGACAACTTTACATGTTCCAACATCCAAATTATAGGGGTGCCAGACAGAGAACAGGAACAGCAAGAAAATGAAAACTTATTTGAAAAAATAATTGGAGAACTACCCCAATCTGGCAAAGGAAATAGACTTCCAGGAAGCTCAGAGAGTCCCAAAGATGTTGAAACCAAAAAAGCACACACCAAGGCACATCATAATTACATTACCCAAGATGAAAGAGGACAGAATCTTAAAAGCAGCAAAAGGAAAGGAGAGAGTTACCTACAAATAAGTACCCATAAGACTGTCAACTCATTTCTCAAAAGAAACCTTACAGGCAAGAAGGGGCTGGAAAGAAGTATTTGAAGTCATGAAAGGCAAGGACCTACATCCGAGATGACTCTATCCAGCAAAGTTATCATTCAGAATGGAAGGGTAGATAAAGTAATTCCCAGATAAGGTCAAGTTAAAGGAGTTCATCATCACCAAGCCCTTACTATATGAAATGTTCAAGGGAACTTACTTCAGAAAAAGGTGATTAAAAAATATGAACAGTAAAATGACAACAAAGTCACAACTATGAAGAACTGAACCTAAAAGCAAACTAAGCAAACAACTAGAACAGGAACAGAATCACAGAAATGGAGATCACATGGAGGGTTATCAGCAGGGATCGGGAGCGGGGTGAGTGGGGAAAAAGGTACAGGGAATAAGAAGCATACATTGTAGGTACAAGATAGACAGAGGGAGGTTAAGAATAGTGTAGGAAATGGAGAAGCCAAAGAACTTACATGTATGACCCATGGACATGAACTAAGGTGAAGGAATGATGGTGGGACGGGTGGTACAGGTGGGAGGGGAGTAAAGTGGAGAAAAAAAATTGAGACTACTGTTATAGCATAATCAATAAAACATACTAAAAAATTTTAATCCTCACCTAAGGAAATGCTTATTGATTTTAAAGGGAAGGGAAGGAAGGGAGAGAAGGGGAGAGAAACATTGATGTGAGACAGGAACATCAGTATGAGAGAGAACATCAAAAGGTTGCTTCTCGTACATGTCTCCGTCAGTGACCGAACCTGCACCCTAGGCATGTGCCCTTGTGGGGAACCGTTCCAGGCATGGGAAATATGGCTCAGCCCCCACTCGGAAAAGCCAGTGGGGAGCGAGGTTGGCAGGCAGGACCCATGTCCATGGATAGGTTCTCCAGTGGGAAATCAGGCCTGCATTGTACCTAGACTGCTATGAGACTTGCTCTTGCTAAAACTCCCTCACCCTGAATTGAGGCAGCAAACGTTTACTGAGTACCTTCATCTTCCTAAAGTCTGTGCTAAACCACCCAAGTATGGAGTGTGAGCAACTTCCCCCTTGAGCTGTAACATCCTTCTCTTTGAATTAGCAGTGTCCTGTCCTTTGTCCTCCTTAAAAGGTAATCACCTGTGGTGAACCTGTGCATAGTAAATGAGGATTGCCCTGGATGTAATGTGCCCAGAAAAACCATAAAAGCCTAACCAGGCAGGGGTCAGGGGCCCTCTCTTTAACTTGGAGAGCAGCCACGCAGCCCCTTTTTCTCCACAGGATTTCTGTAGTCCGTGTGTATGTGTGTATGTGTATATTGCTACCACAACGGATCCTGCTGGCCGGGATCCACGTCATGCCCTGACTAGAGAGCGATCTATAACCTTTCGGTTTATGGGATTGTTATGAGAGAAACTCTGTTCTTCTTGCCAATGCAGTAAAGAATTACAGATCAGCAAGTCTATTAGCATGCAAGCCGGGTTTATTAGTGATATGTTCTCATGGAAGAGAATGGGCCTTGCCAAGGTGGTGGTGAAAGGCGTAGATTCAGGGCAGGGCAAAGTGAGGGCAGCAACAGGCAAGGCCAAGGGTGGCAACAGCACCAGGTCCTTTGTCTTGAGGAGTTACATAGTTGGCAAGACGGGGGTGAAGAAGTTACATATTGATTGATGGGTAAAGGTGGTGCCAGCTTCCCCTGGATGACACGTGACTACCCAAACTTACGTATGTGTGGGGGTCTGTTAGCCCGAATCCTTATCTCACTCCAGACCCAATTTGTTCATGTTGTTGTAAAACAGATACGTGAAAAGAAGCAGTTAATTAAAGTTGGAGCAGTTACCCAAAATTATTTATGGTCTCTTTCTGTAAACATTAGGGACTCCCTAGTAAAACAGATGGTGACCAGAGGTAGGCAGTTAACCAAAATTGTTTTGTGGGCTGCTTCTTTGGGCACTGTGGACCCCCCTCCCACTGACCAACCAGGCCTGGGGATGAATACAGTTTCAAGGC
Organism: Desmodus rotundus; assembly: GCF_022682495.2. Taxonomy (NCBI): domain Eukaryota; kingdom Metazoa; phylum Chordata; class Mammalia; order Chiroptera; family Phyllostomidae; genus Desmodus; species Desmodus rotundus. The sequence goes on along the minus strand of NC_071398.1, from coordinate 52,483,321 downwards.
TTTCTTTCCCAGATAATGGAAACAATACAGAGAATTTCAAGGGCTCCCCCACTCTCCTGTGCTATCATGGTGCTTCTTGAGATGTTCCAAACACGTGGCAATATTATCAGATCAGGCTCAGGACTGCTGAGTCAGTGGGTGACACACGTCTCCCTACTACTCCCTGCCTTGGTGTACTTTCTATCCTACCTCACAGGACAACGCTCCAACCAACTGAGCCACACTGGCCAGGGCTCAGCAACATTTTTTAAAGTAAAACAAGCTAAATTTCAGTTCACCTACTAAAATAAGGAAGAATTAAAGGTGTGTTGTATTATGAAGCTACAGTAAGTAAAACAATGGAGTGATGCCCTGTGAATAGACAAACTGACAGAAAAGAATAGAAGGTCCAAAACAGATGCAGATCCATATGGAAATTGTGTTTTAATTTTTTATTGATTTATTTTTTTATTTGGAACATCTATCATTTGCTTCTCACATGTCCCCAGTTGGGGACCTGGCCCACAACCCAGGCATGTGCTCTGACTGGGAATGGAACAGGCGACCTTTTGGTTTGCAGGCAGACACCCATGCCACTAAGCCACATCAGCCAGAGCCATTGGTTCAGTCTTGCATATGCCTTGACTGGGGATCGAACCTCCAACCTTGTTTTCCATATATATTAAAAAAAAAAAAGCCCGTAGATATACAAAAAAACTTAACATGAGCCCTGGCTGGTGTGGCTCAGTGGACTGAGCAGGGGCGAGCGAACCAAAAGTTCACCGGTTGGATTCCCAGTCAGAGCACATGCCTGGGTTGTGGGCCAGATTCTCAGTTTGGGGCAAGTGAGAGGCAACGGATGAATGTATCTCTTACACACATCAATGTTTGTCTCCCTCTCTTTCTCCCTCCCTTCCCCTCTCTCTAGAAATAAATAACATATCTTAAAAAAAAAAAAAAACAAACATGAACAGCAAAAGTGGATTCAACATTTAGAGATGATCCACTATACCCAAGCAACTGCGGTAACTTTTCCTTCTGATCTGCATCAAAATGTTATTCCAAATGTGAACACCAGATGGCAGAAAGAGACATACTTGGGAACATTTTTTACGTGATCATATTGTATTGTAAAACAAGTTTCAACAAACTTCAAAAAATTGAAATTATACAAAGCATATTGTTGGCACTAATTGCAGTTAAACTAGAAATCAGTAACAAAAGGTTATTTAAAATCCTTATTTTTTAAAGTGATGAAATGCACATCTAAATAACATTGGATTCAACATTCCTGTGATTCACTACACCCACTATTTTCCTGCAGTTATTCCAAAATTTAACACGAGATGGCAGCAGAGAAGCACATTGGTACTATGCAGCAAGTTTCAACAAACTTCAAAGGACTGAAATTATATAAAGTAACGTTTCTTGTTCTAGTTGCATCTATTCTAGAAATCAGTAACAAAAGATAACTGAAAAGTCCCTATACTTAGAAAGTATGAAATGTACTTCTGCCCTGGTGGCTGGTGTGGCTCAGTGGATTGAATGCCCGCCTGTGAACCAAAGGGTCACCGGTTTAATTCTCACTCAGGGCACATGCCTGGGTTGTGGGCCAGGTCCCCAACAGCGGGTCTGAGAGAAGCAACCACACATTGATGTTCCTCTCCCTCTTTCTCTCCTTCCCTTCCCCTTTCTAAAAATAAATAAAAAATATATTTTTACAAAAATTAAAAAACCCACAGGGCATAAGATACGAGAACCATGGGGGAGAAGTGGCAGTGTCTGCCCTCCAGAAACAAAACGTCATTCAACAGTGCTCATCTGAGGTCAGGCCCAAACCCCAAATCATGCAGGCCAGCTGCAGAGGTCTGTCCTTCAGGGCCTGTGGGCCTGTCCTTAGCTACTCATCCATCCTCTGTAGGCCCGACCTGAGGTGAGCACAGACTTCCTGCCAACTCCCTTGTGGCCACCACCTCAGGGCCTGCTGAGGATGCAGCTGCCCGAGCCTGTCGCCTCCTTTTCCGGTGCAGTTCCCAGAGGCAGGCAAGGGCACAGTGGACACTCCGGGACACTTTCAGGCTGCGCTCCCGGTTGGGATCGTTCTCCGTGAGGACCCGCAAACCAGCAGTGAAGTGGGACAGGGCCTGGGCCAGGTGCTGAGGGCTCAGTGCGCCCACAATGGCTTCCTCAGTCCCCACACCCACCACAGCTTCAGAGAAATCCAGTTCTGGTCTTTTGGAGGCCAGGCATTTCCTTGCCTCCCAGGGCAGCCCAGAACTGTTGGCATCTCCATCCTCTGCAACCTGGGGGGTTCCACAAGGTGGGGGTTCCACATGGGCCTGCAGCAGGCTGACAACATCGGCCTCCGCTATGTCCACAAGGCCCACGTGGCTGGCCAGTGCCACAATGCTGCGGCGGAGCTGGGGCACGGTGTCGGGCTCCAAAGTGCCGGCAGGCACACACTCAGGCCAGAGCTTCCTCCAGGCACTGTTCATAGTGGTGGGCTGCAGATCTGCCCAGGCCTGGGCAATGTTGTCTACTGCAGTCATGACAGTATAGCTGCACCAGAACTCCCGCATGGAAGGCCGGTCTCCACCAGCCTTCTTCTGGACCAACTGGCTAAGTGCACGGTGCAGATAATGGGCCTTGAAGGCAGCAATGATGCCCTGGTTCATGGGCTGGATCAGGGTCGATGTGTTCTTGGGTAGGAACTCAACACGCACGTGGGCCGAGAGACTACCCAGATAGGCAGGATGGCAGGGTGCGCTGTCCAGGAGCAGCAGGGCACGGTGCGGGAGGCCGTGGCTGGTGCAGTAGCTCTCCACAGCAGGGCAGAAGCAGCCAGTAAACCAGTCCTGGAAGATGCTGGGCGTCAGCCAGCCATTGCGGTTGGAGCGCCAGACCACAGGCAGGCTGGCCTTGGAGCAGCCCTTGAGGGCACGTGGGTTCTCCGAGGGGTACACCAGCAGGGGCTTCAGCTTGAAGTCACCAGCTGCGTTGGCACCCAGCAGCAGGGTCAGGTGGTCCTTAGGGGCCTTGGGCCCAGACCTGGCTGCACCCTCCAGAGCCAGCAGCATGCGCTCAGGCAGCCTCTTCCAGAAAAGGCCTGTCTCGTCGACATTGAAGACTTGGCGTGGTGAGTAGCAACCCTCCTCCAGAATGTTATACAACACTGGGAGGTAGCAGGCTGCGGCATGGGCATCAGCCACAGCAGGCTCATCCGTCAGCAGTACATTATGGCGTGCCTTGAAACGTGCAAACCAGCCATTGCTGGCCCCAAAGGTCTCAGCCTGGGAACCATTCCCTTGCTCGTGCTGCAGCTGTGCAAAGAGGTGCCGCGCCTTGTCCTGGATGAGCAGTGTGCTGACAGGCAGGTTGCGCTGTTTCTGCTCCTCAATCCACAGGCTCAGCAGGCGTTCCATATGACCCATCACCACACCCCGGCAGTGGGTCAGCTGCTTGGCACTGATGGGCGTAGCTGCCTAAGAATTAGCTCGGATCTTGTCCTTGCTGACACGGATTGAGGCGACGGTGGAGGTGGCCAGCCCTAGAGCCCGGGCGATCTGTGTCAACTTTTCACCTTCTTCAAATCTCCGAAGCACTTCCAACTTTACATGCAAGGTGATGGACTTCCGGTCCCGCCTGGAACTGTGGCGAAGGCCAATCCCACCAAGGGGTGCCTTCCCCGACACCTGAAGGTGGGGGTTTGTCTTCATTCCACCTCCTCACACCATGCACCTTGATGACCTCTGTACCTCTTGCCCCTCCACAGTAGTTACCACTGTGCCCACGATGGATTCCTCTTAGCCTCTCTGTAAGAGGGGGATATATAAACATTAATATGTGAACACATGGGAGTCCCAACCACTGCCCAGCCTTCCCATGCTCTCACACAGAGCACTGAAGCCTGCTCAGAGGCATGCCCTTCCCTTCCCTTTCTACTGCTAAAAGCACCACACACTCACATCCAGGCATTCTTTGTTTCTAGAAGTCCATGGTGTCACTTAGTTTTAGCTCATGAGATCAAAACACAGCTGAGACTTCACTCTTCCCTCCCTGCCCCCACAAAATCTCCTAAGAGCATCTACAAAACCCCGACCCACCTCCCTGACACCTATGAACAGATGAGCTACCCAGCTCCACACCTCTCACTCAGAGACATCAGTTGTCAGAGTGGGAGGCTAAATAAGGATGAGCCCTGAAGACATCTGCAACCTAATCCCAGAAACCTAAGAGTAAATTAACCTTACATGGCAAAAGAGACTTTGTAGGTTGTGATTAAATTAATCCTGAATGGGGGAGATTATCCTGGGGTATCAGAATGGGCCCTAAATGTCATCACACGGGTCCTTGTAACAGTAGGTACATTGCACTCAGAAGGTGGCAGCTTGAACACAGAAGCCTAGAGCCTACAGAAGGAACCAGCCCTACCAACACCTTGATTTTGGCCCAGAGAGACCCACTTCAGATTTCTGACCTCCGAGACTCTAAGATGATAAATCTGTGTTGCTTTAAAGCACTAAATTTGTAGTGATATGCCACAGCAGTCATAGGAAACTCTCACAAAAGGGAACCTCCAGAACTCATGCTACCACTGGAGAGTACTTGGGATAGGGGAGGAAGGTGCTTCTCCACATAGTGGCCAGAGTGAGTCAGTAAGAATTCCGTCAGACCCAGCAACCCTCTGCTCAGAGGCCTTCCTGCCTCCCCTCCCTCCTTGAGAAAAAGCCACTACATTCCCACTTTCCTCAAGCCTCCTCCTCTTCTTTGCTAACTCCTGACTCAGGCCTTTGCTCCTGTGGTTCCTTTCACCCAGAATTGGGGCTCTTACCTCTTACATATACAACTTGGTCCCTCTCCTCCTGCAGATCTCTGCTGGAATGTAACCTGCACACCTAAGTTTCACGGTGCATCTGTCATACACTGCCTGAGGGCAAGAGCCCTGTCTGCAGAGCTCTCTGCTGTGTCCCCAAGCCCTGGAATAGTGCCTGATACTTTGCAGGCACCCTATAGTCGCTTGCTGAGTAAATTATCAAATGAAGTACAATGGTGGGACAGGCTTCTTGCTCTGTGCCTTTTACACTTTGAACTCTGTGAAAGTAGCACCTGACCAAAACAGTAAAGTTGTTTTTGAAGGAGTGCCACGTGAAAAGGAGGGACAAATGGCTAACGGGTCTCTGTTTTTGAAGTGGCTCTGGCATCTAGAACGAGTACCTTCAGGGCTGCAACTGCCTTGAAACACGGTAGCACAGCTCCCGGGGCCCTTGGGACAGGGAGGCAGGGCAAGGTGGGTGGGCATGCCCCGAATTCCAAGCCACTCACGCCCACGCTTTCCTCTCCACAACCATACCTTCGCTTACTCAATCACAATTTCAACTGAATTCACTCACTAATCTTTTTACTCCCTCGCTACTCAGACCCGCCGCCCGGGAGGGCTCGCCGACCTACGTCTCTCGATACTGCATTTCCCAGAAAGCCGCGGGGGCTGTCGAATACTCCAATTGGCCCAGTGGCGCGCGTCCTGGGCTGCGCGCGCAGCGGTCTCCCCTTCCCCTTCCCACCGGCCGGAGCCGTGAGGAAGGCCGCCCCCACCCCCGGAACCTGGCCTGCATGCGGCCGACCGCCATCACCTCAGGACAGCGACGCGGGCGGGCTGCTTCAGCTGGGCCGGGGGGAGGGGGGTGGTTGCGGCCCTTCCCCACGTCCCGCTTTCATAGCACCTTTCCCCGGAGGTGGCTGAGCCCGGCCTCCATCTTGTCGGCGGAAGCGGAAAGTTGCCGCGTGGGGCGCGCGTCGGCCGTCCCTGTGGGCGCTGGGGCTGCCGGGAAATGCAGTTCGGTGATGAGGCTGTTACGTGCGGAGTCCAAGCAGGGCAGCCCCGGGCTGTCGGCGCCTAATTTTTTTCTTGTTATCATCTTTCCCAACGCCTGCTTTCTGTCAGCCTTTCCATCATCCTCCCTACCTCTTTCCCTTCTGGCTCTGGCACACTGTTCTCTCTTTTTCCATGTCTGTCCCCCATCCTGGAAACGGGTTCCCTTCAGACTGTCAACATACAATTTTCAAAAAAGGTAAAAACAAGCTCGCCCTCCCTCTCAGGAGCACTCCCGCGCCTTTCCCTCCAACCCTCCACCCAGGCACCTTCTCTCTCCTAAGCTCCAAGGACTCTTCTTTTGCTTCTGTAACTTGTTTCCTGATCCTAAGAAGCCCAGATGGCTCGCTTCTACTACCTCTGTACCTTTCTGAATAACACTTTTTGATTTTTTTTTTTTTGATCAGTGGATTGAGCTCGGGCCGGCGAACCAAAAGGTCACAGGTTTGATTCCCAGTCCGGGCACAGGCCTGGGTTGCGGGCCAGGTCCCCAGTGGGTACAGGTGGGAGGTAACGACGCATTGATGTTTCTCTCCCTCTCTTTCTCTCTCCTTTCCTTTCTCTCTAAAAATAAATAAAGTATTTTAGAAAAATAGAAAGTGAGGTCATCCATTATAAAAGACTAGAAAATATTTTTTAAAAAAGAAAGGTAAAAACAAACTCTAACTTTGACTTACATCATGGAGGGAACTAGGAAGATGACAGGTGATTCCAGGAAGATGAGAGGGAAGGAACAATGGAGCTGAAAAACACAATAAAAACGCAAAGTCGGACTAGTGCCCTCGAGCGCAGGGTTCGGACAGAGGTGTTGTACAGTCCTGTGACAGGTAGCGTCCTAGCGTGTGACACAGCTCTAACCCTGGGGGTATTTTTAAATAAGGGACAGTGAGCATTTGCAACCTTTACAACTTAGCATCTAAATTCACAGGACCGGGGCCCTGATCAACGTATTTGAAAAGAGTTGCTTGGCTTAGGGAGTCGGGGCTCCTCGTCATCTTTTTGTCTCGCTGTCAAGTTTTGGGTAAGTTTTCCTAATAAGTCTCCCGCCAACTTTTTCTGGCTCTCTTCTTGCTGTCACCTTCTCTTAGTCTTTGAAAACTCCCAATCCACCTTACTGTATCTCTTGATTTTTGTCCCTTTGTTTCCTCATGCCTGTGTATTCCTGTGTCGTTGTCAGTCCCTTGAATCTCGATGTCTACATTTCTGGTCCCTGTGAATCTATTCTCCTCTCCCTCTTTCTCTCCTGTCACCTCCATCCCTTCCTGATCTCTGTCCCTGTTGCTGTCTCCCCCGGTGTCACTCCCTGACACGCCGGATTCTTATCACATTCTCTAGGTCCGAGAGAGTAGAGATCCCTCTCTGTTCTTTCCTTCCGTTCACATACTGGAGTCTCTCCTCGCCCCTGTATCAGTCACTCCCTTCTCCCCTCCACTCCGCACCTCTTTATCCCAGTCCCCGCCCCACGCTATCATCCCACTTCCCCGCGCTTTTCCCACGCCCGCCACGCCCCTGGGTTGCCTAGGAGACCAACGAGCGGGTCCCACCGGTTACAGCTTACCGCACATGTGCATGGGCCCGCCTACCGCTAGTCCAGGCGAATGAGGCACACGAGCGCATGGAGGGCTCGGCTGACTACACTTCCCAGAGAGCACCGGATCGAGCTACTCCTTTCTGCGATCCGGGCGGGGTGGAGGAGTTGCACCTCCCCCAATCTCCGCAGGCGGTTTCCATGGAGACCTGGGACTGAGGGCCGTGATTGGTGCAGAATCTTGCTAATCCCTGGAAAGTCCGTAGAGAATTGAGGGAGATGTTGGGAGGCGTGCGCAGTCGGGGAGGCAGCGCTGCTGTCCGTTGCCCCTGAGAAGCTTGCGCACGTCGACAGGAGCCTTGATACGTGGGTCAGAGGCGGGGAGCGCGGGAAGAGGCGGCCGGGGGTGTGACCTGACCGTTGGGAACAACGCTATCCCGGGGAACAGGGTGGAAACTGAGGCGAGGGTGGGGGAAGGACAAGGAGGCGCTGGGGCTGCTGCGTAGGGCATTCTGGGAGACATGGTCCGGCTGGGGAAGGGAAGTCGGCGAATTCGCCTGCTCAGGAGCGGGACAGCGGACCGCTGAGAGCGGAGGTTAGGGCGGGGGCTCTCATCGGGAAAGACTTGGACGGGAACCGGGATGGCGGCTGGGGACTCGTGGGTCGCGGCTGCCCTGCAGGTCCAGGAGTACAGGGAAGGGGCCTAGGCAATACTTGCAGGTGGGCCCAGCACTGTCGCCCGAGGCCGGCCATTGAGCGTTGCTAAGGCGACGCACTGGAAGCCCCGCCCCCGGTTGCTATGGCGGCACCAGGTCCTGCGATGCTCCCTAAAGCGGTAGTTGCGGGTCAAAACTTCTGGTAAATGTAGTTCGGGAACCTCCGCAGGGTTCGTCTGGCTTAGAGATAGTCCAGCTTTCTCCCAGGGTTTTCGTGTTGACCTAGGACCTTGAGGAGTGGAGAGTTGGCTCACGGAATTTGGCGTCCCTCGAAATGGAATCCACCCTCTTAATAAACTGATGTCTTCAAGAAGCACGAGTCTTCCAGCCTCAGGAGCAGCGAAGTCGGGCGCGGGGGGGGGGGGGGGGGTCGTCCTTATTAGCAGTTGAGGAAACTCAGGTTCACAGAGACCTGCCAAGGTTATGTGGCAAATAGACGAGACCAGAATCTCAGACCTTTATTGCAATCTTTGGGTCCAGTGGTCGCAGGACCTTTGCAGGCCTCTGGAAGCTCCCCCATCACCTTCTAGATCTACCTAAGTCAGGAACCTGAGGAGACGATAGAAGAGTGCATGGTGTAATAAGCAGGGCTCAGAGGATGGGGCCGAGTTGAGAAAGGATGCCACCTGAGTGTTGAACCCCACAGGTGAATTTGGACAAGTGGAGGGAGACTGCCCTGTGGAACCAAGATGGCAGGCGAATGGTCTGAGAGTGGATGGTGCAATAATGGGCTGGCATGGGGATGGGTAGTGGTGCTGATGCACAGGTGGAGGGGGGGTGTCATTCACCTGTTAGGGGGAGAGCTACAGGCCCGGGATAAGGTAGTACACATTGAAGGGCAGGATTTAGGGGAAGGAAGAATGATTTCAAGGCATAGGAAGTCTTTGCTTGGAGCTGGGGGCTACCAGAACCTTTGCAGGCCCAGCTAGAGAGACCAGGGACAGGTAGCTCATCCAGGACTAACCAGCCCCACAGGTCGCTGGGATGTGATCACCTCTCTGTGCCTCAGTGTCCTCACCTGCCTTCTGCCTAGGCAGGTCTGAGGATGGGACAGCACAGCACACAGTAGGCACTCAATAAGCACTTGCTCCACTGTCACTGCAGCAGCTTTATCCCATTCGTCCCCCAGGGGCAGACACTAGCCTCAGCCCAGGCTGTCTTTCTGATGAGGCCTGCAGCACTGGGCTCCCCAGGGCATGAAGCCCCAGAAGACAAGAGACCCATCATGGTGAAGCTGGAGGACTCCGAAGAAGAGGAGGAGACAACCCCATGGGATCCTGGCCCAGAGGCTGCACGCCAGTGTTTCTGGCACTTCCGCTATGAGGAGGTAGCAGGGCCCCGAGAGGCCTTGGCCCTGCTCCGGAAGCTATGCCGCCAGTGGCTGCAGCCCGAGGTGCACTCCAAGGAGCAGATGCTAGAACTACTGGTGCTGGAACAGTTCCTGGGTGTGCTGCCCGCTGAGATCCAGGCCCGAGTGCGGGAACAGCAGCCAGGCAACCCTGAGGAGGCTGTGGCCCTTGTTGAGGAGCTGCGTCAAAAGCCAGGAGGACCCCGGAGATGGGTGAGGCAGTTGCAGAGATCAGGGTTAACCTGGGGGATGCCATGCTCAGCTAGACACTTGTCTCTTGTGGTTTGGAGTGGTCACCTACAGCAGACCCTATGCAAGGGTCAAGGACACGGGGAGGGATGCAGGGTGGGTGTCAGCACAGAGTAGCAACCGCAGGTGGTTCCTTCACTCCCTGCTCATTTCCCGGGGGTTGGGGGGTCCCTGGAGGACCCAGTCTGTCAGGACCTCTGGAGTCCTGTGATGGGGTCCAGCCCAACTGCCTGCCTGGGCCCCTGATGGAGAGGGAACACCTCCTCAGGTCACAGTCCAGGTGCAGGGACAAGAGGTGCTATCAGAGAAGATGGAGCTCTCCGACTTCCAGCCACTCCCTCAAACTGAGCCTAGGATTACAGACCCTGGGCCTGATACAACCCCTGGAGCCACACAGAGGTCGCCACTGAGCCTTCAGGTGAAAGAGGAGCCGGAGGTTACAGAGGACCCAGGAGAGGACAGGCAAGGTAGGCAGGGCCCAAGGCCTGACTGGATAGAGCATGGGAGCTTGGCCTGAGCAGCCTGAAGCACACTGGGCCAGTCACTTGGTGAATGGAACTATTGCCATGCATGGGGGCCTCACATCCCAGCCAGCCAGTGGCTGTCACAGCCCCCTCGAATGCCAAGCCTGAGTGTCACAGCTGTGTTTCCATGTGTAGGAAGGATGTGGGGTTCATTCCCCAAGGAGATCTTTTGGGGACATCATCTAGTCACTGGGGAACAAACAGTAGGCTGGGGTATGGGTGGGTATGGCTGAGGGAGGACCCCAAAGTACTGGGGGCCTGCCCCTCCCTTGTACACCTATCAGGCAGGCACTACAGCTGACCACCCACCCACCTACCACTCTTGTGTGGACCCTCATGCAATGCCCCTCTCTTGCCCTCACTGTCTGTCTGCCCAGGTTTTCTGCAGGCATGCAGGGCACAGACCTGAGCCACTTCCTCCTGCTGCAGCTCCTCCGTGGCCTTCCAGGGGCCCTACTTTGCTCTACCCCCGAGTTGGGCCCTTAGAGCTACCCTGCCACGCCCAGCCCCAAGCCAGCACCCAGCCCTCACCCCACCTAGATCCCAGCACCTGGCCCATCACTGAGGAGGGCAGAGGGGTGGGAACAACCTTGGGCTGTCTCACCCCCACCCTTCCTCTCCAGAATTTCTGGATTCTGGGCCTCTAGCCAGCCCCCAGCAAGCCAATTCCACCCTCCTGCTCGAGGAGGCCCAGGTAAGTCCCACACAAGCCAAGAGCCTCTGTGGGTGGGGGTCTGGTAGGTCCCTCCCCGAGCCTAGCAGGGCACATACGAGCAGTGACCACTGTGGTTTCAGGGCTGTGGGATGGTGCTGGACCAGTCCTCTCTCCACAGCAAGACTGGGCCCAGGGGGCCCCCATGGACAGAACTCCCTGGGGCCCTATGGCAAGAACCTGGGAGCATCTTCTCCCCAGGTAAGATGCGCATGGTGGGGATGGGCCCTCTGTGCAAACAGGAACACACCTGCCCATCCCACTCCAAGCCCTGCTCCCCCATCCCCTATAGCATCAACCTTCAGCATCTCCTGCCCTCAAAAGCCAAACTTGCCACTGACCCCATGCCCTTCCAGCTGTTACTCCTCACCAGTGAAACTTCCCAAGACTGGAGTCTGTGTTCCCTAAACCCATGCCTCCCATCCTGGTGCCCCCAGACTCTGGTTGTCAGCATAGGAAGGGTTGACAGTGACAAGGAGAACAGGTTAGTAGACAGTGGGCAGGTAGGAGGGGCCATGACAGTGGGGATCAGGCAGGACAGTGGGATTCTCACCAATCACTCAGGTGTTCCGCTCCCCGCACCCCCCCACCCCCGGGCCACTCAGTCCTAGCTTGGACATCATCCAGACTCCTGATCTCCTGGGGTATGGGTGAGCACCTTCCTCCCTGTGCCCTGGACCCATCCTTTTTGATTCACTCCTTTGCGGTAGCAGACATTTCTGAGCCACATTTGTCTGACACTTCACATTAGACTTAAGTCTGGCCAGAGAAAGAATTCTTTTTATTAACTTAGTTACAGACCTTTTTTATCATATTATTAGTGACCCTTTCCCATTTGAAAAGCACATTTCAGTGGTGGGAAATGGCTGGAATGGTTTCTTTGATTTCCTTCTCCATTGTTTTTTTTACAGATTGTTTTTAGAGAGGGGGGCAGAGAAACATCAACATATGGTTATCTATTGGGCACCCCCACTGGGGACCTGGCCCACAACCCAGGCATGTGCCCTGACTGGGAATCAAACCAGAGACCCGTTGGCTCACAGGCTGGTACTCAGTGCACTGAGCCACACCGGCCAGGGCTCCCTTGTTTTATTGTGTTCCGGAATGCCTGTTCTTTGGCTGTTGGCCTCTGGGACAGGTCCTCTAATGTTGTCTCTTCACTCCAATCTTCCATCCCTTTGTGTTCTGCTGTCCAGAAAAGTTCTTCAGTTATGTCTTTCCGGCCTTGTGTTGAGATGTTCATGTCTGCTAACAGTTTTAATTTCCAAGAGTGTTTCATTCCTTGAATGTTCACTTTTATAGTCACCTCCTGTTGTTCTTACAGTTGTTTTTCTCTAAGAATAGCAATAATTTGTTTTTTAAGTTTTCTTCTCCCACTGTGGTCTCTGTTCCCTCCAAGTTGTCTGCTTCTGTGTAAGACGAGGGACCACCAATCTGATGGCTCTTAGCGAGTGGATGACGGGGTGGGAAGGACAGGGGGAATCAATCCCAAGGAGATCCACATATTAGGGAATATGAGCAGGTGTGGGGAGTGTCACCAGGTGCCCCAGGATCTGTAGAGCACTCTGGCTGGGCCATTTGGAGAGCAACTTGATCTGATCCTCTTCAGGTCTTACCTGAGTCCTCTCCTGGGAAACAGGCTGGTGTCTCAGCTCCAGTATGGTTTCAATTTATCCCTCAACTTCCTCAGTAGCATCTCCCACCTCAACCCAGCCTTTTTGCCCAAATGGGAGAGGAGGCCCAGCATCTGAGCCGCAGTAGTGCCCACTGTTTGCTCAGCATTCTGTGCGGAGCCCAGGGCTGTTCTGTGCTGTTTCTGCTGATAAAACAGCCTCCTCTACCTGCACGGCACCCCTACCCCTGCAAGGCCAGAGGTACCTGGTATCTCCAACTCCTGAATTTTCTGAGCCTTCCTTAGGGTAAAACATGTTGATACTCTTTTGTTTTGCTTCCCCACTGATTTAGTATTCACCTTCTCCAGTCTGCTACACAGTCACCGACTCATCTGCTTTCCAGAGTAGACACTATTGAGTCTGTTTCCTATTCTCTTCATCTTTGAGGATCTTATGCCAAAAAAATACACAAAACGTTGTCGTTTTTCTCATTTCAAGATGGAACAGTTTTAAATAGATGCTATTGTTTCCCAAAAGTTGCAGTCTGCTCTGTTGTCAGTAAGGATCCTCATTCATTCTTTCTCCATGTCTTTGTTTCATGGATGCTGGTCCCTCCTTTGAGGATTTGGAAGTAATTTAGTTTCCTTCCCAGACTGGTTAGCCCAGTTTCATCAGCTGTGAGTTCTCCCATTGATTGAACTGTTGACAGACTGCCCCTCTGAATTCTGTGAGCCTGTTGCATCGTCCTAGGTGAGGGGCTGCCACAGGGTCCATCAAAACCCTGAGGTGGCCCTGGCTGGTGTAGCTCAGTAGATTAAGTGTGGGCCTGCGAACCAAAGGGTCACCAGCTGGATTCCCAGTCAGGGCACATGCCTGGGATGCAGGACAGGTCCCCCAGTAGGGGATGCATGAGAAGCAACCACACATTGATGTTTCTCTCCCTCTCTTCCTCCCTCCCTTCCCTTCTCTCTAAAAATAAATAAATAAAATATTTAAAAACAAAAAAAAAACCTGAAATGAAGGTTCATCTGGTCCTCAAGGAAGATACCTCTGGAGCCCATCCAAAAGCAAACAGGTCATTCCCATCCAGGTCTGTGGGTGGACTGGGCTGTCACAGCCCTTGTCCTCAACCCCCAGCTTCAGTCCCTGGGCTTTAGAGCTCACTGTACCAGGCTCGGGATCCCTGAACCTCCCCAGCTGACCTGTCCAACTTTGGAGTTGCCCGAGGTATTTTTAGGTTACGTTCTCCATGTCAGACCTAAAAGCAAGATCTGGCATATGCCCCTTCTGCTGTTTACGTTTCAGCTGCCAGCCAGGCCCAGCTTGTGCTGCGTGGATGACCACTCCCTCCAGCTTGAGACTTCTCTCAGTTCACAACCCGTCTCTATGCAGCCACACTGGCAGCATACCTTGAGTTCCCTGGTGGATCCCTCCTTTGCAGCCCCATTCTCTCCTCAGGCTGCACATGTTATAGACAACTACAGCTCCCATACAGAAACACAGGTCCCCCAGCCACCTGTCTTCCCATCAGGTCTCCTGTCTGCTCCCCTGACTCAATTGCGTATTTCCTGTGCAGCCAGGTGTTTTCTGTTTGTTTGTTTCAAGATTTTTGTTTCTTAGAGAGAGGAAGGAGACAGGAAGAGAGACATTAGTGTGTAGCTGCCTCTCATGTGTCCCTCCACTAGGGACCTAGCCTGCAATCCAGGCATGTGCCCTGATTAGGAATTGAACCAGCGATGCTTTTGTTTGCAGGCTGGCATTCAATCTACTGAGCCACACCAGCCAGTGCCCTGTGTAGCCAGTGTTTTCATCATGCGAATATTTTGAATAACTAATGCTCCCACCTGTTAGAAAATTCAAAAGGCACAAGGGAATACAATGAATGCTCCTCCCTGGCTGTCACACGGTCCTGCTCCTAGCAGCCAGCATTATAGTTTCTGTGTGTCCTTCCAGAAGTCTTGTGGATACAAGAACATCATGCAAATGCATACTCATTTCTCTTCCTTACAACACCCTACTCTATTCTTGACACTTTCTGTGCAGCAAGTGCCCTGTTTTGGGGTTGCTTTTCAGTGATGAGCTCAGACACCTCATACGTAGGTAAAGTCACACAGGGGAACACAATTGTGGGCAGGTACCTAGAATTGCTGGGTCAAAGTGTGGGAAATTTGCCATTCTGATGTATCCTGCCACAGTGGCTTCCCACTTATGTTCACCAGCAATGTCACACATATACCTGGGTCCCTGCAGTGAGGGTGGAGAAAAGGTAGGTGAGTACAGCTCTTAATTACAGTGTTCTTATTGGGAAGGGACTACGCATATTTTATAGGATTTAAGCGTTAGCGATATATCCTTTTCTGTCCACATCCTCTGCCATGTCGGTCAGGTTGTTAGTCTTTCCTTGTTGGTCTACTAGAATTGTTTGTTGTTGTTGTTGTTTTAAGATTTATTTTTTAGAGTGGGGGAGGGAGAAAGAGGGAGAGAAACATCAGTGTGTGGTTGCCTCTAATGCACCCCCTACTGGGGACCTAGCCCTCAACCCAGGCATATGCTCTGACTGGGAGTTGAACCAGCAATTCTTTGGTTCACAGGCTGGAATTCTTATAAGGTTAATTAGCACCTGGCTTCTGGAGAGTTTCTCAGTTTGTCTTTTTTTTACTCTTAAGTTGTTTTTGATGTGCACAAGTTATTTCTGATGATACAATTTATCTGCCTTTGGATAACTTACGGGTGTTTCTGCCACCACTGAAGCCCTTGATACAGTCTCCTTGATTTGACTTCTGGGCTTCCTATTCTCCTGCCTTGCTTCTCAGTGGCCTTTGCTTGTACTCTCTCCATCACCCAGCATCTACTCCTGAGCTCAGGTTGTGGCTAGAGGCCACTCCTTTTCTCTGCAGACACCCCCCCGCCCCACTCCATTTGATCTCATGCAGGCCCCAGGGCCCCACACGCTGTGCATATGCAATAGCACCCAAGTTTCTATTTCCATGAAGACGGGGCCCCTGACCCTTGCATTCCACACCTACGTGTACGCACTGTCCCTCAGATGCCCCATGGGCACTGAGCAAGGCACATCAGACCTGCCCACTTCATGCATTTGTGGAAACCATCCTCATCCACCTGGCAGTGCAAGGACCACCTCCGCAGACAGCCCTTCTAGAAAGGCAATGTTTTGCAAACTGAAGTCAGACCTAGAAAGCCTGTACCAAGCTTCTCAGTCTTCCTCCCCATGCAATGTTCTGTCCCCTTGTCACCTCCTGGGGATGCCTGCACAGATAGAGTCCCTGCTCCTCTGTCTGCCTCCTTGGTCAGTGTCAGGAGCCTCCAGTTCACACTGTTGACCCAGGGCTAGAACGCTCCGGGCACAGAGTGGGTTCTGTCACAAAGGAGTGGACCCCTTTGTGCAATGCAGGGTTTGCGCTCCAGATGGACAATGTCTCTGCTGGCCCAGGCACTGTGAACCCCCACCTCCACTGGGACCACGGAGTGGCTGGCCTCACTGGCCAACTCCAGTCACTCTCACGAGAAGGTGGCTTCTCACATGCACTCGTGCTCCCCAGCGACCCAGGAGGTGAGCAGGACGCCACGGACGAGGATCCCCGCCAGGGTGTGGGACGGATAATGACCACTGTCCGCTGGCCAGCCCCCAGGGGTGGGAGCCGAGGCCGTCCCAGCACAGGCGCCAGGGCAGTACAAGGTGGCCGTTGTGACGTATGTGGGAAGGTGTTCAGCCAACGCAGCAACCTGCTGCGGCACCAGAAGATACACACGGGAGAGCGGCCATTTGTGTGCAGCGAGTGTGGCCGTGGCTTCAGCCGCAGCTCGCACCTGCTGCGCCATCAGCTCACACACACGGAGGAGCGCCCATTTGTCTGCGGTGACTGTGGCCAGGGATTTGTGCGCAGCGCACGCCTGGAGGAGCACCGGCGTGTGCACACGGGCGAGCAGCCCTTCCATTGCACCGACTGTGGCCAAAGCTTCCGACAGCGCTCCAACCTGCTGCAGCACCGACGCATCCATGGTGATCCTCCAGGTCCCTGCACTGGGCCCCCCACGCCTCCCAGTGCACCGGAGCCCCCAGGCCCCTTTCCGTGCAGCGAGTGCTGCGAGAGCTTTGCGCGGCGCACAGTGCTGCTGGAACACCAGGCTGTGCACACGGGCGACAAATCCTTCAGCTGCGTGGAGTGCGGTGAGCGCTTTGGCCGCCGCTCAGTGCTGCTGCAGCACCGGCGAGTGCACAGCGGTGAGCGGCCCTTTGCCTGTACCGAATGTGGCCAGAGCTTCCGGCAGCGCTCCAACCTCACACAGCACCGACGCATCCACACTGGCGAGCGGCCCTTCACCTGCACCGAGTGCGGTAAGGCCTTCCGCCAGCGGCCCACGCTCACACAGCACCTGCGCATGCACACCGGCGAGAAGCCTTTCTCCTGCCCTGAGTGCGGCCAGCGCTTCAGCCAGCGTCTCAAGCTCACACGCCACCAACGGACGCACACTGGCGAGAAGCCCTACCACTGTGGTGAGTGCGGCCTGGGCTTCACGCAGGTTTCGCGGCTCACGGAGCACCAGCGCATCCACACGGGCGAGCGCCCCTTCGCGTGCCCCGAGTGCGGCCAGTGCTTCCGACAGCATGCCAACCTCACACAGCACCGGCGCATCCACACGGGAGAGCGGCCCTACGCCTGCCCGGAGTGCGGCAAGGCCTTCCGCCAGCGGCCCACGCTCACGCAGCACCTGCGTACCCACCGGCATGAAAAGCCCTTCTCTTGCCAGGACTGTGGCCGGCGCTTCCACCAGAGCACCAAGCTCATCCAGCATCAGCGCGTCCACAGTGCAGAGTAGCTAGTGCCCACTGACACTCTGTGTCCACCTCCAGCTCTGTGTGGAGGGGGACACAGAGGGGGACAGAACACCTACCTCACAGGGTTGTTGTGAGGCCTGCCATCATATAGGTATAAGCAGGCTGGCCCAGGGCCTGATCCCCCTGCCCAGTAGGTGCTCAATAAACAGGAAGAGGAACCTGGCTCTGGATCTCCACACACTCAGTGCCACTCTTCCCGCACAGATCCCTCTCTAACAATCCCACATATCTGCCACTTCCACCGCAGCCTCGTGGTTCCTGAGAGCCATGGCCCCCTGCAGAAGTGGCTCCGAGCAGTAACTGCCCATGGCTGTGGGGTTCCCCCACTTACTATTATTCCAGTACTGTTGGTTCAGGATGCCTTCAACACACACACCCATGGGTCAAGCCAACTGGCAGGGAAGGACCTGGACTGGCCCAGTTCTCCCCAGCCAGCCAAGATCACTGGATGCAATAAAAGTAGCGAACTGGTGCCCAGCAGACCAGATGTGGCCTGGGATGTGCTTGTAAAACTAAACCTGGGGAGACATTCCTCAGGTGTAAAAGCTGGAAGGTTTTATCTGGAAATACATTCTTTTAGGACTTCCCCATTCCCACATTTACCACCAGCAGGTACTGAGAGTGGGGTCCCTCTTGATGGGATTCCAACCAGTCTGGGAACGGAGGTCAGGGGGAGTTCCAGTGCGTCTGGCAGTTCCTTAGCCCCCTAGTGATCATTCCCATACCATAGGCTGCATTATCCTCCTACCCTGAACCCATGCATAATCCCCAAGGGCTCCCCCACACTGGGAGATCCCCATCAGGACTGTTTTCAGTGGTAAGTCACAGGAAATACATCCTGCCCATGTGGGTTCAGCATCCTGAAGCTTTGAGGGGTGGCCCTTTTCCCATACCAGTGCCTCTTTTGCCCTAGCTATCTTCCCCTTCCGTCCCATTGCCCAGGCCCTTGGCACAGACCCCCACCCTGGGTGCCAGAAACAGGATGAACAACAGTGCCAAAGAAGGAATCTTCATGCATTAGGAGGCTTGGGACCTAATTCCACTACAGGCTAGTGTCAGCCTTTGGCCTTGCGGTTCCAAGAACAGCATTTTGAGGCCTGTGTATCCAGGCTTCTTCCAGACATGCAGGTAGACTTTCCCCTACTGCTCTGAGTCACCCTGATCCCCCACAACAGGGGTCCCCAATCCCCAGGGCCACATATTGGTACCAATCCATGGCCTGTTAGGAATGGGGCTGCTCCTGAGCTCCACACCTCCTGTCTCCTCTCTGCCCCCCATGGAAAAATTGTCTTCCAAGAAACCAGTCCCTGGTGCCAAAAAGGTTGGGGACCACTGCCCCACGAGACTGGTGCCCCAGCATAAGGAAAAGAAGACAAGCCAGCCTGGGCCAGAGGCTTGTGACTACCACTTTAGAAAAGGCATCCTCCCTGCCCACCTCCTACCGTCCCTCCATTACTACTCCTCACTCCTCAGCCAGGACCAGGTCCTCTCTGGCATCCTGTACGTTTGCCAAAATTAGCAGCTCCCCAGGCAGCTGCACTCAGGACACTCCTGAGTGGCAGTCAGGGAGGGGAGCTTCCTCGGACTTATGACAAAACTCACTGTTCTCTTACCACAAAGGGGACTCAGAGACCCTGGTCTGGGATCTGCTTAGTTAGGACAGAAGGTAGTCTATGGGCCCCTAGGCAGAAGCTGGGAGAGTCGGGTCAGGGAAGGTACTGGAACTCAGGTAGCCAATGGTCTCGGATTGAAGGAACATTGCTAGAACTTTAGAAATCCTGTAACATGGGTTTTATAAGCCTGTGTGACTTTTGTAATCAGCAACAAACAAGAAAGCTCTTATGTTTTGATCATCTTAGTGTAGTGAACACTTACAGGAAAATCTGTGCAGGTACAACTGCATAAACACATGAAAGTCCACACAGAAAATTTCAACATGAAAGGCCAGGGCCCCAAACCTGAAGCCTTGAGAAGTGTATAGATCCACCTGCCAAATCAGCCTCCTGAGGAAAAACATGAAGAATGATGTAAGAGCCACCCATGAAGACCATTTCTGCAAAAACAGATAAAAGACCACCATTTCTGCAACTGGCCAGGGGTACCTTTAAAAGCTGGCCAAGTGGCTGGGGGCTAGGACCCCAGTGGCTGGGTTAAGAACCCAAATGCTGCCCTGGTGGGTGTGGCTCAGTGAATCAAGTGCCAGCCTGTGAAACAAAGGGTGGTTGGTTTGATTCCCGGGCAGGGCCCATGCCTGGGTTGCAGGCTGGGTCCCCAGTGAGGGGGTGCAGAAGAGGCAGCCACACATTGATGTTTCTCTTCCTCTCCTTCTTCCTCCCTGCCCCTCTCTAAAAATAAATAAATAAATCTTTAAAAACAACAACAACAACAACAAAAGAACCAAAGTCCTGCCCTGACCAGTGTGGCTCAGTTGGTTGGGCATTGTCCCACAAAGCAAAATGTCAGCAGTTCAATTGCAAGTCAGTGCACATGTCTGGGTTGTGCATTTGGCCCCAGGTTGGGACCTGTACAAGAAGCAACCAATCAATGTTTCTAATGTCAATGTTTCTCTCCCTCTCCTTCTCCCTCCCTTTCCCTCTCCCTAAAAATAAGTAAATAAAGTCTTTAAGAGAGAGAGAGAACCGTACTATCAGCAAGGCAGAGGGCTTGGATAGAATGACCACTTGGCATCACTTGGCCAGAGCCAAAGATGAACCCAGGAGAAGCCCAAGGCATTGGTCATCTCATGAAAGCTGCAACAGTGCCCACCAAGCCTGTCCCTGGATCGTCTGTACCTGGGCCCATAGTTCCTTAAGCCCAGCCTCCCCATGCCACATCCATCCAGTTATTCTAACCCCAACCACAGTCTCCTGAATCTATCCACTTCTCTCCCCAACACTACTCTGATCCCAGCTGCCAATCTCCAGTGTGGAGGTCCACAGCACTCAGCCTCCCTTCACCACTTACTCCTACCCTGCTGTTTCAAAATGGACAGTACTATCCCCAGTGTCAGCTCCCAGGGGCTACACCAACACCCCCAGATGCACTTCCACCCTCACTCCTCCTTCCAAGTCTCTGACCCTAGCTTCCCTCAGGGCCTTTGCATATGCCAAGCCCTGTGCTGCCTCTAGGGAAGTTGCGGGTCCAGGGGCTACAGGCACCCTGAACACACAAAACACCTGTGCCCTTTTGCCACTTGGATAAGAGTGAAGAAAGACACAGCCACACCATTTCCAACCCAGTCTCCTGCTTCAGTTTGGCCATCCCCTCTCTGGTCCAGTCCCCATGGACTTCCCAGCATTTTTTGCACAGTTGAGTCTAAGCTACAATGTTACAGACCACACAAGTCCAGTGTCACCTCTCCAGAGAACCTACATGGACCCGCTGCAGATGGGCTTTGGTCACAGGCCTGAGGGTGGACACATGCACCGAGCTGGCCAAAAGGAACCACCCCTGAATCTTTGGTCACCAACCCTTATGTGAAGACAGCTTTAATAAAAATAACCAGCAAGAGCAGAGCGGCTGACAAGAACAGAGTAGATTAAAGGACACATGGACCAAATCAAGGGGGAGGGTGGAGGTGGGGAAGGGAGGGGGGTTCGGCTGGGGTGGGGTGGAGGGATGGGGAGAAAAGGCACACAACTGTAATTGAATAACAATAAAAAAATAAAAATTAAAAAAAAAAAGAACAGAGTAGAAGAGTTAGAGGAAGAAAGAGCTGAGTCTGGAGGGGCCTTCTGATAACCAGGACCAATCACGTCTGAAGCTTGAGAACACTGGGATGGTTGCAAGCACGTCGGCCCCAAACCTGAGCTGCCTGAGGCCTCTGAGCCCCCATTCTCACCCCAGCACATCTCCAGTACTCAGTTCGCACCGGACTCAAGCAAAGATGCTGGGAATGTGAGACTGGGACAACCAGGGTTCTGCAGGGTGCACGTGGGTTGGCGCCAATGAGAAAGAAGGGCGGGAAAGGGAAGCAGTTACAAGAAAACAGGTGGTATCAGTCCACTGAGCCAAAGGACACCAAGGCTCGCACTCACAGGGCAGAGCCTACGTGGAGGCTGGAACCGGAATTCGATGAGGTGGAGGCGATTCACTGGGTTGCGGACTGGGGCAGGGGTGAAGCCCGAGTCCGGACCAAGAAAGCGCTGGGGACAAGAGAGCATCAGGGCGGCTCCGCGGAGGTAAGAACCACGGGCCTGGAACTGCCGAGCGGACCCAAGCACGACCCCAACAGGACCATCGAAACCGCGTCTCCCACAACGCTCCGGGCGGTCACGGCAGGTCTTCCCAGTGCCCGGAGGGGACGTGCCGCAGGAAACACCCTCGCAAGCGGAAGGCCTGAGCTGCAGAGTGCCCGCCGCCCGCAACCGCCAGACCCCTAGGCCCAAGATTCTCACCCGCCAGACGGTTTCCGCGGTGACAGCCGAAAATCGCAGAACCGTCCGACGCCGCTTCCGCCCGCCTTCCAGGGCACGCTGAGCTGTGATTGGAGGGAGGCTGGGCCCACCCACGACGTTTTGCGCGCTGCGGCTGGAATTCAGGCTACACGCGGAAAGCGGCCTCACCCCTCCAAGTCCTTCCCTCACTGCAGAACTCCCCATAGTTCATGACCACTCTGACACAACACATTTTGTTAGTTTACCCCAACTAAAATCTCAAGCGGGTTGTTGGGGTTTCCGATGGGTCACCCCGTACCCTCAGCACAACGCCCCTGGCCTCGTCCCCGGCTCTGGCCCGCCATAACACAACGCCTCTGTGACCTCTGGGACATGGGCCTCATTTGAGCAACCCCCGCCGCGGTCTGCAGTAGGGCAAGTGAGAATCGCCGTACCGCTACCGAAACGAACCGCATCCGCCCTACTTAAAGATGGCGACGGAAACGCCCCCTGCCTGGGCCCTGTGAGCGTTCCCGGAAGTGAGCGAGATACGACCGCACGAGCGGAAATACTCGAGCTCAGCCGAAAATACCCGAACTCTAAACCCCAAAGCTGAGCAACGCTGGGCGGGGACAGCGAGGACGGCGGCAGCAGTGGCTGCTGCTGCGGCTGCGGCTGCGCAGGCGCACAGAGCAGGCCGGGCGGGAAGAGCCGAAGCGAACTGGCGGCGGAAATTTCCGAAGTAGTGGGGAGCCCGAGGCCGTTGCGGATCTCCGTGCCGAAGCCGCTGCTGCCGCAAAAGCCGAGCCTACGCCAGTACACGGCCGCCGCCGTCTCCCTCTACCTCGAGCCGCATCCACTTCGCGGAGGGAACGAGAGAACGGGCAAGCGGCGCGACGTAGGGAGCCCCTGTCCGCAGCCGCAGCTGGGCCTGAGAGACCAAAGCGGGCGAGGGGGCGGAGAGAGCGGCTGGGCGGGGGCGGGGCCGAGCGGGCCGGAAACAGCCGAGTCGGCCCGAGCACTGTCGAACAAGGCCGAGGCGCCGGGCCAGGCCAGAGCCGGACTACGGGAGCCGACGCGGGCCGCGCGGTGGGCGCGGAGCGGCGCGGCAGGCCGGAGGGGCCGCGGCAGCAGCGGAGGAGGCCGCGTCGGCGGGTCCTAGTGGCGGAGGCGGCGCGGGCGGCGGCGGGGGGCCGGGTGGCCGGGGTCCCGGGCCCCGCAACGGCGGCGGCGGCGGCAGCAGGATGATCAAGCTGTTCTCGCTGAAGCAGCAGAAGAAGGAGGAGGAGTCGGCGGGCGGCACCAAGGGCAGCAGCAAGAAGGCGTCGGCGGCGCAGCTGCGGATCCAGAAGGGTAGGTGGTCAGGGGGTGGGGGTGGGGGTCGGAAGTCAGGGCCTGGGATGGAGTAAAGAGGGAGTTAGGAGTTGGGTAACGCTCTCGCCTAAGGTCAGCGGTGACTGAAATTGGGGGGCCGTGGATGTGGAGAGTCAAGAGGTCAGGGCCTGGACTTTGGAGTGATGGGGGGATCAGAGGTGGGGTAATGCAGTCAACGGAGGGTAAGAGATTGGGGGCACAGGATGGGGCATTTAGGATATTCAGAAAGTCAGGTATTGATGGCTAGGGACTGAGTCTGGGGGTCAGACGAGAACGTGGATGGCAGAAAGAGGACATGGGGATACTAGAGGCTGGGTGCTGGGGGTAAAAGTGGGAGACGATTTTGTGATTATGCTGGGGTCACTGGGAATCTGAGACTCAGATGGGGTGGAGTAGGTTCTGGGGACTGGGATTCATGGGATGAGAGTTTGGGTGACAGGTGGTGGAGGAAGGGATGATGAGTGACAGGAGAGTCGAGAGTGGTATAGGTCGGGGGGGCTGGGAACTCACTGGTCTGGGGGTTAAATATGAACCTGGATTTGGGTGACAGGTAGAGAGGAGAGCAGAGGGATGGTGGAGACCTGGGATTGGTGAGGGGATGATTTGGGGTATAAGCGGCAGGGTCCTTGAGTTTCAGCGGACAGGTGGGGATTAGCAGAGTCCACGAGATAGTGGAAGTCGTGGCTGAGGATCCTGGGATTTGGGGTAGTCGAGGCTCTTGGGGACCACTTGGGAGTCGGGACTGTTAGGAGCTGAGTTGGGGGACCTAGCTATTGGGTACAGGGATTTGGGCTGTGGGTTCAGAGGAGTTGTAGTTTATGCCGGAGCAGATGCTAGGGTATGTTTGCATGTTTGGGATGTGCTGTGGATCCAAAAGATCCTGCTTGGAGACTGGGGAACAGAAAGTAGGGACAGGGTTGGGGATGTGGGGCACAGCCCAGGACAGAGCCCCGGAGTCCTGGAGGAGGCCATAGGGGCTCTGTTGGCACCTATCCTGCTCTGACCACCCTCCTCTCTCCTCCCCCTTCCCTCTCTTTGTGCTCCTCTGCTGTGCAAACCCAGATATAAACGAGCTGAACCTGCCCAAGACGTGTGACATCAGCTTCTCAGACCCAGACGACCTCCTCAACTTCAAGCTGGTTATCTGTCCTGATGAGGTGAGGGCACACTTAACCAGACTACCAGGCACTGGGTAGGCTGTGGCCCCATCTTGAGTAGGGAGACCTGGTTTACCTGCCAGGCCCTGCAGGATGGGGGCCTGAGGCCTTTCTCTTCTCTCCCCTCACAGGGCTTCTACAAGAGTGGGAAGTTTGTGTTCAGTTTTAAGGTGAGTCCCAGGTGGGCAGGGGTGGCTCCCTGAGCCGAGGAGGTAACAGCTGAGGCTCCACCCAGGCACTGCTGGGACACTATCCACCTCCCCTCTTTTCCTGGAGCCAGGTGGGCCAGGGTTACCCGCATGACCCCCCCAAGGTGAAGTGTGAGACGATGGTCTATCACCCCAACATTGACCTCGAGGGCAACGTCTGCCTCAACATTCTCAGGTGAAGGCACAGGCCCTCCACTACTCTCCCCAGCCCTGCCTGCCAGGCCCCCTCATGGCCGTGCACTGAACCCGTTTCCATCCTTTCCCTCCCCCTGTGGTATGCGTTCCTGTCTCTCTTCATTTCCAAGTTTTCTTCCTCGTGGCATGACCTTGACTTTCCTCCTGGCTTGTGCCGCTCTGCGCCCTCCCCCTAGCCTCACATCCACACTGTCCTGTGCCCTCGACCTGACGTGTCCAGTCCCTGCAGGGTCTGTGACAGCCTCCTACCCACTAGTCCCTGAACCTGGTGCTCTCTGCCCACAGAGAGGACTGGAAGCCAGTCCTTACGATAAACTCCATAATTTATGGCCTGCAGTATCTCTTCTTGGTGAGTAGGGTGTGTGGGTAGGGCTTGGAGAAGTTGGTCTCCCTACTCCTTGGACCTGTTGACCCTCACCCGCACTGGCTGCAGGAGCCCAACCCTGAAGATCCACTGAACAAGGAGGCCGCTGAGGTCCTGCAGAACAACCGGCGGCTGTTTGAGCAGAACGTGCAGCGCTCCATGCGGGGTGGCTACATCGGCTCCACCTACTTCGAGCGCTGCCTGAAATAGGGTTGGCGCACACCCACCCCTGCCAGGGCCACCAGCCCCGGCGTCCCCTGCAAATATTTATTAGGGGCCACAGGTGGTGGGCATGGGGCGGCAGGTGGGGGAATCCCATGCCCCAGCCTTGCCTCCCCTTCCTGCCACCTGCTCCTAGTTATTTTTTTTTTTAACCACCATGTGATTAAGGTCGGCGCTGCCTCCCCACCCCCCAAACCCGACCGGCTCAGCGATGGGAAATGAATTGGCTTCTCTAGCCCCCCGCTGGGTGTGGTCCAGCCCCCGCCACTCTGGGCTCCGGTGGGTGGCCAATGGGACTGGGTGGCTGGGGCCCTGCCACCCCAACCCTTCACCACTGGAGGTCCCACCAGGCTATTAAAGGGGAATGTTACTGCATGGCCTCCGCCTCTTCCTTCTGTGGGGTTGGAAGGGGCTGCTGATATCCATGGCAGGTATATCAATCACCTTGGGGAAAAGTTTGCACAATCACTGCCACCAGTTTTTGCCATGGGTGAGTGGGCCAGTGGAGGAGAACCTTGTCTGGTGCTACCAGGTGCCTGAGGTCCATAAACTTCAAGGAGAGGGTCAGAGTCCCTTGAAATCTGGGTCTAGTAGTGAGTTACATGATGGGATGTAGGACCTCCGAGGTGTGTTGAGGAAGACGTAAGGAGCACCAACATTGCGGAGTCTCGTACTCCCCGGCAGGACTCGGTTTCGTGGGGTGGGACTCAAACCTGTGTACACCTTCGGCTTGCCGCGGAGAAGCGATGCTGGTGCGCATGCGCCTTGGTGCCGGTCTGTTATAGGGTGTGTGCGCACGCGCGCTCAAGCCACCACGAGTTCCGGAGCAGGCGGGGCCTGTGACGTCAGGTCGTTTACTCCGGAAAAGGCGGCGACTGCAGAGGCGGCAGAACCGGAGGGTTTGTCGTTGGCCACCGCACCCGGGAACCGAGCAAGAGGCTCGTAACCCGGAAGCGGAAGTGGGTCCCCGTCCCAGCTTCGGTGAGTGGCCCCTACCGGGCCTCGGGTCCTGGGTGGGTGTGTGGTGAGCCGAGTACGAGGGCATCGTCACCGGGGCGTCCTAAGCCTCGCTCTTCCTGGGACTGTGGCCTCACCGTCAGGGTGTGCGTCGCCACCTTGTTCTCGGTGCACAGGGCCCCCGCCCCAGCCCCCAGACCCTGGCCTGGGTGGACACTGCCCGCTCATTCTGCAGCCCTCAGTTTACAGGGTTCCCCGATGCCCCTAAATGTACTCGCGGCACAGAGGTTCCCTCAGCTTTCGGAGTCTCCGGGTCTGAATGCCGTCCCTTCACTGTCAGCTTGGCACTCAGGGCCTCCACGTATCCAGCCCACTACTTCCCTGACGCCCAAGATCCCAAATGCCCCAGTTGACCCCCAACCGTCCACCTCCGGTCTCCGTCCATCAGAGAAAACAGGGCGTCACCTTTGTGTGGAGAGGGAGGCGGAAGCCTAGAGGCACCGTGATGAAGGGGCAGGTGTAGGAACGCTGTGATGGCTTTTAGACCTAGCTGTCCCCCGAGACCCTAGAACCACCCCGATGTTCCCGGTAGCACTGTTTTGGTCTTCCATTCACAACACCCTCTCCCTACTCGCCCCTTCCCGTCTTGCACAACCCCGCCTGTTCCGCCCCTCCATACATGCTGCCTCTTGCCACTTTTTTGGGCCCCATGCTGACCAGAAGCTAGGTTTCGCACTAAGTCCCAGGCCCACCAGCGGGCTCCTGCCTCCATGGATTTGTTGTTCGGGCGCCGGAAAACGCCGGAGGAGCTGCTGCGGCAGAACCAACGGGCCCTGAACCGCGCCATGCGAGAGCTGGACCGTGAGCGACAGAAGCTAGAGACCCAGGAAAAGAAAATCATCGCAGACATCAAGAAAATGGCCAAGCAGGGCCAGATGGTGAGCTCAGCTGGGCAGGGGCTGGGAAACAGAACTAGGTTCTGTTGTGTGGTCAGGCACTGCTATGACGGCAGCAAGCAGAAAGGGACACCAACAAGTAGGTGCTTCGAGGAAAATGGAGTGAGGGTGAACGGGGCTTTCCTAGTTTGGGGATCTGTAAAGCCTGCCTCTTGGGAGGTGATGTCGGAGGCAAATCTTGGGGAATGAAGATAGCCAGTGGAGATTGAAGCCCCAAATACTGGACGAGGGAGTGTAAGTGAGCTCAGTGGAAGTGGACGGGAAGGGTTCCCTGCAGGAGACACAGGTTAGAGAACACTCTGACCTGAAGTGGAGAGGAGCGCCTGCCTGAACCAATAGCGAGTAGAGCCTGTGGTTGGTGAGGAGTTTGGGCCTGAATAGCTGGGTTGAGGTGGTACCATTTCTTGGGATAGGCAAGGCCAGGAAGAGGTTTAGGAAGTCAGCAGCTGAGCTTTGGGTAAGTGACGTGGAAGATTCTTTGGCCAGGGTGAAAATTCAGGAATGGGTGTTTTAAGGCAAGGGAGGGACTCCAGCCAGGGGGTCAGAGAAGTGAGCAGCTCAGAAGAGCCTGGAGTGGCTGGGAGGGAGCAGTGAGCAGTGTTTAGCCACAGGGAGTCCTCTGAAAACTTCTATGGGAATAGGGGCTCCCTGCCACCTTTGTGCCCTCCTCAGGATGCTGTTCGCATCATGGCAAAGGACCTGGTGCGCACACGTCGCTACGTGCGTAAGTTTGTGCTGATGCGGGCCAACATCCAGGCTGTGTCCCTCAAGATCCAGACACTCAAGTCTAACAACTCGATGGCGCAAGCCATGAAGGGTGTCACCAAGGCCATGGGCACCATGAACAGACAGGTGTGTCTCTCCCCGAACACATCACTGCAGGCCCCAACCTCAGAGTCCACACTCACCCTCCCTCCACTTGTAGCTCAAGTTGCCCCAGATCCAGAAGATCATGATGGAGTTTGAGCGGCAGGCAGAGATCATGGACATGAAGGAGGAGATGATGAACGACGCCATTGATGACGCCATGGGTGACGAGGAGGATGAAGAGGAGAGGTTTGTGGAGAGGTGGGGGCTGAAGTAGAGGCCTGGCCCTCACAGGGGGACTAACTGACCCTCAGAGTTCTTTTCTTCCCCAGTGATGCTGTTGTGTCCCAGGTCCTGGACGAGCTAGGACTGAGCCTGACAGATGAACTGTCCAGTGAGTGCTACAAACCTTGGGCCTGGTCCCCCCCCCCATTGCTGCTCCCTAGGATCTCTAATCCCCTCCCTCTGCAGACCTCCCCTCCACTGGAGGCTCCCTCAGCGTGGCAACTGGTGGGAAGAAAGCGGAGGCTGCAGCCTCAGCCCTGGTGGATGCTGACGCAGACCTAGAGGAACGCCTCAAGAACCTGAGGAGAGACTGACAGCCCCAGGCCACCCTAGGGACCCCGGTGGATGCTTTTTCACTGTGCCCTTTCTGTAATAAAAGAGATTGGACACTAGTTCCTAGGCTTGTGTGGCTGGCCTCTTGTGGGCCAGTCTGGGGCCCCTTAGGAGTTACTTAGGGCTCCATGTGGGCCAGTCAGCATGGACTAACCCCTCCCAGGACTCTAGTATGTGTGCCTCAACACTACCACCCCAAGATGGGGGTGTTCCTGGAAGTTCTATCCTATCTGCCAGGCATAGTTCCCAACTCAGCTTGGCAGGGTCCCACCCAGCTCACAGGAGTGGTTACAACTCCTGTGAAGTGGTGGACTTCACTTGTGTGCTACGTATCGGACGTAGCACACAACTGGGGCTTCACCCTGTGCATCAGAGATCTGGGACAGCCCACCTACAGGGCATAGCTTCTTACCTCTTTGAGAGGTATACACACCCTCCAGAACACCTAGTGTTCCCCACATCACCAAAGCCAAATTGGGATACTCCTCCCCACTCCCTGGACGTGTAAATGGCTGGGGGGAAGTGCCCATAGCCCTACTCAGCCCACCCGAGTTTGGGGAAGCATAAACGCAGGCAGACACCAGGTCCCAGGAACACTGCCCCCACCGACCAAGGCCCGAGGAACTTGTGAAGTTTTTATTAAATCCACAGAAGTAAAAACAGTATTGTGAGGGGCTGGGAAATGGGGCTACCAAGGAGTGCGAGCCAGGCCACCAGAGGGAAAGGATGGGGTTGAGAGAACAAGACCCAGGGGGTCTAGCTTCAAGGGCCATCACCAGGGCCACTGGACAACTCCTGGGCACTCAGGCCTGGACCAGGTAGGCTCAGCGGTGGGGGCTCCACCAGCACAGCTGAGAACTTGGTGTCACCAAAGGCCTCATTCATGCGAGTCTCGAAGAAGCGCTGCAGGCCGATGATGGACTGCACATCGGCCTTGTCCTGGACAGACAGATACAGGAAGTGGTTCCCTGATCTCTTTCCCCCAGCCCCAGCCCCAGCCCTTCCACAGACTCACCTCTGTCAGCTTGTTGAACTGCTTAAACATTCGGCCCACATCCTGGGCAAACTCTTGGGGCGAGCTGTAGGGGGGTGACAATTTCTCCTGGAGGCGGGCACGGATCAGGGTCAGGTCCAAGGTGCCACCAGGTTGATCCTACAGGCAGAGGCCACAGGCTGAAGATGAGGGCCAGACAGCCCCTGCCCCTGGCCCCCCACCCCCAGGTCCCAGGACTCACCACAGAAAAGCTAGAGTCAGTGGCCAGCTGGTGCAGGGGACGGCAGGGCTCATGGCAGAACAGGGCCAGCAGGACACGCTCGCACTTCTGTAGACAGTTGGGGGAAGGTGTCAAAGCCACTGGGGAGTGGGAGTTTGTGCAGCTGCTGGGCAGCCAAGGGAATGGCCCAACCCTCACCTGCTGGTTGGCTGGAGAGAGCTTGGCCACCACACCACTGCTGTCACCACCATCCAGGCTCAGGCTGCCGTCCTCCTCCTTCAGATCAGGTGGCACGTGGCACAGTGAGCAGCTCCACTCCTCCCTACAGGAGGCAAGAGTGAGGAACTGTGCAGATCTGGCACCCCCACCCCCCAAGCACATCCCACAGCCTCGCACCCTGGCACATCCTGCAAGGCTGGCAGGTGGCAGTCCAGGTGGAAACAGAACTCGCACTGGTTGCACATGACCAGGTCACCTGGCTTCTGGCAGACACGGCATATGGTAGCACTGTCATCCAAGGCACCTGGGCCACCAGTGGGGGCTGAAGTGCCCTCTGGAGCCACCACCTCCAGACCGGAGCTAGTGCTGCCACTGGGTGAGACCAGGCGGGGGCCCTCAGCACCAGGGCCCTCCGCCAGGGCCATCAGCACAGGCTTGGTCTCAGGGCCCTCGGTGGCTGCAGGTGGGGCTCCAATAGCAGCCTCTGTCTCTTCCTCCTGAAATGAAATGCTAGTGGTTCAGCAAGGTTTGGGCCTAGGAGGATGTCATTTATTTTCCAGCCACGGAGACTTGGGGGCAGACTCACCTTGACAATGGCCATGCCAGGAAGGGGCTGGGCCCCAGGAGCCCCTGGGGCAGTTCCTGGCTGTCCAGCAGCTGCAGCTGCAGCCCCACGCTCAATAACTATCAGGTTGTAATCCTCAGTGGTGCTGCCTGGGAAGACCTTGAAGACTGGTGGCTGGCTGTCAGCTGTGAGGTCAAGATCCAAGCGCTCCAGGCTCACTCGTGGTACCTTGCGCATGAGACCACTCACTTCACCCTCACCCGAGCGAGACCTGTGGATGTGGCTTGGTGTTAACACCTTGTCCGTGTGCCCACCCAGCTCCAAAGGACAGCCACACTCACCGTTTCATGCCTGACACGTGTGGCTCTGCACTCATGTAAGGATCATCTGCTAGGAACACAGGGGACGAGACAGTGGGTGGGAAGGTAGAGTTGGCACACTGGAGCTCTCCCCCCTACTGGCAGATCAGATTCACTCACCTGACACGAAGCCATAGCCTTCCTGCACGTCCATGGGCTACGGACAAAGCAGGATGGACCTCAGTGGGCGGGTGCCCCAGAGACCAAGCCTCACTCCTCCCCCCGGAGTCCCCTTCCCCTGCTCACCTGGCTACTGCCAGAGCCCTGCTTGCTTAAGGGCCCTGGAGCCCGTGGAGGGGCCATGGGCGCAGGGCCTGTTGAGTTGGTGCCTGGTCGCTCTGCCACAATCTTGCCTGCGAGAAGGAGATAGACATAAGACAGTGCCGAGAGGGATGGCAAGTACAGCAAGGGGAAGACCAAGACCCACCAAAGGCCTCAGCGCTCTTGGTCCAGGCATTGAGGTCCCACTGGAACTTCATCTCGCCGTGTGGCTCCACAGGGTCCACGATCATCTTGAGGGCACGGTGTAGCTGGAAGTAGATCTGGGGGGTGGGGCACTATATGAGCTCCCAGGTAGTAAACAAGGCGTCAGAATGCTGGCAGCACCTGCTAGCACCCCATCACCTAGGCATGCCCAGCACGCACCAACTTCTTGGACAGCAGAAGAGCTGTATTGTTGTCACTCTCCAGGGCCCATGAGGCGAACCGTAGGATGTGCTCCTGATGCTTTTGGATCTTGGTCATGGTCCAATGCTGCCGCTCCAGGCGCTCCTGCTGCCCCTCCGTTACCTTCTGCAAGTACGAAGAGGCGGCGTCAAGATGGAAGAGGCCCCAAGGACCCCTCCTCACACAAGGAGGGAATCAGAAGCCAGCAGAGGATGCCAGTCCCCAGGACCCTCTCCCTGCAGGTGTACCTGGGCATCATTGACCAACACCCGGCCCCGCTTGTTCAGTTCCTTCATGATCTGCAGAATCGCCATCTTAACATCCACCTGTACACGCTTCTGCACGTCAGACACTTGGCGGATCCTGGGGTGAGGGTGGGCCAGGTGAGGTCCACTCAGGCAGGTGCTCACCTAGGGACACCCCCATGGCCCAGGCATCCACTTACGAGCTGCGAACCTCCTTGGTATTCTTCTGCAGAGTCGCGTGCTTGTCCCCGAGGCGCTTCACCAGTGAGGCCAGGAGCTTGCGCTGGTTCCTCACTGCGTCCTCCAGGAACTGGTATCTGAGGGCAAACAGAGGTGGGCCTGGGCGTTGAGCATGGGACCAGGTGGAGCCCCCGCCCCCGCCGCAGGACTCACTGGTGGTCCTTGTGGGCGTTGAGCTGGCAGTCCCGGCAGGTGAGGGTGTCACAGCTCTCACAGAACAACACGAGAGGCTCATGCTTGTGCACATTGCAGTACACTGTGCGCTCGCCATCTCGGGACTTGGCTGGCCCTGGGGAATGGATACACAAGGACAGAACTCATGCTCAGTCCCTCCAAGTCAGGGGATATCACCCCCTGCCTGTCCTGCAACCCTAAACTATCAATTCTGAAATGCAGAGGGCCCTGCAGGAGCGGCCAGGGCAGAGCACGGGCCCAGGAGGCCAGATCCTTACTCTCAAAACTCTCTATCCCAAGCCTAATCAAGAGACCACACGCCCCCTACCCCCAAAAGATCCATCGCCCTTTCAGCTCTGGCTGTGACAGTGTGAGAATCACGGCCTGGGGACCACCCCCTATTGTTCCTCTACTGGAATCTTCTCCAGGGACACTGGAAAGCTTCTACACCTCCAACCCCCCCCCCCAAACACACACACACAGGGCCCCTTTCTCCTACACTCACAGCAGATTCTGTCCAGCAGGGAAGGAGAATCTGGCTACTGTGTGTCCCAGGACAAACAATACTTGCTCTCTGGCACACAGAAAGCAAATCAGAGCCTAGAACACCATCTAGGCACGTTCCTCAGAAGCCATGCCTAGTGACCCTCCCTCTCCCCTCTGTTAAGAGACCACCAACCTCTTAAAACCCTTCAGAGCCTTCTCACACTGAGAAATGAGATATTGGACCAGGACCCTCAGAAAGGTGTCAGGACCCCTCTCACTGTGGGGTAAGGTGCTCAATTACCACCCAACAACAAGATACCATGTGGATGCCCTCCTGTCCTGCCTCAGAGTCTGTCACCATTACAAAGCTGCTTGGAAGTCTGTTCCTCTTTCCTCCACAATCCCCAAAACCCCCTGGCCACACCAACCCAGCCTAAGCTATATGACACTGAGACGAACCTGACTTTGGTTCCTCCAATACTGCCTTCACCTGCACCCGGACCCTTGCCTACAACCCAAGATTCCCCGTGGACACCTTCTCTTCCCTCCTGGTGGTTAATGCTCCACAGCCACCATCTCCATCCTCATCTTCCCACCAGTACTGTCCTCTGGTCTGGAGCAGCTGCAATGTGGCTACTAAAAGGCCACTCGTGGTAAGATGCAAACCAAAAATCAAGATAGATTCAGAAAGCTATCATACCTATCTTCATACCACTGTAATCACATTTATAGGTAAGTCTGGAAACCTGACACCTACACCCTAAAGATAAACCACTTCCAGAACTCACTGTCACTAATGACCTAAAGACTCTCCCAACTTGTCTAGACACTGTGTTCTGACCCAGAGGCCTTTCTCCTAGAGCCTTAAGCCAGGCACCAGGCAACACCAGGGTGCCTGCCCTTCACATCCTTTCTCAGACACCCTGCATTTCATTGTCTGCACTTGCCTGTGGCCTTTCCTTTTCCACCTGGACCAGCAGACCACACACCAAAGCCCCAGACTCCCCAGTTCTACCACCCACACTTTTAAGTAG
Organism: Desmodus rotundus; assembly: GCF_022682495.2. Classification (NCBI taxonomy): domain Eukaryota; kingdom Metazoa; phylum Chordata; class Mammalia; order Chiroptera; family Phyllostomidae; genus Desmodus; species Desmodus rotundus. The sequence continues at coordinate 52,449,488 of NC_071398.1, read as the reverse complement.
TCTCCCTAAAGAAGCTCCAGAGACTCATTCACCACCTGCAACCTCATCAAACACAGCTGGCAGCAAAAATACAAGGGCAGCCTGGGCCACCCTGTCCACCTTGCATACCAGTGGAGCGCACAGTGTGGTCCTTGGTGTATTTCACCCGCTGGTGTGCCTCCACACAAGTCTCACACAGCGGCTCGGAGCACTCCACACAATAGCTGGTGGCGGGGGCGTTATCCTCACAGCTGGTACAGCACTGCTGGGCAAAGGCAGAGTCAGGAAACTAACACCAAATAGGTCTGCATTTACATCCCAAAAAACTTAAGGCAAAATAATGCTTTTGGCCTTTATGGCCTGCCCAGAGCCTCGCAGTGCTGGAAAAGTAAATCCTAAAGCTGGTAACCATGTGCCTGGTCTAGTGTCCGGTCCCCATGACCAAAACCTCCTGCTAAGGCAGGACATACCTGATTCGCATCCTGGGAGTCAGTGGGAGCCTTGCTGCCACTGTCGCGCATAAAATAATTCTCCACAATATCTTTGGAGAAACATTGCTGCTTGCACACGGGACAGTCCACAACTGCAAAGAGTAGGAACCAACAAAACCACTGCACGTTCGCATTCAGGACTTAAAGCCACCCCACCCCCACCACTGGACCCCCAATCTCTGTCGGTGCAAGGCCAGCCCCTCCCCTCCCACAGCAAAAACCAAACTGAATCGTCGAACTGGAAAGCAGACGCCCCATCTCAACGCACGGCCAAGACCCTACTACCCGCACCCGATCCGGCCCAGCATCCCCCTACCAGGCACAACGAAACCCCGATCTGAGCGCCTAGTCCGGATTGCAGGCCATACATGGGGGAGGGGCCAGATGGGACTCACCGGCTCCGTCGCCCGCTGCCCCAGCGTCCCCCGCGCTGTTGGCGGAGGAAGGCGCCGGTGGTCCGAGGCAGGCGTTGCAGGCCGAGTGCAGGCAGGGAAGCAGGCGCGGCTCCCGTTCCGGCCGCAGGCGCTCCCGGCACACTCCGCAGTGCTCCAGCAGCTCCAGCGCCTCGCCACCGCCCCCCGCGGGCGAGGACGCCGAAGCCGAAGCGGAGGCCGAACCTGAGGCAGATGCCGCAGTCGAAGCTGCGGCCGCGGCAGGGGCGCGCTTTTCGCTGCCCGCCGAGCCCTCGCCGGGTCCCGGGCTGCTCGAGGCGGCTGTTGCCGCCGCCGCCGAGGCCGCCGCCGCCGAGGCCGCCATTCTCACGCCGCCGTGGGCGCCCGGGGGGGGGGAGTAGGGGCTGGGGGACCCGCCGCGCAGGCGCAGACACACTCGCAGCCAACGGCTGGGTCGCAGCCGCCGCTGCGAGGCCGAGCGCCTCCGAGCGCCGCCTGGGCCGACGCCCGCTGCGCGCGGGGCGCTGCCGAGTCCCGGTCGGCTACTGCCTGTTCACTTCTTGCCGCCGCCGCTCACGCTCCGTCCTCAGAGGCCTCGGAAACCCACGACACGCGCCACGCGAACGACCGCTCGCCCGCGCGCCCACTCGCAGAAAGAGCCGAGGCCGAGGGGCGGGACAGAAATAACTGGCGCCGACGACGCCGCGCATGCGCGCTGGAAGTCTCACTCCCGGGGGTGGGACCAGTATCGGCCGCAGCCGGCGAGGACCGAGAGTACGCAAGCGCCAGACTAGGATCCTCCCACCTCGGCCTATCCCATAGCGGCGCGGCCCTGGAGGCAGGGGCGGGGCATCTGTGTCGTCACTGCTGCTACCTAGTTTGTGGGCGGGGCGCGCCTCGTTGTTAGAGCTTGGTACCCCTCCCTCTACCCCATAGTTAAGCCGCTGTACTGCGCCAGAGGGTCTGCAGTCCGGGCTTCCACTTCAATCCCCGCCCTTTGGGCGGAGGGGGAACGTCTCCAGTCGCTGCGTCACGGGCATTCGCGTGACAGGGCGGGGCTGAGGCCTGGAGGAGATGCCGGGCACGAGTTAGTGGAGCGGGGTCCCCAGCCCAGGGCGTAGTTACGTTCAGAGCTAGGAGGCCGACTTTTGGGTTTTAACCTTTTTGTTGTTTAACGTGAAAAACACTGAAACCTGCCAACTTCCCTAGAGGCTACAGAGCAAAAGGTCTGCTAAGCCTTTACGGGTGGGGAATCCGAACCTCAAAGCTGGCCGAATTCTGATGGGAGATTCTTGGGGGAGAATCCTATCGGAGAGTTTCGGCCCTGGAGGGAACGCACAGCCGAAAGGCCTGTGCGTCCAGCCGCAGACCCTGCCCTCGTTCCCGGGCTTGCACGCGCCCAGCTGCGGGGTCGCAGGCGCAGGCCCTAATGGCCTCCTTAGGCGCTCGCAGGAGGGGACTGAGACATTTCTGGCGGTCCTGGGGCGGGTGTGGCCTGCCTTTGTTCCCGGCGGGGCTGGGGGCCGGGGGGCTTTGTCTCCGCGTGGGCCTTTGTTCCAGCTGCGTTGCGGACACGCCCCCTCAGCCGCGACCAGCGAGGCTCCGCCCCCCTAGGGGCCCTCCCCTCTCGTCTGCGGCCCCAGCCTAGGGATGGACCTCCCTTGGATGATTGGGAAGGAAAATCGGTGCCATGCACGGAACAGAGTGAGGTGTGGTGTCCTTTAGTAATATATGCAGGACTCTTTCCACGACTCCATCATTCGCTGGGCATCAAAATCACGGGCGGGCAGACGTGGGTCGGTTGTCAGGGACCAGAGAGTCAAAATAAGTAGGTGATGGTAAGGAGTATGATAAGGGACTCCCTTAATGGGTACGTACCTCCAAACACCTGCAGGAAGGACAGTTGAGGCAGAAAGAAAGTAGTGCAAAGGCCCTGAGGTTGACCAGGCACTTAGGGAACTGTGCCGTGAGGAGTGGTAGAATGTGCTTAGAGGTGGCTGGACCCCTGTTATAGGCCCTAGACTAATCTGGCAACTGGTCCTGTGGTTTCAAAGACCTGCCACGGGCCCATGCTCCTCTCTAAAGAGTCCCCACTTCCTCCTTCTGGACCCAGGACCTTTCCTTCTCAGTACATGGCAGCCACTGCCAGTCCCCTTGTCTAAATAGGGAAAACCAGGCTTCTGGAATTGCCAAGACAGCATTAGGGGAGGGAGGGATCAAGGAGAAACCAGACTCAGACAAGCTCAGGAGCTCAAGAGGGCATCCCAGGACTGGCTGATCTAGAGTAGGCATAGCAGCAAGGGCAGAAGCCTTGCTCAGAGGTCATCTCTGATGAGTCAGCCTATCCAGAGGTCTAACTGGTGTTCCACACGACTTGGGTACATTCTGCCTGTCCCCCCAGTAGGCCACACCAAAGAGCAGTCAGTGTCACCGTACGCTGTCTGGCCAGCTAGCTCAGTCCATTGGAGCATCATCCCAATATGCCAAGGCTGAGGTTTCGATCCCTGGTCAGGGCATATACGAGAGGCAATTAACGAACGCATAAATAAGTAGAACAACGAAGCAATGTTTCCATCCCTCTCTCTCCCCGCTCCACCCCTTATTCTCACTGTAAAAATCAATAGGTAAACATTTTTTAATTAAAGGAATGTCTCTGGCTCCCAGGAACCTTCCATGGCCCTCATACCCAGGGCCATCCTGAGTTCTCCCACTGCAGACCAGCCTTGCTGGTCTGTATGGGGAACCTGTCTGGCTTCATTCCAGAGTGTGCATCCCTGTGGCTGTGTGTGGCCCTTGTTGTGTGGGTCCCATCACTCAGATACCCTTCTGTTTGTGCATGCTTTGCTTTCTCCCATGAACCACACTTGCACTTGGGTCTTCTTCCTGCAGTGTGGTTATAAACACAGCCACTGTGGCTTTCAGCGGGATTTTTTTAAGTTGTAGGTAGGAATGGCATGATCTGATTCCCATTTCAAGGGTACCAGGGGGGAATGGACGGGTGAGAGACAGAAAGCAGAAGACAAGCTTGAAAATACAGGCAAGGCAGAGAAGGCACCAGATCCTCTCAATCACCCTTTAAAATCACCACGGTCCCTTCATCTGTTTCTTGTGGCTACTGTAACACATTATCACAAACTTGATGGCTTAAAACAAAAATCAAATTCATGGTGCTGGAGGCCAGAATTCTGAACCAAACTGTGGGCAAGGTCGTGCTCCCTCTTTGGAGGCTCCAGGGGAGGATCCTGGATTCCACGGCTGTGGCTGTGTCACGACAGTCTTCCAAACCAACATCTTCATACAGCCTTTTCCTCTGGGGGCTGTTGCTATGGACCGAATTGTATCTGCCACCAAGTACATGTGTTTCAGCCTTGCCCTTGTGCTAGTATTTGGAGATGGGGCCTTTGGGATGTAATTAAACTTAGGTTGAGTCAGGAGGCTAGGGCCCTTGTGATGGGATCAGTGTCCTCCTAAGAAAAGACACGACAAATCTTGGTCACAATCGCAGATCATACGAACACACAGCAATGTACAGCTTCCTATAAGCCCAGGGAAGAGGCCTCAGAATGAAACTTACCTCACCAGCTCCTTGATCTTGGACTTCCCAGCCTCAAGAACTGTGAGAAGTATTTTAGCTTTTTAAGCAGCTCCATCTATGGTACTTTGCTATGGCAGCCCAAGGAGACTAAGGTGGTTGTCGGATTTGCTTCTGCCTTGCTTCTACAAGGATGCATATGCATTTACATTGAGAGCCCACCCAGATAACTCAGGATAACTTCCCCATTTCAAGATCTTTCATCGAAATTGCCAAGGCTCTTTTTCCTTATAGGGTAACACGTCCAGGTTCCAGGGATTACAATGTATACATCCTTGGGGGTCATTTGTCAGCCTACTGCAATCCACATTTCACAGATGGAAAAACCGATCCCCAAAGAGGAGAAGGTGGTATCAAGAGCCCCACAGCCTGTATGAGTCCAGCCCAGTCCTGGGCTCAGTGGGTGCCCTTACCCCTTCCATCTGATGCTTCCAAGGGAATCTGTGTGGCTCTCAGGGAGGATAGGTGTCGGGAGCCATCCTGCCTAGTTTCAAGGACCGTAGCCTCATTAATGGACAACAAGTGTCCCACAGCTAGAGTTGAGGGATAAGGCCTTGGGGACATGAGCCACTAAGGAGACAGAACATTTCCTCCTGGCAGGAGTGAAGCCCCTGCCTCCCTCACTTCCCCCTGCTTGGTCCAGGTGGATGACTGCTTAGCCAATGACGGGTAAGACCCCTCAAGGGAGGGGTGACCTAAGACAGACACAGTCGCAATAGGCCATTAGGGAAGGACTTGGGGATCTACAGAGAAGGGGCAGAAAGACCCTCACCCCTTGGCTTTGTCACAGCCTGAGTCCTCAGTCTTTCTGTAAAAGTCTCCTAGTCTCTTGGCTGCTTTGCTTTCCCAGCCTGACTCAGCCTGGCAACTATGTCAGAGGCAGCTGCAACCTTGTACTGGAACAGACGGCTCCCAGGGAGGAATCTGGCCAGAGAAAGAATATACATTGTTTTCTTTGAAGCTTGCTCTGCCCTGTTGCTATGAAACAGACACTTGAGCTAAAGCCAACCCTGACCAGAGACAATCCCTGTGTTTCTTCAACTATTATCTGTAAATTATGCTAGTTTTTCATGACTGTAGTTTTTTGAGCATTGGTTAATGAACTTTATGTGCATACTATGTATCTCTGTGTGAGCTGAAGTCAATAAAAACGCAGGAAAGTAAATGTTCAGGACCTTTCTCCTCTGAGAGACTGGTCATCTTTCCTCCCCAAGCAGATCATGTCTTGGTAGATTTATTCTCATCCAGGACAGCTGGGAAGTTCTGCGGGCGGAGGTCCCCCACAGACAGGGAAGGAAAGGAGAGGAAACATCCAAAGCCCAGTGTTTCGTTCCTTCTCCAGCAGAGAGAAACCAGAGGAAATAACTGATTCTAGGACCATACAGGGAAAGGCCCAGGCTCACCTGGTAAGAAGTGTCCAAAGAATGACAGGAACACGCTACAAGTCAGTGTACCTCGAGCATCAGAGAAAACAGTGACAGTCGCTGACTGACGCCCAATGAATGCATCATATCCACGAGTCCTTAAAGGTTCTTAAAGAGACTGCCAGATAAATAAGCCCATCTGTCACCATATGATGCCGCCTTCAAGCCAGCCCCTCACTCTGAGAATTCAGTTCAGATCTTGTCTTCCCAGGGGAAACTGTATTTCAGAGGAGCACATGGTCCCTGTTCTGGCTTACATAATTACATGCTAGAATTTGGAAAACATCATTTTCCAACCTATAATGAGATTCCTGAGCAGGCCAGGATTATCTGTGCAGACCCTATTAGGTGAATGGACAGTGTGGTGTCCATGTGGCCATGGTAGGGGAACACAAGAGTGGGCAGTGAACAGTCAAGTTGTCACTGCCCCTACCCACCCCCCATGTTAGGGTCAGCAACACTGAGATTCTGCATGGGATGCAGATGGAACCTGTACAAACCCCCTCCCCACAGTGAGGAGTTCCTTTAACTTTCTTTTCATTTTAAGATATTAGTTTACTTCTAGAGAAAGGGGAAGGGAGGGAGGAAGGGAGAGAAACATCAGTATGAGAGAGAAGGAATAGTGATCAGTTGCTTGGTTGCTTCTCTTACGTGCCTTGACCAGGGACCGAACCCACGACCCACGCATGTGCCCTGGCCAGGGATCTAACCAGTGACCTTTTGCTTTGCAAGATGATGCCCAACCAACTGAGCCATACTGGTCAAGGCTAACTTTCCATTAGTAGGCACTAAAGGGGATGTTGGAAGGAGGGACAGAAGCAGCCAGGCTGCCCTTACAGAAGGGGGGATGTCTCTCCACTGGTTTCCACCAGACACCAGGCTGCTGGGTTGGAGCAGAAATGAACACAGGCTGCACAAAGGTCCTAAAAACAGATTTTGCTGGTGGCTGTACAACAATGAAGGTTAATTTACTGGAAGTCTTTGAAGGGTACTGTGATGGCTGTATTTTTAAGGTACTTTTTTTTTAAATTTATTGATTTTTTTAGAGAGAGAGAGAGAGAGAGAAAGATTGATTTGTTGCTTCACCCATCCATGCACTCACTGGTTGATTCCTGCATATGCCCTGACCAGGAATTGAACTGAAACCTTGGTGCGTCGGACAGTGCTCTCACTAGCTCAGCCCCCCGGCCAGGGCTGCAATGGCTGTATTTTATGGCATATAATCAACTATGAGAAAAGGAGAGAATGTCCAAAGTGGCCTGGCCAATAAACACGAGAAAATACACTCCGCATCATTCCTCATCAGGGAAATACAAACCAAACCATTATGAAATTAATGATTGATACCCACTTAGGACGGATGGCTTTTTAAAAAATGGACAATAACAAGTATCAGCAGGGATGTGGAGAAATTGGAACCTGCTAGGAATGTAAAATGGTACAGCCACCGTGGAAAACGTTCGGCAATTTCTCAAAGTGTTAAACTTAGATTTACCGTGTGGTCCAGCAATCAACTTCTTAGGCACGTACCCAAAGGATTCACAAGCAGGTATTCAAGCACATTCTCGTACAGGGAGATGTTCATAGCAGCACTATTCAAAATAGGCAAAGTTGAAACAACCCAAATGCTCATCACCCGGTGAACAGGTTTTTAAAAAATGCATTTCCATACAGTGGAGTCTTATTCGATCATAGAAAGAAAGGAAGCCGTAATAAGTAGCATGACATAGATGAACCTTGAAAACATGATTCCGAGTGAAAGAAGCCAGACGCAGGCCCTGGCTATGTAACTCAGTTGGTTGCAACATCACACAGATATACCGGGTTTGGGGTTCAATCCCTGGTCAAGGCTCATTCAAGAATCAACCAATGAATGCATAAATGTGTGAAACAACAAATCATTGTTCCTCTCTCTCTTTCTAAAATCAATATATAAACCATTTTTTAATATAATGCTTTAAAAAAAAGAAGCCATATATAAAAGACCACATATTGTATGATTCCATTTGTTTGAAATATCCAGAATATCCTAAAGAGTGGAATGGGGGTGTCAGGAGCTGGGCAGGGGGGCATATGGAGATTGTCAACTGGGCGCAGTTCTTTTATTTTTTATTATGTTTTTGTTTTCTTCAGGTTTTTATTTTGGAGTCAAACATTTTAGAACTAGTTGGAGGTGGTAGTTATGCAACATTGTGACTCTACTAAAATCCACTGAATTGTTCTTTTTAAAATGGTTAACTTGTGTTATGTGAAGTTCACCTTAATTTAAAAAGGGGGAATAGGGTTTCTGGAACACCAGGAAGCAGCTCTTAATGGGTCCCAGGCTGGGACAAACCAGCCATCAGGGTGGGTTTGTGGAAGCTGGTAACTTGGACAACTAGCAAATCATTCACTTTGTTTATTTGTCTGTTTGCTTAATTTTCTTTTTTGTTTCTTTGTGTGTGTGTGTGTGTGTGTGTGTTTTAACTAGGAAAACATTCTTATTTTTATTTATTTTATTATTATTTTTTTTACATTATAAGAGAAAGTTTATTTAGAAAGCTGCAGAGGCCCTGGCTGGGTAGCTCCGTGGGTTAGAGAGAGATCCCAATATGCCAAGGTTTCGGATTTGGCCCTGAGTCAGGGCATGTACAAGAATCAACCAAAGAGAAACAACAAATCGATGTTTCTTTTGTCTCTCTCTCTCGCCCCTGCCTTCCTTTCTCTCTAAAAAAAATAATAAAATAAAAATCAATAAGTAAACTTTACAAGGTTAAATCTCATTTAAAAGAAGAAGAAAATAAAAAGAAGGGTACAGAGGTAGAAAAAGCGAGCCAGCTGGGTTGTGTTGTAGGTTCAGGAAACAAGTTACAGAAGCAAAAGAAGGGCCCTTGGAGTCTAGGAGAAAGGAAGGGAAGTTCTCTGGAAAAGATTTCAGCTGGCCGTGCTCTGGGAGGGCAGAGAGAGAGAGCTGAAACCATTTTTGCTTTTAAAAGCTGCACCCAATGTAAACTGTAATTTAAAAGTTTAAAAAAAAAAAAAAAGCTGCACCCGGAGGTTAAAAGAGAAGAGTTAATCTGTGTGTTGAACAGGAAGCGGGCCGAGGAGGGCGGCCCTCGTCATGGGGGACGTGGCCAGGTCGTGGTGCGGACAGCTCGGCGAGCGAGGCCGAGGGTGTTCCGTCTCCGTCACCCACCTCAGCCCGCCAGGAAGTGCTTTTCAAATCAGAAGCCCAGGACACAGCTCCGGAATGAAAAACAATCCAACCGCAACACAATTCACAACCTCCGCGGGGCACAGGAGTGAGAGGCAGAGGCAGGGCGAAGGAGAGACCGCAGAGAGTGGGATGCCATTGGTATGAATTTGCAATTCGAGCAAATCGACAGCGACCTTCGATTCGCTGTTTTCTAAAGAGGGGAGGGGGCAAGAGTTTCCAGTGAATAGTCCCTAGAGTCTCACAGGGGGTGATGGGAAGGTTTTAAAACGGGTGGCGGGGTGTGCTAAGGGTCACAACATGGTTAATTTACTGAACATGATCGGATCGTCTGTACACTTGGAATTAAAGAATCCTTTGAGCGAGTTGAGGTCCAGTGGTGGGAAACGCTGTGGAAGCGAGTTAAAGCATCTAACTCACACCTGCTCCCACACCCAGGGCCCAGCGCGCTGGGATTCCCAGCCCCTGCACGCCCCGGAGCAGCAGGGATTAGGACATAACATGTTAATCTGGTTTTAGAGGATTCGTTAAACCCAAGAAGGAACTAAAGGCCTTAAGGAACAGAACTGCCCACGTGTGCCACCTGGACCTGCTTTCCTTGTAGCTACAAAGCTCTACCCCCCCAAAAAAAAATTGCTTACATTTTTAGTATAGTAAATACCAGATCAAAGTAAATAAACAAATAAAAGACATATTTAGAAAAAAAATTTTTTGCCCCCCCGCCAGGTAGCTCAATTAGAGCGGAATCCAGATATGCCAAGGTTGTGGGTGGGATCCCAGGTCGGGGCGAGTGTAAGAATCCACCAACGAATGCATAAATACTTGGAACAAGAGTTTCTCTACAAATTAGCAATAAATAAAAAAAAAAAAAATTTCTAATTTGGGGATGAGAGTGCTCCAGTGTATGCTACATTGTTCTTGTTTCTTGGGCTTTTCACCTTTTCAAAATCAATGAATAGCCTGGGTGTGGGGACCTTAAAGAATTGCAGAGGGAGTTGTAATTAAGATTATTTCAGTTCAAGTCTCCTCCTTCCCACCTGGTTTCCTCAGGCTGCTCTAGGAGGCTAATAGTATCTTCTTTGTATTTTACATATGAAAGCAAATTAAACCTTTTGTGTTGTAAATATTCCTCACCCCACCCACACACCACACCCTCATTGGCAGTCACTGATACCTCTCTGGCTGTTTCTTTTTTGCTAAATCTTTTCCTGGCCCCACCCATTGCTCCTAAGCCTCTGCAGGATCCACCCAGGCCTGGTCCATTTCCCTTTCAGCTGTCTCAATAGGATCCGGCCAGTACCCCTCCCCCACCCCAAAGGTCCCATTTCCTCTAGTCAAGGGGGCTACACCCCACCCCCCCTTGTCCCTCCCCACTGCTGGTACCTGCCTGGTCAGGGACCACCCTCAGTTTCAACTCTATCCAGGTACCAGAATACATTTTCCTGGGGACGTGCTTAGTGTCTGACTCCCTGGGCCAAGGGAAGCTCCTGGCCCACTAAGGTGTGTGTCTGGGTCTTGGAACCTGCATCCCACACCTGGCACAGCCCAGATCCATTACCATAGGGCTTGGAGACACTGTGGCCTGGGTGCTAGGCTGCACCCACAAACAGTGGCTGCCACAGAGGGGACCCTAACTGGAAAGCTAGTCTCATAGCCATGGATGGTGGGTGGGGTTTGGGAAGCCAGGTCGAGCTCGAACTGGGAACTGAACTTTCTGACTCCTGACCTAAGCCCTGGGGGTGGGTGTCCTGCCTCCACCAGCGGATGAAGCCCAGCCACTCAGGAGCTCAATTTCTGTGCCTGTATCCTTGGGACCCCCCCAGGTTCTTCCCTTGATGGTCAACCTTGTCTCCTGCCCCTTCACATGCCCCACTATCTTGAAGACTCTAAACCTAGAATTTTCAAATAGGGCCCCTCCCTGGCTTATTAAACCTGTGCCTTCTGCTGCACTATTCCCCAAAATGCCTCCATAACCACTATGACAGAGGCCTTTGGAGAGAAAAGCAAAACATGTTTTCTCAAGGCCTGAGTGGGGTCAGGGCTTGAGTTTCTCCCCGTCCCACACCCTCCCTCCTCAGAGTACTCACACAAGCCTTTCCACCCGCGCTGATGCTCTTCCAGCCATATGTCTGGAGAGTTGGTTTCCCTCTGACCCCTAAGATTCCCCTGCTTGTAGGACCTTGAAGGATGGGAGAATGAGACCACCAAAGTGGTAAGGCAGAGATGAAGCATATGGCATGAGAGAGGCAACGGGAAGTATTCATCCCATGGAAATAGTGGCATATATCAGACACTTACTATGTGGAGACCCTGAGTCTCTGGCAGCTGTACTTGTTTTCTGTTGCTTGCTAACAACTAACCACAAACACAGTAGCTTAGAACATCCACTTTATAGCTGTAGGTCAGACATCCAGGCTGCAGCATCCCTCTGGGTCACAGAGGCTTCTGTCGAGTTGTGGGCGGGGCAGGGCTCTCATTGGGAACCTCTGGGGGAAAATCAGCTTCCCAGCTCATTCAGGTTGCCGGCAGAATCCAGTTCCAAGTCATTTTAAGACTGGGGGTCTCTGAGGTTTTCTTGCTGGCTGTCATCCAGGGCTCTTCTGAGGTTCTGGACCCTGCCATCACTACCGTATTCCCTGTCACGTGGCTCCTTCCACCTTCAAAGGCCCCCCACCCAGTCCTTCTCCTAATTCAAGTCTCTCTTCTTTCCTCTTCAGTCTTTAAGGATCTTGCTGATTACCTTGGGCCAGCCCAAACAATCCACGGTCATCTCCATATTGTGAGGTCAGTTGATTAGTAATCTTGATTATACCTGGCATATTCTGGGGATTTGGGCGGGGCATTTTTAGAATTTTGCCCCACTACGTGAGATTACTTACAATGCCCCAGAATCCAATGGAATCAGGTCCAGGGCACAGTGAAGCAGCCGTGGCCACCACCATTACTGCTGAAGTTGTAGGGGCAGCAGCTGTATGTCAAGGTGAAGGACAGACATGACCTCCATCCTCAGGGGCCCTGTGACAGATGGAGGGAAATTTGAGGTCAGGGAGGTTCCCTGGGGGAGGTGCTAGCAGCTGAGCTGTGTGAGGTGCTACAGATAGAACTTCACAGGCTGGCTTGGAGGTGGGCACAGCAAGGGGCCTGTGAGGCCAGAGAAGAATGATCAGTGACAGGAAATGGGGAGGAGAGATCAAGAGGGAGCACTGAGGTGGAATGTGGTAGACACAGTGGACCGGGCAGGCCAGTGTGAGGGATCCACTTTCTTAACACAGACAATGAAGCCATCAGACTTGGGTTTTAATGAGCTTCCTCAGGTCATGGGCCACTGGAGGGGCTGCCAGTGGGAAAGGTGATGCCCCACCTAGCATATACCCCTCCTGTCCACGGCCTTCAAAAACAGTTACAACACAGCTGTGGAAAGCAGGCACTCTGACCTTGTTTCCACACTGAAGGCTGAGAAGTCACTCGCCAACAAGATGGACTCCATGCCTGCTGCATAAGGCATGGGGTCCACTAAAGTCCAGGGCCTCCTGCCTCCCTCCAGACCCCATGAGTAGAGAGTAAGGCCAAGCCAGCTCACCTCTCCAGCCTCACCATCTATCACGCATGTGCTGGACAGTCAGTCCCACGTCAAGGCCCTTGCAGCAGACCTATCCTGTTCCCTAGGGCCGGACAGCTCTTCTCACAGACTCTGTCTCTTGTGACTCCTGGTCTTTGGGGTCTGGCTGCTCACCACCCTCCTGCAGAGGTACCACCCATCTCACCCTCCACCCTTTCTTTTCCGTGCTCCGAGCTGCATCCTTCAGTTCCAAAAGCCTTCCTTTACTTATCATGGCCAGCCCTCTGGCAGGAGGGCGGGGGAGCGGCAGAGCATCCAATCAGTCAGTCTTCGCCTTCAGCCTGGGACGCAGGCTCAGGCACAGCGAAGAGGTGGGCGCCAAGGCCGGGTGGGGGGCTGCTCCCCCACCCTACTCGAGAGCCCTACCACTTGTTTGCACTCGTGTTATGGGAAGAGAGGCCTCTTCCTCCCAGGGCTGCATGGGGTGTAAGCCGAGAGCGAGCTCCGGCTGCGGACTGCCTTCGCAGGCTTCATGCTGCACAAGATCTCCAGCCCAGCAGCACGTGCACGGGGGCGTGGCCTGCGGATTGACAGCACAGGCCCCACCTCCGCCCCGTCTCTAGGGCGACTCCGGAAGCGTGGCACGGCCCAGAGATTCCTCGGCGCCCAGCAGTCGCGGGATCGAGACTGGTTTCCCGGGAACTGCTGCCTGGAGGCGGTGGCGGTTAATCTCTATAGAAACACCGGAAACGTGCTCCCACCTAGCGCTTCCCAGCGCCGCAGCGTCTGCGAACTTCGGTTCCGCCGGAGTCGCGGCCCGGAAGTGCGGCCTTGGCGGAGGTGAGCCGGAGGCGGCTACGGCCGGGCCGGGTGCCTGAGGAGCCGGAGGTGGGGTCGGGCGGGCATCCCCTGGCCGCAAGGCCGGCGGGGAGGCCGGGGCGTGTCAGGAGAGGGGCGCCCACACTAGGCCTGGAGTGCACGTTGCGGACGTGAGGGGGCGCTGCAGGGCGTGGGCGGGGCGCGGACGCCAGAGACGCGGGTTTTCGGGCTGCAGCGGGTGCCCTCGGCGCAGGCCAAAGAGGGGCGCTGGGCACAGGGTAGGGTGCGTGCTGTGGCGCTGAGCTCGGGAGGGCGCTCGGGGCTCAGTGTGCGGCGTTGTCAAAGGCGTGGCGTTGGGAACGCGGCGCGGGCCTTGGACGGATGGCTTAGGGGCCGTGTCCTCAGGTGGCCTTTGTTCCTAGGCTCCTGGAAGGCCCTGCTGCCTCTGGACCGAGGACGTGGGGCCTGTCTGGGAGCAAGGAGGGGTGGGTCGGAAAAGGAAGAGATCAAACCCTGAGTGTTGATGCATAGGTTTCTGTCCCATTCCCGGGCGCGCACTTGAAGTCTTTTAGGTGCTGGGTGAATAGAAAGGGGAAGGATGCTTGTGGGAGAGGCAGCTGCGCTTGCAGACTTGACTCGTTTGTGGAATTGTCAAGAACTCTTCGCAGGGGTTGGGGGCAGGAGGGCTCTGAGCAGAGGAGGGTCCCGATCGGTTAGGAGTGAATAGGCTCCCTCTGGCTGTTGCGTGAGGAATAGACCGGGAGGGGGAAACGAACAGGTTACTGAGTCAGTACAAGCCAGCGATACTGGCGCAGTGGAGGTGTGTGAGGCTGTCTGAGGGGTTTGGGCTTAAAGAGCAGGACGGGGTGGGTCTAAGATTCCAGTAAACGCTGAGGATTAAGGAGGGCCTCACTCTGGAGCTGTGTGACCCTGCATGGGCTAGACTGATTTCAGGGTGCATACTGTGTCCCAATTCTTCTTCCCTAGACTGGAAATGTGTGGCCTGGGTGTGGGATGAGGCAGGTATCCTATTTCTGTTTGATAGAGAGAAAGTAGGTTGAGTGGGCATGGCGCCTGCTTGATGGGAGAAGTAGCAGAGTTGCTCCGATTCCCGGAGCCCCTTGGAGGGGTGGTAACCCCGCTTTCTGGTGCCTGAGGGTGGGCAATGCTGGGCTTATGAGGCCACAGTTTGACAAGAAGCCTCCAGATTGCTCAGCCATGCTCCACCTACTCCCACCCAGTCACACACCCCTGTGGAGGCCCCACAAGTCCCTTCTCTGTGCCCCACAGGCACCATCCATATTCCAAAAAGCACCAGGCTATGTTGTGGTGTGCCAGAAACCACGTGTTTCCCTCCTGCGGGGCACCTGCCAGGCTTTTGCCCAACGTACTCTGAACTTTTTGTGACTGCACACTCCTGATCGCCTAGTCCAGTAGGCAGGTCGAGCCCCTGCACCCTGTGAAGACCTCCTGTACACTGGTTAACAGCCCGGTTACGAGGCAGCAGAACCGGGTCTGCACAGGGCCTTGGATGCTCTAAGGTTGGGGGGTGTGGCAGGGCAGAGTAAAAGAAGCACGAATGGAGGGGGTATCAACTGTCCTGGAGAGTGAGCCTATTCTGGATGCAGGTCTCTGCCCTCTTCTCCACAGGGCTGCCCCCTGGAGGGGGATGTGGGGAAGGTAGATAGATACTGGAGTTGAGGAAAGGGTGGGCGAATGGGTCAAGACAGGAGATGCCAGCCCTGGACCCTCCCCTGGGTAGTAAGCAACATTGGCGAAAGGGAATGGCAGGCCTTTGATATTCTCAGCCTCCCCCAGTGGTCTGCTGGAAACTGCGGAGATGGCGAGACCAGCAGAAGTCCTGAAGAGGGGGAGAGAGTGTGCGTGTGTGCGTGTGTGTGTGTGTAGGGGGGTCATGCTGGGCCCTGTGTGCTGAGCCGAGCGCTGCAAGGATCTGAAAGGGAGGGCTGAGAATTGCCCCCGGGTCCTGTCCTGCGACAAAGACTGAAAGGACAGGGACACTAAAGCAGAGGGGATTCCCTGGCTGACCTCCCCCCTTCACTCCCCTCCTCCGGTGTAGATGGCGGCGGCGGCGGAGGCGGTGCACCACATACACCTGCAGAACTTCTCCCGCTCGCTGCTCGAGACCCTCAACGGGCAGCGACTGGGCGGGCACTTCTGCGATGTGACGGTGCGCATCCGCGAGGCTTCGCTGCGCGCGCACCGGTGCGTCTTGGCCGCCGGCTCACCCTTCTTCCAGGACAAGTTGCTGCTCGGTCACTCCGAGATCCGTGTGCCACCCGTGGTGCCCGCGCAGACGGTGCGTCAGCTCGTAGAATTCCTCTACAGCGGCTCGCTGGTGGTGGCGCAAGGCGAAGCACTTCAGGTGCTCACCGCTGCCTCAGTGCTGCGCATTCAGACCGTCATAGACGAGTGCACGCAGATCATCGCCCGCACCCGCGCCCCTGCCCCGGGCACTCCGGGACCCCCGCCCCTGCCCACACCTGTGCCCCCGCCACTCGCACCTGCGCAGCTTCGCCACCGCCTGCGTCACTTGCTGGCCGCGCGCCCCCTGGGCCATCCAGGTGCCGCACACAGCCGCAAGCAGCGTCAGCCCGCACGCCTGCAGCTACCTGCGCCCTCTGCGCCCGCCAAAGCAGAGGGGTCTGCCACTGACCCCGCCCTGCCTGCGGGCCCAGATGAGGGTGGTGAGGAAGAGGATGAGGAGACCGATGACGACACCGACGGCGAGGATGGCGAGGGCGGCGGCCCGGGCGAGGGCCAAGCGCCCCCTTCCTTCCCCGAATGCCCCGCAGGCTTCCTTACCTCCGCCGCTGACAACGTGCATGAGGAACCTACTGCACCCGCCGGCCTCTCTGAGTATGGCACTGGGAGGGACTTCTTTCGGGGGCCTTCGGCGGCCGAGGACGTGTTCCCCGACAGTTATGTCTCTGCGTGGCAAGGGGAAGAGGGCACAGCCGTGGAAAGCTGTCCTACGGAGGCCCCAGCCCCACCTGACTGTGTTGTGTCGGGACCTCGCCCGCCTGCTGTGAAAACCCCAGGGCCGCCCGTAGCTCTTTTCCCCTTTCATCTGGGTTCTCCTGGGCCACCGGTGCAGCACCCTCTCCAACCCTCCGGGCCAGCCTCCGCTCCCCCCACCACCTTCTACCCTGCGCTCCAGCCAGAGGCCGCCCCCAGCACCACTCTGGGGGAGCCTCCGGCCCCGTCCACTGCTCGCGCCTCTGCCCCTTTGGCCTCCTCTGCGCAAACCGCGGGTTCCCAGCCACCCACCTATGAATGCAGTCACTGCCGCAAGACGTTCAGCTCACGGAAAAACTACACCAAGCACATGTTCATCCATTCCGGTGAGCCAGGGTGTGTCTCAGCCACTGAGTCATTGCAGATTCAAACCTGAGGCGGGATTGGGTACTGGGTGAGGGCGGTGACACGGTTCTGTGGCTGTTTGGTGACTAGAGGAACCTGGAAATTGAGCCCCCAAGTGCTACCCATGTGGAGTGCAGGCCGGGTTGTGGGGCAGGAACCTACCCAGAACCTTTGGAAAGTGGCAGTATGGCCTGTAGTCACAGAGATGGGCAGGAGGGATGGGATTGTGGTGGTGGTGGCAGTGTGGCCAGGCTGGGGAGCTGTGCTGTGGGGACTTTCAGGGGTCTACTTGGATGTCAGTGGATCCAGTGACTGGGACTGGATGCAAGGCAGTGGGGTGGGTTCATTGCCCTTGGGGAAGCGTGGGAAACAAGAAGAGAGGTGGTTTGAGTAGGACTGGAGGAGAGACATGAGGCTCCCCAAGGCTGTGGGGAGTTCTTGGACCTCAGCATGTTAGGGAGGCGGGCTTGGAAGCTGATGGGGGAGAAGTAGAGAGCAGGAGAGCGTCGTGCTGGGGATTGTGGAGCCA
Organism: Desmodus rotundus; assembly: GCF_022682495.2. NCBI lineage: Eukaryota > Metazoa > Chordata > Mammalia > Chiroptera > Phyllostomidae > Desmodus > Desmodus rotundus. The sequence goes on along the minus strand of NC_071398.1, from coordinate 52,432,126 downwards.
GGGCCAAGGTGGTAGCTGGCAGGTCCTGGGAGTATCACAGGATGGTGTGGGGGCACCTGGGGAGCACAGGAGGATGGGATGCCAAAGGCCCAGGTGGACTCTAAGAAAAGCAAAGATTTGTCTGGAAAGCCCGTGGGAGTGGCATGCAGGGTTCTGCTGGGCCGGGAAGTTGGAATTTCACATGCACTGGGGAGGGCATCAGTGTTTGGTGGTGTGATTTTCACTTCAAAATCTCTGCCTGAAATCTCCTGCGTTGGGGAGGAAGGAGAGAGAACAGGGGCCCCAAAGCAGTACCAGCCAAGGTTTGCCAGCTTTGTGCAGCCTCAGCCGGGTGGTGCCAGGCCTGGTTGGTTTGCAAGAACCCCTCCTAGGCTCTGCCCCGCAGCCACCTGCCTCTGAGAAAGACTGTTGTTTAGACCGGGCTACTCTAGGGACCAGCTTGTCTCCTCTGACCCACGGTGAGGGGCAGTCTGCTCTGTCTTCCTGGGGACATTAGAGTGGCCAGCAGGCAGGGGTTCCAGCAGAAAGAGGGTAGGTATGTCCAGATCTCTTCCAGTGTAAGGGTGCTGGGGCTTAACAGACTGTCCCCAGAACGCTGGCCAGAGATCAGAGTTCAGAATCCTCTGTGGCCATGGTAGGAATAGGGGGAGGGGAGGCTTCATTGTCAGGGGTGGGGGGAGGGACACTGCATGGCTAGCCCCAATGGGCTGTGATGTCCCACATAGGCAGAGTTCCCTACTGGGAGGGTACCTGTTGGAGTTTCGATACCCTGACAGTCAGTGGGATTCTGATGTGATGATAAGGATCTGGGAGAGGGGATCCCCAGCCAGACAGAGGAGGGGATACACCAGGCCACGTGTGGGGGTCCTTGTTGGACAGTATGGTCTGGGAGTGGAGGGTGGTCCCAGAATGTCCTGTCAGGCAGGGGGATTCCGGGTTGATGGCTGGTCCTAGAGGGGAGGGGAGTCCCTGCCTGCAAGGGTGCCCCGGGAAGGGGTTCTCTTTCCAGTTGACGTACGTGCGGGACCCACCCTGTCGCCCGCAGGGGAGAAGCCTCACCAGTGTGCTGTGTGCTGGCGATCGTTCTCGCTGCGCGACTACCTGCTCAAGCACATGGTCACGCATACGGGCGTGCGCGCTTTCCAGTGTGCTGTCTGTGCCAAGCGCTTCACGCAGAAGAGTTCCCTCAACGTGCACATGCGCACTCACCGGCCGGAGCGTGTGCCCTGTCCCGCCTGCGGCAAGGTCTTCTCGCATCGGGCACTGCTGGAGCGCCACCTGGCGGCACACCCTGCGCCCTGATCTGGGTCAGGAGGGCCGGCCACGCCCCTCATGGGTTTGACCAAGTCCCTGAAGTAGGCCACACCCCTTGCAGGGTCTCAATTGCCAGTGGGCTAAGCCACGCCCACTACAGGACCCCTTAATATGCCCACCAGCCGGGTCAATCCACCATGGCATCTTGATTACGGTCCAGCCATTCCACCACGATGTCCCCTGAGCACAGAACCTCTCTTCTCCATTGTCCACGGGCCCAACTCAGACTCCTCCTAGGTAGTGTCAGGCTGGAACTGGTCTGGGACCTCACCACCTCCGAACTAGATTATCAGGTGTGGGGTGGGGCCCAGGATTCCTGGCTCCAACTCTTGATTCCTGCCCCACCTCCTCCCCTGAGTGAGGTGCTGTCTAGGCTGCTTCTCTACTCCAGAGTCAGGCTGGGTAAGATCCCTGGCATCTTCCCTTAGCCACTACTCATCTGGCACCTAAAGGAGCTCCAGTGGACTCATCATGGACTGTGTAATAAAAGACTGGCTCTTGGGCCCAGACCGGGAAGCTGCGAGCTCCTGAACCATGTATTCCTCGCTGAAGCAGACTGGCTGTGGACGTCGTGGCTCAGTGACCCCCTCCCTGGGCAAAGACAAGTTGTTTGGTCATCTGGTACTTCTTTTGTCTGTGCCAGAGTGGGGTGTGCATATGAACGGCACCTGACTCCGGGAGCCCTTGGACCTGTGTGGAGGGTACAGGCCAGCCCCACATGAGGTGTGTCTTCAGAGAGAGAGAGAGGCCAGGGGGATCTCCACCCCAATCACCACTGCTGCTGTCCAACAGGCAAAGTTTGAAGCCTGTCCCCCAGATCTTCCAAGACCTTTGCACTTCAGAGCTCCTTTCCCTGCGCTGATGGGCATGATGGTTGAGCACCTTAGTTTTGGGGAGCCCATAGGGTCTTTGGAGTGAGGCTGACACGAGGGGATCTGAGCTCTAGCGTAAGTGCCCTGGCAGGCAAGGTCTGGAGTGCCAGGTCAGAGAGGCAGCTGGGACCCTTGGGTTTCTTGCTGGGCTGCTGAAGACTGGCGGCAAGCTCCTGTCACTAAACGCTGCAATCAGTTTGCTTGCCAGTCCAGAGGGAGGCTGCTCCTTTCTTACCTCCAGTGCAGGGGTGGCCCCTGGCCTGGGCATCCTGCCCTAAGGGTTTGGGGCAGGTTGAGGGAGTGGTACGTCTTGGAGGGTGGTGCCCCAGATCTTGGGCTACTGGCAGCGCCTCTCTAAACTCCCCCTGTGACTGCCTACCAGAGGTGAGGGGTCCCACCACGCATATGGTCCCTGCTGATACCAAGGTACACCTGTACAACAGCCAGCACAGAACATGAGTGGGAGTCAGAGCTGGCTTTGAATTTGGACACTGCACATATTACTTTCAGTACTTACCGAGCACTTACTCTACACTTGGCTAGAACCTCCGTCCAGCCAAGCCTAATCTCCCTTCAGATTAAGTGGGTTTCACTGAACCAAAGGCTCCCCAGTTGGATTCCCAGTCAGGGCACATGCCCAGGTTGTGGGCCAAGCCTCCAGTAGAGAGTGCATGAGAGGCAACCACACATTGATGTTTTCCCTCTCCCCTTCTCTCTAAAAATAAAGTTAATCTTTAAAAAAAAATAAGTGGGTATTGCTGGAGAACCTCTAGGTGAGGCATGAGGAGCGGCAGACTGCGCTTGCCGGCCACTGCCCTTGCTGTGCTGTTGACTGCCCCGCCCTGTCAGCCAAGTGCCTGGTCCACAGTGGGTAACCATAGACACAGGGAGGTAACAGGACCAGGCAGAGCGAAACAAATAGGTGGCGGTAGAAGGGCTGGGGGCAGAGAGTTGGGGGCTGGGTGAAAAGGTGAAGGGTTTAAGAAGTAAGAATTGTCAGTTACAAAATAGGGGGATGTAAAGTACAGCATAGGGAGTATAGTCAGTATTGCAACATCTGAATGGTCCCAGGTGAGTACTAGGTGTGGGGGGATCACCTCCTACGGTATATAAAGTTATCCAACACTTGGAACTAATCTAATATTAAATGCCAACTGTAATTGAAAAATAAAAAGAAGAGCCCTGGCAGGGTGACTTGGTTGGTTGGAGCATTGTCTCATACAACCAAAAGATTGTGGGTTCAATCTCCAGTTGGGGTGGGTATGAGAGGCAACTGATAGATGTTTCTCTTTCTCTCACACCCTCCCCCCACCCACTGACTCTCAAAATCTATAAAGATATCCTTGGGTGAGATTACAAAATAGTAACAATAAAAATACCCCTACCCTGCATGGCTCAGTTGTTTGGGTATTGTACTGCCAATTAAAAGGTCACAAGTTCAATTCCCAGCCAGGGCACACGCCTGGGTTTCAGGCGCTGGGGACAAATGAGAGGCAACTGATCGATGTTTCTCTCACACATTGATGTTTCCCTCTCTTTCTCCCTCCCTTCCCCTTTCTCTAAAAATAAAATGTTAAAAAAAAAAAGCAATGAAAAAAAAATGTCCTTGGGTGAGGATAAAAAAAATAAAATTAACAAATAATAAAGAAAATAAGGCCCTGGCTGGTGTGGCTCGGTGGATTGAGCGCGGGCGGGGAACCAAAGGGTAGTCGGTTCCAGTCCCAGGAAGGGCACTTGCCTGGGTTGCCGGCCAGGTCAGGTCTCCAGTAGGGAGCGAGCGAGAGGCAACCGCACACTGATGTTCCCCTCTTTCTCCCTTCCCCTCTGTCTAAAACGAATAAAATCTTTAAAAGAGAGAGAAAGAAGGGTGGCAGCAGAGTTCTGGGACTGGTAGCACTGCTGTCAGAACGGTGTGGACCACAGCCAGGGGCCAGAGGTCAAGATCTGCAGCTCCCGGCATTCTGCTGGCAATTCTCTGAGCACAGAACTGACGCGATGGGCCTTTGGCTACGTCTTTCGCTGCTGCTGCTCCTGCTGCTGAGCCTGGGGAGGTCCACATGGCCTGCAGCCGTGGCCCTGGCACTGCGCTGGCTCCTGGGGGACCCTGCCTGCTGCGTGCTGGTATCCCTGGCCACACTGGCGCGGCCATGGCTCCTTCCCTGGATGCCCAACTGGCTGAGTCTGGCTACCGTGGCCCTAGTGCTGGCTCTGCTGCCTGCACGGCCACCCCCGGGGCTGCGCTGGCTGCCGGCAGACATGGCCTACATCGTCGGGATCCTCCGCTTGGGCCTGGACGTCAGGGCGCGCTTGAGCCGCAAGCCCCCTGAAACTTTCGTAGATGCTTTTGAGCGGCGGGCACGCACGCAGCCGGGCCGCGTGACCTTAGTGTGGACGGGACGCGGGGGCCACTTGATCACCTACGGAGAGCTGGACACCCAGGCCTGCCGGGCAGCGTGGGCTCTTAAGGCGGAGCTAGTCGACCTCGTGGGCCAGGGGGCCAGGGAATCCGCTGCTCTCCTGGTGCTGCCTTCTCAGTCCATTCCAGCTCTGGGTCTATGGCTGGGACTGGCCAAGCTGGGCTGCGCGGTGGCTTGGATCAACCCACAGATCCGCGGGGCGTCCCTGGTGCACGCGGTGCTGAGCTCCGGGGCTCGGGTGCTGGTAGTAGACCCAGGTGAGAACCCCAGAGGACGGAAGGGGATGGGGCAGGGAACAGACACAGACTGATGTTCAGAGGGTCCAAGGGGCGGGGCCGGGCAAGGAGCTCCTTCTGCCTGGCTCACTCCAGAGGCTATTGGAACTTTAAAGTAATACTGGGGTTACCAGAAGTGTTTTTGTGTACCATGATTATTTCAATCTTCTCTTTGCCAAGAACTACTACCGTATGTTACCATGTATAATGCGCAACCACGTTTTTGGCCCAAACTTTCAGGAAAAAAAATTTTGGTTTTAATATTTTAATTCAATTATTTATTTATTTATATTTAGAAATAAAACCAATTATCATATTCCAGCATATTATTTTGCATATGGATATCGTTATTGCTTTCTAGAATTACACTTTTAAGGCATAAGCATAAAATAATTAAAAACATGTTTATACGCACACACATACATACATACATACAGAATTAGTACTATCCATGTATAATGCACATCCTTATTTTTTCCTAAAAAATTTGGGCAAAAACTGCACAATATACACAGCAAATTACGGTATTCAAGGGGTTCTGTACAGAACGCAGCTTTGTCTGCCAGCTGCATCCTTTAGGGCTGGCAGTGTGCTCCTCTGCCCCATCTCTGGGTCTCGGGTCTCCCCTCCCAACCTCGAGAGTGGGCCTTGCCTCAGTTTCTTCTCGGGCCCATCCCCGCAGACCTCCAGCAGAACCTGGAGGAGATCCTCCCCAAGCTGCAGGCAGAGAACGTCCGCTGCTTCTACCTCAGCCTCTCCTCCCGGACACCGGGGGTAGGGGCGCTGGGAGCCACCGTTGACGCTGCGTCCCCGGACCCCGTGCCCGCTGACCTGCGTGCTGGGATCACACCGCGGAGCCCTGCCCTGTTTATCTACACCTCAGGGACCACCGGTGAGGGCACCCAGCAACCCTAGCCCCGACCCCTGAACTCTCACACTGACCTGACCCCAAGCCTGACCTCCAAAACTCACTCTGTGCTTTGATTGTGAAATCTGGCCTGAAGTCCACCCTCACCAATGTAATCTGAGTAGTCAGTGCCAGAATCCTGAGTCTTCCTAGCAAACGGCCACTGAAACCCTCACAGAGCATTCCACCTCTGAACCCCAAACCTGTCAGACCTCCTTGAACCCACCTGCAAATCCTCACACTTGACCAGCTTCTAAGGACCACACAGACACAGCCCTGCATGTTGTCCTCCTGCCACCCCACCCTTCCCATGCCTTCACCCTCTAGGTCTCCCGAAGCCTGCCATCCTCACGCATGAGCGGATACTACAGATGAGCGGGATGCTGTCTCTGTGCGGGGTCACAGCTGATGACGTGGTCTACACAGTCCTGCCTCTATACCATGTCATGGGACTTGTCCTTGGGGTCCTCGGCTGCCTGGAGCTCGGTAAGCCCTTCCCTGACGACCCCTCCAATGCAGGGGGCTGCCAGACTGGAGTGACAAGGCCCCACAGGTTACCCAGCACCCTGGGTCTTCCCTTTACAGCAGAGAGCCCCAGGAGAATCTGCACAGAGGCTGGGACACCCACATAGTTCCCAAATGCTGTTTTAGTAAGGAGGTGACAAGAGCTGGTGTGAGGTCACTCGTGTGAGCTCTCTTGTCCCAGTGAGGAAATGCTCACCAAGCACTCCATAGGGCTCTCCCAGGACACTTGTCTAGAAATTCAGATGGGGACCTCTCCACAATGGTTTCTTTTTTTTTTTTCTCCTTAAAATTTTATCTTCGCACCCCGGCTGGTGTGGCTCAGTGGAATGAGCGCCGGCTTGCAAACTAAAAGGTCACCGGTTCGGTTCCCAGTCAGGGCACATGCCTGGGTTGTGGGCCAGGTTCCTAGTTGGGGTCATGTGAGAGGCAACCTATCACTGTATTTCTCACACACTGATGTTTCTCTCCCTCCCTTCCCCTCTCTCTAAAATAAATAAATAAAATCTTAAAGAAAAAATTTAAACACATAAAAATTTCTACATGAATCCTCACACACCCCCAACCCAGCTTCAGCAACCATGAACATTTTGTTGTTTCTTTTATCACTTCCCCCTTTACTCCTGTCTTTTTTATATTAAAATATTTTTTAAAATCACAGACAATTTCAAATATACACAAAAGTAGAGTAAATACTTCGATGAAGTCTCCCATGTCCTCATCCACACCCAGCCTCAACAACTGTTAACATATTGCCAGTTTTATTTCACATGAACTTTTCTCTGGATTATTTTAGAGCAAATCCTAGAAACAGTATCTTTTCACTTGCAACTGTATGTATGTATGTATCTCTTACATAGAAAGACTTAACAGCAACTCTTTAGTGCCATCTGATGCACACTTCATGTTCAAATGTCCCCAACTGTCAAATCGTCCTCTCACAGTTAGTCTCATGGTTTGGTCTCTGCTCCTCTTTTCTCGTGCTTACTGTTAGACTGGAAGCCCTCTAGAGATGTTAGATTCAGTTCAATTACTCTTGGCAAGAACTGCGGCCAGGTTCATTGTGCTTCCTAATTCATCACATCGGAGGCAGCTCGTAACTGTTATCCTAACTTAAAGAGCCTGAGGTGAATTGAGAGCTTTACTTGGAAAACTCTCTACCAACCTGACACCTGGTTTTACTATCTCCTGATGTCCTTTCCCGAATCACGTATTTCATTCGGAGCTGCCAACAGAGCTGTCATTTTAAAGGTCCCGGCACCCATTTTATTTATTTTTTAAAGATTTTATTCATACACTTTTAGAGAGAGAAAAAGGGAGAAAGAGAGGGAGAGAAACATGAATAGGTTGCCTCTCAAGCACCCCCAACTGGGGACCTGGCTCCCAACCCAGGCATGTGCCCTGACTGAGAATCGAACTGGTGGCCTTCTATTCATAGGCCAGCACTCAATCCGCTGAGCCACACCAGCCAGGGTCAGCACCCATTTTATATTTTACCTCCCTGTCAAAAATCCAGGCTCAAAAGAAGATACACTTGCTACTAACCAAGCACACCAACGGCTGTCCCGTCGGATGCAGGGATGACGGTGTTTCACTTGCAGGGTTCTGTTGAGGATTAGGGTTGAGTGGGGAGAGTGCCCTCTACAGAGCCAGCTGTAGAGAAAGGAATCAGAAGAGGAGGGTTCACTACCTGGGGTGAATGTAGTGGCTCCTAAAATTAATTAATTAAAGTGAGCATCCTTCAAAACATCCATCCATCCACCCATTCACCTTTCCATCCACCCATTTACCAGCTTATACTTCTGCTCAGATAAAATGCTTACCATAATCAAAAATGATTAATTTTCATAGCGCTTATTTAGCAGTGCTGGCTTTCTATGAGGCACCAAGCTTTCCACACATTCTGTACACAGGATTTGAACACAGGCCCGCCTATGCTTTTCTAATGGAGGCAGTCCTGGCTGGGCCAGGGACATAGAGATGAGCCCAGTATCTTCCTGTGCTTCGGGGGCCTCAGATCAAAGCAGCTTTTCACAGTGGCTTGGAAGCATGACCTGAAACTCATTCCTCTCCTGCCTCCCAGGAGCAACCTGTGTCCTGGCCCCCAAGTTCTCTGCTTCCTGCTTCTGGGATGACTGTCGGCAGCACGGTGTGACTGTGATCCCATATGTGGGTGAGGTCCTGCGGTACCTGTGTAACATTCCCCAGGTAAGGCACTCAGGTAGGGCTCCAAGGGGAACACCTTAGGTATGAAATCCCAGCTCTTATACCAGGTAAAACTCTAAGGTATATTCAAGATTGCCAGGTCTCAGGCAAGGTCCCGCAGCTAAAACACCCCAGAGGGGAGCCACGTACAATGAGTCCCACACAAGGTTTCCAATAACGGCTTCTTCAGTGATCACCTGTGCTTCCTTGGGCAGGTGACTTCACTTCTCTCAGCCTCAGTGTCCTCATTTGGAACACAGGGATAATATCTCAAGGGGATATGATGAGAATTAAACATATGTACTGTGTCTAGAACACGGTGTGGCTCAGGACAAACCCATTAAACATAAGCCAGGCTCGTCCTTACAGAGTAATGAGGTACAGACCACAGGTAACTGTCTCCAACCAAGGTCCCCAGGTATCCCTCCAGATAAAGCCTCTAGGCAAGCCCTCAAGGAAAGTCTCCAGGTAGCTACCCTCAAGTAAGGCCCCTAGGTAACTCCACAAGATGAAGCTTCAAATCACTTCCCAGGTTACCTCCAGGTAAAGGTCTCCAAGTAACCCCTCCAGATTAAACTTCCAGGTATTTGTCCTTACCATAAGACACAAGACAAGGCCTTCAGTCACCCTAGGTATCCCTCCAGTTAAAGCTGCATGTTAGCACTCTCTGCCTCCAGGTATCTGCAGGTAACCTTCTAAGTACAGATGCTGGGTAACTATTTTCAAGTAAGAACCCCTGGTAGACCCTATAGGTATACATCCCTCATCGCCTCCCAGGTAACTCCTCAGACCTGAGGTAGCCCTCCCAGGAAAGGGTTCCTGGGTAGCTCCTTGTCACCCTCTTTGGGACATCCCTGTAGCGACAAGAGGACCAGACACATACAGTCCGCCTGGCAGTGGGCAATGGACTCCGGGCAGACGTGTGGGAGACCTTCCAGCAACGCTTTGGCCCCATTCGGATCTTGGAAGTCTACGGCTCCACGGAAGGCAACATTGGCTTTGTGAACTACCCAGGGCGCTGTGGGGCCGTGGGCAAGATGAGTTGCTTCCTTCGAGTGAGTGGGTTGGGTATGACAGTGACCCTGATAGAAGCTGAGTGCACAGGACCTCTGCTGACACCTTCCCACCCTCTACTCAGATGCTGTCCCCCTTCGAGCTCGTACAGTTTGACACGGAGGCTGCTGAGCCTGTGAGGGACAAAGCAGGCTTGTGTGTGCCTGTGGGTCCAGGTATAGGGCTTGGGGAACCTTCCCTGGGTGTGGGAAGGGTAGGGACCCCATTTCCTCCTTGGCTGGAGCAAGTCACCGAAAGCTTTGAGGTCAGTGCCCTGTGGTGGTGTCTGCAGCTCTCACATGAATGCTGAATACCCAGCCCGTCTGGCCACTGTCTGGGACCCTCTGCCTCTCAGCTTCTCAGCTATGCCAGGCTTTCCAGTCTCAATCTCTTGTCTGTTGTGTCTGTGGATGTCCACTGGAGTCATTGCCTTGAGCCTTCTGTGGAAGCCATATTCTCCCAGGCACTGATTTGTTGTCCTCTACCTTCTCCTAGAGTCTTCTCTTCTGGGGCTTTGCAAGGCCCTGGCCACATTTATTCCCGCCATCATTTGTCTCTGTCCCTTGTCCACTCCTTGTTTTCCGTTTCCAACTTCAGTGGGCTTCCCATGCCACCTTCTCTCCATTTGTCTCTCATTTTCGGTCTCCCTGTCCCTGTGTCTGAGTCTGTTTCTCCCATTTCCAGATCTCCCTGTCTCTATCTCTGGGGGCTGATGGAGCTCATCGTTGTTGCAAATCTCCGGCGGGAGGCTGGTGGGCTTCTGAAGTTCTTGTCCATGGTTAATGCCCCCAGGGGAACCAGGGCTCCTGTTGACTCGGGTGGTAGGCCGCCACCCTTTCCTGGGCTACCGCGGGCCTCGAGAGCTTTCAGAACGGAAGTTGGTGCGAAAGGTGCGGCGCCCGGACGACGTCTACTACAACTCGGGGGACGTGCTGTCCATGGACCGAGAAGGATTCCTCTACTTCCGTGACCGCCTCGGGGACACGTTCCGGTCCTGGGCGGGGTTTATGGGGGCGGGACTGGAAGGCGGGGCCACCGGGGCTATTAGACACTAAAGGGAGGCCGACTGGAGAGGCGGGACTTCCAGAGTCCAGGGGCGGGTCTTAATGGGTAAGGGGCGGGGCCTGTATATCAGGGGCGTGGTCACAAGCCCAGCTACTACCCCGCAGATGGAAGGGTGAGAACGTGTCCACGAGGGAGGTGGAGGGTGTGTTGTCACTCGTGGACTTCCTGCAGGAGGTCAACGTCTACGGTGTGTCTGTGCCAGGTGTGTAGAGTTCACCTCATTTTATTTTTTGTTTGTTTACTTATTTTTAGAGAGGGGAAGGGAGGAAGAGAGGGAAACATCAATGCGTGGTTGCTTCCCAAGCGCCCCCTTCTGGGGACCTGGCCCGCAACCCAGGCATGTGCCCTGATTGGGAATCAGACCCGCGACTCTATGGTTCGCAGGGCGGGTTCACCTCATTTTAAACCCGATTTTAGCGGTGGGGGATCTGCCGGGGCATAGTCAGTGCACAGCGCTGTGCCAGGCGAAAGGGTCGGCGGAGAGTGACTGATGTGCTTCCCAGGGTGTGAGGGGAAGGTGGGCATGGCTGCTGTGCAGTTGGTCCCTGGCCAGACCTTCGATGGACAGAGGCTGTACCAGCATGTCCACACTTGGCTCCCTGCTTATGCTGTCCCCCATTTCATCCGTATCCAGGTGAGCCCAGGGCGGCAGTAGTTGGTGTGGTGGGTAGGAGGTCTTGGCTGTGGGAGTCACAGTCGGAGTCACAGTCACTGCCCCTGCAGGACACCCTGGAGATCACGAGCACTTTCAAACTGGTGAAGTCCAAGTTGGTGCGTGAGGGCTTCAACGTGAGCGTCATTGCTGACTCACTGTTTGTGCTGGACAACCAGGCCCAGGCTTTCCGGCCCCTGACACAGGAAATATACCAGGCTGTGTGTGAGGGTACGTGGAGACTCTGAACATCTGGCTCGCCAACAAGACATCTGAAGGGACAGGGCCCAGTGCTGACCACTGCCAAAAAGTAAATAATAAAGGCAGGCACTTTAACATGGAGCTGGAGCTGCCATGTCAGAGGAACTACCTTGCATGTCTTATGTCTGAAGCCTTTCGAATGTTAAAACAACAACAAAACCCTGGCTGGTGTGGCTCAGTGGATTGATGACCAAAAGGTCGCCGGTTCTGTTCCCAGTCAGGGCACATGCCTGGGTTGCAGGCCAGGTCCCCAGTTGGGGCTGTGCGAGAGGCAACCTATTGATGTATCTCTCCCACATTGATGTTTTTCTCCCTCCCTCCCCCTCTTTCTAAAAATAAATATTAGTGAGGCATAATAACCTTTGGACCTAATCAATTAACCTTGTGTCCCAAACTGTTTGCAAGGATTACAAGAAAGTAGTTCTTATGGCTGCTGGACTAATGACTACATGATTAAAAACATTGCCCTACCTGTTGTGGCTCAGTGGGTTGGGTGTCGTCCATCAAACCAAGGGGTTGCCACTGGGTTGCAGGCCAGGTCCCCAGTTACGGGCATTCCAGAGGCAACCAACTGATTTTCCTGTCACACATCTGACACTGGGCCCAGGAACAGAGCTAGAATAAACTTGGACATGTACGCAGATGTCTGTGTGGATGGAGAAATGAGCCAGGACTGCAGGGCCCAGTACTCTCCAGAACCATACTTCAGGGCTCCCCTTGCCTCCCCACCAAAGGCCTCAACTAGCCTGCAGGAGTGGCCCTCTCTAGGAAAGGCCAGCAGTGTGGGAGGAGCCAGCAACCTCTTAGCCACTCCAGGGTGGTGAGGTAACAGCACTGACCGTCAAACCAAGGGGTTGCCAGTTCTATTCCAGGTTAGGGTACATTCCTGGGTTGTGGGCCAGGTGCCCAGCGAGAGGCAACCACACATTGATGTTTCTCTCCCTCTCTTTCACCTTCCCTTCCCCTCTCTCTAAAAATAAATAAAACCTTTTTTAAAAACTGGAGTCTGAAGTGTCTTTGGAACCAGAAGTGCCCTCTGGAGCATTGAGGGAGCTGAAGGCCAGGAGTAGAGAAAGGAGGTGAAGCCCCAACCGCACAGCCTCTGTGGAGCGTTTTAGAGGCTGGCATTGCTGTTCGGGGCATTGCGGGAGAAGCAGACCAAAGCCAGAGAACATCGAGGCCTCTGTGGCATATATTGGGATACCCTCACAGTCCAGAAATGTGGCCTGGAGCATTTTGGGAGCTGCAGGCAAAAGCTAGTGGATGTTACACCGCTTTTGGGTGAAGTGGCAGCATGTCGTGTTGTTTCGCTTCAATCGGTGGTGTGACAAGGGGAAGAAAAAAATTAAAAAAAAAAAAAAAGCTAGTGGATGTTGAGACCCCTGTGACCTGAGACTGCCACCACCAGGACAGGGTATAGGGACACGCTATGGAGCAGGCCAGCTAATGCTGAGGCTTCTGGGATGCGTAGTCCAAGCAGCCTCACTGTCCAGAACTGCAGTTAGAATCTACCGAGGACAGGGGATACACCAATGACTAGTGGTTATCCAGGGCCACCAGGTTGTGAAGGACACTGGAATTCTCTAAACTCTATTAGGAACAACTGGATCCACCAGGGACACAGGGATCCACCCTCCTCTTCCTCCATGTCCCCAGTGCAGATCTCACCTGCTTGCCTACCAGATCACCCGCACCCAACTCCTGTCCACCCAGGCCGCAGTGTGACAATAGGTCAGCAGGTCCTCAGAAGCCTGGGGATGGAAGAGGCAGCTCCCCTTCCTCCTCCCTCCATGGAAACTTCCCCCTCCCAGCTTTAGGCTGGAGCAAGGGTGAGAGCCCCCACCCAAAGTGATCCCCCAGGCAGCTCCGTCTCTGTCTGGTCACACCCACCTGCCACTCATGCATGTGTCCGAGGCTGCAGAGGACTCCTGTTTTGTGAAATCATCCCACATAAAATTGCCCCTTGTTTTCAAAGTAGGAAGAAGATGGAGAATGTGCTTAATAACGGCCCCCAAAGACATTCACATCCTCATTCCTGGAGCCTTGTTGTCTCACACGTGAAAGGGATTTTGCAGGTGAATCAAGTGTGCAGGTGGGGAGCAAAAGCGGCGATTAAGGATCCTGAGATAGGGAGATTGTCACAGGTTACAGGTGAGCCCGAAATGCAACCACAAAGGTCCTTATAAGCAGGATGTAGAAGGATCAGAGTCAGAGAGATGGCAGCATAAGAAAGACTTCGCCACCACTGCTGGCTTCACAGGTGGAAGGGGCCACAAACCAAGGAACGTGGCAGCCTCTAGAAGCTGGAAAAGGCAAAGAAACACATTCTCCCCTAGAGCTTCACAGCAGCCTGCCCCGATGACACCTTGATTTTAGCTCAGTGAAACCCATATCACAGTCATGAGAGACTAAATTCGTGTTGTTTCAAGCTACCAAGTTTGTTACAGCAACAACAGGAAACTAACAGTGTATTGAACAAAGTCCCAAATGCCTGCCTAGGAATCCAGACTTACCTTCGTGGGCAGCAGGCAGCTAATCCTTTTTTCTCTAACTTTGTGACCCGCTCACCTACTGTGTGGGCTATGGGGCACAGTCCTGACCTGCAGGTGTGCATGGCCTAAGTGACATGTTTGTGGCCCTTTTTCATGGGCCCACACATGTCTACCCATGCTTAAAATGTAAGTCCCTTAGTGTCCACTCAAGCTGGGACTCAAGAGTTCAAAGGACAACAAGGCCGGGAGAGTGACGTGTGCAGTACAGGGACAAGGTGGGCCAGGGACCAGGACTGCAGGACCTTCTCATGGGTTTGCTGCTCAGTGGCCTCAGCTGCCAGGCAGGAGGAGCGGAACTGCTGAGCTTCTGACTAGCAGAAGCCAGAAATCAGGATGGTTATGCAGAAATTTCCCTACCATAAAAATGGAATTCGTTAAAAATCTACAACACATATGAAGGACCATTAGTTTTCCCTCTGTCTGCAAACAGAAGCAGGCCACACTCTCCTGGGCTTTCTGCACCTCCCACGTGTGCACCCCGGACCCTGCTGTTTCAGGAGGGGTGGGAAGAGGCAGTTATTGAGCATCTACCTGTGGCTAAGGAGGTCCCAGGGTTTGGAAAAGTCCTCAGCCTGCATCGCGCGACAGGTGGGGAGATCCGAGCTTGGAAGTCACCCCTTGGCCACTGGTCAGGGTGGATTCAAACCAGGCTTCACTTCAGATGGGAGGGGGTAAGGGGGTGCATGAGAGCAGCTTCTTTTCTTGTACCCAGGTAGCTTCCTGGGAACCCTGATTTACTACAGCGCCCGCCACTGCCTCCTGGTCTTCTAGGCTGCGTCCAGGTCCTGAGGACAACCAGGTTGCTAAGGTGAGTCGGCCTTCTCCAGCCGCTCATGGGGCCTCGAGCCGGTGGCTCTTCCTGTGGATGACCAGCTGGGACTTCCAGTCAAAGCCACGGCCGCAGTCGCCGCAGAAGTGGCGCTGCTGGCCAATGTGGCTCTTGCGGTGGATGACCAGTTGTGACTTCCAACTGAAGCTGCGCCCGCACTCCTCACAGGCGTAGTTCCGAGGGGCTGGAGCCACGCGCCGGGGGTGACGGAGTGCACCGGGCTCCCGGGGATTCTGCAGCGGCTTCTGAGCACCCCCGGTGGTCAGCGCCGCGGCCTGAGCACCCTGCCCGCTAGTGTGCGTCCGGTGGTGGATGACGAACACTGACTTCCAGTCGAAACCACGGCCGCACTGCTCACAGGTGTAGGGCTTGCTCTGCATGGCACTTGGCACCGGTGGCAGTGGGACCAATGCAGTGGCCCCAGACGGGCTCTCCCAGGACAGCGGGGACTCGGGGCAGCCTGGAGGACCCTCGCTTTCACCTCCTGGGAAAAGGACACGCGGTGGACCAGTGGCCCCAGCGCCAGGACGTTGGCCCGTCATTTGACCCCCCCTCCCCGCCCGCCCCACCACGTGCACGCCACACAAGCTCCCACCCACCCGAGACCGGGTGGCCCTTTTCACATGGGGCAGCACTCACGCTGACAGAGGCTTCCTGGGTCCTCTGTCCCTGCGATCGGTGCCCCTGGCTCCAACTCGGCATGAGCGTTGGGCCTAGGGGGCGGTAACCCTGCTGGGGTGGGGGGTGATTAGGTGCTACTCCTGACACTGGGCAGGTGAAGGGCTGGCACAAAGAAGGGGTGAGGTGGGGACCATGGCGGGTGGCATGGGAGCCCCTCGGGAAAGAGGAAGACGGCAGGCGCCCACAGGGAAGGGAGGGATGCAGGAAGCAAAGAGGGGAGGGGGCGTGGCCGGTCCTCACCCAGGGAGACTACCGTGCCGTACTTCTCCAGCATTGTGTCCCAGTACAGCTCCTTCTGTGATGGGTCCAGCAGCCCCCACTCCTCCTGCCAGGACAGGGCCTTTCACTGCCTGCACCTCCACTCCAGCCCTGTCTCCCCAGGTCACAGCCCATTCCCTGGACACTCAGAGGACGCTCAGATAGGGGTGTGAGGGAAGGGGAAGCAGGTGGGCGGCAGCGGCTTGTGGTTCACCCGGCAGAAGCTGCCAGCACTCATCCCGGAGCTGCCCCCGCCTCCCGTCCTGGCGGGACAGAGCCCAGGACTCCTGGGTTTAGGGGGAGGCAGAGTCAGGGACAGATGTGGCTGGACCCACACCTGTGCCTTGAGCAGAGTGTCCCTGTGAGCAAAAGATCAAGGGGCTCCAGGCTCCTCTCCAGGGAAGCTGCGAAGAGCCCTCAGCACTCCCGCATGTGGGCACCTGGTGTGGGAAGACTCACAATGGGAGGTAGAGCCCCCTACATCTGGCACAGGTGATGTGGGTGGGGGATGTACACAGGTGGGGTGGTGGAGTGGGTTCTCTGTGTGGACAGGTGAGCTCTTGCGGGTCTACCCTTCTGGCCTCCCAGAATCCAGTTATCTGACTGGGGCTTTGCTGGGTTGGGAAAAATAGTCCCCACAGACAAGCCCCAGGGGAGGAAGTGGCCCCAGGGAGCCACAGACAGGATGGTGCTGGCTGGAGGTGAGGAGGCTTTGAACCAAGTCTGTGCCTCAGTTTCCTATTGTTCCTCAGGCTGTGGAGGGAGTCTGGGTCACTTCGTAGCCTCCTAGCTCATCTCAACCACCTCTTCCACTGGGACGCTCGAGTGGAGTGGCTTAGGAGCAAAGTTGCTGGGAGAGGACAGGACCCCTGCTACCCACACTCAAGAAGCGAGCAGTGCCAGTAGCGGGGGCCTCAGCTGAGCTTCCACACCCAGCAGGAGAGAGGGCACTGCGGGCATTTCCTGTGAGGAGCCTCTCCATTCCGACCTCAGTGGTGCTGGGGAGACAGGTCTGCTATGTGGCTGAGGCTCAGGGTTTCACCCACGGTTGGTCATCTCACCCCCTTCCCACCTGCACACAAGGGAGGGTGCACATCCCCAGGTGCTGGCTCAGGACTGCTGGGACCCCTGACTGACTTCTCTGTGAGGAAGCCATCCTCACAGTTCCCATCACTCTAAACCAGATTTCTAAAATCCTCCCCAACTATACAGACTGCCGGTCTGTCCCCGTCCCCCAGGACCTGCAGGGAACTCTGGTACAAACTCCGATCTGGGCAGCAAAGAGCACAAGAATGGATGGCCTGGGAGCCTGAAACACTGGCAGGCAGAGTGGTCACCAAGGTCATTCTCTTCCCACCTGGGGCTGCTCACCTGAATCCTGGGTGGATGGAAGGAGACGGAGTCCAGTTCCCCATGTCTAACGGGCCCCTCTTGGGACTGGGCTGGATTTAGGGGACTGGCAGGTGCTAGGAAGTGAGGCAGACAGGGGTCAGGGGCTGCCCACATGAGCCAGGGCAGATGAGCTGGTGCTGGTGTAGGTGCTGCAGCCATGGCCCTCCTCTGTCAGCAGGCAGACCACCGTGTGTGCCAGCTACATGGCACGCAGTGAGCCAGCACCTTCTTCCTGCCTCGAAGGGACCTGCTGTGCACTCTGCAGTCCCTCCTGGGTCCCCATCCCAGCTGGGGATGTCCACACTCCCACCAGGAGACCCATAGCCAAGTGCAGCCCCCACTCTCACCCATCTCCTGCCCATCCGCATCAGGCTCCTCCTTCACGCTGCAGCTGAGCTGAGCAGACCCCTTCTTTTGGGCATCCTGTGGCCTCTCCTCAGCAGCTGCCCTGAGGGGCTCTACTATCCCTGGAGAGTGGGGTCTCTCCAATGAGTCCTCTGCCTTCTGTGCTGCTGGGAGCACTGCTTGCTTCAGGACGTGGGCTGTGATCTGAAGGAAACAGACAGTCACCAGGGCTCTAGTCTTATTCTGTACCTCCATACAGCCAAACTGGCCATACTCACCCAGCCCAGTAGTTGCCCAGGGTCATGCTGCAGGCCCTCGACCAGGGCCAAAGCCTCTTTAGGGCTACCTGGCCTCTGGCCCCGCACCCAGGCCTGGATCTCAGCAGGCAGCGAGCCCAGGAACTGCTCCAGCACCAGTAGCTCCAGCATCTGCTCCTTGGAGTGCACCTCTGGCCTCAGCCACTGGCGGCAGAGCTCCTGAAGCCGGGCCAGAGCCTCTTGGGGACTGGCCACCTCCTGATAGCAGAACCCACGGAAGCGCAGGCGTGCTGCCTCAGGGTCCTCTAAGGTGGCCGCAGGGTCCACGGAGGGCAGGAGTGGGGACTCCAGTGAGGATGGCATTTTTGTATCGGGAGTCTTCTTGGAGCCACCAAGAGGAACCTGCAGAAAAGGAGGGAGGGGTCAGGGCACCGGCTAAGAGGTCATCGTCAGGATAAGGCAGACTTTGGACAAGTGCTTGGAAGCAGATTGTCCGATGGAGCTTCCAGGAAAGTGCCAACATCTGGGGACAACAGGGGGTGTTGGAGAGAGAGGCTTTCAGGGTCAGGCTGAGGAGCCACAAAAGTGTCCAGCAGAGGAGGGAGGTAAGCAGTCACTCCGCAGGAGGACAGGGAGGCTTGGGGCCGTAAGGGTGGGAAAGGGCTAGGGCAGAGCATGTTGACCAAAGGGTCACCCTGAGGGGCTGGCTACTGGGACAGGCGCGTCTGCGTCCTCGGTCGAGGATCGAGGCTGGACTCAGGGGCTCTGTGCTCGCGGACCACAGCGAACTGTGGATGACTCGCGCCGTCTGGACTAAGCATGTGAAAATCAAAAGCACAGCACAACGGAGCCACGAACTGCGAAGAGTCGTGAGCGGGCAACTGTGACCCTGAAGAGGGTCTGGAATGAAACACGCCCACGTGGGGGGTCTGTCAGACCCGCCAGACCAGCCTCCCGAGTGTATCTCTCAAAAATGGAAGCGAGGAAGGGAGGTCTTCCCGGAGGAGGCAGAACGACGCTCTGGGTGGGAGAAGTTCGGGGGTGAGGCGCACAGGGAACGTGGGGAGATCGGTGGGCGCTCCGGAGTGCAGGGAGGAAGGGCTGGGTCCCGGAGGTGGGAGAAGCCGCGCCCAGCCCAGCCCTGCGGGGCCCAAGCTCACCTCAGCTACCGCGCCCGCAGGCCACTTCCGGTCAATGGCACCTCGGAGCCTCTCCCACCTCTCGTAGGACCCCGCGCCCCACCCCTCCGCACGTTGCCTTGGCGACACCATTCTGGCCAATCACACCCGGGCTCCGAAGACACCGCCCCCTCCCTCCGGACTACGTTTCCCATGAGCTTCAACAAGCAAGGACAGTCGTGGTGTCCGCCGGCGGAGGCTCATTTTCAGGGATCTTTAATGACTAAGAGGCGCTCAATTCCTCGTAGAGGAATCTGCAGAGTAGCCCAGTTTATGGAGCTTCCTTCCTTCACTGGCGGCCGTTCTTCTTTGCATCAGTGTCCTACAACTCACCAACTGCCAAGATGGGCCGTTAGACTTCTGCGCATGTGCAAAACGGACCGGGCTCCTATTGGTAAGCGAGGTGAGGTACTTGACCTCCCAGCCAATCAGAGCTGGCACTCCGTCCAGGCCCCTCCCCCAATGCGCTGTTTGGGGCAAGTGGCTGGCCTCGCAGTTGTCCAACCGCTCAAGTACGTCAGCCGGCGTGCAGCGGTTTCCAAGGCAACAGCTGGAGCGTCGCCCTGCCCTCTGAGACCGGGTCGCGTACCAGTTCCGCAGAGAATTACCTCCTCGTGGTCCCAGAAGGAATCGGGGTCCGGCTGGGAAGGCCCGCCGACCTTCTCCAGCGAGGGTGTGGGTCCTTCATTTGATCTTCGCTGAGAGCTTTCTCCGGTGGGCGCCCGTTTACCGATGAGGAAACTGTCCCATGATTTACATACCCTAAGTCTGACCAGTCTACAGATACCAGTACTCAAAACTTTTACTTACTTTGGGGGCCAGAACTAGTAAGGTGACCTTTATTTTTAGTTTATCTCCATAGGCAGAGGTCAGTTTTGCTTACACACATCAAGTGCCTGGAACATGACTTCTGATACCTAGGAATCTCTGGCTGCCAGCTCATGGTCTTAACCACTGATTGGAAGGAAGCTCTGAGCATGTGAGTGGCTGGGGATTGTCAACTCTTCCCAGAAGCATCATTAAATTGGGCTCTTTTATTATTATTAATTAATTTATTTATTTATTTATGATTTTTCTTAAAGCCAGTCCAATTGAGTAGTGGGGGGTTGTTGTCCAACTTTAGTGACACTAACTTTAGTTGAGTTCTGATAATCCACTACCATCAGACCAGCCAAATTGGGTTCTTTTGTGGGGGCTTAGGTCTTTTCACAGGGACTGTGCAGACCCTCTAGAAACGGCTCCCTCACCATCCACCGTAGAGAGACCTGGGGCTCTCACAGCTCCTCCAGTCTCTCTCCCCCAGTCATCCTTTAGGTCTCCCCTCGCAGGAGACTGCTGGTGTCACGACTTCTTAAGTTTTGTGGCATAAGCCTGGTGGGCCCGCCTCTACCTACCGTAGTGCCAACTCAGTACCGACTTTCCCTAAGTCAGCGGCAACTCCCTCATCCTCATGTAGATGTAGAATGCCATTGTTGTGTACTCTTTTTTCTGTCCTCTTCCTCACAAACCCACAGGGTTTATCTTAAACACTGTCTTCTGTGGTTTCAGTTGGCTTTTGAACCAAGTGAGGATGGATTCCGTTCACCATCTTGACCCAGAAAGACCAGGGACACTTTTAGTCACAGCCTGTTCAGGGCTACAAGCAGGGCAGCCCGAATGGCAGGATGGGCCTCAATGTGACCAGAGGTTTGAAGGAGGGCAACTTAGGGGCCAAGACACGGGGGAAGGAGGATGCCCGTGGTTGCTCTTCCCATAGGAACAGAGTGGAGGCCGCTGAGCAGTCCTGAGTAGTCGGAGGGGTATATTTATGGAGAAACTCAGGGATAGCAGAGGCCACAGAGATGGGAAGGAGCTCGAGGAAGCAGGGAGGAGGCTAGTGGGGAGACAGTAGGCTCAGGCTGAGGGGTCTGGAGAGGTCAAGGTGGACACTGGATTCCCAGAGGAGCTTCTGTCCAAGTTGCAGAAAATGTTGCATGTGACTCTCTGGGTCCCCACAGGCTTCCAGAAGAGTCCTCAGTCAGGGTGGGGAGGCAAGCCTGGGAAAAGAAGAGATGAGGGCAAGCCCAGAATGTGGGCCAGAGCATACAGAGCAAGAGTCCAGGAGGGGCAGACAATGGTTCAGGAGCCCAGGCACAGAGGATGTGTCCTGGAGGGTCTGGGGGGGTGGGGTCTTGCATGATTCCTCTCCCACCCAAGTCTCCCCACATCGTAGGAACTCGTGAACTTTGTTCCTGGGACAAAATATGGGACTGGCTCTGCTGGCAGGTGGGGAGTGGGGGTGGGGGGATCATGTCTGTGCTCACCAAGTATGGCAGATGGCTGTGAGGTCTTGGATATGATGGGACTGGCACACCCACTGGACTGGGGTCAACCTTTGGGGTCATATGTAGCCCCCATCTCAGATTCCATAGCTTGGAACCACAAAGGACCAACTCCTAGCAGAGCTGCTGTGTGGGGCAGCTTCACCCCATCTGCCTGCCCAGGTCTCCTGGCTGCCAATCACCCACCTGGCTGCCAAGGGGACACAGATGTCTCAGCACCTCAGGGGGCCACAGACAGGCTGCGTCTCTACCCTGCAGTTTCTCCAAAAGACCCACCAGCTTGAAGCCAAGTCCCCGCAGGTCTATGGCAATGACGTGTCCTGATGGCACATCTGCTCTGTGCTAGGGCAAAACCAGGCTGTTACCATGCACTTAATTTGAAAAAGAAACTTTAATCAGGGAGCCTCCCTGGACTTGGTAGGAGGAGAGACTGAAGGTGTCGATTCCCACAGTGCTGCGCAAGAATTTACAGTCAACGTCTCTCCCAAGTTAGTTCCAAGTTGTAACTTCTAGTTCTTTTTCCCCAAGCAAAAAGACCATTAACTTTCCTGGGAGTGAGGCCAGAGGTTGAGATGAGCTCCGGTCTGCTAAAGGCCACAGGAAGCAAACTGGGCCCCCACCCCAACTGTCTGCCTCAGTGTCCCCAAGATGCGGGGTATCACACTGAGGGTGGATCTCAGGAGGGTGCCACACCTGGGCAGAGCAGCACCATCTTGTCTTCTATGAGCCTGTTATTTCAGCCACCTCCTGTCAGGGCAGTGGGGATGTAAAGGCTCCTGTAACTTTGACTTTGGTAACAACGGGGCACGGACAGAGCTGAGGCTTGGATGTGAACCTGTGTGGACAACGTGGCTGGGGAGCCGTCATTCTCTTCCCCCCTGCAGACCTCTACCTCTTCCACCTCCCGACAGTTGGCCCTGTGCAGGGAGCCAGGCCAGGCCTCTCTCTGCCCTCACAGCTGGCAGACAAGAGTGTGGGCATGGGATGGTGAGCTGCCTGGATGCTAGGCCTGGCCCTACCGTGTGTAACTTACACGCCCCTCTGTGCCTTAGTTTCCTATTATGAGAAGTGGGGGTAATGGCCACATCAGCCACCTCAAAGGGCTGTTAGGGGGAACCTTGCAGCAGTCAGGCTGGAAGTTGGCACCTGTTGGCCTTATAAAGATCCTTGTCTGTCAGGGTGCTGCAAACGCCCTCTGTAGGCTGAAATCCTTTTCCTCCCTTCTTTCCCCTAGAAGAGAATGCTGAGGCTTAGAGCCCAGCCCCTTGCTCAAGGCTGGCACCCAACCCCCACATGACCTCTTGTCCACTGTGCCCCTCCCAGGGAGCCTCGGATGAGCAGATGCCTGGGGGGAGTATCCTGAGTGTCTGTGGACCAGCCAGTTTGGGTGTGGACATCACAATTCCTCTGGACCGCCTCTGCATCCCCATTCCAGCACTCCCCTCCTCCCCTAAGTGTCCAGTCATAACATGCGACAAGTGGCACCACCATGCCAGCCTCCCCTGGCTCTGACAGCCACCACTCGGACTGCAAAAGTCCCAGCCTCCATGTCCATCTTCCTGACCATTCTGCAGTGAGACCTCTTGGGGATGGAGGAGGCAGTTGTGGCTGAAGTGGCAGATCTTGTCACCACGTGAACTTCAGAGCACACACAAGGCTTCTCCAGAGTGGATTTGCTTAGGAACCAGCCTCCAGCCTTGGAAGGGGCTCATTACAGGTAGCAAAGGGCAGAGCTGGGACCTAGGCCTCTGCAGGCTGTGGCAGCTCAGCTGCCGCGGGGCCTGAGGCAGGAGTGGGCGGGTCCCCTGGAGCGCCCTCTGATGAGGCCCCCGAAGGAGGCCTGGTTCTGCGCCTCCGCACCGGCTTCTCACCGGTGTGGATTCTCTGGTGGTGGAAGAGGGCCGGGCGCTCGCGGAAGGCGCGGCCGCATTGCGAGCACACAAACGGCTTCTCGCCTGTGTGGATGCGCCGGTGACTGAGCAGCACGGCGCCTTTGGCGAAGGCCTTTCCGCAGTCACCACAGCGGTAGGGCCGCTCGCCCGTGTGCAGAAGCTGGTGCTGCGTGAGGTTGGAGCTGTGGCTGAAGGCGCGGCCACACTGTGTGCAAGTGAAGGGCTTCTCGCCAGTGTGCACGCGCTGGTGCTTGAAGAGCGAGGAGCCCTGGCTAAAGGCGGCTCCACAGAGCGTGCAGGCATACGGCTTCTCACCCGTGTGAGTGCGTTCATGCTGGATCAGATGGGAGTTGCGGCAGAAGCGGCGGCCGCACCTCGCACAAGCGTAGGGCCGCCCGCCCGCGTGGATCTTGCGGTGCTGGCTGAGGTTGGAGCCGTGGCTGAAGGCCTTGCCACACTCACCGCAGTGAAAGGCCTTCTCCGCGGTATGGATGCGCTGGTGCCGCACCAGCGAGGAGCTGTGCCTGAAGGCCTTGCCGCAGGCCAGGCACGCATAGGGGGTCTCACCGCTATGGATGCGCTGGTGCTGTGTCAGGTGTGACGTCTGGCTGAAGGCTTTGCCACACTGTGTGCACTCGTAGGGTCGCTCCCCGGTGTGCGTGCGCAGGTGCTTGAGGAGGTCAGAGCTTTTCACGAAGACTTTGTTGCATGCCCTGCATTCGAAGGTCTTCTCCCCAGGGAGCAGGCCAGGACCACCGTGGAGGGCTTCACCCAGCTCATCCCAGGTTGGGGGCTCCTGGCAGGTGGGGAGTCTCTGAGGCTTCTGCCAAGCCATCCCCATTCCTAGTTCCCCCACAGCGTGACCAGCCTCGAGGTCTGGGACACTCAGGAAGGTTCTCCCAGGGTGTTTCTGAAGCTCGGAGGCCCTTAGCTGCTTGCCTGGCTCTGAATGGTCTGTGAGGGCTTTCTCTGTGTGTGGGCTGCCCAGGGGAGCCCGCAGCGGGGAGGTCAGCCGCAGGCTGATGCTGGCCTCACCACTGCCTGGGCGTAGCAGGAGCCTTTCCCAGTAGATCACGGAGACCCCCGTGGGTTTCCTCTCCTGAAATGAGGAAATGCCCTGCTGAGCCTCCGGGCATTTTCCAGGTTCACAGGCAGCAGTGGTGGGAAGGACACTGGCAGGCATCGGAGGGAGCCTATCCTGGAAGGTCCTTGGCCATGCTGCTTCCCTGGAAACATCTCTGCTCTCTGCCAGACGTTGGGAACCTGAAGGCACAGAAACAGTGGATTCCTAGGTCATCCTGACCACGAGTAAGTGACTGGGACACTCTGAGTGGGTGGGCAAGGAGACCCCCAAAGTCTGGTGTGGAAGCTAGAGAGAACAGACACCCTTTCTGTACGCAGCTCACTTGTCTGAGGGACTCCCCAGCCTGCTGTGCTCCTTACACTGATGGCTACCTGATGCCGGGTTTTACTCATGAGCTCTATTTATAGATGCCTCTCCCCTAGCATGGCCAACTCCATGAAGGCAGGACCAGGATCGTCCTGGTCAAGGCTGTGCCCCTGGTTCCAAGGCCTGGCCATTGCAAGAGCTCAAAAACAATGAACACATGAATGAATGGCCCCAGAGACTAGGTGGTAAGGTAAGACAGGGAACGTTTGAGGCCATACACTGTGGCTGAGGGTGGCATTCTGAGGTCTGGGTTGTCCTGGGACTCCCCCATTTAAGGGCAAGGCTGGAGCCTGTAGGAAAGGCTAATGGTGGAAGGAGAACAGGAGGGAATCAGGTGGAAGGCAGGAGAGGACAGTGTCCAGGAGGGTGGGAAAGAGGGACACCCCCCACCCTGGAAGCCCCACTCACCAGGGCTGGGCCTCCTCTGGGCATTGCTGGCAAGGGTCACATCTGACCCACTGAGAAGCCAGGGCTCCTCACCACACTCCAGCTGGATGACTATACGAGGCCGGGAGGCAGAGAGTCCTGTGAGACAAGACAAGCAAGTGAGGGGCCAGCCCCAGCTCACAACAACCAAGTGCCCAACAGATGGCAGGAGTTGGCTTCGTGCATCAGAGATGGCATCATCTGTGCAACTAAGAAAACCTGAAGGTCCCACCACAGGTCGGGGATCACAAGAACAGCTTAATGGTGCCTGTGCGGAGAAACGTGTCAGCAGTGCCAAAGGAGCCCAGGCACAGACGTGTCAGAGCCAGACAGACATGCTCAGCTAGTGGGTGTGGGGCTGCTCAGAGGCCACCAGGAGATAAGGGGTTAGTGTTGGTGGAGCAGCCCGGTGACAACTAAGCTTTCCCATGGAGGACCCAGGGCCTTACCCAGTGAGGCCACCAGTGCAAAGTTCTCTAGCATCACGTGACGATACAGGGCCCTCTGGGTTGCGTCCAGGAGCCCCCACTCTTCCCGGGAGAAGTACACGGCCACGTCCTCAAAGACCATCAGGCCCTACAACAGCGGGCAGGGGAAGACAAACATGATGTAAGTTATGGCTGTGTGACCCAAGGCCCAACTCTCTGTCCCAGTGGCTACTTCTGCTGATCTCCCTCAGACATTTATCTTCCCCCACCAGGGCTCTGCAGATGCACCTTCCCTCACCTGTCTGGGCCCCCTCCCTGGTTAGGCCTTACAAGCCTCCTTGGCCTGCCCACTGGCCACTCTAATCAAGGCAGCCAGAGCAAGCCACCAACTGTCAGCGGGCTGCCAATCCAAGGGCAGTCCCAGGCATCCAGTCATTCTCCAGCCTCTGCACAGGCTGACTCCCCAGACACGCCCCCATTGCTCTCACAGTAAGCCGCTGTATACGTCTCAGCTGTTTCCCTCGCACCACACGCCCATCTCTGTGGGCAATGCTGGCCCTGCTGAACTTGCCTGACGTTTTAAGGCCGCTCTCCTAGCCTGAAGGACTGGCCGATCTCCTCTGGTCTCCACAGGATGAACTAAAGGATCTAGTGCGCCCGTTTCTCCCTCCATAGCCATGCCCCCTCTATTTTCTTCTTACTTGGCTGCCACCTGCCAGACTTCCCAAGAACCTCAGAAACTGTGAGCAGCTCTTCATCTCCCTAGCTGAGTCGGTGAAATCTCCTCCTCCTACATTTGACTCCCAGGCCCTGCCTCAGCTCAGAATACCAGAACTCTGTCTCTGAAAATCGACAATTCCAGGCGCACGTGATGACTTGACTCTGGGGCAGATAATTCCTGATTCTCCCCTGAAACATGCTTTCCCTTCAAATTCCTGACTTAGTTTCCAGCAGCTCCCTTCTTCTGGTTCTCAGACTAAAAAAATTGGGAAGGTGTTCATATAGGACATCCAATCACACCCTGCACCTAATAAGGCAGGTGTATTGGGAATTCAACTGATTCCCATCTCCAAACCCCAATCTGGTCCATGTACTACCATCGCTTCCTCCCTGCACACAACACCCCTCCCCCCAGTGTCTGTTCTCCACGCGGGAAACGGCGTAATCCGTTAAAATTCCTAACTTAAACCATGTCTAAGACATCTATAGATTCCGGCGCCCTCGGGATAGTCCACTCCTCGGCCTGACACTTCAAGCATACTATCTTCCCGAGCTCCACGTGAAAAGCTCTGGTCCGGAAGCACATGGGCCGTTTCCCTTTCCAGCTTTTACACGTGCGGGACCCTTACTCCCTTGGCTGCCAGTAGTGGGGATCCCACACGTGCACACCCCACTGGCGTGGACACCGGGTCCAGGACGTATCGAGGGGGGAAGACAAGACGTCAGGTAAAGTTCCTCCCAGGCAGGACTCTGGTCCCGGCGGGCGCGTGGGGTCTGGGGCTAACTCTACTCACCTGCGCCGCCGCCGCCATCGGAATCTGAGCTTGCGGCGGCCGAGCCGGGCGACCCCGCTCCTGGCCTCAGTCTCCCGGTCCGTCAAGGGCACAGACGCCCAAGGTACCGCCTCCGCGGCGCCACGGAGACCGGAGAGCACGTGGGTCCGGGCGCCGCCCGAAGGCCCCAGGGGGCTGCCCACGCGACACCGGAGAAACCAAGGCTGGGGGGGCGTGGCCGTCGGCCCGCAAGCACTGCGCGTGCGGAGCCGGCCCTGCGCCCACGTCTTCCTCCGGCCCTCGCCTCGGGTCTCCAGAACCTCCTGGAAAAGCGGACCCACAGCCGCGCTCCAGCCCCCAACACCGCGGTGGCCCGACGCCCTGCAGCGAAGTGACAGTCGAGGAGGCCGGAAGTTTGACCCCCGCCAGCCCTCACAGGTCCAATGCGCGATGCGGCCTCACGCGCAGAGCCTTCTGGGAAGGGTAGTTCCAGGGTGACTTTTGGCCATGATAATGATGATGGTGGCGGTGGTGAAACAATAACACTAACAGCACTCATGTACTTAGCACCCCGTCCCCGGACCTGTGCTAAGCAGGAAAGTTGTATTTTCCAAGTTTCCTCCCTGGAATTTGACGTAGAGTTGATTACGAGTGAGCATCCCAATTCCTCAGGAGAGTGGGTCAACCCCAGAGTTTCCAATTCCGTGTAATGGCGAAAGAACTTCCAAGTTCCCCAGTGATACTGATGGTACTGACTCAGGGACCATAGTTTGGGGATCGATGAATAAAAGACGTTAAATATTACTGCACAGTCTCCTTGGGGGCGGGACATATCTCCATTTCACATACATAAGAAAAGTGTTTCCCAGAAGCCCCTCAGGGCTGGCAGCCCGAGGCCCAGGACGCGGGACGCTTGCTGGACATCGCTGAGGGAAGAAATCTGGGAGAGGGCCCTTTAAGAGGAAGCGAAGCCTCCAAAGGGCTGTTCTTCAACTCGGCGCTTCATTTCCCAGAGCCCTTCACGGTGGCGCTTGGGCGTTGCCATGGAAAACCCGAGGCCGCCCGCTAGGACGCAGGCCGAACTACATTGACCAGAAGGCTCGGGGTGGGGTGGGGAGGGACGGACCTACGCCAATCACAGCGCAAAATAGGGAGTACTTCCTTTAGCTCAGTCGGAGGGGCGGGACTTCTAGCAGCCCCCTAGCGGAAGATCGTTTTGCTCTTGCCAGGTTGTTGAGTGTAACAGCTGGGGACCTGAGCGCTGGGGACCTGAGCACGTCCCAGCCGCTTTTTTGGCGCTTCCTCAGGACCAGCCCCGGAAGACAAGGAGCGGGATGGGGCCGACCTCGGCGTTTTGTACCAGCCGCGATCCCCTGTAGCGGGAGTCCTGCGCACCCGCCCTCGGTCCCCGCGGCCCCCGGAGGCGGCGCCCTGGACCCCGTGCATGTTTGCACCTTGGAGTGACGGGCGGCGGGCGGGCATCCGACCCAATGCAAGTGTAGGGTTGGCCGAGCACATGGGGCCGGCTCGGATCCAATGGCGGCGGCGCTGACTTCTTACTCGGACCCCACCCACATGGCCCGGGACCCCCAGGGAGGGGAGACGACGGGTGTCCCTGGACTCTTCTCCGTCCCCTTCCTTCGCTGCTGGGGGCCCTAGGGTCTCCCCAAGCAGGGGTTATGTGGAAAGACCGTCATTTCTCGAATGCATCAGGACAAGGTGTGGGAGGCTGTTTCAAGCACAGGCACCGGGATGTGCAAATACTTGGAGGTGAGACTGAGCTGGGAGTGTTCAGGGAACTGCAGGTCAGGCTTAGGACCTGTGGACAGGAGCCAGGCCTGGAGTAGCAGCCTGAGGTGCTGGGCCTGTCATCTGAGGGAGGTGGGTGGGAGCCGCAGAAGGATTGGAGCAGAGGAGGATGACCTGATTCACGTGTTCACAGGCTCCCTGTGGCTGCAGAGTGGAAAACCGATGGGGCAGGAGCGAGGGTGAGCAAGGAGAAAGGGAGATTCATAAGGATGTGACTAACACCCCAGGGGAGTGACAGTGGTGGCTTGGCCAGAGTGATGAAGGAGTTGGGAGAAGGGATTGGATTTTGGATCTTTGAAGTAAAGCCAGCCAGATTTTTTGATGTGGAAGGTGAGAGAGAGAAGTGGATGAGGTAGGGGTGTTCATGGATTTTGGCCTCAGCAACTGGAGGTGGAAGTGAGTTGACTGAGATGGGAAGTCAGGGGAGATCAGGAGGTAGATTTTGCCTGTGTTGAGGCTGTTTCCTGAGTGGAGGTGATGGATGGGCTGCTGGACATGCAGGTCTAAGTTATACTGAGGGATTTAGCTTGGAGATGTGCAGTCTGCAGAAACCAGCTGATGAACTGAAGGGGAGCTGTGGATCAGATTTAGGAGGGGGCATCTTAAGGTCATGGTCAGTGAGGACTGGGTGGCTGGCCTGGGTACCTGGAGGGGAAGACGGAGGCTGTCACAATGTCAGATGAAGGGAGGAATAGCAACGAGGGGAGGTGTGTGGGGGAGAGGAGGATCCAGAAGGTGACCGAGGTCCCTTGGATAGAGGCAGAGACATAGTGGAGACAGAGGTGAGATGACACAGGACTGGGGCTGGCACTCGTGGCATTGGAGTTTGGGAGGAGGGTGACCTAGGAGTGTGTTAGGGGTAGTTTTGCCCATCAGATGTGGCGGGATGTGGGATCACAGGCCTAGTCTGGATGTGTTCATCTGTGCGGTTTTTTGTTTGTTTGTTTTTCTGCTGTCTTTTGGTCTGGTTGACTTAGCTGTCCCCATTATGGCAGTGTGACCTTTGAAGGCATGGCAGTATACTTATCCCAGGAGGAGTGGGGCCTCCTGGATGAGGCTCAGAGACGCCTGTACCACCTGCCTGTACTGGGTCCTGCTGAAGGCTAAGGAGTGAGTGGGAGTCCCTGACTTTCATCCCAGCCAAGACCCCATACCTGCATTCTCCTACATGCTGAGGCCTTGCCTCCTGTGGCTTTCTTTCGCTCTTTTAAAAAGATTTTACTTATTTTTAGAGAGAGGGGAAGGAAGGGAGAAAGAGAGCTAGAGAAACATTGATGTATGGAAGTTACATCGACTGGTTGCCTCTTGCACGCCCCCAGCTGGGGACCTGGCCCGCAACCCAGGCCCCCAGCTGGGGACCTGGCCCGAAACCCAGGCATGTGCCCTGACTAGTAATTGAACCAGAAGCCTTTTCAATTCACAGGCCAGCACTCAATCCACTGAGACACACCAGCCAGGGCTTCTGTGGCTTTCTTGAGCCTAC
This sequence comes from Desmodus rotundus, assembly GCF_022682495.2. NCBI lineage: Eukaryota > Metazoa > Chordata > Mammalia > Chiroptera > Phyllostomidae > Desmodus > Desmodus rotundus. Next base: position 52,401,789 of record NC_071398.1, on the reverse strand, counting down.
TCCTACACTGTAGGCTCTACCATACCCTGACTTGATCCTATAGACGTGTTCCTGAGTGTGTCAGACACACATCTGGGAAGGAGTTGTCCCCTCCCAAAAAAGCCTACACACAGTTCACCAGCCTTTCTCTGCTTTCAGGTGGCCAGTGTGGAGTGGAGGAAACCCCTCCTGAGCAGTGTGTCCTCTTCAGGACTGCTAAGGCAGGTTCTAAGGCCAACTCCTGTGACGCACGTTGCCCGGATTTGCAAGAATACTACACCTGGCTGGTCCCCAGGGAATACACCCAAGGCAGAAACTGTGTAAGTGTAACGCACATGGGAAGAGCTTCTGGCTCAGTGCAAAATCTCAGTGAAGAGAAACCATGGCCTTCTCCAGCTCCAGGCCACCTACTGCGAGGGGGAGCCATGCAGGAGCGTGGGGCATCAGGAGCCCTTCCTGCCCAGCTCCAGTGACAAGCAGCAACAGCAGGGAGATCACACCACACAGAAGCCCTTCAAGTGCAGTGGCTGCGGGAAACCTTCCCAAAGGCCTTCACGCTCCTCCACTGCACAGTGACTCACTCCAAAGACAAATCCTTCAGATACTCAGCATGTGGAAATGCCCCCAAGGAGAACTTGACTCTTGTTCATCACCAAAGTCATACTGTAGAAACATCCCTCGTGTGTGTGGGATGTGGGAAGGCCTTCAGCCACCTGTTTAAATTAAGGATGCATCAGAAAGTTCAGGCTTGAAAAACTCATCACAACTGCAATGAATGTGGGAAAGTGTTGAAGCGTAAACGTGGTCATTCAGCACCAGAGATCACACTGGAGAAAGGCCTTATCAGGGTAACATGTGGAAAAACGTTCCGCTGCAGCTCAAACCTCTGTAAGCATCAGATGGGTCACACTGGGAAAGAGCTCTAAGTACAGTGGACACAGGAACACCTGTCAGAGCTCCAGCCTCACGAAGCACCAGAGGTCACAGCTGAGAAGGGCCTCAGCAGTGTGGCACACACAGAGAAGCACAGGCTGGAGCTCTCTCCTTGTGCACCATGAAGGACTCACTCTGAGACAGCCTTTGTGAGGAAACTATTAGCCAAAAGTGGAAACTCGCACACCCCAACACCCCTACCAAGACATTTCCTGTGTGCGCCATGAACCAGGGAAGCTTTCAGGGGCTACACTAACCTGTCCAGGTGCTTTGCCAGGTATGTCACTGCCAGATGCCATCCTACCTCTGCCAGCTGGCAGGCCCCCAAAGCATGTGCCTGTCACCACAACATACTCAGGGAAGGCAGACCTGTATCCTCTCATTCCCTACAGGGAGCCATGAATGATGGGTGCCCTTTAGAGTGGCCTAATTTTCCACTTGTCCCCAGTGGTTCAGGCATCCTGACCTAGTTCTAGGAGGACCTGGAGTCTGAGGACTTTCAGAGGAGGTTGCCCTTCTTTGCAGGCATTGTCGAGTCTACAGATGACACTGGGATGGCAAGGAATAGCTTGCTGTCCAGCTTAACCTAATTTGGCCTCTGGCCCAGGGCCTCCTGGGACAGACTGAAGGTGTCTGGGTGAAATCCTGTGTGTGGAAGCCAGGACTACCTGTCGGGCCCAGAGCTCTGGAAAGTGGGTATTTGATGTGGCAATCTCTAGTATTTCCTGGGAAGCACTCCTGTATTCCTGGTAATGTCCCACATTCCCAAGTAGTGTTGAGGGGCCACTGTCTCCTAGGACCTGCTGATGAGTAAGGCCCCCGAAGTCCAGAATCGTAGGTAGGTGTCACTAGATGTAAGATCTGCAGGGGCCAGGTGGAATCGTAAGTGGGTGCAGAAACAGTGGGTTTGAGATCAGCAGGTCAGGGAGACTGGCAAATGGAGGAAGTACAGTAGCTGCTGCGCCTGGGCCACATCTACCCACTCACAGTGACATCACATGGGGAGTTTGAAATCAGCCATGGTGGAATTTACACCACAAAAAAATAGCAAGCAATAGCTTTCTGTAAAACAAAACCCTGAGAAAAAACTGATTTGCATTGTTTGCCAAATTTGCTGACAGTAACCTTGGCCACAGGAGAGACTCAGCTCTGCAGGTTTGGGAACATGCTGCACACCCTCATCTTGTCCTCTAGAACAAGCATGGATGTCCCTTTAGCGTAGGCACAATAGGCAGTGTCCTGCTCATGGCCAGAGCAAACTATCCAAAGGCGATATGGATTCCTGTAGCCTCCCTGGGCTGTTCAAGGCCTTCACAGCAGGGACTGAGAAGAGATCTGGCAGGCAGTGTTCCAGGTGAGTGTGACAGTGTGGTCTGCATTATCTGCTGCCACCGAGGCAGGGCCGTCCCCAGGTATACTGGTATAGGGGTCAAAGATGGTAGAATCAACGATTGTTGCCCTACTTTCTGATTTTCTAAGAAGAGTGAAAGATCCATATTTTTATGTGGATCCTTTTGACTGTTTTTCATTTTATTATTTATTTATTTATTTTTAGAGAGAGGGGAAAGGAGTGAGAAAGACAGGAAGAGAAACATCAATGTGTGGTTGCCTCTTGCCCACCCCCTACTGGGCCCCTGGCCCACAACCCAGACATGTACTCCAGACTGGGAATCGAACCGGCCACCCTTTGGTTTGCAGGCTGGCATTCAATTCACTGAACCGCACCAGCTAGGGTTCATTTTTTCCATTGCCTTTAAAAAGATTTTATTTATTGACCTGGCTGGTGTGGCTTACTGGTAAAAAAATAATAATAAAATAAAATAAAAATAAAAATTCATTTATTTTCATTTTGTTTTAAAGATTTTATCCATTTATTTTAGACACAGAGAATGGTAGGGAGAAAAGGAGGGAGAGAAATATCAATGTGTGGTTGCCTCCCATGCGGCCCCCACTGGGGACCTGACCTGGCCTGAAACCCAGGCACTCGGTCCACTGAGTATGTATTTTCAGAGAGCGGAGAAGAGAGGGAGAGAAACCTCCATTGGTCTCATACACCCCCAACTGGGGACTTGGCAGGCACCCCAGGCACGTGCCCTGACTGGGAACTGAACCAGCAACCTTTCAGTTCGTAGGCTGATGCTCAATCCACTGAGCCATACCAGCCAGGGCGATTTTATAAATGTTGAAAACTATTTCCCCAAAACATCTATACAAAAAATACAAGTATATGCTGCCTAAGTGTTCCTGGGCCAACACATGTGACTCTCAGAAAATAAGCAGGATGCTGGGAGTCCTGGGTCCCCAGACATGAAGGCTCTGACCCACAGTGTTTGTCCCATAGCATGTCACAAGGGCAGTGGCACTCAGGATGATTCTCTTCCCCCAGTTCCTGATGCTGATCACATGAGAGATGGCATCCCAGGCAGGATTGTGGTTACCCACGCAAAAAAGAGAAAGGAGGCACGGCTACTCACTTTGGTGCCAGGATAACAAAAGGCACAGGTCAGGTACCAGGGGAGAAACCATTCTGCTGCCACGGGCCCTCCCACACCCTGCACTCACCAGGACTGGTCCCCTCCATGGACCTTGCTGGCCATGGCCTGATTCAATCTGCCCTGTCCAGTAGCCAGGCCTCCTTGTAGTGTTCCAGTTGTGTGACTACACTGTGGGGGTGGAGGCAGTAATTCTTAGAGGGGATCAAGTGCTTTGTGACAGCCCAAGGTGGGTGAGGATCACCTATGCCTCTGGGAAACTGAACCTCCAGATGAACACGCAGGGAATATCAGGAGCCCCACAATCAATGATCATGTCGATGCCCATTATGCCAGTACCAGAGCTGCCAAGGGGCAGCTGGCAGAAAACGTTTGCTGGACTGAGGTATGATGGAGAGGACAGAAAAGCCACAGACCCTGACTGGGTCACCTGCCCAGAAAATAACTGAGCTTGACGTGATCTGCTAAACAGTTTGTGATACTTCTGACCCTGGACCATGGTCATCAAGGTCCCGAGGCAAAGGCTGTCAGGGTTGTTCATACAGCAGCCTAGGAGAACCAGGAGCAGGACCTGGGCAGCATCAGGGCCCTCGGCACCTCCCACAGGGAACACAGGGCCTGACCTGGGGAGGATAGAACCACGTTGTAAGGTAAGTGGAGGTAGTCTGGCTTCCTCACACAGATGTCTGGGTAACTAAGGGGGGCAGTGTTCCCATAGCCTTGGAGGGGCCTGATAACTAGTATTCTCATAGCCTTCAGACTGGGTCTGATAACTTCCCATAACATAAAGTGGGCTCGCATGCGCAGAACTGTGTTATGTAAGGTTTTGGCATCTTGCCGGCTTTGTTCCCCTCTAGTACTTAAACAGGTAGGGACTCCCTGCTGGGGGTGTTGATGATGAGAGACACACAAGGGGGCAGGTGCCATGGTGGGTGCCACACTGCAGAGCAAGGGCCATGACGTGGGACATGCAGATAGACACGCAGCGTGCCTGGCTCGCCCACCCGTGAATAAAGGCCTGCCAGACATCCCAACAGCTCCGTGAATCCTTTTCTGTCTGCACGAATGCCATGAACCTGCCTGGCCTTGAAGGGTGGCAACACACATCCCAGCAGAAGCCCCACCAGGCCTCACTAAGGAGCCCACGTTTTCTGAAAGAGGTACCTGACCTTGTCCTGGAAGTTCACTGGGCCTCACTGGGCCTGGGCCCCCAGGTGGGGTGGGGGGCAGATGGACGTGATCTAAGCACTGGCATGGAACGTGGGACCCAAGTCTGTCCCTACAGCCACCTCCACTATGTTTCCCACACCCTGTCCCCCGACATATCTGAGAGCGTGGGCTGTCCTGCTGGAAGTGCATTCTCCTAAGATCCGTTGGTCTTTGGAAAGTGCTTCTCTTTTCTGCCCCTATATCCTCCACCCAGCCAGTGGTCCTTAGACTAGACACCCCAGGGCCCATCTGTAACCACGGCCTCCCCAAAACCCATTCTCAGGACCTTTCCTGGTCCCGGCCAACACTGCACTGCAGCCTGGACACCCGGAGGCCAATCGAGAACTCCTTGTGTGTTCACACGGGCATGTGTCTGCCACCTCGACTCGCAGGTCTCCAGACAACTGGGACTCAACACCAACAAGGTCCAATTGCTAATCTCCAAAACGGCCTCCTGCCAACCTCCGATCTCCACAGGCAGCACCTCATTCTTCCTGAACACTTGGGATGGTCCTTCACTCAGCCCCATGCTAGCAGGAATCTGACCACTTCCCCCACGCCCTGCTTCTGTTGCCGACAGGCCACCCTCACAACCCTCCTGAGGAATATTGCTGCAGCAGCATCCTGAGTCTCCCTGCTCTCAGCCGTCCAACGAGGGTGAACTCCAACTCACGCCCTCGGTTCCCTGCAGTGGGGACAGGACTTTCCCGAGTGCTCTCAGGTGGGTCTCCCCGCCGCGTCCGTGCACGTGCAGATCTACCTGTACATCCACATCTAACCATCCAGGGTTCTGAAAGGAAACCCCCACCGTCCTGAATGCCGAGGCCTGGGGCTCAGAGAGGAACTTGGGCACCGGGGCTCGGAGTCCAGCCTGGTGGGGCCAGGAGACCCTTCCTCATCGCCGGCTAGTCTCTCGGCTCCTACTTTACGCCCGCAGTCCGGTCACAGGCTGGGTTCTGACCTCGAACGGGTAGCTTGGGTCTCGGGCTCCTCAAACCCGACGCCACGCCGAGGGCTCGCCCCCTTACGGCCGCGGATACCCTGGCTGGTGGAGGTCGTAGTTCGCTGCAGTCACAGGGCGTACAGGGTACAGAGGCGGGACCACCAGACTCTCGAGCATTCCCCGCTCCCGTTTCCTTGGGCGCAGGAAGCCTCTTGGGAACGGTCCACAGCCCGGCAACTCGGTTCCTCCTCCCTGTGAAAACGGAAGGGATGAGAGGTCAAAGCAACGGTCCGGAAGTTCCGGCCTGGGCGATCATTGGCCACAGTACACCCAGAAATGTCCTTCTTAGCTGTCATTGGCCAGCACTGCTGAGGACGCACGGTGAGGGGCTATTTGGGTAATGTAGTTCGTGTCTCGTGAGCAGTGGCGCGTTGTGCGTCCTTCCTGATCACCTAGGCAACGGACAGGTGGCACTTCGATTGGCTCAGGAAAACAGTAGTTGTCAGAGGCGATCCTGGAGCCAATCGAGGTACGGAGTGGGGCGCTTTCGAGGGAGGCGCAGAGTATGGAGGGGGACTTCTGTCGTCGCCATTGCGCATTCGTTTCACCCGTGGCGCCTGACGCTGGCGACCACTGCACCTGAGGAGAAGGGGGCAGGGAAGTGCCGGGACTGTTGCCACAAGTTTGCAGGCACTTTCACTCCCGCTAATGGTTGCTCCTTGCTGACCCCCGATTTTACCGGATGTGGAACCTTGCCGACGAACCTCTGCATCCCACGTTGGTCCCACGGCCCCTGGAGGAAGCTTCCGGCTCCTCGGGTCCATTTATACCGTGGAGACTGAGGCCCTGAGTGCGACTGTCAGTCCGCGGTTGCCCGCCCAGTAGGGGGTGGGGTTCGGACCACCCGGCCGGCAGCGTCGCGCGTGGACTCGCCGAAGGTGAGTGGAAGATCCTGCCTCAAAATCACGGGTTTAGGAAACGGTGGTGTTTAGGACCTTCGCCTGACAATCGTAAGTCTGGGACCTCGACTGTCACTTTCCCCAGCATCCTGGTTCCAGGCCAAAGCTTTTATGGTAGGGCTTCACATTTTTTGGAATCTTACGGGATAAGGCCTGGAAGAGTGTCCAGGCACAGGGATCAGCATGTGCAAATTGCTTAGAATTGAGGTGGAAGTGTTGAGGGAACAGCAGGTCTCCATTTCGTCTGCTGGAAATAGAGGGCTGGGGGGACCAGAGTCGAGCCTGGGATGGGAGGCTGATGGGCTGGGCCTCTAATCAGAGGTGGTGGGAGTCAAAGACAGAGGACAGAGGTGATGTGATCAGGTCTTAACCGACTCCCTCTGGATGCTTGGTGGAGAGCAGCATGGTGAGGTTGGAGGCAGAAAGACCATCAAGGAGGTGACTGCCATTGTCCAGGTTCTTTTTGGTGGCTGTACTGGAAGGGGAGGCATTTAGTAGAGGGGTGATGGCTGTGTCTTGCAGTGGGGCAGGCCAGGTCATTATTGGATTCTGGTTGTCTCTCAGGTATGCCATGTGCCTAGTGGAAGGGGGACTCTAGGGAGTTGCCTATGGTGTGGACCTGCGATAGAGGTCTGCACCCCCCCCCCAAGAATTCATTGGTTTAAGCCCCAACCCTCTCTGTGATAGTAACAGGAGATGGGGCCTTTGGGAGCTGATTAAGTTTAGATGAGATCATGAGGATGGGCCCCATGATGGGATTAGTGTCCTTGTAAGAAATCAAGAGAACCCTGACTGGTATGGCTCAGTGGGTTGAGCATCACCTTGCAAACTGAAAGGTCACTGGTTTGATTCCTGGTCAGGGCATGTGCTAGGATCGCAGGCCTGCTCCCCAGTTGAGGTGTGCAAGAGGCAACGAATCGGTGCTTCTCTCTCACATTCAATGTTTCCCCTCTCTTTCTCCTTTCCCTCTAAATAAAAAAAATAAATAGACATCTTTTTTTAAATAAGTCAAAAGATACCAGAGCTTCTTCTCCCCATCTTGTGAAGATGGCAAAATCATGGCTATCCACAAGCAAGGAAGAAGGCAAGAAATACATTATTGCTAGCTTCCAATATCAGTGAAGACTTGAGCCCTTGTTGGTATGTGCTAAGTCTTTTAATTTTTATTTATTGATTTTAAAGAGGAAGGGGGAGAATAGCATTGTTGCACTTACTTATGCATTCATTGGTTGACTCTTGTATGTTCTCTGCCCAGAAATTGAACCTGCAACCTTGGCCCAACAGGACAATGGTCCAACCAACCAGGGCTGTTCCTAAGTCTTTTTTTTTTTTAAGATTTTATTTATCTTTTTTAGACAGAGGGGAAGGGGGGTGAAAATAGAGGGAGAGAAACCTCAGTGTGTGGTTACCTCCCATGCACCCCCAACTGGGGACCTGGCCCCCAACCCAGGCATGTGCCCTGACCGGGAATCGAGCCAGGGACCCTTTGGTTTGCAGGTCGGCGCTCAATCCACTGAGCCACACCAGCCAGGGCTGTTCCTGTCTTTAACAAACACAAATGTAGCCCTGACTTAGGTGCAGGAGGGTCAGGGTCCAGCCTAACATCAGGGCATGGAGGACACAGAAAGGGAGAAAACTCCAAAAGGGACAGTGAGTGAGGGGACTCATGAAGAGGGGGCTATTTTGGCAGAGTTGTTGAAGGGGTGTTAGTGGGGTAGGCAGAAGGACTGGGGTGGGGCCGGCATTTCTGACAAGCTGGGGTCACAAAACAAAGGACCAGGAGCTGTTGGGTAGATTCTGGAAGAGCTACCACTGGCTGGGGAGAGGACAGACTTGGGACAGCGAGGACAGAGGCTGCAACCATGAGCTGCTGGTGCTGACTTGCCAGGTGAGCTTGAGCCAATGTGATGGAACAAGTGAGTCCTGCCCAAACAGGTACCCTGAGCAGGTCAAAGGGTCAGAGCCACTGGGCTTTGTTCTAGATATCCCAGCATCACCAGGGAAACTACTCTCCACCCACTCCCCATTAGGTTGGCTGCTATGTATGGAGCCCCAGCAGGAGACTGGAAAGCAGAGTTAGTGCCGAGGACCCCTCACCCAGGTTCGGGGCCATCCTATGAGATCTAGCCAAGGCCACCTACCCCCATTTCTTCAGAGATCGGAGCCCTACCTGGCTCACCTAGACTTTGCTCTCACACAAACCTACATGTGGGAGGCAGACAGTTCTTACACTCAGGGGGCAGGGCCTGAGCAGATGTGAGGTGGGTGTACACTTTATGGTGTTGGGGAGAATTTGAGCAGGCTGACCAAAAACTCCCAGCTGCAAGCCTGCCTGCGGTATGGTCATCACCCCTTCAGCCATCAGGATGGGCGGGAAGAATCGGTGCAGTTAGAGGCAGCAGCGGTGGTTCCAGCCCCAATACGTGGCAGGATGAGCACTGCAGCCCACAGCCCCTCACACTGGGTCCCCCGCTCTCTCCAAACACGATTCCTGCTAATGTTCTTCTTCTTCTTTTTTTTTTTTGACAAACCCTGCCTCAGATTTATTGCACAAACACCACAGGAGGACCCCAGCCCTGGGGCACACCAGCCCTTCTGTCCTCACATTGGCAGACAGAGGCCTCTACTGTGCAGCCTTCACAGGGGCCTGGGCACCTTTGGGAGCCGGAGACTGAGACTGAGCCTGAGCTGGAGCCTGAGCGTGGCTGCATCTGCAGCCCAGGGCTTGGTTTGGGCCTTGGCCTTTGGTCAGCAGAGCCGGAGACCCATGGCAATGCCAGCACGGGCACATTTCCCAGCGTGGGGTGAGCAACGTAATCAAGTTGACTGAGCTTGCAGCTGCCGCCCTTTGGGGTCTTGGGCTTGACCTCCTTGGACTCGACCAGGGCTTTAATAGCCTCAGCACTGCATTCATGGCCTTGGCATTGTTGGCCTGCATCTTCTTCAGGCCCTTCTTGTTGTGCTTCTTGGCAAAGCGCATCTTCCTCAGGAACTTGGGGTTTACCCCCTTTAGAGATTCATCTCTTTGCAATCGGGGTTGCTTGATGCCTTTTCTGTGCCATTTTCAGGACTGGTTGTGCATGGTGTGGTTCTTGGACTTGGCCATCTCTGCACCCACACCCATGGCTCTTGAAGCACCTGGGGCTGGAAGAGAAAGAGCTCCTGCTAACATTCTCAACAGGAAGCAGTTTCAGGATGAGGGGCACAGCTATGGGCAACTTACAAGTTTTGCTGAACTGACATTTCATTTAAGTTGTGGGAAAAGTTGCCAATGTTTTTTAAGTCAAAAGGTCCCACAAACCACAAGATCAACTATCTCTCCTGAGCCCAGGGACAGTGGCAGCAAAAACATTTGAAGGCCATGGTGTGCAGACACCAGGAACACTGGCTGGGTCACTAAAGCCACATCCCAGGACACCGAGCAATGGCCATGAGGTGAACACACATAGAAGCTAGGAGAATCCGGAAGACAGGTAGATAACTGGCTGACAGTGACCCTGGCCACAGGTCTGTAATCCGGAGAATTCCTGTGAAACCATAGCTGCTGGAGCACTTGTGGAGGTCCCTCTAGAATGTGCTCAGACCTGCTAGTGCACCAGGCTCCCCATGTATCACTGCAGGGTTTCTGTGGCCACCTGGCTTCCATTAGGCCCCCGCAGGTTTTATGGTTAGTCTACAACTTACTGCGCATTCTAGATTTCAGAGGACACGGCTGCTGAGCTGACTCTGGAAACAGCTTCCGCTGAACAGTGCTGGAGATTCAGGAACATTCCCTGGGAACCAGGGCCCTGGCTCACATTGTCCCTAGACACGTGGGGCATCTAATGCCAACTTTTCAAAGGTTTTTTTTTAGAGAGACAGGAATGGAGGGAGAGAGAGAGGAAGAGAAACATTAATGTGAAAGAGATACATCATCAGTTGCCTCTCACACTCCTCCAACTGGGGATGTGGCCCACAGCCCAGGCATGTCCCTGACTGGAAATCGAACTGGCAACTTTTCAGTTCACAGGCTGGCTCTCAATCCACTGAGCCACACCAGCCAGTCCCCAACTCTCTCATCTTGACCCACCAATAACCCTGACACCCAGACTACACGATTCGCCCACCAAGCCTTTCAGTCTCTCCCTGCAGGTCTCAGGCACCAATGCAAGTGACGCCAACCTCAACTAGAATTGTTCTCTGCCATCCTGCTGTCCCCACCCAGGCAGATAAGTCAGGGGTCCCCACAGAAGCCATTCTCCCTATTCATGAGCCAAATTTTGTTCTCCATCTCCTCACACAGAGATCAGAACCCCCGACATTAAAGGTGACTTAAGCAACAAGGCCTTTATTGCTGTGCCTTCCAGAGCAGTGTGACAGTTCCAGGGTCAGGTAAACCCACAACAGGTACTGCATGGTAGTGTCAACAGCATCCATGAAATCAGTTCACCTTCCCCAGATGTCCCCTGTGGAAACTGCTTAGCTAAGTTGTTGGCCATAGGTAGGTCATGTGCACACCTAAACCACTCAGGGGGGAAATAAGGGCCAACATGGGTTCCACCATTGATGACTCTGTTCTATACACAGCAGGGTGCATGGAGGTCTGCTGTCCCTGAGCACACTGGGGTGACAATGCACCGTGGAGACGTGCCAGGTGGCAGAGGTACGATGGCTTCTGACATAGCCTGTGCAGGTCAGAGTGCAGCACAGCTCCTAACCTTCCCACGTACCTGGCACCCTCAGGTATGAGTGACGGTGTGAGTGATGGGGTGTGCCTAGTTCAGCTTTCAAATGGCCCCTCCTCGATCTCCTTTCTGCAGAGATGCCCTCCCTGTTGAGCAAGGTGCCGGCTATGGTGAAAGGCCTTCCCGCATCCTGTCCCCCAATGGCCTTTCTCCCGTGTGGACTTTCTTGTGCTGAAGGAGGGTAGAACTGTGTTTGAAGGCTTTCCCGCACTCCGTACACTTGTAGGACCTCTGCTCTGTGTGGAACTGCTGGTGCCGGTTGCGGTAGGACCTGGTGGTGAAAGTCTTCCTGCACAGGCCACACTCGTAGGGCCGTTCTCCAGTGTGGACCTTCCAGTGCTGGTACAGGCCTGAGCGGGTCACATACGCCTTCCCACACTGCTTGCACTCATAAGGCTTTTCTCCAGTGTGAACTCTCTGGTGGAGAATGAAGCTCTGGTTGTATTTAAAGAACTTCCCACATTCCCGGCATTCATACGGCCTGCCTCCAATGTGAACTTTCCGGTGCCGAATGAGGGTGGACAAGACGCTAAAGGCTTTGCCACATTCGTTGCAGGCATAGGGCCTTTCTCCAGTGTGAATTCTCTGGTGCAGAACAAGGGCATCTTTGCGGTTGAAAGTTTTTCCGCACTCACCACACTTGAAAGGTTTTATGCCTGTGTGAACTTTCTGGTGCTTCCTCAGTTTAGATGGGTAACTGAAGGCCTTTCCACACTCATTACACACATTGGATGATTCTCCAGTGTGGATTTTTCGGTGATGAAGGGTTGAGTTCTCCTTGGGGGCATTTCCACTTTTTGGCCACCTAAAGGGTCTCTCTTCACAATGAGTTACCAGATGGTCAAGGAGCGTGAAGGCCTTCGGGAAGGCTTTCCCACAGCCGCTGCACTTGAAGGACTTCTGTGTGGTGTGGTCTCCCTGCTGCTGCTGCTTGCGATTGGGGCCGGGCAAGAAGGGCTCCCTGTGCCCCGGGCTCCTGCACAGCCCTCCCTCACTGTGGGTGGCCTGGAGATGGAGGTGGCCTAAGGTGGCAGGGACGTCTTTTACAGTCTCCCTGCCCAGAAGGTGCTTCTCTGACAGGTGGACTCTGCAGCTCCTCTCCTGTTGAGGAGGGGCCTCCCCATCATCCAGTCTACAGGGGCAACCTGAAACAGAGACACTTCAGTTGTGGAGAGCTGGATCAGCGGCAGGAGGCACCTTCATTGCCGGTGCACGTCCGACACACCCAGCAAGGAGTCCACAGAGTTGCCAGGAAGTAGCAGGGAAATGTGTGCTGAGAACGGGCTGGCCCAGCACAACAGGGCTCTGCCAGATCACAGAACAGGGAGACCTCAACAGCGGTGAGGACGCAAAAACAGGAGCAGTGTGGGGAGGAGAGCTGGGCCTCCGAGTCGAGTCATGTCTCTACAACAGGCTTTAAGCAGGGCCTGAGCTACTGGTGACTGTAAGCATGGTGAAGAAGGAAAAGACGACTATAGCACAGAGAAGGGGAAATGATGAGACACAGGGGCCACAGAGGTGGGCCAGCAGGGCCTGAGTCAGGGTGGACATGGCAAGACCACACCGTTTGTCCAGAGGGAAAGGCACGGTGGCAGTGAGGTGTGGTTACCAGCCTTAGCACCAAAATGCCAGTGCACGCAGACAGGGGATCCAGCATGCTAGGAGCCCGCCACTGAGACCGAGGCTCCCCCACGCCACTCACCAAGACCAGGACCCCTCCTGGCTTCTGCTCTGCTAACCAGAGTCATGTCCACCGTGTTGGTCATCTGGGGCTCTTCTTCACCCTCCAGCTGGGCTACCACATGGGATCTTGAAGGTACAAATCCTATGGGGGAGAAAGTTTAAGAGGCCATCCGGCCACACACCACAGGAATCTTCTGTCACCAAGGCAACCAGAAGGAAACTGAGTATTAGAAAAGGAAACTGCCGTGTACATTTAAAAATTCATCGAGAGGCTAGATCTCATGGTATATGTTTTACCACATTTTTTAAGAAAAGAACCTCTTATGAAGCAAAAACTAGCATAACTGAAGAAATAGATAAACAATAATGGTTGGAGATTTCAATTTCTAACTTTCAATAAAGGGATAGAACCATGAGGCAGAAAATGGAAAAGGATGTAGCACTTGAGTAATCTAAAAATCACCTAGAACAAACAGACACATACAGGACATGCCACCTAACAACAGCAGATACATATTCTCACATTCTCCAGAATGTTCTCACTCTGGAACATTCTCCATAGCAAACCATTTGCTAGGACATAAAACAAGCCTCAATGGATTTCAGAGAACTGAAATCATAGAAAGTGTGTTCTCTGCCCTGGCTTGTGTGGCTCAAGGGACTGAACACCAGCCTGTGAATCAAAAGGTCACCAGTTCGGTTCCTGGTCAGGGCACATGCCTGGGTTGCAAGCCAGGTCCTCAGCTGGGGGCACGCGAGAGGCAACCGATTGATGTATCTCTCACACATCGATGTTTCTCTCCCTTTCTTTCTCCCTCCCATCCTGTCTCTCTAAAATAAATAAATAAAATCCTTTTAAAAATAAAAGAAAGTATGTTCTCTGACTACAATGAAATTAAACATAACTTAACGGCACACAAAAAAGTTGGGAAACTCACAAATTTATAGACTTTAACTAAAACCCTCCTAAATAACCACAAAAAAATTTTTTAAAGCACTTTTAAGTTTTTTTAATTATTTTTATTTATTTACTTTGAAAGGGAGGGGAGGTAGAAAGAAAGGGAGAAAAACATGATGTGTAAGAGAAACATCAGTTGCTTCTCCCACACCCCCAACCAGGGACCCCACCCACAACCCAGGCATGTGTCCTGATGGGGAATCAAACTGGCAACCCTTTGGTTGGCAGGCTGGCTCTTAATCCACTGAGGCACACCAGCCAGGCACAAGGCACTTTAGATGAAAATGCAACATACAAACGTTATGGGGAAAAGCAGTGCTGAAAGGGAAACTGACAGCTACAAATGCCTCCGCGCTGTTTTACTCACAACACTTGCAACACCAAGTGTGTGGAGAATTTCCCAGACCACTTCTCCAGCTCTGACACCAACTGGGTGTCCAAGGATTTCATCAATTCCGACACCAACTACCCAGAACGAGTGTCAGACGCCACAGGTTTAGGGCTCAGTCGCACAAGACTGTTCCCACTTCGGACATCAGTGGAAAGTCCCAGGACTCCCATACTTCCGGCCAACTGGCTGTCAGTCGGGGATTCCCACAACTGATCCCTCCTCAGGTTCAATAATATGCTAGAACTCAGGCTCACAAAACTCAGGAAAAGAGTTTCCTTGGATCACCAGTTTATTATAAAGGATACAGCTGAGATGCACAGGGCAAGGTGTGCCCAGGGTGGGGATGGGAGTTGAGGAGTGTCCACACCCCTTCCCCAGGGGGGTGCCGCTATTCCAACACCTCCATGTGTTCACCAACCCAGAAGCTCTCCAAGCACCAAGGTTTAGAAGTTTTAATGGAGGTTTCACTATGTAGGCATGATCGTTCAAACCACCGGCTGTTGGGGATTAATTCCAGGCCCTCTGCTCTCTATGGGGGGCTGGGAGGATGGGGGGTAGGGAGTGGTTGAAAATTCAACCTTCCAGTCATGCCTTAGTCTTTCTGGTGACCATGCCTCACCCTGAACCTATCTAGGGGTCCCCAGCTACCAGTCACAATGAGCGTATAAAAGACACCCTCATCACTGCAGAGATGCCAAGGGTTTTAGGAGCTGTGTGCCAGGAGCTGGAAACAACGTCAAAATACAAATGCATTTCTCTCACAACAGGCATATTGATATATTTTTTTTAAAGATTTTATTCACTTATTTTTAGAGAGAGGGGAAGAGAAGGAGAACGAAAGGAAAGAAACATCAATGTGTGGTTGTCTCTTGCATGCCCCATATTGGGGAGCTGCCCCACAACCCAGGCATGTGCCCTGACTGGGAATCAAACCTGTGATCCTTTGGTTCACAGTCCAGCACTCAATGTATTGAGCCACACCAGCCAGGGCTACAATAGGCATATTTAAAAAATATCTCAAACCTCTGATCATATATCCCTAATGGGGGCAAGTCAAGGTGGGTAGTCACACCCTAGGCCTGTAACTTCTTTAGTGCAGTCCTTTGTTTCTGTGCACCTGGGCTAACACACCTCTGAAATGCCTCTTTTCAGACCCCTGAACAGAGCACGTGATCTGAACTACACTGGAATATACTCCCTGCCTCTCTTCCACCTTCATGTAATCTTCCTCCTGAATTTCAATTGTGTAAGAGACACTGCAACACTGTTGTTCTCCCTGGCATTTGAGATCTTGCTCCCTGGCATAGGTCATCAGTTTTCGCTCAAATAAACACTTATTAAAATTTTCAAAAAAAAGAAATTTCAAACCAATATTCTAACTTTATACCTCAAGGAACAGAAAACAGAAGAGCAACTAAACCCAAAGTTAGCAGAAGGAATGAAATAATAAAGAGCAGGAATAGATTAAAGAGATTGGAAAAACACAATCAAGGAAGAAAAAATCTGGCTTTTTGAAAAGATCAACAAAATTGACAAATGTTAAACTGACAAGAAAAAATAACTCAATTTACTACAAAGAGGAATGAAAAAGGCGACATTGCTAACAACTTACAAAAATACAAACTCTTCCAAAAAACAACAGAGGATGGAACATTTCCCATCCACTGAAGTCAAAATTACTCTCACATTCAAGCCAGAGACTGTACAAGAAAATAAAACTACACCACTGATAATTCATTTAAAAATTATTTATTTATTTATTTTTTAGAGGGGGGAGGGAGAGGAAGGGTGGGGGCGGGGGGGGTTGTGAGAGAGAGACACTGATTTGTTGTTCTGCTTGTTCATGCATTCATTGGTTATTTCTCGTGTGTGCCTATTGGGGACCGAACCTGCAACCCTGCTGTATCAAGATGACACTATAACAACTGAGCTTGCCAGCCACGGCATGTTGATAACTCTTTTGAATATAGTTGCAAAAATACTAGCAAACTGGGGTGGAGGATGGGGAGAAAAGGCATATAACTGTAATTGAATAACAATAAAAATTTTTAAAAAATGTAAGCACCATGTATTGATTCCACACATTAAAAAAAACCAAAAAACAAAACTAGCAAACGAAATCCAGGAATTAACAAAAAGGGTTATAAGCCACAATATAGTGGGATTTATCCCAGTAATGTAAAGTGGAACATGAGACAAAATCCAGAAATACACCATGTTAACAGAATAGAGAACAAAAATCACACTATAATTTACATATACACGGGAAAGGATTAGACACAATCTAAGGGCTTTTCATGCCAAATGCCCTCAACACACTAGGAAGGGAAGGAAACCTCCTCACCCGCAAAAACCTACAGTATCATACGCACTAGTAAAAGACAGCTTTTCTCATAAGATTGGAAATAAAACAAAGGTGTCTACACTTAACCAAATAAAGTCCTGGAGGCCCTGGCA
This sequence comes from Desmodus rotundus, assembly GCF_022682495.2. NCBI lineage: Eukaryota > Metazoa > Chordata > Mammalia > Chiroptera > Phyllostomidae > Desmodus > Desmodus rotundus. Next base: position 52,385,061 of record NC_071398.1, on the reverse strand, counting down.
GGTGTGGCTCAGTTGGTTGGGCATTGTCCCACAAAGTGAAAGGTTGCAGGTGTGATTCCCGATCAGGGCACATGCCTGGGTTGCCAGTTCCGTCCCCAGTCGGGGTGCATACGACAGGCAACCAATGGATGTTCCTCTCTTACATCCCTCTCTTTCTCCCTTTTTTCTAATTCATGGCTCAAGCCTGGCCCAGGGAGGGCCCTATAAAATTTTCTTTGGAGGAAGGTGGCAAAACTGGGAGCAGAGGGGCCATGGCTTCAGTAGGGTCATAGAAAAAGGCAGAGCTGCATAGGATTTGGGGGGAAAATTGTAAACATCTGAACCCCAAGCCATCCCCCAGAAGGCCTTGAGGCAACAGGCTGAGGCTGCTAACAGGGCTGCTCAGGGAGAGGCGGGCACTAACCCAGGGAACCTGAGAAAAAAGCAGTCCCCATGGTGGGGCTTCAGGATGAACACAAGTTCCCGTGGGGAAAACGCAGAGGTGGCCAGATTGCTGGGAGAGTGTCTTACCCAGAGAGACAATGAGAGCAAAGTTCTCCAGCATCACATCACGGTACAGGCTCCTCTGGGTGGATTTAAGGAGACTCCACTCCTCCCGGGAGAAGTACACGGCCACGTCCTCAAAGGTCACCCCCTGCCATGATGGATTCAACTGAGCCTTCGGGTCAACAGTAGGCAGAAAAGCCAACCAAAATGTAGACAGGGAAACACATCCAGGCCCTTGACCTGCAGCTCAGGGTCCTGCCACATCTTTCCCTTTTAGCCCCAATTCCCCACCCATACTCTCACCCCTCCCTCTTCCTAAGATCCCTGCACCTCAGAGAATTACCAGGGCCCTCCGTACCACTGGTGCCTCGCTCCTCATATTACTACCGGATTATGTATGCATCCAGCCCACAGCAACAGGCTGGGGCCCAGACAGATGCCAACTACGTACCGAACCGGGAGCACAGGAGCCCCCTATCTCCTGCCCGCCAGATCCCCGAGCCCCAGGGATTACCTCAGAGCTCATCCAGCGGCCCACCAGGCACACAACCCAGCATAACCTCTCCAGTCCACCCCAGCTGCATAAAACTAATGAGCCCCTCACCGGCCAGTTCTACACGTGGTGTCTCCAGGGTGACACCACGGAGAACAACTCCCCCGCCCGCTCCAGGCAGCCCAGCCGCTCGGAACAACGCACGCATCTCCGAGCCCCAGCCCTCGTCCACGGGTCTTTGCTCGGCTGTCCCTCCCCTCCCCAGCCTTGCTCCTTCCTGGGCTCATTTGGAAGCGGATCCCTACCACTCACCAGCGTCTCTTTGGCCATCGGAACCTGCGGGGGAGCGTGGCCGCCACCAGGACGCGCGCTCAGTGTCGGCTGAACTCCGCCGCCGCCCCGCGCGCAGCCACCTCCGGCCGCTGAGGAAACTTCGAAGCTCGGTCTCCGCCGGGTACGAGGGGCCCAGGGCTGCGGAGCCGCCTCCGGGGAAGCGGGACTCGCAAGCCTCAAGAAGACGGAGCCATCCCGGGGGCGCCTGCGCGTGCGAAGGCGCTGCCTGGGTCCCCGCTCTTCTCCTTCGCCGCCGACGGGACTCGGGGAAAGTGGTCCGGCCCGCGCAGTACTCGCCAGAGGCCCGCACAGACTCACCGCCGGCTGCAAACCCCGCACAGCCAGGGCAATGCCGGAAGTCCCGCCCCCCCGTGCCGCCAGCGGCTCCATCCAATCAGCGTCCGCCTCACGCGTTCACTTCATTTCCCAGCTTCTCTCGCGGGGTCGCTCGCTCGTTGCCACGGTGACAGGGGAGGGCGTTCCCAGCTGCTGCAGGACGCATGGAACTACATTTCCCATAATAGCGTCACCGTGCGTCCGTAATGACGCTAACGGACGACGGCCCAGGAGAGGGGCGTTGCCCGGCGAGTCGCGCCCGCGAGGAGGAGCTTCCTGTCACTTGGGAACCACTTGCGGCGGAGGAACAGAGTTGCTGCGCGACCGATAGCGTCCCGGAGGCTGCCCCGGCCGCGGCGAAGCCAGCGGGGAAGACACGAGAGCCGGATGTCCCCCCACGCCCTGTACTCCCGAGGCCCGGTCGGCCGCGAGCGTTAGCGAGGAGGGGAGAACTAAGGCGTCAGAACTGCAGCCTCGGGGCCGGGGACGGGAAGTGTTGGCTGGGGGATAGGGAAAACCGAGTGTCTAGGTCAGACAAGAGCGTCGAATTGAGGGGAGGTGTTTTGCAGAAAGCTCTCTGGTCTCCATTCGAGTCCACGCCCTGCCCACCGCCCAGCTTCTGTTTCCCCACCTGTCAATCTGGGCACTGCCGCTCCCTCGAGAAACAATGGGAGGGGAGCTGGGGGAGGACCCAGGTAAGATTTGCTGACCTTCCTTGGAGGCCCCACGAACGTGGCGGACGAGGCCGTGTGGCCAAGATGTTGTCTCCTCTGTTTAGTCCTCTGGACGTCACCTGCCATGTGAGGTCCCCCCAATGCACCCTTGGGACACAGAAGGAGTCAATAAATACTTGTGGGTTAAGGAATTCTCCTTGCAAATAGTGTTTATTGTCCGCTTCACAGAAGAGGGAACCAAGCCTGGCAGGTACAGGCCTCTCCGTCACCATGCAAGGCACTGAGGGTGACCTGCTGTCTGGGTGTTCACAGGACCTGGGAGGAGGAGCAAGCCTGGGACAGCAGGGATGGAGTGGGGCAGAGGGAGGCCTGGGAGAGCACAGCTCCAGGTGGCTACAGAGGCTGAAAGGTAAGGGTGTGGGGCAGTCCCCATGATCCTGGCCCTGGGGTGGTTTTGGGCAGCCTCTTTGTTCATGGGCAGTGGGCGGGCAGGCATCGAGGTAGTAATCAGCAGACAGGATGCTCAGCAGTCCCTGGGCTCTGTCATCAGCCTCCTTTTACAGGAGAGACTGAGGCTTCAGGCTCCCAGCTGAGGGTGGAGAAATCATGCTTCTTTGCAGCCCCCTGGAGGAAACTGGTTAGCACAGGGAGAGAGAGGCCAGCACTGTCCACTTACCCTCAGCCACCACCTTATTGCATCAGGTCTCCGAGTCAGTGCTAGCTATCATTTCCCCTTAGTGTACACTTCTGACGCCTCTTTTCCCAGGCAGCCTTCCTTGAACACCCTCAGGCAGAGAGCTTCATCTTTCCCTCTTCTATGTACCGCCAGACAAGGGTTCCCTTCTGGTTCCCCTGGCTGGACCCATCCCTGGAAGGTCTCCTGCCCCCACCCCTGTACCTCAGGCAGGAGAGGTGGGATGAGGAAGGAGCTGAGACACTAAATAAACACTAATGGCTCCTGCAGATACCCAGATCCTAATCCCTGGAATCTGAATCTGATACCTTCCTTGGGTACCTAATGGGCTTGCAGATGTGATTAAATTAAGGACTTCGAGCTGGAGAGATTATCCCAGATTACCTGGGTGTCATCACAGTGTCCTTATAAGTGAAAGAGGAAGGCAGGAGGGTTAGAGAGGGAGAGATCTGAAGGTACTATCCTGTGGCTTTGAAGATGGAGGAAGCCAAGGAATGCGGCTTAGAAGCTGAAGAAGCTAAGGACACAAATTCTCCCCCGGAGCCCCCTGAAGAAACTGGTCCTGTGGACAGCTGGATTTCAGTCCAGTGAGTCGGATCCCAAGATTTCTGCCTGCAGAACTGTGAGACAGTGTGTGTTGTTCTAAGGAACTGAGTTGGTGGAAATATGTTGCAGCAGCCAGAAAAATCTATACATTGCCATCCTTGCTCCTGCCTGATCAGGTCCCCTCCCAGTGGAGGCTGGGCTGTGAGTGACATTGGCCCTTCAGGAATGGGACAGGAACTGGTCTCGGAAGACACTCCCTTGGACACCCTGCCATTCCCACTCTGTCTATCTACCCGGAAGCAGCAGCTTGCATCAGAAGGAGCTCCGCTGACTGCCTAGATCAGAGTGACTGGCAGCTGTGTCAGCCCAGGGTGTCCACAGGCATTCCAGAGCTGCCCACCAGTCACCTGCAATGCTGTCACTGCCCAGAAAACTGTTTGGCATTCACTCTATGCCAGGTGATGAGGACACACATGTAAACAAACCAAACAGGAGTCTCCAGCCCCATAGAGGTGTCACTGGAAAAATGCTGGAGGATCCCTGTAACACACAGCACCCCAACCCTGGGATGAGGCATAGTGGGGGTTCTAGGACCTGGGGGTCAGGACAGATGACTCATGTCCTGAGGGTGGCTGCCATCTACTCTGCTGTGACTAAGCCAGGAAGGCTTCTGAGAGGGGCACAGGAACCAAGAGCTGCCCTCCCTGGAGGCAACTGTCCACCAGGAGGGCTGAGGCTTCACCTGGGGGCCCAACAGGAAAGGCTGATGGAAACCTGGCAGAGGAGGAAGGGGAATAACTGGCCCTGAGAGAAATGAATGGACAGAGGTGGTGGTGATGGGGACTCCAGTCACCAAGGAAGTCCAGGAGCAACCCCCCAAATCCTGTGTCACTGACCCAGAGGGCAACCTTGGTCTCTGTGAGCCTGGGTGACACAGCAGCCCCAGGCCCCAAAGCCTATCAGGAGGATCCCAGAAACCAGGACTCACAGAGGAAGTCAAGGCCTCCTTGGAAACTTGGTTCTCAGCACGCAGGTGGGAGCTAGTCTTTAAGCCTCAGGCCCTATCTGTCCCTCCCCAGCCCTGGTCCCAGCCAGGTGTGCAGGGTAGCAGCGGAGACAGCTGGATCCCACCTGGTCCAGCCTGCAAGCAGCAGAATATAAAACAAAGTGCACCACCTGGGCGGGAGTCAGCCCTGTAGTGGCCCAGTCAGGGGGCTGTTTCCAGCCAATAGTAGCAGCAGCTCTGCCCTCCAAGGACAGGGCCACCACAGTCAGTGAGGGAGACTCCAGCCAGGGATGAAGATTGGGGGACCCCCACTGCACTCTCACGGAGACCAGGTTTAGACCTTCCAGCAGGGTCTTTACAACGACCCTCAGCTGAAGGTCTTTGCCCGCAGGGATCGGCAGCAGAGGTGTTCTCAGGAGTTTCTTCTTGAAAGGGTCCCTGTCCAGTGGTGATGATCCCACCAGACCTCCAGACCTCCCTCTGGATAAATGTGTGCCTGCCAGGCCCCCACCTAAGCCTCAGGGGATCCTAGCAAGTGGTTCTGGCAGGGCCCCCAGGATAAAACCAAGATCCCCAGGTCCGGAGACTGGATCTGCAGCAGAGATGCATTTACTGTGCCCCCCATACCCTCCTCCTGCCCCGTGCCCCACTGGCCCAGACAGCGCCATCCTCTGCCTCCCACTCACGGTCCAAGGTCCTGTCCAGCATCCCCTCTACCTCCTCTGTGTCCCCGGGGCTCCCTTGGGGCTGCAGCGCATCCTCCGCAGCCCCTGGCAGGATGGCGTCCAGGTCATGGTCCGTGGGGCCTGGGGTCCAGGGCGTCCCAGGTGTGGGCCGCGCCGGGAACCAGGAGAAGCCGGGTGCCGGGGCGAGCGCCACGAGCTGGGGTCGCGCCGGACCGGAAGAGGTGGCGTGCGGGATGAGGAAGAAGATATAGACGCCGGAGACGACCAGGCCGGCGGCCACCAGCACCGCCAGCGCCACGGCTGCGTTAAAGGCCCAGGTGGGGCTGTCCAGCGTCAGGCGGCGTGACAGTGGGCGGCCCAGGCGCAGCGGAGGCGGAGGCTGCGGGCGCGCGGGGCGTGTCTTGCGCGACCCAGGCGCAGGAGGCGGGCGCATGTAGAGCAGCCCACGGCGCCGGTCGAAGCGCACGGAGCCTTGGCGCGCAGGCGGGACGCACGCCTCGCGGGGCAGCAGGCTGGACTGTGTGGGCAGAGCGGGCAGCCCCCCACGCTGGGCTAGTCGTGTGGGCGCGCGGCACATCGGACAGGCCACGGCGTCGCCGCCGCCTGCCGTGGCCAGCGACAGGCGAGCCAGGCACTCCAGGCAGAAGATGTGACCGCAGTCCAGGCGCTTGGGCAGCTTGAATACGCTGTCGAAGGGCGACACGCAGATGAGGCATTCCACGGGGGACGCGGGGGGCAGAATGGGGCCCGAGCCCGGGGTGCAGTCCCCATCCTCCTCGTCCTCCTCCTCTTCCTCCCCCTGGCCTGGGGACCGGGGTGTAGACAGCGAGCCGGGGGAGCTCGGGCCCGAGGCCTGAGCGGCCCTCGGGTGGCGGAGCCAAGGAAGCCCAGGGCAGGGCATCCGGACAGGGCCTGCGAGGAGAGGCGGTCAGGCAGCGAGGGAGGCGGTGGAAGGATGGAGCATCTGCACGCTGCAGGGGATTCCCTCAACATGGAGCAGGGCCCAGAAGCAGAAGACGGTGTGGGGACAGAAGAGATTCGGGGTTGGGGCAGAGGAATATGTCCAAGGAGGGGTGTAGAAGCAGGATCAGAAATTGGGGGGACATAGAAGGGAAGACAGAGAGGGACCTAGCACGGACCAGAGATGAACCCAGGGGGCACGGCCGATTATGAACTAGACTTTGAGGACTCAGAATCAGGGGTTGAGAGGAGCCAGGTGGCTCCAGGGAGGACCAGATAGGCATGGGGAAGAGCAAATAGGGACACCCAGGACAGCTAGGCTGACAGACCCTGCAGGAGCACAGAAACTTCAGGGACAGGAGTGAAGAGAGGACACAGGAGCCTCAAGACAGGTGCCTGACAGCACAGAGCAAGGAAGCCTACAATTGGGGTCCCAGATTCCCAACCCCAGTCATCCAACCCTTCCTACCTGCTGGAGCCTCCTCCCCGTCCGGCAAGTCTCTGCTGGTTCTGACCCCAATCCCCGGCTTACTGTCAAGAGGGACATAAGTGCCCCTCCCTGTGGGAGGGAGCCTGAGGTGGAGCCACTGCCCTTCAGGTCCCAGGTTCCCGCCAGACTAGACAGACTGCTTGTCACGCCCACCAGGATGAACACAGAACGGATGGGAGGGTGGTGGGCAGGTGAAAGATAGCACAGGGTGACAGAACTCAGACAGCCTGGGTACCTCAGATGAGCAATTTCCTCTCCCCCGACACCTCCTTATGAATTCATCCGGGAGGTACTGGTGGAGAGGAACATGGAGTGGCATTGGCCCCGAAGGCTGCCTGGGGCCAGGCTGCAGCCAGACCACATGCTGCTTCCAGGGAGGCAACCTAGAGCCCCCGGGGAAAGCCTGGCCAGAAAGGAACTTCACGAGTTTTGTGGGTGGGAAGCAGGCAGATCCCTTAATGGCCGGGACAAGATCAGCCCTTGCTGGCCAGCAAAAGGGGCTGGAAGTGGTCATGGCCCAGACCCTGGCTTAGCTTCCTCTTCCTGGGCTGCTCAGGATGGTAGGCTGCCACCCAGACTTCATGGGGACCCACGAAGCCCTCCCCAAGCCAGAGAGACACCTGTGAGGATAACCCCACCCTTCTCATTTCCAACCAGCCAGAACACTCCAGGTGGCCAGGCCAGCACTCCAGGGTGCCATGGTTCTTAGTCGGTAGAGCTTTTCTGGGGGAATCCAGGTACCCACAGGCCAAAAGACATGCCAGGAACGTGACCAGCTCCTCAGGACTTGGGGCTGTCCTACCCCAGTTTCCAGAGACCCCCAAGGACAGACAGTGGCACAGGCGCATGTTGCTGCCCAAGGGGCAAACAGGTTTATTGGGGCTGCAGCCAGTGATCAACGGTTGGACTTGGCCACACGCTCCAGCTCGTCTTTCTTCTTGATAGCATAGGAGTTGGAGGAGCCCTGGAAGGAAGAATATGGTTAGCCCTGGATGTGGGAAGACCCCCATTGAGTCTCCCAGTGTCCTCACCCACCTTGGCTGCGTTGATGAGCTCGTCTGCCAGGCACTCAGCGATGGTCTTGATGTTCCGGAAGGCAGCCTCACGGGCACCTGTGCACAGCAGCCAAATGGCCTAGGGAGCACAGAGGTCCACTAAGCCTGGGACAGAGGATGCACCAAACCAGGCAGGGCCATGGTCCACCTGCCCCCTGCCCCCCTCCGCTGGCGGAAACTTCTGGCTACACATCGCCGCCCACTCGCTCACTAAGATGAAATGGCAGGAGCCCACATTGCTGCCAGTTCTGGGATCAGACTGAGGGCTACAAAAGTGTGGACAGACACAAAGGTTGAGGCTGGGTCCCTGATTACAGGAGACTGGAGACCTGCCATGATAGGGAGACGCAATGTGATGTGTGCTCTTGGCCTGATTGGAAACTAACAGCTATAAAGGGTGTGCTGGGGACACCAAGGGAATACTAGACACTCGATTGCTGTTAAAATTCCTCAGGGGTGACAGTGGGGATAGAACGTCCATGTTCTCAGAGATACCCACTTAAGTGTTGAGGGGGAAACGGTTAAAATGTCATCAATGGATTCTCAAGTAATCCAAGAAACACACACACAGCATAAAAAAATATACCAAAAATCAAACAGCAACTCAGCCCAAAGGTCCAGAGCTAGGATTTGCCCTGCATGAGGTAGGAATCCAGGAAGGCTTCCTGGAGGAAATGACACTCCAGGTAAAACATGCAGACAGGAATGAACCATCCGCTTGCCAGCCTCTGCCCAGGTAGGACTCCACCAAGGTCTGACTGTTGGACCAGCCCAGCCACATGTAACTAAAGGCCCCAGGCCCACCTGATTCACACGGCGCAGAGGGGACACATCCACAGCCTGTCGCCTCACTGTTCCAGCTCGCCCAATTCGGGTTGAGTCCTCCCGGGGGCCACTGTTGATGATGGCATTCACCAGGACCTGCAGGGGATTCTGGCGGGGTGGGGAACAATAAGCCTGAGGTCTGGCCAGTACCCTACTCTGGTCTCCTCATCCCTAAAACCTGCAGGACCCCAGAACACACACAGTGGGGTGGCTGTTAGCTTTAGGGTTTGCTAAGGGCACACTCTTCCCACCTGGCCTCAGACCCTACCTCGCCAGTGAGCAGGTGGATGATCTCGAAGGCATGCTTGACGATGCGCACAGTCATGAGCTTCTTGCCATTGTTGCGGCCATGCATCATCATGGAGTTGGTGAGGCGCTCAACGATGGGGCACTGCGCCTTGCGGAAGCGCTTGGCCGCATAGCGCCCTGCGCTGTGGGGCAGGTACTTGGCATACTTCTCCTTCACCGCAATGTAATCCTGGGGCAGGAAAGAGAGGGGACCATGTACTGAAACAGGATGGACCAGAGGCACCGAGTGCCCATTTAGGGTAGCCCCACCTACATATGGGGTCTCGGTTATGAGCCTCCCCACCCAGCTGCTACAAAAACATAAAATGTAAACAAGGAACTTTTATTTTTTTTCAAGATTTTACTTATTTATTTTTAGACATGGGAAGGAAAGGAGAAAGAGAAGGAGAGAAACATCAATGTGTAGTTGCCTCTAGTGTGCCCCCAACTGGGGACCAGGCCCGCAACTCAGACATGTGCCCTGACTGGGAATTGAACCAGCGACCTTTCGGTTCGCAGGCCAGCAGCACTCAATCCACTGAGCCACAACAACTAGGGCACAAGTGCCTTTATAATGGGAGGGAGGGTGGTGGACAACTATGGAGAATATCACAAATATAACACAACCACCCAATTTGGTGTTCCTTAAATTGTAGTAATGACATTTTAGATAATTCTTGGGAGGACCGGGGCCTGTCCTGTGCATTGCAGTATGTTTAGAAGCGATGCTCTTGGTCCTGACACCCAAACCATTGTTTAAAAAAAAAAAAAAACACCAAACCACAAAAATCCTTTCTATGCATGCATACATTTCCCAAGAAAATGTCTGGGAAACCCCAAAATGTTGGGGAGGAGGCTGGGATCAGGAACTATGTGAGCATTTACAGGACTCTCAATAGTCCCACTATGAAACATGACCAAGGCCATTCTATGACTCACTCATCAGGATATAAACAATGTTTTTCTAAAGGTACGAGGAGTGACAAGGACAGGACATAGGGGAGGCTGATACAGGCATGACAGCCTGGTGTCTACTGGAGGGAACCACCTGCACACACGAGCTGTTCCATTTATTCCTTTTAAAATACATTAAAAAAACATTTTATTTTCATAGAGGGGGAAGGAGGGAGAAAGAGGGAGAAACATCAATTGCTTGCCTCTTGCACACCCCCAACTCAGGCATGTGGACAGGGAATCAAACCAGAGACCTTTTGGTTTGCAGGTTGGCACTCAATCCACTTAGCCACACCAGCCAGGGCTCAATTCCTTATAAAAATAAAAATGGACCCTGCCTGGTGTGGCTCAGTAGATTGAGTACCAGCCTGGGAACCAAAGAGTCACCGGTTCGATTCCCAGCCAGAGCACATGCCTGGGTTACAGGCCAGGTCCCTAGTACAAAGTGCACAAGAGACAACTACACACTGATGTTTCTCTCCCTCTTTCTCCTTCCTTTCCCCTCCCTGTAAAAATAAGTAAAATCTTTAAAAAAATAAAATAAAAAGGGGAAATAATAAATATAATGCAACCTGAATTTTATTCATCTCTGTACAAACGCAGTCACAGAATATCTTTTTTCCCCAGAAAGGACCCACAAAAGTGCAAATGAGGCCAAGTGTACAAGAATGGAGATAGGATAAAGTAGGAGGCGTCCCATTTTTTGATTTCAAACCTATTTCAAAGGCGCAGCGATCAAGACAGTGTCAGGACCCTGAGCAGGTAGCTCAGTTGGTTACAGTGTTGCCCCAATAAAGGAAAGGATAAAGGTTCCATCGCCAGTCAGGGCACATACAGGAAGCAACCAATGAATGCATAAATAAGTTGAACAACAAATTGATATTTTCCTCTCTAAAAATCAATTAAAAATAAAACCAACATCTATGCTCAACTAATTTTCAACAAGCATGCCAAGAGCAACACTCTCTTTAACAAACATTGCTTGGATACATGTGCATAGTGTATAGAAGAGATTTAAATTACAAACGTCCTATGGCCTAAATTTGTTAAACAAAATGCACAAAACCGAAACCAAAAACTAGATGGTGTTGGGACAAGTGGAAGAATGTCGTCGGACCCTTGCCCTTTAAAATGACCACAATGGTGAATTTTATGTTATGTGTATTTTACTGCAAAAATAACCCATGGGATGTGATGCTCCTTCTGAGGAGGGAACCATGTCATGACAAAAATGGTAGCAACCTCTGTACACATCACAAGGAACAAGGGACAGGTGGGCGTGGTGGTCCAGGGAACCCCTTTCACCCGTCAGGTGTTCAACTCTTGACTTAGAAGGGCAGCTACAAGTTTCAAGTGACCTTCCTGAAAGAATCCACATGTGCCCCCAACCCCAGCTTGGGGGGCACAACCACCACGTCTCCCCTAACCTGCAAGGAAATGTCATTGATCTGCACATCATCGGTGCTCCACTTCCCGAAGAGCTTGATGTCAGGGGTCTCTGCTACTGCAGGTGCAGCCGGATCCCAGTCGGTCATCCTAGGGACAGAAATTGTCAGAGCCCAGGCGCACATCCTGCGAATTCGGGAGTCATGAGGAACCCAGGCAGCTTGTGAAATTCTGGCTCCACCTTTGTGAGCCCTAAAGAAACCACTCAGGTGTTAGCAAGAAACACGTGTCTGTCAACCAAGAACCCTGGGGTCAACAGCTGATGCGTGAACCACAGCTGGGCAGGAGATGCCAAATGCCCTAACATCACATCTGCTGGAGTTCAAGTCCCAATCATGGCATTAAGGAGTTCTGTGACTGTGGGAGTCACCAAACTGCTTTAGACTCTGCTTCCTTATCAGCAAAACGGAAACGTTTTCTGACATCAAACGTCACTATACGAGTTCTGAGCAAAGTCAAGCAAAACCTGCGGTCCCTGTCCGGCACTAAAAAGGCACGAGAAAATGCTATTAAGGAGAACCGTTTACAGAGCGGAGGATGCATAGTGCATCTCGGAACGACGGGAACTTCCTACCTCAACGTGTACTTGTAAAGACCAATCCCACAATCCGGAGCCCCGCTGCGAGGAAAGCTCCGGAGGCGGCGGGACTCCAGCAACCCCCCGCGCCTCTTCCCGGTCCCTACGCACGTTTTCTGGAAGGAGAGGTGAGGACCCACGAGAAAAGCCTTGGGCCTCGGGGCCCGCCCATGGCTTCCCTGAAGACTCTGGAATGTCCATCAAACCCCCGAACCCGCGACGGCCTCACCTGAGCGCGCTGCCTGGCCACCTCCGTCGCTCCGCGTGGACCACGCGCTCCGCTGGCACAAACAGGAAGAGGCCGCAGGCCGCGGACCCACGCTTTTAAGGGGAACGAAAACTTCCGGGTCAGCAGAGGCGACCCGCGCGGTGAAGGTACACTGTATTTGTGAACGAATCCGGAGCAAGAATGTGAAGGCATCCTATACATCATAGAGTACGCGAAAATCCTCTGGCGCATGCGTATTTACAGAGGCGTAGCCACTAGACTTCCTGGCGGATGTCTGATGTCCAGTATTTGCCCGGCCTTGGGAGCTCCAGCACTAGCGCAGAGGTCTCTGTGAGGCCAGTGCCGCCATGTCTAATGAGGGCAAAAGTCCCGCTAGCATTGGCCGTTTTGTTCCGCCGCTGTTTTCAAGTCCAACCTGCCGCAAGTTTCTGGCGGAGCTAGTCAGCTCGCCACCTTTTCATTCCTCGTTCCGGTGAGGTCTGCTTTACCGGCCCAAGCGCTACTGGCTCGGGCGGCGGAGTGGGAGTCCTGTGGTCACGACTGCCCCTGCTGGTCCCGACTCCGAGACGCGCGCGTGCCTGGGCTCCACTCGTGCTTCCCACCTCCGCCACACTCTTGAGCTTGGGGCAGAGAGGGGACATTTTTCAAGCTTAACCCCTCTCATTACACCAGCCCATGACGCTCCATTGTCTCTTCTCGACCCCCGTTATCGAGTGTGGTTGCAGTCGGGGAGGAGCGCTGTAGGAGGAGCTTGCAGCTGTGCCCAGAAGGTGGCCTGGGGAACAGCCCCATCCTCTTTCGACCATGTGGAGCCTGAGTTGATGCTGAAGTCATTGGACGGGTGCAGGGTGTCGGTCGGCAAGGTGGTGGGTGCCCTGCCTTCTTTGCATCCATATCCAGTGGCTGAGAAGGCCATCGTTGAGAGCACGTGCCAGTCCCTCACACACCCACCCCACCTTTTAGGCGCCTCCTAAACCTAGACCCTGGTGCTGAGCTGGAACGTGGACTCTACCCAGGTGGGCTTCTCGGAGGCAATGACCACTGCTCCTACACACCCATGCTTACTGGCAGGATGGCATGGGTTGGCATTTTGTAGATCAGGAGGCTCTTCACCTCCCGGTTCCTACGTCAGCCTCCAAGGGGCTCAGCCACTTGACCCAGGAGGGCCTCCATTTGTCCCCAGCGACCCCACTTGCCCACCCGCCCTGGGCATGCACACAGCAGGTGCTCAGCACCTACATTGCTTGTTTACTGATTTGCTGATTGAAAAGGCTCAACCCTGCCCCTACGCCAATGAAGAAGCATCTCAGATAGGAGACTGGATACCCTTGGACTGTCATTAGTAAAATCTCATGTCACTGCTCAGGACACAGGCTCTGAAGTTGGCCTGTATAGGGGGTTAGACCTCAGTCTCTGGCAGGGGGGCAGGAGCTACACTTGGAGGCCAAGACCTCTGCAGCCCATCGTCAATACCTCTGCCCTCCTTACCGCTGTTGTATGCACAGCAGCAGACGGGCATCTCACTGGGCTTTCTGGGGCTGGAGAAGGGCTAAGTGGGTTTCTTTCTGGTCCTGGAGGGACTTTCTCTGATCCTTGCGGTCTCTGCCTGGACATGGGGAATTCTCCTGGGAAGTGCTGACTGGGGGAAAGCAGGGTGGATGGGCTTGGGCAGTGACACCATTCACCCTCACTCAGCAGAGCCCAGAGGGCCCTCCAACTCTGTCTCTCTTCAAAAGCAGACAGAGGCCTACCCTTCTGAACCACAGTTTCCTCCTTCAGCATGAAGCAGGGTGCAGCCAGGAGGAGGGCCCCAAGAAGGGATTTGTAATGGGGTCCAGAACTCAAGGTGTCCAGGAAATATCGGGAAAATGTATATAGGATGTTCTCACCCCCACAAGCCTGAGCCAGAGGGGATGAGGCACATGGAACAGGGCCATTCAGAGCTGTTTTGGGTAGCAACAGCTTTGCAGCTAACCCCTGGCACGGTCATTTAACATATCTATAACCTTTAACTGGTTTCATCGATATGTTAAATAGCTGTGGCCATGCTTTGAGCCAGGGGGATGGGAGCGAATTCCACCCAAGATGGGACTGGGAAGCAACTCCCCCTGGTTACAGGGCCTGCGTGAGAGCTTGGAGATGATTGGCTCCATGCCATGGGGCCACACCTGTCTGGACTTACTATGGCAGCCCAGTAAAGCTGGAAGAATACAGGGATGCTGGCAGGCGACACTGACTGTAGGAGGAGTCGGAAATGGGGCTGCAAAGGAAGATGGGCGCTGGGATTTAAACGTAGGCGCGGCAGTCAAAGAGGAAGCGGGCAACACGGTTCTGAAGTGAATAGAGAGGACCACGCGATTCTGATGGAGTGAATAGGAGAGGACCATGTGGTTTTGGAGTGCTTCTTTTTGCCATGCAGCTTAGACAGCAGGAGAGACTTTGCTGGGAAGAAAAGGGGAGGAAGGACTCTTGCTGGTGGGCCATGAGGAGGTGCCACATGGTTTTGGATTAACTGGAGATTGTGGCAGCCACACGACTGATGGTGCCGGGAGACTGAACCACGGACTTCTACTTGTTTTCCTGAGATGCGATACCCCGGACTGGGCAGAGGGAGGGGGAAGGACTGTGCATCTGTGGGTATTCTAAAGGACTTTAGTATTTTAATGAAGACATTAAGTCATTACTCTAAGTCTGTGTAACTTAAATAAATAATTTCTTTCCTTTTCACCAGTCTCTGGCATTGAGAGACGTCTTTCCTCTGGCGGCGGGCATTTCGAACCTAGCAGGTGTGCGTGGCGGTGGGGAGGGGGGGAACCTCCAGAAATAGAAAGGGGGAATCCTTTCTGTAATAATATATCATGAACCACTCCCTGCCTGCTCTGTAACAAGCATAGAAATGAGAACAGAATCTGACAAGGCCAGTTTGGAACTTTTTGATCTGTCCCCCGGTGGCCACTTGGTAATGGACATCATTACAGATTTCACAAGAGTGGCCCACCGTGCGTTGAAAAGGTAAGAATTAAGAACAGTCTCACAGATACGGATTCATGGTGGCTGTGATTTGTGGGGGCAAGGCACAAATTGGGGGAGAGATGGGGACCTGAAGGAATCTGAAAATTTTAGCTCCCAGAGCCACTGTAGGGCTTTAAATGGAGATCAGGGGCCACAAAAAGCCGGAGCTCAACCCCACCCCTTGACGTTGTTGCCTTGTTATTCCCGCTTTACAGATAGGGAAATTGAGGCCCAGGCAGGAAAGCCATGCATCTTGGGCTGAACCCATGCACTCGGACTCGGAGTCATTGTCCACAACTCTGTCAAGTGTTCACCTATGTCCTAACCTCTCACCTGCCCTGTTCTGCCAGTCGTGGGTACATTGTGACCCTCCTTCCCTGCCCCTAGACAGGTGAGAGAGGACAGTAGTGAGGATGGGAGGTTCCATGCCTGAAGAGGCAAGTAAGTGACCCCTGACCACCTCACCCACTGGGCTGGCTGCCTTCAGCTCTTGTTGAAATTCCTTTAGTTATGTTTCTCCCTTTTTCACAGCAGGGCAGGAGAGAAAGAGACACAGCTGTTCTCTGCAGCTTCCATCTGCTGTGCTTGGTGCTGGGAGACAGGTTTTGTTGCAGTATATGGGCACCAGAGCCACTGTGGGAGTGTGTCTGGGGACTGTTCTCCTTGATATGCCCAGAGCACATGGCCAACAGGTGAGCCTCGGCCCCCATCTCATTTGAGTTCAGGATCTCTTCCTGCCAGGTGGGAGCTGCTTCTTCCTGGGACCACCGAGTCTTCCCTGACACTCAGTCTAGGCACCTGACTCCACATCACCAGAGATCAGGAGGCCCCCTTGCAACCCACTCATCCCTTCGAGGGTGTTGGACTGTCTCTGCATCAGTTTCCTGGGGCTGCTGTAACAAACTACTACCAACTGGGTGGCTTAAAACAACGGGAACGTACGCTGTCTCAGTTCTGGAGGCTGGAATCAAGGTGTTGGCAGGGCGGCAGTCTCTGAAGTCTCCGAGGCAGAAGCGATCCTGCGCATCTCTCCAGCCTTCTGGTGCTCTTGGCTGCTTCACTCCAGTCTTGGCCTCTTCCTCTTCTCTCTCTGCTTCCCCTTACAAAGATCCTGTCCTTAGACTCAGGGCCCACCTACGGAATACAGAATGATCTCATCTCAAGATCCTTACACCCCATCCGCAAGTACACTTTTCCCAAATAAGGTCACATTCACAGGTCCTGGGCACTAGGGTGTGGATGCGTGTTTTGGCACTTGGGACACCATTCAATCATTACAGCCTCCTTCAGGGGACCTGCTCAGTCGAGGGTGACCTGATGCCCAGGACGCCTATCCTCTGGCCTGTCCACTGAGTCAGTGGTGATTGGACATCCTGGGTTGGGAAGGCTGCCCCAGGTGTTTTCTCCCACCCTGGTGGGTCCTTAGCCTCCAGATCTCGGGAGGTTCAGGAGGTCATGCCGGGTGCTGGCCTGGCTGTCAGTTGTTGCACAAACCAGAACACAAGGCCAGCAGCTATGACCCGGAATTCACTGGAAGCCCTGAGGCAGGATCATGGCAGGTGCCCAGGTACCATTGTCTCCCACACCTGGACCACAACGACCTGGTGTCCTGACAGACGGACCTGGATCCTGCTGTGCGGGGCTCCAGGGTGCATGATTATAGAAGCCCTGGTGCCTCCATAGGGGTGATGCAGAGAAACGCGTGCACCTGCCCTCCTATTGCTCAGCATCCTCTGTCCGAGGGGCCAGAGTTCCCCTGGGGAACTTGTCACCCTAGGGTTACAGTTATACAAGGAGGAAGGAGGGGACAGGGCCCCACATCAGGGGTCACCTTTCCCTGTGTGGAGACATCAGACCCCAGCCTGGTAGTGTCCCTGGACTCTGTGGGTGGGGGTGGGTAGCCAGTGGGCACATGGGTGTGGAGGACAGGGCTCCTTGGTCACACAGTGCCTGTGCTCCTTGTCCTGCCTGAGTCTTGCCCTTCCCATCTGTAATCCAGTGCTGGCTGTGTCCTGGGGCTCAGGTCACTGTAAGGCATCGTGCACCTTGTGCCAATATGCTGCCTCTTGTTCCCGCCTTCACACTTACACTTCGCACAAAGAATTTTTTCTTGAGATGAATGGATTAAGAGACACCTGGTTGGCCCTGGCTGGGTGGCTCCGTTGGTTGGAGTGTCATCCTGCGCACCAAAAGGTTCGACCCCCAGTCAGGCACCTATGGAAAGTAACCGATTGATGTTTCTCTCTCATGTTAATGTTTCTTTCCCTCCCCACCCCTCTCTCTTTCTCTCTCTTCCTCCCTCCCTCACTCCCTCCCTGCCTCTTTCTCTCTAAAATCAATAAACATATCCTGGGGTGATGATTAAAAAAATACAGACACCCGGTTGAAGAAAAGTCCATGTCTTGGGGGGCGAACACTTTCAACTCAGAGTTTAAGCTTCTGATGTGAAAAGTCTGCTTGGTGTGCAGGCTGAGTCAATATTTTATTTTCACCTAGCAATTTTTGATGAACTTGTTTTCTTATTACAATAGTATTGTTAACACACATGCCTTCTTCCTGTGCAGTGCTGTCTCTGCGGCCGGGGCCCACGCGACACCCTGGATGTAGAAGGATGGGCCTGCCCAGGAGGCTGAGCACAGACACTAGGGCGGGAACTCTTGGTGCCGTGGGTGCACTCCCTTTTCTTAAAGATACAGTTTACATAAGTGAACCATTATAAAGTGTACAATTCAGTTTGGTTTTTAGTATATTTTTTAGTTTTCAACATATTTACTATGTGTATACCTATCATCATTGTCTAATTCCAGGGTGTTCCCAGCACCCCCAAATAAAACTCCCTCATGACAATTTCTCCCTGCTCTTCCTCCCCTTGGCCCCTGGCAACCACTAACCTACTTGTTTGTATGAATTTGCCTATTGTAGATTTCTCACATAAAACTTCATTTTTGCCCTGACTGGTGTGTCTCAGTGGACTGAGTGCCAGCCTGCAAACCAGAGTTGCTGGTTTAATTCCCAGTCAGGGTACATGCCTGGGTTGCAGGTGAGGTCCCTGGTGGGGGGACATGGGAGAGGCAACCACACATTGATGTTTCTCTCCTTTTCTCCCTCCCTTCCCCTCTAAAAATAAATAAAATCTTTTTAAAAAAGAATGCTGTAAAAAAATAAATAAAAATTTTCATAGTTGTGTCTGGTTTCTTTCACTGAGCATAATGTTTTCTGAGATCCAACCATGTATGAGGGCTTTATTTTTTATTGCAAAGTAATTTATCCATCCATTAGTTGATGGATGTTTGGGTTGTTTCTACCATATGAAAAATGCTGCTGTGAGCATTTGTTTACAAGTTTTTGCTAGAAAGCCCGTTTTAATTTAATCCGTCAGCTAGGAGTGGATTGTGGCCTTATGGTCCACATTCTAGAGACAGCCCCTGCCTCAGCCTCATCAGCCCTGGGCATGGTTTGCATTGCACGTTAAACTCATACCCATCTTTGCTGGGATTGTCAGTGCTGCTGGGCAGGTGGGGCCCACAGCTGCTTGCTCCCCAGTCTGCCCTTGACCCACTCCTGTTCTTGGGAAACTACACAGTCAGCATCTCAGGCAGAAACAGTAATGGCCTGGGAGAACAGTTAGCCCACTTCCCACCTAGAAAGAATGCCCTTAGGCTCATACACAATGTTTGGGCCCTGACCAGTGTGGCTCAGTTGGTTGGAGCATTGTTCCATAAGCTGAAAGGTTGTGGGTTTGATTCCTGGTCAGGAAACATGCCTGTGTTGTGGGTTTTGTCCCTGATCTGGCTGCATAGGAGAGGCAACCAATCATGTTTCTCTCTCATGGGAGATGTTTCTGTCCTTCTTTTCCCCTCTCTCTAAAATCAATAAGCATGTCCTTGGGTAGTAGTAACGGGCCCCTCCGTATGGGCCCCGTGGACAGTCTGGCACCGGTCAGTGCCACCCAGATGTTCTCATACTTGCTTGGGGTAGTTCTTCTCTCTAGGGGTTCTGAGCACTCCGCTCCTTGGGTCTTGTGCTCCAGCTGGTAATTTGTCAGGTGGAGAAACCAAGGCACAAAGTGGCCATGGCCACAGTGGGAGATGCTGGATTTCCAAGGACTAAGCCCTGAGCCAGCAAGGATCCACACTCTCATGGGCCTGGATGTGGCTCCATAAACTCTCCTTCAACCCAGACCCTGAGTGGCTTTGAGGAAGGCATGGCCTCACCTGCCCTGGGTTGAAGGCCAGTGTCCCCAGGCCCAGAGCGGACAGGAGGTTATGCAATTATCATGTGTGTGATTGGAGTGAGGGCTGTTTGAGAAGCCTCAGGTCATACCCTACCTCCCTCACAGATGAGTAGTCTCCAAAGAACATGGCGGTGACAGCCAAGCTGCGTCTGGGGCACTTCCACAATCTGTGGGATGTGTCCAACTCTACATTTCTGCCTTGAACCAGTCCAGTTTGTCCAAGTTCCACTCAGGGGCATTTGCCCCTGAGCACTTACCATTGATGCATTTCCGCCATTGTGGTTGTGATGCCCAGTTGTAAAATAACCCTTTGCAGGGATGGCAGCAGCATCCTGAAAAGAGCCACATTCAATTGCTCTTAAGTGTCCTTGCTGAAAATGTGTGGAGAGTCTTAGTTATATGCTTCTGACTTCTTTTAGATCCTGGCTAAGTTATCTCAGGCCTCAGGGCGACTCCAGGGAACTGCTTGTTAGAAATGGCAAAACGGACGGAAAAGTGACAGTGGGTCACGGGGCATTGCAGTGAGGAATTGCATGAGATCCGCTCAGGTTTCCAGACCGTTTGATAAAGGGGTACATGTCTTCCACAGAAAAGGCAACACAGAGCGCGAGGAGAGGACCCTGAGCCCAGGTGCTCAGTGAAGGGGTGATTTCCTGTGGTCGCATATCACATCCTAGAGGCTGCGCTGGGCAGAACCATCTTTGTTCTGGGAGTAACAAGAACTGAGGGGAAATTCTCATTCTTACCCATGGATTCTTTTTTCTTTTTTATAAGATTTTTCAAAAAGGTTTATTTTATTTCTAGAGAAGGGAAGGGAAGGAGAAAAAGGGGGAGAGAAACATCAATGTGTGGTTGCCTCTCATATGCCCCGCACTGGGGACCTGGCCTGCAACCCAGGTATGTGCCATAGACTGGGAATCGAACCAATAACTTCTCGGTTCACAGGCTGGTGCTCAGTTCAGTGAGCCACACCAGCCAGGGCTATTATATTAATTTTTTAAATCATTGCTTTTATTTACTTTTAATTTCATTCATTTTATAAAGGGTATAATCTTTATTTTTTTCCATTACCATTTAGTCCCCTTATAGCCCCTCCCCCCAGCAATCACCACCCTGTTGTCCATGTCTATGATAGGTCATTTCTATGCATACTTAGTGCTGAGGTTCCTGAAGCCACAGGGGCTCACCCTAGTCAACACCTCCTACAGGCACCCTGCCCCCTCCTGGCCTTGGGGAAAGACAAACAGCCAGAAGAGGTCAGTGCCCTGTTCCACCCACTGCCACCCTCACTGGAACCTTTTAACCTCAGATGCTCACAGGGTTGGAGTGAGGCTCACCACCATGTCCATGCTGGTGGCCTTCCTGCTGCTCTGGGGTGAGGCATCTGGGCCTGGGCCCCCTGGGGAGGGAGGGTGGGAAGGGGCAAGAATGGGGGCCTCACAGACGCATCTCCGCAGGTCTCTCCCTGAGCCCAGAGGCAGAAGCGTTCACCTGTGAGTCAGGACCAGGTCTGGGATGGTGGGTTGGGGCTGGTCTCGTGGTGGTGGGAGCACTTGGGACCTGAAGACAGTGGGTGCATATGAGACTCAGAGATGGTGGGTGTACACACACACTCTCTCTGGTGGTGGTGGGTGCACACAGGGGATGCCCATGTCCTGGTGCCTAGCTTTGACCCTGGCCCCCATGCAGATGTCGAGACCCAGCCGGACCTGTGGGCAGAGGCCGAATCGCTGCTGGAACCCTGGGCCAATATGACATTGACGTGTCGGGCCTGCCTGTTCACCACAAATTTCGAGCTGTTCAAGGATGGGGTGCTCCAGGATCATGTGCACCTTACTGTAGGCACCAAAGAGCACCGGTTCCTGCTAGGAGCAGTGACAGCTGACACCCAGGGCCTCTACCGCTGCCGCTATGCTATGGGCGACGGATGGACCCAGCTGAGCAACCTGCTGGAGGTGACTGGGGCAGGTAAGCAGTGAAGAGGGGTCACACTAGAGAGGCCTCCCTTCCTCCACTCCTCGTTCTCCTAGTCCGCCTCTCCCACCCCGGCCCCCTGAGAGGCTAGGTGACTTTGCGTGAGTCATCTGACATCCCTGAGACTCAGTTTTCTCATCTATAGTGAGAGTGAGCCCTGGCTGGTGTGGCTCAATGGGTTAAGTGCCAGCCTACAAACCAAATGGTCACTGGTTTGACTTCCAGGCCAAGTTCCTGGTTGGGGCCATGGGAGAGAGAACTGATTGATGTTTCTCTCCCTTTCTCCCTCCCTTCCCCCCTCTCTAGAAATGAATAATTTTTTTTTAAGTGAGGGTGATTTTTGTACTGATCCCAGAAGGTTGTGGGGAATAAATGACTGAGTTCCTAGAAAGTGCTTAGGGCAGGCCTGGCACACAGAAGGGCCTGTAACACATCTTCCTCTTGTTTTATGTCCCTGTCCATCTCCTTGGCTCCCTCACATTTTCTTGAGTGTGCTGGTCCAGGTCCTGCTGGGCCACCTTGTCTCCTAAGTCATGCAGAACCCTCAACCATGCCCCACCTGCAGAGACTCTGCCTCCACCCCTGCTCTCAAGTAAGCCCGTGTCCTGGATCACGCCGGGCCTGAACACGACACTGTTGTGTCGAGGGAGACTTCGGGGTGTGACCTTCCTGCTGAGGAGGAAAGGTGATGACCAGTTTCTGGAGGTGGCTGAGGCCCCTCAAGATGTGGAGGCCACCTTCCCAGTCCAACAGGCTGGCAACTACAGTTGCAGCTACCGGACCCATGCAGCAGGCACCCCCTCTGAGCCTAGTGCCACTGTGACTGTCGAGGAGCTGGGTGAGTATGTGGACCAATGGGTGGGCTTCCTGGGGGAGAAGGTTCCTGGGGGCATAGAGCTGCTTTAACTTGACCCCTAACCCTGAATGCTGCTGCCCAGGATGGGGTCTGGGAAACAGTTACCTGGATCACAGCAGGCCTGAGCAGGATGCTGCTGTGCTGTGGGGAGGCCTGGGGCTGCAACAGGTCTGGAGGCTGGGTTTTCTCAGGGAACAGGGTGTCTAGGGCTCCACCGCCCCAGCTACCCTCCCTGCCTTGTAGCTGCACCACCACCGCCCAGGATGAGTTTCCAGGGAGAGTCAGCTGACGTCCTGCTCCAGGGCGGGAAAACTTCCCTTGTCTGCGTGGGGCCCCTGGACAGCGGCATGGAATTCCAGCTGCGGCGTGGAGACAAGGTGCTGCTCGTGAATAGTTGGAGCACCAACCCGGACCGTGTTGTCTTTAAGCTGGACTCAATGGTCCCGGGGGATGGTGGCCTCTACACCTGCCGCTACCACCTGAGAGGGGAGGACATGCCCTGGTCTCAGGACAGTGCGCCCGTGGAGTTGCTACTGAGCGACAGTAAGCCTGGTGCTGAGCCGCTGGGGAGCAGGGGAGACAACTAGGGAGGGTCCTCCAGGACTGCAGGGCTCTGGGTCCAGCCCAGTTCTGACTAATGCGCCTGGCCTCAGTTTCCCCAACTGAGAATGAGACAATGAGCTCAGCAACTTCAATGCCCCACGGAGAATAATTGGGTCAACATTCGAGTGTGGCAGAGGCCATGCAGACGCCAAGTACCCGAGAACCCCCAGCCTCCAGGTGCAGGTGGGCGCGAAGACCTGCTTATAGGGGGCGGCTGGGCTTGGGCCGTAGGACCTGTTCAGGACACGGACATGGAGCGTCAACCTGGGAAAGGATCCTGGCCAGCAGCGTTAGTTGGGGGGAGACGGGGAGGAGCGGTGGAAGGTGAACGCCACGGGCACCATGACCCCCTGGCCCAGTCTATTCTTGGAGATCAAAGAAATTAACAAGGAAGTGTGCAGAAAGTCCAAGGAGGGCGGGGGACGTGAGCGAGATGCGGTGTTTTTTGTTGTTGTTTTCTGGGGTGGTCCGGGCGGGCGTCCCAGAGGGGGCGGGCGGATCAGTCTCTCCCTGCCTCAGTCATCTGCGCTCCCCCCGCAGAGACGCTGCCTGCACCTGAGCTTTCGGCAGAACCGGCAACCCTAAGCCCCGCACCCGGCATGCTCGTGCAGCTGCGGTGCCGTGCTCCCCGGGCCGGCCTGCGTTTCGCTCTGGTGCGCGAGAGCAATTATGGGCGGCAGGTGCTTGGTCTCCAGAGCCCCGCGGGGACCGAGGCCCTATTCGAACTGCGCGATGTCTCTCTGGCGGATGGGGCCAACTACAGCTGCATCTACACAGACACTGCGCCGCCCTTCGCGGGCTCGGCGCCCAGTGAGCGCCTGGAGCTGCGCGTGGACGGTGAGTGGACGGGTCTCCTCCATCCCCGGTGCACAGTGAGGTGCCAAAGCCTTGTGTTCTACAGCTCCATACTAATCGCATAGATGATTCCTTACGGAAATGCGGAATGGAAATCCTTACGGAAAAAATGTCCTAAGTCCTGGGGACGCCTCATATTTGGTTCATTTACTTGGGACGTGAGCGCGTGCGCCTCAGTTTCCCGTGTTATCTTTTTAACACGAGAGAAGCATCAGGGCATGGCTGCCTCTTGCACGCCCCCTACTGGAGGCCTGGCCCGCAACCCAGGCATGTGCCCTGACGGGGAATCCAACCCGCTACCTTTTGGTTCACAGGCCGGCGCTCAATCCAGTTACACCACCCAGGGCCCATGTCGTCTTACTAGCCTTACAGCTGCCTGTGCCCCTTTCCCCACGAGAGGAGGGTTAATGTGCAATCCTCCGCGAGTTCGCCATCCCTGGGGTGTTTGTTCCTCTGATTTCCTCATCAAGGGCTCCAGGGGGCAGAGGCCTTTGGCACAAGGTCCTGCCTCCTGACCTTGGGCTGCGCTGTGTGCTAGGCTCTGCAGGAATGATCATTTCTCTTGGTCATGTATTCCTTCCCCTCATCTCGGGACCCCAAGAAGCCTCAGTTCAGGGGCCAGGTCTAGGGGACTGCTAGGGTCCTGGGAACTGGGTGACGCAGGGACATAGACAGTTGCAGTGAACAGGTACAGTGCAGTACTCAGGGTGTGAAGGCAGCTATCTCCATTTGAGGCCAAGGGGCCTGGGCTTTAGC
This sequence comes from Desmodus rotundus, assembly GCF_022682495.2. Lineage (NCBI taxonomy): Eukaryota > Metazoa > Chordata > Mammalia > Chiroptera > Phyllostomidae > Desmodus > Desmodus rotundus. Next base: position 52,360,693 of record NC_071398.1, on the reverse strand, counting down.
GGGACGAGGGCAGGGGAGGGATTCAGGAGCAACTAGAGGAGAATGAGTAACTGGCATGACCCTCTGCTGCACCCAGGACCCCTCCCCAAGCCGCAGCTCCAGCCCCTGTGGAGCGGAGCAGTGAGTCCAGGCCATGATGCCATCCTGCACTGCAAGGGATCCCTGAGACGTGTGCCCCACATCACCTTTGAGCTGCTGCAAGAAGGCAAAGGGGTGGTTACAAGAAGTTACTCTCCAGAGAATCTTGTGCTGACCTATGTTGGGCCCCAACATGCGGGCAACTACACGTGCCGCTACTCCAGCTGGCCCTTTGTGTCTGACCTCAGCGATCCAGTGGAGCTCCGGGTGGCAGGTGAAGTTCCCCTGAGGGGCCTAAGCACTAGGTTCTTCCCCACTGCTGCCTGCCCTCCTGCACCCCGCCTTTGCCCAGACTAGGCCCTCTGCTGGAGTGCCCTTCCTCGCACATGTTCACAGCACTCGGTTAGTGTGCCGAGTCTGCCGAAATTGGTCAAAATTGCAGGCAGGGAAACAACTGCAAACACCCCGGGGGACGGAGTGGCTTGGTCACCTGGAGCACCAGGAGGGAGGCCTGGCAGCTGACTAAGCTGCATCCTTACTGTGTGGCCTCAGTGAGGCCCACCATGACTGCACAGAGGGTGCCTCCCTCCCCTGCCATTTCTTTGGTCATATTTTTCTAGGACATTGATCCAACTGCAGACCCAGATGCTGAAGGTATCCCGGTTCAGTATGGCACAGATCCTTCCTGCTGCAGCTGGAGACTGGATTGCCCTGGGGAGCAGGGGGAGGGAACAGAAGGGTTCTCCCTAACTTCTCCTAGGAATTAATAAATGTGACCACAGACTTTATAACATGTCTTCTGCTGCTGCAGGGGCTGGATGCGCAGGACAGAGGGAAGTTGGCTGTGGGACCCTGGGTTGGGTCCTCAGGGTAGAGGGGCTGAAGATTGGTTCCAGGGCCCTAGTCAGTGTGGGTAGGTAGCTTGAGGCTCCAGACACACCCAATTCCCCACCTACCTTGCCCAAATCAGTCCCCACACCCAGAGGCAGTTCAAAGGAGGCTGCATTTTATGGTTCTGTCCTCCAGTGCGAGTGGCCACCAGGTAGTGATGCTGGACTGTGTACCCAGCCAAAGGCCAGGTCTCCCATATGGAAGCTTGAGGCTTTGAGGGGTAGGACTCCTCTCTGTTCTCTGCTGTCCCTTGGAACTGAGTACCCATGCCCAACTTCATGGGGAAATGGGGACTCACCCTACTGAATCCTTACCCAGTCCCTGCCTGGAGTTTGGCCTTTCAGGTACTGGTATATAGTGAGTGTATATTCATGTTTCAACTAATACTTGATCAACTGCGTTTTCAAAGAATTTGCCTATTACATTTGTGTGGTCTGATTTACATATTCCTGTATTTTTTTTTATTTTTTAAGATTTTATTTATTTTTAGAGAAGGGAAAGGAGGGAGAGAAGAGAGAAACAGCAGTTGGCTGCCTCTCTCACACCCGAGGACCTGGCCTGCAAACCAGGCATATGCCCTGACTGGGAATTGTACCCATATCCTTTCAATCTGTAGGCTGGCACTCAATCCACTAAGCCAAACCAGCCGGGGATGATTTACATATTCCTGTATTCTCTGAATGACTGTAGGATCTGTAATAATGTCACGTCTTTCGTACCTGGTGTTTCTTCTACTCTACCCCAAACCTTCCCCCCCACCCCTGCCAGTCTGGTTGGGGTTTTATCAAATATTATTTTTTCAAAAAACAAACTTGACTTTGCTCATTTTTTTTAAACTGTCTTTTTCCTGTTTGCTCTCTACTTGTGTTATTACCATTTCCTTCTTTTACCTGCTTCTGAATTATTTTGTTCGTTTTTACTTTCTTCAGGTGAAATTTATATCATTGATTTTGGGGGGATAAACATCAGTAATAGCTTAGTATTAGGCTGTTAAAAATAGGTTTGAAGCCCTGACTAGTGTAGCTCAGTGGATTGAGTGCCAGCCTGTGAACCAAATGGTCGCTGGTTCGATTCCCAATCAGGGCACATGCTTGCATTGCAGGCCAGGTCCCCAATAGGGGGTGTGCAAAAGGCAACCACACATTGATGTTTCTCTCCCTCTCTTTCTCCCCCACTTCCCCTCTCTCTAAAAATAAAATCTTAAAAAAAGTAGGTTTGTATTAGTTTAAATCATAGAAAATTATCCTTTGTGGATAAAAAATATCAAATATTGGCAATTTAATTACACTTAACTATGTGAAATTACCGGTATTTGATGATCTTTTTAACAAAGTAATTTCCTATGATTTAAACAGATACAAACCAATTTTGTAAAAATCAAACTTTATTAAGGTTTTATTTATATACAGTAACACATATACCTTTCAAGTGTTTGATGGAGTTTGAGAATATAACCATGACATAATCAAGATCTCCATTTCCATCTAGTTTGTGTGTACAATTCTACAAGTTTAAACACATGGCTTGCTAATGTCTGAAACTAATACAGCTGCATTGGTGTCCTTCAGCTTCATGCCTGCCTTACATATCCAGTTGTACTCCTTTACCCTCAGCTTTCCCACATCCTTATTTTAAGAGTGCCTCTTCTACAGAACCCCCACAGGTGGGGTAAATGGGTGAACTTGTTTTTTAGTTTAAAGAAGTTGAATTTTAAAAATCGAAGTCAAGCCCTGGCTGGTGTGGCTCAGTGGATTGAGCGTCAACCTGCAAACCAAAGGGCTGCAGGTTAGATTTCCAGTCAGGACACATGCCTGGGTTGCGGGTCAAGTCCCCAGTAGAGGGAACTCGAGAGGCAACCAACACATTGATTCTCTCCCTCTCTTCCTCCCTTCCCCTCTCTCTAAAAATAAATAAATAAAACCTTAAAAAAAAAATCAAAGTCGAAATCAAAACCACAATGAGATAACACTTCACTTCCACTAGGAAGTTTAAAAAAAAAAAAAAAGACAGCCCTTCCACCACCATGGTGGGAGACAGCCCAGAAAACACACAAGGACACTGCTGGGTGGAGTGTGGCAATGAGATGTGAGTCAGGGCCTCTCTGTCCTCTTATGTCCTGTAGTAATACCTCACGGATCAGAGAATAAAACGGCCCTGCACTCTGCAAGGAGTGAATACCACATGGTAGGAAACTTGGGAGAGATAAGTTGTAGGCACTCTGGGAGCGAGAAGTGCGAGTTGAAGTCAGCCTGAGGAGGTGGGTGACACTTTACTGGGGAGGGAGAGGATGTCTGAAATATCTTGGAGGAAAGAAAAGAGGGTCCCAGGCTCAGGTACAAAGGCACGTCGGTGGGCAAAAGTATGGCTTCTTCAAGAACTGCTAGTAGTTCGATGTGGCCAGAGGGGCCACGTCATGAATGCTCATGAACAGACAGGTGCAGGAGTTTGAGGTTCATCCCAGACAGCAGTTCTTTGAAACCATTTCACATCATGGCACATACAGAGATGACCACATTCAGACACATATGTGAGGGTAACTGGCGAGGTTGTTTGGAGCCCAAAGTGACTCTCATCTTGGCAAACCTGGAACCCATTCAGGAAGCTCTGCTGTACAAGGGGACACACTGGAGAGCTTTCTGATCATGGAGAACATGATCAGATTCAGTGTGTGGAGAGTCCCATGGAGGCTGGTGTGAAGGCAGGAAGGGGTCTGGAAAGCCCCCTGCTGGAATCCACGAGAGGCGATCAGGGCTCACATAAGGTGATGATGATGGAGAAGAAAATGAAGTACAGGCGAGTACAGGTAAAACCAAAAGGGCCGATGGCTGGTGGGACATGGAAGGAGCGGGAAGAGTCACAGACAAATACCTCCAGGCAAGTGTCAGTAGCATCCTCAGTGAAGAAGAGAGAATGAGACACAGTGTCTGGAGAATGCCTCACAGAAGCAGCAGCCTCATGAGCCGGCCTTGGAGTTGGACAGTGAAGTGGAACAGTCAGTGGTAAAGCACAGAGGTGGTGTGGGCAGTGTCCTACCTGTGCTAAACAGGGGAGAAACGGGGGCATGAAGCTGGAGACCCAGCCAGGACCATCCTGGGACCACTAAGTCGTGACAGAAATGCCTCCCAACTGCCCTGACTCTGAGGACAAACCCAGATCCTCAGCGCACCTGTCCTCTCTCTGAGATGGACTTAGTGGGAATGGAAGACAGTGGGATACTTCTGGAACCCGGATACTTTTACACTCATCTGGATCCTCAAATGCAGAGTTGCTTCCAGATAGCCCTAGATCTGCCCTTAAGAACTCATCATTTTGGGGGAGCCATCGATGACACACCCTGTTTTTCCTCGCTCCTTTGGAACTCAGGGTTTCTCTTCCATGCTGAGCCCAAGGGTGCTGCCCAGTGGGTCACCGCAGCACGGTGATGTGGACGCGCAGGTGCACCAGGAGGGCGGAGCTGCGGATGAAGGCCTTCCCACAGTCGCTGCACTTGTAGGGCTTCTCTCCTGTGTGGACCCTCTGGTGCTCGGTGAGGGAGGAGCTCTGCGCAAAGGCCTTCGGACAAACCTGGCACTGGTATGGCTTCTCCCCAGAGTGGACCCTCAGGTGCCTGATCAGAGCTGAGTAGTCGCTGAAGGCTCTCCCACAAGGGTCACACCTGTAGGGCTTCTCCCCTGTGTGGATGCGCACATGCTGTGTCAGGTGGGCACTCTGGCTGAAGGCCTTGCCGCACATGTCGCACGTGTAGGGCCGCTCACCTGTGTGCACCCTTTGGTGCTGGGTGAGTTGGGTGCTGCGTCTGAAGGTTTTGCCACAGTCCCTGCACCTGTAGGGCTTCTCCCCCGTGTGGATGCGCTGGTGCTGTGTCAGGTGGGTGATCCGGCTGAAGGTCTTGCCACACTCCTTACACTCATGGGGCTTTGCCCCTGTGTGCACAACCAGGTGCTGGGCCAGGTGGGTGCTCTGGCTGAAGGCTTTCCCACACTCATTGCAGGTGTAGGGCGTCTTACGGGAATGGCTCTTTTGGTGTGCCTCCAGGGCCCGGGTGCTCCAGAACATTTTCCCACATTCTCTGCACTTGGAAGACGTCCTCCCCGTGTGCACGCATGGAGGCTCTGTCCCAGGACCATCCAATGGACCACATTTCTCTTCAGAAGGAGTCTTCTCTTCCTCCCAAGTGACATCTGGCCACACATTGGGACTGTTCCTGAAAGCACCAGATTCACAGCTGGCTTGGTCCATGGGGGCATCGTTGTGATGCCCTGGAGTGTGCCTGAAATCTGCTTCTTGGGTGGCAGACTTTGTCCAGACGTCCCCCAAGAGTCCTACTGGTTTCTCTGAGCTGCTCTGAGGTACAAAGGCATCATCAAAGATGTGTCCCGGGGAAATGCTTCCCACGAGGGTCTCAGTGGCCGTGTCTGACGCTTCTGAATGGCTGTGCTTACAGCTTTCCTCTGAGGGCTCAGCTTCCGGCTCCCATCCTGAAACAGCCCGAACTGCAGCGTCAGCCCTTCCCTCACACCTGCCTTTCCTGCTCTGTCCTGGCCTCACTCCACAAAGGGACACATGGGCCACTCCTGACCTGCGGCCCTATTTCCACAAGGAAGTGTCTCCATTAGTGTCTTGGATGACAAAGGCCACATGGCTGGTCTCCTACATCATCAAAAGCTGCATCACTTTTGCCCTGGCTGGTGTGGCTCAGTGGATTGAGTGCCTGTCTGAGAATTAAAGGGTCTCTGGTTCAATTCCCAGTCAGGAGTCAGGGCACATGCCTGGGTTGCAGGCCAGGTCCCCACTAGGGGGTGTGTGAGAGGCAACCACACACTGATGTTTCTTTCCTTTCCCCTCTCTCTAGAAATAAGTAAAATCTTAAAAAAAAAAAAAAAAAAAGCTGCATCACTTTTGAGAACATCTGATCTTCCCCTCATCCCCCAAACTCCATTCTTCAAGGCTCCTGATTTGGGCTCAAATGAACTGATTTGAAAGAAAGTGAGAGTGAGAGAGTGAATATGGGAGGGGTCTGTCCTCGCCATTGCTGTTCGTGTCCCCCTGATGGCCTCAGTGTCCCTCATACTCAGCACTTGGTCTCTGGGTCTGGGTGGGTCTGCAGGTGCTCTGGCTGGATGAGGCATCAATCCTAGATGCCAGCAACTGTGAAATTTCCCACAGTCGACTGTACCATTAACCCAAGTGGAAAATTGCTGCTGTAAGTTGGTGATGTGCCCACCTGGCCTCCCCACGCCTGGAGGCCTGAGGCCCAGTCTTTACAAAGTACTATACTGGCAGAGTGGGGCTAAGGGCAGCTGGAGACTGGGTTGTGTTTGCAGTGGAGGCGCACCTGCCCAAACCTACACTTGATGGGTGCACAGGGCACTGGTTCCGAGACAGATCCCAGGAAGGAGGGGGTGAAAGGAGTAACTGTGGTGAGTCCCCAGTGGGGCACTAGCACTGCCGCTAGACAGATCCTGGGCCCAGAGCAATCTTGCCCTCATCTGGCCTCAGTTTCCTCATCTGTAAGAGAGCAAATACACTGCTGGCCTCCTTGGGTTGTGGCCGTTATTAGTCTCCAGATGCAGTGGGTAACATCCATTGCCTTGTTTCAGCTTCACTCTGTGTTTCAGACAGGGAAACTGAGGCCCAGCTGAGGGAAAGTCTTGAATAAATTGTACAAAATCATAAAGGCTCAGAGATGTTGAATAACCTGTACAAGGTCACACAGTTAGCTAGTGGCCAAGCTGGGGTTTCGGCTCTAGTATCTTGTCCTTGAATTCCGCAGATGTCCCCTCAGTTCCCGCAACTCTGCCGGCCATGTGCTGGGTCCTGCCCCCCACCTCCCCAATTCTTCTTATATTCTAGAAACCTGCCCTTCCCAGAATGCACTGGTCTACATACAACAAGGAGCCTTTGCCCCACCACCTCCTCTGCCTGGACTGCTGGCTGCCTCATCCTTTCAGCCCCATTTTGCCCGTTTTTGACCCTGCAGAGGATGGGGCCACTCCTTCCCGAGGCCTGGCTTATGACATCGGCCTGGGCATGGCCAATGTGGCCAAGGGAGGGCACCTGACCAACTTCTTCCAGAAACATCTGTTTCTCAAGAAGCTGAACAAATTGTCCTGACAGCCACATTTCCCATGCAGCTCTCAGTGACACTGAAGTAGGTACTACAACTGCAACGTCCATTTTACTGACAGGGAAACTGAGGCACAAGAGAGTCATATAGCCAGGAGGAGTCAGAGCAGTGGCTGCATCTACCAGGCCTCAATGATCCTTCCATGTACAAACTCCATGCTACTCCTGCCCAGGCCACGACTCTTCCTAGGTGTCTGGCACACCCACCCCACCATCTGCTACCTTCGGGTAGGGCTGGCCCCTCATGCTAGGAGCCTTCACTTCCTGCTCTGGACTGTCCCAGGCCTGGGTCCTCCCTATGTTCCATGGGACCACCTTGGGCCAGGACATCTGAGTGGGTCTCCCAAAGTGATGCTGCCCACTCAGGCCCAGTGCAGGTCTCATCACCCAGACTCTGGAGGCTAGCATGGGGGCGGAAACTCACAGGAAGTACACAGGGACACCTAATGTTTCTACCCCCCATCTGCACCTGAGAGACCCGGCCCCTCACTTGGTACAAGCAGCCTAGTTTTCCTCTGCGGAGCTGCCCTTGCTCTTATCATTCTGTGGGGTCTGGTCAGCCAAAGACAAGTGTAAGACCCCAAACAGTTCACAGGGCTCAGCCTAGGGACCTTTGTCTGTGCTCCCCCTGGGGCTGCTGAAAACCAACCAAGAAACAGAACAACTAAGAAAGACTCCTGATGCCATCAACCGACTCCTGGACACAGCTATGAGGCCTCCTGACTTTGCTTTAGTCTCTTTAGCCATAAAAACAGACATGCTTAGCATAGTGTGAGAGTATGCATGAATTACAAATGGGAAGACAAGTGCTGAAAAACCCCAAGCCCTTGCCCATTCCTGTCTAGTCCCTGCCTGTGGTGTCCTGCAAACACCTGCCCATCACTGCCTCTTACCTCTCTTGTCCAGCATCTGAGTCAGATCCTCCAGCAGCACGGCAGCCTCCTTGCCACTCTTGGGGCACTGGGCCCCCACCCAGGCCTGGATCTTGGGGGGCAGCACACCCAGGAACTGCTCCAGCACCAGCAAGTCCAGCATCTGCTCCTTGGAGTGCACCTCAGGCTGCAGCCACTGGCAGCAGAGCTTGCGGAGCTGGGTCAGGGCCTCATGCGGGTTGGATGCCTCCTCATAGCAGAAGTGCCGGAAGCGCAGACGAGCAGCCTCGGGGTGGCCTGTGTTGCCAAGGCCACATTCCTGGACCTGGGAGAGGCTGGCCTCGTCCTCCACCTTCATTTGCAGGAAGCCATCCTGTTCCCAGGGCACTAGGCTCATGGGGACCTGGTGGGTGGCCATTGGGCAGCAGCACGCCAGTGAGTCCTGGATCTGGGTGTGCAGAAAGATCAGAACTTTGTCATTGTGGGACCTAGGGTGCTGCTTCACACCTGTGAGATGTGACTATCACAGAGAAACAGATCCTCAAACTAATCAGCACAGAACCTACTCAGTGGTGAGCGCCACTCCCAATGCTTGCATGTAGTCACCCATTTAAAACTCACAACAGCTATGGCTAGTGTGGCTCAGTTGGTTAGACTGTTGTCCCATGGACTGAAAGGTCGCAGGTTCGATCCCCAGTCAGGGGAACCTGCATACTCAGGCTGTGGGCTCAGTCCCTGGTTGGGGCACGTACGGGAAGGCACATAATCAATGTTTTCTCTCTCACATTGATGTTTGTCTCTCTCCCCCACTTCTTCTCTCTCTAAAATCAATGAAAAAATAACCTCAGGTGAGGATAAAAAAGAAAAAGAAAAAGAAAACTCACAACAAACTCTGGAGGTGGGAACTCTTCTTTATCCAATTTACAGATATGAAAAGACCCTGAGGAAGAAAACATCTGCTCAGTTTCCTAGATAATAAAGGGATGGGTAAGTTTAACAACCCAGGCAGCCGGACTCTATGGTCAGCCTGCTTAAGGTGCACTCCTCCCACAGGCAGCTGGGTTTCCTTCCTCTCCCATACACACCCTCCACATAGCCGCATGGTCATTCCCTCACTGTATTTGCTATTTATTTTGTAGCTTCTGAGGTGGATACATAGATAATTGGCTTTCAGCCTTTCTTCTTTCCTGACACATCTGACCCTTGAACAACCCAAGTTTGAACTGTGTGGATCCATCTGTATGTGGATTTCTTTCTTTCTTTTTTTTTTTTTTTAAAGAAAGACTTTACTTCTTTATTTTTGGAGGGGAGGGAGAGGGGGAGAAAAAGAGGGAGAGAAACATCGATCAGTTGCTTCTCACACACCCTCAACTGGGGACTGGCCTGAAACCCAGGCATGTGCCCTGACTGGGAGTTGAACCTGTGACTTTTTGGTTCACAGGCCAGTGCTCAATCCACTGAGCCACACCAGCCAGGGCTGTATGTAGATTTGTTTCAATACTGTAAATGTATTTGTCTTTTCCTTATGATTCCTTTAACATTTTATTTTCTTTAGCTTACTCTTATATAATACATATAACATTCAAAATTTATTGGGGTGACACTGTTTAATAAAAGTTATATAGGTTTTAGGTGTACAATTCTATAATACATCATCTGTACCCCAGCATTGTTCAAGAGGCAATTGTACATGTAGTTTTAAGACTGTAAATTTCCCTCTAAATATAGCTTTAGCTGCACACCCGCAAGTCTGATGTTGTATCTTCATTATCATTTATGTAGTTGTAAATATTTTGTAATTTCTGTTGTGGTTTCTTCCTGAACCATGGGTTATTTGGAATTCGGTCTTTTAGTTATTTTTATCACTGAATTCCAGATTAAGTCTATTGTGCTCAGAAAATGTGCTTTGGTCAATTTCACTCCTTTGAAATGTACTGAGACTTGGTTTGTGACCCACTATATCACAAGTGGCAAACACAAGGCCCGCGGGCTAAATCTGGCCCTCCACCTTGTTTTACCCAGCCCAGCACCTTGGCAGCAGTGCCAAGCTCCTTGCCCCTTGTTAAGGAGTAGTTACTTTTATACAGTCCTAAAATTACATTTGGCCCTTTGAAGGCAACCACGAGGCTGATGTGGCCCCCAGGGAAAATGAGGATGACACCCCTGAACTATACGGTTAATTTTTGTCAATGTTCCACATACACTTAAAAATAATGTAAGCCTTCTAACCCTGGCTGGTGTAGTTCAGTGGATTAAGCACATGTCTGCAAACCAAAGGGTCAGTTCCCAGTCAGGGTACATGCCTGGGTTGCAGGCCAGGTGCCCAGCAGGGGGCGTGCAAGAGGCAACCACACATTGATATTTATCTCTCTCTCCCCCCTTCCTTCCCCTCTCTCTAAAAATAAATAAATAAAATCTTTAAAAAAATAACGTAAGCCTCCTTAGATGAGTGACAAAAGATAGAACAGATAAGCTGGACTTCATCAAAACTAAAAAGTTTTGATATTCGAAGGCCACCATCAAAAAAGTAAAAAGGCAACTTGCAGAATGGGAGAAATATTTCCATATTATACACATGATATGGGGATTGTATCTCAAACAGCTCGGTAGGAAAAATATAAATAATCCAATTAAAGATAAGCAAAGGATTTGATGAGACATTTCTTAAAAAAAGAGATACAAATGGCCAAAAGGCATATGAAAAGATGCTACCAGAGCAATGCAAATCAAAACCACAATGAGATACCACCTTACACCTGCCCGGATGACCATAATCCAAAGATAGGGTGTAGAGAAGTTGGAACTCTGATAATGGGAATTGGAATTATAGGAAGAGAATGTACGACGGTGCAGCCACTGTGAAAAATAGTCTGGCAGTTACTCAAAAGGTTAAACATGAGAATCACTATGTGACCTAGCAATTCCACTCCTAGGAACACACTCAAAGGAAATGAAGCCATATATGTCCACACAAAAACTTGTATACAAATGTTCACAGAGCATTAGTCATAATAGCCAAAAAACAGAAATAACCCAAATGTCCATCCACAAATGAACAAAATGCTGTATATACATAAAATAGAATATTATGCCCAGTAAATAGGAGTGAAGTACTGATTCATGCTTAAATATGGTTGAACCTTGAAAATATTATGCTAAGTAAGGGGTGGAGTCCTCTGTGTTGTGGGGCTATGCAGTCCCTTCCCCATAACCTTTTCCTACTTGAAAAATTATTTATATATATTACGCCCTGGCTGGTATGGCTTCAGTGGTTGAGTTCCAGCCTGCGAATCAAAGGGTCACTGGTTCGATTCCCAGTCGGGGCATCACAACCCAGCCTGGGATGCGGGCCAGGTCCCTAGTGGGAAACATGTAACAAGCAACTATACATTAATGGTTCTCTCCCTTTTTCCTTCCCTTCTCTATAAAAATAAACAAAATCTTTAAAAAATGTATTTACATACATTTAATGTATCATAAGCTTCATCCTTTTAATGTATATTAACAAGGTTATACAATTACTGTCAAAATCTAATCCCAGAATATTTTCAGCATCCCCAAAAGAAATCCATACCTATAAGCAGTCTCTTTCCATTTCCCTTTCTCCCAACTCCTGACAAACACTCGTCTGCTTTCTGTGTCAGTTCTGTGTCTATTCTGGGAACTTCATGTGACCTTTTGTGTCTGGATTCTTTTACTGAGAACAATGTTTTTTTGTTTTTTTTTTAAAATTTATTTATAATCTTCACCTGAGGATATATTTATTGATTTTAGAGAGGAAGGGAGAGAGAGAGAGAGAAAAATCGATCGATTGCCTCTTGTATGCATCCCAACTGGGGATCGAACCTGCAACTTAGGTATGTGCCCTGACTGGGAATCAAACCTGCAACCTTATGGTATAAGGAATGATGCTCCAGCCAACTGGGCCACTGGGCCACCTCCTGAGTACAATGTTTTTGAGGGTCACTCACATTGTAACATGTACCATTATTTCATTCCTTTTCATGACTAAATATTATTACACTCTCTAGACAGACTACATTTTATCCATTCATCAGTTGATGAACATTTGAGTTATGTCTACTTTTTGGTTATTATGAAAATTGCTGCCATTATGAAAAGTGCACATATAAGTTTTTGCATAGACAAGTGTTTTCAATTCTCTGCTGGGTGATATATTAACTCTATGTTTAACCTAAAAAAAAAAATTACCTGGCTGCCCTGGATGGGTAGCTCAGTTGTTAAAGAGTGTCATCCTGATACTCCAAGGTTGTAGGTTCCGTCCCCGGTCAGGGCACAAATCACTAATTTTTTTAAGTAATAAATTAATAAAAATTACCTGGCTGTTTTTCCAAAGTGGCTTCAGCATTTTATATTCCCACCAAGAATTCCAATTTATCTACACCCTTGTAAAGGTATTTTATACTACAACTTTTTTTCTGATTTTCTCTGCATCTCCATCGCCCAGCTTTTCACAGTGAATCTTTTATGTTTTATAGTCAGGGAAAAAAATGAAATGTAAGCCCTCCTAGGAGACCCCAAAGCATGTGTGTTGTGGCTACAGGCTCCCCCTCATTCAAGGACTTCCTTTCCCTCCTCTACCCACAACTCCCACAGGTGTAACTGTTTATAGCTTTTTCTCTTTCCCTTCTAATGTCACCCCTGATATCCACGCTGCTTGGAGTCCCAACTCTGAGAAGCCACCTGGACAGAGGTATAGTAGACTTTTGAATGAGTCACAGCCTTGGGCACAGGGAGAAGCCGACGTTAGTAAAACAAGACCCCAATGCGGAAACCTTTCAGTGGCAGTGGACAATCTCTGGCAAAGCTGTGTTCTAGCCCCTAACTCCACTATAAAGCTCACTTGGGCCTCTGATCACCTTGCCATGACCCCCATTCCTCTTAGTCTTTGTCCCTGTTATTCCCTTGTCCTAAAATCCCACTCTGCATCTTATTTCTCCTAGTTCTCCAGGCCCTCAACTCCTTAATCAATTGAACAAAGTGGTTCTTTCATTTCTGACTTCTTACTTGTACCTACCTCAGAGGGTTGTGGTGAGGTTACCCAAGGAGATCCCTAGAGGGTCCAGCACAGGCTCTGGAGCAGAGCAACCCTGCAGTAAACCCCCAATCTGATGACTGTCAGGATGGGCGAGGATATCCGCCTGGCAACCTAAGCCTGCCCCTTACCCTATCAAAGAGGTCTGAATGTCAGGATGGGTAGGGATATCCTCCTGGCAGCCTGAGCCCGAGGGGAACCACCAATGATGGACTGCGGCTTTGTTCAAGGAGACCAATCCCTAGCCCCCACGTAGAGAGCCAACCAGAATTTGGTGCATAAGACCCCCCGCCATATTCCCTGCTTGGGCCCGACTTGCCCGCCCTGCTCTGCCAACCAGGGAACCTTGCCCGGGTGGGCAAACCCCAATAAAGCTCTGTACTGCCTAATTTTGTGGCTGAATGGCATTTCTTCCTCCGCGGAGCCTAAGAAAACCTTTCAATGACTCCACAGCCCCCTGCCAGACTTAAGCTCCCAGAAGGTGCCAAGGACATATCCATAAAGCGCTGGTCACACAATTTCAGGTGCAGACAGTTAAATCACAACTTCTTTGTTACATACTTGGTAAATTCTGCAAATCACCCACATTGCAGTACTCGTGACAAAAATCTCAGCCACGCCCTGGCTGGGTGACTCAGTTGATTGGAGTGTCGACCTGTGCACCAAAAGTTTGCAGGTTTGATGTTTCACCCCGGTTCGGGGTGTGTCCAGGAGACAACTGATGGATATTTCTCCCTCACAGGATGTTTCTCTCCTTCACTCTACCTCTCTCTTTTTAAAATCAATAAATATTCTCAGGTGAGGTTTTATCAATCAATCTCAGTCTATCACATTCCTATATACACACACCCTACAGTCATAACCCAAAATATTCCCAGGCACACAATTTCTGTCACTCACAGTCACTAAACACACAACCTCACAGCATCTCCATCGCAGAGTATCATTCCACCTTCATAATCTCTTAGATACACAGACTCCAAGCCATACCTGAAATCACACATAGTCACACACAAACCCTCTCACAATACCACACAACCCACCTACCAAACCTCAAGCAGCCGCCATCTTCGTCAGTCGCACTCCTGACCGGGTCGGTCAGACGCTCATCCTACCTGTGGATCACACACTCCCAACCCGTAGCCACGAGCCCACACCCAACATGTGTCAGACACAGTAGCTTGGTCTTCCCGCACAGGCCACTACTGGTCGGTCACCCCCACGCCCTCCATCTCCTCAGCTGGCCCCACATTTCATCAGTTAGTTCTACGGTTGGTCCGTAGGTTCTCTCCACCCACCACCCCTCGGTCCCGCGCTCACACGTGCCGGGATCGTGCGGCTCCCAGCCAGCCCTCACTGCTCGCTCGCTCGCAGCCGCCGGGCCTGCGGTCTCCCTCTGGTGCCCCGCCCCGGGTGGAAAGCCAGCCGGACCTACCTCCCCGCGCTGCGGAAGGACACTCCCGGAGACGGAAGCGGGGGCGCCTGACCGAAGAGCCCCTGGGCGCCTCTACCCGCCTGGGCGCGCCTACCCGCCTGCCCGCACAACAACTCCCAGAATGCGCCGCGCAGCCCACCGAGACCACAACTCCCGCTTGTCTTGCGTCCCACGGCCCCTGCGTCGTCCTGGGTTACAATTTCCTGGAGGTTCTGCGCAGGAGGCCCTAGAGCAGCCCAGGGCACGCCGGGAGTTGTAGTCTAGGTGGGCATGCTGCCCATTGGTCGGGCCTCTTGGGAGCAGGGGTGGCGGAGGGGTGGGCGCGGTTGGACCGTCTGCAAGTAGAGGAACCGTGTACGGTGCAGAGACGTAAGGGGTGTGTGGGATGATGGTGAGAGGGTGAGGGGTCTATGAGGAATATGGGTGCTGGGGTCAGTCGAGGGGTATCATGTGTAGTGTATATTCTGACCATGTACAGGTGACTCCATGTGTCTATCGTGCGTAACTACACGTTACATGGATGTTGGGGGTGTGTGTGCCACTCTCTGTGACCACGTGTGCGTAGTCACCATGTCATATAATTGTGTAGATGCATGTGGCTGTCACAATATATGATGGTGTGTGAGACAGACATGGAGGTGATGAGGGCCTGAAACAGCATGAAGGTCCAAAACTGTGTATGATGTTGTATGTTGCTACAGTGACTGTAATGGTGATAATGGGTGTGACTGTGTGACACAGTGGATGCCTGGTTGTGTGACTGTGTATGTCTATCTCCAAATTTCCCTTTATGAGGACACCAGTCATTGGATTGGGGCCCACACATATGACCTCATTTCACCTTAATTACCTCTTTAAAGGCCCAATCTCCAAATACAGTCAAATTCTCAGATGTGCTGGGGGTTAGGATGTTACCAACCCCCAATAAACATGGCCACAGTCTATGGTACCCCCCCACTCAGTGTTCCTGGGAGAATTAGGAGGGCTATATGACTCCACTGGGAGAGGACAAGTGGAAGCTTGTACCTGATGACTCCTGGATTCCAGGTTATGCACTTATTTTTTAAAATCCCCACCTGAGAGTATATTCCCATTGATTCTTGAGAGGAAGGGAGAGAAAAACATGGACCAGCTTTTCCCCTCGCAACCCAGACATGTGCCCCGACCAGGGATCAAATCCACCACCTTTTGGTGTACAGGATGACACCCAACCAAGCAATGGGCACAGCAAAGAAAAAAGGCAACGTCTGTGTGATGGAGCATGTGGATGGTTGACTTTTGCTTCACTGTAGGTTAGAAAGCAGGCAGGTTTAAATTCTTGATTTTTATATACGTTGGGCTGTGAGACATCAAGGATCACACCTCAATCACAATGTTCTTTATGTAGACAGCATGGACAAAGGTCGGAGAGCTTGGCTTTCCTTGGGTGTAAAATTGGAGAAAAGCAGTAAGATGATTGAGGTAAACTTTGCAACTGTGGACATTAATAGTCATGTTAACATGCCCTGCCCTGCATAATATGGAAATAAACAATTTTCTCAGAAGTCTCACTTTACCTGGCATTGACAGCTGGGACCTGCAGCAGAGATCCCATCCAAAGTGGGAGCTGCACAATCTACGACGCACCACAGCACACCTGGTGGTGGGTGGTGTGATGCCAAATCAGAAGGAATTCCACCAGGCCAAAGCAAAGAGCATCTGATGGACAGGCCGAAGAGGGCAACAATTTTTTTTCCCCCCAGAACAAATAAATGACTAAAAGAGAAAGAGGGAAGGCCCTGGCTGGGTGGCTTAGTAGATCGGAGTGTCATCCAGAATACCAAGAGGTTGTGAATTCTATCCCCAGTCAGACCCTTATGGAAGGCAACCGAATGATGTTCCTCTTTCATTGATCTTTCTCTCTCCCTTCCTCTCTCTCTAAAAATCAATGAACATATCCTCAGGTGAGAATTAAAAAAAAAAAAGAGGGGAAGCCTACCTACAGGTTAAGAGACCTACAAAAATCAACCAAATGCATTGTGTCAATCTTGTTTAGATCCTGATCAGAACAAACCAAAGACAAAACAATTCAGGAGCTAACCAGGAATTTCTGAACACTGGACATTTGATATGTTGAAGAACTCCTGCTACTTCTGCTTAGATGTGATAATGGCTATGTAGTTTTAGTTGAGATTTCATAAAATTGATCATTTTTCCTGCTCCATCACAGATATGGCTAAGTGAGGTGAGCATTTTTTTTCTTTATTGCCATGCCTGGTGAAGACTACGAGCTACCACCTGGGGATCACTGCCCTCATTCGAACTGAGGCCCCAGCAGTTTCACCCACTCTCCATGCAAACATCGACACTGTGAATAAGGAAAATTATGGCTCAGTATGATTATGTATATGGTTTTGTCCCCATGGACCAACTGGGTCATATATATATATACACACACACACACACACATATAACATATATCCATGTATGTGTGTGTGTGTGTATAATTTTAAAGTCCTTGCCTTGTAGAGATATGTTCAGAAAAATGGATGAAATGATGATTTCCAGGACCAATGTGAACAGAATCTTTGGCAGGTGGGGATACCAGTGAAAGTATGTCCATGTTTTGGATTACTCAGAAAAATAAGTGGATTCTCTTCCTTTCTCCATACCAATTATGAGTACTGCAAAATGGTAAAAAAAAAAAAAAAAAAAAGAAAAGAAAAAAAACCCCTAAAAAACCACATTGCGCATTAACTAGCTAATGATACCATTTGTTAAAATAAAATATTGAGGAGTGTTAGCACATAGGCCTGATCAACCAATTTACATTTTGGAAAACGTTGGCTGTACTGCTGGGCATAGTGTCTCTACCTTGGCACATGTGGGTCCAGAGAATTCTGCCAAGGGGACTGTTTTGGGCATTATAGGATGCTGAGCAGCATCGCTGGCCTGAACCCACTAGATGCCAGTGGCATCACCCCCCTCTGCCAGTCATGACAGACAAAAATGTCTCCAGACATTATGGAATGTTTTCTGGGACACAAAATCACCCTGATTAAGAACCTCAGGCTTATAGCAACACTGGCTGTTGAAATGGAAATATTTCAGTGGGGCTGTGATGCCCCCAAGGAACGCTATGATTTTCACAGGGCTTCTCTGTTGTTTGATTTGGGTATGAGAGTGGCTGACAGGCAAGTTGGAGCCAAGCTGCTCTAATGTCTGTGAAATGTAGACTGGCCCCTGGAGACCCTATGTGTATGATGAAACAACCTGTTTGTAAATATGAACTTAGACCCTTAGTTGACTTCACATGTAAACACACATTAATTCCTGCAGCTGAGAATTTTATACAGAATTTTCCAGAAATGCAATGGCATTTTGTTTTGCTCAAAACTTTTCCAACAGTGAGTCACCACTGAAAAGTCACATCCCATACAGGAATGCCCCCCACAGAATTTCTGTGGCCAACCCCAGACCCCATGTACCAAACAACAACCAGTAGACAGTGCTGGGTCTCCAGCTTAATGGCCCAGTCATGGAGAGGCTCCGCACCAACTTAGTACACGTTACTCCATCATAAATTACTTTTGTTTTAATTATCCTTTACAAAACGTGGTTATAGGATGACATTTTTGACCTCATGTTTGAATTCATTTCAGGGTCATAGAGGGAAGAGTACAATATATCTGGTTAAAGGGGGCACCAAGCTTGACAGATCTGAGGACCACCAATCTCAGGTGTTTAGGAAGCATCTTTCATAGAAAGTCAGAGGTCACCCTGGGCCTTCTTACCCTTAATGCCCCTGCTGGCGCACAGCCCATGTGGAGTTACAAGTTATGTACCTGTGGTTCAAAGTCATCTGTAGAGTTTCTCCCTATGTGGAGTCTCTGACGTCCAACAACACAGAAGTTCCCACTGAAGTTTCTTCTACTCCAATAACATGCACTGGGTTTTTCTCTTGCATGACTTCGTGGATGTCAAAGAGGGCAAGTGCCCTGCCCGCAGGCTGTCCTGCCTTCGGCCCGCCCCCAGGGTTCTCACCTGCATGCACATGCTGATGAGA
This sequence comes from Desmodus rotundus, assembly GCF_022682495.2. Lineage (NCBI taxonomy): Eukaryota > Metazoa > Chordata > Mammalia > Chiroptera > Phyllostomidae > Desmodus > Desmodus rotundus. Next base: position 52,342,190 of record NC_071398.1, on the reverse strand, counting down.
GCTGCGGCCCAGGGGCTGCTCCCTCCGCCTCCGATTCCGCCCACGAGGCTCTTCTCTGGTGTGAGTCACTTGGTGTCTGATGAGGTGCGAGCTCTGAATGAAGCACTTGCCGCACTGACTGCACTTGAAGGGCCTGTCACTCCGCTGAGCCCTCTCCCCTGGATTCACGGGCTTTTCACAGGCCCACTCATGCTTGGTGAGAGCAGCTGCCTGCGCAAAGATCAGCCTCTGGCGGCATTCGTAGGGCTTCTCCCCAGCATGCTTGCGCTGGTGCTGCGCCAGCGAGGAGCTGTGCCGGAAGCCCTTGCCACAGTGGTTGCACTCGTAGGGCCGCTCTTCAGTGTGAGTCCGCAGGTGTAGGAACAGGCATGTGGTCCGTGAGAAGGACTTCCCACACACGCTGCAGGTATACGGCTTCTCTCCGGTGTGGGTCCGCTTGTGGCGGCCCAGCGAGGAGTTCTGATTGAAGGCCCTTCCGCAGTCCTGGCATGCATAGGGCTTCTCGCCAGTGTGGATCCTGCGGTGCACGGTGAGGTGTGTGCTGTGGCAGAAGGACTTCCCGCACTCTGCACACTTGTAGGGCTTGTCTCCCGTGTGGATGCGCTCATGCTGCACCAGAGAGGAGTTCTGGCTGAAGGCTTTCCCGCACTCCTTGCACATGTAAGGTCTCTCCCCTGTGTGGATCCTCCTGTGCACAGTGAGGTGCGCATTGTGGTTGAAGGACTTCCCGCAGTCCACACACTTGTAGGGTTTTTCCTGCACGGGGCCTGGTGTGAGCTCCACCTCGGGAACAGCCGGACGGGAGGCTGTACTGCAGTCACCACCGTCATTCGGCTGCTCCCCTGAAGAGCCTGTCTGCTGACTGATGGAGTGTGAATGACTCTCTGAATCTGTGACCTGTGAGTCCAAAGTATGGAAATATTCTCTCTGAGGAACCTCTGGGAACAGGTTTAGGTCTGAACTTGGGAGACAGGTTTCCCCAAGTCTGAGACTTTCATAGCTTTTATTTTGAACTGGTGCTTCCTCCTGGCAAAATTCCAAGTGCCTCGAACTATCCTGGTCCTTCTCAGGCACCTTGACCTGGCCCTCACAGTCCCAGCCTTCCCCTTGTGTGGCAGGACAGGCAGCGTCCCCCAGGAAGCCTTCCCTTTCCGTGATGCAGGACAGCTCCTTTGCAAGAAGGCCCTGCTCTGTGGGTGGCACTTGGTTTTCAGGTCCAGGCTCCCAGCCTGAAAGAAACCAGAGTTCTGTGAGGTTGGTGGGGAAGACACGATGGAGGAACAAACCTCTCACAGCTCAAGCCTACTTCCCAGCTACCTACCCTGCCTCCAGGTAAATGTCGGTTCTGCTTTTATGTCAACACCAAGTGCCCTGTCTGCAAACACAGCTTCATTAGTTCATCATCTCAACAAATATTTCCTGAGCTCCTGCCACGGGCCAGGTTCGGGCCTACATCAGGGGCCAGAAAAGGAAGCGCCCAAGCTATAGATGGTTTTTATGTGTGTATGTTTTTTGTTTTGTTTTTTTACTTTAAATAGTTTTTTATTTTTCAGTTACAGCTTACAGACAATTTTATGTAAGTTTCAGGTGTACAACCCAGTAATTAGACATTATGTAACTTAAGTGATCAGGTTTTTATATTTTTAAAGGGCTGTAGAAAAAAATATGTGACAGAGACAGGTAGAATTCCAATACTCTCCCTTGGCTGTTCAGTCAGTCATGTAGGTATTGCTGTGAAGAAGTTCTGTAGGTGACATGAAAGTCACTCATCAGCTGGCTGTAAAACAGGGACATGATGCTGGGTTATCTGGGCAGGCCCAAAGCATCCCCTCAATGTTTACGAGCAGAGGAGGCAGGTGAGAGAAGAGGTGGATGTGCATAGGCCTCCGTCATGGGAGTGCAGGTGCCTCTCAGAGCAGGGAACAACTCTTGGATGAACACAGAAACCTCAGTCTGAGGACACAGAGAGCTGAATTCTGCCAATAACATGGTGGAGCCTGGATGCCTGGACATGGCGTCTTCCTAAGCCTCTCTGTAAGGCCCCCGGCTCCAGCCTGGCTGACACCTTAACTTTGCCCAGGAGCAGACAAACCAGTCAGGTTTGACTGACAGAATTGTGAGATAAGAAATGCATGTTGTTTGAAGCTGCTAGTTCATAGTAATTTGTTAGAGCTGTGATAGAAAACAAATACAGAAACGGCATGCAGCCCACAAAGCCCACAATATTTACCGTGTGGCCACAGATGCTGGGGATAAAGCAGTGACCCCATAGACAGAAAGCCCTACCATCAGGAACTGGGGGCACAGACACTGAACAAGACATGGAAGCAGCAGGCTGGGGGCAGGGCAGACGAGCAGATCAGTTCTAGAGAATCTAAGTCAGACAGGCCACCTACAAGTGGAGGTACCCCTGTCTTCAGGACAGCTTGGGGGAGCCCCCATTGCCAAATCCTCTAGATACAGGCAGGCTCACCTCATACAGTGCAGTGAGGTGAAGGTGAACCTCACTTTTTTGGCTGCAGCAACAATCACCACAGACTCAGCTCCACTGGGGGAGCTACTTTGAGCCTGGCTTCCTCTGGACTTTGCCCCACCTGCCTTTTTCCCTTTCCAACTTTCCCCTTGATCTTTTGCTGTGATCACTGATCTGCAGATAGTCTCAGGACCCCACCACACCACACCTGGTGGGTTCTCACCAGGACAGCGTCCCTGGGCAATTCCTCTCTCCACCATCCATAGCTCAGCTCCTTGCTCCAGCTGGGAGATGACATCGGGTTTGGGAAGCTCAGGTCCTAGAAATGGAAAAACACGGAATGTGGGGTTCTGCTTTGGACAAAAAGAACCAGCCCAGCCTCCAGCCTCTACTCCTGACCATCAGGACATGGGGACATCCCACAACACGGTGAAGGCTTTGCAATAGGACAGAAAAGGGCAGACACCCCCCTGCCCACATGTCCCACAGGGAAGGAGAACCCAAGGTCCCTGATCCCCAGGTCAAGTCTTCATACCAGAGGCCCTACAACCTATAAGCCATGAAGAATAAGTGACTGCAGGAATCTGCCCGTCAGCTTGGGAAGCAGGCCTTACCCACAGAGAGCAGATGCCCAAAGGTCTCCAGCATCACGTCACGATACAGGGTCCTCTGGGCAGGGCCCAGCTGTCCCCACTCCTCCCGAGTGAAGTCCACTGCCACATCCCGGAAGGTCACTGGCTCCTGAAACATCACACACGTGGTCAATCAGCTGGACTGTCCCCATCAGTACTCTCAGATAAAGGAGGAGGAATGGGGAAGGAGAAAACATGTGGACCCGTGTCCTGAGAGACTACATGTTCTGGGCAATGTGAGTCAAGACTCGCAGGGCATCTGCTGGGCTGCGGCATGTAGGTGCCGGTTATACAGAGAAGAAATGTGACAGCATCCAGACAAGACCAAAGGCACCCCACAGCTGACCTACAACCGACTTCAGACAGGTGACCTCTCTCCATTGCTGACTTACAGATCTGTGGGCTAGAGAAATGGTTACTGTCTCAGGGCACTAGGTTTGGGATAGTTTGTTACACAGCTACAGTTAACCGATACATTAATCCTCAGATTCAAAGCAAGGCTTGTCATCCTCTCTGAAAAGAGGGGTGTACAGTTAAGAGAAATGATCTGCCTTCAGGCTCACAAGTGACTGAAGAGGGCCAGTATAAGAGCCTACCAGGGTATTTAACCTGAGAGAGGTGACACTGGAGGGGACAGGTAATATGTGCCCTGTCTAAAGGGACAGGTAGGACTTAGAAACAACTGGTCTTGGGAAAATACAGGCCCCAAGTGGTCAGAACTGCCAATCTCTGGTGAGAAGAAATGTCCTACAAATGTTAATTCTTTTGTGGACTGGCTGTGGCCACGGTCAAAAGCTAGACATTTTTGGATCAGAGTCTTGGCTCTGTCACTTCCTCTTCAAGAGGCACAGAGCAGAAACCCAAGTATGCTGCCTCGTTTCCTTGTCTCTTTGGAGGCTACGAAGGGGACTAAGTGTCTGTAAAACACTTCCTACAGGACAACCGGACAGCCACATGCAAAAGAATAAAGGCAGTCCCCTACCTCACACCATATATAAAAAACTCAAAATGGATCAAAAACTTAAAATGTAAAAGCTGAAACTATTAAACTTTTAGAAGAAACCCAAGAATAAATATTTATAACTCTGGATTTGGCAAAGGATTCTTAAAAAGGATTTTCAAAAGCACTAGCAATAAATAAGCTGAACTTAATTAAAATTAAAAATTTGTGTGCTCCAAAGGACACGCTAATGGAAAAACACCCACATAATGGGAGATACTTATGGCAAATCACGTAGCTGATAAAACTTGTATCCAGAAGATACAAAGAACTCTTACAAATCAATAACAGACGCAACCTAAGTAAAACAGAAAATATAAAAGGAGATATAAAAAAATTAGTAAATATCTACAAGAAAATATGCAAATAAAATAAAAATGGAAATCAAAATCATGTATCAAATACCTCAATTTTCTTTTTTCCTCACTCGAGTATATGTTTATTGGTTTTTAGACAGGAAGAGAGGAAGGGAGAGAGAGAAACATTGATGTGAGAGAGAAACATTGATCAGTGGACACCCAATGGGGGACCAAACCTATGCACAAGGGATTGAACCTGCAACCTTCTGGTGCTTGGGACAATGCTTCAACAAATTGAACCCCCAGCCAGGGCTCCAATACCTAAATTTTAAAAGGGTATTTTCTTTAAAGAAAAAAAAAAAAACCAAAAAACCCCACAAGTAGAGCCTTGGGGTCATTGCTTTGATTCCCAGTCAGAACACATGGGTTGCAGTCCAGGTCTGCGGTTGGGGGCATGAGAGGCAACCGATCCATGTCTCTTTCACAGATCAATGGTTTTCTCCTTGTAGCCCTCCCTACCCTCTCTCTAAAAAATAAATACAATTGCCCTGGCTGGTGTGGCTCAGTGGACTGAATGCTGGCCTGTGAACCAAAGGGTCGCTGGTTCGATTTCCCAGTCAGGGCACAGGCCTGGGTTGCAGGACAGGTCCACAGTTGGGAGCATGCGAAAGGCAGACACACACTGATGTTTCTCTTCCTCTTTCTCCCTCCCTTCCCCTTTCTCTAAAAGTAAAAAAATTTAAAAAATTTAAAAAAATAGTCTTTTTTTAAAAAGAGAAAAAAGATTTTTAAATATTAAATAAATTATAGTACAAGGTGGCACGTGGCTCTGACAAAAATTGTGCAGAAAACATGCCGAACCTTTTGACTGGGAACAGAGGTCTGCTCCCATCCTGCTATCCTTACCTCCCACTCAGAAGGTCCCCCAACCCTGATATATGCTCCCCGTGACTCCTGCCCCCACCCCCCATCACCTACTCTGCATGGGTTGTCACTGAGAGACCAGGCACCAGATGCACTGACCACTGGTCTGTTCAGGCCACAAGACCTCACATGAGTTCTTCATGTCTCCTCCTGGGATTCTAGCAGGAGGCCACTCCTTGCTGTCTCGTGACTGTCTCTGCTGCTCTACATCAGCCCCCTGTAGCCCTCCTCTTGCTCTGCACTGCTGTGGCCTGGAGGGATGGGCTGCCTCAGACCCACACACTCTTCCCATCTGACCACGCCACCCTGGCATCAGCCAGCACCCAGTCATTGTCCCCAACCTCCCTCCCTCCAGTGCTTTACTTAGTTCTCAGTGTCTCTCCTACCTTCACCCCCATATTATTGACTGGTTTTTCTCAAACCCAAGCCATTCCTGCTTAAAACACCCGAATGAATCCTTCTCACCACTGGACACAGGGGACCTCCTAGCCTGACTACAGTTGGCTGAATAATGACCTCCAAGTATATCTGGGAACCTCTGAATGTTAACATAAATGGCAAAAAGGAGTTTGTTGATGTAATTAAGGATTTTAAGATGGGGAGAGTATCCTGGATTATCCACGTGGGCCCTAAATGCAGTCATAAATGTGCTTCTAAGGGCAAGGCAGAGGGACATTTCATTACAGTGGGAAGAAGGCAATATGATCACTAAAGCGAGCTGCTATGCTGCTGGCTCCGAACATGGACAAAGGGCCAGGAGGCAAGGCAGGCAAGGTCTACAGCTCTACAGTAGGAAAAGGCGATTCCTGCCTAGAGCCAACAGGAAGCGTGGCTCTGCCCACACCCTGATTTCAGCCCAGTGCCAATGATCTCTGGCTTCTGACCAGAATGTAAGGATAAATGTGTATTGTTTTAAGTCACCAAGTTTGTGGTAATGTTACAGCAACTATGTGAAGCTAATAGACCCTCCATTCTGCTTTTTGCCTCCTGTAGTGGCTGGCCTCCTAAATGCACCCCCCATGAGCCCCAGCCCTTTTGTGGTCTCCTCCTATACCAAGCAGGTTTGACTTGTGTCACTGATAGGATACTGACAGAGGGGGAATTCTGTGTAAATGTGAGCGTGGGAATTCTGACCTCGGATCACAAAAGGCACTGTGGCTTCCACCAGGCCCTCTCCTGGATCAGTTGCTTTGTGGGAAGCCAGATGCCAAGTGTAAAGACATCTAAGCAGCTCCACAGAGACCCATGCGGGAAGGAACTAAGGCCTCCTGTCAACTGTCACCTGAGTGAGCCATCTTGGAGGTGGATCCTCCAGACCCAGTCAAGTCTCAGGGGACAGAAATCCAGGTTCACATCTTTACTGTAATGTCAAAAGCCCAGGGCAGGACCACCAGCTAAGTCATTCCAGGACTCCTACCATCAGAGACCGTGAGGTGCCCTGATCGATGTGGCTCCGTGGGTTTGGTGTCTTCCTGCAAAGTGAAAGGTCCCCTGGTCAGGGGCACATGCCTGGGTTGTGGGCTAGGTCCCCGGATGGGGGTGTGTGAGAAGCAAAGAATCAATGTTTCACTCTCTCTGTTTCTCCCTCCCTTCCCCTCTCTCTAAAAATAAATAAAATCTTAAAATCTTATTATTATTTAGGCCAATGTGTTTTTTGATGTGTTACACAGCAACAGGTAACTAATACACTCTCTCCTAAGCCTGTCTTACTGCTAATAAAGGCTCTCACCTAGACCAAACTTTAATCTGGCTCCTCGGAACACTCTTCTCATCTAAACCTTGACTTTTAGGATTCTGTGCCCATTTACACATCACCTAGTTTTACCCAAAATCCTGTCAAGTAAATTTTGCTGGGATCCCCATCTTCCCTGTGTCACCACTCCCCATACGTTTTTCAAAGTTCTCATCACCCACAACCGCCTCAGTAACATGTCCTGCTTCAGCAAGAACCCTCCTTCTCCCACCCACCATAATGCCCTGTTTTCTTGTGGGGTTCAGAATTGAGCCTAATTCTACAATGAAGTCTCCTTCCTTCCACTGCAAGAGTTCTGAATGAAATCTGGTTTTGTCGCTTTAATTACTTTCTAGCTCTGACTTTCTCCGACACTGCTCACTCCCTGCCCCTCCCCACTAAGCAAACTAAAATGTGGTTGCATTTTCATGAAGATCTGCAACAACACACATCCTACAACATGCACATCTAAGATAACTGAGTCTCACTTTGCATCCCAAATCTGAAATAATGCCAACCCCTGTAAACAAGAAAAAAAAGACAGGAAGTGCCCTGGCCAGGTGGGTCAGTTGGTTGGTTGAAGCATCATCCATACGTCAAAAGTTTGCTGGTTCAACCCTCAGTTGGAGTGTGTATGGGAGGCAACTGATCTCTGTTTCTCTCTCTCCCTTCTTCTCTAAGATCAATAAACATATACTCAGGTGAGGATTAAAAGAAAAAAGCCAGAAAACATTAGGTTCAAAGATACGAGCTTCCAGAATTATGCCAGCATAGAGAAAGAGCACTTTAAGGAGGACATCAGCAGCGGCCAGTGTGTCTAGAATCGCTGGAGCTGTGGATGGGGGCCTTCTCTCAGGGGCTTGCAAGCACTGGCTGCCCTGCACCGCTGTCCCCACAGCCCCGCGGGGACCTTCGTTGCCGTTCCCCGCGCTAACGGGGTGCGTGGTGACCTCTCCTTACCCTCTCCCTCCAGGTAGAGACCCGTGCGCAGGCCGGTACTGCGCAGAGCCGACTCCACGCATCACAGCATCTTTAGTCTACAGTACCGATTACCCATTATCCCGGGGTTCGGCCGTCGGGGTGGAGGGAAGAGTATCGGTGAGAAGACCAACTGAGCATGAGCAGTGGGGGATGAGAGGGCCCCTGTTCGAATCCTGGTCCCGCCCCTTAGCAGCGGTGCCAGTCTGCGCGTGCCGACCTACGCCTCAGTTTCCCTGCGTGTAACGCGGGATAAGCCCCCCCCCCCCCCCGCCCCGCTCACCGCGAGCGTTAAAGGGTCAGTATCTAAGGGAGACGCTTGGCCGGGCTCGCTGTCACCGTTATTGTAATTGTTACCTGAAGCCGTTCCGTCGAAGGCCCCGTAGCCGTCGCCAATGCGGCCGCCCCCTGCTCGGGATCCATCCTAGACCGACAGGTCGAGGAAAGGAGCCCCGTAAGATTCTAAACCCGAGAGCTGTCTGCACCACCCCGACCGTTCGACTCGCTGAACGCTGGACAATGGCGGTCGAGCCGGCGACACTGCGACTACAACTCCCAGAAGGCCGTGCCGCGTGCCGTAACGTCCAGCCAATGGAGTCTTCGTTCGTTGTTTCTTCCACCAATGGAAACCTCTTGGCTCCAGGCCAATGGGAGCCTCCGCCCGCCGGCTTCCGGCTAAGGGTGGCCCGCGGCGGCTGTGGGGCGACCTGGGCCTCCATCACCTGGAAGAGGCAGGGTTTCTGGGTAGCGGCCTTCCAGCCTCCTCTGTCCGCAGGCCTTGCCTGGCTGTCCCCCCAGAGCAGTTTATACGCTGGGACGGGATGGGCTGGTGTGAAGGCGTTTATCTTTGGGGTTCCTACTGCCTTCTACTTTAAAATTATTTCTTGCCCTGGTTGGGTGGCTCCGTTGATTGGAGCGTCCTCCCAAACACTAGGGGGAATTACGGATTCGGTTCCCCGAGGGGCAAATAGCCAGGTTGCAGGTTGATCCCGGTGGGGAGGGGGGCGTTTGGAAGGCAACCAATCGGTTTCTGTCGCCCCAAAATTAATAACATCGGGTGAGAACTTAATGTACACACACACACGCACATCGTGTATATATACACGTATATATACACTTAATGTACATGTATAAATATATATATATATATATATATAACAATAAGGGTATAGTGGGTTAAATACAAGGTGACAAAACGAGACTGTGCGTTTCTGTCTCCAAATTTCCCCCTTTTGTAAGGATGCCGTTTTATACCGGAGCTGGAGTCACCCTAGCGACGTTTTAATTTAATCGCCTCTGTAGAGACACTACCTTAAAGTAAGGTTGCATTCTGAGCTGTGGAGTTAGGACTTCAACATATGAATTTCCAGGGTACACCGTTCCACACTTTACAATAAATATTTTTAAAATACTATTTTTTCCTGTTTTAATATCTAATAAGGCAAATATTGATAGAAAGAACCTACAAAAACTATTTGGGGGTCCTCAATTTAAGACTGAAAGGGTCTTGTAATTTTGTGAAAATTAGGTATTGTATTAAAACCTGTGCCATTATTTTTATTTATTCTTTTTAGATAAAGCTGTATTTTTTTTTTACAAGAACGAACCAACACATGCATAAATAAGTGCAACAACAAACCAGCGTTTCTCTTTTCCTCTCTAAATTAATCAATCAGTAAAAAGAACATATAAAATAAGAAAACCTTGCCCTGTCCAGGTTGCTCAGTTGGTTGGTCGTCATCACGATGTGCCAGGGTTGTGGGTTCAATCCCTGGTCAGAGAACATGGAAGAGGCAAGCGATTAATGCATACGTAAGTGGAAAAAAATCAATGTTTCTAAATAGATGGATAAACTCCGTGTACAAAGGACTTTAAAAAGTCCCTTTAGGGCATGCTCACAGCATTTCCCTATACGTTTGAAAAGCCGCTCACTGAGGGGATTTCTTCCACTGCTGGGCTTCAGTGTGAGCCCAGGCCTGGAGATCAGAGAGGGAGCCATGGAGATGTTTATGGGTAGAGTCTCCGGGCAAAAAAGTCACAGCAAGTGGTCTCTACATGCTCAAAGAACACACTTTCATGTCTTCTTGTGAGACTTAAGTAATGACATATATCAAGGTTTTTTCCTGACCCTAATATTTTAAAGTGGGCAGCTCCACCTTGATGTCCCTTACATACCTCAATATAACCTGCATGCAAGCACACATACTGTTCTTGCATTCCAAGCTTGCTCCTTCATGTCACCTCAGGCTGCTCAGTCATCTATCATTTGAGTGTTACTCTATAGTCCTCCTTCTATTACATTGAGGCTCCGTAGTGAATTAAATATGGCCCCAAATTCTTTGTTATTCTTTCCATTGAGAAGTGGAATTTATTTCCCCTCGCCTTGACTCTGACTGGCTATCCAATAAAATAACATCAAATGATAATGTATGACTTATGAGGCTATATCATAAGCTGAAATGCTCATTCCTGGGATATTCCCTCTTGGAATCCAGTCACCCTATTGAGAAGAGCCCAGGTCATGTGAGGCAGTCCCATGTGAGTGCTCCAGCCAACAGTCCAGGCCGAGTTCCTAGCTGGCAGTCAGCACCTACTTCCAACCTTAGAGTGGGCCATCTTGGATGCTGAAGTCTCCGGAGGACTCTGGCAGTCGCTGCCTCTGAAACTGCATGAGTGACCCTAAGTGAAAAGAATCACTCAGCTGATCCCAATGAACTAGAATGGCAAGAAGTGAATGTTGGGTAGTAACATAAACATTATCCTGGCTTTGGAAATTTTGCACCTTAAATGTCTCTCCCTCCTGCTTTCTTTGCACCACAAGCACCTTAGTTTAACAAGTCATGTTTCAAACTTTTTAAAAATGTTTTTGCGTGCTGGCCAAGTGTCTCAGTTGTTGGAGCATCATCCTGTCTGCCAAAAGGTTGCAAGTTTGATTCCCAGTCCAGGCACATTCCTGGGTTGTGGGTTTGGTCCTGGCTTGGAAGGCAACTGATATTTCTCGCTCACATTATCAAGACCCTGGCCTTTAAGCTAAGCCTAGAGCAGTTCAAATGGGATTCACATCTACAAGATAGAATCAAGGCAAGAAATGCCAAGAATACTGAGTTGTAACATGTTCCTGAAAACCAATCAGAAGCAGGAACTGTATGAATCATGTACTTTCTCCACACGTATAGCCAGAGCTGCAGTTTAAGCAGCTTAATGCAACAGGTACTGTGAATATGGCTAATTGCATTCATATTTGAAGAGATACAAAATCTTATGCAAAAAAGATAAACACAGCAGGCCTGAGGCTGCACATTTTAGGTCCTCTTTGCAAAATTGGCTTTTAGAGTGGAGCCTTTTTCACTATGCCTAAGACTATGGGGAAAAAAAAAAAAAAAAAACCAACAAAAAACCACCCAATTTACACTGAGCCCACTCTACTGGGAGTCTCCCTCTTCTGGGAGTCTGGCCCTTGGTCCATGCTGGGCAGATGGTGCCTTCTTGCCTGGTCCCCACTGCTTTGTGTGACCACCTCAGAGGAGGGAGAGCTATTCAAACCTGCATGTGAATTCCCCCAGACTTTATGTCTTTTCCTTTATGCATAAACTTTATCCTTGGTATAATATATCACTGCAATAAATCTAAGCCAAGCATACAACTGTATGTGGAATCCCACAAAATCTTGTGGAAAACCTCTGGATTGGGGATTGTCTTCTGGGTCCCCAATCATTTCACTGCTAGTTGTATCAAAAATATATTTAGGATTATTTTGGTATCTGTATTTTCACGTGAGAAGGGAGGATAGATTTGTTGAAAGCAGCCTGCCCCCTAAAGGAAAGTAACTCATGGACACAAACAACAGTATGGTGATTACAGGGAAGAAGGTATAAAACATGAACTTAAAAAGACAAATCAAATCAAATCAACTCAATAAATTAGAATAAAATAAAAGCAGTTCAGCATTTACATGAAGTGGGTGTGGTTTCTCTTTTGGGTTTCCTTTTTACCTGAATCATAAATTTAAGTCAAACCAACAAAAGAAACATATATGAATATACAATTTAGAGATTACTCTTTGCAAAATATTTAAAAATATAGCTATAGAAAGTGTCTTCAGTCCTGGCTGGGTAGCTCAAGTTGGTTGGAGCATTGTCCTGACAGGCCAAGGTTGTGGGTCCAATCTCTGGTCAGAACACATATAAGAATCAAGCAATGCCTAAGTGAGTGGAACAATAAATTGGTATTTCCCTCTCTCCAAAATCAATAAATAAAATTAAAAAAAAAAAAAAACAAACAACTGTCCTCAGACTATGCACATGTCTAGGTTCTACCTCAGCCTGAGGAAGTGGACTCTCTGAAGATGGACCTAGAAACTGCAATTCCAACACTTCCTTTCAGGTGGGACTTACATACATACATTTTCATTATGAGTCTGGACTCTGATTATGAGAATCATTTCAGGAGGAAAGGTCTCAGGTTCTCATTTCAAATGAGCCCAGTTTTTGGGTCCTTAAGAGCATCAGGTTTCTGACTTGCTAAAGGGCAGGGTACCTCTCAGAACACACTGCATATTCATACTGTCCTCCCATTTCCTGCACACGAATCCATCTTCCCACCTGTGATTCCCACTGGGCGTTGTCTCCAGAAGCACAAGACCACAGAGCTCCTGCCGACTCCCCATTTTGGAGAGAAGGAACATTAGTATCCTGAGACTTCACATACAACATCCGTACCTGAGCTTCCAGGAGCTCCTTCATTAAACAGGTACTTTCAGGACTCAGTGAATTAAACATGCTCTTAGATGGCTGAACCACAAGAATGTCAAACATTCACTTTGCTGAATCTGTTGGGCAGGTCCTTCCTCCCAGGCTCCAGCATCTTCTGAATGCTACACAACTTTGTTGGTCTCAGCAGCAGGCCCAACTGTCACATCAGGAAGCGAAATCCCCACATGCTCTGCTCACTGCTCAGCTCAACCTCAGGGTCTCATATAAATCCTGAAAGTTATGTTACCTAAGCAGTTTTATGAAAGGTAGCAGGTAACTGCCAGAGGGACCCTGGGAAAATACATTCAGTATCTGGTGGTTATCCAAATTCACATACCTGTCTTGCCCCTTCAGATTCTGTTCAGTTGTCTCAGAATATCAAGCCCCTCTCCAGGGACCTAGTGATTTTCTGGAGACAAGGCTTCTGCAGGCCAGGTCCACAGCAGGGGGCAGGTGAGAGGCAACCATACACTGATGTTTCTCTCTCTGTCTCTTTCCCTCCCTTCCCCTCTCTAAAAATAAAAATAGTAATTAATAAGCCTTGGCTGGCGTGGCTCAGTGGACTGAATGCTGGCCTGCAAACCAAAGGGTCGCCGGTTTGATTCCCAGTCAGGGAACATGCCTGGGTTACGGGCCAGGTCTGCAGCTGGGGACTTGTAAGAGGCAACCGCACACTTATGTTTCTCTTCTCTCCTCCCCCAACCCGTCTCTAAAAGTAAATAAATAAAATCTTTTACAAATAATAAAAAAAGAAAATTTGTTTACCCTGAAGTCCCTGGTTATATTTTTTCTTTACCTCTAGTTAGAACATTCCTTTTCTTTAAAAAAAAAAAACAAAAAAACAAAAAAAACAAACCCTATTCCTTTTCTTAGTTTCAAAATTGTTCTCTCCAGAAGTTTCTGCGATGTCTTTTTAACTGTGTTGTTCTCAACTGGTCATGCTGTACAGATTTTACTAATCCTGGATAGTAACTGGCAGGACCTTAAGATTTTCTTTCACTTCTGCAATAATTTCCTTTTCTTTTCTCTTTTTAAAGCAAATCTTACTTTTAATTTCAGTCTATTTTTCTTCTCATAACTTTTAAAAATATAATCTTGCATTTATTTTCCAGTTGTAATTATTTCTGATTCAATTTCCATTTTAAATGTTTAGTTCCTCTGAATATCCGTCCTCCTTGGGCTGTTTTTTGTTTTACCCCAGATGTTTTCTCTTTGATGTTGAAGGCTTTCAAGCCTCTTGCTCCCTGCCTTCCATCCACATTGAAGAAACTATCAGAAATCAGACAGGAGTCTCCATAGATGGTGGAGCTGTTTTAGTGGTACTCTTTGATGGGAATAGGGCAGGAACCAGGTTTTAGTATGAAGGTCCTTGAAATATTAAGGACAGCCCTTGTTCTGGAGCATAATATACCCATTTCCTAGTCTCCAGACCAACTACTTTTTCATAACTAATTCATTCTCTATTTTATTTTGCTCACCCACAGCCAAATACTTTATGCAAGACAAGACGACTAGAAAAGGGGGAGGAAATCTGGAATTTCATGAGCAGACCTTCAATTAATCCTGCTCTCCTGCCACATACCTATGAGCCTGCAACTCTGCCAAGGGGCTGTGACCTCCAGTGCCGCTGCCCTCTCTTCAGTCCTGGCTTCAGCCTTTCCCAAGATGTGCCCCCAAGTGATGCTGCCCCATGCTCAAATCTGCAATCTGCAGTAAGGACCTCTCACATTTTTACCACTGTGGATGTACATTTCAGCCTCTTTTGGGTACACAGCATCTTCCTGTCCCTCATCATTTTTAGGAATGTGTTATGAGGATAAAATCTGATTACGTTTATGTAGCTGTGTGCAATAAAATGATAATAAACACCGTTCTATTCTGAATTTTCTATTCGCTACTACGAGCTTTGACTGAAAGTTTACCTTCTCACATAAACGCATAAACAAACACATTTTAGTGCATATACAAATAACATGCTGCCTTAGGAAATGCTGAGCTCCTGGGTTTTACTGGTAGAGTTTTGATTTAGTAAATTAGGGTAAGCTCGGTAATCTGCAGTTTCAGTATATACTCCAAGCAATTCTGATGTATGTGGTCATCTGATGTCTAGACAAGTTCTAGCAGTGAGCTTTTCCATCTTAATTATTCATAGGGTTTCTCTCCCATGAGTTTTCTCATATTGAATTAGGGATTTACTTTAACTGAAAGCCTTCCCACACTTGTTACAGTTATAGGATTTCTCTCTTACTATGAATTCTCTGATGGCCAGTAAGGCAAGTCTCACACCGGGAATGCCTTTCCACAATGATTACATTTGTAGGGTTTCTCACCAGTGTGTGTTCTCTGATGCATACTGAGAGCTCGCCATCTGAAACCTTTCAACAGTGACTGCATTCGTAAGGTTTCTTCTCTCCAGGATGAATTCACAGATGCACAAGCTGTGATTGCTGCTAAAAAGTTTTCCCACAGTAATAGCATTCATAGGGTTTCTTTCCAGTGTGAATAGTTTTTTGTGTGACAAAAATAGGAGTTATTGCTGAAGGACTTTCCACAATGAGCACAAAAATATGGTCTCTCCAGTGTGAACTCTCTGATGCCCAGTACAGTGACTCTGCCTGGTAAAGGCCTTTTAAAAATGATTACAATCATTAACAGGGTTTCTCACCTATGTGCGTTCTCTCGTGCTTTCTAAGAGCTAACCTACCACTAAAGGCTTTAATGCACATGTTACACTGATAAGGCTTCTCTCCAGTATGTGTTCTTTGATGCACAATGAGGAGGTATCTCTGGCTGAAGGCTTTAACACAAATTTTACACTTATAGGGCTTCTCTCCAGTGTGTGTTCTCTGATGAACAGTGAGGATAGATCTCTGGCTGAAAGCTTTTCCACAATGATTGCATTCATAAGGTTTCTCTCCAGTGTGGGTTCGCTGGTGCACAACAAGCTGTGATTGCTGCCGAAAAGATTTCCCACAGTGGTTGCAGTGATAGGGTTTCTCACCAGTGTGTGTTCTCTCATGTTTTTTAAGAGATGACCCATCACTGAAGGCTTTCCCACACTCAGTGCATTCATAGGGCTTTTCTCCAGTGTGGGTTCTCTGATGTAGAATGAGGTGAGATCTCCACTTGAAACCTTTTCCACAATGACTGCATTCATAAAGTTTCTTCTCTCCAGTATGAGCTTGCTGATGCACAAGAAGCTGTGATTGCTGCCAAAAAGACTTCCCACACTGATTACATTCATAGGGTTTCTCTCCAGTGTGAATCCGTCTATGCACAAGAAAGTCAGAGCTACAGCTGAAAGTGTTTCCACACTGAGCACACAAATAAGGTTTCCCTGCAGTATGACTTCTCTGATGCCTGGTGAGGTGACTCTGCCGGTTACAGAACTTCTCACAATCATTACATTCAAAGTGTTTTCCACCTGTGTGCGTTCTCTCATGTTTCCTAAGAGCAGACCGACCACTGAAGGCTTTAACACACACATTACACTGATAGGGCTTCTCTCCAGTGTGTGTTCTCTGATGCACAATGAGGAGATATCTCCACCTGAAAGCTTTTCCACAATGACTGCATTCAAAAGGTTTCTCTCCAGTGTGGATCTGCTGATGCACAACAAGCTGTGATTGCTGCCTAAAAGATTTCCCACAGTCATTACACTGATAGGGATTCTCGCCCAGGTTAATTCTCTGACATGAAAGGTGAAAGCTCCCAGAGATGACTTTACCACAATGATTGCATTTACATGGCTTCTCTCCAGTGTGTGTTCTCTGTTGTACAAGCTTAGAGCAACAGCTGACAGATTTCCCACATAGATTACATGCATGTGGCTTCTTTCTCGTCTGATTGATATCACAGTCACTAAAAGATGAGGCCATGTGGAAGGCACTGCATTCCTCCTCACATCCAGGATATCCAACAATTACTTCAGGTTGCACAAAGTGTTTGTCACACTCATACTGGCTTTCTCCAAAATGCACTGGTTGGTTTTCATTCAGAGACATGCTATGGTTAATGACATTTCCATAGGCCTTACAATCATTACTGTTCTCTGATGAAAATATTCTGTTATGGAAACGAACAGAGGTACCATAGTTCAAAGAGTCACTTCTGACAGTATATTCATGAGGCTTTTTATCTTCCTTTCCAACATTTGCAAGTTTATGCAAGTGAATATTTTGAGAAAAGGCTCTGGCACTTTCAAGATATTCACAGGGCTTCTGATTGGTCCAGCTTTTCCGATGATTGACAAAAACTGAACTCTGTTTCAACTGTTGAACCTGTGAGTCAAGCTTGTGGAAATGTGTTTTTGCAGGTAATGCTGGATGTAGAAGGCTTTCACTCTGACAACCTCCCCCAAGGTCACGCTCACAATATCCCTCTTGAGCAAACTCCTCCAAGGTAAGTACAATTTGACTCAAAGAGTCCTCCTGCTGCTCCCCTGCCTGGCCCCCCCAACCCTGCACAGACCAGGGGCCCTGTACACAGCATTTCATATTTACGTGGAAGGATAGCTCTTCCACAGCAGTATCCTCTTCAGAAGGTAACTCCTTCTTTTCAAGTGTAGTCTTCCAGTCTGAAAGAAATCCAAAGTGCCCGAATTACTGTAGAAGCCTTAGAAGGGGGTGGGGCAAGAAAAACACCAAGTATGAGAGGTGTCGCTGGGTTTGTTTTGAATCCACGGACTGTAATTTCACACAGGATATAAAGAGTGGGATGGATCAGTAAATAGGGAATCAGTGATAATGTACAAAAAACAAGCAAAGGTAATGAGATAATCCAGGAGAACTGGTCTCCAACGAGGGAGCAGAGGAATAAGAACAAGCACAAGAACATAAAGATTAAAGGAGAAATCCACAGAAAGAACTGAGTCTGAGGGTATATGGACCTCAATAAACACAAAAGATACCTATGTCCAGTTACTGGGACCTGTGAATATGGTACTGTATTTGAAAAAGGATCTTTGCATAACTGCTGAGTCTTTTTTTTAGGTTGTTTTTTCACTGCTTTATTAACTTTACATTTTTCCATGCAAATGGATGAAACTACTGTCGACAGAAACTTAAGACTGTGTGCCAAGGCAATCTCCGATTAGAAGTTGGTGACACAGAACCCACTTTACACATGGAAATTACATACGGTTCACAGCAAATTGATCAGTAAAGGCTTATCAGGAAATGCAAGGAAAAAGAAAACAGTGGGGATCACAGTATCAATCTCATGAAAAATGACAGGAATCAAGGCATAAGGCAAAATTCTACATGCCAGTCATGGTGATCAGAGAGCTCCCCCATGAGCACACGCAGACAACTCCTCAACTGCAGCTCCCTAAGTTTTCTCCTGATTTCTCTCATCTCCTCCATGAACATTTTCATATCATCTCCATCTCTACCCATCCTAGCATTGACCTGCCAGCGGGGTATGGCCCATTGGAAGTTAGGGGCCAAACGGTGAGCCTGTCCCCATCTATTATTTCCTGCAGGCTGGTGGCCCTTTCCACTTTATAAAGGGTGGTCTTCCTCTCCACTCTGCATGCGCTGCTCCATTTCTTCGTTTTCACGGTGCATATTTGTCATATTTTTTTTCCTTGTTGTTTTTCTGGGCCTATCCTTGCTGATTGCTCCTCTTCCTGATTCTCACCACAAGTGCACTGCCACAACACTTGGACCAGCAGACCTTCTCCTCTTTCCCCGGCCAGTTGCCAGCCTGCACTGCGCAGGGCAGTGGGGAGCTGGTACCCAGAAAACAGAACTGCTGAGTCTTGAGATGGGGAAATTATCTGGCTGTAAATGTCACAAGTGACCTTCTAAGATAGAATTAGAGGAAGATTGAATGAATACACACAGATAAGTTAACATAAGCACAGAGCAGAAATATAAAGATGTTGGACTTAAGAGACTGAAGTTATGCGGGCAAAATCCAAGGAATGTCACAGCCACCAGAACCCAGAATAGACGAAACAGATATCCTCCAGTGGCCTCCTGAGAGAACATGGCCCCGCTGGTACTGTTTCAGCTTTCTGGCCTCCAAGAACTGTGGGAGAATAAATTTTTGTTGTTTAGTTTTTTCTATTTTTCAAAGATTTTATTTATTGTTTAGAGAGAGGGAAAGGGAGGGAGAAAGAGAGGAAGAAACATTGATGAGAGAAATACTGATTGGTTGACTCTTGCATGCGCCCCAACTGGGGACCTGGCCTGCAACCCAGGCACGCACCCTGACTGGGAATCAAACTCACGACCTTTTCGTTCTCAGGCTGGGCACTCAACCCACTGAGCCATACTAGTCAGGGCTAAATTTGTGTTGTTTTAAGCTATCCAGCGGCAATTTGTTACAGAACCCTCAGGAAACTAATGCAGGATCTTAATTTGTACCTCAATCTAGATTACTGACTCAGAATCTTAGCCTATTTTCTAATTTTGAATCTTTTAAAAAAAGATTTTATTTATTTATTTTTAGATAAAGGGGAAGGGAAGGAGAAAGAGAGGGAGAGAAATATCAATGTGTGGTTGCCTCTCATGAGCCTCACACTTGGGGACCTGGCCCGCAACCCAGGCATGTGCCCTAGACTGGGAATTGAACCAGCGACCCTTTGGTTTGCAGGCCCACGCTCAATCCCCTGAGCTACACCAGCCAGGGTTGATTTTGAATCTTAAAACAGGATCCAAACAGCAGAATGACTTACTAGTCATAAGGCACCATTTTTATCACTCCTTCTAGCTGCATAGAGAGATAAGCATTGCTTTAACAATTCCAGAATTGATGCCACAGATTCGTTAGGAAAGCACTGTCATCTGTGAAGCAGTGTGGTTAGCCAGTCCGAACCACAGACTTCCCCAACTGGTGACGTTTGAAGGTCATCTTCCTTCTGGTAAACCAGGAATATGAATGCTTAGCTTGCCAGGTTTACTTTCAGGCATAAATGAGTCAACATGTGAGCCTCACACTGTCTGGCACATAACACACTGACAGCACACGGTACTGCTGACATCATCACTCCTGTTACTGATTCCTCCTTCTGTTGTAGATATTGGGCTCCCAGTGTGCCCAAGCTCCCAGCTTAGGACACTTACTGGGGTCCTCCAAAATTCCCCCTTTGTTGGTCACTCTGTCCATCCCAGTCATGCAGCCACTGGCATCTAGTACCATCAAGGCCTCTGCTCAAGTACCTATTCTTTGCTCTCCATGCCTGCCAAGGAGACAAAGACCCTCCACTTCACAAAAGTATTAAACACACTCCTGGCCATCCCTTGACTTCCATGAGGACGTTTCCCTCATGTCAAAGACCCTCTTTCCTTCTTGGGTAAGGTCTTTATCCACACCCAGCAATCCCTATAACCAACACTGTTCTCCTTCCTGAGACTCTGATGTGTCCATTTGGGGTTTTGCTTTGGAATCCCCAATGATGAGAATGAGAACTTTTTCAAATGAAACAATGACCCAATAAAGGGGAGTGATAGGGTATTTGAGGGCAAGGACAAGAGAAATCTCTGGATGGGTAAGATGCATCAAAATTGTGCCTGGCTGTTGGAAACCGAGCAAAGGAGGTTAAACGTTCCCCAACAGCTTCTCTGTCAAGATCATGAAAAGAGGAAGACAAATTGCAGGTCAGGCAAATAGTAACATGTATGATAGATGGAAGGAAGGCGTGGCCAGTAAACTGAATTCTGAATGACATTTGAGGACCAAGGATAATTACAGATGAGACTTCAGAGGAAGAAATAACAGAGGCTGCAGGTGAGAGTTACAGGATAAGTCGGAGCAGAAACACAAGAGATAAATTCAGTGCCTCCAGGTGATGCAAAGTGAAAGCAGTCCATCAGAAAAGGCCACAGACTGCATTATTCCAACTACAGAACATTCCAGAAAAGGCAGACTAAAGAGACAGTAAAATAATCAGTAGTTGGCAGGATCAGTAGTTGACCCAGAAGGATGAACAGGCAGAGTACAGAGGGTTTTTAGGGCAGTACAACTACTCTGTGTAACACTATAAATGGTGGATACAAGTCATCCTACATTTGTCCGACCCACAGAATGTAAGTTACCAAGAGCGAACTTAATGTAAACTATTGATCACTATTAATAACATAACAATCAATAAAGGCTCATCAATTGTAACTAATGTAGCACAGAATGCAAAATATTAATAGGGGAAATTGTGAATGTGTGGGCTGTGAGGGAAATGCAAACTCTATACATTCTGTTCAACTTTGTGTAAACATGAAACTGCTTTCTAAATAGTCCGCGGTGAAAAAGGTGAAAGGGATTAAGAGTACAAATTGCCAATTATACAAATATTCATAGGGATGTAAAAAAAGTACAACATAGGGAGTATAGTCAAGAATAATGTAATATAAATGTCTGGTTTGAGATATATACTTGACTTATTGGGGTGATCACCTTGTAAATTATATAAATAAATGTTTAATCACTATGTTTTATACCTGAAACTAATACAGTATTAAATGACAACTGTAACTGAAAAATAAACTTTAAAGAAATCTATTATTTAAAACAAAATGACCATGAGAACTAGCCCAATTTACTGGGGTGATGAGCAAATTCTAAATTAATTCTGGTGATGTGAATACACTAAAAACCTTTGGGTACTTTAAATGGGTAAATTGTATCTTGATATAGCTGTTTAAAAAAAGAATTCCAATTAGGCCAACACACTGGGGCATATAAGGAGGCAAGTCTGTGGGATGGGAAGACCTGGGAAGCAGGTCCAGAAGAATAGGAGGAATTTTTCTGAAAGAAGCAGGTGGCTAACATTTCCTAGGATATGTAAGATCTCACCACACTATGGGATCATCTGGAAGTCATGGGACCTTCAAACACACTGGAGGGGAAGAGCAGGCCTAAAAGCGAAGCCTGAGGAGCTGCTTCCACAGTGAACTTATGACAAGGAGCTCAGGCAAGAGGGGTATGAAGGACCTGGGAATTAGACAAGGTGGTGAGGGGTAAAGACCAAAGGGGAGTAGGAAAAAGAAGTAAACCCACGTCAGAGACAGTGGCTGCCTTGCTGGACATGAGGTGGCCGCAGAAAACACCCGAGCAAGCTCCTCATGCATGGCCTCCCTCCGCCTCCAACCTAGGGAGCTCTCTGCCCAACCAAAGGCTCTCACCTTGGGTAGGAGGTTCCTGCTCTGCCCTCCATGGGTCTTCACCATTCTCCAGGCGGGAGATCACATCCAGATTGGGGAGCAGAAGCCCTGGTCAATGGGGAAAAACACAAGACTTAGTGCTCTGCTTGGAGATGAAGACGACTGCATCCTCCGGCCCAGCCCTTGTTCCCTGGGGTCAGACATGGACGGACTAGGAGGGACGTGGAGCCATTCTGGGGAAATAAGTCATAGACCTGCAGTAGAGGCTGACTAAGTAAGCGGCAACACTGGGATCTGCATCCTGAAGGGACCCACTTCCAGACTGCTCCACCCCAGCACAAGCACACCCAGGGGAAGAGCCACAGCGTGGAGTCCCAGAGGCAGAAAGCCCATGCAATGGCAGAGCCCACCTTACCCAGGGAGACTAGGTGGCCACATGTCTCTAGAGTCACGTCACGGTAGAGTGTCCTCTGAATTGTGTCTAGTTGTCCCCACTCGTCACGCGTGAAGCTCACAACCACATCCTTGAAGCTGACAGGTGGCTGAAACATTACCCACGTTACCACGGGGCCATGTCTCCCAGATGTGGAGGTTGAGGGGGCACAGGCCAGCAAAAGGAAGGAGATAGCGTAGGCTGGAGATGATGTCCAGAGAACCCACAGGTTCCCACCTTTGAGTGGTGATCTGATCAGACACTGACCCGATCCACAGCATTTTCACTTCTGAGTCTATCGCTGGTCACACCAGCGATCCCGATTTTCTGTCCTGGGAAACAACAGGAACCCCACACGGAGAACCCCATCCCCTGCTTCTCTACAAAATCGGATTTCAGGGCAGTCAAAGAAGATGTTATAAATCAGGGATGAGCAAATACAGCCTGGGGGACAAATCAAGACTGTGGTGTATTTTTAGAAGGCTAATGCCATGAGCTAGTGAAACTGTTTTTTCCCTAAATTATATGTTGAAGCTCTACCCACCATATGACTGTATTTAGGGACGAGGCCTTTACAAAAGCAAATATTGTTAATGGGGGGTCATAAGGGTAGGGCCCTAATGCGGTAGAATTGGTGTCCTTACAATACAAGGAGACACCAGAGGCTTCTTTCTCTGCTATGTGAGGACACAGAGAAGGCACAATCTTCAAGCCAGGACAACAGTCCTCACCAGAAACTAACCCTGCTGGCACCTTGATTTCAGACTTTTAGTCTCCAGAACTCTAAGAAAAATAAATGTTGTTTGAGCCACACAGCCTGTGACATTTTGTTACAGCAGCAGACAAATATAGCTAAGAATCAATTTTATGTTTTTTAAAAAGCTGTGTACACAAAGAACATGGGACAGAGACCATGTGTGGCCCACAGAGCCTAAGGCAGTTTCCACCACCTGGTCCTTACAGAAAACACTGGTAGAGCTGGCTCTCAATGGAGACTGGCAGGCAAGGGGCCCAACGCTCTGGCCCTGGGTGCCAGGCCCAATTTGGCACCTCAGCTTCGTGACTTAGTAGCTAGACACCTGGACGAGTCCCTGAACTTCTCAGGTGTAAGCTGCCCTGACGTGACCATGAAGACAGCATCCTACTTCCGGCAGTCACACAGGACATGAGGAGAGGAGATATGGCCCAGAGAACCAGATGCAAGTGGCCCATCCGCACAGGGAAGGTGCTTTCTCTGTAGGGAGCCCGTAGGTCTCACCCAAAGGTACGAGGCCACATACCTGTGTGCATCCTCCTGAAGAGGCGAGTGCTATTCCTGGACCCATTTTATAGCTGAGAACACTGAGGGGCAAAAAGAGCCAAGGTAACCTAACTTACCTGAGATAGAACTGGCTGGAAACCCACCTCCATTTCCTCCTCAGACAGGAAGAAGGTGGTGTGCAGAGGGCAGATGTCCTCAGGAGGCAGTGCTGGGGGTGAGGGAACAATTAGGGATTCAGCCCCTGCTCAGTACCCCCACACTCTCGAGTCCACTCCAACCCCAAACAAAGGAGGGGAATGTACCAGTTGAGGGACATTCTGATGGGGTGTGAGGAACAGGGAGGTAGTACTGTGACCACATGGCACTCTTGTCCAAGGCTCTGAGGTCAGCCAAAGTGGCAAGACAACTTTCCGGTGGTGAAATGGGCTCAGCCTGCTCAGGTCTGGGCCTGTGGATCAACCTGGGCTGCCCCGGGCTCAAGGTAAATGCCCAGACACGTGCTGGGGTGTCTGAACTGTGATCCGACACAGATTTCCCTCTGCACACAAATAGAGGGGCCAGTTTTTCCTGTCATTTCAAGAGAATGAATGGGGAAGGTAAAGACAGGGTGTCAAAACAACTGCATGCTTTAAAAACATGCCAATGAAACAACTGGTTTGCAAAAAAAAAAAACCCCAAACAAAAACCCCAAACCCTGCACAACTGTCAAAGAACAGTGATACAGGACCTGGTTTCAAAAACAAAACAAATAAACCGCACAATTTAAATATGACGAAACATCAGTTTCCAAAAATGTGTGAAAAGGGGGTTATGAAAATCCTGAGAACAGCAAATGGCGCTCCAAAAGAGGGGTGTTTTTCCTTCAGGATATTCTGGAGGTGCCTCAATGCTACCCTAGTGCCTGGGGCATTTTAATAGAACAGAGAGCTGAGAAATAAAATCTCACTTATATGGTACTTCTGTGACTAATGAGCAAAGAAGCAAGAATATAAAATGGGGTAAAGACAGCATCTTCATCCCTGACTGCTGTGGCTCAGTGGATTGAGCGTCGGCCTGCAAACTGAAGGGTTGCTGGTTTGATTCCCAGTCAGGACACATGCCCAGGTTGAGGGTTTGGTCCCAAGTTGGGGTGTGTACACGAGGGGACCGACTGATGTTTCTCTCCTGCTCTTTCTCCCTCCCTTCCCGTCTCTCTGAAAATAAAGAAAGTCTTTAAGGAAAAAAAAAAAAAAAAAGCAGTATTTTCAATAAAGGGTGTTGGGAAGCCTGCCAGATACATGCAAAAAAATGAAAGTAGACCAGTTTGTAACTTTGTCTACAAAAATAAACTCAAAAAGAATTTTAAACTTTCTGACACTAGTCAAACCAGTAATTTTTAGATATGTGTCCTCAGGTAAGGGAAACACATGCAACAAAACAAAAAACAAACAAACAAAAAACCGGGATGACATTAAACTATAAAGCTTTTGGCCACAAAGGAAAGCATCAACAAAACAAAAAGGCAACTTACTGAATGGATATAGGTACTTTGTAAATGATATATCTGATAAGCATTTAGTATCCAAAATATATAAAGAATTCATACATCTCAACACTTAAAAATCCAATTAAAAAATGGCCAGAGGACCTGAATTTTTCCAGAGACCAGACATTTTTCCAGAAAGAACACGCAGATGGCCAACAGACATATGAAAAAGATGCCCAATAGCACTTAATCATAAGAAAGATGCAAATTAAGATAGAGTTATCACCTCACACCAGTCCGAATGCCTATCATCAATAAATCAACCAACAAGTGTTGGTGAGGATGTGGAGAAAAGGAATGCAGATTGGTGCCACTATAGAAAACTGCATGGATTTTCCTCAAAAAATTAAAAACAGAACTGCCTTATAACCCCAGTTCTGGATATGTATCTAAAGAAACCCAAAACACTAATTGGAAAGAATTTATGTACTCCCATGTTCCCTGCAAGATTATTTACAATAGCCAAGATGTGGGAGCAACCCAGGTGACCATCGATAGGCTAGTGGACAAAAGTGGTGGTACATACACACAAACGGAATATTACTTGGCCATACAAAAGAATGAAATCTTACCATCTGCTACAGCGTGAATGGACCTAAGTGAAATATATCAGAGAAAGGCAAACACCATCTGATTTTACTTACCTGTGAAATCCAAAACACAAAACAGAAACCAACTTATAGACACAGAGAATAAACTGATGGTTGCCAGATGGGCGGGGGGGGGGATAGGTGAAAAGGTCAAGGGAATTAAGGTGCGCAAACTGCCCTGGCCACGTAGCTCCGTTGATTAGAGCATCATCCCCACATGCAAACTTGTGAGTTCTAGCCCCAGTCAGGGTACATACTGGAGTCAACCAGTGAATGCATCAATGGTGGAACAACAAATTGATGTTTCTCTCTCCCTCTCTCCCATTTCCTCTCTCTAAAATCAATAAAAAAATTAAAAAGCACAAACTGCCCAGTATAAAAATAATCACATGGACGTAAAGTGCAGAATAGGGAATACAGTCAGTAATACAGTAATAACCGTGTATGGGGTCAGACGGGTACTAGACTTATCGAGGGGATCACAGGTATAAAAATGTCTAATCACTATGTTGTGTGCCCAAACCTAATATTGTATGTCAACTATAATTAAAAAAAAAAGCTTGAGTAAAAATTCACCAAGGCTTCGTGACTGAGTAGAAGCCAGGAGCTCTGCAGTCCCTGGCCCTAAGCACACTGTCACCCTGGCTCCCAGTTTTCCCCTGGCCCAGCCCACTGCCCTTGCCCTCTTTCCTGTCATTCTCCATCTGGGGCCCACCTCTCAGCCCCTCACTTGGGTGCTCTGCACAATCTGCTCCAAGCCATGGGATGCCCTCTCTGCCTTCCCCTGCTGGAGTCTGCATCCTGGGTGGTATGAGACTGGAAGGACACCAACACCTATTTCATCTCCTTCCCCTACAGCTGCAAGTCCTGGCTCTCACCTCCCCTTCCAGCCCCTCTCACCATGACCCCTTCAGTGCAGACACACCTCTCAATTTTCACTCCAGTGATGACCTTGGCCTTTTCCACCTTCCTGGCACACATATTCCCCTAAGCCCACACGCTCCCAAGTGGCTCCCTGCAACTTCTCAGAGGTTTTCCTTCTGGTTAAGGCAACTCCTGAATCCCAGTGCCCCACTCTTGCCCCTCACACAGCTGAGCCCTTGACAGAGTGTCTGACATGCCCAGGGTCCCCACACTAAGAAGGCTTCCCAGAACTTTAGATGATGCTCTCTTGTTCTGACACTCCAGCCCATCCCTGGGCAATCTCCTACTTTCTATGTCTATTTCCACCCTCTGATCCTCTTCATTGTCTGGGGAACACCCACTCTGCAGCCAAACTGCCTACTTGGAAAGTCCCAGCTCTATAACTTGCCTCTGTAGGGCCCCTAACCTCTCTGGGCCTCAGTTTCCTCCTCTGTAGACTTGTGGAATAGCAGTTACCTCATCATGCCTCTGTGAGAATTTAAATGAGTTGCATTTATAGAGCTTAATGCCATGTTGACACACAGTATGAGCACGTTTAGTCATGTAGATTATACTTGGACATAAAATTCCCCTTCCATATCTCATGCTGGACACAGGAGAGGGCTGGTCTGGCTGGGGACTGTGCAGGGCTGGGGAGGAGGCTCTTTCTCTTTATGTTTCCAGTTTCTTCTTTCCCTGACTTTGGCGTGGGGTTTCAAGTGCTGCCTCAAGCTTCATGACAAGCCTAAACCTCCCTCCCAGGCTTCTGACACTGCCATTCTCTACTCAACACCGCCCCTCTGCCCCCATGGAATCCTCAACTCAACAGAAGTGAGAGTGACTAGGAATTCCTTTTCTCTTGTTCCGTGACCTCCTTCATGGCTCCTTCTAGAAATAGAGCCCTGGATGGGTAGCTAGGTTGGTTAGAGTGTCATCCTCATATGCCAACGTGGTAGGTTCGAACCCAGATCACAACACGTAACAATCAACTGATGAATGCATAAATAAGAGGAACAACAAAGTGATGTTTGTCTCTAATATCAATAAATATTAAAAAATAAATGGAAACACAGAGTCTTCTCAGCAATTTCCACTCTACTGACGTTCTCCCTTGCACTGAGTTATTTCCACAGTGACATGATTTCACTTCCAGAGTCTCCTTGAAATCCAAGTCCTCATGCAAAGGACAGCTTCCTGTCCCTGCTGACCTCCAGTCCTGCTCACATCCCCAGCCCCTCCTCTCATCCAGCCCCTTACTTGGGGCATTAGCACACACAGCCACTGTAGGCCCCCCTCCCAGATTGGTGTTGCTGATGTTGTTTGCTCTGCCTAGGCTGTCCCTAACTCTTTGTTCACTTGGAAAACAAGTGTTTCTTCAAAGTGAGCACAACATTCACGTACCAGTGGAAGAAAACGTGGCCGTGTTCTGGGACTGGGGTGTCCTCTGGGTTACAGGGTGTGGATGTAAGTAAGGGCGTCCAAACCTATAGAGAACTTTTATAATTTACTTGAGCCAAACAGAGAATACACCTGGAGCATGATCTCAACAGACTGAGAAAATACTTTCCAGAAACGAGTTTGCAACTTTTAAACATTCGGAATTAAAAAGGGACTGTAAGGAAGATTACATAGAGTGGGTAGAAAGCAAGGCAGAGATCGGGGAATGTCTAGCTATTTGACAAGAAGGGGGCACTTCAAAGGTGTGCTAACCTGCTAACCGAGATGCACAGAAACATCGGACAGGGCTGGCTTAAGACAAAGATAAGCTTTTTCCTAAGGAAGGTACAGGCCTGGGGCGTGACTACCTGCCAACACCTGCCCAGTTAGGAATTTATGACCTTATCTCCCCATGAAGTTGTTCTCACAGTACTCCTTTGTCATCCACGAGGCGTAATTCCCCAGACGGCTGCTAGGAGGCTCTTGGCTACCACCAACTGCAGAGAGAGCCTCCTGGGCGTGAGAAGTGTGCTTTAACAGGGAGGAAAGCGGGAGGCACGATTCAAGACTGGGTGGGAGGCCCCAGAACCCCAAACGCCGGCCTGAAATCTTCCACAGCAGCTCTCCATCCCGGGCCTGCTTTGCGGTAGGAGGATCAAGCAGAGCAGCCCCAGCTCCGTCCTACAGCAGAAGGGACTCATATGGGCGCTGCTGCTGGAGGGGCCCCTGCCGGGCCCTGCTCCCTACGGGTTCCTGCAGCCGGAGGGGCTTGATTCTTACAGACCCCTGCCTGGCCCCGCATGAGGAGGTACGCGAGCCAGGCCCGCTGCCTCCTCCGACGCTGCCCAGGTCACTTCGGCCAGATCCTGCAACCCGCCCCGCCCGCTTACAGCGGAGCCTCCCTGCTTTTCCCGCCTGCTTGACTCACCTGAGCGGGGGAGGTAATGGCGGGGTTTCCGGTGGACGGCGGAAATGCGCCTGCTCAGCGCCTCCAACTACAAGTCCCAGAAGGCCGAGCGCTGGAGGCGGTTTCTCGCCCTTATCCTCGCGGACGCGCTTCTCCTCCCAGATCTGAGTCGACGGGCGGACCCAATTCCACTTTTCCGGCGTCCGAGGCCGATGCCTCAGCAACTGGGGCGACCGACGTCGGGAGCGGGTTTCGCGTGCCAACTGCGCTCGGCCTCCTTCGCTCAGGGTCGTTTCCCCGGACCTGCTGTGTGTAAATGAAGACTGCCTGGCGGGTGAGCAGGGCAGCCCGCCACCGTCCCGTGCGTTTGGCGGAGGCTGAAGGGCTGGGCACAAGGACAATGACAAACGTGAAAGACCGCCGCAGGCGCCCTGTTTGCATTTTATCGAGGGTAGAAGTAAGAGGGTGGCTGACTAGAGGGGAGCCCACAGTCTGTTGGGCGCTGGGGAGTCTGCCCCATTGGTCAAGATGGTGGCAAGGGGAGTTTCTTAGACTGAGCGTGTCACAAGCTAGAAAAACGAATGAATAGGGACCCCCCAGTGCTCCAGAAGCTAGAAATATGAGTAGATAGGGTCCCTAGAGCGGAGAAAGCTAAAAAGATTAATGGATAGGGCCCAAGCCTGCTAAAAGCTAGAAAGATGAATGGATAGGGCCCCTGGCCTGCCAAAAGCAAAATTATATGGATAGAAGAAAGAAAGCCCTCGCCTCCCTATCCCTATAAGAACTGGGGGCTTGAGCAGGAAAAGGAGATGATCTTTGAGACAGGAGTTCACCATTCACCCAGGTCGTGCGGCTAAAATCTCTTTTCTTTTCCACCACACCTTCTTCATGAGATTGGCTTTCCTTGTGGCAAGCAGCCGAACCTCCGTTTTGTTCCGTTACAGTCCTATGTGATTGTTTGGGGGAGCCTATTTGTCTCTCTTCCCTTTGCTCCTAAGTAGTACAGGGGCAAACATCAGGGAGGCTGGCAGTTAGTGACCGAGTCTTGACTAACTTGGTCCTATTGTTGCAGAGGTGGTGGGCCAGAGTGGTGCGGGCTTTGTATGTGTATTCAGTCATTGCATTGCATGTAGGATGCAGTCTGACCCACCACCCATCCTTTTGGTGGGAACCACTCCTGCTCTTCTCAGACATCACTCATGGTGAGCTCCTGGATTGTGTTCTTGTGTGGGGGTGTTCCTGTGACTCATCTGGGACAGACCTTGCCGGTTGCTTTACCCAAGACCCACCACTTTCTTACTCGGGTGCTGGTTGCCTGCTAACATGACCCTGCCTTTTGTATATTCTTTCAGAAAGTCTGGAATCTAACTTCCAAAGGGAGAGTCTTGATGGTCTCATGCCTCTTGTGTTTTGTTTGAATTAGGAGAGGGCTTTCTGGCCAAGGGGAAATAAGTGTGCTGCGGGCTTCTGGGGAAGTGTTCCTCCCTCTCAAAAACGGACATAGGGCACTAGTGTGTCCCCTTTTATTCCCTCTGAACATTGTTGTCTGTGTGTAATGTGTGGAACGGAACCACCCTGCCAGCACAACGAATCCAGCCCAAGAGGCAGTCAACATGCTGAGAATGGCAGAGCAGAAAGATGGAAAGGACCACAGTAATGGGGTCCTCCTTGAGTCAACAAATATTGAATCAACTAATATTGCCTATGCTTACCTATGAATGTATTTCTAAAAGAAAATTATTTTTGTCCAGAGTAGGAAAATTTATAGAGAAAGCATAACAGTGGTAGCCTAGGGCTGGGGGAATTTAAGGGGAAATGTGAGTGACTGCTAAATGGGTATTTTGTTTTTGAGGAGATGAAAATGTTCTGAAATTGTCATGATGGTTGTATAACCCTGAATATATTAAAGACCACTGAATTGTACAGATTAAATAGGTGAACTGATTATGAATTATGTCTCAGTAAAGCTGTTTAAAATACATGTTACCAACACCTATTGGAAAAAAAGATAAAATGGGGAGAAAATGAGTATTAAATAACTACAAAATTATTAACACTTAAAACTAGTAGCAGTTGGCTGGAGTGGCTCAGTGGATTGAGCACCGGCCTGTGAACCATAGTCTCTGGTTTGATTCCCAACCCAGTCTGGGCAAGTGCTTGGGTCGCAGGCCAGATCCCCAGTAGGGGGGCGCTCAAGAGGCAATGGATGGATGTTTCTCGCCCTCTCTCCCTCCTCTTCTCTCTAAAAATAAATAAATAAATAAAATGTTAAAAAAAAAAAAGTAGCAGTAATTACTTAATAGCAAATACCCAGTATTTAAATTAACCCCAATTATATCAAATGTTTTACATTTTGCTTTTCAAACTAGGATTTGAACAAGGTTCACACCTTGAAACTGGTCCCAGGAAAAGCAAGGGAAAAAGAAATGACACCATAATGCTACCATTACCAAAATCTAGGATGTAGTAAATCCAATGGGAGAAATGTACCTGGTTTCAACAAATAAAGTAAATGGAACCCTGGCTGGTGTAGCTCAGTGGATTGAGTGCAGGCCTGTAAACCAAAGGGTCACTGGTTCAATTCCTAGTCAGGGAATATGCCTCTGTTGCTGGCCAGGTGCCCAGTAGGGGGCGCTCAAGAGACAACCACACATTGATGTTTCCTTCTTTCTCCCTCCTGTCCCTTCTCTAAAAAATAAGTAAAATCTTTAAAAAAACCCCCTCAAACCTACTTTTAAAGGGGTCTTTATTTTTGTCAAAATAAACATGAGTTAAATAAATTTGGTTGAAACAAAACAATATTGCTTTAATTTTAGCCAGATATTGTTGCTTCTGAAAGCCTGTTCTTTTTGTTAAGAAGAATTACTATCAAAGTATGAGAGAGGATAAAAAGCCAACTAGCACCAAATCAAGATATCCTTGATATCAGCACTCTGATGGAAAACCCAAAAGGGAGCCTCTTTCTTTTGAGGGTTGGTAGTATTTAATTTAGTTGATCATCTACAGTTCCTGGGGTAATTTAGAGTGAAAATGGGATTATCTTTCATCGACCACAAGAGGTAGGGACATCATGGAATTCTGGGGCTTGGGTATGGTCATCCTGGGATGGGAGATCAGTTTGTTAATTAATATATGCAACAAACATCTTTTTCCTTTTAAAATTTTTATTTTTTAGGGAGGGGAAGTTGGGAGAGGGAAACATTGATGTGTGAGAGAGACACCAATCAGTTGCCTCTTGCATGCCCCCAGCTGGGGCCCTAGCCCAAAATCCAGGCATGTGCACTGACCAGGAATCAAACCAGTGATCTTTCAGTTTGCAGGACAATGCCCAACACACTGAGACATACCAGGCAGGGCTTCAGCAAACATTCTTAAGGGGAGAGTAGTGAACAGCCAAACCAAATCCCTACACATGTGAAGCTCATGTTCCAACCAGGAACTATAATTCCATTGGTGATGGCAGGGCAGTGAGAGCTGTGAGGGGCTAAGTCAGGGAGAGGAATTAGGGCATGAGCAGATGGTCATGGGAGCCATCCCAGAGAGAAGGAAGTGTTCCACCAAAGAAGATGGAGCCACATCATTCTTTATGACCTCATCTCATTGGGAGTCACATGGCATGATTCTGTTGACACTACTGATTGAAACAAGCCCAATTTCTAGGGAGGAATGGCAAAGAATTTGTGGCCACATTTGAAACTGCCACAGATGGGAAAGCAGTCAGCTCACCTTCAGTAAACTTTTCACAACAAATATGACATTTCAAGATGAAGTGATCTCATTTGAGGACATGGCTGTGAACTTCACTAGCCAGTGCTAGGCACTGTGAGGAAACCACTCCCCAAGAAAATCATTGGGACTTAGAGGAGCTGCTGACCTTCTACATGGAGAACTGTTCCTCTCTAGGAAAGGCCTCAACTCACATGGTGGGAAGGCAGCAGCACCCAGGTTAAATTCTTTAACCCTGGATGTTTTCCTGGCTTGGAGAAGCCAAAAGTGCCATGATCAGATTGTGGAAATGATTAAATGATAGCAGCCATGAGCCCTGTGTCTGAAGAGTCTGGAGAGGGCAGCACTCAACCAGTATCTGTTGAAAATAAGTACTTTTGACCAGAGGCTTAGAAAATGTTTTGAAATGTTACGTGCAATTCAAGAGAACAAAGTGGTAGTGGAGCAAGGGATGGAATTGGTTGCAGGTTACAAGTTGTATGACATAGAGAATTTTAATGTCATCCCATGTGAAACATGGACATCACATACATGCCCTAGTTTTGTCAGCATCTTGTTGATTAACTTGGTGACAGACATTGGGTCATCCCTCCCTCAAAGGAGTCCCTCAGGAAAAGCTGAAATGTGAAGCAAATGAACATGCCCAGGAGGCTCCCAGGCTTGCCTGGGGATTCCAGCCCTCTAGGCCTCCAATGCTTGCTCTCAAGGTTCCTGTTCCCTGCATCTTTTTTTAAATCCTCACCCAAGGATATGTTTTTATAGGTTTTATAGAGAGGAAAGTGGAGAGACATGGAAGTGAGAAACATCAATTAGTTGCCTCCCTTACATGCCCTGACTGGGGATTGAACCTGGAACCTACCTAACTTTATCCTGCCATAAGGAATGGAATGACACCCTCCTCACTTGGAATCTTGGACTGGAGGAGCTGTGGCCTTCCACAGAATCTGCTAGAACTGGTCTGACATGAAAAGATTTATTTAAGTAAAAATACACATGAAGATTCTGCCACAGAAATATATGGTTTATTTATCTATCTTCCCTTTTTGTCCTTGTTCACACACATAAATACTTTACCACAAATATAATATCAGTGCATACTTTTTCATTATAAGCAATTCTCAGGTTTCACTAATACCACTTTTAATGACCATATTATAACTGCAAATCAACTGAGTAAAAAGTTAAATCTGTTTTTCCAGCTGTTATATTCATTATCAATGACACCGCACCAGTTAATTAGGGGCAGTCTCCCTGGTTGTCCTTTGGTCTCAAGAACATCATCCTTCAACACTTTTCAAGTCCCAATCACACTCATTTATGTTCTGATGCAGGACTGGGTTGAAAAGACAGCATTTCTTCAACAGGCTTTAGCACTATGAGGTAGGTGTTTCTTCTTGCATTTCACCCCACTGTGCGTCTTCCGATGCCCTATGAGGTGTGAGCTCTGGGTGAAGGCTTTTCCACATTCGTTACACATGTAGGGGCGCTCCCCGGTGTGGGTCCTCTGATGCCTGACGAGATGGGAACTCTGGCGGAAGGCTTTTCTGCAGACCTGACACTGGTAGGGCTTGGCTCCAGTGTGAGTCCTCACATGCTGGGAGATGGCCGAGCGGTCGTTGAAAGTCCTCCCACACTCACGACATTTAAATGGTCTCTCTCCAGTATGAATTCTCTGATGCTGAGTGAGGGAGGAGCTCTGAATGAAGGCTTTCCCACAGTCCTGACACACATAGGGCTTCTCTCCTGTGTGGATTTTTTTGTGTACGGAGAAGTATCTTGGGTTGCAGAAAGTTTTACCACATGCACTGCATCGGCAAGTTTGGCTCCCCTTATGAATCCTCGTAAATGTAACCTGTTGGGTGCTCCGGCCAACGATCCCACAACCACTGCTTTCCCTGGCTTTGTTCCCTTTGCGGCTCTTCTGATGGATTTTTTCATGGGAATTATGCGTCACCTTTTTAACCCGTGAGCCACGCTTGCGCAAGCGTTTCTTAGGTAGAGTTTTTTGGAGTGAAACATGGCTTGGGTCAAGACCCGTGTCTGCCTGGGATCTGGGGCTTTCACAGTGCTGCTTCTGAGAGAGGGATTCCGCCTGAGTCAGCCCCACATGTTTCAATGTTGTGTCCTGAGCTTCTGGGGCCCCACCCTGCAAGTCATCTCCTGAGGCAGAAGACAGGACCTCGGCCCTTGAGGGTTTGTCCACTTTCCGGTCATGTGCTGGTTCTGCCCCAGGAGTAGGAGACTTTGGGGTTAACTCTTTGCATTCCAATGTATTCTCCCACCCTGAAAAAAACCAAAAGGTGTGGATTCTGCACAGAGAAAATGCTGAAGGGGCTGAGAATATGCTATAATTACTTATTCAAAACCTGGGGGATTTTTTTTTACCCCCAAGTACAGTCTTTTAACCTGGGGAAAGAGAATGAGAAAAGCAGTAAAGCAGCAAAGCGGGGAACACTGAGCTTGGAGATCAAGGGCTGGGCCGAGGGCTGGAGTATTTGTCTAGTTCTCCAAAGTCCTGTGTTGACCTCACACATCCGCAGAGTGGATAGGTCAGTCCTTCAGTGGACCTGAAGATGCCTCTGTCCACACAACACCCACCCCTTTAGGTCCACAGTACCAGTTAAAAGCCCTGGATGGAGCAAGAGACACTTGAGGGCACGCCCATTCCTTGAGTTGGGCCCAGAGTAGGTGAAATCACGAACTCAGGGTCCCTGTGGCATCCCTGGTCTGTCCTGGGATGGTGGCATGCCCAGTGTGGTCAAGGCCTTACCCACGGAGACCAGGTGTCTGAAGGTCTCCAGCATCACGTCGTGGTATTCGGTCTTTTGTGCTGGGTCCAGCAGATCCCATTCTTCCCTGTTGAAGTCCACAGCCACATCCAGGAAGGTCACTGGTTCCTGCAATGCCAAACATTGTGCGTCCACTCAACATAAGTCAGGAAGTCATCCAAGAGGACAGAAAGCAGACCACCTGGGATATCCTGAAAGAACTTGCTGTGCAGGGAGGGGATGCTTTTCCCTTGGGGGTTTGCTGAAAACACTGACTTGGAAGAGGTCCAATAGGTCTCTCACAAAACCAGAGTTTGAGGCTGGAGGCAGAGTCCCTACTTCACTAAGAGCTGCAAATAATACAAGCAAACTGCCTCTGCCAAACCACACCTGTGTCCAGCTCACCATTCCCTACAACTCCCCACAGGAGTCCCACTGATGGACACAGCCCCCATCCCTGCCATATGGAGAGACAGGCGCTGCAGCGGGATGAGGCTGTCCCCAGGCAGCTGTGATCAGTCCTTTCTGAGGAAATGACAAGAACCACAGGAGGAAGGGAGAGGCCTCCCCATTGCCCTTTGCCTGGATCTGGGAGGCATTTTGCCCACCGGGGGCAGAGCCACAGATGGTCTGAGTAGAGACCTCCCATCCCCTGGGAGCTCCTGAATACAGCCTTGCCTGGAGCCCACCACAGAACGCTCACTACACGAGGGACAGCAAGCTCACACTGATGCTTGAGCCAGGTGTAAGCAACTTCCAGCAGAAGCAGCCCTGACTGATGCCACATATACACAGTGGCTGGGTCACACTATGTGAGACTCAATGACCCTCTTTTGTCCACACCCCAGCTCTGTATTATTCTGAAGCAAACCTTAGACTCTGTTTCAATCATAAACACCTAACTATTAATTCTGAATGACAAGGGTTTTCCTGCCCTTCATGCTCATAAATTTCAAAAGGTCTGGCCTGGAGGCTTCAGGGTGGGTCCACCTCACAGCAGATGCTGTGACCAGAGCAGGAAAGGGTGACACTCTCCACGCACCTCAGGTAGTGCCTTCGATGGGCAAGTAGTCCCCTTCTCCTCCTTTTCCTCCTGCTGAGCTGTGGTCTCCAGAGAGCAGGTGGGGTCCACGTCAGGCAATGCTGGGAGCAGACGTCAGCACAAGAAGTAAGCTGGGTGTTGTCAGCACAAGGACAGCCCATGTCTTCCCGGGATCTGTGGGGCCTCCTCAGGTCCCCATTCGCATCAGCCACTAGCCTCACACCTTCTCAAGGGGCAAAGATCCCATTTCTGTGTCTTCTGAGTTCTCCATGCTCCCCTGTCACCATGTAGAGGGTGGGACTTCCCCTGACTCCCGAGACCAGACCCACTCTCCCAATACACCCATCTTTTAAAATATATATATTTTATTTATTTTTAGAGAAGGGAACGGAAGGAGAAGTAGAGGGAGAGAAACATCGACGTACGAGAAATATATCAATCAGTTGCTTCTTGCATTACCCCAACTGGGAACCCAGCCTGCAAGCCAGGAATGTGCCCTGACCAGGAACCGAACTGGCCACACTTCGTTTTGCAAGCTGGCGCTCAATCCACTGAGTCACACCACCCAGGCCTCACCGTACCCATCTTGATGGGAATTTTACCAAGTATCCTCCACCTTAGGAAACAGCCCTGCTCAGCCTCACCACCCCTCTCAATTTCAACTTTGCTCACACATCCACACATGGTCTGTGGGCTTCTGAAATGAGTCCACCCTCACTATCAAGGGGCACACACAATGTGGCCCAGGCTGGCCCACCAGGCCATCACTTCCAACTGGCCACAAAGATGGATCACAGATGAAAACAGTGCCCAGCAGAGTCAAAGAAACTTTTGGGAGGATGTTTACAAGAAATTCCATGCAGGGAGGCCCCAAAGGGAGAAAGCCTGCCTGTTAGTGAAGCCCACAGCAGCCAGCAGCAGGACAGAGAGAGAGAATAAGTCCTGAGGCCACTATTGGAGCCCCTGGGTCCAGCCATGCCTGAAGCTAGGCCACCCTGGGACTTTTTCAGTACATTCTCCTCCCTTTGGACACTTAGTGGCAGTCACACCCAAAAGCTGACATGGTGACCATGAACACAGGATGCTCAGGGTTCTCTGGAAGGCCTCTTCCCGCTGATCTAATACTAACTAAATGCACTTACCCCAAGTCATCACACACACGAAGACTCACTGACTGACCATACAAGTGATCTATTCATTTTCTATTGTTCCTGTGACAAGTTGACACAAGGCTCCAAGTAACACAGATTTGCCACTGTACAATGATCTCTGCCTGACACAAGCCTCGTGGCACTGAAAGCAAGGTGTTGGCATGACTCTGTCCCTTTCAGAGGCTCTAGGGGAGAATCTGTTCCTGGCCTTTCCCGTTTCTAGAGGCTGCCCAATCCTAGGCTCATGGCAGCTTCCTCATATCACCTCTGCTCCTGTCAGTTGTCAGAGCTCCTCTGCCTCTGACCCTCCTGCCTGCCTCTCCTAAGAACCTTTGTGATGACACTGGGTCCACCCAGGTAGCTGAGGACAATCCTCCAATCTCAGGATCCTTAACTTAATCATGTCTACAAAGGCACTTTGGAAGGTAACATATTCACAGGTTCAAGGGATGAGGGTGTGGACAGCCTAGACTCAGCAAAGAGAAGGAGACACCACCACTGCCTCCACAGTGGCTTCTCCCGGATGCCCTGGCCCCTGCATCCCACCCTCCACCTTGGATTCCACCCACCACCAAATTACAAAAGTCATTTAGTCAATCATTTGTTCGTTTAAGAAATGTCTTCTGGGCACCCACTAGATGCTACTTGGGGTGCTGAGGTGAGCAAAAAATGTGTCTGTGCTCCACAGAACTTGGCACAACTCTGTTGAGAAACCCAGTCTCATGGAGTCAGCTCCCAAATGCAACCCCCCAGCTACCACCATGGTCACTCCTCTCAGCAGGAATGGTCACAGCTCAGGGTGGCCCACAAGCCACATGCTGCAACCTGGGGAATCTTAGAAAGTTCTATCAGATCCTGCCACCCTCCCCGAAACTCAGGGGTCAGTTCCTGCTGCGTTAGAGTAACACTTGCCAAGGGCCCTGCTAGCCTGCCTTGTGCTCCTTGTGGTACAGACCTACCCAGTCTCTGATTCTGGAACATACAGACAGGTCCTATGTGGGCCTACACAGGGGATGCTTGCCTGCCTGACACATCTGTCCTGCTGCCTCTTGAGCTCTGCTCTGCACCAGGTGTTGGCTACAGCAAGTTGGCTTCCACAGGCCCCACTGCCAGGACCTCCAATGACACCTGTCTCATGCACATTCATTTGTCAAATTCCCGTTTTTCCTGCTAGACTGAAAGCTTGCTGAGCCCACGAGTTCTGTGTTTCTTGGTTACCATTTACCCACAGCCCCCACCAAAGTGATGTTAGAAGGCACCCAGAGATATGCCATTATGACTAAAGTCAGGGTTTCTACTGGCTCCGGGGGGGACAATGAAGGACTTTATCTGAGAGCTTCCATCAGAGGCCTGTGGATGGAGAATTCCTTACATAATAATGAAGTGCCAGGGGCCACCCAATGGTTTTGGTAGCTGCGAGGTGGGACCTGAGACCTTTCGTTTACACAAGTGGTTCCAGGAAGGAGACCATTCTCAAAGACGTTGATTTAGAGGTAATAGGAGGTATGCCAGCAAGGAAGTGCCTCGAGCTCTGATTCACGAGCACATGGAGAAGGCAGATGTCCTCGGTATAGATGCAGTAGGTATGACCCCCTCCATCCTCCAAGATGCCCCCACAAAATTGTCTCCCACTCCACACTTCCACTGCACTCACCTTCCTCCTCAGATATCCAGGTTACATCCTCCACCAGGGCTACTGCCTCCTGGCAGTCCTCCGGGTGCTGTGACTCCACCCACACCCGGAGTTTCCCAGGCAGCGTGCTCAGGAACTGCTCCAGCACCAACAGTTCCAGTATCTGCTCCTTGGAGTGCGTCTCGGGCCGCAGCCACTGGTGGCA
The DNA here is from genome assembly GCF_022682495.2 of Desmodus rotundus. Classification (NCBI taxonomy): domain Eukaryota; kingdom Metazoa; phylum Chordata; class Mammalia; order Chiroptera; family Phyllostomidae; genus Desmodus; species Desmodus rotundus. Next base: position 52,302,716 of record NC_071398.1, on the reverse strand, counting down.
AAGCTTGCGGAGCTGGGCCAGGGCTTCTCGGGGCCCTGCTGCCTCCTCAAAGCGGAACCCCCGGAACCTGTGGCGTGCAGCCTCAGAGTTAGCTGGATGGCCGTCTAGTGGTTGAGTGGGCTCCCAGAAGACCTCTGGGCTCAGGCCCTCATCTTCAGCATACAGGGCCCGGATCTGGGCATTCCGTGAACGAGCTACCTCCTGGTTGAGTGTGAGAACTTCAACAACCTCGATCTTCATCAGGGGTTCCTCAGCAGGAAAAGGATCCAAATGAGGGTACAACTGAGTCTTAGGACACTCTGAAAGTCAAAAGCAGAGCAAGACAGATGACCAAGAAGTGTATGGAAAGACGTTCAACATCATTAGCCACCCAGAAAGTGCTAAATAAAACCACATGAGATACAATCTCACATAATAGGTCATGAACATGAACTAGGGAGGTTATTGCAAAGAGGGAGGGTAAAAACTGGTGGTGATTAATTGCATGGTGACTCCAAAAAATAAAACAGTGTCCTGGCAGGGTGGTTCAGTTGTTTGGAGCGTCATCCTGTACATCAAAAGGTTGTGTGTTTGATCCCCAAACAGAACACTTAGGTTGCGGGTTCTATCCCTAGTTGGGGTGTACACAAAAGGCAACTGATCGATGTTTTTTTTTCTCACTTTAATGGTTCTCTCTTTTCCCCTTCCTCTTTCTAAAATTAATAAAAAAACATCCTCCAGTGAGGATAACAACAACAACAAAAAGGAATGAAGTACCAATACATGCTACAGCATGTATGAATGCTGACATGCTTTTTGAAAGAAGCCAGACACAAAAGGCCATATATTATGTAACTTCATTTATTTGAAATGTTGAGAGTCTTAACCTCCCTGGTTAAGGGTGGTTAAATGTTGGGTTGGTTCCATTTTCCCTCTTATTCCCCGCTAATAAACCCTACTCCTTTAAAAAAAAAAAAAAAAAGTCGAAAATATACAAATACATACGAATGGAAAGTAGTGTTTTTTTTTAATATTTTTTTTAATTTATTGAATTAATAAACATTAATTTATTGAAAAAGAGAGGAAGAGGAAACGAAATATCACTTTGTTGTTCCACCCATGTGTGCACTCATTGGTTGTTTCCTCTGTGTGTCCTGACCAGGGATCAAAACCACAACCTTGTCATATAGGGATGACGCTCCAACCAACTGATCTACCAGCTAGGGATAGATTGGTGGTTTCAGGAGATGGGGGATTTGAAGGGTTTGGGGCTAATACCTAATGGATATGAGGTTTCTTTTTGGGGATGATGAAAATGTTCTAAATTTAGATTGTAGTGATTTATGCACAGCCTTGTGAATCCAGTAAAAGCACTGAATTGTACACTTTATGATATGTAAATTACCTCACTACAGCAAGGGAAAAAAAGAGAACAAGAGCCAGTAAGGGTTGAGAAGAGACCTATGATGCTGTATATGCCTGTTGCCCACAAGGGGAACAGAACCTGATCCTACCTCCATGGGGGCCACTGTTTGGGCAAGGCAGGGGCTCTGTATCCTAGCATGGCATCCACAAGAGCACACACTGAAGAGAGCTACAGGATCACTCTGAAATGCTACGGAGGGTGCACAAAGCAATAGGAAACAAGGATGCTCTCTACACCTTCAAGAAGAAATACCAATTCTAAAAGACTTAAAGACTTAAAAAAAATAAATACAACACACATGTGCCCTGGCTGGTATGGCTCAGTGGCTTGAGCACCAGCCTGTGAACCAAAACCATAACCTGGGTTTCTGGACAGGTTGCTGGTTCGATTTCCAGTTAGGCTGCATGTCTGGGTTATAGGCGAGGCCCCGGGTTGGGGGCATGCATGCAAGAGGCAACCAATCGATGTATCTCTCACACACCTCACTTTCTCCCTCCCTTCCCCTCTAAAATCTTTTAAAAAACACACACACAAAGTATTATAATTTATTATAAGTATAAAGCCCTGACCAGGTGATTCAGTTGGCTGGAGCATTATCCCATGCACCAAAAGATTGTGGGTTCAATCCCTGGTTGGTGAGTATACAGGAGGCAATCAATTGATGTTTTTCTCTTTCTAAAACCAATAAACAGCCCTAGCTGGTATGGCTCAGTGGATTTAGTGCCAGCCTGAGAACCGAGGGGCCGCCAGTTTGATTTCCAGTCAGGGCACATAACCTGGGTTTCTGGACAGGTCCCTGGTTGGGGGTGCACGAGAGGCAACGGACTGATGTATCTCTTGCACATTGATGTTTCTCTCTCTTTCTCCCTCCCTTCCCCTCTCTCTAAAAATAAGTAAATAAACTTTACAAAAGTTAAGAAAATAGTATATATTTGATCATCTGAATGACCAAAACATATTTCTCATATGTATCGGGTCTTCATCAACAGTTCCTGGCTCACAGCTCCAGGTGTCCTGTTCTGTTAATGAGGTGACTTTTGAAAAGCATGTGGGGATAAGGGATATTTGCCACAAGACTAACCAATAGCCAGTGATTAATCAATCATACCTATTATAGTGAAGCTTCCATAAAACCCCAAAAGGATGGGGTTCAGAGAGCTTCTGGGTTGAAGACGTGGAGGTTTGGGGACAGTAGTAACCTGGACTGGGTATGGAGGAGGCTCTGAGGAAGGGGCCTTCATACCCAATCCAGGATATAACTCCCTTTTCTGGAGTTATATCCTTTTATAATGAAGATAATTACAAGTAATGTTTCTGAGTTCTGTGGGTAAATTAGTCAAACCTCAGGAGTGGGTTGTGGGAACCCGATTTACATCCAGTGGATTAGTGTACAGGTACAACCTGGAATTGCTTCGCATTCTGAGTTGGAAGAAGTGGTTGGCACCTTCACTCCACAGCCAGTTGGTCAGAAGCAGAGCCTGGGCTTATGGCTTGCATCTGAAATGAGTGTGTGCACGTGTGTGTTTGGCAGAGTGGGAGGGTGGGGGCTGCCGACTTGTAGGACTTAACCTGTGGAATTTGATGTTATATCCAGGAAAAAGTGTCAAAATTGACTTGAGACCCTGCTGGCGTCTGAGAATTGTCTGCTGGGGTGAGGAAATATACCCCCTCTCAGGTGGAACTGGTTCTGGGAACAGTTTAAACTGTAAATAACCATGTTTTATGATTCATTCCTAACTACATTTGTTTTTAAAATAAAGTATGGCTGACCTCAAGAGCAAATAAGCACCCTTGAAGTTATGTGTAAGTGGTTAACACAACTCTACTTGGAAAGGAACTTACAGTATGAACTCAAGACTTAACAAAGGATACCCTTGTACTATCCTCAGGTTAATCTGCTCATGGTCTGGGAGCTACTGGGAGATGAAGATGGATGCAGACAGGGTGAGAATGAATATTCAGAGAGACAAAGGCCATACCACATGTGAGAACAGAATTCTGACAAATGGCAACAAGCCGACTGGGTGGGGTCTTGGTTAGTGACCTCCAGTTTCTCTTTTTTTGCCCCCCAAGTCCAAATCTCCAACCATAACCTTCCCGTTTTCACATAAATCGTCCCCCCTTCCTGCCTTCCTTACCGTTTCTAACAGAAGATATGCTGGCTGAGCCCCTTGATACAACGGCTCTGCCTGTCTGCATTTGGGTGGGTTCATTTCCACAACACACATTACCTGAGCAATGCTGGAAAACACGGTTCACAAAAACTACGAAAGATTCCCACAGAGGCATTAAAAATCACATTGAATAAAAAAAGAAAATCACCCTGCGCACAGGCCTGCGAACCAAAAGGTCCCTAGTTCCATTTCAGTCAGGTCACACGCCTAGGTTGCAAACCCCAGCCCCGGTAGGGGGAGCGCGGGAGGCGACCAACCCAGGTACCACTGCAGTGCTGTTGTTTCTCTTCCTTACTTCCTCCCTTCCCCCTCTAAAAATAAAAAAACACATTTAATGTCATTATTAGAACATAGGAAAGCTCCTACGTGTGAAATAAAAAAGAAGGGCAGAAAATCACTATTGAGGAGCAACTGCGACTGCTTAAAAAAAAAAAAAAGAAAAAAGCCCTGGCTGCTGTTGCTCAGTGGGTTAAACACCCGCGGGGTAATGGAAACGTCGCTGGTCTGATTCCCGGTCAGAGCACATGCCTGGGTTGCCAGCCAGGTCGCCGGTCGGGGTGGGGGGAAGTGCGGGAGACAATAGATCAATATTTGTTATTCTCTCCCTCCCCCTCTCTCTCTAAAGAAAAAAAAAATCTTTAAAAATAAAGTGAAGGCGACGTTAAGAGAAGTGGGGTATTTCTCGGTGTCTGCATCCTTCCAGCACCTGCTGCCTTTGCCGCGCGCGATATCAACAGGTGCCGGAAGGCCGGGGGTTCAGAACGCCTCCCGCTCTTCTGGGCGGCAAAACCGGTGAGCGACTACACCCTGCCCGCGGCAGCAATTTCCGCTGGGCGCTGGAGTACGTCACTAGCACGACGGCACACTACAACTCCCAGGAAGCTCCGCGGCGCGATTTCCGGCGCCGCCTCGCTGGACTTCTGCTTGCAGCTCTGGGGACGCCCAGGTAACCAGTTCGGCGAGTTGCGGGGGTCTTGTCCCCGACGTACTCCGCTCCCGTCCCCTCCCACGACCCCCAAGTCAACACCAAGTACAGCGGCGACGCAGGTGCAGCCTCCGCGCACATCCCCCTGATCTGTGTCCCTCTTCGCCGCACCGGGTTCCTAAACTTTCATCTTTCTCCGCCCCCCGCCACGCCCGCCCTTCTCGAAGGGCGCCGTTTCCCCTCCTCCCAGCGTCCTTCAAACCTGGCCGGTCCCGGTTGCCGAGTCTCAGTCTCGCAGACCTCACAGGTGCTGCGGGTAGCCAGCGCGCCACCCAGGAAGTGAGCGGCCCTGGCCAGCATTAGTCCAACGCGGGGTGCGGCCGCCCCAGGATGCCCCTGGGCGCCCCGGGTTGCGCAACAGATGTGACTTACGCACATCGCAATTCTCGGCCGTCGCCACACACTTCTGCCCCACGTTTAAAGTGTTTTTTCCTCCTTGGTAAGAATGACAGGCGTTTGACCCGTCTTCCAACCTCTACTTCGAACAAGACCTTCTGAATGTTTCCTTTGGGGACCGTTCCTAACTCACTAATAAATATCTGCTGTTATCTTTAGAATTTAACCCCCTCCCTGTTCTTTAGGATTTCTGGGGTTCATCCCCACCCCCAAATTCTGGATTTTAAAGTATTGTTCATTTCTTTTTCTTCAAGCAGATGCCTGTAAGGATTAAAATTCCCCTGAGGGTAATTCAAAAGCCTGGGACAGCGACCTGACATGTGCCCCCTCCCCCGATACAGGATTTGGGGAGGTCGCCTCCCAACGGCACAGTACTGGGCCAGGCACCATTTGAACAATAACTATACATGACACTTAAAAACAACCTTCCTCCCTGGCTGGTGTAGTTCAGGGGACTGAGTGACGGCCTGCAAAGCAAGGGGGTCGCTGATTCGATTCCCATTCAGGGCCCATGCCTGGGTTGCGGGCCCCAGTAGGGGGCGTGCAAAAAGGCAACCACACATTCATGTTTCCCTCTCTTTCTCTCTCCCTTCCCCTCTAAAAATACATTTAAAAAAAAAATCTTAAAAAACCACCACCAATCGACCAGACTTTCCTTCTCCGTGTTGTTTCATAGCTCCCTAATTTCTACATATAACTCATTTTGTACTTTTTGGCTCATCAGAGGGATTTTTATTTAGTGCTTTCTCTCTTAAAATAACTGCTGGGTTCTTTTTATCCTACTCTATCTCCCTGCCTCCACTCGGTTTCTGATTTACTTATTTCACCATTAGTTTCTCTTCTTATCCTTGTGGGCAGCAGGGTGCTTTTTCAAAATCTTGCATTGAGTGCTTGCTGAAAAATACTCTTACTGTTTTAAGCCACAGAACCTTTCTGAGTTTGGGTGTCAGGAACTCTGCCAGTCCTTAAGGTGCTGAGACCCCAGTGCAGTCTGACATAAGTTCTGCTGTTATCATACTGAGTGCTAGGCAGTAAATCAGATGGGCCACAAGCCTGGAAGCTGGTGAGTGTTATTCTAGGCACCTCAGTCCTCTAAGTGGACCATCCCAAGCCCTCTAAGGTAATCTTTATCAGAAAAATGGAAGCTCTTCAGTTTACCAGCTGATAGGGAAGTGGATTGTCACTTCACTGGGGTAGAGCTTGACTGACTGACCCACTCCCCTCCCTGAGGCTGCATAAAATAATCCCTAACAGTTGCAGCTCCAAGTACAGATGCTCCTCGACTTAAAACCTCATAAACCCATCATAAGTTGAAAATATTTTAAGTTGAAAATGCATTTAGTCTTAAGAGGAAGGGATTAGCCAAACACATATGCATAACTCATGGACACAAACAACAGTATGGTGATGGCCAGAGGGAAGGGGGTCAGGGGATGGAGTTGAGCAAAGTTGGGAGAAATGGGGACATCTATAATAGCGTGAATAATAAAAATAAAATGTATTTAATACACACCCAACCCACTGAATATCACAGCTGAGCCCTGCCTACCTTAAACATGCTCAAAATACTACATTAGCCCATACCTGGGCATTTATCTTGAGTTTCATTTCAACAGTAACTGCCTTCCAATTCTTACCGGAAACAGACACAGATGGGGGTTCTGTAGGCTTGAAGAGACGGGAAAACACAATATATCTATCTAATGCTGGCAACACGGTACATTGTAGTGTTTGTTGGTTGTTTACCCTCATGACCATGTCGCTGGCTGGGAGCTGAGGCTCTGCCACTGCCCGGCAATTCTAAAACGGTATTATACCCCCTATCACTAGCCTGGGAAAAGATAAAAATTTGGAATACAAAAGCACATTGCTTTCCCACCATTGTAACATTGAACCGTCTGGGGGGGTGGAGGGGCATTGGTCCTGCCTTTCAACCCACAAGGTGACTCCTGGAGAATTGGAGCAATGTAATCCACTGACCTGCAACTCCCTATTTCTCTATCGGATTGTTCAAATACCAATCTTTGGGCAAGGTTTCCTTACCTGAAGTGATTAGGTACCCAAAGCTAGGTCCAGCTTGCAGTACAGGCTGATGGGAGCAGCTGCATTCTTCTCTCATGTTCCTTCTGTCTCTCTATTGCTTCCCTTCCAAAGTAAGCTGGCTCCCTCACAGTGCAGTTTCCTAGTGAACACTGACAACTAACCAGGTATACTGCAGCTACTGGTTCACAAATATAATGACTGTTTAACACCCCCACTGGACTTCCAAGGCTGCCATCTGGGTTTTGTGCAACAGAAACCCCTACGCCAGGCCCAGAGAAGGGTGTGTTGAAGGTTTTGATGACCACTTTTATATCAGTCTTTGATCAATAACAGTAGCTACCATTTCATGAAGGCCCCCCAGAACCTAGACTTCACCACAGTCCCAGTAAGCAAGTGTCCAATCTTCACACAAAACTCCAAGTTGGGAAAGGCCAGGAACTCTGCCCAAGGTCACATGGGGAACATAGCAGCTGGGATCCCGAACCCTGTTCTTTTGTGCCCTTTACACCAACTGGGACTTCCCATAACCACCATCTTACATTTTCTAAGATGTGCCCAAGAGTGTCTAGTCTAGAAGTTTTCAAACCTGACATTTGCCTGCCTGGTAGTCTTTCCCAACATCTTCCCCATTAAGCTCTCAGGTCAGATGTCACCTCCTCAGCACTGACTTCCTGACCAGTTCTAAACTACCCATGCCTCCCTACTGTCCCCAGCATGTACCACTGTTTTATTTCTCTTGATAGCACTGACAGCCACCTCAAAATATCTGGTCCTTACTTATTGTCACCTCTCCACCTCTAAAGCAGCATTGCCCAGGGGAACTTTACAGAAATGTTCTAGATACACACTGTCCAACACAGCAGCCAGTAGCTGCAGGTGACCAAGGAATATTGGGAAGATGGCCAATTTGATCAAGAAACTGACTTGGTATGTTCATGTTTGTTGGTTTAAAGTCAATCAGCCACACACGCTCTGGAATGAAAGGAGACCCAACAAGATGAGCCTCGCCACACCTGTAACAGTGCTTGGCACTTTGGCAGGTGCTCAAGCACAGTATTTGTTGACTCAACATGGCTAAAGACCTTCTAGCCTTCTGCCTGGACTTACCATTTCTGTGAAATTCCAGAAAACCTAATTAGCTCTGAAATTGTGTCCTATGTGTAAATTATCGTGGGAGGATTGCTGCTGCTACAAAGTCCCCATCTGCTGGGGAGCCTGGGAAGTGGCTGGAAGTGCAGGCCATGGGGTAAAAGGACACCTGGTTAACACGTCCACCTGCTGCCTCCCAGAGCAGCTGGGACAGACACTGGCATTCCTGCTCCCACAGGTAAAAGGGCTCCAATGGCACTTCCCTAAAGGCTATAGGACGTAGTCAAGCAAAGAACCTCAAAAACACTTCTAGCCTTTGTATGCCCTCCTAAGTCAACATTTACGCCTACCCATTCAAGTCTTCTACGTCCCACTAACAACTTTCTTCAAAAAAAGCCTGTCCATTCCTTAATTTATTCTTAGGTACCATTTAAAAAAAGTATTAAAATCTTTCCTCCATCTGTATTAAACTGGTTATTCCTGTTGTAAATCAAAGTTATTAGTTTCTCTATTATTTCATAATTTGTCATATTTCTGAACTCATTACTGTTTTAAAAGATTAGTCTTTTCCTTTTTTGAAAGGTAGTTGTGGCAGGTTGCTGGTTCGATTCCCAGTCAGGTCACATGCCTGGGTTGCAGGCCAGGTCCCTAGTTAGGGGTGTGCAAAAGGCAACTGAGAGATGTTTCTCTTACACATCAATGTTTCTCTGCCTCCCTCCCCTCTCTCTAAAAATAATTAAAACTTTTTTTTAAAAGGTGGTGTTATGAGCTATAAATATTTTTTCCTCAGTATTTTTATCATTTTGTACTTTGGTATACTTTTCAGAAAGAACCTGTTAGCATGCCAGTCTCTGTTTTGTCATTGAACTGTTCATGTTCCATGAAAACTACCTTTTATCAGAAAGCTGGAAGATATTCACTGCCCAGGTCAGTACTGAGATGTAACTGGTTGCTTCATAGTTACAGGCAGGCAGCACCACAAAAAAATGGAAAGTCAGCCTCCCACTGTTCCCTTCTTGGGAGGCAATCACAGCCTATCAGTTTCTACATTCTTACAGTGATGAGAAATCAACATATATTCATATTTGTATTTCATGTATACATTTTAAAGAAAAAGGCATCAATAATATTTGCATTCATATTATCTTTACATGTGTAAGATACATGTTGAAGGTATTTTTATGAAATATACACATACTGTATATCTTGGGAGATTATTTTCATAGTACACAAAACTGGCTCATTCTTTGTAAAATTGTGGAAATTATAATGGAAACCACCTCATGTGCTGCTGCATATCTGTATAATTTCTCCCCTGTATAGGTTTTTACATGGCCTCTTATTTACTCTGTTTAACCCAAGTCACACCCCAAAATGGGCTCTTGGATTATTTTTTTCCTCCTGCATTTCTGATTCATTTATTCCTGCTTTGATTCTTATCATTTCTCTTTCATTAGGAGTTTTAGAGGTCCCTCCTCCCCACTCCACCCCCCAAAAATGTTTGTGTCAAATGCTTATCAGTTCATTTGTCTTCCTTCATATTCAATTAATAGCTAAGGCATTTCAGGCCTTGAAATTACCCAGGGTACTATATCTGGACATCTGAAAGAGTGGTCCCCAGATAAAAATCAAAATTTGCCCTGGCGGGCGTAGCTCAGTGGACTGAGCGCTGGCCTGAGAACCAAAGGGCCATTGGTTCGATTCCCAGTCAGGGCACATGCCTGGCTTGCAGGCCAGGTCCCTGGTGGAGGGCACATGAGAGGCAACCACACATTGATGTTTCTCTCCCTTTTTCCTTCCCTTCCCCTCCCTCTAAAAATAAATAAAATCTTTAAAAAAAGATTGCACAGTACACGCCCACACTCTGCTAGGCTGGGTTCATGCTAAAATATATTTGATGGTCACTCATGATCCTAGACTCTTGGCCCAGTCTCCAAGGATGTGAGCCTTTCAGAGCTTTTCACAGTGCTATCTATTTCACCCTAAGATTTCCTTCATCATCCCTCACACATACTGGCCTTGTCTTCAAAGTCTCCTCTCTTTGAAGATGTCCTCTTGCTGCTTGCCGTTTCTTCAGCCATTTTTTCATTCAACAGTTTCCTGAGCTAGAGATTCAGTCATTGTCTTAGCAACTGGGGACATACATTAGTAACTGAAATACAGATCCCTGTTCTCACCCATGTTATTTAATATTTGCTCCATATGTTCAGATCAGATCACAGAAGAAGTTGGAAAAGACATGACCTGTTTTATTTGTACATTTTTATCTTCAGTTTTATGTAGTTTGCCTTCTGTATGGCTTATCTGGTGTAAAAATAGGGTGAGGCATTCATTATTCAGTGCAGTTGGTTCTCTCCAGTGTAAGGTTTTTTGTTTGCTTGTTGTTAGGTAAGGTGAGACCTAGTGCTATGGTTTGCCTGCACAGATGACATTGAGGGTCTGCTGTCATATGAGTCCTCTGATGTGAACACGATGAGGACTCCTACTGAAGAGCTTGCTAGTGGGTTCTGTGACTCCTGAAGCGTTCCTAACACTGACTACATTCTCAGGCACTGTCCGTAAGATTTAACAATGCTGAGTAAGAGAGCTATGCATGAAACCTTTTGCACAGCAATCACATTCCCATGGCTTCAGAGTTCTCAGATAGAATTATTTGGTGTAAGAACTCTTCCATATTACTAGATTTTTTGTCCAGTATGAATTCTCTCAAAAATAGCTGAATCAGAGAAGAAGCCTTTCTGGCTAGGATCGTATTTCTGAGATTTTGTCCTTGTTTGAGTTCACATGTTGAAAAACTCACAAAAAGGACTTCTCCATTCAGGGTCTCTGCATGTTAGTCTCCTGTATGAGCCCTGTCTTAAAGTAGGCTAAGATGAGCTGAAAGTAGGATTTTTGACACTGAACACTCATTCAGTCTTGTTCTTGAATCCCTTGTATAAAACAACTGATGTCCTATTTCCCAAGTTTGCTTTACTCCCACGTGAGTCCCCTCAGGCTACATACACAAAGGATGAAATCTAGAGGGTTTCCTTTCCTCCTTCCCACAAAAGGGTTTCCTCCTCCTGTTTTTTTCTACTAATGTCACTGCTACTTTTAGAGGTGCCACATTCATATTTGTAGGGCTCATCTCCTGCTCCATTTCTTGACAAGCCAAAAAAGTTACATGTCCTACAGGCTTTCCTATTATTTTTTCAAAATAGATTTTGAAAAATAGTGTCTTCACTCCACTGGTTTTCTAATGATTAGATTATGTGTCAAGTGTTCTCATACATATGGCAATACTTTCTTAAAAGAACACTGTGTGATGGCGGAAGACTGCATGCCATCAAATATTTCTCCATATTTCTTATCTTCACATCTTTCCAAATCAACACCTACTTGAAGAGGAATGCCATCTGTCTTAGTATTTACCATTTCCTTCTACTTCAAACAATGCCTGTGCTACCAGTTTTGCTATCCCAGGCAGCCAGAGGCCTAGATTTTCATTCATTCCCAGTTCTCTGCAAGCAGCAGAGGCCCAGCTACACCAGTGTTGGGAGTAAGAGACCACTGCAAGAGATGGGTGTCTCCTCTAAGGGTCAAGCATGCCATTCCAAACACCTACGATTCCCATATTTTTATACACTGCTCAGACCTCCTCCTGAGGTTCACAGATGCATTCAACTGGCTTACAAATGTCTAAGTCCCATCTCATTAATACCTGATTAACAGAATGGGTCAAGACATGAGACAGTTCCAAACTCTTGAATCTAGGTGAAGAAGTTACTAGGGAGTTCTTTGTACTACTCAGATAATGTTTAAAAAGTTATTTGAACACAAGAAAAACAGAACCTATTTCCATCCTTCAAAATTCTATGTCTTTACCAGACTCCCCCATGTCACTGTATAATGCCAAAAATTCTTTACTGTATTTTTAACTAGGATGTTGACACATAAAAAAAGCATATGTAGTAAATACATGTGTAAGGAAATCCCTGGAAGCCTTTTCCTAGAAGAAACTGCCAGAAGCCTTCCTCTGTTTTGCACCCCCTGGTCAATTACTCACCTAGCCTCACAGAATCCTCCTATGAATGGGGAGGAGCACCAGGCCGGCTTCTCCAACCCTGCTGCTACGCTCTCAGGCCAAGTACCATTACCTCTTCCCTGGATACTCCCATAGCCCCCATATGCGCTTCCATCTGCCCTACCACAGTTCTTTCTTCCTGAGCACCCAGAGTGATCTGTGAAAAGCCACACCACACCTGCCCAATAAAAACCAAACTCCCCCCACAGTGGAGGTCCTGTGTGGCCTGCTGAACTGTAGTTGCATGTCATTACACCTGTCATTACTGCTCCCCACCAACTGGGTGAATTTCTGTTCCCTGAATATGCCAAGCCTGTTCCATTCTCAGTCACTCCAAACTGTGTCTCCACGCCTGGAAGCTCTCATCACCACTCTTAAATGTCTGCAGTATACTTTTTTTTTTTCTTTTGGGAATTGGCTTCAACCTCACCCCTCAGTGTCTCCTGACCACCTCCCCAGTGCTCCCACTTTACATCACGCCCTTTTTCCTCAGTATTCACCATTATTTATCTGTGTTTACATGGTTACATTTGCGCAACTTGTTTGTAGAAGGCTGACAACTACTAGATTACAAAGCTCACAATGGCAGGGTCTTCAGTTTACCACTGAAGTATTTAGTATACTGCATGGGACACAAGAGGGCTTCCACAGGGATTTGTGAGGGGAAGGGGAAGCAATGGGGGGAAACATCACATAAAGGACTCTGACAAATCAGAGATGAGTCAGGCATCTATTACCTCAGGCACAGCAAACAGAAGAGTGTATCCTGACAAGCCTTCCTGCATGTGGTCTCTGCTATGAGGCACCACCTCTAAACCTCCCATAACACGAAATGTGCAGAACCACAGGTGCCCAATGTCCCCCGTGGCAGCTAGATTCAGGAAATCTACTACTAGATCAGGCAGAAGTGCAGAGCTGGAAGGTCTGGTCCCTCAGGACATGGACTTAATTAAGTTCCAGGGAGGATGAGACACACACCTGCCACAGCTAGAGCCACAAAGACTGGAAGGGACTTTAGGAGGCTGGATCAAGGGAGGGGACCAGGGGGAACAGAAACCATGGTGGTTCGTCCAGTGCTTGTGTTGCTGGGGACCTTCCAGGTGAGGCAGAGTTCAGTGACCTGTGCTCTTGGTTAATGCAGGGAATGAAAAGAATGATTTTGAATATGTAAAACAAAACATTAATGCCGAGTCATCAATGCTGAAACATGGTGTCCAGGAAAAGAGGGCAAAGAGTCACAGGGAATCCAGCCTCTATGCTGTGGCAAAAAGGTCTTCACCAGATATGGGGCCAGGCACAGATATCACAGCTGATACTGCCAGAAGTGGGCAGTTCAGCATCTCTTGTATTAAAGCCCAGAGAACACAGGGAAGTGAGAGCACCCCAAGTTTTCTCTACTAAGCCAGCACACTGATATAAAAGAGGACAAAGATGGCAAACACAAATACAAACCACTCCACTTCCCCAACTCAATTTATGAATACTGATGTAAAAGTCCTTAAAAATGTCATTGGATACCAGCACCACATTACAACAAGGGTGCTTGTATGTTTATTGTGTCACTGCCTTAACTATTCAAAGGAGAAAATCCCTATGGTCACCTTGGAAGGTTCTGGAGGGGTAACTGGGGCTAATGATTTTCACTTATTAGAAAGCACCAGAGAACTATTTATCTGGATAAAAACTGATTTAAATCAAAGCAAAATTAAGCATCATGCTCATCAAAACCCAGAAACTGTCCCATTTCAGTTAGAGACCACACACTTTTTGCATTCTCAGTTTTACAATGTTTGGAAGAACCAGTTGTAATTGATGTGTTTACATGATCTCCCAAAAGAAGAAAAAATTAATACGATTGCCTGCTTTATATTTGCTGATAAAATGACTTTGTACTGAGAAAATTAATGAAGAGAATTTTAGCAGCATGGCAAGTTCATGGAACAAGTATATAAGGCTACAAGGGAGGATTAACCTGAGCAATACCATCAGCTGTAGTGAAAGCCCAACAGTACCTAAAAGGCCTGACAAAGCAGTGAGGTCAGATCCCTCTTCATGCCCTTGTGTCCAATTATGCATCAAGAGATTGCTAAATCCAATCAAATGTAATTCATATTCTAACAGGATTTTCTCAGTGAACCCTGATAAGCTGATGGTGAGTTTCATAAGTATTTTTAAAGCTGCAATTAAGTACAGTAATATGGTGTTTACTCAGAGACAGAGATCAAGGGAGCAGAAGAGGCCAAGGAAGCCTACAATCTATGATGACTGTGTGAATGTAGTCCATGATAATGACTGTTTCATTAAGTGAAAGAACCTAGTCAGAAAAGGGGTACTGAAAGAACTTGTGCCCAACACCAGTAGTTCCCAACCTTTTTGGCACCAGGGACTGGTTTTGGAAGACAAAAGGACCGGTTCCAAGGACCAGAGGGGTGAGGGAAATGGTTTTGGGATGATTCAAGAGCATTACATCCAAGCCCACCTCCTGCTATACCACCCCAGTTCCTAATAGGCGTGGACCAACACTGGTCCACAGTCCCTTGGGGACCCTTGATACTGAAAGAACTTGTGCCCTATACCATATACACAAGGAAATGCCAGCTACATAAAAGAGCTAAACAAAAAACAAAAAATACTAGAATGTAAAAAAGTATTTGCACAATCTGCCTACATATGATACAAAACCTACAATAGGAATAAAAACACCTGGAATTATAAAATTCCTTTATGGAGACTAAGTAGAAGTAGAAGGTAAATGTTGGCCTGATATATTTGCAATATTAACATCCGTAATATATCAAGATCCACCAAAAATGGGGTGAGAGAATAGTAACTAAACTTATAAAAGAAAAAATATAGCCTGGCCAGTATGACTCAGTTGGTTGGAGTGTCACCCTGTACACCAAAAGGTCACAGGTTTGATTCCCAGTCAGGGCACATACCTAGGTTGCGGTCCAGTCCCAGTCAGGGGGTGTACAGACTACCGACCAGTGATTCTCTCTCACATCAATGTTTCTTGCTCTCTCCCCACCTTTACAAACTTATGAAAATACATGTACTTTCACAAAGGAAAAGTGAACTATGTATAATGTCATAAAGGAAAAGTTAGCTAAACTGAACATACTATCTTTTCCTAACAGATCTATAAACCTTATGACTACAAAGCACTAGCAATGAAAGTGAAAAGTAGTTCTCATGCACTTGAGCAGGTCCATGTATTTTGAAGGATTTTAGACAGCAATTTGTTGCTAGCAGATTTTTAGCTTACATCTTTGGTTGATTCTGAAGTTCCATTTTTAGAAATCCTACCTACAAGAAAAACCAACTTGAATGTGCAAAAAAATATATATGCATGGAAGTTTTCTGCAACAACTTGAATCTCCATCAAGAGAAAAAAATTAATTGTGGATTATACTGAATCTGTTAAAATGAAGCAAACCTATCTGTATTAAGAACACCCCCAACAATATAAACACATATACAGATGCTCCTCAATTTATGATCAGATTATGTCCTGATAAACCCATTCAAACTTCAACCATCCTAAGTTGAAAATGCAGTTAACCAGCCTACTTTAAACATACTCAAAACACATTAGCCTACAGCTGGGTAAAAGTTATATAACCCAAAGCCTACTTGACAATGGTGTTGAGTATCTCATGTAATTTTTTGAATATTGTATTGAAAGTAAAAAACAGAATTGTTGTATGGGTGTTGCTTTTGCACCACCATAAAGTCAAAGATCAGTACTTTGAACTATTGTTATGTCAGGGACAGTGTATTTGTATATGTGTATGTAGACATATTAAAAAAAAAGTGTGGCCAGAGATACACACCTGTTAGTGATGATTACATGAGGGGAGGGCAGTTGACAATGAGTGGAGCAGAGTGAGGGAACCCCTACTGCCAATGCATCACCAGCAACAGGTTCATGTACATCCAAGGAATACAGGCCAGAGGAAACTGCAGAGCTTGATTCAGTGTGTCTGCAGCCACTCATCACAGCACCCTACCTGGGGGTTCCTCTTCCACCTTCTCTGTTTAAGATACCAATCGTTGACCAACCAGTCAGCCCATTCCCTGCTGGACTCCCATATGCCTGGTTCTCACCTGAAAAGGTGTCTTGAGGAATTCCTCTCTCCACCGACCAGAGTTCTTCCTCCTCCTCTAACTGAGATACCACATCTGGCTTGGAAAGCTGATGTTCTGCCCAAGGGAAAAAAGACAGGGCTTGGGGGGGTCTGTGTTCGGAAGAAAATGCTTTCCTGTCATGGCACATGCTGTTGTCCCCTAGGGGAACATGACTTCCGGTCTAGGGCAGTGATGATAACCCCCACAACATCTTTGCTTTCCTGGGCTCCCTTGCCGATAAAGATGGCAGTGGGACCCCAGTTCTGGCCAGCAAGTCAAAGGGAAATATATCAGCAGAGGCCATAGAGCTTTTCCTTTTTTGGTAAATGTGACAGCTGTGAAAACAGCACTAGCCTGGATAGCTGCCCCCTCCCATTCCTCCTTTCTGCTTTTAACAAGGATGTGATGCTTGGAGCCACAATGATGCAGGTACTAACCTAAGAATGGAAAAGTTCACACCACCCACAGAGAGATGGAAGGGATCAGGGTCTGTGATATTTCTGGGCTGTTGGACACTGACACTGTCCTGTGGGATTCTTGTGACCACCTCCCTGGTATTAAAGGCCTCTGAGGAGTGGACTAGGTGAAGCTCCAGAAGTTATATGTGAAGGTGCCCTTTTCCCACGGGTACAAAGTAAAGCCCTCTCCCTCAAGCTCCAGGGCCTTGACCCTTGTACTGATCCCTTCAGCCTGAGCCCAAGCAGACACACTTCAGTGGCACCACATTCGAGCAGCAAAGCACAAATCTTTATTGACACAGAGGCCAGCCTTACCCACTGAGACCAGGTTTCTGTAGTTCTCCAGCATCACCTCTCTGTACAGGGACTTGTGTTCAAGGTCCAGCAGTCCCCACTCCTCCGGGTCAAAACCCAAAGTCACATCTTCAAAGGTCACTGGTTCCTAAAACCCACAGGTTCCTGTTCAGCCAGTGCCTGCGATCACTCACGCTGACAGGACGCAGGTGACTGAGAACATCAAGCCACAGTCAACAAGGTGACGTGAAAGCATTCCAGGGGTCTCATTATGTGTTCTGAGTTTGTCTGACACTGAGCAAACCTAAGCTTGACCCTATTCAGGTCACAGCAAGGAGAACATCAGGTGAGGCTGAAGAGGGTGCTTCATTTCATGAAAACCTCCCCATTACATATTAACCTGGGGATTCTAACACTTATGTCAGTGTGTACCTGTCCTCCTAGGGGATTCCATGAGCTGAATCACCACACCCAAGCTTTTAGCCCCCACCCACTGCCTGTGCTCCTTCTACTTTCTTCACCTGCCAAAGATCCACATTTTCTCCAAGTGGCTGAGCTCATGTCACCTCTAACTTTGATGCCAGAGTAGCTGCTGAAATCTAAATATGAGTCTGATCCCTGCTCAGACCTGTCAGTCTCCCCCAGGTTTGAAAAATTAGAATCTGCCCCAGCCAGTGAGGCTTCCATAAACCGCAAGGTCCGGGGTTGGATTCCTGGTCAGGGCCAGGTCACATGCTCAGGTTTTGGGTTCGGTTTGGATTGGGGAGCGCAGGAGACTCACATCGATGTTTCCCTCTCTCTCTGTTCCCCTCTCTATAAAGTCAATAAACATACCCTCTGGTAAAGATTAACAATTTTTTTAAAACAAGTAATTAGAATTCCCTGTAATGGTCTCTATAGTAATCACCTCCTTGGAGAGCTAAGCAACCTGCGGCTTGTCCACCCAAGGTCTCACTTGCCCCCCTATCCCTTCACCGAGGCTCTAGGGCCTGGGGGGCATCTATGGGAGGGTGGCGTCCCACCACTATCTGGCCACCCACGCCCCAGACCCAGGGGTGCACTAAAACTCAAGAGGACTCTACTCACATGGAACCAGGCCGTCGGAAGCCCGGAGGCCATACTTTCCTCTTCGACGGGTCTTGGATGAATGAACAAAGTCCTGAAAGGACGAAATTTGGGAGGTGGGAGGGGAGTGAGGCTTACACCTAGACGCCTCCCTCCTCTGACCGGAAGCCGGCCCGTAAACAGGAAATGACCAATCCACCCGCTCTCCGAAAACGTCCTGACAGGTTAGTCTCCACCTCCTCCAGAAACCAGGAGGCCCTTTTACCGGAGCTACACGAGATCCCCTCCCATGTTCCACATCCAGTGGGAGTTCACTCCGGTCCTTAGTCCTCCCACGCCTGGGGGCTTGGCTGGCCCACGCCCCGGGGGTTGGCCAGCCTACGCAGACGGCAGAAGAGAATGTCGTTTTTTCTGTGTCCCTGTCACCAACCACTGCACTAGACCCAGGCCCGCGGCGAGAGGAAGGCAGGCAACGCAGGCACCGCACAGCCCCCGACGGGCAAAGGTTTCGCGCCGTACTCACCGGCGCGCGGCGCACAATGGCGCCCGTCTCCCCGCGGCGAAGTGCGTCAGCGCGCCCGCTCGGACTACAACTCCCAGACACCCCCGCGGCGACCCGCGCCCAGCTGCTCCCAGGTGGCGGCCATCTTTTCTATCCAGCTCCAGGCGGCAGGCGAAGCCAGGGGAAGAGGGTCTTCACCCGTGTTCGCCCGCTGTCCAGCCGGGCAGGGAGGCCTCGGTTGGGGCACGCCGGCCGCAAAGCCATAACCCCTGCGTGGGTGGCGACGCCGGCCGAAAAACAGTAATACCCAGTCAAGAGAACGTCCAGGCTTGGGGCGAGCCGGAAGTTGGAGGAAAGGAAGCAGCGGAGTAGAAGGGTGTGCAAAAAGTACTGGGTGGGTTAGATTTGGTTGGTGGGGGGCGGGACTGATTATGACATCCTTTGGAAAGAAAGAAGGGCGGGTAACGCTTGAAGCGTTGGGGACGCGGCTCGCGTCGTCCTATAGGAGGAGGCGGGGTTATTGTCCGCCAAGTTACTGGGATTGGAGAAGGGGCGGGCATAAAGCGTGAGGGCGAGGCTAATGTCCTCCAAAGTTCCAGGAAGAGGGAGTGAGAGAACGGACGGGAAGGGGTGCTAATGTGCCTCCACGTGTAATACAGAAAAGGGGCGGGACTGGGAGGGCAGGACGTTTGTTGGAGGCTGGACTAAAATCAGCGGGACGTCTTCCGATGGAAAGCCGAGCCAGCTTTCCCGGAAGTGTGTCTTCGCGAAGAGAGACTATGACAGAACTGGGCTTAATTTTGAATACAACCAGGACAAGTAGGGGCTTATCTCAAGGAGCGACTTGGATTGGAAAGGGGTGGGGCAGGGTATTGGTGGATATAAAATTACAAAGAAGAGACCCAAGTATTTTGGGGAAGTTGAGGGGATTCTGGCTGAACCCACCTAACAGGATTCTTGCTGGAGGCAATCAGAGTGACCGGGTAACACCTAAGACACGTAGTGAGGATGAGGATTTTTTGTTAAGATATCAAGGGTAGGGAATTCTTTTTTTATATTTTATTTTTAGACAGGGGAAGGGAGAAAGAAAGAGGGAAAAAAATGTCAATGTGTGGTTGCCTCTAGCGCGCCCCCGACTGGGGACCTGGCCTGCCATCTGGGTATAAGCCCTAACTAGGAATCGAACTGGCGAGCCTGTGGGTCACAGGCGTCGCTCCATCCACTGAGCCACACCAGCTGAGGCAAGAGTAGGGAATTCTTAATCAGTTGACCTAGCATGATTCCAGTACGCAGATGAACCTTGTTGGGGAAAGGGTTCACAGGAACCTGCCTAAAGTTTGGTTAAGTAAAGAATCTTTGTCAGTGTAGAAGTGGGATGGTCAGGGTCCTCTACCCAGTGTCCTCTTCTGTTTGCCAAGGTGTCCATGTCTAAGAATTGAAAAAGACTGTCACTTACTGGACGTGGCATGTGTTCTTCCTTGGACCCAGGGCGATCTCTTCTTCCTTGAGAGCCCAAGATGAAGTATTGTCTTGCCTTCCCCAGACTCCAGTATCTGGTGTTCTCTCATCTTCTTCAGGTTCCAGGGTCCGGGCTCTGGTGTTCCTTTTCCTCCTTGGTACTTGGGGCTCACCTGGGCTCCTCAGGCCCAGGACCCCGGGCCTGGTGTACTCTCCTCTAACTTAGGTTTCCTCACATGTCTCAGCAGCCCTATGCCTCCCTATGGGTCCTCTGTACACTGCTTGCTAAACATGTTCCAGGATTTATTGTTTCATGGCCATTGTGGAGAACATCCACTTGCAGACTATGCATTGTTCATCGTATTTATTGCAGTGAGCTAGGAAGTCTGCCAGTTTTTGCATAGAAATATTTACTGAGAGACAATGCAGATGTCTTTTATTCATCCTAACAGCATTTCTTTGAAATTTTTTTGTGGGGGGCTGTTATACATAAAATACCATTCCCATTCCATAAGTAATTTGGATTCTTCATTTTCCATATTGTGACTTAAAATAATTGATGTTGTATAGCCCTAGGTAGTGTGACAGAGCCATGTTAATTAGTCGTATTGTTTTGTTTTGGATGTGTCTGGGGATGCTTCTAGTGGTTTACTATCATATTTAATGGAGTCCTTTAACATCTTAAGCTAATTCCCTTGGCAGTTCTTTTACTTATTTCTTTCTGTTTATATAGTATAGAATAAAAACTTCTATATGAGCTATATGATTTTAGGTTAAAAGGTGATTTAAAATATATTAATGAAGATTGATTCCCTGGCTGGTGTGGCTCAGTGGACTGAGTGCCGGCCTGCAAATCAGAGTCACCTGTGATTCCCAGTCAGGACACATGCCTGGGTTGAGGGCCAGGTACCTGGTGGGGGGGGCGTACAAGAGGCAACCACACATTGATGTTTCTCTCCCTCTCTTTCTCCTTCCCTTCTCTTCTGTCTAAAAATAAATAAAATCTTTTAAAAAGAAAAGATTGATTCATGAAAGCCATTTTAATACAACTTTTAATAATCAGTTGCATGTTCTTTTTCCCCATTTAGCAAATTAAGCATGCTATTTAATTTACAATAATTTGATTGTATTAAAAAAGTATCTCTGAACAATCGTCAGCTATTATGCACATAAAATGTCAAAAATGTTATGCATCCTCTTTGCACACAGGGCCCCAATCCCCTGCTGAAAGCCTTTAGGGCCAAAAGTATTTTGTAATTCGTAAGTGTTTGGATTTTAGCAGGATAGTAAGGTGCATACATCACTCAGTATGTACAATACATTCCAACAGGTCTGGGCAGTCTCTGGCCATCAAACACTTGAGTATATCTGTAGTAAAATATATGAAGAGTCATGCCATGTTAGAGAAAGAAAAACTGTAGATAACCTTGTTAGTTCAGGCAAACTTTGCTGATGTATAATATAGGAAGAAACTTTTCATGTAAAAATTTTTTGGAACTTAGAATTGCAGAAAAAGCCATTATGGATCATGTATGAATATGGATGGAGTATCAGTAATAGTTGTTTTATTCAATTGCAAAGTTTAACTTGTACTTTTCCTTTCTTAATATGTTCCACATAGTCAGGCATACATTTATTGAGATACTGAATTGTCAAAATACACAAATATTGCCCTTTTATTACAATTTTTTATTACAAAATTATAAGCACGTAATTCTATAACATAACACTATCACACTCAAGCACACCATATGATGCTTTAGGTGAAATGTTCAAATTAAAACTATAAAATATTACACCCATATTATTACCCTACCAACAACACTCATGCAGGCGTTACTTTTGCCAGACCCTGTATGTTAACATTCTTCATATGCTTTCTGTAATCAATAGTCCATTATTCGTATAACTTAAACAACATGTGATTGCGATTAGCAGATATTAAACTGTATTTGAGCCAAATCACTATGGCAGTGGGTGGCATTCAGTTGAGTCATAAACCAGCCATGTGACTGAATCCTGAACCTGCGATTTGATCACCACTCACTATTCTCCTTATTTCATCGCCCAGATCATCTCAAATTTTTCCATGTGAAGAGGAACACATGTTTAAAAGTCATTTAAGCCCTGGCTGGTGTTGCTTGGGGGATGAACATTGTCCTGCAAACCAAAAGGTCACTGGTTTGATTCCCTGTCAGCTCATGCCTGGATTGTCCCAGTTCCGGTGCAGGCAAGAGGGAAGCAATTGATGTTTCTCCCACACATTGATGTTTCTCTCCCTGTCCTTCTCCCTTCCTTTCCCTTTCTTGAAAAGAAAAAAGAAATAAAATCTGTTAAAAAGAAAAGAAAAGAAAACTGTTTAAAAAAATTAAAAGTCATTTTAAAAAGAAGAAAGTACTCCTCAGAGCTTGAGAATTTCAGGTTGAAAAAACAGGAATTAATTTTTCAGCATTTTACTGTACAATAACTTTCCCAGAAAATAGGCTTTTGAGTCTATTTATTGCCTCTACACATTTACTCTTTGCCTGTTCTCTGCAACATCAAAGATAAGATCAACCTAAGATCATCCAGACTTGACATATGGAATCTGACATATGAAATATGAAGAATCTGAGCTCTGATTGGAGACAGTCCACATACAGCTTCCAGAGAATGTTCTGTCTCAAGAATGTGGGAAGTCCACAGAATGCTGGACAAACTAGTAAGCCAGGTTTGGAGTAATCCAGTTCATGTCTTTGTACCCTGTACCCTATAGTGTGTGTTTGGTTGTAAACAACTGAAAATCCAGTTAATGGAAGTGACAAATACTGTTCCTGCAGAACAATGTAAGTAGGTGGTTCCTGCTCCTGGTTAAGCGGCCCACCAATGTCATCCAGGTCCAGGCTCCTTCTTTCAACTTGTAGTCCTTAGTGTAAGAGTGTCTCATCCTCCAGCTACTCCGGTGTAAACGAAGGAAAGCCAGCCACGGGCTTACTGCTGGTCCTGAATGCAACCCATTTCAACGTTTCTCCCAGCCTTAGGAAGTCAACATTTTCCTCTCTGATGAAACTACTCCTGTCTTTCTTCATGAGTTTCTCTTGTTTATTTACACCTCTGATCAATATCCATGGGTGGATAAACAAATTCAAAACCAAAGAAGGATATCTGCCCTCAGCAATCTTAATTTGAAAATTTCTGGATGTTTTTTGTTTCCACAAATAAGACATAAAACAGACCTAAGTGCTTGCTGTAACTATTGGAAGAGAAAATATAAAAATGCATTTATTAACAGATAACATTAACACACTTAAACCCAACTGGAAATTTTTAAAAAATGAATGAGAGTCCACTAAACCAGACAAAATAAGAAAGATAAAGAAATCAACACCCTCACATACACACACTCTCTATAACCTTCACATGTATATTGATAAAGAGATTCCTTTCACAGTAGAATGGAATAAAACACAATGCCTGGGATTAGTTTGTCAAGAAACGCATGGGACCTACAAGAAAATAAGTTACTGGAAAAAAATTACAAGTGAACTTGCGTATACGAACATGCTTACCAGGTTGCAGGATGGGAAGGCCACTTGGACACCCCAAATCATCACTAGGCTCGATACAAGAGCAAATGGGATTACTAGGGGCTCTTCAGGAGCCTTGCCCTTGGACTTTGCTTCTTATTTGCTTCCTCAAAATGTGATGAGGGGAGGAGTTGACTGCCATTGTTCACAAGAACAATCAAATTGTATTCAAACTCATCTTTAGAATAAATGTCCCCAGATACTACTGGTTCAAAAATGTCCTTTGTCTTTTTTGCCAATAAACTTAGACTTCAGTTTATTGCCATCAGTAGCATACAGTTATAATAACCGAATGGTATTTTTGTGGTGATGGTGGGGAATTCACCTTGTACTTCAGCAAGCTGACAAAATTTTTGGATTGAGGTGTATGGTTTGTATCAAGCCCTTTTTTTTTCACCCAGAGAGGACTTTTACTGTCACCTACTATGAAGGACAGTGACAGAGAGTGAACATGTCTACATGTGTAATTTGATGAAGCCACTACATCCTCTTGGTCCCACTGTTTGTTTTCACATCATACCCTTGCAGCTGAGCGGACTTGGCTCTTCCTGCAGTGGGCCTCTATTCTGTGGGACGTCCATCTTCCAAGGGGTAGTGGTCTGAGTCAGGTGAGCAAGGTTCTGAAGTAGGTTGGAAGCAAAAAAGGGTTATTGTGTAAGAAGTGTCTTTGGCCACAAGTAACAATACGCATTACATGAAATCCAGAGGCAAGGGCTTCCAGGGATGGTTCCTGGGCTTGACTGTCACCCTTAGCCAGCCACTGTCCACCTTTTGGCTCAGCCCTCCTCACTATTGTCTTTTTTTTTTTTAATTTACTTTTCTGGGCTTTTAAAAAAGATTTCATTTATTTTTAGAAAGGAGAAGGGAGGGAGAAAGACAGGGTAAGAAACATCAGTGTGTGGTTGCCTCTCACATACCACTTACTGGAAACCTGGCCTGCAAGCATGTACCCTAGACTGGGAATCGATCTGGTGACCCCATGGTTGAGGCGGGCACTCAATCCCCTGAGCCATACTAGCCAGGTATTGTCATTATTTGTAAGTGTGTCCTCATAGTCTCAAAAGTGGTTGTGATAGTTCCAAGCATTACATATAGCCATGCAATATTTGGCTTAAGTTAGTGGTATCAGGGAGTATATTTGTTTCCTTTGCTACTGTAAATTGCCACAAACTTTATGACTTAAAGCCACATAGATTTATCATCTCAGCTCTGGAGGTCAAATGTCCAAAATGTGTCTTGCCAGTCTGAAGTCTAGATGTTGGTAGGGCTGCATTTCTTCTAGAGTCTCCAGGTGAAAATACATTTCCTTGCCTTCTCTGGATTCTAGAGACTGCCTGCATTCCTTGGCTCATGGCCTCTTCCTCCATCACCAAAGCCAGCAGTGTAGCATCTTTAAGTGCCTCTCCGACTCTAACCTCTGAATCTGTCATCACATTGGCTTCTTTGACTCAGACTCTCCTGGCTCTTCTTAAACAAGGGCAATTGTGCACCAGCTGGATAGTTCAGTTTTTAGAGCATTGCCCCAATATGCCAAGGTTGAGGGTTCAATCCCCAGTCAGGACACATACAAAAATCAACCAATGAATGCATAAATAAGTGGGGGAAAATTGATATTTCTCTCTCTCTCTCTCTCTCTCTCCTTCCCTCCCTCCCTCCTCCCCACCACCTCTCTCTCTTCCAAAAAAAATCAATTAAAAAAAAAGGGCAATCATGATGATATTGGGCTCACTACAAGTAGTCCAGGATAAGCTCCCCCCCTCCATATCCTTAATTATATCTATAAAATCCCTTTTACCCTGTAAGATAACACATTCACAGGTTCCAGGCATTAAGATGTGGGCATTTTGGGGAAGCCATTACCCACTACAGGAAAGGAATAATATCTCTTCAGAACCCATCTTTCTCATAGACTTCCTCAGACCCAAACTGACCAGGATTGACACATGTTGGGGGCCACTTTGTGTGGTATCAGAGACTGTAGCCCCGCGCCAGTAAGGCCTTGAAAGAGGCCTGTAGGACTTGACCAGAGAACCGGGAATGCAGGAGGCAGGCATGACCTGATGCTAGCACGGAGGGTTCCCGTGGGAAATCGGGCCTGAAGAATGCATTGTACCCTTTGAAGCTTGCTTTGCTTTGTATAGCCCTGTTGGTGTAAACCAGATATTTAAGTGCAAAGCATAAGGGAGTGAACTCCTGGACTCATGATCCAGGCTTTAATGACCCTCAGGCGTCAGTTTATCTAACAGACCCTGACCTGAAGCAGATCTCTGTGTTCCTTCAGTTGTTATCTATAGATAATATCTGTTTTCTATAACTATAGCCATAGGATATTGATTGATGAGCTATGCATGCATACCAATCCCAATAACAGCCATTTTGGAGAAGGGTTCAGGGCATTCTCCACTAGAGGGAATCAGCCCCTTTTCCCCCCCAGACAGATTGTGTCTGGGCAACTCATTTCATCCACGACCACCGGGAGGACTCTCCGAGACGGGGTTTCCCTCAGACATGTGTGTCCATGTCCTAGCTGTGAGAAAAAGTTGGCAAAAGAGTGGCTGGCATTTTAGCATTTATAAAGGGAGTTGGGCACTCCACAATGGTGGAGAGTGGCACAGCCACCCACAGTGGCAGGCACACAAGTCTGCTTGGGTAAAGCTCGTCTGCCCAGAGGCCTCTCCTCAAGGTGAGTTATAAGACCACACTCTCAATCTGACAACTGCGGGTGCTGGAAATTTCTGGACTTTCTACCAGCAGAGATCTGGAACTGAATGCAGTCTCAACCTCCAGGGAGCAGCCAGCAGATGGGAATTCAGTAAAGGGTTTGGCGGTAGAGCTGGGAAAGAAAGGTAGCATTCCACGGAGTGTAAGGGAAGAACAAGAGCTCTCCCTTAGGTCTAGCAGGAAAACCAGCACACTAGGGGGTGCTCATAAAGGCAGAAGAAGCAGAGGTCCTCAGGTTTCATGTGTGGGAACTTCCCCCTCTCTCTTTCTCCAAACCACTCCAGATACCCATTCAGGCGGGTATCGGTGAAGTTACCTCCCAAACTCAGCTTTTTAGGGGATTTTGGGTGAAGCTTGTAAGGTGTGCATTATCCTTGGACCATGGACACTTCACCAGGGTGTAGTATGTCATTTCAGTCCTGCTAGACACTGGCTATGCCCCTAGAACTATGAAGGTGCACTCAACTATTTATGATGCTTGTCTTAATAGAAATATTGGCGATCCCTGGCTGGTGTGGCTCAGTGGATTGAGCACCACACTGTGAACCAAAGGGTCACCTGTTCGATTCCCAGTCAGGGCACATGCCTGGGTTGTGGGCCAGGTCCCCATTAGGGGGTGTGTGAGAGGCAACCACACTGATGTTTCTCTCCCTCCTCCTCTGTACAAATAAATAAATGTTTTTGTAAAAGAAATATTGGAGAATTAGTGTAAAGCTCTGTGATTTGTTTGAAGTGATAGCATTTGTTTTATGCAGGAGAAAATGGATGGTATGCTTTTCAGCTTTCTTCTATGCACACTATAATATCACACATAGATTGATCCCCATGACAATAAAAGATGAATGATCTCTGCATGACACTGCAAATTCAGTGGTTCTCTGACTCATATATGGTGTAAAAAGATAGATGCTGTTGTCTTTGATAATATTTACATTTTGTTATCTAGAGCAATCATTTCTATAGGACATTGTCCATCAGGCGTAGACCCCCAACTCCCCTTAAATTGTGTTTCGGTGGCAAATCAAGGGCATATGTAGAGCACAACTGCTCATACCTGCTCATCAGCAATTGCAGGGAGCCACAGTGCAAAGTCTCATTACATTCAGGTACCCGTGTGTGGATCAGAAATAACTTGTGGATTCTTCCTACTTTGTGGTTTATTTCTGATGTCAAATAAAATGGAATTTCAACCAACAGCTTAGCCATATTATGTCCAATGAGTTTCACTAATCTATATGAACTTCCTGGTGTCAAATAAGGTGAAAGCCATTGTTGAAAGCCCACCACATTGACCCGATTCTTAGTGTTCTCCAGTATGAGTCCTCTTGCGTTGAGTAAAGTGAGAACATACCCTGAAGGCTCTTCCACACCAACTATATGTATAAAGATTTTCCCAGTATGAGTTCTCTGATGGAGCATCAAAAGTGCCTTTTCCACAATGGCCACATCCATAGGTTTCTCTCCAGTGTGCATTCTGTGATGCTGAGTAAGGAAGGAAAAAAGCCTGAGACCTTTCCCTGAATCATTACACTGTAGGGTTTCTCTCTTTTATAGATTCTTAGATGTAAAGTAGTCTCACCTGGAAAATAATTCCCTGCATTCACTGCAAATATAAAGTTCTTTCTTTTTTAAGCTTTAAAAAAATTTTGTTTAATTTTAGAGAGAGGGGAAGGGAGGGAGAAAGAGAGGGAGAGAAACATCAATGTGTGGTTGCCTCTCACGCACCCCCCACCTGGCCCGCAACCCAGGCATGTACCCTAGATTGGGAATCAAACCGGGGACCCTTTGGTTCATAGGCAGGCACTCATCCACTGAGCCACAGCAACCAGAGCTAAAGTTCTTTTTAAAAAAAACGATTGTGTTTATTTTTACACAGAGGGGGAGGGAGGGATAAAGAAAGGGAGAGAAACATTGGTGTGAGAGAAACATTTATCGGTTGCCTCTCACACATGTCCTGACTGGGGACCAAACCGGCAACCCAGGCATGTACTCTGACCAGGAATGGAACTGTTAACCCTTCACTTTGTGGGATGACACCCAACCAATTGAGCCACACCAGTTGGAGCTAAAGTTTCTTATAAGTGTAAATTCTCTCATACTGAGAAGAGGTAAATTGCATCTTTAGGATTGTAGGGTTTTTCTCCTTTGTGAGTCCTGAAATGTGTGGAAAGGCAGTTTGTCTCCCAGATTGTCCCACACTCAACACATTGGTAAAGTTTGTCTCCTGAGGGAATTTGCTCATAGTTAAAAGGGTTGAGCTCTGTCCAGACTTCTCTACACTTGTTAGATTTATCTGATCTCTCTCAACTATAACTTCTCTGGTGTCATTGTCTAGTGGAAGAAGGATTGAGTTCCAAAGAACTTTTCCCTCAAATTCCTTATTGTTGCTTCCCTGTCCTGAATCAGTGTTTCCTCAAGGGCCATATACTCCACCATGTCTCCTGGTTCTGTTGCTGCCTTAAGTGGGCCTCACATTCCTGGTCTTGGCCAAATGTGGAAGGATACAGTTTATCACCTGTGAATCTATTTCCAGGACAGCACATGGTTCTAAGAAAATTGCCCTGCTTTTTTTGTTAAGTCTGCTTTTTATTCTAGTTTCCCAATGTGGAAAATAAAACATAAAATTTTAGCCCTGGCCGGCTGGCCCAGTTGGAGAGTCATCCCATAAACCAAAAGGGTGCAGTTTTGATTTCCCAGTCAGGGCCCAAGCCTGGGTTGCGGGTTCGGTCCCCAGTTGGGTCACATACCAGAACCCAGCTGGGGCCCATACAAGAGGCAACCAATCAATATTCATTTCTGGCATTGATTTCTCTCTCTAAAAAAGAAGAAACCAATAAGCAGGTCGTCTGGTGAGGATTTAAAAAACATATAATTAAGTGTTTACAGAAAAACTCCTGGAGAGAAAATAGTGAGATTAAGTGAGAAAACAGACCTGAAGCCAGATTTGTTTTCAAATCTGCTTTATAATGAGTAGCTGAACAATGAACAGAACTCTCCTTTTCCAGATGCTTTTTGGACACCAATTCTTTGGGGACTGGTCTGAGCCCTCTTCTTTCTCCTACCAATGTGATATGTTGCATTCCCCTGGATTCAAACACCATCTGAACATTGATGAATGGTTGTTCCATGGTTTCATTCCAGATTCTGGTATTGGACACATTCAACTGCCTACTGGAAATCTCAGCTTATTCTACATCCTCAACCTGTCAAAACTGAATAGTAATTCCACATCTCCACCCTCTCTCGCCCCAACTTTTCCCTATCAGTGGTGGCATCCTCATCAACCCAGTGGTTTGTGCCAGTGGCAAGGACACCTCCATCACAATTTTGAATCAATACCAAACTTTGAGTCCACCTTAAATATACACAAAATCAATCTACTTTTTGTTTCTATTGCCGCATCCTGCTTGGAGTCACTGTACTACTTTAACTGTCATCCATTCTGCTTACACCCCAGCTCACCACTCATCCTGAGCAATCCTTCAAAAATGTAAACCAGATCATGTCATTTCCTGCTCAGGTTCAACCCATGGTTTCTCATTGTTCTTAACTATTTATTTTTTTTGGTAAAATATCCATCTCCACTTGCCAATGGCTAAATACAGAAAATACCACGTCTCTTTGTTTTGTTTATCCCTTCAGTGTTGGCACGTGGCGTGGGAGAGCCATGACTACATGTGGACTGATGGTCCGAAGTCACTCGCACCCCTCACCACTTCATTCTTGACAGCTGTGTTGATAACTTCCAAGTCAAGATTATTAACTGCCAACTTCCACATTTCCAAAGCTTTTGACCAAATAGCTGCCAGAAATTTGTCCCAAGTACAAAAAAATTGCAGTTGACATTCAATACTATATTAGTTTCAGGTATACTAGATAGTAACTGGACACTTCTATACCCCACAAAGTGATAAGTCTAGTACCCATTTGACACCATACATAGCTATTACAATATCATTGACTATACTCCCTGTGCTGTACTTTACATCCCCGGGACTATTTTTATAACTGCCACCTTTTTTTATGGGACAAATTTGCATTTCAACCACACGCAGTGGCCATGTTAATCTTCTCTGATTCAGTTTTAGTATATGTGCTGCCAAAGTGAGCACTATAACTGCTAATTTGTATGTGCTAATCCTCTTCCCCTTTTCACCTATTCCCCTATCCCCTTCTCACTTCAGTTTCTTTTTATGTTTTATCCTCACCTTAGGGTATTTTCTCATTGGTTTTAGAGAGAGAGGAAGGGAGAGACAAAGAAAGAGAAAAACATCGATGTGAGAGAGAAACTTCAGTCATTTGCCTTCCATATGCATCCTGACCAGGGATCAAACCCACAACCTAGATATGTTCCCTGACTGGGAATTGAACCTACAACCTTTCAGTTTACAAGACGACCCTCCAACCAACTGAACCACTCTGGCCAAGGCTCTTCTTCAGTTTCTTTATTTTTAAAAAAGATTTTATTTATAAAAAGAGAGGGAGAGAAACACTGGTGTATGAGAGAAACATCAGTTGGCTGCCTCTAGCAGGGCCCCAACTAGGGACCTGGCCAGCAATGCAGGCATGTGCCCTCACCGGGAATCAAACTGGTGATCCCCCGTATCACAATGCTCAATTTACTGAGCCACACCAGCCAGAACTTCAGTTTCTTGATTTCACCATATTCTTTCCACCTCAGATCCTTTGCTAGTGCTTCTTATTCTGCCAAAATGTTCCTTCCACCACAGCTGAGTAGGTCAGTTGGTTAGAGTGTTGTCCTGTAAACTGAAAGGTTGTGGATTTCATCCCCAGTAAGGGCATATACAAAAATCAATCAATGAATGAATAAAAAAAATAGAGCAACATATTGATATTTTTCTCTCTTTCCACCCCCTCTCTCTCTAAAAATCAATACAATTTTTAAAATGTTCTCTTTCCCAGTTCATCATATCCTGGCTCTTTCTCATGCTTGAGATGTTTGTTGTTTTGTTTTATTTTATTTTACTTTATTTGGAGGTTTTTATTATATATAAAGGAAGAAATGAACAGAATACAGGATTAGCCTTCCAACAGAGATAATCATACTATGCTGGCTAGATATTTGTTGTTTTAATCTAGGAGTCAGAAATCTAAAGCCTCCAGACTCAGTCCATTTTTAAAATAGCTCACAAACAGAGCTAGCACTATGACTGATGGGCCCCAGTTTCCATGCCCCTAACCAAGCATCCTAGAGGAGGGTTGTGAATGGCCCCAATAAGGTCAAGTACCAACATTTGCACCAATGAGCCAGAGCCAGGATGTGAGGACTAGGCCTTGAACCCAGGCATCAGGCATGTGCTCTGACTGGGTATCAAACTGGTGACCTCTTGGTTCGTAGGCTGGGGCTCAATCCACTGAGCCACACCAGCCAGTGTTCTCTCCCTGTCTTTCTCCCTCCCTCCCCCTCTCTCTAAAAATAAATAATCTTTAAAAAAGAATCAACCAGTAAGTACATAAATAAATGAAACAACAACTCTCTTTCTCCCCCTTCCTCTCTCTAAAAAAAAAAACACTATAAAATGTTCATACCAGTTTCTTTAGCACTTAGGAATTTCATTTCTAGAAGTTCTTCCTAAAAGTCCCTTAGCAACAATAGTGAATTTGCATCGCGGGTTTACTGTGCTCAGAGCAAATCCAGTATTAGGGACTTTCTGAAAAGAGGCATTCCAAAGGTGTGCTAATCTACAAGTAGATGCACAGAAATAAATCCGGTATTAGCAAAAAAAATTACTGTATGAACAAATACAATCCTCACACAATCCCTTAATTACTCCAATGTTCAAATAACGAAGGTGAGTTTTAGAGATTTGAAGTCTTTTGTCTTAAATTATGGAGTTAGAAAGCTGTGCTAATCTGAGGCAGAAGCTGCGTCTCAATCCATAGTCTCTCAATCCCATTCAATTATCATCAAAATACACCCCCAAATGGTTATGTGAACAGTAACAAAGCACATATTGTTAAATGTGAATTATCTTATCTAGGGGCTGGGTGCACAATTCTATTCAGGTTTCTGAACATTTGAAAATGTTATTTTAAAAAAATATTTTATTTATTTATTTTTAGAGAGGGGGAGGGAGGGAGGAAGAGAGTGAGAAAAACATCGATAGGTAGCCTGTCACACGTCACCAACTGGGGACTTGGCTGGCAAACCACGCATGTGCTCTGACTGGGAATTGAACTGGTGATCTTTTGGTTCCCTGGCCAGCGCTCAAGCCACTGAGCCACTCCAGGCAGGGCATGAAAATGTTCTTAATAGAATGTTAAGGAAAAGTAAATCCAATAAATGCAATATTTTTTAAGTTTCACATATCTTTGGGTGAGGAAATTATCCCTTATTAATTACTAGACAACTAATCCATTGATTTTTTCCCTTGCATTGAAAAAAAAAAGCTCTTTAGACTTATTGGGTCAATCAATAAATTGTATAAATTCCTATTCATTTATTTATTAATTTACTTATTAGAGAGAGAGGGGAAGGCCTGGGGAAAGCAGGAGAGAAATTGGTTGCCTTTCCCACCACCTGTTCTGCAACCCAAGCATGTGCCCAGGTGGGTAATCAAGTCAGCAACCCTTTTAGTTCACAGGCCAGCGCCCAATACATTGAGACATGCCAGCCAGGGCCATAAGTTGTATAAATTTCTAATCACTATGCTGTGCACGTGAAATGGATATAATATTGTATGTCAGCTGTAATTGAAAAAAATGTTTAATTATTAAAAAAGATATGCCATGGTAAGAACAGGTAGGGTGGCCCCAAGTCAATTCAGTCAGGGGATTAAATAGTCCTCTACTGCCCCCTATAGGCCATGATCGGTTCTCCACGTGCAGCTTCAAAGTGTGAATCACCAGCTACAGGGAACCCTTGGGACCAGGCTTCCATGCTAAAGCTAAGGTCTACTGCTGGGCCATTTTGTAATTTTAGGGTTAGTCGTTCAGGAGATGTAAAATATATCTAAGAAATCAGCTTTTGCTTTGTGAACTTCTCCCGGCTACATCAGATCACAAAAATTCAAGCTGAAATCAACCAAAAAACCCAAAACCAAACAAACAATCCCCTGTTCCCCCCACCCCCCGGGAAATTGAACTTCTAAGACTAGAAAAAGATTTAGTAGATGTTCATTTTCCTTTTAGTCTCGGAAGTGTCATACTCTGTTGCCCTGACTGGGTATATCAATTGGTTAGAGGGCCGTCCTGATATGCCAAGGTGGCCAGCTGGATCTCCAGTCAGGGCACATACAAGAACCAATCCATGAATGCACGATGGAAAGCATGATCATTTGAAGCAGTGCTGAAAGAGAGGACCCTCAGGCAAAGACTGCTGAAAGTCATGTGCCAGGAAAACCTGCCCATTTAAGATGTTTATCACAGACACACAGTACATTTGCTGGAGTTGGCAGGGACTTTTATTGAGAGATAAGAAACTCATATTGAAACAATTAGAATTATCCCTCATTTAGGTGCAGATCTAAATCCTCCCAAGGAAATGAGTAAGGATTTAGGAAAGATTGATATTTTGGTGACTGAGACAGAACTGGCTGAGAATGTACTCAAGTGGTGAGAACGACAAAATGAAATTTTCTCTGTATCCCCAAGATATTAGCTGAAGAAAATTATCTTCACAAACAGGGTGTTATATTGCTTTCTTTAACTTTTACTTCTAAAGTTAATGTCCAAAATAAAAATAAAATAAGTTCATGTCCAAACTGCTAATGACCAAATGATTCCACTGTTTATTTTTGCTTAAGTATGTGTAGTCACGACCAGCCCATTTCTAGTCAGTGGTAACATGGGTCTTTATAGGCTTTGCTACTAGCAATACTGAAAGAGCCCCTTTCTATATTGAAGTACTAAGATTCCAAGTTCATCAAGACAGAACTAAATCTTCATTTGTTGTTCATATATTTTCATTCCACTTTTCAATAAAACTCATAGAGGTCAAAAAATAAGTGTGAATCGCACTACAATGGGTCTCAGGCTCTTGAACTGTTGCTCGAGTTTGAGTCCCACGGATGACTTTTTCTTTCACCTGTGAGGTCACTTTCAAGCCGGGTCCTGAGTGCCCTAAGGACCTTGACATCTGGACCCCCTGTCATTCCCCTCAGGTCGCTAGAGGGCACTGCCGACCAGGCTAATGGGAACAGCGGGAAAAGGCGTTGCTCGGAGAGGCGGCCGGCAGGTGCAACGCTCCAGTTGCCAGTGAGTGGGGTCGTCTGCCAGATCCCGCTTTCCGGGCAGGGGCCTCCCTTGATCGTGGTCCAACCCACATTCCTGCAAGACCCCCACCCTCTGGAGGGGTAGGACCGCTGGTGACAGGCATCCCTGGCCCCTGGACACCTGTGCACATCTTTCTTCTCATATTTACACACAGCACTCCCCTCCCCAAGGAATAGCTCAAGGGTTGTGTGGACAAAAGAACCTCCAAACCTGTAGAGAATTTGTAAAAAATGTTATTTGAGCCAAACACGATATGCCTGGAAGCAAGATCTCAACAGATTAAGAAAACTGCTACCGCCAAGATGACAGCTTGTAGCATCTTTTAGGCATTTGAAATAAAGGTGGGAAGATAAAGATTACCGGACGATGAGAAGGCTCTGAAAAGATGCATTTCAGACATGATTGGGCACATTCAGGGTGGTACGGCCAAAGACTGAAAATACGCCTTTCAAAGGCGCAGAAACAATGCACAGGGCTTGCATAAGGCAAAGATAAACCTTTCACTAAAGAAGTAATAAACCTGGGGTGTGACAACCCACCTGCCTGGATAGGCATTTGTGATCAGATCATCCTGTGAGGTTGCTTTCCATAGAACCCCGTTTTTGTCCTCACCTGTCCCCTCACAGGAGACAGAAAATCCTAGGGATCCATTGATCTTCAAACTGAAGGACAACATAAGAGCCCCACCCCCACTCCCAATGTGCAGTTTTGAATCCAGGCACACAATCTTCACAGAAAAGGCTGACTCTAGTGTACTTCACTTGGGAAATCCTGCTCTGACCACAGAGGAAGCTCCATGTCAAGTGAAAGTTCTATATTTGGCAAAAATATCCTTCAGGAATAAAGCAAAACAACAACAACAACAACAAACACAACCAGAAAAACGTATTCTCAGGTGAAGAAAAAGATAATTCATCGTCAGTATACCTGTTCTGTAAAAAATGCTAAAGGAAGTTCCTTAGGCTGGAGGGAAATGATACCAGAGATAAATGAAACTTTAGGAATGAAGGAAGAGCAGCGGAAACGTAACTTTTGGGGTAAATATAATAACTTTTGCTCCTCTTAAATTCATTAAAATATGTGTGAATGTTCAAAGCAAAAATTATAACATTGAAAGTTTTTCAATGTATGTAAATATATTATATATATGTAAGGGGATCTAATATGATTGTAGGACATCTATATTTTATTTGTAGTTTAAGAATGAATCCTAAGTAGTATATGAAAAGTTAGATATGTATATAATCCCTAGAGGAACCACTAAAAATAATACAAAGCTATATAGCTAAAATGCCAGTAGATAAACTAAGATGGAATGCTGTAAAATATTCAACTAACCAGAGAAGGCAGGAAAAAAGGGAAACAGAGGAACAAAAACCAAGGGACAAACAGAAAACAAATAATAAAATAATAGGCGTAAATCCAGTCTCATCAATAATTACATTAAAAGTGAATGATCTAGCCCTGGCCAGCTTGCCCAGCTGGTTGTACTGTAGCTCCATGCACTAAAATCTTGCCAGTTTGATTCTCAGTCAGGGCACAAACATAGGCTGCTGTTTGATCCCTGCGCAGGGTATGTACGTGAGGCAGCCAATCGATGTTTCTCTCTCATATCAATGTTTCTCCTTATTTCTTGGCCCTGTCTGTTGTGGCTCAGTGGATTGAGTGCTGGCCTGTGGGCCTACAAATAAAAGGTGGTCGATTTGAATCCCAGTAAGGGTGTGCAAGAGGCAACCTATTGATGTAACAATGTTTTTCCCTCTCCCTCCCTTCCCCTCTCTAAAAATAAATAAATCAAATCTTTAAAAAATATTTTAAAAAACATCCTCAGGTGAGGACTTTTTTAAAAAAGTGAGTGATGTACTCATCAAACTGTAAATGTAAACTCTGTGTTTTGTTGTATATAAATTATGTCTCAAAAAAGAAGCCTATTGGGACCTAAGATCATCAGGATGACATCTATGTGGCCACGTGGGACATAGGACATCCGGCACATACCTTGGCAATAAACTCAAATACCCCTCCCACAAAAGTGAATTATCTAAACACACCAATTAAAAAACAGAAAGTGTCAGATTAGATTTAAAAAACAAACAAAAACAAGACCCAAATCTATGGTATCTATGAGAATCCAACTTCAAATACAAAGATATTGGTAGGTTAAAAGTTAAACTATGAAAAAATATACATGGCCAAAACTAATCCAAAGAAAGCCTACATGGCTATGTTATTATCAGATAATAGAGACTTCAGAGAAAGGAAAATTACCAGGAATAAGGAAGGACATCACATAATTATAAAAGCTGAAATTCAGCAAGAAGACATAATAATCCTAAACATGATTGCACTGGAGACAGAGTTCCAAAATAAATGAAGCAAAGACTGGTAGAATGAAAGGAGAACTAGATCCATAATTATAGTTGGAGACTTTAACACTGCTCTGGAACAACACTATTAACCAACTTCATTAATTTGTGATTTGCCCCTATCATAAGCCACTGGGCAGAATAAGAACATTGAAAACAATGAACAGAGCTTAAGGGGCCTATGGGACAGTATCAAAAGGTCTAAAATTTATGTCATTAAAGCATCAGGCAAGGAGATAGGTATACAAAAAAGCTTGAAGATATAATGGCTACCAACTCCCCATACTTGGTATCATTTGGCCTCTCAATTTTTTTCCTATACTCTTTTTATGAAAATTGAGTCGTAGTATTTTTAATCTTTTGCTTACTATATGGACTTATTTTTATATGAATATAGGACTAGAGTTCTCTTCTTGGAGTTTTTATTTTAGAAATAGTTTTACTCTTACAAAAAAGTTTCAAAAATAGAAAGTTCCTGTATACCTTTCACCAGTTTCCCCTAATGTTGACATTTTATGTAATCATGATGTAATTATCAAAACTAGGAAACTACCATTGGTTCAATATTAATGACTAAACTACAGACTTCATTTGAATTTTGTTTCCATTAACATGTATTTTTGTTCCAAAATCCCACACTGCGTTTATTTGCCACATCTTAGTCTCCTCCACTCTGTGATGGTTCTTCAGTCTTCCCTTGTCTTTTTTTTTTCCTTTTTAAAGTTTTTATTGTCTTGATTTTGTTGTTGTTGTCTTTCCTTGTCTTTCATGATCCTGGCAGTTTTGCAGAATACTGCTCAGTTATTCTGTAGACTGTCTCTCAGTTTGGGTTGGTCAAGTATATTTAAGATTAGATTAAGGTGGTGCATTTTGGGCAAGAATTCAAGAACAGTGATGGTTAAGGTGGTACCTGCCAGGTTTCCACACCATAAAGTTAATGTTTTTCCCTTTAGAATCAAAAATATGTATTGGGGGAGACTCTTTGAGAATTGTCTTCTCACCCTTGACTTGGGTTGTGCAGGGAAATACTGTCCTGGTGCCCTGGGCCTCAGACCCAGCCTGAGGTACTTCGGCAGTGCTGCTGCTCACCCCTGACATTAACCTTGGATGTAATAAAGTATAGGTATTCATTGCTTTTTGTTGTTGTTGTTGCTTTGCTTTTAAAAAATGTATCCACATTACTTACTGGAATTATTTTATATGTACATAAAATTGACATTTATTTATTAAAGCAAATTTTAACTGCTTGTTATTGATGTTTAAAGATTTTATTTATTTTTAGAGAGAAGGGAAGAGAGGGAGAAAATGAGGAAGAGAAAGATCACTGTGCCGGAGAATCGACTGGTTGCCTCTCACAGGGCTTGGCCAGAAACTCAGGCATGTGCCCTAACAGGGAATTGAACCCTCGACCTGCCAGCACTCAATCCGCTGAGCCACACGAGCCACCGATACTGATATTTATGTATTGATTTTTTTCCCATAAAACATTCATATGTTAATCTTTTACCTAAAATCGTTACTTAAAAAAATAAAATCGTCATTTAACCGTTCTACTAATTCATAAAACGTGTAGCTTCTGTGTTGATTTCTAAGTAAACAATTACACTGAAAAATAACGAGGTCCAATTCTCTGAAATTTAACATATTTTTCTCAAAATAAAAAAGTATGGTATGGAATTTTTTTGGCAAACTACGCCGTAAATAAAAATACGGGCT
The DNA here is from genome assembly GCF_022682495.2 of Desmodus rotundus. Taxonomy (NCBI): domain Eukaryota; kingdom Metazoa; phylum Chordata; class Mammalia; order Chiroptera; family Phyllostomidae; genus Desmodus; species Desmodus rotundus. The sequence continues at coordinate 52,264,052 of NC_071398.1, read as the reverse complement.
TACAATAATAATGGCATTGGATTAAAACCATAGGAGGAAAAAATATCCTTGAGTCCATATGGATATCAATAAATGGGAGAGGTGAATATTCCCGCCGTACTTCGCGGTCCTGGAGAAGCGCGCGCCCGGCGGCGGAGCGGACCGGGTCGAAACCAGCACGGCTGGAGGTAAAAGCGGGGTGCCATGCGCCGGACGCGGGAACTGGACGTCCGCAGCCCCGGGCAGAAGTGGGGAGTCGGAACATTCCCTGAGCTCCGCGCTGGTCGGGGCGGGGCCTCCAGGGAAGCGCACACTGGGGTCTTGGCTCGCGCAGGCGCACTCACCCGAACATGGCCGCCGCCACTGACTCTTCGCTTGAGGTGAGTCCTGCCGCGCCCTATATATTTCGGTGTCTCAGGTTCCCCTTGCGGGCAGTGTCTGTGTCCGCGGGGTCCCGGTGGGTCTTGAGCAGCGCGTTGGCGACGGGTTTCAGGCGGACCGTGGGCGCGGTCGGCTCAGAGGGCGGGGTTGACTCGGGGCGCGGCCGCCCTCGCCCGTGAGGACGCCCCCTGCGCGGGAGGAAGCCTCTCGCCGGGTGAGGATGGTGCTCTCAGTGTGAGGACTCTTGGCTCTTGGTCTACGTTCCTGTCTCCACGGAGCTTAGTCGTTCCGCGCTAGTATCTACTCGTCTTTCCTCAGGGACAGTTTTGCGCGGGCCTGCCTCTTGTCCTGGCCGCGCCGCAGCGGGGACCCCCCTCTACCGCTCCTCTGCTGCCTGGGGGTGGGAGGGCCGGGGTGCCGGCCGCCTGTGCGGTTTCCCTCTCAGCCCCGCGGGTATTAGATCATCTTTCTCCCCCTCCGCCACCTGGTATCTATCAAGTCCGGTCTTGGGGCAGTTCCCAGTGAGGGCCGCATTTTTCACCTGTTTTTGTGGCCGTTTTGCTTTTCTCTTCCTTGGTTTTGGTGGTTCATTTCCTTAGCTCCTTTTTCTCCTATAGTTCATGATAAAAGTTTTCATACATGTAGAAAAGTTGAAATTCTCGGGCGACCTTATAGCGAGCGACCCATTAACATCTATACTTGCTGTATCTCATAGTTCCTCCTATCCATCCCTTTTACCCATCCATTAAATATTTTTAGGGATACATTTAAATTAAATGGCAGATAGCGCCGCGCTTTCACCTCACCGTACTTGACATTAGTTGTAGTTCATTACTATTGCTTTCGTAAAATTTTGAGGCAAAATTGAGTGAGTTTTGACAAATGCAACCCAGACCTTTCTCAAAATTACCATCACCCCAGTAAGATCCCTTGTTCTTCGCCTATTTAGAATATTGGTCGTTAGGCACTTGGACCTGTGAAAATGTTTTCAATACCAAACCTTTATTTGTTTGATTCATTTCCCCCACAGCAAGTAACTTCCCTCCATTCTATTGCTTGTTTTCTCTCCCTTCCCACCTAACTTTTTAAAAAAGATTTTATTTATTTATTTTTAGAGGGGAAGGGAGGGAGAGAGATAGAAACATTGATGTGTGACAGAAACATCATCACTTGCCTCTCACACACCTCCAACTGGGGACCTGGCCCACAGCCCAGCCATGTGCCCTGACTGGGAATCCTTTTCATTTGTCTGGAGGAGGCCCAACTGAGCCACACTGATCAGGGAAAACCTCCATGTTTTTTTTATTGGAATATTTAATCCATTTACATTTAAAGTAATTATTGATGGATACGTAGTTACTGCCATTTTATTACTTATTATTTTCTTTTTCTTGAAGAAGTCCCTTTAACGTTTCTTGTAATCTGGTTTGGTGGTTATGAACTCCCTTATTTCTTGTCTGAGACCTTTTTATTTTTTATTTTTAAAGATTTTATTTATTCACCTTTAGAGAGAAGGGAAGGGAGGGAGAAAGAGAGAGACATCAACGTGCGGTTGCCTCTCCTGCGTCCCCCACTGGGAACCTGGCCTGCAATCCAGGCATGTGCCCTGACCAGGAATTGAACCAGTGACCCTTTGGTTCACAGGCCAGCACTCAGTCCACTGACCTACACCAGCCATGGTCCAACTGTTTATTTTTAAAAGTGTCATACTTACAGAAAAGTTTCACTAATAGTTCAACGAACACTTCCAGATTCTCAAGTTAACACTTTGCTACATAAGTTTTACCTTTCTTTTCTCCTTGTCTCAAATACACATATATACACTCTCTTCATATATTTTACACATACACCCCCAAGAGGATAAAAGTTTGATTATTCACATAATGAGGCTTCCTTGAGAGAACAGGGTATTTTTCTCAAAGTAATCCAAAAACAGCCTGAGAGAGCAGGAAAAGGAGGCTGGCTGGACTTTTATTGTGATTCCAGAGTGGAGCTGGTATGAGGGTGGCCTTGTCTTGCTTGGGGCTTACATGGTTTGAACTTCCTGCTATCTCAAGGAGAAAGCATTCAGGGTTTCTCGTTAGCTTTCCTAGATGTGGGGTGGAAGGAGGTGACAAGGTGGAGAGGTGTTTGAAAGCTGTTAGTAGTCAGTCCTCAGAAATGGAGTCAGACTTTATCACAATTGGTAGTCAGTGACTTTGTTAGGACAGGGATAAATTTGGTAGACAAGAATCTATTTTTGTTAAAGAATGCATCATTTCCCTGGCTGGTGTGGCTTGTGCATTGAGTGCCAGCCTGTGACCCAAAAGGCTGCCAGTTCAATTCCTAGTCAGGACACATGTCTGGGTTTTCGGCTGGGTCCTCAGTTGGAGACATGCAAGAGGCAACTAATCATTTCTCTCTCTCTCTCTTTCTCCTTCCCTTTCCCTCTCTCTAAAAATAAATAAAATCTTTACAAAAACACATCATTTGAACAAGTAAACATTATCGTGTTTGGTCCACAGAGATGGCAGGAACCATGCAGACGGTCTTGTACAGCTGATGTCTGGCAGCCCTTGATTTCAAACATCCAGGCACTGGGCCTAAGTGGATTTCTCTGCAGGCTCCTGGAGATTGGGGATAAAGCCCTTCAGAGGTGAGTGCCTGGGAATAGAATTCTACACAACCTTGGCATATCTTATAAAACTTACTTCTTGAAGTCTTAGGTGCACAATTGTGCCAGGTAGGGTCTAGACCAGTGGTTATGACCCTGACAGACTCAACACCTACTTATTTTTTTTTTAATGCAGTTTTAACCCTGGCTGGTGTGGCTCAGTGGTTGAGTACCAGCCTGCGAACCAAAGGGTTGCCCGTTAGATTCCCAGTCAGGGCACATGCCTGGGTTGTAAGCCAGGGCCCCAGTAGGGGGTGTGTGAGAAGCAGCCACCCATTGATGTTTCTCTCCCTCTCTCCCTCCCTTCCCCGTCTCAAAAAATAAAATAAAATCTTTTTTTAAAATATTACAAAAATGCAATTTTATTGTGATATAATTCACAAACCATATAATTCACCATCCTCAGATATAAAACTTAGGGGTTTTTAGTATACTTGCTAGGTTATATAGTTGTGTATCCATTACCAATAACAATTTTACAATATTTATTTTTATTTTAAATATTTATTGATTTTAGAGGGACAGAAGAAGAGAGTGAGAGAAACATTGATTTGTTGTTCCACTTCTTTATGCATTCATTGGTGATTCTTGTACGTGCCCCAACTGGAGATCAAACCCACAATCTTGGCTATTGGGATGACGTTCTAACCAACGGAGCTATCCAGCCAGGGCAATAGAATATTTTTATCAACCCCAAAAAGAAAGCCTGTGCCCATTAGCATTCACTTCCTATCTTCTCTCTCCCAGTTAGTCCTAGTCAATCACTTTGAGTTTATTTTTGGGTAACACTCATTCTTTATGTTCAAGTTTGCGATGTGCCTTTTACCAATCTGAAAGAAATTTTATAGATAAAATTACATATCCACATAATTGTAAAAATTCTAAAGTCCTATGTGCATGTAAAGAGTCAATTTTAAAAAAGTACAAACAAAGGCATTTGTATTAAAATATATGTGTTTGTATTTAAATGCTTGGGTATAGCTACCGTATAAGACACAGGAAGCAGTCTGGTGCTGAGATGGTAGGTTTGGATTAAGAGAAATAGAATAGTCAGAATTTATTGTCTTCAGTGAAATTGAATGAGGTAGGATATGGGTGGATGCTCCTGGAACAGTGAGTATTGGAGAAATGGACCTAGACCGGGTGTATTAAGGAGGAAAGGAAGAAGCATAGTACCTTGGTAGGAGTGGGTTCTGAGCACTTACACTACAAGGTAGCCCAGGGTGTCCAGATGAGCTGGGTTGTATCAGTGAGTCACCCCCTGTGTTATGACGTGGAATAACATCAGGACAATTTATCACAGAAAGTTCTCTAGACTTGAAGTGTCAGCATGTGCTGGGGCAACATTCAGTGTGTAGAAAGCCTTGGAAACCACCTTCTTTAATGGCCATGGGGAACAGAAGGACAGGCTGGGGAAAATTAGTAATGCTGGGGCTTTAGAGAAGTGGTATAGTGGACATTCGAGAACAGGATCTGTGGACGAGTGGGAGGGATACATTGACCCCCCAAAATATGTGAACAGCATCAAAATGAATTTCTGTAAAGATTTTATTTTTAAAGATTTTATTCTTTCTTTCTTTTAGAGAGAGGATAAGGGAGGGAGAAAGAGAGGGAGAGAATCATCAATGTGTGAGATAAACATTGATCGGTTGTCACCTGCACGCACCCCAACCAGAGACCCAACCCACAACCCACGTGGAATCAAACTGGCAACCTTTTGCTTTGCTGGATGATGCCCAACCGGCTGAGCCATGCCAGTCAGGGCAAGACGAAATTTTTACAATGTAAATATTACATCGTTGTATTGCTAAAAACAGTAATATACAAATACATATGAGGGAAATAATGGAGATATTTTATTTTTTTATTTTTAATAATTTTTAGAAGTTTGTTTGAGGTAAACTGATGACATATCCCCTAGAGCAAGATCTCAAATGCTCCTGAGACATTTTTAAAACAAACAATTAACCCTGGCTGGTGTGGCTCAGTGAATTGAGTACTGGCCTGCAAATCAAAGGGTCGCCAGTTTGATTCCCAGTCAGGGCAAGTGACTGGGGTGCAGGCCATGTCCCTAGTACCGGGTGCGTGAGAGACAACCACACATTGATATTTCTCTCTCTCTCTTTCTCCCTTCCTTCCTCTCTCTAAAAGTAAATGAATAAAATAAAAGCATGTGTATGTTTAAATAAATAAATAAATAAAACAATTAATGAAATTTGCTGTGATTCCTGCATTAAAAGCTCTGCTTTAATACTATTTTCCCAAAGTCAGTCCTATTGTACTCCTGGTCATCATTTGTTTTTTGTTTTGGGTTTTTTTGGTCTCTTTTGTCTTTTTGTTCCATTTGTTCTTTTTGCAATAACCTCACTATGGCACACACACCCTCATGGACTGAGGGTGTATTTGGAATGGCCAGTTTTATCAAGGAGGGAGGTGCAGAGTGGGGAATGAGTTATGAATTCAGTGCAATATCTGGATTTCCTATTAGCTTCCTTCTTAACAAAAGCACCCTTTTCATAATGTCTTGTAATACACACAGTGTTGTTCTGTTCTGAAATACACAGTGTTGTTCTGTAGGGTATGTGGGACACAGGATGGTCAGACATCATGGTTCCTGGGACAGTTCCAAGTATGGTAGCAAATCTGCCTCCCCAGCCTAGGCTCATCCAATGTCAGCAGTTTCCCTGGCTCCATCCTTGTGACAACCTAACACCTGTAGATTGCCAGATACCCCCAGGGGATACTGCCAAGGGCAAGCGCTGCAGGTCCAGCTGGGGGAGATTTGTCTCTTACAGGGTGTTTGGTGCTTAGCATCACTAGCATTGTTCTTGAAGGTGTAAATTTACTTTTTACAGCTTTATTGAGATATAATTCATATGATATACAATTCATCCAAAGTTTACAATTTGGTAGTTTTAGTATATTCACAAAGTTTTGCAGCCATCACCACTATGTAATTTCAGAACATTTTTATCAGACCAAGAAAACAACTCATACCCATTATCAGTCATTCCCCATTCCCCCGTTTCTCCCAGCTCCAGGCAACCACAAATAGTCTTTAAATTTTTGTGGAATTACTTGTTTTGAACATGAATAAATGGGATCATATAATGTATAGTTCTTTACTGAGCATAACATTTGTAAGGTTCATCTATGGTATTGATGCATGTATCAGTACTTCATTTTTCTTATGACTGAAGAATAATAGAATATTCCATTATGTGGATTTCTTTTTATTTTTTTAAAATATTTTACTTATTTATTTTTAGAGGAGAAGGGAAGGAGAAAGAGGAGGAGAGACACTTTGATGTGAAAGAGAAACATCGATTGGTTGCCTTTGTGCACACCCCGACTTGGGACTGAACCTGCAACTTAGGCATGTGCCCTGACTGGGAATCAAACTTGTGACCCTTTGTTTTGTGGAAGAGTGCCCAACAAACTGAGCCACACTGGCCAGGGCCGTTATGTGGATTTCCACATTTTGTTTAGCTATTCATCTGTTGGTTGGTGTACATTTATTTGGATTGTTCCTACTTTTTGTTTATCATGAATAGTGCTGCTATTCATGATACAGGTTTATTTGTAGACATGTTTGCATTTTTTTTTTTTAATGGATATCTAGGAGTGGAATTGCTGGGTCATATGATGACTCTCTGTTTAACTTTTCAAGAAAGACTGTTTTCCAAAGCAGCTATACCATTTTTCATTCCCACCAGCAGTGTGTGAGGGTTCCAGTTTCTCTACTTTCTTACAACACTTGTTATTTTCTGTTGTTGTTTTTTTTTAACTGGCCAGAAGTGATGTCGATGAACTTTTCATGTGCTCTTGTATGTTCCGTGCATAAATCCTTTATCAGATATGTGCTTTGCAGATCTTTTCTATCATTTGGTGGGTCATCCATATTTCTTAGTGGTGTGTAAGTCTTATTTCAGTAAACGTCTATTTTAGACGAAATGGACATTTCCTTTGCTCCTGAAGACCTGTTTCCCTCGATGCCCCCAAGACCTTCATGATCACATCTTTGGTAGGTATCTTGCCAGGGCATTTTAATATTTTTACTTCCATAATATTTGTCTAAAAAGTTTTCCAAAACAGTATCCTTTTGTGTGTGTCTGCCTTACCTCATTTCTTTTAAGTGCACACATGCATTCTCCCCCAATGGACCTGTCGGAGGTGCTCTCCATTTCTTGTTTTCACAGGACAATCACAGGTCACCCAGGCCCCAGTTTACTCAGAGGGCCCAATATAGGGAACATGTGGCAGGGTGGCCAGGCAGGCTCAGGAGTCCATTTCATTAGGAGTGACAGCTGGGGGCATGGTCACCTGGCCCTTTGACATCACTGTTGAATGCCATGGACACAGCAGATGGGTGGGGTCTTAGTCTTCACTTCAGAGCGAACAGTCCTTATATTTCCTTATTAGGTGCGACATTTACCTTAATTCCCCATGTTCCTAGTTGTTAATAATTTTCGTCATGAATCAGAGCTTTCCTTAAAGTATTTTCTGAATTTATTGACATAGGGTAAAGGGGCCTTCTACTATAGTCTGGGAGCATTTTGATCAGGAGTCTGGGTGAGATTTCTTTAAATTAGTGTTTATGAATATATTTATGAATATATTGAGATAGGCTGCAGGGAGCTGTCTTCTACTTTTATCTGAAAATACGGGAATTGCGTCCATGGATGTTCTAATGTCCCACCGTCCTTGCATTGCTAGGATAAATCCAGCATTGCCACTTTTTAGTGTTCCTTAGTTAAATCCCCTTTGCCTGACTGATATCACTTATATATATACCTCCTTTCTCTTTTTTAATGAGCACTCTTGCCAAAGGCATGTCTATTTAATTAGTCTTTTCAAGTAACAGACTTTTGGTTTTCTTCATCTTCTTGGCTGTCTCCATGTTTTCAGCTTCTGTAATTTCTACTCTTATCTTTTTTTTTTTTTCCTCTTTTTTCCCCCCTCTTACCTTTATTATCACCTTCCATTCCTATTTGTTTCCCCCATGGTTCTTTCCTTTAAGTCTTTTTTTTTTTTTTTTTTTCTAATTCTCATTCAAGGGCTTTTTTTTTTTCTTCTTCTTCCCCTTTCTTTCCCCTATTGTTTTTAGAGAGAGGAACATTGACATGAGAGAGAAACATTGATTGGTTGCCTCCTGTACGTACCTGGACCAGGGATCTGACTTGCAACCTAGGTATGTGCCCTGACTGGGAATCAACCCCGCAATTCTTCGGTTATGGGACGATACTCTTACCAACTGAGCCATTCAGGCCAGGGCTTCCTTCATTCTTAAGTTGAACAGTAAGCTCACTAACCTTCAGTCTTTTTAAAATATAAACATGAAAGCCAATATTTTCTACCTAAGAACTGTGTTAGCTGCATCCTCATTTGCCACACATTTTGAGTTGTTCCATTTCATCATTTGTTCAGTTCTAGGTGTTTTCTGATGTCTGTCAAGATTTCTCTTTGATCTATGAATTACTGAGAAATAACTTTTTATTTTTCCAAATACATAAGGGTTTGGTTTTTTATATTGTTTTTCTTGTATTTGGTTTTGTTTCTGTTACTGGTTTTTAACTGGACCACATTTGTCAAGAGGCTGTGACCTGGCATTTGTTGAACTTTTTATTTGGCCTGGTTTATGACTAGTATTAGCAAATGTTCCATTTGTGCTTGCAAAGCGTTTGGCTCTAATTGTTGGTACTGCACTCTTCATCAAACTGTGCAATCAGGCTGGCTAATTACATCCTCTCCTGCTCATTTCTAATCAGTTTTTCTGAATTTCTATTTCTGAATGAGGTTCATTAAAACCTCCCAGTATGGTTGGGTTTGCTCTTTTCCGCTAATTTCGATTTGTAATCCTGACTGACTTTGCTTTGTGTTGGTTAGCAAAGAACCATAAAATCTTTGTTTGGTTAGTATATGTCTCTTCCAAACTTTTGCTTTTGTTTTCTATGTGTTTGTTTTGGTTTAGGTGTGTCTGTTACAAACGCATTGTGATGCAGCGTCTTTATCTGGCCTATCATGGCCATGTACATTTATTGTTACTGTTTTATATTTTCTATTTAATCTGTCCTTCTGGGCTTTCCCCCTTAATACCTTCTGGATTGATCTGGTGTTCTTTTCTCTATTATCTTCCCTCCTACAACAGGATTTTTTCACCTTAACAATGTTGACATTGGGACTGGATCATTCTATGTTATGAGGGGCTTTCCTGTGTATTGAAGGGCATTTAGCAGCGTTCCTGGCTTCAGTATGCCAGATTCCAGTGGAACTGCCCCCCCCAGTGATGACAACCAAAAAGTCTCCAGGCATCCCAAAATGTCCTTTGGGGGTAAAACTGTCCCGAGTTGAAAACCACAACTCTGTGGACTTAGAAGTTTCACACGATATTTATTTTGTTCCTGATTTGCCCAGTTCTCACATGAATCATGAAAAATATAAGGGCGTCAAGACACTTAAGTTTCTTACTCCTTTCTCATCTTGCAGTCTACTGACACCCAGGGTTTTAGTTCATTGCATTCTTAACCCCATGAGTCACTTACTGCTGCATTTTGTATGGTCTGGGTTGCATTTGATTTTAATACACACTCGTCATTTCCTTTTCTTGCCATTTTTTTTCCTTCTGGGTTTTTTCCTAAAGAATAACTTCTCCAGTTCTTTTGGCTATTGCCTTTGGCGATAAACTCTGCTTCTGCTTTTAAAAAATGGAGATTTTTTTTTGTTTTATTTATTGATTTGAGAGAGAGAGAGAAATTTGTTGTTCCACTTATTTATGCATTCATTGATTGAGTCATGTATGTGCCCTGACTGGGGATCAAACCCACAACCTTGGTGTAGGGGGATGATGCTCTAACCAATGGAGCTACTTGGCTAAGGCCTGCTTCTGCTTTTCTGAAGTTGTCTTTATCTTACCTTCACTGTTCAACAATAACATACCTGACAGTTTTTCCCCTCAGCACTTTGAAAGTAACCTCCCATTACTAGCAGGTTTCTGTTTTGCTATCATGATACTTTTCATTCCTTCGCGAGTGGTCTGTCTTCTCCCTGCTGGTCTTTAAGACTGCTTGGCGTAGAATGATGTGCACTTAGGCTTGGGGCTTGTGCTTTCTGAGTCTGAGATGCCTACAGGTGGAATCACTGGGTAGAGGAATGTGCCTATTTTATGTTTTGACAGCTACTATCATATCACCAAGCGGCTGGCCACGCTCAGCGCCCACTGACTGACTCTTCCTGCATGAGCTGCTCAAGCTTTACGTTTTCACACCTTATTTTATTTTTATTTTTAAATTAATTATGTACTTACTATTATTTTTTTAGAGAGGGGAAGGGAAGGAGAGAGGGAAAAAAATATCAGTGTGTGGTTGCCTCTTGTGCGCCCCCTATTGGGGACCTGGCCTGCAATCCAGGCATGTGCCCTAACTGGGAATCGAACCAGTGACCCTTTGGTTCATAGGCCTGCACTCAATCCCCTGAGCCACACCAGCCAGGTTCACACCTTATTTTACTTTTATTCATATGAAATATGTATATTTGGTGTTCATTCTTAAAGTTGCAGTTTATAATTGCCTAAATGATGGTGGGAAAGAGCAGATATCCATGTTTTCAAGGCATTTCTATTTTCTGTCTATGAAGTGCCTCTTTGTGTCCTTTACCCAGTTTTTTTTCTTTTTTGTGTTCTGTAAAAATTCTTTTTGGCTCTTGACACCATTCCTTTGTCTCTTTTATATTTTATAATACTTTCTCTCTACCTGCCACTTTAATTCTGTACTTTAATTCTTTTTGTGTCTGTTGTGTGGAAAGTTTCATGTTGCTGTAACAGTCGTTAATCCTTATCTATATGGCTTTTGGTTGTTAAGCCGTATTGATCCAGGAGTGCCCATTCATGACGGTATCCTACAGAATTTGAATTTTGATTTTAAGTTGAGGTCTTTACCCACCTGGAATTTTTAAAAAATATTTTTTCTAAGGTAAGGGTCCAGTTAATATCATTGTACCTAAAAAAATATGTGGAGAGACAGCTGTCGTGACACCATGAAGTGCAGGTGTGGGAGGATGGTTACAGGAGGATCAAGAACAATGACGACACCGGCAGCCACCTACAGAGCACTGTCCCTTCTCCAGCTCAGAGCCAGCCTCAGACATGAGCTAACTCCCCTAATATTCCTGCAGGGTGGTCACTCAGCCTGTGCTCCATCCCATCCTTGAAGATAGAGCTCTGACCACCAAGCTGGGGTGGACTTGCTCATTCACCAGTGCCGTACACACATTGTGACTTCACAGCTTTGGAATGTGTGCTGGTTGTTATATGGGTGATGGGGACTAGCACACAGTGGCTGAGAAGGTGGCCCAGTGTGAGCAGGGCACCTGGCCTCTGGTCTCTCACTTGGCAGGCTAATCCTGTTGGTGATATTTACCCTCAGTACTATCTCTCCTGCCTGTTCTTGAGGAGAATAAAGATTGTGTGGCTGCCTTTGAACCTGTGCTTGCCTCAATGCCTTGATTCTCCTTGCCCCCTTGTATAGATGTGAATTTGAGAAGCCCTGGAAGGTAGCTCAGTTGTTTAGAGTGCCATCCCAATGTGCTAGGGTTGCAGGTTTGATTCCCAGTTAGGACACATACAGGAGTTAACCAGTGAACACATGAGGGGGTGGAACAACAAATCAGTGTTTCTCTGCCTCTCTCAGATCAATCTTAAAAAATTAAAAAAATAAAAAAATAAAATATCCCTGCCTGGCACCATTTCTCATTATAGTTCCATACATAGCTTCATGTACTGAAGTTTGACTTTTTTCATTCTTCACTTTTCAGCCTGGGGCACGAGAGTGAAAATGACAGCTCAGAATATTCCTGAGGAAGAACTACCCTGTGTTGTGGAAATGGAAGGGTTTACGAGAGAGGTCCTCCCTTTCTCCATTCTAGGTGACAGTTGGGACTGTAAGAACTGGGAGGGACACCTGAGGCAGTCAGCTTTAAGTCAGGAAAAGTCAGGGGCTCAGGAAGCAATTTGTGAGTATCCTGGACTTGGGAGGCCTTTGAGTGCAAGCTCAGACCTTCTACCCTCCCAGAGGATCCCTACATCAAATAGTTTCCATATACATGACTCAGAGGTTAGAAGTTTGGATTATGATCCAGCTTTACCCAGTTCTCAGAAAAGTTTTGTAGCTAAGAGAACTGGTGACAGTGATGCCTGTGGAAAAGCTTCCTGCCGTTCCATGGATGTTATTCAACAACTTAGAAGAAATCAAATGAGAGAGAAGTCGTATAAATACCCTGAAAGTGTGGAATCTTTCAACAATTTCAGTCCTCTTGGTGAACAAAAAGTAGCAAAAAGAGGGAAGAAACTCTATGAAGGCAAGGACTTTGGGGACATTTTTACCTTAAATCCATCTCTTAATGTAAACAGGAGGAGTCTCCCTGGAGAGAAGTTGTACAAATGTACTGAATGTGGTAAATGCTTCAAACGGAACTCTTCTCTTGTTTTGCATCACCGAACTCATACTGGAGAGAAACCTTATACCTGTAACGAGTGTGGAAAGTCCTTCTCCAAGAACTACAACCTGAGTGTGCATCAAAGAATCCACACAGGAGAGAAGCCCTACAAATGCAGTAAGTGTGGGAAAGCCTTCAGCGATGGGTCAGCTCTGACACAACACCAGAGAATTCATACTGGGGAGAAACCTTACGAATGTCTAGAATGTGGAAAAACCTTCAACCGAAACTCATCTCTGATTTTGCATCAAAGAACTCATACAGGGGAAAAACCATACAGATGTAACGAGTGCGGGAAGCCTTTCACAGATATCTCCCACCTCACCGTGCATCTCAGAATCCACACGGGGGAGAAGCCCTATGAATGTAGCAAGTGCGGAAAGGCTTTCCGGGATGGCTCATACCTCACCAAGCATGAGAGGACTCACACCGGAGAGAAGCCCTTTGAATGTGTGGAGTGTGGAAAATCCTTCAACCGTAACTCTCACTTAATTGTGCATCAGAAAATCCATTCTGGGGAGAAGCCCTATGAGTGTAAAGAGTGTGGGAAGACTTTCATTGAGAGTGCATACCTCATCAGGCACCAGAGAATTCACACTGGTGAGAAGCCATATGGCTGTGACCAGTGTCAGAAACTTTTCAGGAACATTGCTGGCCTCATCCGGCACCAGAGGACTCATACTGGTGAGAAGCCCTATGAGTGTAGTCGGTGTGGAAAAGCCTTCAGGGACAGCTCCTGTCTGACCAAGCACCAGAGAATTCACACCAAGGAGACCCCGTACCAGTGTCCGGAGTGTGGGAAGTCCTTTAAGCAGAACTCCCACCTTGCAGTACATCAGAGACTCCACAGCAGGGAGGATCCCAGCCAGTGTCCTCAATGTGGGAAAACGTTCAGAAGGAGCTCAGCCCTGGTCCGACATCAGAGAACACACCCTGGAGAGCATACCATGGACACATAATGAATGTGGGCACACTCGTTTCCTGAATTCTCTTGAAAACCTGTGTGAAGGAGCGGTGTCGTTGGGAAGGCTCTTCCCTCAGTACAATTTTTTTCTTTTTAAAGGAAAAAATAAGTCACTTGCAGTGTCACCCCCTGTGATAATCATCATTCAGCAACATTCTGGTGACCATCCTTCCCCCACCTCTTTATGTGTACATAATTTTGCATGGATAGAATCACATTACACACATGGTTTTTAAATACAGAAACTTATTTTTAAATGTTTCTCTGCCCTATCCAGTGACTTGAATGTGAGACATTCCTTAGCCATACCATTAAGTCACTAAACTGGAGGGAATACAGAATGGTAATAAATGTGGAAAAGGCTTCAGGGATGATCAGCCTGTACCAAACATGATAGCACATACACTGGAATAAAACCTGTGAGTGTCAGGAAGATGCTTCTCTGGAGATACCCAGCTGCTCCTGTGTCAGTGTGTGTAAAGTGGAAATAACCTATGAATGTGTTCTATAGCCAGTTGGTACCAGGAATCCTTTAATTGGGAGCGTCTGCCATATTGTACATGTGCAGACTCAGCAGAATTGAATGTAATCAGTGAGAGCAGCTTTTGCCAGGAGCTCTTGTTTTCTTGTCTGTATCAGCAAAGATACCCTGGTGAGAGTCTCCCACCATGCTCCCCACCACAGCAAGCACACAATTAGAGTAGATTGCTGTTTGGTTGTATTTCCGTATTATAGTCCTGCCAGGTGCAGAGGACTCATTTCAGAAGAGATATTTGGACGAGGATGTTGCTTGTGAATGTGCAGTGATATCATCCCTCTTAAGAAAAGACGGAAGTGGTCTTGTACAAGGATGGAACAGGCTGCTGTAGAAATGTGATACACTGCTTTAGTTGTTGAAACAAAATTACTGAGTTATTTTTACTTTTCTCCCCTGTTGTTCACTTAGGACACCTCTGATTTTTTCTGTGCTGAACCATAATTCTAAAGGTTTTGTTCCCATATTGAAATGTTATAATATGGCAGGCAACAACAAAAAAGTGGCGTAAAGGAGATTTGCTGTTAGGACAGCCATGTGAAGGTATGTTTACATGTGGTTGTAGAGTGGATGTTGATCATGGAGAAATAAATGTGGTTTTCTTACAGAACTGCAATTGTGTATGTTTTTTTTATCACAAACACATTGTTGCTATAATAACTTGATAAGGAATAAAATGGTGAAGCCAAGAGGACATGAGTTTGGGATTTCTTTGGACCTTTTTTACCAGAAGGGGCTAGGTCAGGGTCCCGTGGCAGCCATAAGGTAGGATGCTGGGCAGCCAGGGAGAAGCTGCTCTAGAATCTGAGCACCCAGAGCCCAGGACATGATAATTTCTTTCTTCGGGACTTGTATTGTGAGGGGGTATCATTGTGGAGAAATGGGTGGGCCTTGGCAAATGGGGAGTTCGAGGCTACAGAGGTGTCAGGGATGACCTGGGAACGTCCTTCCTGAGGCAGGTGGCCAAGTGAGAGCCATTTCAACTGCTTGACATCGCATCAAAGCCTGGGGGTGGCTTTTGTTCTGTTCACATGACAGCTTCCTTTTCTGAGCCCTAGGTTGGCACTGCTCACTTTTTCACCTTGTTTCAGGTGGCAAGAAAGCAAAAGAGCACATACGAGGAAGTCTCTATGTGTGAGATTCTGATAGGCTTTTGGGGGATGTTCTTGTTTGCCCTTGACGGGTACCACCAAGGGAGTAGGAAAAGCAGTTGCAGAAGACTTTGGATTCTCAGGAGGGTGAACCAAGCCCTGTCACTGTCACCTACAGGCAGTCTGTCACCCAGGAGCCAGTCTAGGGTGGGAACAGCTGTGGAGAGCCTTCCTATGCCTGGAATGCCAGCCACCCCACACCGAGGACTTGGAAGGAAGAGGGCCCATTTAGAGGTGGTAGGCTGGGCCCTGAGTGTGTCTCCAGCATGAGTTACCACCTGTATTGTGGTATGAAGAAGGAGCCTGCAGCAGGCAATGAGCCTGGAGTGTGTTGAGGGGAGCCCTATATGTGCAGCCAGTATGGGGAGTCCTTCGTGTGAGTCTCACATTTCATCCATCACCTCGGGAGTCACTGTGGCAGAAAGCTCTACACGTGCCAGGGATGCTGGCAAGCCTTCCACCTCAGCCTGGCCCTGGCTGAGCACTAGAAGACCCAGGAGAAGGAGCAAGGCCACATGCGGAGCCCGTGCCAGTGGGGGGAATGGCTGGCTCCTGGAGTGTGTGGACATTGATGTTTTCCCTGTACAGTCTGAGGCACAGAGACGAACTATTGCTCAGTGCCCCTGGAGGACATCTTGGCCTAGGATTCCTGAATAACAAATGGGCTCCTTTGAAACCCTCACATGGGTTCCTGTGGTGTCTGTGTGGATATAAGCCAACTTGTTTGTTTTCTAAATGAGCTAATGTGGGTAAAATGGCACCCAGGAACAGCCCACAGCAAGCCCTCACCTCCTGTAAGCACACCACAGATGGTCATGTGCAAGTGCAAGCTGTCACATGTGAAATAACACTCTGCTTTCTCCTGTAGCCATTTTAGCACCAGCTACACGTTGGAAGATTTGTCATTGTGCAAAGCATAGGGTTGCTTTCAAATGTGTGATCTGCCAACCTTCCTGTCAACCTTGTTTCTGTTCCTCCCCAGGGCTGCTGTTCAAGCAGAAATCTTGACAGATATTTTGGCCTTTTCATAAATATGTGATGTGAAGTTTACTTCTGAATCCTCAGTAGCAAACTGTTTCCTAGTTTAACTCACCTGTCTTTATGTGTCATGGAGTGGCTTACAAAGATCACAAGAACAATTGAAACCTTGTAATGCAGTCTTTTCAAACCATGTGCTTCAGCTTCATTAGTGAATTGTGAAATCAATTTAGTAGATAGCCACTGACATTACAGAGCCACGAAGTAGAATAAAATGGGTCAAAATTAACCTTGTAAGCCCTGGCTGGTGTACCTCAGTGGATTGAGCACAGGCTGTGAACCAGAAGGTCACCGCTTCGATTCCCAGTCAAGACATATGCCTGGGTTGTGGGCCAGGTCCCCAGTAGGGAATGTGTGAGAGGCAGCCACACATTGATATTTATCTCCCTCTCTCTTTCCCTTCTCTCTTTCTCTAAAAAAAGAAAAAGACCACCATGTAGTAAAGGCAAATACTATTTTGTGAAACTTTTCAGCCATATCTAAATATGTTAACTTTTATAACAGGTTGCAATCTAAACTGTAATTTTACTTCGATCAAAACAGCTTGAAAACACTGGTAAAAGGTCATGAGGAAATTGTCTGCCTGGGTAAGGGGAACTTCACTACTTGAGCCACATTAGCAGATCTTTTGAATTTTTGTATTTAATCTCAGATTACAGCACTGTTTTCATGACCTGACCATAAACTTAACTGCTTCCTGCAGCTACAGAAACTGGTACAACTTTCTGTCATGTTTGAGCACCTGTCTGAAACCCAGTGCACAGAGGCTTAACTTCCATGGTGGCGCTGGGAGTACTGCTTCCTGATAATCAGAGACCCAGGTTCCAACCCTGTTGCAGCTCTGCTGTCCTCTGGATGCTTGGAGCATGAGGGCCAGTCACTCAGCCAGTCACTCAGCTGGGAGATAACATACCACTTGCACTTGTACTTGTGCATTCTCAGAGACAAATGATCTCATGGCCCCAGTCACTTGTAAGAGACTGAAACTGCCTGTCCCCACCAGTCTCTTCTCAGCCTGTCCACCTGCATCCTGAAGCTGGGTGTGGCTCTGGTGGATATGTCTATTCATTTGAGCATTTGAGAGAGAGAGAGAGAGAGAGAGAGAGAGAGAGAGAGAGAGAGAGAGACACACACACAGACATCAACCAGTTGCATCCCTTAGGCACCTTGACCCACAACCTTAGGCACCTTGACCCACAAGCTAGGTATGTGCTCTGAGCGGGGATCGAACCTGCAACCTTTTGGTGTATGGAATGATGCTTTATTCAATTGAGCCAACACCCAGCCAGGGCTGGCCCTGGTAATTTTTCAAAGAACAACTACATTTGCCCTTTCAACTATTGTTTCCAGCCTAACCAGTGGGTTCAATTCTGCTGCCACAGTATCACTCCTGAGGTGCAGCCCACTCAGCTTTGATGCCCACTAATGACTCCTTTGTTACCCAGCACTCAGTCCCTTCAGTTTCCCACATTGTCTCATTTACTGCACAGCTAGATGCCTGTGCCTTGTTTACTTTATTTGGAAACAATTTAAAACTTAAGCCCTGGCTGGTGTGGCTCAGTGGATTGAGTGCTGGCCTGTAAACCAAAGGGTTGCTGGTTTTGATTCCCAGTCTAGGGCACATGCCTGTGTTGTGGGCCAGGTCCCTGGTGGGGGGAGTGCGAGAGAAGACCACACGTTGATGTTCCTCTCCATTTCTTTCTCCCTTTCTTACCCTCTCTAAAAAAACAAAACAAACTTACAGAAAAGGCACAGAAATATTGAAAATAGTACCCATGCACCCTCATCCAGACTCAGCTGTTAACATTTTACCTCCTGTAGTACACACTATCACTACATACACATACACACACACCTGGGAGGTGCATGAAGTCCACATTCTGCCAGTGGTGATTCTTCTGCTCACTGAAAAGCGTTGCCCAATTTTTCCATCATATAGTTACTATTTCCCCCTTTTAACTAATAACCAATATATGAGACATTTAAGATATGCAAATATCCAGCTGCTTACCAAAATATTCCTGCTAGGGTCAGCCTCCTTTAATGACTCTTGCCTCAAATCAATCCTTACCCTTGACGGTTGCAAAGTGTCAATTATCCAGTGCCAGCTCTCTGCCCATTTGCTTAGTCCTTGGCACTCTGCGTCAGCACCCTCCCTTCTCTCCATTTATTTGTCATTATTATCAGATGTACTCATAGATTCCTGTTTTCTCAAATGGTTTATAACTCACTGCTGTCCTTAGTTATGGTGTTTAAGTTGTCCAAGGTGAGGTCAGTAAGAGTCTTACAGGAAGTCTCCATCAGGTGGCATACCGCCAATATTTTTGGAGCACTATATTTTATGTATTTATTTTTAGTGTTAAGATGTTCCAAGCTCATCTTTCTACTTCTCTCAGCTCTGAAATCAGTCATTTCTCCAGTTTTGAAGAACTCATTCCCTTTAGTAGCGAAGGCATTAGGGACCAAATCTGAGTGCCAGGTGTGCTCATTTCTATTAGAGTGTCTTCTACAGAGCTAGGAAATAAAGGCATATATACGGACATACATAGGTACACAAAAACATGTGTGCACATAGACATACATACAGTTCCAATTTATAACACCCCCATAGTTTCATGTCTAATAGAACCCTGGGACCCATAAAATCAACATAAAATTTTGCTGAATCCTAAAGTACCTCTAAAACAGTTTCAAAATTGCTTTTCTCAAGCTACTAGAAGAAGAAAAACCTACTGAAAAGGTTTAATTTATTGCAAAATAATGCAGGCAACTAACTTAAAATCTGTTATAGTACACTGCTACCTTGTCATACAGGATTCAAATCTGTATGACTGGTTGCTGTGTACCTTGATCAAACAATGTACATGTAGTTCAGAAAACTTTGTACTGAGACAGTTGAGTGTGCATGATGATTCCATACAGATGCCACTCACTTGTGTGGAGCCCTTGGCCATATGGATTTTAGGGAGTGTCACTGTCAATCTGCTCCATTCATAAGAACTTCTCCCTACTCAAGAATGTAATGTGTAATAATGATAAAGTCCCACTGCACTTGATTCATTTATATGAAAGGCATTTGTTGGGTTTCTCACTACTTTGAAAAATCTCAGGTTTGGAATCTGGTGAATCCTTTAGATGGAAGACACAAACAAATCCACATTACCCTACTCACATGGGTATTGGCCTGCAGTGTCCAAGGCGTTATTGAGAATAAGTCTACCAAGACATGATCTGCTTGGGGAGGAAAGGTGGCCAGACTCTCAAAGGAGAAGGGCCAGGAACCTGTTCCTCAATGGACTTTTATTGGGTTTATTTGCATAGGAATACAGAGCTTATATGTAAAGCTCATCAATCACTGTCAGGAAGTAATGATCAAACAATAGATAACATTCAAAGAACTATAAGGCTTATTTAGTGTCAGGGTCAGATAGCTAAAGCACCATAAAACTTTGGGGAAACAAACTCATTTCATGCTTGGACCCTTATCATTTAAATTAGGGTATTAGCAAAGCAGGTTTCACAGGATTTTTCTCAGGCCTGATTGCCCAGGGGAACCCACCCTTTCCAGCACAGGGCTGCACCCACCTCCAACATTGTTTCAGGCTTATGTTGAGCAGGGGAAGTATGGCAGCCAAGAGATTAGGAGACTTCTTGCAGACAGAATGACTCAGGCTATGTCAAAGCTGAGGGGTGAGGGTCCATCACCCCCTTTTTCTATAGCCCCTCAAGTCCTTCCCTGAGGGTCCCCTTGTGACCGTACCTTAGGTCATCCCTCCCTTGAGGAATCTTACCTGTCATTGGCTAACTGGTCATGCACTGGGGGCTAGGCAGGGTGAAATAAAGTGGGCAGAGGCAATGCTCCTGTCAGGGAGATAAGCTTTGTCTCCTTAGTGGCTTAGGGTCCCAAGGTCTCTTACTCAGCCTTAGCCATGGGGAGCGGGGGGTTACAGCTTCTGAAACCAGGGCGGTTCCCAACACCCCACTTCTCACTTCTGTGGGTTCTATAATGTAGTGTTAATGGTTAAAGAATCTCAACAATGATTATCTCATTTTTTCTACTGTCAGGATGAATTGAGAACTGTAGTGTGGGTGAAGGCATGTGTACAAATGTCTGTCACCTTGCTCATTTAGAATGATTGGGTCAAGTGCTGGAAGGGATGAACTATGGCTTAAGGCTCCCTAATGTCCCGGCTCATATAGAGTGCCTCTACCCAGTATGAGTTCTCTGGTGCTTGGTCAGGGAAGAGCTGTGTGTGGAGGCCTTCCCACAGTCCCTGCACTCATACGGCTTCTCACCAGTGTGGGTCGTCCGGTGCTGAGTGAGGTGAGTGCTTTGCTTGAAGGATTTCCCGCAATCTGGACATTCATATGGCTTTTCCCCAGTGTGTGTCCTCTCATGCTGGCTCAGTGATGAGCTGTGACTGAAGGACTTCCCACACTCGTTGCATGCATATGGCTTTTCCTTGGTATGGATTCTCTGGTGCTCTATGAGTAGGGAGCTCTGGCTGAAGGCCCTGTCACATTCATTACACTCATAGGGCTTCTCTCCTGTGTGGGTCCTCTGATGTTGAATGAGAGAAGCAAGCTGTCTGAAGGCCCTGCCACATTCGTTACACTGAAAGGGTTTCTTCCCAGTGTGGATTCGTTGGTGATTGGTTAGGGATGAGCTGTGGCTGAAGGCACTGCCACATTGACTGCACTCATATGGTTTCTCCCCTGTGTGGATCCTCTGATGTTGACTGAGGTGTGTGCTATGCCGGAAAGCCTTGCTGCACTGACTACACTTGTAGGGCTTCTCTCTGTTGTGTGTCCACTTGTGGTGGCTGAGAGATGAGCTGTGGCTGAAGGTTTTTCCACATTCACAGCACACATATGGCTTCTCTCCTGTATGAATCCTCTGCTGCTTGGTCAGGAGTGTGTTCTGGCTGAAGGCTTTCCCACATTCATTGCATACATATGGCTTCTCTCCTGTGTGAATCCTCTGATGTTGAATAAGTGAGGCAACCTGTCTGAAGGTCCTTCCACATTCATTACACTCATAGGGCTTCTCCCCAGTGTGGATTCGCTGGTGATTGTTTAGGGATGAGCTGTGGCTGAAGGCCCTGCCACAGTCACTACACTCATAGGGTTTCTCTCCTGTGTGGATCCTCTGGTGGTTGACTGAGATGTGTGCTGTGCTGGAAGTTCTTTCCACACTTGACTGCACTCATAGGGCTTCTTGCCTGTGTGAGTCCACTTGTGTTTGCTAAATGAGGACCTAAAACTAAAGGACTTCCCACTTTTGCTGGACTCGTAGGGCTTCTCAGCCGTGTGAGTTCTCTTGTGCTGGATATATAGCACAGTCTGACTGTAGGTCCTGCCACACTGCGTACGCGTACAGGGTTTCTCACCAATGTGGATTCTCTGGTGTTTGGTAAGTGCTAAGGTGTTTTGGAGTCCTTTTCTACAATCATGACATTTGTAAGGTCTCTACTGTGTATGTTTGGTGTTCGATGAGTGCAGAGCTGTGATTAAAGTACTTTCCACAGTCCTGACATCTGCAGGGCTTGTCTGTTGCATAGGTTTTCTGTTGCATATTTAACATCGAGTCTGTATTCTCCCTTTTTCTGTGCATTCCCCATGTGTGGGAACTTCGTCCTTTAGGAATAATGTGTTTAGTTGGGAGATTGGCGCTTAGACTTAAGTTTTCCCAGGATCCACTTCCTGGCTGCTGCTTCTGAATGGACGTCTTCACAGGCATGAATGCAGCCTGAACCACAGTGCCATCAAGAGTCTCACAATTCTGTTCCCATTGGCCCTCAGCGTCTTCACCCTTAGAGCCCCGCAGACCATCCCACCTTTCTACCAGGACATTGTTGGATAGGTCTTCAGAGATGTCTTGTTTTGCAGGTGAACATTTGGGTTTGATCTACTTTCTAAGTCTGAAAAAAACAACAAAAATGGAATTGTCCCTTAATCCTTGTTTTGGGAAAAATTGTCTGTGGATAGGTGGATGGAGGATTAAACCACTTGAATCCAAAACATAAGTGGCTTTGACCATTTAACCATATAGTTTTGTAAATCAGAGAAGGAACAGAAGAGGAAGGAAAAGTACAGAGACAGTGGAGTGGAGTTGGTTTAAGGGGTACAGATGGAGTTGGCAAGGGGGGCACAGAGAACTGGGGCTGAAGAAGATGCTAAAGCAAGAGTGAGCCTTCAGGGAAAAATGTCATCAGATACCCAGGTTGGGAAGGAGCAGAGTAATGGTAAGGCCCCGGCTAACATAGCGTCTACCACACCAGGTAGTGATGGAGTAAAGGCCACCATGTGGAAAGGACCACCCAGCCCTCCCATTGCTCAGCCTCTTCTTGGAGGCACCTCGCTGTTGTACTGCCTCATCCCAGATGTAAAGAAACCCATCAGCTCCCCAAACTGAGATCTGCTAAAAAGTCCATCACTGGGAAGATCAATTCATGACTGTGGTATGTTAAGAGTCCTTTCAGCTGGTTTATTCTGTGTGTCTTCCAACAGGAAGGATCCTGCCAGCACAACCTTTGTCTGCCTCACTAACCACTGTTCCCTTACCCACAACAGGAGTCAACAGAATAATGAACAAATGCAGTCCCTCTCCTTCCTGGCAGGATGACCTTTCTACCCTGGTATCCAGACTCCTCTCTGACACCGGACTGGCCTAAAAGTGTGACGTGTGCACCTTTCCCACTGACACCACACTCTAATTAAAAGTTAACAGGGAAAAAAAGTCAAAAGCAGAAGATTGCCCCCCACAGATGTTCACTTTGTCATGCCTGCAACCAGTGAGTATGCAGTCACCTTACATGTGAATGAGAAATTAGGATTGTCGATCACCTGTGACTACACTGAATTTTTGGGATGTCTCCATGTAACCACAGGATTCTTAAATGTGAAAGGAGCAGGAGAGTCAGGATCAAGGTGGCCTGCTGTGTGAAAACCTGACCAGCCAAGGCTGACACTGAAGATGGACAAGGCCATGTGTCCAGGAATGTGGCAGCCTCGAGAGGCTGCACTATGAATGAATATGGATTCTCTCCAGACCTTCCAGAAGAAATGGTGACCTGCTGTCATCTTGCATGTAGCTCAGTCAGACAGTTTGGACTTGTGTCTTCTAGAACTGTAAGATCTTTTGTGTTGCTTCAAGTACTACATTTGTGTTAATCTGTTACAGCAGCAATAGGAGGCTAATACACTGGATGAAGGTTTGTTATTATTTCAAGAGGGGAGACCTGCAGTGACCTTCCTCTCAGGAGGAAGGACCTCTCATCTCACACACTGTCCATCCTTCCTGGGCACTGGCCATCCCCACTTCTTACAGAGGTGCCTGCCAGTCTTGGGAGCTGGACAGCAGGTGTGAAGAGCAGAACCACCCAGCCAATCTACAGGCAGGTGGAAGAGCCAGGCCTAGAGCCATGACACACAGATGCCTGAGTCAGAAGTGAGCCTCTGGTTTAAAGCACTGGGGCTGGAGTGTCTGTTACTCAGTAAGAGACCTGCAACCCCCAGTGCGCCCGCACCTGCTGTTTCCTCTGCCTGGAGTGTTGTTCTTCCAGATAGTTTCATGGGGGCCCTGTTCTCAGGGCTCAGGCTTCAGCTCCCCTGTCACCTCCTTTGATAGGCGAGCCCTCATCTCTCTGCTCAAGTCCTTCCCCAATTCTAGTCTCCACCTCCTCACCTACTTTCACTTCTCAGCATTCATCATAATCTGTAACCATCCTATTCACTGTTGGTATTATATTTTTAGTTATTTATTGTGTGCCCCTTTCCCTCATCAAGGATGTAAATTCAGGGAAGACAGGAACTTGTTCACTCATGGGAGAATGGTGGTTGGTGTGTGTTCACTAATAGGTGAGTAGTCAGTTTGCTCTGAAGAATCTGAGATCAGATATGGAGAGACCTGTGGGGGTGAGCGAGGTCTTCCCAGCCCTGCACACTGTCACCTCACCTGGACACACACCTTGTGGAATCTCCTTGCCCACAGGCCACAGCTCTGCTTCCTGCTCCAGCAGGGAGATGAGGGGGCGCTTCAGAAGCCCATGTCCTACTCAGGGGGAGACCCAGGGTATTAGCAATTGTGTCCTAGGGCCCTTCCAACATTCTGCGCACTGCACCTTCAGCCTTCTAAGGACCCAAGTAGCTGGGAACACAGAGAGGCCACAGTTATTGTGGTAACAGCTCCCACGGTTCTTCCACTGTCAGTCCCGAACCCCAAATCTGGTTCCGGGGTAGACATATGACCAGATCTGGCCACCCAGCTCTGCTACTTCCCCTGCCCCCTGGCAACAATGACCCGTGTGGAGGGGATGTGGTGGCTGAAACAAGACAACGCAAGGGCCTTTGATGTGCACCCCGGACACAGTCCTTTCTGCTGGTCTTGAATCCTGGCGGCTGTCATGTCATCTTCAGAGGGCACATTGGTGAATGGTGGCAGAAAGAGATGCAGAGGGAGAAGGTGGGGAAGAAGGGGGCTCCTGAAACCATGAAAGGAACACCCAGGTCTGGCCTGGGATTCTGAAGTTTTGGGACACAGTGTCTGTCTCTTACAAGAGATGTCCTGCTTCTGGCATTTTTAGGTGAGATCTGTAAATAGCAGTCAAAACATCCTCATTGATATTCCCTAAACCAAAAACAGCCTGGTCCCTCAGGTCCATGATACATCCAAAATACCTGCTTTTAATGCCAGACTACCCCACTTCTAACCCGGGAAAATGAGAGTTCATATTGGGGGAGACCATGAGGAGCCCGTACGTCTCCAGCATCACATCACGGTACAGGGTCCTCTGGGCAGGTGTCAGCTGCCCCTACTCCTCCTGGGTGAAGTCCACAACCACGTCCTCAAAGGTCACTTGCCCCTGGAACATCACACAGGAGTTTCCTCAGTCACAGCAAACCTGGCATTTGGTGCTGTGGGAATAGCAGGTGAAGAGGGATATGTCCAAGTCAGGTGGGTGGAGATTCTCTCAAGTCTGAGGATATGGGTCAGGTTTTTAGGTAGGGCCTGGGTTCTGGGCAGTAGGGGAAGGCAGCACCGAACAACTGTTAAGTTGGAATCCTGCCTCATGCTTGTGGCCAAAATAACATCCTGACATGTCCAAGACATATACACAATGAATGAAACAAAGCCTTTGATAACACTGATTTTAAAAAATCTTTGGAATGGAGATCTTTGTGATCATGACACAATGATACTCCCCTTCACCTTTATGTTTTGCAAAACAAATTACCGCAAAGTCAGTGTATTAAAACAGCACCCATGTATCATCTCATCATCCTGTAGGTCAGAATGGAGCACAGCATGGGTGGGTTCTCTGCTCAGGTCTCAGGGGGCTAATATCAAGGGATCAGTCAGAATGTGTTTTATCCAGGGGCTCTGGGGGAAAATATGCTCTCAGAGCCATTTTGTTGACAGAAACAGCTCCTCAGGTTATAGGACTGAGGTCCAGCTAGCTGTTGGGTGGAGCCTTGGGGGATGACTTGCCTCTGTGCCTTGGTTTTCTTCCTCATTTCACCTCATGGGGCTGATATAGGGGTTGATTAGGGTCACACGTGTCCAGCACTGAACAGAGTTCAGAACATTTATTCTTCCACCCATTTGTAGAGTGCCTACTGTTTGCTGGACCTTTGCAAATGGAAAAAATGGCCAGAATTACTTCCCAGGCTCTAGGCATCTGGTCTAGGAGATCTTGTCCTCAGTTTTCCTGCTATGTGTGTGCCTGCCCTTTGTGAAAAGTGCATGTTGTGGTCCCACTCAAGACTTTTGTTCATGCTGTTCTTCTGCTTGGAACATTCTTGGTGTGAGCCCCTACCTCACTCCCTCCCCTCCCTTGGGCCTCTCCTTCAGAGAGGCCTCCCAGGTTCTTCCAGTTCACAGGCGGCAAACACAAGGCCTGTGGGCCGAATCTGGCCCTTCACCTTGTTTTATCTGGCCTGGCACCTTGTTTCTACCCAGCGACAGCACTGAGCTCTCACTTAACTGTTAAGGAGTAGTTACATTTATACAGTCCTAAAATTACATTCTGCCCTTTGAAGGCAACTGCAAGGCTCAGGTGGCCCCTGGCGAAAATGCGTTTGACACCCCTGGTCTAGTCAATGCCTGGTACACAAGCCCCTCCTCTTCTGTGCCTCATTTCCTGTACAACTTGACACGTTTTACATTTCTCCACACGTTTTACATTTCTCCAGAGGGCTGCGAGTCCCCCAGAGACAGATTTCTGCTCCCTTATCTGTTCCTGCACCTGCAATTCCTGAAATGGTGCCTGGACCAGTGCCTGGACCTCGGCTGGTGCTCAGTACACATCTGCCTAGTGATGAAGGGAGTGAGCTGGGAGTACAGACCGGGAGCCTGTGTTGAAGTGCCTGACCTCCCAGTGGGATGGATGACCAATGTCAGCTAGGCAGCAGGGGCAGGTGGGGCAATCCACGAGGTCCTCAGAGTAAGATCTGAAGGAGGACACAGAGTTGGCTAAAGGACATTCCTGGCAGGGGGCAGAGTGAGGACAAAGGTTCTGAGACCAGTTGAGCCTGGTGGGAGCCACAGGCCAGAGCCTGAGAGGCCCATCCTGACGGAGGTGGTGTACTCACCAGCAAGCCCACATCCAGGAGCCCAGCGGGCATTCCCTCCTCCTCTGGTCTCTTGCAGGAACAGCTGGCTTCTCTGCAGGCAGTTCTGGGGGGAAAGGGGATGTGAGACAGTGAATAGATGTCTGTTGTGACCAGAGGTCCCAAGCATCGGGTCCCCTACCTGCAGGTAGAAGGAGCTGCTGCTGGCAGAGCCTGGAGCCCAGCACCCAGCCAAACCCAACAGCAGTGTCCCTCAGCTCATCCCACAGTAGTCCCTGCTGTGAGCCAGGGCTGCTCTTAGGGCTGTTGAAGAATGATCTCAGATTTACCTGCGCCATTCCAAAGACAGAAAAACTGAGAACCGGGGTGGGCAATGAGGACAACCCTGGTTAATCAGATGATTTCCAGGGTGATGACTATTTCTGTTGTCATGACAGGGAGCCAGACAGTCTGGGTTCCCTGGACACTGCTTGCTGTGCCTGTTTCCCTCTCCCTTAAAATAAGGGTGGTGACCAGACATAGAGACTACCAGAATTACAGTAGAGAAAGGGCCCTGGCTGGGTGGCTCACTGGAGTGAGTGTGGTTGGAGTGTGTTGGTTGGTTGGAGTGTGTTCTCATGCACCAAAATGTGTGTGGGTTCAATGCCTGGTCAGGGCATGTATGGGAGGTACCCTATTGACGTTTCTCACGTTGATGTCTCTCTCCCAGCTGTTCTTATTGTCTCTCTAAAATCAATGAATGTACTCTCGGATGAGAATTAGAAATATTAAAAAAAATAGTCTGAACATGGAGCACAGGCACAGTTTACTCATGTTGGCAACTGCTGCTGGGAGGGAATCCTCCCATTTCAGTGAGCAGCTGTTTAACATCTAAGACTTCCATACCGTACATTACATGTTCTTGGTGGTTTACAAGCTTGATGCTATCTGATTGCCCAAAATGAAACTCAGGACCAAGGTAGGATGCCTTTCCCTCATCACTGCATCTTCCCTTGCTGACCCTGACTATGCATCCTGATTCTGCCTCTTTCCATTTGTGCTGTGTTGTCCTCACTGCAGTATTCAGGATATGAGTTTTCTCTGTGCAGAGGCTTGTGGGCACAGAACAGGGCTTCACACCCAGGACATCTAAGTACGTGTTTGATGAATTAATAAAGAAGCATGGATGTCGCCTGGCCTGCAGTCAGTGCTCAATGTTTCAGGTAAAGAGTGTTTTTTTGGTCCCAGATGACTGGGATTAAAATCTTTGTGTTTTTGGTCTCCTCCCATGATCACCCTTTTGGGACAGAAAGACCCTGGGGAAGGTGAGGCTCCATTTGACTCCGAGGTCTTCCTGGCCTTGAATTCCGACTGTCCCACTGAGCAGGGGACTGATGCAGGTCAGCCTGGCTCTCGGACTGCACCTCGGAGAGCCGGGAGGCTGGTACCTCTTCGCCAAAGGCAGAACTCCACCTCAGCAAAACATCCATCTTGTACCTTGGGACTCCCCTTACCGGGCACCGCCCACTCGACCGAGTCCCTGCCGCCCTGGAAGCCACCCGCCTGTGGCCCGAAGTAACAAAAAAGGACATGACAGAATGTTACTTCACTGAGTAGACACCACGGCCACAGCCCCAAGGAAGACGCCGTATCTCCCAGCGCTCCCCACTCTATGTTCTGGTTTACCGAACCAGGTGCGCAGCTTCCACCGGCCAGGACTGAGCCTGTGCACGCTGGCCAAGAGGTACACCTCCCTGAGGGTCGCATGCTCACATCCGGTTACTCCAGGTTTGCCCCGCTCGGGAACCACTGACTAATAGACCCTGGCCAGAAGGCCACGGCCACGGCCACGGCCACTCTCCGACGCAGCGCAAACTACATCACCCAGAAAGAGACGCGCGCGCGCGCTTCCGGCCGTCGCAGCGTTCGCTCCGCCAAGGGCGCGTTGTAAGCTCTTAAACTGGGCTCGGAGCCCTGGCTCCGGACTCTCTCCGCCGGCCTCTCCGTCAGGGTCCTATCCTAAACCTGACACTGAGCACTTTTTCGTCAACTGGATGGATGAAGGCACCGTCTGCTGTTCGTGGGGACTGCCCCTGCGCTGGCGTGGACGTACTACAACTCCCAGAGGCCCCTGGTCGTAGTCCGTGCACCGCTGCTCCCGCGTCGGAGTACTAGAGATCGAAGTTCGGTTCCTGATGCATGTAATTATTTCCTCGTGTGAGTATTCTCTGCTGCCCGCCGTCGCCATGGCGGTCCTCGTGGTCGTTACCTCAACGTGGGCGATGGGCAGAGGGGTAAACAAAAATAGGGGGATAAAAAAGGGAGCTACTGAGAGAAGTGATGGGAAGTTTCGATTGTTCCGTGGGTTTCATTGCAGGAAACGGAAAAAGAACGGGTCTGGGTCCTCCCGGACACCTCATTACCCTCCCAATTACAGAGACTCCGGGACAGTAACATAACATTTAAATTTATGTCTTTGTCGAATATAGAAGGCACATCGCGACATTTATTTTCATTTCGTCCCAGGACCATGTATTTGTGAAAGTGGCTTGTGTGAAATTCGCGCTCAATACCTACGACCCACCGAGGCCCCCACTCCCGGCCTCCCTCGGTGGGCTCCCGGGCCCTGCTGGGAGTTGCATTCCGCAGCTCCGGGAGTGCGGCGTCAGAGCCTGACACAAAGAACTACTCCTCCCAGGAAGCTTTACTTCTACGAGTCGCGAATTCAGGGATCCGCGCATTGCATCCGGGCCTCTGGAGGGGCGCCCGAACTCAAGGAGTAGCAGTACCAGGGGTCGGAAATCGTCACCTAGTGAACGTAGTATAAACAGGATTCTGTATAACTCGCTGATTTCTCAAGCCCAGGTTTTCCGGACTCTAAGGAGCCGCTAGATCGTAATTCCAGCTCAGCCTCTGGAAATGATAGCGAAAGATGAGAGCAGCCTAAGCTTGGCTGGGGAGCCCACCCTAGCAATCCCCGAAGTCCTGTCCCACGGAAATCTGGGGCCGCCCCCTGTTCCCTCTGTCGATAGAGCCGTCTTTGAGTAGTAAAGGAGGCTCTCAGCACCTTACTGTGCCACCTCGTGGACAAAGTTAGTAACTGCGGGAATTCTCAAAACCTAGGTGTCTTGGACTCGGTGGAGCCTACCACCGCCCTTTCCGGGAGGTTGGAACGCCCGCCCAACGGTAGCCTCTTGGAAATAAAGTGAAAAAAAAAAAAGCCTTGGAATCGTGGCTTACTCGAGCGGGGGAGCCTGAACTTGAACTCCCAGAAAGCATTGCTCCCAGGTGAGCTGTTGTCTGTGCCTGTCCATTGCCTCCTTACGTTGGAAGGGCTCAGCCTTTTCAAAGTGGTAGGAGGTACTAGGTATCCGTGTTCGCCACCTGGTGAACAAGGTTGGTATAATCATGGTTTTCTATAACTCCTGTATTTTTCAAACCCAGGCTTCCAGGACTCTGCCAAGCCGTCCACCTGTGTCCTTCTGCAGGTTCAGACGCCTACTCAAATGTAGCCTCTGGGAATTATACATAGAGAGAGGTGTCTCTGGGAGCCTTTGTCCTGGCTGAGAGGCTGGACTGCAAGTCCGGCAAGGCCCTGTCCCCGACATGGGCCTGGTAGTGCAGGCCCCCTGACTGGGCACCTCCACTGCTACGCTCATGGGAAATGCAGTTGGCCTCAATAGTAAGGATACTGGCACCTCAAAAATTGACCTATTGATCTACTGAATCCTAAAATACCTTTTAAATAGTTTCAGAATTGCTTTTCTCAAACTATGAGAAAAAAACTACCTATAGAAAAGATTTCAGGATGGATTCCCTAGCCACCACCACCCTGCCCAACAAACGGTAACAGACAGACACATAGCCAGATGTTCCCACTCATTCTCAGAGAAAGCTGGGTTGACTCATTCATTAGTGGCAAGGAGTGTGGGCTGAGGGTCTCAACTACTAACCAAAGGTGCAGGCACCTGAAACCCATATAATTTTATTAGCCAATGTCACCGAAAAGAACCCAATATAGCCCCGGCTTGTGTGACTCAGTAATTGAGTGCCAGCCTGTGAATCAAAGGGTCCCTGGTTTTGAGTCCTAGTCAGGGCACATGCCTGAGTTGAGGCCAGATCCCCAGTAGGGGGCGCATGGGAGGCAGCCGCACATTGATGTCTCCCCCTATCTAAAAATAAATAAAATATTCTAAAAAACAAACAGAAAAACCCAATACAAAACAAACGTGCAGAGAAATGGACCATTGATAAAAATGCAGCAAAGGGGAGGCACCAGGAGTGTGTCCTAGGTCTCACCACTGGACTTCGGAAAGCTGAAAAGTACAGAAAATGGGGCTCTGAGCCAGGACTCAAAAAGGAGGTACCGGGAGGGCAAGGGACAGCCCCAGGTGGGCTGACACAAGGAATGGGCAGAGTTCACGGGGTAGGGAAAGGTAAATCACATACATGGAAACCTGGTATTTCATGGGAAGAAATGCTTAAATACCCCATTATAAACTGAATTGCAACTTCCTTGTCCCCAAATCTATGTTGAAGCCCTATCCCCCAATATGACTATTTGGAAATAGAGATTTTATGGAGGTAAAGTCAAATGAAGCCATAAATGTGGGGTGCTAATCCCACAGGTGGAGATAGTCCTCTATACTTTCAGTCTGTCCAGAGTGATAGTCCTTAAATCAAGAAGCAAATAATGATCGCTGTGTATACTACAAAGTCTCTGGAAAGTGTTCCTTGAAGAAAAATTCATGGGTCAGAGACGGAGGATATATAGGCATGAACTAGTGACAGGTGAAGGGAGCAGTCCCTTAAAAAGCAGGAAGGGCATTTCTGTAGTTCTTGAGAAGGGCAGCAGGTATGTATCTAAAGCAGGACCCTCATATAAATGATATGAGTCGGCCTCATCACCCCCCTCCCCCGCAAAGATTTTGATTCATTTGTTGGCATGCAAGGGCCAAGAGTCTGCATGTATAACATACACACTGGTGATTTTCAGGACAAAAGTCATGGGTCCCACTGTGAGAGACTTGCTTTTCAGGAAAAAACAACCAAGGTCTATGTAGCTGGCACACAGACACCTGGGGTAGACTGAAACCCACAGGTGGGCAGATGCCCAATCTTTCAGCACCTTGTCTGTCACAATTAGGGTTTTTTCTTTATCTGAAGAGTGATAGGAACCACTGGAATATATGAGGCAAGAGTGACCCAATTGTATTTGTAGTAAAAAAGGTTCTCAACCTGATGGGTGTGCCTCAGTGGGTTCAGTGTTGCTCTGCAAAGCCAAAGGTCACCCTTTCAATTCCTGGTTAGGGCACATGCCTGGTTTGGGGGTTTGGTCTGCAGCTGGGGCGCATATGAGAGGCAACCAATGTTTCTCTCTCACGTCATTATTTCTTTCCTGCTTTCTCCCTCTCTATAAATACATAAAAATATCTCCTGGTGTGTTATTAGTTATTGCCATGTGGCAATAGTCAAGGGTGGCAAGACGCCATTTAAGGGTCATGGTTCTCAGGGAGACTGCTTTTAGAAGATTTAAGGTTCACCGAAATATTATGGACTTTCCACTTATATTAACAAAAACTTATTAAACACCAGTATGAAGAATTAATGAAAAAATGCTTCTAGAAAGGATAAACTTGCACATTTCACCAACAGCTAAATCTTGCAAAATATAAGCTTCCAACATGGAAATGCTATTGCTTATGAGAAGGGACTTAGGAAAAATTTTGGTCTTTTTGTGCAATGGCACCATCTGTCTAATAACTGGGAGTGCTGTAAAGAAATTTGTAAAACAAACCAGCCAAAGCCATTACAGAACCTGCAAGGAGTTACTGAAGTTGTACTTTGAGACTTCCTACACAAATCTTTCCAATTCCATTGCATACAGGATTAATTTATTGCAAAATAATGCTGAGAAGTAATTTAAAATCTGTTTATAGTACAAATTTTACTGATACTTTGTCATATGGTATTCAAATCTGTGACTGGTTGCTGAGTACCTTGATCAGACAGTTCACACATAGACCAGAAAACTTTATAATGACACAGTTGAGTATGTGTGGTGATCCCATACAGATGCCACTTGAATGTGTGGAAAACTGCCGTTATTATTTTTAGGGAATATCAGTGTCATTTTTGTACCATTCATAAGCACTTCTCCCTACTCAAGAATGTATGGTAATGTTCAATAATGATAAAGTTGGACTGCAGTTAGTTCTTTTATTTTTTAAAAAGATTTATTTTTAGAAAGATGGGAAAGGAGGTAGAAAGAGAGAGAGAGAAGCAATCAATCAGTCGACTCTTTCTCGCCCCTAACCAGGGACCTGGCCTGCAACCCAGGCACGTGCCCTGACCTGGAATCAAACTACAATTCAAACAGCGACCTTTCGGTTTGTGAGAGGACACCTAGTCTACTGAGCCACACCAGTCAGGGCTGTACTTAGTACTTTCATAGGAAAAGGATTTGTTGGGGTTTTTACCATTGCGAAGATCTCAAGTTTGGAATCCAGTGAATCTGCAGAAGTCATGTCCAAATCCAATACATTGTCCCACTTCTCCTTTTGTGGATTCTGTAACGTAGTGTTGATGGTCACTCACATCTGAAGGTCTTCAACATTGCCTACACATTTCCCTACTGTTAGGGTGATCTGTGGAGTGTACTGCGTGTGAAAGCATGTGCATAAACATGTCATCTTCCTCATGAGAATGACTGGGTCAAGTGGAGGAAAGGATGAACTATGGCTTCTGGCTTCCTATCACTCAAATTATGTAGAGTACCTGTTTCCAGTATGTGTTCTGTGGCCCTTTTTCAGGGAGGAGCTGTGTGTGAAGGCCTTCCCACAGTCCCTACACTCGCATGTGTGGATTTGCTGGTGCTGAGTGAGGTGAGTGCTCTGTTAGAAGGATTTCCCACAATTTACACACTTGTATGGCTTTTCCCCAGTGTGTCCTCTCATGCTGACTCAGGAATGACTGAAGGACTCCCCCCACTCATTGCAGGTGTAGGGCTTTTCCTTAGTGTGAATCCTAAGGTGTTGTATGAGAGGGGAGCTCTGGCTGAAGGCTCTGCCACACTCATTACACTCATAGGGCTTCTCTCCTGTGTGGGTCCTCTGATGTAGAATGAGTGAAGAGAGCTGTCTGAAGGCCCTGCCACATATGTTACACTCATAGGGCTTTTCCCCAGTGTGAATTCGCTGGTGGTTGGTTAGGGATGAGCTGTGGCTGAAGGCCCTGCCACAGTCACTGCACACATAGGGCTTCTCTCCTGTGTGGATCCTCTGATGTAGAATGAGTGGAGAGAGCTGGCTGAAGGCCTTGCCACAATCATTACACTCATAGGGCTTCTCCCCAGTGTGGATTCGCTGGTGATTGGTTAGAGATGAGCGGTGGCTGAAGGCCCTGCCACAGTCACTGCACTTATAGGGTTTCTCCCCTGTGTGGATCCTCTGATGTTGACTGAGGTGTGTGCTCTGCCGGAAGGTCTTGCCACACTGACTACACTCGTAGGGCTTCTCTCCAGTATGCGTCCGCCTGTGGTGGCTGAGAGATGAGCTGTGGCTGAAGGTTTTTCCACATTCATTACAGCTAAATGGCTTCTCTCCTGTGTGAATCTTCTGATGTTCAGTCAGGAGTGTGTTCTGGCTGAAGGCTTTCCCAAACTCATAGCATTCATAGGGCTTCTCTCCCATGTGAATCCTCTGATGTTGAGTGATGTGTATGCTCTGCCGGAAGGCCTTCCCACACTGACTGCACTCGTAGGGTTTCTCACCTGTGTGAATCCACTCCTGTTGGCTGAAGGAGGACCTAAAATTGAAGGACTTCCCACATTCGCTGCACTCATAGGGCTTCCCATCTGTGTGAGTTCTCTGGTGCTGGATCAATGGTGCAATTTGATTGAAGGTCCTCCCACAATGCATGTACTTATAAAGTTTCTCACCAGCGTGGATTCTCTGGTGTTCTATGAGTGCAGAGCTGTGATTAAAGGACCTTCCATATTCCTGATATCTGCAGGATTTATCTGTTGCATAGGTTTTCAGTTGCACATTTAATTTAGTGTCTGGATTTGCCCTTTTTCCATGCATTCCCCGTGTGTGGGAGCATTGTCTTTCAGGAGTCATGGGTTGAGTTGGGATATCTGGGCTCAGACTTAAGTTTTCCCCAAACCCATTCCCTGGTTGCTGCTCCTGAACAGATGCCTTCACAGGCTGGAAGTCCACCTGTACCACATCATCAAGACTCTCACAGCTCTGTTCCCAGTGGCCCTCAGCATCTTCACGCTCAGAGCCTGGCAGACCATTCCACAGGAACCTTTCTACGAGGACATTGTTGGGTATTTTTTCAGAGATGTCGTGCTTTGCAGCTGAGAATTTGGTTTTCAATCTAGTTTCTAAATCTGAAACAAAAAATGGAACTGTCTCTTAATCACTGTTTTGGGGGGAATAGTTTATCTATGTATAGGTGGATGGAAGAATTAAAGCGACAGTGTCAAAAGTTTCAAAATGCAGGTGGCTTTGGCCATTTCACCTTATGTTTTTGCAAGCCAGAGAAGGAAAGAGGGAGGAAAAGTACAGAGAATATGAGAGTTGATAGTATAAGGGAGACAAATGGAGATGACAAGGCGGGCACAGAGAATTTGGGCAGGAGAGGATGCTAAGGAGATAGTGAGACTTTAAGGAAAATCTCACCAGATGCCCAGGCTTGGAGGGAGCAAAGTGATGGCCAGGACCTAGCAAACACAGTAGATGGTGATGGAGGAAAAGCCGCCATGTGAGAAGGACCACTCAGCCCTCCCATTGCTCAGAATCTCTTCTTCGAGGCCCCTCACTGTTGTACCGCCTCACCCCAGATGTAAAGAAACCCAATCTGTAATCTGCTGAAATGTCCGTCACCAGGAGGATCAATAAATACCTGTGGTATAGCCCTGGCAGGTGTGGCTCAGTGGATTGAGTGCCAGCCTGTGAACCAAAGGGTTGCTGGTTCAATTATCAGTCCATGGCACACACATGGGTTGCAGGCTGGGCTACCGATGGGGGGCACGCAAGAGACAAGCACAAATTTGCTTCTCTCCCTCTCTCCTCCCTCCCTTCACCTCTCTAAAAATAAATAAATAAAATCTTAAAAAAAATTACTGTGGTATGTTAGAGCCCTTTGACCTGTTTTATTCTGTCTGTCTTCCTAACTGGGAGGATCCCATGGGCAGAGCCTTTGCCTTCCTTACTCACCACTGAACCCCTACCCGCAACAGGGGTCAACAGACATGATGAATGAAAAACACATGCACTTGCCCTCCTTCCTGGCAGGATGGCCTTCCTGCTCTGGTACCAAGCCGCCACTGTTGACACTGGACTGGCCGAAAGGTATGATGTGGACACCTTTCCCATTTATGCTACACTCTACTAGAAAAGTTAAGGGGGAAAAATTAATCAAGTGCAGAATATTGTCTCCCAAAGGTGTTCACATCCTAAGGCCTGTAACTGGTGAGTATGCAGTCAACTTACATGTAAATGAGAAATTAAAGTTACTGATCACCTGTGACTATTCTGGATTTTTGGGATTTCCCCATGTAACCACAGGGTTTTGTTTTGTTTTGTTTTTTTACTACTTTTAGAGAGACGGGAAGGGAGGCAGAAACAGGAGAGAAACATCCATGCACAAGTGAAACATCTATTGGTTGCTTCTTCCACACCCCCAACCAAGGACCTGGCCCACAACCCAGGCATGAGCCCTGACTGATAATCAAATGTGAGACCTTTTGGTTTGTAGGCTGGCACTCAACCTACTGAGCCATACCAGCTATGGCTAGCACAGGGTTCTGAAATGTGAAAGGAAGAGAGTCAAGGTCAGGGTGGCCTGCTGTGTGAAAACCTGACCAGACAAGGCCATGTGTCCAGGAATGTGGGAGCCTTGAGAGGCTGGACAATGAACAAAAAGGATTTTCCCTAGACCCTTCAGAAGATACACTGTCCTGCCGACACCTCAAGTACAGCTCAGTCAGACAGTTTGGACTCGTGACCTCTAGAACTGTAAGATTATTGCTCAAGCACTCTATGCTTGGAATTTGTTACAGCCGCAACAGGAGGCTAATACACTGAGTGAAGTTTTATTATTTGAGGAGGGAAGACGGTGCAGTGCCTGCCTTCCACACACTGTCCATCCTTCCTAGGCACTGGCCATGGGCCACTGCTTACATAGCTCATGGCCTGACACCAGTGGGAACTGCCTGCCCAAGGGCCAGGACATCCCCACTTCTTACAGAGGTGCCTGCCAGTCTTGGGAGCTGGACAGCAGGTGTGAAGAGCAGAACCACCCAGCCAATCTACAGGCAGGTGGAAGAGCCAGGCCTAGAGCCATGACACACAGCTGCCTGAGTCAGAAGTGAGCCTCTGGTTTAAAGCACTGGGGCTGGAGTGTCTGTTACTCAGTAAGAGACCTGCAACCCCCAGTGCGCCCGCACCTGCTGTTTCCTCTGCCTGGAGTCTTGTTCTCCCAGATCGTTTCATGGGGGCCCTGTTCTCAGGGCTCAGGCTTCAGCTCCCCTGTCACCTCCTTTGATAGGCGAGCCCTCATTTCTCTGCTCAAGTCCTTCCCCAATTCTAGTCTCCACCTCCTCACCTACTTTCACTTCTCAGCATTCATCATAATCTGTAACCATCCTATTCACTGTTGGTATTAATTTTTATTTATTTATTTAAGATTTTATTTATTTTTAGAGGGAGGGGAAGGGAAGGAGAAAGAGAGGGAGAGAAATACCAATGTGTGGTTGCCTCTCGAGCGCCCCTTACTGGGGACCTGGCCTATAACCCAGGCACTGACTGGGAATAAGAACCTGCAACCCTTTGGTTCACAGGCATGCACTCAATCTGCTGAGCTACACCAACCAGGGCATTTTTAGTTATTTATTGTGTGCCCCTCTCCCTTACCAAGAATGTAAATCCAGGGAAGACAGGAACTTGGTCTCACTCAAAGCAAAATAGTGATTGGTGAATGTTCACTACAACAGTGAGTACTCAGTTTGCTCTGAAGAATCTGAGATCAGATATAGAGAGACCTGTGGGGGTGAGCGAGGTCTTCCCAGCCCTGTACACTGTCATCTCACCTGGACACACACCTTGTGGAACCTCCTCACCCACAGGCCACGGCTCTGCCTTCTGCTGCAGCAGGGAGATGAGGGGGTGCTTCGGGAGCCAATGTCCTGCTCAGGGTGAGATCCAGGGAGTAAGCATTTATGTCCCATGACCTTTCCCAAACCTCTGCTCACTCTGCCTTCACTCTTTCAGGACCCATGTGGCTGAAAACCGAAATTGGCCAGTTATTGTGGTGAACACGTGACCCAGATCTGGCCAGCCAGTGAGAGATCTGCCTCTTCTGCTGCATGCTGGTAACAATGACCCATGTGGAGGGGACATAGTGGCTGAAACAAGACAACCCAGGGGCTTCTGATGTGCACCCCAGACACAATCTTTTCTGCCTGTCTTGGAGCCTGAAAGGTGTCATTTCAGCTTCAGAGGGTTCAACTGTGAGTAGTGGCAGAAAGAGGTGCAGAGGGAGGCAGTGAGGAAGGAGGAGACTCCTAGCAACATCACAGGAAGACCCGGGTCTGACCTAGGATTCTGCAGTTTTGGGACACAGTGTGTGTCTCTTACCCGAGATGTCCTGCCTCTAGCAATTTCAGGTGAGATCTATAACTAACAGGCAAAATATCTTCATTGATATTCCCTAAACCAGAAAAGCCAGTCCCTCAGGTCCATGATACATCCAAAATACCTGCTTTTAATGCCAGACTACCCCACTTCTAACCCAGGAAAATGAGAGTTCATATTGGGGGAGACCATGAGGGGCACGGGTATGGACTTACCCACAGAGACTAGGAGCCCGTATGTCTCCAGCATCACATCACGGTAAAGGGTCCTCTGGGCAGGTGTCAGCTGCCCCCACTCCTCCTGGGTGAAGTCCACAACCACGTCCTCAAAGGTCACTTGCTCCTGGAACATCACACAGGAGTTTCCTCAGTCACAACGAACTTGGCATTTGGTGCTGTGGAAATAGCAGGTGAAGAGGGATATGTCCAAGTCAGGTGGGTGGAGATTCTCTCAAGTCTGAGGATTTGGGTCAGGTTTTTATATGGGGCCTGGGGTCTTGCTAGAGGAAGGTAGGTCTTAGGTTGTCAAGAGGACCCATCCCTGTCTTCCAGCAATATGGCTAATGAAAAATATCTTGAAATAACAATTGCTGCCGAGGAGTCAACAACAGAGGGGAGGGCAGTCCTGAGTGTGTTGGGTTCAGCAGGAACCATGCCAGTGTGGAGGTACCCTTGGAGTGGCAGCTGTGCCTGGGCTGTAGGGGAAGGCAGCACTCGAAAACTGTTAGGTTGGATACTGCCTCATGCTTGTGGCCAAAATAACATCCTGACATGTCTAAGACATGTGTACAATGAATGAAATAAAGCCTTTGAAAAAAGAGAAATTTAAAAAATTTTTGGGATGGAGATCTTACTAACTCTAACCTTCTACCTTTATGTTCTGCAAAACATAAATTACCCAAGAGTTAGTGTCTTAAAACAGCATCCATTCATCATCTCATTGTCCTGTAGGTCAGAATCGAGCACAGTATGGGTGGGTTCTCTGCTCAGGTCTCAGGGGGCTAAAATCAAGAAATTAGTCAGACTGTGTTTTATCCAGGTGCTCTGGGGGAAAATACGCTGCAAAGCCATTCTTGTTCACAGAAACAGTTCATGATGTTGTAGGATTGAGATCCTGCTAGCTGTTGGTCAGAGTTCCCCCTTAGCTCCTACAAGCTCCCCTCAATTGATAGCTCACAGCAAGGATATGTGCTTTCTTGTGGGCCAGTCAGAATGCTTCTCTCCAGCTTCCTCCTGCAACCAGCCAGGCCAGGGAAAACGCTGTGCCTTTCAAAAGCTCCTGTGACTAGGTCAAGTCTACCTAGACCACTTCCATTTCTTTAGGCCAGTTGTGTTATAACATAATGTAGTCACGGGAGTGCTACCATTACACAGACAGGCTCTGGGGATTATGCTTGCACACTACAGAGGTAGGAAATTTGGAGCCCATCTTAGAATTCTGATGACCACACTTGTCTCCAAAAATGAGATGAGGTGTTCAACTAAAAAGGTATGAGCTGGACATTTTGGGGGCAATGCTGTCTAGACCCTGGACCCAGCCCCAGGCATGTCTTTAACAGCTATGTGCTTCCCTGCTCTCATCTTTAAGTTAATGAGAACTCCAAGAGGCCTGTTGGGAGGAGTGAGGGAATTGATGTGAAGTGTGTATCCTATGCACAGTGCATAGTAGGTGCTTTACCTGTGGGCACCAGTCTTCAGACTGGTTTGCTGTGGGCTCATGAGTTTTTAAATGCCTTTCACTAACTTTCCCTATTTCTGCCACATTTCCCACATGTACTAGGTCTCCCTCAGTGATTATTTGAGGTCCTACTGAGTGCAATTCACTGTTCTGGGCACAG
Organism: Desmodus rotundus; assembly: GCF_022682495.2. Lineage (NCBI taxonomy): Eukaryota > Metazoa > Chordata > Mammalia > Chiroptera > Phyllostomidae > Desmodus > Desmodus rotundus. The sequence continues at coordinate 52,223,832 of NC_071398.1, read as the reverse complement.
CAGGTGCTGTGGAAACAAGAGACACACGTAAGGGCCCGGTGGTGTTTCTATGCTCCTTGCAGGGTCAGGGAGCTATTAATCTAAAATTCCAGGAGGGTCAGTGCTCTGGAGAAAATGGAGGGATGCTGCTGGGCCAGCCACTCAGAGATCTGGGAGAAGTCATGAAGGTAACAGGGTGTGTGCTGGGCACTGGGGGCCCCAGAGTGGGCAGGTGGTCAGAGCTGGGCCCTCCTCAAAGTGGTGGGAACTTGGGAGATGATTTGTTCATGTGCCTTGGTTTCCTCCTCATTCCACCTCATGGGACTGATATAGGGGTTGATTAGGGTCACATGTGTCCAGCACTGACCAGAGTTCAGAACGTTTATTGTTCCACCCATTTGTAGAGTGCCTACTGTTTGCTGGACCTTTGCAAATGGAAAAAATGGCCAGAATTACTTCCCAGGCCCCAGGCATCTGGTCTAGGAGACCTTGTTCTTGGTATTCTTGCTATGTGTGTGCCTTTGTGAAAAGTGCTTGTTGTAGTCCTAGTCAAGCCCTTCATTCATGCTGTTCCTTCTGCTTGGAACGTCCCTTGTGTGACCTCCCATCTAATTACCCCTTTTCCCATAGGTCTCTGCTTTACTTCTGGGCCTCTCCTTCAGAGAGGCCTCCCAGGTTCTTCCAGTTCACAGGCGGCAAACACAAGGCCTGTGGGCCGAATCTGGCCCTTCACCTTGTTTTATCTGGCCTGGCACCTTGTTTCTACCCAGCGACAGCACTGAGCTCTCACTTAACTGTTAAGGAGTAGTTACATTTATACAGTCCTAAAATTACATTCTGCCCTTTGAAGGCAACTGCAAGGCTCAGGTGGCCCCCGGCGAAAATGCGTTTGACACCCCTGGTCTAGTCAATGCCTGGTACACAAGCCCCTCCTCTTCTGTGCCTCATTTCCTGTACAACTTGACACGTTTTACATTTCTCCACACGTTTTACATTTCTCCAGAGGGCTGCGAGTCCCCCAGAGACAGATTTCTGCTCCCTTATCTGTTCCTGCACCTGCAATTCCTGAAATGGTGCCTGGACCAGTGCCTGGACCTCGGCTGGTGCTCAGTACACATCTGCCTAGTGATGAAGGGAGTGAGCTGGGAGTACAGACCGGGAGCCTGTGTTGAAGTGCCTGACCTCCCAGTGGGATGGATGACCAATGTCAGCTAGGCAGCAGGGGCAGGTGGGGCAATCCACGAGGTCCTCAGAGTAAGATCTGAAGGAGGACACAGAGTTGGCTAAAGGACATTCCTGGCAGGGGGCAGAGTGAGGACAAAGGTTCTGAGACCAGTTGAGCCTGGTGGGAGCCACAGGCCAGAGCCTGAGAGGCCCATCCTGACGGAGGTGGTGTACTCACCAGCAAGCCCACATCCAGGAGCCCAGCGGGCATTCCCTCCTCCTCTGGTCTCTTGCAGGAACAGCCGGCTTCTCTGCAGGCAGTTCTGGGGGGAAAGGGGATGTGAGACAGTGAATAGATGTCTGTTGTGACCAGAGGTCCCAAGCATCGGGTCCCCTACCTGCAGGTAGAAGGAGCTGCTGCTGGCAGAGCCTGGAGCCCAGCACCCAGCCAAACCCAACAGCAGTGTCCCTCAGCTCATCCCACAGTAGTCCCTGCTGTGAGCCAGGGCTGCTCTTAGGGCTGTTGAAGAATGATCTCAGATTTACCTGCGCCATTCCAAAGACAGAAAAACTGAGAACCGGGGTGGGCAATGAGGACAACCCTGGTTAATCAGATGATTTCCAGGGTGATGACTATTTCTGTTGTCATGACAGGGAGCCAGACAGTCTGGGTTCCCTGGACACTGCTTGCTGTGCCTGTTTCCCTCTCCCTTAAAATAAGGGTGGTGACCAGACATAGAGACTACCAGAATTACAGTGAAGAAAGGGCCCTGGCTGGGTGGCTCAGTTGGTTGGAACATGTTCCTGTACACCAAAAGGTTTCAGGTTTGATTTCCAATCTGGGCACATACCTATGTTGTGGGTTCAATCCCCTGTTGGGAGTGCAATATCAACCTATTGATATTTTTGTCTCACATAGATGTTTCTCTCCCTTTTTCCCTCTCTTGAAAATCAGTAAACATATCCCCCGGTGAGGGTTAAACATAGTAAAAATTTGAAAAGTGGAAATGGAGCAAAACAGCAGTATACACATGACAATGATGGAGGGGGAAGCCTCATGATTCACTGAGCACCTGTTTATGCATGGGATATACATACTATTTCTTGTTCCCTGTGGTTGACAAGCTTGACCTTGTGTGATTGCCCACAATGAAACTCAGGCCCAAGGCAGGATGCACTTCTCTTGACACTGCATCTTCCATGGATGACACTGACTATGCCTCCTGATTCTGCTTCATCCCATTTGTGCTGTGTTGTCCTCACTGCAGTATTCAGGGTGGAAGTTACCTTTGTGCAGAGGCTCGTAGGCACAAAACCAGATGGCACCCAGGACATCTAAATACGTGTTTGATGAATTAAAGAAGAATGGATGGTGCCTGGCATGCAGTTAGTGCTCAATAGGAGTTTTACTTTAAAAAAAGATTTTATTTATTTTTAAGACAGAGAGGAAAGGAGGGAAAGAGAAAGGGAGAGAAACGTTCATGTGTGGTTTGTTGCCTCTCGCGCGCCCCCAGGGGGCCTGGCCCCCATCCCAGGCCTGTGCCTGACTGGGAATCGGAAGTGGCCACCCTTAGGTTCGCAGGCCGGCGGTGATCTATCCACTGAGACACACTAGCCAGGGCAGGAGTTTTATATATTGAGTCCGTTTTCTGGGTCCTAGGCTACTGGGATTAATGTCTTGTTTTTGTTTTCCCCTCACCTTCAACCTTTAGGGAGAGAACGCTCCTCAAGAAGATAAGCCAGAATTTGACTCCGTGGGGGGAACGTGGCCTTCCCCACTCTCGGAACCGATGCAGGTCAGCTTAGCTCCAATTTCTGAAGGAGCAAATCGCTGTGTGTAGGCTTCCGTCCACTTGTTGGGCGGCTCCGACCCTTTTTGCCAAAGTCACGTGCCCACCCCAGCCCAAACCTTCCCGGAACCTGCAACACCCACTTACCGGGCCCTGCCCACTCAGCCCAGCACCACTGCCCCAGAAGCGAGCTGCCCAGAATCAAGAGAACAAGGAGGGGAATGACACAATCGCGTGCAGTTTGGTACACACCACGTCCGGAGCTCCAGGGAGGTGGCCGGGTCCTCTGTCTGCACGACAGACCCTGACGTGTACTCCGCGGATCTCGTTGACCTACCCAAGTCCCCTTAGCGAACCGGTAGGGACTGCGCCTGCGCAGTTGGGCGACAGGGACCACGGCCCTTGTGCTCGCCTAGTTACTCCACACTGGCCGTACCCAGGACTCTGGAACCGCTGTAGCGAGGTCGGAATCTGAGAACGACTTTGTCAACTTCCATCTGTCTCAGCAGTTCCGTCCTGGACCAGGCCCTCTTACTGTTACACCGAGGCACAAAGGCTGTGGATAGTCACGTCATTCGGCCCGAACTACATCCCCCATAAGGAGGTGCGTGCTTCCTTTGGACTCGTGGTCGCCCCACCCACAGCAGTGACGTAAGCTGTTAAACTGGGCTTTGAACTCTGCTGCTAGACCCCACGGGCCGCGGCGTCTTTCCACCAGAAACCTCCCATGCTTACCCTTCGGTCCATCGGGGGGACAAAGTCCACTTTTGCTGTTAGCTGGGGCTGAACCTGCAGGGGCACGTAGTAAACTACCACTCCCAGAAGGAGCCGCGCGGACGTCGGCCGTTTACTTGTTCACATGACCCTGCACCGCGGCCTCCGCTTTTAGGTTGGGATCCGAGTTCTACCAGCCACTGGCCTCGGCGTCACTGACCCCATGAAACCTCCCATAAGGCACTGTTTTGTGGAGCGGCAGGACGAAGGCCACGTCTGCCATTCACAGGGACTGCGCCCTCGTTCATCGAACTACATATCCCAGGTCGCCTTGCTTGGGTTTAGTGCATTTGTTTCCCCACCCGTCATAGTATTCGTGGTGGTAGTTCGATTCCTGACACTCGTACTTTTGTGCACTTCATAAATATTCTCTTTCCGCCTGCAGCATGACAGTCCTTTTGGTTGTCCTCCCAGGTTGGAGGAGAGACAGAGACAAAAATAGAGGGGGTAATAAAGAGGGAATACTGGTAGAAATAAAGGCATATTTGATTGTTCCCTGGGTTTCATTCCGGGAGACAGTAAAAGGGTGGGTCTGTGTCAGCCTGGACACGTCATTACTCTCCTAATACACAGAGACTTCCGGACATTGACATTATATTTAAGTTTGTTTCTTCATGGAATGCAGAAAGGACATCGCAACATTTATTTTCATTTTGTACCAGCAAAATGTCTTTGAGAATGTGGCATGTTTGAAATCTACACTGAAGATCATAGAGCGCTGAGGCCCGTCGTGCTGCAGCATTTTGATCGGGAATTGCAGTCCATAGCGTTGGGGAATTGGGGCCCAGCGGCTGTTACAATGGACTATGACTCCCCAGGAGGCTTCGCTCATATGGAACACCTCCCCCATTCAGGTGCTATCTACTGTGACCAACTGTCAGGAAGGTCAACCGAGCAGGTACCATGGAACCTTCCCGGAGAAATAGTAGGAGCCTCAGGTATCAGAGATCGCTATCTGGGGGACACAGAGTTAATGTGAACACGATTCCCTATAACTCCTGGAATTCTCAAACCAAAGATTCCCAGACACTGTGGAGCTGCTGGCCACAGCCTTCTGAATGCTGGGGCGCCCGCTCAATGGTAGCCCTTGGGAATTATAGTGAGAGAAAGGTAAGTGCAGCCTCGGCCTGGAGGGGGAGCCAACTCTAGCACTCCCAGAAGTCTCCTCTCCCGCAGCAACTGGGCAGTCCACTGTTGGTTCCTTCGATGGGGAAGGGCACCCGGGCGTCGGGCGTCGGAGCTTTGAGAAGTAGAACCAGGCTCTAGGTGCCTAACTGCGCCCCCTGGTGGATATGTGTAGTGTAACCATGATTCCTTAAAACTGGGAAATCTCAAACCTTAGGTTTCTGGAAGCGGTCCACCGCGCCCTTCTGGAGGTTGGAACGCACACTGAAGTAGCCTCTCGGAAATATAGTGAGAAAAAAACTTCGACATGCGACCTGCATTAAGTGGGAGAGCCGAGACTTCAACTTCCAGAAAGCGTAGCTCCCAGGTGAGTTGGATTGTCTGTGGCTGTCCACTGCCTCCTTACATTGGAAGGGCCACAGTACCTCGAAGCCTTTTTGGGCCGCAATAGAAAGCTCTAGGTGTCGGAATTCGCCACCTGGTGGACAAGGTAGATGTAATCATGATTTTCTGTAACTCCTAGATTTTTCAAACCCTGGCTTCCTAGACTCTGCGAAGCCGTCCACCCGCGCACTTCCGCAGGTTCAGACACTTAAATGTAGCTTCTGGTAATTATATATATGGAGAGGTGTCTCAGTGAGTCTTGGTCCTGGCTGAGTGTCCTGGAAGGCCCTGTCCCCAGCACACTGGCCCCCTGGAGGGACGCGCGCACCACTGGCATCTCCTGGGAAATGCAGTTGGGCGCGGATGTTGGCACCTGAAAACTTGACGTTAATTTATTGAATCCTAAAATAGTTTAAGAGTGGCTTTTCTAAAACCACTACAAAAAAAACCCTACTGAAAATATTTCAGGATTTTTTACCCTTCCCCAACCACCACTACCATCCTACTCAAGACACGGTAAAGGTCGTAAGTGGGCGCTTTCTTCAACAGACAGATGTTCCCACTCACTCTCAGGGGAAGCTGGATTGGCCCAGGCATTAGCAGCAAAGGGTGTGTGCTGAGGGTCTCAACTACTATCCAAACGTGCAGGCACATGGAACACTGACAAAAGTGCAGCAAACAGGAGGTATCGGAAGGTGGCCCAAGTCTCACCGATGGTATCTGGAAAGCTGAAAAATGTAGTCCACGGGGCATTGAGCCAGGTCTCAAAGGGATGTAAGATATCTGGAAGGCAAGGGGCAGACCCAGGTGGGCTGATACAAGGAATGGGCAGCGTTTGTGGGGTAGGGAAAGGTAAATCACATACATGGTAACCTGGCATTTCATGGGAAGAAATCTTTAAATACCATTATAAACTAAATTGCAACCACATGAAGTCCAAACCCCCAATGTGACTATATTTGGAGATAGGGCCTTTACGGAGATAATTTAGGTCAATTAGGGCCATAAGATGGGGCCCTAATCCCACAGGAGTCAGTCAGGGTGACCTCCACCTTTAGTGGTCTGAGAGTGATAGTCTTTAAAACAGACAGACAAATAATGATTGTCATGTGTACTACAAAGTCTCTGGAAAGAGTTCCATGAAAAAGATTCATGCATCAGAGACAGAGGACATGTGGGCATGAGCTAATGACACATAGAGGGAGCAGTCCCTGAAAAAGCAAAAAGGGTGTTTCTTCAGTCCGAGAAAGGCAGCATGTTGTTTACCGCAGAACCCTCATAGTATAGATGATACAAGAGTTGGCCTCATCACCCCTACCCCAAAAATGTGGCACCATTTGTTGGCACCCAAGGCCCAAGAGTCTGCGTTTATAACATACACACTGGTGATTTTTACATGACAAAAGTCATGGGTCCCACTGTGAGACTGTTTTTCAGAAAAGCAAGATCTAAGTGGCCAGCAGAGAGACACCTGGGTCAGGCTGAGGCCCAAAGCGGGGCAGATGCCCAATCTTTCAGCACCTCGTCTGTCACAGTGAGGGTCGTCTCTTTATCTGGAGTGATAGGAACCATTGGAACGTATGAAGCAAGAGTAACCCAATTGTATTTGTATTAAAAACAATCTCCCACAGTATTATTAGTTACTATTGCTGTGTGGCAATAGTCAGAGATGGCAAGTAATTATTTATGGGTCATGGTTGTTTTGGGACACTTTTAGAATATTGAGGGTTCCATGAAATACTATGGACCTTCAAGTTAAATTATAAAAAAAAAAAAAAAGCTTATTAAACACTATGAGAATCAATTAAAAAGTGCTTCAAGAAAAAATTAATTTGTACATTTCATAGATAAGTAAATTTTGTAAAATATAAGATTTCAACATGGAAGTCCTATTGCTTATAAAATGGGACTTAGGGAAAATCTTGGTCTTTTTGTGCAATGGCACCATCTGTCCAATGCCTGTGAGACCTGTAATGAAATTTATAACCAGAAAAGAGCAGCAAAAGCCATTGCAGAACCTGCAAAACTCCATGGAACTTAAATTTCAAGAGTTCCTATATAAAATTTCTCCAATAGGGCTTATTATAAAGCTTAATTTATTGCAAAATAATGCAGATAACTAATTTAAAATGTTTATAGTACACTGATACTTTGTCATGTGGGATTCAAATCTGTGAGACTAGTTGCTATGTACCTTGAACAAATGATTTACACATAGATCGGAAAACTTTGTACTGAGATAGGCCAGTATGCATGGTGATTCCATACAGATTCCACTCGCATGTGCAGAACCCTCTGCCATATTGTTTTTAGGGAATATTAGCATTAATCTGCACCATTCATAAGTACTTCTTCCCACTCAAAAAGGTAAAGTGAAATAATGATAAAGTTGGACTGCACTTGGTGCTTTTTAAATTTTGGAATCTGCTGAAATCTTAGAAGTCATGCCAAAATTCAATACATTTTCCTACTTCTTTTTCTTTTTAAAAAATCTCACCTAAGGACATTTTTTCACTGGTTTTACAGAGAGGAGGGGACAGAGGAAAGAAGAGAAACACCGACTGCCTCCTGTCTGTGCCTGGACTAGGGATCACATGCACAGACTAGGTATGTGCCCTGACTGGGAATTGAACCTGCAGTCCTTTGGCTATGGAATGACACTCCAACCAAGCCACATGGAACAGGGCTTCCCAGCTTTCCTTTTCTGGGTTCTATAATAGAGCACTGATGGACACTCACATTTGAAGGTCCTCAACATTGATCGTCTCCACATTCCCCTACTGTTAGGATGATCTGAGGAATGTACTATGTGTGAAGGTATGTGTATAAATGTGTCATCTTGAACAAGAGTATGATTGGGTCAAGTGCTGGAAGGGATGAACTATGGCTTAAGGCTCCCTAATGTCCCAGCTCATATAGAGTGCCTCTACCCAGTATGAGTTCTCTGGTGCTTGGTCAGGGAAGAGCTGTGTGTGAAGGCCTTCCCACAGTCCCTGCACTCATATGGCTTCTCGCCAGTGTGGATCCTCCGGTGCTGAGTGAGATGAGTGCTCTGCCTGAAGGATTTCCTGCAATCTGGACATTCATATGGCTTTTCCCCAGTGTGTGTCCTCTCATGCTGGCTCAGTGATGAGCTGTGACTGAAGGACTTCCCACACTCGTTGCATGCATATGGCTTTTCCTTGGTGTGGATTCTCTGGTGCTCTATGAGTAGGGAGCTCTGGCTGAAGGCCCTGCCACACTCATTACACTCATAGGGCTTCTCTCCTGTGTGGATTCTCTGATGCTGAATGAGTGGAGCGAGCTGGCTGAAGGCCCTGCCACATTCGTTACACTCATAGGGCTTCTCCCCAGTGTGGATTCGCTGGTGCTTCGTTAGGGATGAGCTGTGGCTGAAGGCCCTGCCACAGTCACTGCACACATAGGGCTTCTCCCCTGTGTGGATCCTCTGATGTTGACTCAGGTGTGTGCTCTGCCGGAAGGCCTTGCCACACTGACTACACTCGTAGGGCTTCTCTCCCGTGTGTGTCCGTTCGTGCTGGCTTAGGGATGAGCTGTGGCTGAAGGTTTTTCCACACTCGTTGCACCCATAGGGCTTCTCCCCAGTGTGAATCCTCTGATGCTCAGTCAGGAGTGTGCTCTGGCTGAAGGCTTTCCCACACTCATTGCACTCATAGGGCTTCTCTCCTGTGTGTGTCCTCTGATGCTGAATCAGTGGTGTGATCTGGGTAAAGGCTTTTCCACACTCATGACACTCATAGGGCTTCTCACCAGTGTGGATTCGCTGGTGCTTAGTCAAGGATGAGCTGTGGCTGAAGGCCTTGCCACACTCTGCACACTGATAGGGCTTCTCCCCAGTGTGTATTCGCAGGTGCTGGGTAAGGTGGATACTTTGCCGGAAGGCCTTCCCACATTCACTACACTCATAAGGCTTCTCACCTGTGTGAGTCCGCTCATGTTGGCTGAAGGAGGACCGAAAACTGAAGGACTTCCCACACTCTCTACACTCATAGGGCTTCTCACCCGTGTGAGTTCTCTGGTGCTGGATCAGTGGGGCAATTTGGTTGAAGGTCCTCCCACAATGTGTGCACTTATAGGGTTTCTCACCAGTGTGGATTCTCTGGTGTTTAGTAAGTGCCGAGCTGTTTCGGAAGCTTTTTCCACATTCGTGACATTCGTAAGGTCTCTCTCCCGTGTGCGTTCGGTGGTGTTCAATGAGTGCGGAGCTGTGACTAAAAGACTTTCCACATTCCTGACATCTGTAGGGTTTCTCTGTTGCATAGGTTTCCTGTTGGACATTTGAGTTGGGATTCTCCCTTTTTCTGTGCATTCCCCATGTGTGGGAGGCTCGTCTTTCAGGAGTCATGGGTTGAATTGGGAGATCAGAGCTCAGACTTAAATTTTCCCCAAACTCATTCCCCAGCTGCTGCTCCTGAATGGATGCTGTCACAGGCGTGAAGGCTGCCTGAATGCCAGTGCAATAAACACTCTCACAACTCTGTTCCCGGTGGCCCTCAGCATCTTCACGCTTACAGCCTGGCAGATAATACCACAGGAACCTCTTTACCAGGACATTGTTGGTTATTTTTTCAGAGATGTCTTGCTTTGCAGCTGACCATTTGGTGTTTGATCTGGTTTCTAAGTCTGAAAGAAACAAAAAAATGGAATTGTCCCTTAATCGCTGTTTTGGGAAGAACAGTTTGTCTGTGGATAGGTGGCTGGAAGAATTGAAGCAACAGTTTCAAAAGTTTCAAAATGCAAGTGGCTTTGACCATTTAACCATATGGCTTTACAAACCACAGAAGGAAAGAAGAGGTAGGGAAAGTACAGAAAACAGGGGAGAGGAGTTGGTATTAAGGGGTAAAGATGGAGTTGGCAAGGTGGTCACAGAGAATTTGGGCAGGAGAAGATGCTGAGGAGATAGTGAGACTTCAGATGCCCAGGATTGGAGGGAGCAGAGTGATGGTCAGGCCCCGGCTAACCATGCCAGTGGTGATGGAGGAAAAGCCACCAGGTGAGAACCGCTCATCCCTCCTGTTGCTCAGAACCAGTGTCTTCTTGGAGGCCCCTCACTGTTATACCACCACCACAAGTGGAAACTGCTGAACTATTACCAGGACAATCAATAAATAACTGTGGTATAGCCCTTTGGGATGTTTATTGTGTATCTCACTAGCTGGGAGGATGCCGGGGGCAGGGCCTTTGCCTGCCTTTCTAACCAGTGTATCCCCACCCACAACAGGCGTCAACAGATGTGCTAAATGAAAAACACATGCAGTCCCTCCCCCTCATTCCTGGTAAGAGGGCCATTTTGCCCTGGTACCCAGCCTCTACCCCGACACTGGACTGGTGTAAAGATGCGATATAGGCATGTTTCCCATTTATGCCACATTCCAGTGAAAAGTTAAGGGGGAGGAAACAGTCCAGTCAAGTGCAATTGTCAGAATAGTGTCTTGGAAAGAACCTAAGCCCTGATTCTGAGAGTATGCTATGACCTTGCATGTGAAGAAGGAATTACGGTTACTAAGCATTTGCCATTAGCCCATCACTGAGATTACCCCAGATTTTCGAGGTGGCCCCCCTGTAACCACAGGGTTCTAAAATGTGAAAGGGGCAGGACAGTCAGGGTCAGGATGACCTGATGTATTAAGATCTGAGCAGCCACTGCTGGCACTGAAGATGGACAAGGCCATGTGTCCAGGAATGTGGCAGCCTCGAGAGGCTGGACAATGAGTGAATATGGATTCTATCCAGACCTTCCAGAAGGAACGCTGTTCTGATGACCCCTGAATGCAGCCCAGTAAGACCCATTTTGAACTTGGTTCTTCTAGAACTGTAAGGTCATTTGTGTTGCTTCAAGTACTGCATTTGTGGTAATTTGTTACAATGACAACATGAGACTAATATAGTGGGCGAAGGCTGGTTATTATTTTTATATTATTTTTTCATTTGTTTGTTTAGAGAGGAGAACGGAAGGTGAAAGAGGGAGAAACATCGATTGGTAGCCTTTCATACACGCTCTGACCAGGGACCAAATCAGCAACCCAGGCATATTGCCCTGACCAGGAATTGCACCAGAGGGACAACATCCAACCAACTGAGCCACTCTGGACAGGACTGAAGGCTAGTTAGTATTTGAGGGAGAGGAAACCCTGCTGTGACTTCCACACACTGTCTATCTTTCTGGGGCACTGGCCATGGGCTACTGCTCACACGGGGTCACAGCTTGACGCCAGTGGGAACTGTCTGCCAGAGCGTGAGGACACCCCCACTTCTTACAGAGGTGCCTGTTGGTCTCACAAGCTGGACAGCAGGTTTGAAGAGCAGAACCACGTGGAAGAGCCAGGCCTAGAGCCATGACACACAGATGCCTGAGTCAGAAGTGAGCCTCTGGTTTAAAGCACTGAGGCTGGAGGGTCTGTTACTCAGTAAGAGACCTGCACTGCACCCCCACCCCCCGCCAAAGGCCTCTGTGCCTGCTGTTTCTTTCCCCTGGAAGCTGTTCTCCCAGATCGTTTCATGGAGGCCCTGTTCTCACAGTTCAGGCTTTAGCTCCCATGTCATCTCAGCTCCCTCATCTTTCTGCTCAAATCCTCCCCATAATTCTAGTCTCTACCTCCTCACCTGCTTTCACTTTCTCAGCATTCATCATAATCTGTAACCATCCTATTCACTGTTGTTATTATATTTTTAGTTACTTATTGTGTGCCCCTGTCCGTCACCAAGAATGTAAATTCAGAGAAGACAAGAACTTGTTCTCACTCGTGGTAGAATGGTGGTTGGTGAGTGTTCACTAAAAGTTGAGTAGTCAGTTTGCTCTGAGGAATCTGAGATCAGATATGGAGAGAGACCTGTGGGGGTAAGTGGGGTCCTCCCAGCCCTGCACACTGTCACCTCACCTGGACACACACCTTGTGGAACCTCTTTGTCCACAGGCCATGGCTCCACCTCCTGCTCCAGCAGGGAGATGGGGGGGGCGGGCTTCAGGAGCCAATGTCCTGCTCCGGGGGAGACTCAGAGCATGAGCCATTGTGTCCCAGGGCCCTTCCCAAACTCTGTTCACTTACCTTAAGCCTTCCAGGACCCAAGTGGCTGGTAACCTCAAAGACCGAAGTTTACTGTGGTAATAGACTCCAGCATCCTTCCACTGTCAGTACCTGACCCCACCCCTAGCTCAGTGAGGGGCATGTGACTCCAGCCTGGCCACCCAGAGAGAGCACTTCTTCCATTGCCCACTGGCAATAATGAACAATGTGGCGAGGACCTTGTGGCTGAAACAAGATGGGAGTACCCTTCTGTGAATGGTGGCAGAAAGAGGTACAGAAGAAGGCAGTGAGGAAGGAGGGGGGCTCCTGACAGCAACAGAGGAAGACCCAGTTCTAGCCTGGGATTCTGCAGCTCTGGGACCCAGTGTGTCCCTCTTACCCAACATATCCTGCCTCTGGCACTTTCAGGCGGGATCTGTAACTTGCAGGGAAAACATCTTCATTGATAATCCCTAAGTCAAAACGGTCTGGTCCCTCAGGCCCAAGACACATCTGAGTTATCTGCATTGAATACCTAGACATACACCCACTTTTAACCCAGGAGAATTAGAGTCCAGACCAGAGGAGACCATGAGGGGCATAGGTGTGCCCTTACCCACGGAGACTAGAAGCCTGAAAGTCTCCAGCATCACAGTGCAGTACAGGGTCCTCTGTGTGGGCTCCAGCTGCCCCCACTCCTCCTGAGTGAAGTCCACAACCATGTCCTCAAAAGTCACTTGCTCCTGGAACATCACACAGGACTTTCCTTAGCCAGAGCAAGCCTGGCACTGGCTGCTGGTGGGAGCAGCTGGCAATGTGAGACAAGACCAAGCTGGTTGTTGGGGGGGTTCTCTCAAGTCTGGGAGGCTGGATTGTGAGGATGGTTGTGTACTCACCAGGAACCCCGAATCCAGAAGCCCAGTGGTCATTCCCTCCTCCTCTGGTCTCTTGCAGGAAGCCAGTGTTTCTATAGGCAGCTCTGGGTGGGGGGAAGGGAGTGTGAGACACTGAGCCGGTGTCTATGGTTACCAGAGACCCCAAGTTTCAGAACCCCTACCTGGAGGTGGAAGGAGCTGTGGCTGCCAGACCCTGGAGCCCAGCCCCCACACCAAACCCGAGAGCAGTGTCCCTCAGCTTGGCATTTCCCAAGTACCCGCTGTGAGCCTGTGCTATTCCAGTCACTGCTGAAGAATGATCTCAGATTTACCCACATCATTCTAAAGAGAGGAAAAGTGAGGACTGGGGTGGGCAAGGGACATACTCCTTGTTGCAGATAACTTCCAGGGTGTTATTTGTTATCACAACAACAAGCCAGACAGCTCCCTGATGTGCCTCAGTTTCCCTCTCCTCTCAAATGAGGGTGGTTACCCAACATGGCTGTTACCCAACACTGCAGTATTCAGGGTCGGAGTTTTCTCTGTGCAGAGACTCGTGGGCACAGAACCGGGCCTGGCACTCAGGACATTTAAATACGTGTTTGATGAAATAGAGGAGCATGGATGGTGCCTGGCATGCAGTCAGTGCTCAATGTTTCATATAATGAGTCGGTTTTCTGAGTCCCAGGCGACTGGGATTAAAGTCCTGTGTTTTTGGTCTCCTTCATTAGGAAGGGAAGGCTCGTAAGGAAGGCGAGGCTGCACTGACTTCATGAAGGGACCTACGCATTCCCCACCCTCGAAATCCGGTATGTCCCAACTACAGCGGGCAAGGGATGCAGGCTAGGCTGGCTCCATTCTCTGAAGGGTCGGGCTGGCTATCTCTCCAATTGTGCCCCCAAGACACAGAAGACTGACCACTGGTGCCAAAGACAGGACCTCACCAATAGTCCTCTGGTACCCTGAAACCCCCAACTCTTTACCGGGCCCCACCCACTCGGCCTTGCCGTACCTCCCCCAAGAGAGCCCCCACGGGCCCAAAGGAACAAACGGACTTGTCACAATCACGCGCGGTTCGGTACACACCACAGCCGGAGCCCCAGAGAGGACGCCGGATCCCCTGCTAGCTCAACCTCAGCAGACCCGTCCACTCCCGATCTCGGTTATAGGCGGAACAACAGCACAAAGGCCCCGGCCGCTACTGGCCAAGATTACGCCTGCGCCAGCAGTCGGCGAACTACAGCTCCCAGGTGGCAGCGCGCTCACATCTGGTTACTCCACCTTGCCCCGCCCCGACACGGGAATCTGGAAGAGCATCAGCAAAGTTGAAATTGGAGATTACCTTCGCGGACTCAGCTAGTCTGCCAGACCCAGGACCGCTCACCGTTAGTTAGCTGGCGGCACAAAAGCTGCGGCCATTTCGTCAGTGGGGGCTCGAACTACATCACCCAGAGGGAGTTGCGCCTTTGTCTTGTCATTTCGGTGTTATTCCTGCCCTGGGCAGCAGCCTAAAATGTTAGGCTGGGCTCCCAGTCCCGCTTGCAGACGCCTCCTTCCTCAGCATCAGTCTCACCAAAAGGCCCGGCTCCAGTCTTTGTTATAGACTGGCAGGATGAGGTCCCGTGCGCCGTTCGCTAAGATTGAGTCCACTCCAGTGGGCCTCGAACCACGACTCCTGGAAGGACACGCGAGAGTTCCGTCTGCAGCTTCTCCCTCTTGTGGGAGTATTTGCGGCCGAAGTCCTGTTCCTGGTACCAGTACTTACGTCTTCATAAATTTTGTTCTGACTGCAGCATGGCGGTTCTTGCAGTCGTTGCCCCAACCAGGAGGAGAAACACATAAAGAAGATGAAGGTGCCAAAAAGGGGGAGAAATGAGAGATACGGGGAGAAAGTTTGATTTTTCCTTGGGTTTCATCCCTGGAAACAGAGAAAGGATGTGTCAGGGTGGAGCTGTACACACTTTATTTCCCTCCCAATATGGAGAGACTCCCGGCAGGGACATAACATTTGAGTTTTTTTCGAATATAGCGAAAACTCATGACATTTATTTTCATTCATTCCAGTATGTATTTGTGTAGGTGGCATATTTGAAATCTTTGCTGAAGTCTGAAGAAGTCTGAAGACCGGTGGAGGCACCTCCAACCTCGGGGGGGTTGCCGCATGGCCTTCTGGGAGGTGTGGTCCACAGTTCTTTGGGAAAGAGTCAAGCCCTGAAACAGTGGACCACAACTCCCAGGAGGCTTAGCTCCTTCATTCCCTCGATTTGTCTGGAAGCGCCCCTCTGTCTCCCACCGTAGTGAGGCACACCCTTGACGCAGAGACTTCTGGGAGAAGTGTACGCGTCTCTAGCTATCTGATATCCACGCTTGGCTGGGACTGGTGTCACCGGGAGTGCTTGTAACCCGTAATTCTCAAGCCCGGGTTTTACAGACTCTGCGGAGTCTCTGACGCTGCCTTTGTGAACTTCAGAATTCCTGCCCAACGGTAGCCTCTCGGAATGAAAGTGGGATAAAGCCTTCTCGGTGCTACCCAGGGCTGGCCGGGTCACCTGGACTACAAGTCGTGGAAGAGCCCATGTCCAGTCCAGGCCCGATCGTGGGTGCCTCACTGGTTTGACATGCGCACTGTCGGGCTTTCTGGGAAAAGCAGTCTGGCCCTCCGGGTACTCAGTTGCCGGGACTGTAGGACCGGGGTGGGGCTGGGGCCATAGGCCTACAACTCCCGTTAGCCTACGCTCGGCTTCGTTGTGACGCCACGGCGACCCGTCTGCGCGCTCTCATTGGTCAGAAGACCTCGTCGCGGGGACTTCTGGTCGTCGTAGTTTTGCCCCCGCCCCGGTTCTGGGGTCCCGCGGAGAGGCTGCTGTAAGGGAACCTCCCCACGCCCCCCACCAGAACCGACTTGGGCTTGGACTCACCTTGTCCGCCTGGAGCCCTTCCCGCTGAGGAGCCGGGGCGATGGATTGTCCTCCTTGTCTGAAGGGAAGTGCGAAGGGCTGTTCTCGCACGGGTTTCCTCACATGCCCATCTGGGCTTTCACCCCGGAGTCGTAGGAGACGATTGCCGTGGGCTCCCGGCCGCCCGTCCCCGGGTGCGTGGCCGAGTCCCCTTGCTCCTGACTGGCTGGACTTGCAGAGTTTGCGTTTTTTTCCCCACAGCTAGGTGGGTGACTCCCCACAGCTAGGTGGGTGACACCTTGCCTGGCATCCCGGCCCTTCCTCGAACATCGCCTTAGCCTGTCACTCTGTCCACGGAGAGGAACAAGAAGCAGTAAATCCGAGTCATGGGGTCCTTAAAGGTACCAACTAAGTCTTCTAGCTATTTAAGATCGAGTCCCAAAACCTGCCGACCTAGAGGGCTTCAGCTACCGCACATTTAAGAAGGAACAATTCCGGTCTTCCCATCACCTGGTGTAATTTGTCTGGAAGAGGGAACATTTCTCCCCACTTGTTTATATATGAACTGGTTGGTTCTTTTAAAAAATTATACATTGATTTTAGAGAAGACGGGGGTGGGGAGAGAGAGAAACAGCAATTCGTTGTTCCAGTTATTTTTGCATTCATTGGTTGCTTGTGTGTGCCCTCACTAGGAGAAAAGCGAAACTGGCTATCTGGACAATGTTCTAACCAACTGAACCAAGGGGTTAGGACATCTGAATTTTTTTATTTTTAATTCTCAAAGATATGTTTATTGATTTTAGAGAGAGAGGAAGGGGAAGAGAGAGAGAGCAAGCTCTCGCGTGCTTGCAACATCAAAGTGAGAGAAATACAGATAGGTTGCCTCTCACACACAGTCCATACAGAGGGTAAAATAGGGAACCTGGGTCTGTGCCCTGACTGGGATCCAGCCAGCAACCTTTCGGTGTGCGGGAATCCATTCCAACCGACTGCACTATCTATCCAGGGAAATCTCGGTGGGTTTTAATGATGCCAGCCTACTTGTGATTCCAAAACCTGGACACATTGGGGGGGGAAGCAAACAAAAAGTTCCAGGAATTAAGAACACCTTCCTTAGACTGTTGTGAGGATTAAGTGAGTTTCCAAGAATTGGGGCACTTACTTAGTACAGCCCCCAGCCTGGAAAAACCTTGACAAATGTTTACATTGTCATCAGCAGATATTAATACTATTATTTTTTTATACTTGGTGGTGTAAAAGGGAAGGGGACTGTACATTTTGCTCTTTCAGAAGATCACTAGTTGATTAAGAAGTAGGAAAGATTCTTAGGGGTCACATCTTCAGCCTTGTGGGGATCTCCTCTGAAATGGCTGACCCCAGGGACCTCCAGGAAGGCTCCTGTGTGTCCCTGAGAAGCAGGATCCTTTTAAAAAAAAAGTTATTTTATTGATTTTACAGGGCAAGAGAGAGAACATCAATGTGAGAGAGAATCAGTCAGTTGCCTCTCTGCACCCCAACTGGGAATTGAACCCGCAACCTTTTGGTGTATGGGATGATGTTCCAAACAGCTGAGCCACCTGATCAGGGCAAGCAGAATTCAAGACATCACCTTGTGCACCTGGGTCCTTCCTCATATTGCATGTACCCCTCTCTCTTCCCCTCACTGTGCTTTGCACAGATAAGGGTTTTGGCTCAGCAAACATTTTGGGTGACATTTCAAAAGCAGGTCACCTGGTCTTTAAAGTCAATGTTAGTATTTTCCTCCGTATCTACCATTTCTTGTACTGTTCATTATCTTCGGCATACTCATATTTCTATGTGGGATCATTTCCCTTTAGCCTGAGGGCTCTCTTTATCATTTCTTTTAGAGTGACAAAATTCCCTTACTTTGTGTTTGCCTCAAAATGCTTTTATTTCATCTTCATTTTGGAAAGTTACTTTAGGCAGAGAATTTTAAGTTGGCAGTTTTTTTCAGTACTTTAAAGACACCATCTGTTGTCTTCTGGACCCCATAATTTCTGTTGAGAAGTCAATCTTCCATCTTATTGTTACTTTGAAGACAGTGGATCTTTTATTGCTTTAAATATTTTTATTTTAACTTTTAAAAATTGATCTTTATTTTTTCCATTACCATTTAGCCCCCTTATACCTGCCAGCTCCCTCTTTTTTTTTTTAAATCCTCACCTGAGGACTTTTTTTTATTGCTCTCAGAGAGAAAGAGAGGAAGGGTGAGAGGAAGGGAGAGAGAAAAACATCGATGTGAGAGAGGAACATCAATCAGTTGCCTCCTGCATGCACCCAGACCAGGAATGGAACCCGAAGCCTAATGGTGCGTGGGGCAACACTCTAGACTCCAACCATCTGAGCCCCACTGGCCAGAGCTATGAATATTCTCATACAATGCTTTTAGCGGACCTATGTTTTTATTTCTCGTGGGTAAACATCTGGGAATGGAATTGCTGACTGATAGATTTACATGGTCTCCTTTTATTAATTTTTTCTTTTACAGTTTGTTTTTTTTAATAATATACTAAGAAATCTTTGACTATGCCAAAATCACAAAGCTGTTCTATTTTCTTCTGATTCTTTTATAGTTTTTGCCTTTACATTAGGACCTGTGATTCACCTTGAATTAATTTTTATGTAAGTGGGAGGTTGTAATCAAGTCATTATTTTTTTCTTATGATTATCCATTTTTTCCAAACATTATTTATGGAAAAGCTTTCCTCTCTTTTATTGTATTAGACTGAAGCCTCTGTTAAAAATCAAGTGAAAAAAAGTTTTAAATCAGTTGAATGTGTATGTGTAGATCTGTTTTGCTCCTCTCTCCTCTTCCACTGTTCCACTTTTTTCCAGCCCTGTGTCAACATCATATGTCTTAATTATTGTGGCTTCACAGTAAATCTAGGAATCAAGTAGTGAAGTCAACCTCTAATTTTATTGTTTTTATTCAAAAATTGTCTTTGCTATACCAGGTCTTTAGCACTTCCATATTTATTTTATTTTATTATTATTATAAAGATTTTTTTTATTTTTAGACAGAGGGGAAGGGAAGGAGAAAGAGAGGGAGAGAAGCATCAATCTGTGGTTGCCTCTTGCACGCCCTCTACTGGGGGCCTGGCCTATAACCCAAACATGTGCCCTGACTGGGAATCAAACCGTCAACCCTTTGGTTCGCTGGGCCACACTCAATCCATTGAGCTACACCAGCCAGGGCAGAATATACTTTTAAATTGATCTTCTATCCTGTGAACTTGCCAAAATCACTTACTTGTGGTAGTATTCTGTCATTTTTCTTGAACTCTTTACACAATCATGTTATATGTAAATAAAGATAGCTTAGTATCTTCCCGTTCCAGTCTTTATGCTTTTCTATTTTAATGTTGTTATACTGGCTAGGACCTCTAGTCCTTTCTTTAAAAAAAAAGATCTACACTTAACATAGTCAAACATGCAGTTCTTAGGAATATAATGCAACAGTTTTACAACTGTGTATGTGTGACCCATACTCCAATCCATATATAGAATATTTCTGTCTCCTGGAACATGTCCTTTATGCCCCTTTGTAGTTAGTACTTCCCTCACATGGCCACCGTTGTTCTGATACCCGCACTATAGATTATCTAGTGCAATATTGAATAAAAGTGGTGAGAGTAGACATCCTTACTTTGCTCCTGATATTAGGGAATAGCACTCAGTATGTCACCATTAAATATGATCCAGTACTCTAGCAGATTGAGAAAGTCTTATCTCTGATCTGCTGAGTTTTTATCAGGAATGGGTATTGTACTTTTATCAAATGCCCTATATGGATCTATTGACATGACCATATTTTTTTCTCCTTTGTTCCATTGGTTTCTGCTTATGTTTTTTCCTTTGTCTTGGTTTAATTTCCTTTGTTTTTTTTCTGGCTTCTTGAGATAGAAGCTTAGGTCACTAATTTTAATCCTTCCTTTCTAATGTTTATATTTATAGCTACATATTTTCCCGTAAGTCTTACTTTAACTGCATCCTGCACATTTTCATAGGCAGTATTTAGCCATAGTGAAAATATAACATATTACACTGATTTCTGGATTTGTGAAGTGCATTGTTTAATTTCCAAATATGAGGCGAATTCTGTTATTGATGTGTAGAGTAATTTCATTGTGGTCAAAGAAGCTATTATGTATGAATCGTTCTGTTAAATTTATTGAGAAATGTTTTATGACACAGCATATGGTCTGTTTTGATAAATGTGTATTCTACTCTTTTTGGGCATAGTGCTCAATTAATGGCAGTTCATTTATGTTCTTGTATTTTCTTGTCTGGTTGTTCCATCAGCTACTAAAAAGCAGTATTATTAATTATTAGTATTAAATCTCCAACTATAACTTGTATCTATATTTTTTCTTTTTTCAATTTTTGCTTCATGTACTTTGAAATTATGTTATCGAGCTTACTATCATGTTAGATTATGTCTTCCTGTTGAACATACCCTACCACCGAGATATTCTTTTTCTCTGGTAATACCTCTTGCCTTGGAATTTACTTTGCTTGTACCACATTGTACCTTTTTATTTATTTTTACTTTCTTTCTTTTAAAGATTTTATTTTTTTTTTAGACAGAGGGTTTGAAGTGAGAGAGAAAGAGGGAGAGAAACATCAATGTGTGGTTGCCTCTTGCGTGCCCCCTACTGGAGACCTGGGCTGCAATCCAGGCCTGTGCCCTGACTGGGAATCAAACCAGCAACCTTTTGGTTCACAGGCCAGCACCCAGTCCACTGAGCCACACCAGTCAGGGCTATTTTTACTTTCAATTTAACTGTTGAAATGTTAAAGTAGCTCTCCTGTAAATAGTATTTAATTGGGTTTTGTTTATAATCCATTTCAGCAATCTTATTATTTAATTTGATGGTTTACTAGATTTGTATTTAGTATATAATTATTGATGTGTTTAGGTTGATGTCTACCACATTGTTATTTTCGTTTTGTTTCGTTTCATCTGGTCTTCATATCTTTGTTTTTCCATTCTACCTTTTGGATTAATTTGATACTGTTTCTTAATCCATTTTATCTCTTAGTTTCTTCTTAGCTTTATATCTTTGTAATATCACATAATCTTATGTCTTATTTGCTCTAAGATTAACAATATAAATCTTATCATAATCTACCTGATGGTAGTATTATGCCATTTAATGTGCAGTGTAAGAACTTATATTGATATAATTGTAATTTTCCCTATTTTATTTTTCTGTATATTTTATTTACAGAAATATTTTGTATTATATTCTGTAATCTCCTGTGTAAATATTCTGTTACTGCTTTATATAGTCAACAACATCTAGAAGGAATTTAAAAGGAATTTTGTGCAATATTTCTTCATAGTGAATTAGTCTCTTGCTTGCTCTCCATTTCTTTCTGCAGATCTAGGCTTCTACCTTTGATCATTTCCATTCAGTCTGAAATATATGCTGCATCCTGAGGAGCTTTCAGATAAAGTCTGCATTCATTTCAACTCTTAGCTCCTTTTGGGCTTTCTTGTTTCGTCATTCTGGGCAGGATGAGGTTCCTACTTGTATTTCAGTTCTCTCTGAAGCACAGTTGAAGTTCATGAATTGTCCTTAAACAAGCAGAGAGGATGTACTAGGAACAAATTCACGAGAGTAGAAGTGAGGGCTCAGGTCCTATCTCTGGGATTGGTGCTTTAAACCCACACTGTCTATGACCCTTTACCTTTTGTTGTTGTTGTTATTGTTGTTGTTGTTTTTTGGGTAAGTCTTTAATATGTGCTTGATAAAAAAGTTACATTTCAAAAGTGAGAATTTAGTTTTCACATATATCTTTCCCTCAGAGAGACTGTCATTTAGAATGGTGTTACTAGGTATACTTACCATAATATTGAAGAATGTAATGAAATGATAAAAAATATGAGGCCAGATGTCAAAATCATAAGATTTTCTCTGCAGGTTGCTGCCCATGAACAGTAAACATCTATTAGGATGAGGTCTGCATTATCACTGTACCTGGCTTCTTTATTCTCAGTTCAGGTTACTTAACTCAGTATTTAGTGCATGCTGAGGGACCTGTGTCTAATGGAAGTAACATACCAGCTTTCAGTGCTCTACAAACACCAGCACCGCACATCACTTCTGCTACGATCTTCTGTGCTGATTGGTTCCGGCTTTCTAAGTTAACATTATATATCAGTAATTTCTCCTCAAGATCCCATCTCCATTACCCAGGTTGAGTTTGAGGCAGACATTTACAATAATTGACCCTTTATTTATGAGTATCAACCATTACTTGTTGATTTTACTACCTTAACTCTCAGAGGGTTACCTTATTCTACTAGAGTTTGGACGTTGCCTTACTGCCACCGTAGAGTAGTAGCAACAGAAATTGCCTGTAGATAAAAAAAATTAATAGAAACATTTCTAGGAAATACACATACATACCTACACTCCTGTTATGGTAGGTGCTGTTTTGAAGGATAATGGTGGGAGGGGAGAGGCTTCTAGGTAGAAAAGTAATACTTCTTTTTTTTTAGATTTTATTTTTTAGAGAGACGAGGAGGGAGGGAGAGAAACATCAATGTGTAAGAGAGGTTGCCTCTCACATGCCTCCAACTGGGGACCTGCCCCGAAACCTGGGCATGTTCCCTGACTGGGACTCCAACTGGTGACTTTTTGGTTTGCAGGTCAGTGCTCAATCCACTGAGCCACACCACCCAGGGTGACATATAATCCTTTAAAACCAAGGCTATGCAGACGGTTGATAGAAACCAATAATAGTAAGGAATATTGGTCAAATGGTATAGTGAAATAAAACAGGATAGCGAGGTAGAAAGAGAGGAGAAACCATATTGGTTGGGAGGTCAGGGAAGGTCTCTCAGAGGAGGTGACCTGAAGTTATGAGGTAAATGAGAAGGGGAAGGGTTGCTGACCCCTAAGACCTTGGGGATCAAAGGAAGGTCCTTGGATAGATAGCAGCTGTGTATTAATTGGAGAAATGGTCATAAAGAGTGAGAACTAAAGAAACATGAAAGAAAACAAGACAATGCCCTGGGTAGTGCAGCTCAGTGGATTGAGTGCTGGCCTGTGAACCGAAAAGTCACCAGTTCGATTCCCAGCCAGGGCACATGTCTGGGTTGCTGGCCAGGTCCCCGGTTTGGAGGTATGTGAGAGTCAACCAATCTACCTTTCTCTCACACGTTGATGTTTCTCTCCCTCTCTTTCTCCCTCCCTTTCCCTCTCTAAAAATGAATAAATAAATAATCTAAACAAAATTCTTTATAAAAAGAAGTCACCATCAACTGAAGCCGTTTCTGGTGAAGAACTGCCTAGCAACATGAGCCTGGTAAGATTCACAACTCCTGGAGTTCTACTCTAGCAGGTGACTGGGAACCTGAGGATGAATCAGAAAAGCAGAAGGAACACAATGGAATTATTGGGTCAGTGGAATATAAACAAGGGCAATAGTGATCCAGGACAGGGATTGGGGAAATGCTGAAGTTGTCAGAAAATGCAGCTTCAATTCAGACTTTATTTCTTCACAGAGAATTCTTATCAAAGAACATTTCCATCAAGTTGACTCAGGAGTTCACACCCCTCTTAGGTCATGAGAACTCATAGTGGGGAGAAACCCTATGAATGTAATGAATGTGGGAAAGGCTTTAAGAAGCTTTCATCTCTTATTCATCATCAGAGAAATCATAGTAGAGAGAAAGCCTATGAATGTGGGAAGTCTTTCCAGCAGAGACTCCACCTCATATTACACCAGAGAATTCACACTGGTGAGAAATCTTATGAATGTGATATATGTGGAAAATCATGTAGCCAAAATTCTTACCTTAATCTGCATCAGAAAACTCATACTGGAGAGAAACCCTATTAATGTGATAAATGTGGAAAATCCTTCAGTGGAAAGTCAAATCTTAATGTGCATAAGAGAACACATACTGGACAAAAACTTTACAAATGTGGCAAAGCCTTTAGTGATTGCTCATCATATCTACAACGTGAAAGGATGCATACTGGACAGAAACTACAAATGGAGGGAATGTGGAAAAGCCTTCAGCCACAGCTTTCACCTGACCATTCACAAGAGAATCCAAACTGGTGAGAAAACATACAAATAAAATGAATGTGGGAAACTTTCAGTTTTCATTTATATTTCACTCAACCAGAGAGAACATACACTGGAGAGAAACTGTATACATGTCATCATTTTGGGAAAGCTTTCAGTCAAGGTTCTAACTTTATTGGGCACCAAAGAACTCATACCAGAGGGGAAAAACTACACATTTCATTTTAATAATAAATGCTATACAATTACATTTTGTCATTTTTGACCCATTCCCAGAGAAGGGCTGATCCTGGGTGGCATTTGATACCTTGGGAAATTGCCAATGAAAAATAATTACTAAGATCAAAACTCACTTCATTGCTAGTTAATATGACCAACCAATGTGGGAAAGGCTGTTGCCAAGAGGTCAAAATAGGCTGATGATATTTGATTAAATGACAATGTACAGTTCCAAAAAGCCAGAGTGCCAGAGTTTATTATTCCTCTGATGCTAGAAAATTAGGCTGCTCCTGATTTGTTTCAGGAAGTCGCTATAAACTATAATTATGAACACCATGTAGAAACATGGAAAACATCTATAATGTATAGTAAAAGGTGCAGAATTATGGCTATGTTACCTTACATGTGCATTCGGACAAGGGCTTAAAAAGGAAACACAAAAATGAACACTAATTAAGTCTTGGAATATTGTGTAATTGTTTTTACATTTCTCACAATTTCTATAATTTTACAATAAATAAAAAGAAAATGGGGTGGGGATATAAGGGAACTACATGGTAATGGGAAAATACAATAAAAATAATTTTCAAAAAAGACAAAGGAGAAAGAAGTAGATCAAATGTCAGTCTGAATCATTAGAAATTGATGACTATGGTAGCAAAAATGAATAGAAATAAGTTTAGTGGTCAACACAAGAATTTAGAAAAAAATTATTTCTAATCAAAGCAGAAGGAAGATTAAAAGAAAAACAAAAAAATACATGGTAAAAGGTGACTGAGAAAAACAAATTAAATGATCACAAAAGCTTTGTTACATCGGGAATAAAAGGAAATAAACACAGAAAACAATATCAAAAGTTTTGTATATTTTTGTGTATCCTTGGAAACTCAGCTGAAAAGACAATATTCTAGGAAAATATAACCTGACTGAAGAAGATACAGAAAACCTAAATAGACTAAACATTTTGGATTAAATTGAAAAAGTTCTCAAAGAATTACTCTACAATAAAATTCTAAGCCCAAACCATTTTACCAGTGAATTACTTTCACTTTAAGAAATACAAACTTTTGGTCCTGGCCAGGTAGTTCAATTGGTTAGAGTGTCGTCCCAGTTCACCAGGGTTGTGGCCAGGACACATACAAGAAGCAACCAATGAATGCATAAATAAGTAGAACAACAAATCAGTGTTTCTCTTCCTCCCTCTCCCTCCCTCTCTCTCTCTCTTAAAGACCAATCAATTAAAAAATACTGGAAAGAAAAGAAATAGAAACCCTTTAATATACAGCTATTTCAGAGCATTTACATCTTTTATGATACCAATTTGTCAAAACTCAAAAATTAAAGGTCAATATCTCTTAGGAAAATTAATGCAAAAGTTTCAGATCAGATAATGTACAGACCGTAGAGCTAGCACCCATGGATTTAGGAACGTGAACTCCAGGAATCATGTGCGGCTCTTCCTATTAGTATATATACAACTTGATTTTCCATTGTAATTCAGCAGTGAACAAAAGCTGATCATCTCAATGATTAATGAGAAAGAAGTTGATAAAATGTTATTATTTCAGGACAGAACCTGGTAACAGGAATAAGGTATTTTTACAGTATGAAGATACCGGGCTAAATGGTGACTGTACAGCTGAGGGTGGCAAACTAGGGTCTACTGGCCAAATCCAGCCTATATGTTTCTGTAAATTAAGTATTATTGGAAAATAGCACATACTTATTCACTTCTATGTTGTCTATAGCTACTTAGTAAGGAAGAGTTGAGTGGTTGCTAGAGAGTGGATGTCCTGAAAAGCCAATAGTTTTACCAGAAACGCTTTGCCAATCCTTGACCTAGAGCCGTCTCCATTCCACTCAGGGAGGACCAGGGCAAGGTCGCTCACTAGTCTGTATGTCTGAGCAAGCAATTCACAAAAGGAATACAAATGGACAGTAAATAACGTAAAAAAGTGTATTTGCATCTCATCAATAATTAAAGCAATGCAAATAAAGATAAGAAAGGTATGCTTGTTGACTTGGGCACCTTTTATGAGGCAGGCAGTATCCCAAGCACTCAATCTGTATAACCTTATTTAATATGGAAATCCTAGTGAGAGAAGTTCTATAATTTCCATTTCACAGATGTAGAAAATGAAGTCCAAAGAGGCCGATTGGCAGGTAAAGATTGGCGAAGATTTAAAAAGACTTATGTTGGATGTAGGTAAAAATAATGGGGAAGTGGACCCTATTATTCAGCACCCATGGATGATTATATAGGTGCACCCTTTTTGGAGGGTGGTCAGGTTGGAAGTGTCCAAATATATGCTTATGAGCTGATTCAGCAATGTCACCTTTGCAATTTCCTCATGGAAGTCACTGCCCAAGTAGGTATGAAAGCACGAGGTCATAGGACCATTGTTATGGTATGATCTGTAACAGCAAAATGCTAAGTAAACATGCTCAGTAATAGGAGAACGTTTCAGTAATGATAGTGCAGAAATTAAATGGCATATTTTTGGGAAACGAAAGTAGATTAATAACAACATCAGTGGTCCCAACTCTATGAAACCATAAGTTTCTCCTAGGGGTACTGCAGAAGAATGCCACCCATGTTAACATCACTTATCCATGGGTGGTGGGATTTTAAGCAATATTTGTTCCTTTCTTCCTAAGTGATATTTTTAAAATCCTTACCCAAGGACTTTTTTTTTTTATTGCTTTTAAAAAGAGAGCAAGGGAGAGAGAGAAACATCAGTGTGAGATAGAAACATTGATCCATTGCCTCCCATATGTGCCTGGACCAGTGATTGTACCCAAAACCTTTCAGTTATGGGATGATGCTCCAATCAACTGAGCCACACTGGCCTTTCCTAAAGGATTTTAATTTATTTACAATGAATTGTATCATTTGAATTAAAAAGAAATTTAAAAACTATCCAGGAGTGAAAATAAATGAAATAGAGCTTCACGTATCAAATAGGACAAATCTTGCAATGATAAATACACGGAGCAAAAAATTCAAGTTGCATATAAAATCTTATGGTATCCATAGCATTTATATGAATGCAAAACATCAAAGTAAATAATGCTTTGTATTGCTCTTGAATTCACACATATTGTAAGGTTTCAGGAAGCATGGAGTGACCCACATGTCATTCAGGATAGCGGCTGCCTCTGGAGAAAAAGAGGTTTCTACTAGAGATGGGAAGGCAGGGGTTTCCACCACATGAGTAATATTCTTTTTTTTTTTTCAGCCAAGGAGTGCATTCACAGGGTTTCACTGATTTCCTTACCACTTTATTATGTTTTACACATTGTCTTAAAAGAAAAATGATCAGCTCTCTAACATGAAATTTGAGATGAGAAAAATTGCAGGCTGAATGTGGAGCTGGTGGCAGCGGCGCCCTGAAGGGCTGTGGAAGCTTCCACCTGGCCACCATCAATGCAGAAGGATGTTGATTTCCATGTGTGTGTGGTGGGGGCCAGTTGGGGAGAGACTCTGAATCCCATAATGTTGAACTTAGTGACTCCTAAACTCTTAGCGGGTGAACATGAGTTAATCCTAGGGTTTGAGAGCACAAGGTAACTTTAAGTCTAGCTTACTTGTGTTAGTTATTTTATGACTGGGCTTATAAAATGGCTAACTTCTTCCAAGTTATGTGCTCTGGACTCCCCTCCCTTTACCTTTTATTCTCATCTGGCTATGATGAAATGGACTGAGCTGGAGCCCTTCATGTGGCATGGGGTGACCGCTCTGTGCATCTCTCAAAACAGAGGGCTTGTCCTGGAAAAACCTGCATTCTCCTACTGCTCTGGGGTCTTCGCACTCAGAAACCTCAGTGGCAGCTCAGACCCCTAAGAGAGGCATTCAAGATGATTGTGTAGCCCAGTCGTTGCCACATCATAGCACAGAGAGAATGGTACTATTCTGCACAACTGGGGTAACTATAGTGGGAGAGGGTTTGGGTCAGAGGGAAGACCCAGACCCAACCCTGTTATCTGCACACACCTGTAACCCATTCCCCACCCAACAAGGCCTTTGGTGTGAACAGCTCCAACTTGAGAGACCTCCTCTATGCCCTGCCCTGTTTGGGGTGTTACAACCTGAACTGCAGCTCATGATGCAAAATCTTGAACCAACCACTTGCTGTCTCTGCCTTTAAAGTACTAATGTCCACAATATGACCACTGATCACTACCACTCTAATCCAAGCTGCTGCCATCATCTGTCATCTCTCATCACTGCACTTGTTTTATTCCCTCATCATTGCACTAGTTTTTTGGTTTTTTAAGATTTTACTTATTTATTTTTAGAGAGAGGTGAAGGGAGGGAGAGAAACATCAATGTGTGTGGGTGCGCACCCCCCACCAGGGACCTGGCCCGCAACCAAGGCATGTGCCCTGACTGGGAATTGAACCAATGACCTTTCGGTTGGCAGGCCAGCACTCAATCCACTGAACCACACCAGCCAGGGCTAGTTTCTTGAATAACTAGTCACTGGTCCTTCCCTCCCCGTCTGTCGCTTCTCCACAGAGAAGCAAGATTGATCCTTTGATGAGGCCGGCTTATCACTTCTCTGCTCAGAAGCCTGCCCTGGCTCTCCATTTCACTCAAAGCCAGAGCTATCATGAAGGCGCTGAGGCTCTGCCCTCCAGTCCCCACTGCCTCTCTGACCACCGTGCTGTTGAAAAGAAGGTGGACAAAGGAATAGGCAAGGCAAATAGAGAGCAAGAAGGAAGGGTCTGGGAGCCAGGGGCTGGGAGAGGGTCAGCCCCAATACAGGTGGGAAGGAGGATCTGAGGGTCCCAAAGGGCTGTCAGTGGTCTTTGCCACCAAAGATCCCAGGGCCAGTTAGGGCTGCAGGCTAGGGATCATCATCCAGGGGGTCCCCTCTATGATGGGTGAGGAACCTTTTCTTCCTCCCTGCCAGTGCTTTTGAATGGTGGCCTTGATTGTCAGCTTGCCAAGACAGGTTTTGTTGGCTTAGTTTTCTGCTCTGTTCTTCAGTACCACTCAGTAAATGTTAACTCAAGGGGGTAAAAACACAGAATAGGTTGACGATAACTTACATTCCCATAAAGCTTTGTCATCTAGAGGGTTTGGGGAACAAGCTCCGATGCTCTCAGCAGTAGAGTTTCATATTGGGTTCCTCAAGGAAAAGCTCAAAATTGGGTTCCTCATGTGGAAAAGGGTATCATAAGAGCCTCTTCTTCACAATCTTGTGTCAGTGTAGAACATCCAAACCTGTAAAGAATTTTTATAATACTTTGTGCCCTGGCCAGTGTGGCTCAGTCGGTTGAAGTGTGGTCCCATTAACTGAAGGGTCGTCGGTTCGATTCCAGGTCAGGGCATGTACCTGAGTTGCAGGTTCACCTCACTGTGGGGGTGTGGTCGGGGGGCAAACCAGAGGCAACCCATCCATGTTGCTCACATCAGTGTTTCTCTTCCTCTCTCTCTCTTTCCCTTCCCCGCTCTAAAATCAATAAGCACATCCTCAGGTGAGGATAAAAAAGAAAAAAGTTTATGTGAGCCCAAACTGATGACATTGCTGGGAAACAAGATCTCAAATGCTTCAAAGCACAGTTTTGCAGTTTTTCTTGTGCATTTGAAATTAAGGAAGAGACGTAATGAAGATTACATGGAGGTGGGAGAAAATGTGAGGATTATTTTATAAGACAGTGAAGGAGATTATGTGCTCTGTTGTGGATAGGCACGCATATTTCAAAGGTGAGTTAACCTAGATGCACAAGAACAATGGAGAGGGCTTTCTAAAGGCAAAGATAAGCCTTTTACTAAAGAAGTTACATGTTAGGGCCTGACCACCCAGAACACCTGCCCAGTTAGGGATTTATGATCAAATCACCCTGTGAGGATACTTTCCGTAGAGCACTTTTCTCACCCACACTTGCAACGTCACCAAGTTCCTATTGCTCAGTGTGGCTACCGTGAGCTGCCACTTTACAGATGGGCAAACTGAGGGGCTTTGGGGGCCTGACTTAGACACACCCCCTACGCTCCACTACCAAACAGGGCAGCGTTGGTAGAGGGCGGTCCGGGGCAGGGACAGTACCGCCCACCTGGGACCTGAGCAGTCCCCGGAGTCCAGTTTCCCGTGGGGAGGCAGGACTACGAACGGAGAAACTCCCGCCGGAGAATCCCACGGAAACCGGCCCTGGAGGAGCTGTCGTCCAAGCCGGAAGTGCGCCGTATGGAACTACAACTCCCAGCAGCCCGCGCGTCGCGTTTTGGTCGACGCTGGGGGAGCGGTCGCCATTGTCCGCGGCCGAAGTGAGGCGGTCGCCAGGGTGGAGGGGGCGCGGAGGGTCGGCCGAACTCAAGGAGAGAGGCGGCGCCCGCCTTCGGGGCCGGCGCGGCGCCCGGGCGGGTCCTGCGCCCGACCTTTCGCGCCGGCTTCACTTCCCCGTTCCCTCCGCCTCACGGCTCGCGTCCGCGCTCGTCTGGCTGGACGGCCCCTGGCGCCAGGTCGCGGCCCCAGCGCAGCGCGTCTTTGTCCCTCAGGCCGCGCGCGCCCGGCCGAGCCTGCAGCTCAACAAAAGCCTAGCGGCCCACGTAGCGCCCACGTAGCCGCCTCCGAAAGCGGCTTGACGCGGCCCGGCCCGAAGGGGGCGGCCGGCAGCTGTGGACCAGGTGAGGGACCGCTCACCGCTGCGCGTTCCCGGACGTGGCATTTGCGTTGTGGGTGGAAATATGGGACGCAAGGCCAGCAAGCGGACGAGGGGACGCCTGCGGAGCCGCTGGTGGGGAACACCCACATTTCACAGCCAGCGGGCATTTCGCTTTCGGGCCCGTTCTCTAAAAGCGCTGAAGAACGTCAGACGTGGGCTGGGGAACAGCGCCGGGTTCCCTTGAACACGCAGTGGCCACGGGACTTTGTCAAGTTGCAAACAGAGGTCCAGAAGGCGGTCCGCCTGCTCCCGGTGTTGGCTCCGCTCCCGGTGCGTTATTCGCAGATCCAGGAATCCGCAGAGCCCCTGCCAGTTGGCGCTGGTGCCCTCACAGGTCGCAGGACTGGCACAAAGATCCGCAACCTGCGAGCGGGGAGCGGTCTGGGCGTCATACCAGGAGGAGACAGAAGTTAAAATGAACCGTTTTATCTCTGGCAGGGTGGCTCTGTTAATTGGAGCGTCGTCCGGAGAGGCTCTAATCAACTAAGCCACCCGGCCGGGGCTAAACTTATTTTCTTATCCCTCTCCCTAGGACTTTTCTTGTTTCTGTGGCTGAGTTCTCTTATTTGTTGCCACTGCATTTTCTGTGAGAAAGGACCACTTTTGTCTTTTTCACTTTTGTCATAGGTTGGGGTTGAAGTTCTCCCCGTGCAGAACCAGAATCCAGTGCAGGCGCCTGGTCCACTCACCCTGCGGGATGTCTGCCGTCAACCCGTGGGCCTCTTGGGGTGAGTCCAACTCCTGTTGACTTTGGGCCTTCCCTGCAATGACTTGCTGTAGCCGATGGTCAGAGCTGAGGGAGTGGGATCTGAGGGCGGCTGGGTGTCTGATTTGGTACAGAATGAGAAAACTTAGTTATTGGTGACAGGTGAAACTTGGTGTAAAAGACAATCTAATTTTTACACATTTTATAGTCATCTCCTGAGATGTTTTATTAGTTCAAAGGGATTTTCTGGTTATTCGTGGGATTTCTTAGAAGACAGTCATACAGACAATCAAAATTTTTTTACTACTAATGTATTTTTATTTTTGTTTTCCACTTGCATAGCATTGGCCTGTAATTTAAGAGTAATGTTAAATAGTAGTGTGATGTCAGTGGTGTGTTTTCCCTTTAAGTGAGGTTTCAGGTATTTGTCACCAAAGACATCAAGATTGTATCTTTCTATTACTTATATTTTTTAAATAAATTAGGTTGTGTTTTGCTCTGACCCGTGTAGCTCAATTGGTTGGGCATCATCCCGTGAAGCAAAAGGTTGTGGGTTTGATTCCTGGTCAGGGCACATGCCTGGGTTGCAGGTTCGGTCTCCGGTGGGGGCACATACAAGAAACAACCGATCTATGTTTCTCCTTCACACCAATGTTTTGCCCTCTCTCTTTCTCCCTCCTTTTCCCTGTCTCTAAAAAGAAATAAATAAAATCTTTGAAAAAGTTAGGTTATGTTAAACATTTTATCAGAAAGCCTCTTTACCCATTTAAGGGGTTCTGTTATTAATTGTTCTGTGGCTATATCGGTAAATTTCCTGACAGTGACCCACCTGTGCATTTCTGGTATAGATCTAGTTTCTTGTGATGGATCTTTTCACATGCCTTTGGGCATTATTTATGGAACTTTGTTATGCCATTAGTGAGAGAGGCCTCCTTTCCCATTTCGTTGCCTTTAGTCGCTGGGATTGGTGCCTCTCCTTTCCTTGTTCTAACCTGGTCTTCTGGTGCAGGTGTCCTTACGAACCAGTCCTGGGGGATGGCAGCTGTTGACCCATGGGCCTCCTGGGGTGAGTCAAGAGCCTGTGTTCCCATCGACTGCATCGGCTGCCATGGTGTGGCCTCTCCCAGCAGTGACCTGCCATGGCTGGGGACCCGAACAGGGGAGCCAAGTGGGGCTTTAGGATAGGGGGTTTCTGGTCCAGATCTGTCTCTGTGCAGAGCTGGAACAGGGAGGGCTCAGAACACTCTGCCAGAGTCATGAAGTGGTGCTGACATCTCCAGGACAGGGTGCATGAGAATGAATGTATGGTGATTCAGGCCAAGTACGGCTGTGAATGCACACTGCTTCTCAGAGACAGTGCCTCAGAGGAAAGGGGGACAGTGTGGATTCATGCATTTAGGCACATTCCTTATCTTCTTGGAGTCCCCTTTCCTTCATCTATAAAATGAGAAGGTGGGTCTCTCCCCTTGCTCTGTGGGAAAGGCGGGGGCCCCCTCTCTCTGCGCCCTACCAGGAGGAAGGACTCAAGTGGGCATACTTCCAACAGGGAGAGCTGCTTCTGTGACTCTGCTTTCCTCCCCCAGCTCTGTATCCTCAGGACTCTGCCTGGCATGTGGAGGAGACCCCTGAGGAGGGGAGGAGGGCCACCGGGCTCCCAACAGCCCAGGTCCAGGTGAGATGGGGCTTCCCCTTTCTCCTAAAGGGCTGCCCTGTTCCCTAAGTTGCCCAGGTTGTCCCCAGCCATCCCAATCCTTGTGGTTCCTCAGTTTACAACAGCTAGTTTGGGTAGAGATGGAATCAGCCAGAAGTTTATCACTTTCTGAGGACAGACAGGATTCAGTTTTCCATGACTCGGAAGCCTTGTTATCTATGAGGCTGTTTGCGGTCATGAGCCATAGCTATGCTGTGGGTTGTTTTGATGAATGAGGGACAACCCCCTTGGTTGGCAGCCCCCTCTGCTTTGCTCTTCCCACCTGCCCTCATGTAATCAGTGCTGGATTCAGACTGATGTCTGATGAGTGATGTGCTTGCTGCGAGGGGAACAAGGACAAGTCTGAGCCCTTGTCCTAAGGAGCTCCCAGTGTGCTTCACTCACCTACTGAGGCCTCATGGCCTGCCTGATGCTGCACATGTGGTTCGGGACAGAAGCCTGAGGCACTTGGAGAGGCTCAGAGCCCTAGAGGAGCAGAGTCCAGCTGATGTCCTGCCTTGGGAGGTGGGACAGTGTCTGCACTGAGGTCATGGGGCACAGAG
Source organism: Desmodus rotundus (assembly GCF_022682495.2). Taxonomy (NCBI): domain Eukaryota; kingdom Metazoa; phylum Chordata; class Mammalia; order Chiroptera; family Phyllostomidae; genus Desmodus; species Desmodus rotundus. The sequence continues at coordinate 52,189,902 of NC_071398.1, read as the reverse complement.
CAGCTGGTGTCCTTTGCTGTGGGGAGAGAGGCTGCCCAGGAGACAGGAGGGTCAGCTGAATGGGCATGGCCTGTTGAGCTGGGGTCTGTCCTATAGTACCACAGTAAGAGTGGGAGAGGGAGACTGCATGGCCAGTGTCGGTGAACCCTGACTCCAGTTAGACTTTGGGCTGGGGAGGCCGTGACGAATCCATCCCAGTTCCATCCTGGTGATAATATGCCTCCAAGGTGTTGGGAGCAGGAGATGCCAGGGTTTCCTGTAGAGCTGGATAGGTATCTCTGGCAGAGGTGTGGGGAGCAGGCTGGCATTTCAGGCTTCAGTGTGACCAGGGCCTGGGAGCAAGATGTGAGGTGTATTAGGGAGTCGAAGCAGGGGGACTTTGTAACTAAAGGACGCAAAGGTGAGAAAAAGGATATAGTTGATAATGTGCAGAAGTATCACCTTCCTCCCTTCTTCCTGCCCAGCCTCCTCACCAGAGGCAGCCACTTAAGGAAAAAAAAAATGTTAACAGCTTTATTAAAATATTACTCATATACCTTGAAATTTAACCTTTTAAAATGTATAGGTCAGTGGTTTTTAGTGTATTCACAGAGTTGCATAACCATCACCTATATCTAATTCTAGAATATTTTCATCATCCCTAAAAGAAACCCTAATACTCATTAGTTGTTCCTCCGCATTCCTCCCACCTCAGCCCCTGGCAGCCACTAAACTTCTCCATGTATTTGTCGATTCTGGACATTTTATATAAAGGGAATCACATAATATATGGTGTTTTGTGTCTGAGTTCTGTCACTTAACATGTTTTCAAGGGTTATCTATGTTGTAACATGTTTTAGTATTTCTTTTCATGATTCAGGCAGCCATTTTAACTCACTATTTTCAGTTTCTGTATTTTTAAATGAGGGATTTTTGTTCTAATACATCAAATTTCTGTTTATTGACCCCAGGCTGTGAAAGATGAAGAAAAATGGATTCATTATTATATTTAGGTTATTCATTTCTAAATTAAAATAACAAATCAAGCAAATGTGAGATATTGTGATACAAAAATATTAAAATGACTCTACTTCATACCCTCTCCCAAATTAAAAAAATTAAGGAACCCTCCCACTGTTTCTAAGGTGACTGGTGAATTGCACGGTAAGTTGCCACCCCATGTGCCAGCAGCACTGCTGTCCAGGAATTCAGAGCCCTGATCTGAGTGGAGCTGGGTGGTGGTTGTCTGGTGTCAGGACTCAGTGGCTGTGATATTTGCTGCTGTTACAATGTACAGTCATTTTTAGATCCTGTAACAGCAGAGAAGCTAGGCTGGGCTGAAAGCTGGGCCCTGAATCAGTGTCTCGGGAACAGAAGTTAGTTGTAGTAAAGTGCTATGAAGAAGCCCCAATAACCACTGTGCTGCACTCTGGTGTTAATATAGGTGAGGGTTTCTGACAACTATTAGAGTTAATGATGAGAAAATGAAATGGAGAATTAAAATAACAACAGTCCATTGTCTGAAGAGTTGTGAATTCTGAGAATGTGCTCCTGCCCCCTCCCCACACTCACTTTGGATTTTTCCTTTGGGAAACTCAAGACTTGAATTATGAGTTTTATATTAAGCAACAAGAGTCCCATATCCCTCTATTGTTTCCTCCAAATTAAATATTTCCTGAAATAAAGCATTCACTTGGTGAAAACATCAAATGATGTCCTCCCTTGTTATCTGAAGAGTCTGTTCTGCGAAATATGTTTCAGCCAGATCCTGTTACCTTGAGGGAGAGGGAAAATAATGTCCCAGCCTATCTAAAAACTGCAGCCAGCCTCCCCAAATATGGAAACCCTCTATAACACTCCATCAACAATTTCTGTGTAATTAATATGCACATAAAATGTCAATCTGATACTCTACACCCATCCTTGGTTGTGTCAAGAATGTGTACAATCTAGTGCTATTTTTCCTCTTTGCAAAGATCCTGTACTAAAATATTAGTAAATAAGGAGCCCTGGCTGGGTTGTCTCAGTAGATTGAGTGCTGGCCTGTGAACCAAGGGGTCACCACTTGATTTCCAGTCAGTGTACATGCCTGGGTTGCTGACCAGGTCCCCAGTAGGGGGCATGCAAGAGGCAACCACACATTGATGTTTCCCTCCCTTCTCTCTCTCAAAATAAATAAATAAAATCTTTTTAAAAAATATTAGTAAATAATCAAATCCTGAAACTTCCAAAGAGGCCATCTGAATTTCCCAGGTTCTGTGTAGGGGCCACTGTCAGAGAATTCAAGTAATGTAGAAGTAGTCCCAGGAGATCCTGTCAGGCAAACGGCTGAGACCCACCTCAGCACCCTCTGCAGCCTCCCCCAGACCCTCCCCATGGTTTAAACATGTAGCTCGTGTGTTAGGGTCCATAAAATTTTAGAATACCTAGATAAACACGTGTTTGCAAGACAGGGAGTGTTTTCAAGACTGGGTGAAACATCTTTGCAAGTCATCGTAAAGTAACAGGTGATGTTGGAAAGTGTGAGGTATTAGATAAGTGTTACCTGTGGACCTGAGAGAAAGGCTCCCCCTTTCTGGGGCACGACCCTTCTCTGTCCTGTCCTCTTACCCCAAGGTTTCAGGTAGCAGTGAAACCTGTAGCTCCTCTCCTATCCCAGGAGGGTCTTTCTTGTCTCCACTATTCTGTCATTTCCCTGCTGTTTCCAGCCTCGGGTTTGCCTTTTTGGTTACATCACTGAGGCCTCCATGAACTGTGGACCCTGACATCGGGGCATGTTCATCTGGGGGTCTTTTTTCCCTCTGCTAGTCTATAGCCCTTCCAGTTTGATAACATCTTCAATTCTGGACAACCTTAAAGTATTTTGACAAATTACATAATTACTGAAAAATAAAAAGTGAACAAAACATGACCCTCATCACTCTAAATTGGCAGTTTTTAATGTTTGATCATACTTGCTTTGATTTTCTTTTTTAATGTAGTTCCTGATCATTCCCTTCCCACCCTCAGAACTACTCGTGGTATGTATGCAGCTAACCCATTCGCATGCTCATTCAGACAAACCATAGACATAACAGATAATAAGACTATTCTTTTTTTTTTTTAGTGCTTTTCATATACGTAGCTTTTCTGCAGCATTCTTTGCACACTCAGTGTTGAGGTCCATCCATGTGCTAGATAAGAGTTCAGGTTCGTACTTTTTGCCCCATCAGCGACAAGGACTCTATTCATTCTATAATTGGGCTTCTAAGCCCACCCTTTCCCCATCATGTTTGCTCTTCTACCCCAAGCCGTGTGGACGTCCCTGTAGTTTCACTTTGTGCACACATACAAGTGTTTACTGAGGAGTTTTCTGAATTTTAGGGTGTGTTTTCCATACGACTAGCAGTGCCATGTGGTTCCGAAGAAAGTCAGTTCTCACGGCTCCTCAAGTGCTCACTCCCTGCATCTTTGCAGCTGCTTGACAATACTTAGTTTTTGCTTACCTCCCCATCAAAATGGTGTACCACATTACCTTAATTTGCATTTCCTTGATTACTAGTGAAGTTGAATATCCTTTCATGTCATCATTGACCATCTGTATTTCCTTTCTGGCTCTATTCCATTCCTAGATTTCTGCAAGCTGTGACTTGCAGAACTGTGGGCATTTTATGTGCATTCTGGTCTTGGTCCAGATGGAAATGGTCCTCTTCCAGTCTGTAGCTTGTCCTAGCTTTGTGATGTCTTTTATCACTTAAATGTTTTTCATTATATGTCAAACATCTGTCTGCATGTGTAGTGTTTTTGTGTCTTTTTTAAAAGAAGTTCTCTATTTTAAAATTTTCCTCTGTCTTTTTCCTTTATATTCTCTTTCTGGGGACTTCCGTTAGATGGAGTGCATCCTGAATGAACTGCCTTGTCTCTGATCTCTCTATATTTCATGTCCTTTTCTTGATGGTGATGGGGAGTTGGGGAGCCTGGCCAGCATTTTCACCACCATGACTTCTTCCTGGGGCTTCCTAAAGCAATCGCTATGTCTTCTATCTCTTCTTTGTGTTCTATAAATTGTTGCCTATTCTCTCAGCCTCTCTCTTCTGTTATCCTGCTTTTCAGGATGTTTTTCAGGTGTTTTAAACCGGAATCTCCCCAGTCTGAGACTTGGAATTATAGCTCATTGATGTTTTGTGCGGCACCTGCCTAGATTCTTGGTCCTCTTGGCGCCAAGTTTGGTCATGTCTTGAGGGCTTCTGTGGTCATTCCGTGTTTACCAGTAAAGATCTGTGAGGCTGTGTTTCAGAGTTAGGTCTGGTTCCTAATCGGCCTCCCTGCCTCACTCCATTCCTGTCTATCTCCTGACAAATCTCATTCTAATTTCCGTGGGCCTGAGTGGTCCAGGATCATAAGGCTGTTGTGCTTCCACTTCCTGGATGCAGCTGGCCTGTCAGGCCACGATGCCCTCCCCTCTTCCAGTGAAGAGGTCTCTGCTCCTTAGGTGTTGCTGCCCACACTCTAGTCTGAAAGGCCAGGGCTGCTGGTGGTGCTGCCCGCAGGTAGAGTGGCTGGGGGTAGGGGCAATTGGCAAAGCTCTCACAAACACATACCTTTCCCTCATCTCTGTGCAGCCTGACTTACTCCTGCCTTCACTGTACCCATAAGCTCAGAGGCCAGGGCCTCTCCTGGGTCCCATTTCCTTGGGGGCGCCACTTTCATCTGTTCCTCAACTTCCAGAAGGGTGTGAACAACCATATATCCATGGCTCTTCTCTTCACTGGCTGCTACATTTCTTTTACTTTTACCTGAGGATATGTGTCTTGATTTCAGAAAGAGAGAGAGAGATTGATCAGTTGCCTACATGCCCCCTACCGGGGATGGAACCTGCAACCTTTCAGTGTGTGGGATGATGCTCAGGGCATATACCTAGGTTTCAGGTTCAATCCCTGGTTGGGGCACCTATGGGAGGCAACTGACCAATGTCTCTCTCTCACATCAGTGTTTCTCTCTGTCTTCCTATCTCTAAAAATCAATAAAAACAAGCCCTGGCTGCTGTGGCTCAGTAGATTGAGTACCAGCCTGTGAACCAAAGGGTCACTGATTCAATTCCCAGTCAGGGAATTGAATGCCTGGGTTGCAGACCAGTTCCCTAGTAGGGGCGTGTGAGAGGCAACTACCCTTTGATGTTTCTTTCCCTCTCTCTAAAAATAAATAAAATCTTAGAAAAAGAAAGAAAAGGGATTTAAAAAAATAAAAATAAGTCCTCAGGTGAGGATTAAAAACTAAAACTAAAACCTTTTCTTAAATTTAGGTGGTTTTTAAACCCAGAGGTGGACCATGAAGCATGTATTCATTTCCTGTTGCCACTTTAACAGATCACCACAAATTTAATGGCTCAAAACAACATGAATTCCCTCTCCTGCTCTGGCAGGGCTGTGTTCCTTCTGCAGCTGCCTCGCTTTTTCTACCTTCAAGGGGCCCCCCACATTTTTGGCTCCTGGCTCCTTCATTGTCACAGTGCATCACCTAACTTCTGCTTCCAGTGTCATTTTAGGGCTCTGACCCTGCAGTCTGCCTCTTTTACTTATAAGGACTCCTGTGATGACATTGAGCCCACCCGGCTCATCTCCACTGCTCAGTCTCCTTTTATTTAATTGAGTTTTTACAGAGAGAGAAACACTGATGTGTTGTTCCACTTATTAATGCATTCACTGTTTGCTTGTATTTTCCCTGACCGGGGATTGAACCCTCAACCTTGGAATATTGGGATGATGATCTAACCAACTGAGCTACCCAGCCAGGGCCCCACCTCAGTCTCCTTAATCATATCTCTGCAAAGTCCCTTTAGTCAGGTTCTGGAGATGAGGACGTGGAGGGCAAATTGAGGAGACTGTAGCCAATCACAGACACCCACATTCACCAGCTTCAGCCACCGTCAGCATTCAGCTTTCTGCCTATCTATCAATTTTGACACACAGCCTTAAAAAAAAAAAAAACTAGACTATTTTAGAGCATATCTCAGATATGTTGTTTTACCTATAAATGGTTTTGGTTATTTACCTCAGAGATAGCTACCTTTTATAAAATAGCCAAAATACCCAATAAAATTAACGATGATTTCTAAGTATGACCTAATATCCAATCTATGTTCAGTTTCCCCCCACATGTCCTGAAAATGTCTTTTTGCTGTTGGTTGGTTTGAATCTGGGACCAAACGAGGGTCACACATTGCATGTTCATTGTCTGCTGAAGACACTGGGTCTCCAGCCCTATGGTTTGCCTTGTTTGGCCCTCGTGCTGTCATTGATAAGTTCCCTGTCCGTTTATCTGCTATAAACGTGCTGGGCTGGAGGCCCAAGTAGATTCAGGTTTCGTGTTTTGGCAAGAGTACTTTGTAGGCGGTGCTGGGTCCTCCTAGTGGAGGCGTCAGTGGGTCCAGGGTATTCAGTTGTCTCATCTACAAATGATGGATAGGTTAGTGGATGCTGGTGTCGTCAGCCCGACTCCTGTTGTTGTCAAGTTCCCTGTCTACTTTATTCTTAAAATATTTATTTAGAGAGAGGGGAAGGGAGGGAGAAAAAGGAGAGAAATAATTGTTGCTTCTTGCATGCCCCCACCTGGGAACCTGGCCCGCAACCCAGGCATGTCGCCTGACTGGGAATTGAACTGGTGACCTTTGGGTTCTCAGGCTGGCACTCAATCCACTGAGCAACACCAGCCAGGGCAAAATTTATTTCTTTTTAATCCTCACCCAAGGGTATGTTTATTTATTTTAGAGAGAGGAAGTGCGGGGAGAGAGAGAGAATATCAATTGGTTGCCTCCCATACGTGCTCAACCTGGGGTCAAACCCCACAGCCTTTTGGTGTATGGCACAATGCTCCAACCAACTGAGCCACCTGGCCAGGGCTTTTCTGTTTCTTTTAAAGTGTGTGCGTAGGATTTCCACTTGGGGTCTCAGGAGGGTTGGGAGTTGGACTTTGAAGCCACGTAAGGAGATGAAGTAACGTGAGATGAGAACAGCCTCCTGGCGGGTCCCCTAGGTACGATCACTCTGTGAACATGCATTGAGGTTGTGCTGTCTGCATCTCTCTACCTGAGATCACATTTGCATGAAATGTTGGCATTATCCAGAACATAGAAGCAGCAGCAATCAAGAAAACTGAGGTCCATGCAGGTCTGTGAGAGGAAACCCAAGAAATTGGCATTGATGTGTCCAGGGTTGGGGCCTGTTTCCCCAAAGGAGGTTTGTGGTCAGCACTTTTCCTGTGCATGTGTGGAGTTGGCATCATAGGAGCAGAACAGCCCTGTGCTTTCAGCTAGTTGCTATGTGAAGGTGGAGGGGAATCTGTTCAGGGCAGAGAAAGAGCAGCATGGAGAGCCGGCCCTGATCAGAGATTGCTTACAGGGGCAGAAAGGGTGGTGATAGGGTAGAAGGGAGGTGATGATGCCGTTGTGAGGGGCGGGTGGAGGGTCACAGGGCTGTCTGAGTGGAATTGCACTTACACATGGAGACCAGAACACCAGTTTCCAGGTGGATGGGAGGACCATTGTGCACAGACAGGCCAAGAGGGGTATTAGATGTGAATGGGGCTGCAGGATGTATATCACATCCCCGCTGCCACCCAGCTGACTCCCTGCCACCACCGCAAGAGGAGGCCTGCCCTTACCCCCAGAAATGCCTGCACCCCTAAGGATCACAGTGATTTCTTAGAACTATGAACCCTGGCTAGTGTGGCTCAGTGGATTGAGCACTAGCCTGCGAACCAAAGGGTCTCTGACTCGATTCCCACTCTAGGGCACATCCTGGGTTGCAAGCCAGGTCCCTAGTAGGGGGTGCACAAGAGGCAACCACACATTGATGTTTCTCTCCCTTTCTCTCTCCCTTCCCTTCTGAAATAAATAACTAAAATCTTTTTTTAAAAAGGACTATGAGTTATGCATTCATTGCAAAAATCAGACTTACAATTCATCTTTTCACTCGTTTTCTAGTGAGTGTTCCTGGTTCTGTTTTTCTAAAAGCATCAGTTTGGAGTTTTTAAAACTCAGAGCACTTTTGACAGCAACTGTGACTTACTCTCCTTGGCTGAATCCTATCCCACCCTGGCTCCAATCCTTGGGACAGAGGTGATCTGGGAAAGGAGAATTCCTCCTGTGGCCAGCAGCGTGATCTGCGAATGGTCAGATCCCCCTTCCAGGGCCCAGCCCCGGGGTCTGTGGTCTGGCCCACGCTTGAAGCCTGCATCAGCCTGGTCCTGGCTTTGCTGAGCGCCTGTACCTCCAGAGAAGGGCCGTTGGCCCGGTGGTTGATTCCCTAACTCCACACACCCATGGGAAACTGCTGGCCACAAACCTGCTTTGATGAAACCGGCCCCAACCCTGGACACATCAATGCCAATTTCTTGGGTTTCTTCTCACAGACTTGCTCAGGCCTGTTTCCTTGATTGCTGCTGCTTCTACGTTCTGGGTAATGCCAACATATTACATAAATGGGACCTTGGGTAGAGAAGTGTATACAGCACAACCTCTTTGTTGTAGTTACTGTGGCCCATATATCCAGTTCCCTGAGTACATCTCAGACGCAAGGCCTGAGGTGTTCACAGTGTGACCCTGACCCCCATCAGAGTATTGGTGATACCGAGGGTTCTTTGTTTCCATCCTGTGTCCTCCCAGGACTGTCAGTCTCATTCCATCCTCAGAAAACCCTGGAGAGGGTGGCCCCAGGCTGAGGAGGAACCTGTGTGCTCTTGTAGGAACCAGTGACCTTCAAAGACGTGGCTGTGGACTTCACCCAGGAAGAGTGGGGGCAGCTGGACCCTGTTCAGAGGACACTGTACCGGGATGTGATGCTGGAGACCTTTGGGCACCTGCTCTCTGTGGGTAAGGCTAGTGCTGCCCCATAAATAAGGCTGTTTTCATGTTGATACCTTGTGTTTGAGGCTCACGTTGGGCCTCAGAGGGCAGAGGGGATCTTGAGTTCTGAGGCTCAAGCACGTAGTGCTTCTGGAGCAGGAAGAAAGAGGGCCCCTGCTTACTCTGCCCAGTGAGAGTCCGGGAGGAAGAGGCAAAGGAGGCTGTCCAGGTGACACAAGTCCTGTGTTTCTTCCCATGCAGGTAATCAGATCGCCAAGCCTGAGGTCATCTCCCTTCTGGAGCAAGGAGGAGAGCCGTGGCTGGTGGAGCAAACGGATCCTCAGGGCACCTGTGCAGGTAAGAGCAGGCCCCAGGTGGGAGCAAGGAACCTGCCCCCAAGCCCGCCTTGTTTGAGAGACCGGCTGAGGCCTCAATGAGTCACCTTCCTCAGACACACTCACAGTTCCCTCCTGGGAGCCCTGTCCCTCATGTTGACTTTTTGCTGCTATTAAATCAGAGCCAGTATGCCCATCTTTTTAACAAAGTGAGTTTTTTTGTAAACTGTACTTTCCCCACCTTGCCATCCACTCTTCTGAATGTCTCTCCTATTCTCTTCTGTGCCTTTCTCTTAGATGACTTCTCATTCTCTAACCTGCTTAATTCTTCATTTATTGCCAGACTTGTAGCCTATATCCACAGAGTTTTCTTTAAAAAAACTAATGAGAAAATAGTTTTATTTAAAAAAAATTTTTTTTTATTTTTTAAAGAGGGGAAAGAGAGGGAGAGAAACATTAATGTGTGAGAGAAACATGGATCAGTTGCATCTCGCACACCCCCAACCGTGGATCTGGCCTGCAACCCAGGCACATGCCCTGACTGGGGATCAAACATGCAACCCCTTGGTGCACAGGCCAGTGCTCAATCCACTAAGCCACATCAGCCAGGATAAAAATAGTTTTTTTTTAAATGTAAATAATGTATTTACATGGTTGAAAAACTCAAAGCTATATGAAATGCATCAGATGAAAAAAATCTCATTCATACACTTTCTTCTTCTGCACTTATTCTTACCCCCAAACACAGACAGACACACACAGAGGTACACACAGGTAACCACTTTTTTTTTTACTATGCATTTTTAAAAAACTGAGCTGGTGTGGCTCAGTGGATTGAGTGCTGACCTGTGAACCAAAGGGTCACTGGTTTGATTCCCAGTCAGGGCACAGGCCTGGATTGCAGCCCAGGTCTCCAGTAGGGGGCACGCAAGAGGCAACCACACATTGATGTTTCTCTCCTTCTCTTTCTCCCTCCTTTCTCCTGTCTAAAAATATGTAAAATCTTTTTAAAATTACTCTTTTTAAAAAATTACTGTTTTTTAAAGATTTTACATATTTTTAGAGAGGTAGAAAGTAAGAGAGGGAGAGAAATATCAGTGTGCAAGAGATACATTGATTGATTGCCTCTTGGGCACCCCCTACTGGGGACCTGTCCTACAATCCAGGTATTTGCTCAAACTGGGAATCAAACTGGCAATATTTCAGTTCTCAGGCCAGCCAGCGCTCAATCCACTGAGCCACACTAGCCAGACTAAAATTATTTTTTAAAGGTTTGTTTTATTTTTGTTCAAGGGAGAGGAGAAAGGAGAGAGAGAAACACCAATCAGCTGCCTCCTGCATATGCCCCAACTGGGGATCAAGCCCACAACTAGACATGGGTCCTGACTGGAATTGAACCAGTGAGTTTTTGGTTATAAGAGGGTGCTTCAACCAACTAAGCCACACCAGCCAGGGCTTTATTATGCATATTTGAGTTATTTTATTAGTGGTTTTCCTGCAATTTAAAATTAACATTTTAGCCCTGGCTGGTGTGGGTCAGTGGATTGAATGCCTGTGGACCAAAAGGTTGCTGGTTTGATTCCCAGTTAGGGCACAGGCCTGGGTTGCTGGCTGGGTTCCTAGTTGGGGCATGTGAAAGGCAACCACTTGATGTTTCTCTTGCACATTGATGTTTCTTTCCCTCCTTTTCTCCCTCCTTTACTCTCTCTCCAAAAATAAGTAAATAAAGTACTTTTAAAAAAATTAATTAACATCTTAATTTATAATAATCTAGTTTAGATTAATACAGTTTAACGATGATAGTATGTGAAAACTTTGGTTTCGTATACCTGTCTTTCCCCCTTTATGCAGTTGTTGTCACATCTATACATTGTGAGTCACCCACCATAGATTTATAATTGTTGCTTAATGTAATGTATTTTAAATCAGGTAGATAAAAAGGAGTTACAAGCCAAAAATGCATTTACACAGTCTTGCCTTGTTGACCTATGTATGTAGTTACCTTTTTCTGGTGTTTATTTCAAGGTACTGTCCTTTCATTTCAACCTAGAGGACTCTGCTTTGCATTTCTCATGGGGCAGGTTTGCTAGCAGCAAACTCCCAGGTTTGGTTTATTTGGGAAAGTCTTTATTTCTCCATTGTTGGATTGTTATGCCAGATACACAACTTGTGGTTGACAGTTTTTCTTTCTGGCCTTCATGGTTTCAGATGAGAACGATACCGTCCAACTGAGGAGCACCCCTGGTCTGCCATAAGCTGCTTCCCCTTGCTGCCTTCAGGGCTCTTGCTGTGGCTCTGGCAGTTTAATAATGATCTGTGTGCATATGGTCTTCTAGATTCCCAGGAGTAAACTCTTCAAAGCCCCTACGGACAGTTCACGCCTCAGTTTCCTTTCATCTTTTTGACTTGTGTATTGTCGGCACCAGTGGTCTCAGATAGTAATGACTTCACAACTGGGCCTGAGTTTGACAGACAGCTGCTCCCTAGAAGCTTCCAGTGCTGTGCAAGTTCCCCACAAGCCTCTGCATGAGGGCTGCCAGGGAACCACCTCACAGGTCTGACGCGGATCCTGGCCCGCAGGATCTGGTGTTGTGGCTGCAATAGACAAATACACACGGACTACCGAGTCCTGTGAAGGAAAAGGGATGGCGCGCCCACTCTCCAGAGGAGAGCGCCCTGACCCTTGCCTTGACAGGCTTTTATTGTTTTTCTGGGTACATTACATTTTGGATTATCCTTATTTACTAGGCACAGGTTCGCTTTAGGTGCTTACAGAAAACAAAAGAGAGGGTGTTGCTAATTACATAAAAGAGGGAGGATATTTGCAAATGTAAAGGGGAAAGTGGTTAAGCTGGTTACACTGGTCCTTGGAAGGTTCAGCATAGATTTTGGGAAGGTAAAGATACTCGGTAAACATTTGCTGCCTCAATTCAGGGTGAGGGAGTTTTAGCAAAAGCAAGTCTCATAGCAGCCTATGTACAATGCAGGCCTGATTCCCCACGGGAGAACCTATCCATGGGTGTGGGTCCTGCCCGCTGAACCTCTCTCCCCACTGGCTTTTCCGAGTGGGGGCTGGGCCACATTTCCCATTCTTGGAACGGTTCCTCATACAGGTCAGATAATGACTATTCTGTGGGAGTGAGGCTTTGACAAGTCCAGCCTGTACTGCTCTGTGCAGTACCAGGAATATGGGCAGTTAGTTTCCAAGGCTACTGCTGAGTTGGGGAGCCAGCGATGGCACTCAGTTACAGTGTCACACCGCTTACTGTTGTTATCAAAATGCAGCTGCTTTTCTGGAATAAACTCTCCCTGGGCTGCTCCAAGGCTTTAGTTTCATTTATAGAATTCTGAAGAAATAGATTCTGCCAGTTTTTTCAGTGGAGGGGTGAAATTTCAAAGGTCCTCAATTTGCTGTTTGCCCTGATTTCCTGTCCCAGGTAATCACTGTCAGTATTCCTGTTGTATGTTTCCACAGTTTCTTTATGCAACTGCAGGCATGTAGGGATAAATACTTATTTTTAACCTTTCCAAGGGTAGAATATGACACACTGTTGTGTACCTTGTTGTTTTTATTTTTATTTTTTTATTTTTAATTCTCAACCAAGGATATTTTTTATTATTGATTTTAAAGAGAGAAGAAGGGGAGGTGGAATGAAAGAGAGAAAGACAGAGACTCTGATTGGTTGTCTCCCCACATGCCCAACTGGGGATCGAACCTGCAACCTTTTAATGTACAGGTCGGTGCTCCAGCCAATTGGGCCACCCAGCCAGACCTATCTTGCTGGTTTTAATTCAAGCATGTACCATGCCCTCTGTGAGTCCTGAAGGTGGACATCTTCTATCCACTCTAATCAAGTGGGTTTTTGTGCAGCCTCACCATTTGCCCTCCATTCAGATCAGAAACCTTCATGAATTCTGGTGGCTTTAACTATCCCACCCTCAATGCTGACCATTCTGTTACCATCTCAGCTGTCTTCATCTTGATACAACCAGGAATCTCATCTCTCTCTTTTAGACTGTCTCCTCATCTTCCTGGTGTCTGTCCCTGGTACCAGCCTTCTTTCAGTGAGCCCCTTAAGCTGCACATTGAAGCTTTGCAAGTTCTGGAGCAGAGTAGGGCCTCTGTTGTAATGGACACAGGTAGAAAAAGGGGGAAAATTGTGTATGGTGACTAGAGAAGGAGAAAAACCTAGAGAAAGAGTCCTGTCCTAAACATTGAAGTCATCCGACTTCCTGCTTTTCCCTCTCTGAGAAGTAATCCCTCTTCCAACTCCTGAGATTTTCTTCCTCTATTAGAAGTGTCGCTCAGTGTCCACCATTGGCCCCACAGGTCCCTTCTCATAAGGGAAGCTGAAGTTGAGGAGTAAATTCTTCCTTGTTATTGACTACCTCAGGCCTTATTTCTAAGTTGTGTCCCTGAAATCTTCCATTATGAGCTTAGTACAACTACAGTGACTTGCGTTGCCTTTTTAATAACACTCACCAGACCAAGACCTTGCAATTTTTTCTATTGTGTCTCTCATTTCCTGACTAGTTCCTGCAGTTTACTCAGTGGGCTCCCTCAGTGTCCTCCTCACGTGGCAGTCTGGTCATGAAAGCCTTTGCCCATGCAGTGCATGCTAGCATCAGTCTGTACTGGAGCCGTGCCTGAAGGTTGAGCTCACGTGTTTCTCTGTGTGAAACCTTCCCTAATTGCCTCTGTTCATGCTGATTTTCTTGCCTCCCACCCTCTCAGCACCCACAACCCCACAGTCTGTCAGGGGTACATTGTGTGCACTGTTCATAACTGGTCACTCTGTCCTCTCATCACATGGTTCTAACTTCCAGGGAGAAGAGACTACACTTTCTTGTCTTTGGTTCTGACACTCAGGCCACAAGTACTGGGTATAAAGTTGAACAAGAATTGTTTATTTGGTCAGTTACCATTTTTAGGAGTTTCTACTAGAAGTTTTCAAAAGTATATGAAGATCATTTTCTAATGTCTAGGATCTAAGCTTGAAATTGGTAATAAATGCAAGTTCTGGAGCAGAGCAGGGCTTCTGTTGTAATGGACTCAGGTAGAAAAAGGGGGAAGATGGTGTATGGTGACTAGAGAAGGAGAAAAACCTAGAGAAAGAGTCCTGTCCTAAACCTGTGAACATGGATTATCTGGGTGGTCCCATTGTAGTCACAAGGTCCTTCCAAGAGTGAAGCAGGTGTGTCAGCAGCACAGAGAGATGTGATAGAATCAGAGGTTGGAATTATGTGCCTTGAAGATGGAGAAAAGAGCCACAAGCCAAAGAATGCAGGCAGCTTCTAAAAGTGGGGAAAGGGGCCCTGGCTGGGTGGTTCAGTTGGAGCATCATCCCAATACACCAAGGTTGTGGGTTTGATTTCCAGTCAGAATGTATAAGAATCAACCAATGAATGCATGAGTGAGTGGAACAACAAATCAATGTTTCTCTCTCTATTCCTTTCTCTCTCTTTCTAAAAGCAATCAATAAATAAAAATAAAAGCAGGAAAAGGCAAGGATAGGGATACTCCCCTAGAGTTTCTGAAGAAAAGCTACTTTGATTTTAACCCAGTGAAAGCCATTTTGGATGTCTGACTTCCAGACTAGTAGTTGATGTTATTTTAAGACACTACATGACACGTGTGTGGCAGTTTGTTGCAGCAGCAGTAGGAAGCTAATGCCCCTTCAGTTGTTGGGGGACTGATACCTTAGCACTGATAACAGTTAGTTTCACATATGGAATTAGCCAGACATTTCGCTGAATTCACAATCTCATTTAATCATCAGAGAAGTTCTCCAAGGAGAGCGACAGAGCCAATATTTAAATACAGGTGATCAGACTATAACTGTGTACGTGTCTCATCCCAGTATGCTGCCTTTCAAGTCCATGTCTTATGTCATTGCTCCACAAATGATTCAGTAGTCATTAGAGGAATTGTAACTTTAGGAATATCCTTAAACCATGTGATTTTTGTCCTTTGGGGTGATACATTTTGTGTTACTGATGGAACTCTATGAGTAGGAAGTAATGTAATAGCATATTATCATAGACAGTATCTTGGCTTGAAGCTTCTGTTGGTGATACTTAACTCCAGCCTCTCCTATTTTGGCAGGTGTCAAAACGGGAACAGTAAGGATGTTATAACACATAAAGGAATTAGGGTACCTTAATAATTTAAATGTTAGTTCCTAAGAGCTTGGTTGCTCATCTGTCTTTTTTTAAAATTGATTTCTAGAGAGAGATAGAGGAAAAGGGAGAGACAGAGAAACATTGATTTGGTTTTCTACCTATTTATGCATTCATTGGTCGATTCTTGTATGTGCCCTGATCAAACCCGCAATGTTGGTATATGGGGACGATGCTCTAGCCAACTGAGCCACCTGGCTAGGGCTTTCAACTGTCTTTTTATTAAGCCAGTTTGTTTTTTTTTTCACCTTAATAGTATTTACTATGTCCTTTTGTCAGGGACATCCCCAGGAGAACCCCCAGGTTCAGTGGCTGACTTAGAAGGACTCCCAGGACTCAATACTTAGGGTACTGCTTTATTATGGTGAAAAGATACGAAGTAACAGCAGAGGGAAAGGCTCTTGAACAAAATCCAGAGGAGGAAACCAAGTACAAGCTTTCTGGAGTCCTTTCCCAGTGGAGTTGCAAAGGACACACTTAATTCCTTCAGCAGCGAGTCGTGACAACATGTGTGAATTGTCATCTACTAGGCAAAGCTTGCCTGATCCCGGGAGCCCAGGGTATTTATTGGGGGCCAGTCATTCAGGCACACATGACTGGTTGTAACCATGGAAGTTCTGGACCCCAGAAGCAAAGCAGATGTTCACTGTAAAGGACATTGTACAAACTATCTAGAGAAATTGTATGTGTGCCTCAACACCATAAGTGTGGAAAATACTCTTATCACTTAAAGCATTCTGAGACCTCAATTCCTAGAAGTTGGCTGAGGGCCAGTCATGGCCCTCTTGAAAATGTGCAGTTTGAGCAACTGAAGAGATGTAGAGTTTCCTCTTTCCTGTACACCCTTATCTGGTTCTACTTTTCCTGAGAAAATGCCCCTGACTGTATTTTATATTCAGTATGTGCTTCATCTTGTGATTAACTACTTCATTCACTATTTTCCTTTTTTCTGTTGTGACCTTCCTTTAAGTTACAAGTCTATTTGAAAACAGTTCACACTTGTTTTTTCAATAATATGGACTGAAAAACATCCCACCTTTTCCATTCTATTCTTAGAAGTTCTTCCTCTGTGTTCTCACAGCTTTTTTTTTTTTTTCTGGTTTATTTCAGAAATGGCGAGAAATCCTGAAAGCAAAGCATTGATCCCAACACGTAGCATTTTTGAGGAAGAACAATCCCACAGCATGAAGTTGGAACGATATGTGTGGCATAACCCTTGGTTCTCCAGGTTAGAAATTTTGGGGTGTGAAGACCAATTACAGATGTACCACGTGAACCAGAGTACAGCTATGAGGCAGATGGTATTCATGCAAAAGCAAGTACTGT
Source organism: Desmodus rotundus (assembly GCF_022682495.2). Classification (NCBI taxonomy): domain Eukaryota; kingdom Metazoa; phylum Chordata; class Mammalia; order Chiroptera; family Phyllostomidae; genus Desmodus; species Desmodus rotundus. The sequence continues at coordinate 52,173,261 of NC_071398.1, read as the reverse complement.
CTCCAAGAGGTTCTGCATTCTGTGAACTTGGGGCAGAGTGTAGCCAGAGCTTAAACTTTATTCCTTCTCAGAGAATTTCTCAAATAGAACATTTCTATAAGCCTGATATAAATGCTGAAAGTTGGAGGTATAATTCAGCCATAATGTATACAGATAAGATTACCTGTGAAAATAATAATTATGACAAAGCCTTCTACCAGTCCATGCAACCTGTTCACCCTGTAAGGATGCAAACTGGAGATAATCTTTTCACATGTTCTGATGCTGTTAAATCTTTCAATCATGTATTACATTTTGGTGATCATAAAGGAATACATACAGGGGGAAAGCTCTATGAGTATAAGGAATGCCATCAAATCTTTAACCAGAGCCCACCATTTATTGACCACCCGAGACCTCACGTTGGAGAAAACCAGTATGGTTACAAAGAATACGAGAATATCTTTTACTTCTCGTCCTTTATGGAGCATCAAAAGATCAGTACTGTAGAGAAATCATATAAATACAATGAATGGGAGAAAGTCTTTGGGTATGACTCATTCCTCACTCAACATACAAGCACTTACACTGCGGAGAAACCCTATGAATACAATGAATGTGGGACATCTTTCATCTGGAGCTCTTACCTTATCCAACATAAGAAAACTCATACTGGAGAGAAACCCTACGAATGTGATAAATGTGGAAAAGTTTTTAGGAATCGTTCAGCCCTTACTAAACATGAACGGACTCATACTGGAATAAAACCCTACGAGTGTAATAAGTGTGGAAAAGCCTTCAGCTGGAATTCTCATCTTATTGTGCATACGAGAATTCATACGGGAGAGAAACCTTATGTATGTAATGAATGTGGGAAGTCTTTCAACTGGAACTCCCATCTTATTGGACATCAGAGAACTCATACTGGAGAGAAACCTTTTGAATGTACTGAATGTGGGAAGTCTTTCAGCTGGAGCTCCCATCTTATTGCCCACATGAGAATGCATACTGGAGAAAAGCCCTTTAAATGTGATGAATGTGAAAAAGCTTTTAGGGATTACTCAGCTCTTAGTAAGCATGAAAGAACTCACTCTGGAGCAAAACCGTATAAATGTACTGAATGTGGAAAATCCTTCAGCTGGAGCTCCCATCTTATTGCCCATCAGAGAACTCACACAGGAGAGAAACCCTATAACTGTCAGGAATGTGGCAAAGCATTCAGGGAACGCTCAGCTCTCACAAAACATGAAATAATTCATTCTGGTATTAAGCCCTATGAATGTAATAAATGTGGAAAATCCTGTAGCCAGATGGCTCACCTTGTTAGACACCAGAGGACTCACACTGGAGAAAAGCCCTATGAATGCAATAAATGTGGGAAATCCTTTAGCCAGAGCTGTCACCTTGTTGCTCATCGGAGAATTCACACAGGTGAGAAGCCCTATAAGTGTAATCAGTGTGAAAGATCCTTTAACTGTAGCTCTCACCTGATTGCACACCGGAGAACTCACACCGGAGAGAAACCATATAGGTGTAATGAATGTGGGAAAGCATTTAATGAGAGTTCTTCCCTCATTGTGCATCTGAGAAACCACACTGGAGAAAAGCCCTACAAATGTAATCACTGTGAGAAGGCTTTCTGTAAGAATTCTTCTCTTATTATTCATCAGAGAATGCACAGCGGAGAGAAACGCTTCATATGCAGCGACTGTGGAAAGTCCTATAGTGGTCACTCAGCTCTGCTGCAACACCAGAGGAGTCATAGTGAAGGGAAAGTCTGTGAATTGAACTGATGAGAGAGATTCATTGTACATTTGCTGACATATTGAAAAAACCCTTATAGTCACAAAGAGCTGTTCTTTTTTAAGTAAGAGTTAAGACTCTTCCCCTTACTACTCAATAGGAAATATCTTCTTAGAAGAAGCCAGTGAATGAAAAGAATAGAGGAAAGCTTAGCAGTTATGTAGCCCTTATTTAACTTCAGATAATTAGAGTGAAGAATACTCTGAAGGAGTCCTCTCATGGTCCACTAGGAATCCCACTTGAGGAATTTGAATGTAGGGAATGAGACGTCTTTTAGTAAGAGATCTCAAATGTGGGTCAGAGTGCATTGTTGAGGTAAAAACCTTATGCTAGGAAAAGTGTTTCAGCTGGAAATACACTGTTTTGTTTTGAGCTGGAGTATTGGACAGGAAGCTTTACAGTAACATTTTGTGCATAACTATGGAAATACAGATTTTGCTATTATAAGGGGGAGGGTGTGGGTGCCCTTTAAGAAATAGAATGTGGAATACTAATTTGAATTTTGAGAAAAAAATAGTATTGAGTGTGATATTTACTGTTGATCAAGATTAACCTTAGAAAAGATTAGTAAATGAGGTTACTAATGGTGGAAATGTTTTTGCCTAGAAGTAGGAGACTGATGTTCTTGGGACAAAAAGCGATATTTAAAAACCCAATGTGTTGGTGTCCACAGTTTACTTACTACTGCATTGTTGGACATTAGTTTCTAATTGTTTTAGGTAATCACTGTAAGTACATTTATGGACACTGCATTAGCATACATAGCCTGAAGGAATAAAAAGGACACTGGGCTGTACATACATATCTAACATCTGAAAAATGTATATGGATAAGGACTGGTAAGACCCATGAATAAATTAACCCAGTTAATTTAAAAACATTTCTTTAGAGTTTTACAAACATACAGCACTTAACCATGTGTTAGGCTTTGTTTTAAATGCTTTTCAATGATTAACTTGCTCAGTCCCCTTAGTTACATGAGGTAGGTGCTGTTATTATCATCCCAGTTTTACAAATGGAGAAACTGAGGCAGAGATGTTGACAAACCTAATTAAGGACACAGCTAGTAAAGAGTGGTGCTGCAGTTGTTTGGCTCCAGATTTCATGTTTTTAACCACTATATTATGCTGACTCTCCAGTGATTTTTTTTCCCCCTAGTATTCTTTTCGTTGTTGTTGTTGTTATTGTTCAGTGTTTCTATAGTACATATTTGATAATAAAAATCAAGAAATTCCTAAATAATGAGAAATAAAGTTACCTGGCTCTCTGTCCTGAAGGATTTCTGGTAACATGAGCACTAAGTTCCGTTTGGAATATGAAGTCTGGTTTGGACATTGAGAATCACCTCACTTTCTGAGACCTGGGTTCCCTGGAATCACACCAACCACAACCCTGAGGATTACAGCAGAGCAGGGGCTGGAGGACTTAACTGGAAATTCAGGCAAGACAGAGGAATGCTCCCCGATGGGTTCAGAATGTTGCTTATACGGTGGAGGGCAGGATATAGCACTGCACATGGGCACACTCGTTCCTCAAGGTCTCTCCTAATTTCACATTTATATTTTCTTTATCTTCTCTAGATGAAAAGATTGCTTGATTGCAGAGAGGGCTCAGATGGGAAGGGTGCTAACCAGTCCCCATAGAGTGAGGAAGCCTGACTGCTCACATGAGAAAGAGGGGGTGAGATGAACAGGAGGTCTTGGGTGACTTCTCTCCAGTTTACACATATTTCCTGTATTTCCCCATAGGGCTTTAGTTAGGGGCCAGCTATCCTTCCAGGAGATGTTTCAAGGGTATTGGTTAGAAATCCAGGGGCGAAACATGTAACATGTAGGTCCATGACTCTCCAGTGGTTGTGCAACAGTGGTCTCCTGGTGTCGTGGGATGTTCATCTGAGCGCCCTGTCACTGGAGTTTCCACAGGCATGTGGGATCTGATTCCCTCCCTTTCAGGGCTTACTGCATAGTGGTCACCCAGTGTTACAGGAGTGGACTCAAGTCATTGAATAGCTTTCTCACGTGCTTTGTGCCAAGACCCATGAAGAGAATAGAGGTAGCAGTATGTAAACCTAAGGGGTAATCATACATATACATGGTCTGTCCTTGACCAAAATGATGTCATCTAGCACACGACTGTTAGGAAAGCAAGCCTCTCCGCTTAAGAACTTTCTGAGGATTTTGCTCGCCCCAGTTTATTAACTGGATGTTACTTTTGTCCAATGAATAAACTGGCTGGCCTGGGAGATGGTGAGCTCACTCTTTTGGAGCTTGGTGCAAACGGGACGGGGCCCACCATGTGGGCAGTACTGTCTCAGGGGCTCCTCCAGGGCCCCGACGGGTGGGTGCAACACCCCATGTGAAGGGTGGAAAGGCAGTCTTCCACAACTAACATCACATGTAAGTGTGCATAAGCAAGTTTTCTTTTTAAGATTTTATTTAATTATTTTTAGAGAGATAGGAAGGGTGGGAGAAAGGGATAGAAACATCAATGTGTGAGAGAGACATCAACTGGTTGCCTCACACTCCCCCAATCAGGCCCTGACTGGGAATTGAACCAGCGACCCATTGGTTCGTAGGCTGTCACTCAATCCACTGAACCACACCAGCCAGGGTGCAAGTCTTTAAGGTGATAATCTAAGTGGCCCATTTAGAATTATCCTAATTCTGGACGTCCTAAGTTCCAGTATGCTTGTGGGACCGAAGCACTCAGATATGAGTTGAATGTGTATTAGCCACTGAGGTTACAACTTGCCAGTACTGGAAACAGTGAAGAGAAGAGGGTGTGGGGGGTGGGACGGCAGTGGACTCCTTGCTTGTTCAGAAATCTGGTGAGGACATTAATGACCCACAGGTGAGGCTGCTGCTGGGCAGTGACTTGGGGAAAGGTACAAATGCAGAATGGGAACAGATGGATGCTGACGTGGGAATAACTACACTTGGTTCACCCTGAGAGGGGCTGAGTGTCTGGGAAACGGCTGGTATGCTTGCTTGTTCATTCATTTGTTCACGGGAGGGGCTTCTGTACATGAAACCTGTGCTAGTCTGGGGGCACCTCAGGAACCACGGTCACAGGTGAGATACTGGGGACATTAGTGAGAACATGTCTTGGAGTCGGGGCCATAATAGGCAGGATCAGGTGTGGTGGGAGCACCACACTCAGACCAGGCAGGCTTTCCCGGAAGGTGACGCCACTATGTATTTTGGTGCATGGCTAGGAAACCAACAGCTGTTTCTGTTCTGGGGAGTTTTTAGAGAGAGGAAAAGAAAACATTCACTTGCCTTTCAGGGCAGAACATAGGACTCAGGGTTTTGTTCGACAAAAGCAGGTGGACACACTTGTGCATTGTGGACACTACTACGGAAGCATCAAAGTGTGGGGTGGGCCCAGGCAGGAGAACCTGGGGAAAGTTGGGGAGACAGAAGGGGGAGGCAGGCCTGGGACCAAAAACAAACAGAAGAGGAATGACTGGGACAGGGAGCAAGCCCTGCCTCCTTGTTAACTGTCTACTTCTTGAAGGCAGGGACCTGGTCTTCCTCATACCTGCCCCCGCCAGCCTAACCTCCCTTTGCACAGCCCCTTATCCCATCAATGTCCCTATTGGCTGACGTGATTCTGTGAAGGAAATCCACGTGGCAACCTGGGCTGACCTCACACTGGAAGCTCCAAGGCAGAACCCAAACTCTGGAGGGAGCAAAGCACCTCAGTTCCTTGGATGAATGTATAGAGCAGATGCTGGTCTCTAGCTAAATAGTTCTTTCATCCATAGGATTAAAGACTAACAATAGTGGAATGACGGAAAAGGTTCGAACTTCTTTCACCTTTTTATTTTTGTTTTTAATGGAATGGCCACTTCTTGTATGTTTTCCTTACGCAGGTGAGTTCAGACCTCAGTTTAATGGGGAATGCCAACCATTCTGTTTACTTGTTTCAGAAGTATTGAATAAGAAGGGATAATTACATTTCACTGCTATACGTTTTCTTCTCAAGGCCATCAGTAGTCACGAGAATGTGTGAAAGTCACTAGACAGCCCAAAGTGTCCCCTAAGAAAAGTAAGTTACCTCAAATTCAATAGCCCCTACCCCAAGACCTGGCTGTAAGTCCTTGCACTGTTAATTCAGTGAAATGAAAACTAGTTTGGGGTCCTCTCCTCTGCTATGTGAATGTCCTCTAGTGATCTAGAGAGTTGAAACATACCTGAGATTTGTTTCACTCGGGTAAAACGTGCAGACATGGAAATGATTGTTAGGAAGGAAGAAGTGTACACACAGATTCCTAGGAACAGCAGGCATGGCACACCTTTTAGAGCCGTGTGGGGAAGGACCAGAGTTGGTCAGGAAGCTGGAGGAGGAGGGGAGATTGAGGCCCAGAGTCTTTACCAGAGTTTTCCCTGGAAGGAATGGGCGAGGAGAGGTACACGGAGTCAGCTTAAGAGTTGGACAATTTGAATAATTTTGGCAGGCTCTGGGCAATTGGAGTGGTTCTACTTGTCCAGTACCTGGCCCTGGGGTGACTTAGGGCAGAGGGAATATTGGCCTGTAGTATGAGAGTTTGATCAGGATTGCTTGGTTTATATATCAAAGGCATGCTTGCAGGGGGTCCTTTGCTCTCTGTAGGAAATACTAGCCCTGGGAGAGAGAGTCTAGGATCAAGGCCCCAAATGCCAGAGCATCAAGAGAACAGCAAATAAGAAAATACAATCAAAATAACCAGCAATATCATTTGTAGGAAATTTTATTAAAAATACTCTAATCCATTTCCTTAGTCCACTTACTCTCCATTCTGCTTGGTGACTTTTTCTGTCATATCACAATTTAAAATATCAGTCCCATTCTCATGTGAACATGCTTTTCAATTTTCCCATCTTTTAAAAAATTTATTGATTTGAGAGAAAGAAACATCAATTTGTTGCTACACTTATTTATACATTCATTGGTTGATTCTTATATGTACCCTGACCAGGGATTGAACCCTCAATCTTGGCATATGGGGACAACACTCAAACCAACGGAGTAAGCTAGCCACAGCTCAATTTTCCCATCTTAAGAAACAAAACCAGCCTCTTCATTGCTTAGGCCGCTCCAGAAGCTGCCCTGTTTCTGTGCCCACCTTTACAGCAGAGTTTTTCAAAAGTTTCCTAAACTCACATCTTTAATTCCTTTCCTCCCATTCTCTCTTGAACCTCTTTTAGTCAAGCTTGCATCCCCTCCACATCAACGCTGATGTCACCTTCATCTGGGTTCCCAATGACCTTCCCATTGCCAAATCCAAAGGCTGACTGACTTTCAGTACTTGTTCATTTGAAACCATGTGTGACCCATATTCTTTTTTTCTCCCCCATTTCATTATGAAAATCCAAAAACACAGGAAAGTTGAAAAAATTATAAAGCGCATATCCATATCCCTCACATCTGCAGTGAAACATTTTGCACTGTTATCATTTCCACAGCCCGGGTTCTTTTCATCCTGCCAGGCTGACTTCCCTGAGGGCTGAGCCTCAAGGTCCTTTTTAGTACAGTTGCCTATTGCACTTTTTTTTTTTTACAGTTTGTACAAACAGTAACTCTCTAGTTTTTCTTTTTCTTTTTTTTTTTGTTTCAGGTGATAGGAAGGATGATACACCTGAGCCTACAAAGAACAACTTTAGAGCACATTCCATGGCCCCGAACACCAACACCTGGGATGCAGGTTGGTGGAATTGCATCCCAGGCTGCCCTGTAATAATAGTCTTTCATCATAGCACTGCACAGCCTGAGCCCAACAGGGCAGCAGCACTTGAGTTATGAAACTAAGACGACTTCCCCGTTGGGCTATGTAGTTGGCAGGCACTGCTACACTGAGTCAGGGAGCAAAAGAAAGAGCTTCCACCCTGGACAGGAGGCAGATGAAAAAGGGGAGTCCGCAAGATGTGGGAATTCAGATTATGTTTGTTCACACAGGCTTTGCAAGCTCCCCCTGCTGATTTTAAAAATTAGGAATGTTAGTTTTTTTATTAATTTGAGAGAGAAAGAGAGAGAGAGAAACATCAATATGAGAGAGAAACGTTGATCAGTTGCCTCCTGTACTTGCCCTGACCTGGAATCAAACTCTCAACCTTTTGGTGTATGGGACGATGCTCCTACCAACTGAACAATCTGGCCAGGGCAAGAATGCTATTTTTTTCATGGAATTTCTGATCTTATCTCTGATTCCCCTTTGGAATAACAATATGATTAACTAATATCTTAACTGACAGACACCTCTCAAACAAAATTTGGTGAGAATTTTTTTCTTTTCTTTTTAGTGATGATTCCACATAGACCCGCTCTTGTTCAAGTAATTACAGTTGCATGTATTGCCTTAAGCATTGCCCTGGTGTGTGGGACTGCTGTTTCCTATATAATATAGTAAGTCTATGCTAAGTAACATTGTCATCCTTAAATAAGACATAAATTAACTAGGCTGTTATTTAGTGATGATGGTGATAATGATGATCATAATTGTTTTTAAAAATGTTTATGAATTTTAGAGAGTGAGAAAGAGAGAAACATTAATGTAAGAGAGAAGCATTGATTAGTTGCCTCCCATATGCTCCCTGACCAGGGATTGAACCCAGAACCTAGACATGTGCCCTGACCAGGAATCGAACCCCCAACCTTTTGGTGTACAGGATGATGTTCCAAACAACTGAGGCACCTGGCCAGGGCGTGATTATAGTTCTTATGATCACTAAATTATAATAACCTTTATACATTCTCAGATCAGTGTTTTTCAGAATATGGACTGTACTCATATTGGGACATGATATAAATTTTTTTAAAAGAAAAGAAAAAGAAATAACTATAATTTAGAGAAATACAATATATTAGAAAGTATTACATGTATTAAAGGAAATGTTTAAAAAAATTTTTAAAGATATTTATTTATTTTTAGGGAGAGAAGAAGGGAAGGAGAAAGAGAGGGAGAGAAACATCAATGTGTGGTTGCCTCTCACACGCCCCCCACTGGGGACCCGGCCCACAACCCAGGCATGTGCCCCGACTGGGAATCAAATTGGCAACCCTTTGGTTTTCAGGCCAACATTCAATCCACTGAGACATACCAATCAGGACGGAAATGATGATTTTTAAAGTTGTCAGATACGTGGTTGTGAAGTAAAACATACTTCTTATTGAGGATTGTGGTCAAAAATCTTTGAAAGCCATTGTATGAAATGCTAGTATTTTCCCAGAACTTTTCAGGTGGTCTAGACTGAACTTGATATCTGGAAGGAATCCTAACAATGCAAAGCAGAAAAGAGTGACCGACCATTGTTTTTTTCACTGGAAACTTGTTATTATCAACGAAGGCTGGGGTAATAGCAGTTTGGGGAAGATGTACCCCGTTACTTGCTCTATTAGAATTCAGTATATTGCCATGAGGGGATATTTTTTAAGGTAGCCATTTTAGCACCACTGCGAAGTACGTCAAATGAAGGCAAACTGCAGTTAAAGGTAATTGAAGACATTTTGCTGATGAGAGAGTGTAACCATCATGCTTGGTTCTGGGTTGTCTAATGTGGTGATCTCCTGTGACTCAGTTTATATAACTGTAATTTCAGTTTCTTTTATTGATATAGACAAAGATATTAACAGATATAAAGTTTTCTAAGATAACTCACTAAAACATATCCTCCTGGAGTTTCAATAGCCAATTAAGTTACTGAGCTAATACATTTGAGTTACACCCAGTACCACATGCTATTTTAGAGCCTGAGGCAAAATGAAAACATAAGCCCCAAAGTACATGTTTTCATGGAATTTTTAGTGGTTGATTTTTCTTTTTTTAAATATATTTATTGATTATGCTATTACAGTTGTCCCATTCCCCCCCCACTCCACTCCATCCTGCTCACCCCCGCCCTCCCACATTCCCCCCCTATAGTTTATGTCCATGGGTCATATTTATAAGTTCTTTGGCTTCTACATTTCCTATACTATTCTTACCCTCCACCTGTTTATTTTCCATCTACCATTTATGCTACTTATTCTCTATACCTTTCCCCCCACCCTCCCCCTCCTGCTCCCCTATTGATAACCCTCCATGTGATCTCCATTTCTGTGGTTCTGTTCCTGTTCTAGTTGTTTGCTTAGTTTGCTTTTGTTTTTGTTTTAGGTGTGGTTGTTACTAACTGTGAGTTTGCTGTCATTTTTACTGTTCATATTATTTATCTTCTTTTTCTTAAATAACTCCCTTTAACATTTCATATAATAATGGCTTGGTGATGATGAACTTCTTTAACTTGACCTTATCTGAGAAGCACTTTATCTTCCCTTCCATTCTAAATGATAGCTTTGCTGGATACAGTAATCTTGGATGTAGGTCCTTGCGTTTAATCTTAGGTAATGTAATTATGATGTGCCTTGTTGTGTTCCTCCTTGGGTCCTGCTTCTTTGGGACTCTCTGAGCTTCCTGGACTTCCCGGAAGTCTATTTCCTTTGCCAGATTGGGGAAGTTCTCCATTATTTGTTCAAATAAGTTTTCAATTTTTTGTTCTTCCTCTTCTCCTTCTGGCACCCCTATAATTCGGATGTTGGAACGTTTCAAGGTGTCCTGGAGGTTCCTAAGCCTCTCCTCATTTGTCCAAGTTCTTGTTTCTTCATTCTTTTCTGGTTGGATGTTTGTTTCTTCCTTCTGGTCCACACCATTGATTTGAGTCCCAGTTTCCTTCGCATCACTATTGGTTCCCTGTACATTTTCCTTTGTTTCTCTTGGCATAGCCTTCATTTTTTCATCTAGTTTTTGACCAAATTCAACCAATTCTGTGAGTGTCCTTATTACCAGCGTTTTGACTGTGCATCTGATAGGTTGGCTATCTATTCGCTGCTTAATTGAATTATTTCTGGAGCTTTGAAGTGTTCTGTCATTTGGGCCTTTTTTTTTTTTTTTTTTTGGTCTTGGCCCGCCTGTTACTTAAAGGGGCGGAGCCTTAGGTGTTCCCCGGGGCAGGGTAATGCTGGTCTCTGCGCTGTGATGCTGTACATGGGGGAGGGGCCGAGAGGGAGCAATGGTGCTTGCTCCATTCTCCACCAGATTTCAGTCACTCCCTCTGCTATCCACAATCAAACTGGGCCCCTCTGCTGCTGGTTCCCGAGTGGGTGGGCTTGTGCACACTCTAGGCCCCTGTGGGTCTCTCCAACGACCTCTCCTGTGAGGCTGGGAGTTCCTCCTGCTGCTGCCCCAACCCCCACGGTGTTTTCAATCAGAGGTTTGAGGCTTTATTTCCACCCCCCCACCCCACCCCCAGCGGTGGAGATCTGGGTTGCATGGTCTGCTTCACTCCCCCGCTGTTCGTCCTGGTTTATCTATGTACGAATGTGGGGCCACGGGAGGGGACTGCTACCCGCAGCTCTGCCTGCCCCATTCTCCGCCACTCGGAGTCCAGCCCTCTCGGTTTATCTGTGTGCGAATGTAGAGCCGCAGGGTCTGCTAGTGGTCAGACTGCCTGCCCCGTTTGTCCCACACTCCGCCAGTCTCGGTCCCGCCACCGCCACCTCAACTCGAGTCCTCTCCACACCTGCTGCCTGTCTCTGCCCCTCCTACCAGTCTGGATGAATGTTTATTTTTTATCTCCTTGGTGTCGGACTTCCTCGCCATTCAATTTTCTGTCAGTTCTGGTTGTGCGAGGAGGCTCAGTGTGTCTACCTACGCCTCCCTCTTGGTTCTCCTCACTTGATTTTTCTTAAAAGTAAACTTAAAATTTTTATTTATTGATTTTTTAGGCTCCCCCTACTCTTGTGAAAAAATTGATTTGAGCTCTGACTGGGGTGGCTCAGTGGATTGAGCCTGCAAATCAAAGAAAGGGTCATTGGTTTGATTCCCAGTCAGGGCACATGCCTGGGTTGCAGGCCAGGTTCCCTGGTGTGGTTGCAAGAGGCAACGACACACTGATGTTTCTCTCCCTCCCTTCCCCTCTGTCTAAAAATAAAAATAAAATCTTGAAAAAAGAAAAAGAATTGATTTCATAGAGAGAGACATCAATTTGTTGTTCTACTTATTTATGCATTTATTGGTTGCTTTTTGTATGTATCCTAACCAGACATAGAACCTGCAACCTTGGTGTATCAGGATCTGGCCAACTGAACTAATTGGCCAAGGCCTACTAGTGACTCTTTCAGTCAAAAGGTCACATGATTAAGATATGATATGTGATGAAAATTGTGTTCCTAAATTCATCTGTATTATTCTCTAGTCGACTGGTACAGACTGAGGAAAGGCAACAACTTGCATTGCTTTATAAAAATATCAAGGTACCATTATTAGGAGATGAAGAAAAGGACAGTGGACAAGAAGAGTCCAGTTACCTACTTGCAAAGAATGAAAAGAACCTGGCAAAGTTCATTAATTCAGGTAGAGACTCGACCAGTTTATCTTGTCAGATCCAAAGTCACATGTAATTGAGCTGGCAATGATGGTTTGGTTTGCAAAAGCAAAGTTAAGTGGGAGTTAATAGAACTTGAGGAAAGAAAGATAAATATTTCAGCCACACCTACAGAAATGACCTGTTCTCATTACATTGTGCAGAGTGGTAAACAACTGTATGGTTGCTTGGTTCCTTTTGCAGCAATGTTCCAAAGGTTGACAACAGAGTTCAGGAACAAACTTTTCCCCAAACAAGACATTTTCCTTAAACATACTTATTAAAGTGATATTATTTCCAAGTTTAGAACACAGACAAGTAGGTGTCCCACCGGTACCTTGTGCCTCAATCTGATGTGAAAACTGGTCCAAGCCCACAAAACAGAGGTCACTATCCCAGGTTCAAAGACTCCTGTCTGAGATATGCCTGCCATGCCTGCAAATCATTGTGAGGAGAGGGACACAAACATGCTCATATAAGCCTGATTTTGTAGAAGTTCTGACATTCTTGGATACTTGCTTTAAAAATCTGTAGAGCATGCAGTGTCTAATTCAATCTTATTAACCATACCCTGCATGAAGCTCCTCCCTAACAGCCCCAGACACAAACGTCAGAGAGAGGCTGGTGGGCCAAGAAGAGAAATAACTGATACTTTCTGAGGCAGACAGCCCTTGTTAGACCTTAGAAAAGAATTTTTTCAGTATCTTTTCATGATCGAATTACAACTTTTCTACTTTTTTTTTTTTTACAGATTTTTTTTACTTGTTTTTAGACAAAGTGGAAGGCAGGGAGAAAGAGAGGGAAACATCAGTGTATGGTTGCCTCTTGCACGTCCCCTACTGGCGACCTTGTCTGCAACCCAGGCATGTGCCCTGACTGGGAATTGAGCTGGTGACCCTTTGGTTTTCAGGCAGGTGCTCAATCCACTGAGCCACACCAGCCAGGGCTACATTTTCTTTCTTTTTTTTTTTTTTTGTGGGCATTTATAAAGCTTAAATACAAATTCATAGACACAGACAACAGTATGGTGATTACCAGAGGGGAAGGGTTGGGGTCAGGTAGAAAAGGGTATAAGGGGATAAATGGTGATGGAAGGAGAGTTGACTTGGACTGGTAAACACATAATACCATATACAGATGATGTATTATAGAACCGTACACCTGAAACCTATATCATATTTATTAACCAATGTCACCCCAATAAGTTCAACTAAAAAAAAGCTTCAATACAGAAAATGAGACAATAATTTAAAAATTCAAATTTTCACCATTCTTATCAGACCAGTAACACTCATTATGTCCTGAAAATTCCACTATTTGCATCTGTATTTTTCCATACTTTTTCCCTCAGCTCTTTTTCTCCATTTCTATTTCTCATTTATTTGTATCTAAATAACATTGTGTCTACATTTTAGTTATTAGATCGAAAAGCAGACAATACTTTGAAAGGACAAGATTGAAGAGTGAACAACAGTTAGTAAATGTAATGAAATACTGAATGCTGTGCACCTTGCAAAAGTGGGAAATCTGTGAAAGAAATGAAAGAGCTGGAGGACGTGCTTCCCAGTGTGGAGAAAACAATGGCAGGGATGTCAGACTGAGGATGTGCAAACCCTGAGAAAGGAATACTAGAATAAGACAAAATAAATTCATATGATATAGCAATTCTTGCATCTTAGCTCTCATAGTTCATGAATAATTGTAATTGGGTAGAGAAAAATCCAACTTTGTAAGTGTGAAAGAGAATTGTCAATGTTTCTTTCCTTGATCTTGATCCTAACCAGAAATACAAATAATTTCTTTGGGCAATATCCCAGACTATACTGGGGAGCCATAACTTTCCCACTATCTGCCAATTCTCATAGCTTGTCTCCACTTACATGAAAAGACTAAGAATGCCAACTCAGTACCAGAGTAAAGGGGCCCACCTCACCATTCCATTGCTGATAATTCTCAGAACAATTATATCTCAGGGTTCCAAATCAGGTGAAGGCCCAGAAAGTGGAGAAGCCCGGCTCCACCACACCTCTGTGCCTTTGGAATCCATCAAAGTCTAAGGCAAATCCATCCAGTCATTGGAAGGCAGCATTGTACATACTCCAGGGTTGGTATGGTGGAAATACACTACACACTGTATATGGGTGCCAGCATGAAGACACTGGGTAGCCTTTTAATCAAGTATCAAGTAAACAAGGAGAGGAAAAACATGAATCTTGTCATCCAATGATTGTTGGCATGAATTCAATGCCATCAGGAATTTCCAATTTGGGGTGCAGTGAAGAAGGAACTTTATTCACTACAAAACATTCCAAATGTGATACAGAACAGCTGTCAAAATAGCACAGCTGTAGAACAGCTCTGGGGCCAACCAGCTGCTCTGTAGCTCAGCCAGGCAGCGTGTACTGAGGAGCCAGAGGGGAGCTGGCTTATGTGGACAGGAGTCCCTGCCCTGGTCCCTGATTGGTCTGTCCTCCAATGGAGGATTCCAGATCCTCGCAGTTTGGCCCCAAAGTCACTGTGCTATTTCATCAGACTAGAGCTGCTCTGCATGGCCAGAGAGCTGTACAGCTCTGATGGGGAAAGCTTCAGTACTATTGGTTGAAATAGGTTTCTGGAACTCCACTATAAGGGCTGTCTTAGATGGCAGGAACACAGTGGAGGCAGGCAGTTCAGCACAGGCTTCTCTTTGCAGTTTACGTGAGAGGACCCTGTGAAAAAATGGCTGCTGAGCTCTTTTTAAAAAAAATTTGAGTCCAGTTATCAACCAGGAGCCCATCTTAGTAGGTGTCTTCCCTCCCCTCTCCAGGGTTCACAGTCTTCCGTGCAGATGAACCTTAGCAAAATCACTGTGGTAGGCAGAATTCTAAGATGATCCCCAAGATTTCCACTCCTTTGTGTTAAAAGTTGTATAATCCCCTCCCCTTGCAAATATGACATGTCACTCCCTTGATTAGGCAAAGGTGATAGGTTAGTTGCTCTCTTAATTGTTACAAACTGGAGAGCCATCTCACTGAGTGTTTAGGGGCTGGCTTCCTGCAGGAAAAGGCCTTCATTAACCAACCCAGTGTGAAGACTGAAGGCCTGGTCAGATCTTTTCTGGGAGTGCATAGTCCCTGGCAGAAGTGTGTGTGTGTTTTCTCCAATTCTGCAGTATATACAAAGTGTCTGTGCTAAATAGCTTGATTTTACTGAGGGGGTACAAAACAATAGTTGTAAGTATTGCAAATGGCAAAATGAAATGATGACCTTTAAAAACTTGCCAATTCAAGCCCTGGCTGGTGTGGCTCAGTTGGTTGGGCCTTGGTCAGTTGGATTCCCCATCAGGGAGCATGCCTGGGTTTGCGGGTTTGAGCCTCTACCTGGGCAATGTTTCTCTCTCTAATTTCCTTTCTTCCTAAAAGGAATGAAAAAATGTCCTGGGATGAAGGTAAAAAATAATAATAAAAATTTGCCAATTCAAGAATCCCCAAATTATCCCTAAATTATGTGATTGTGTCTTTTCACAGATGTCACTAAGTGAGATATTCCTTTTTTCACCATCCAATGATACCCAGAGGCAATTCTTCCACCATCTTTGAATCACTACATAGTTGTTACTAATAGTTTTCTAAAACAATTTTCAAAAGTGAGGTGTAGCCCTGGCTGGTGGCTCAGTGGACTGAGTGCCCTCGGACGAACCACAGTTTGATTCCCAGCTGGCGCAGGTGCCTGGATTGCAGGCCAGGCCCCCCATAGGGGGCACACTCAACCACACATTGGCAACCACACATTGATGTTTCTCTCCCTCTTCCTCCCTCCCTTCCCCTCTATCTAAAAATAAACAAATAAAATCCTTAAAAAAAAGTGAGGTATAATTGACATATAACATTGTATTAGTTTTAGGTGTATAATGATTATTTGTATGTATTGTGAAATGATCATAAGTCTAGTTAGCATCTCGCACCTTACATAGTTACAAAAATTAAAAGGTTTCTATAATTTGCATTTTACAAGTGTTATTGTGAGATCATTTCAATTCCTCATGCACTATAGTCCCTTCCCAGCAATGAGATGCAGTCACCGTTTTGATACTAACGTATTCCTCCACGAGTGGACACATTTTGTGACTGAATACAGAATAGGTGCATGTGGATCTGAAAATCTTCGGGAGCATCTGACAGAATCTATTTAGCCTCACAACTTCACGGACTCTGAAATAACATGTCTCCAAACACCTGAGTCGTTTGGTTGCAGACAGTACACCCCAGAAATCTGAGTGCGGCACCTTTAAGAAGGAGCTAAGCCCCTCCTCTATCCTGGGACCCAGACTTTCGGGTTCCCAGCGTCCCTCTTGGCGGTGCGGGGCCTTTTCCACTGGAGGTTCGTGGAAGGCCGGTTAGCGTGGCCTGTGGATGTGGGAATTGGAGTACCCAGATCGCTGCCAGACGTTGGCAGCGACGCCGACCAATGAAAATTCAGAAAAATCCGCCTGAGCCTAATGACCTCCAGCGGGCGGGCGGGCAGCACTTCCGGCCTCCTCTCCGTGGTGGGCAATTTGTCTTCTCTCAGGGTCGACTCACAGCGTCGGAAGCTGTTCAGCCCTGGGTCGGAGGAAACTTGCCGGGACCAAGAGGGCGCCAGGGTCGTTGTGGTCCCCGCCGCACTGACTGGGGTGTGAAGGCTGGGCGACGCCGTTACGCGCCATCTCAGGAAGGAGGACCACGGTGCCCCCTCGCCCGCCGCTCCTGCTCCGTTCCTCACGGAGTCGGTTGGCGGGCGGCTGCACAGCGGCGCCCTGCTGAGGTGAATGCGCTTCCCCCGGGCCCTCCCCCACAATCTCTCCAAGCCCCGCAGCCCAGGCCGGTGTCTGGACCGTGAGGCTCTCGTGGGTAGCGTGACCGGGGTGGGAGAGAGTGACGGGCTGAGGGGGCCGCCCTGTGAATACGCGAAGGGGCGGCTGATCTGGGAGGATCCGGGACCCTGGGATCCTCCAGCCCGCGCGGGGAGCAGAGAGTGAGAGGCGGAATGACAGCTGGGGTGCCAGGCTGGGCTTGTCCCTTATTGTGAGGACTCTAGAAGCCAGGGGACGGGGATTTGAACAAAAAGAGACACCATCTTGGTTAGGGTTTTCTAATGTCCCCAGAGGCCGTTCAGAGGAAAAACAGACTGGAGGGACTGCTGAGTTCCACCAGGCGCTGGGAGGTTGTTCTCTGTTCAGTTCACACTGGATGGTAAGAGACCACAGAAGTTAGACGGCCAGCCTGCCTGACAGGTCACCGGCTCCAGGGCCAGGGCAGGGAGGGTACAGGGAGGTGTGAGTAGGTGGAACCCCTCCAGGGACCCGCATTCCTCTAAGGCCTCTTCAGTACAGGTTCCCTTCGTGCTTATGGAACCACAGGAAGTGCAGAGTGTCACAGACCCTCACTACCCCAGCCCCCCTCTGTGTTCCCCGGATTGTGGTTTCCTGAGATTTTATTTACTTATTTTTAGAGAGGGGAAGGGAGAGAGAAAGAGGGAGAGAAACATCATTGGTTGCCTCTCACTTGTAGCCCAACCAGGGAGTAAGCCTGCAACCCAGGCATGTGCCCTGACCACAAATTGAACCTGCGACCTTTTGCTTTGTGGGCGGACACCCAAGTAACTGAGCCACACTGGTCAGGGCTGCTTTTTTTTTTTTTTTTAAATACAGTTTTTCCTGTGATGGCATCAGAGCTCTTTAATCTTTATTTATTTTGATTTTTAAATTTATTTATTTATTTATTTGTAGATTTGAGAGAGAGGAAGGAAAAGAGAGACAGACATTGATTTGTAGTTCCACTTATTTGTGCATTCATTGGTTGATTCTTGCATGTGCCCTAACTGGACCACCATGTGAACCTAACTGGGGATCGAACCTGCAACCTTGGCATATCAGGACAATACTCTAACCAACAGAACTACCATGCCAGGACAGTTTCCTGGGACTCTTAGTGCCATTTTTCCAGTCCTTGAGTTTGAGGACCATGGAGAAACCCCAAGCCCAGTGTGTTGAGTCTATTTGTGTGGAGTGTATACTGAGGTGTTTCCATTATGGATGACCAATGTAACAGGTGTGGAAAATTAGCCAGGATATGTATATGCTTCGAGAAAAAACTGCTCAGAGGGAGGAAGTGATATTATCCCGACCTTAACAGGATTCTACTGGGTGCACGGTGGAGAACACATTGTGGGCTTGAGGGAGAAGGAAGGAATATTATGATGAGTCTACTACCATCATCCAGGTGGGCCAGAGACGTGGCTCTGTGCGGGGGGAGGGCGGCGGGGGCAGGGGGAGCTCCATCCAGCAGAGCTCTCCTGGCTGCCACGGGTGAGAATAAATCTACCAAGACATGATCTGCTTGGGGAGAAAAGGCTGACCAATCTCTCAGAGGAGAAGGACCTTGAGCCTCTTTCTCAATGAGCTTTTATTGAGTTAAGTTTGCATAGATATACATAGCATGCATGTAAAGTTTACAGATAACATTTCTGGGATCACGGGGGTCCTTTTGAGTTGGGGTCTGGTAAACAGGGTGATGCCAATTGGCCATAAAACCTTGGGAAACAAACTCATTTTGTGTTCAGACCCTTAATATTTAAATTGAGGGCATTCTTAGCAAAGCAGGTTTCACAGGATTTTATGTATTCTTTCTCAGGCCTGATTGCACCCTGCCCCGGAACCTCCCATTCCTGCACAGGACTGCACCCCTCTTTGGCATTGTTTCAGGCCTGAATCAGGTGGGGGAAGCAAGGCAGCCAAGAGATTAGGAGACTTTTTACAGATCAAATGAGGACTCAGGCTATGACAAAGCTGAGGGGTGTGGGTCTTTTGTCCTTCCTCCATAATCCCCTAAATCCTTCCCTGATTGCCCCTTCATGACTGTGCCTGTCTTAGGTTGTTTCTTCCTTGAGGAATCTTACCCATCATTGATTATCCAGCCAAGCAGGGTGAAGTAAAGGGGGCAGAGGCGGTGCCCCCTGCCGGGAGGATAAGTTTTGTCTCCTCGGTGGCTTATGGTCCCAAGGGCCCCTTCCTGTGGGGCCTTTTTGCCTGTTAGTGAGGTCACAGCTCCTGAAACCAGGCAGGACGGTTCCCAGCAGGGGGGTAAGTTTGTTGTTAATTGATTTTACAGAGAGAGAGAGAGAGAAACATTGCTTTGTTGTTCCACTTATATGTGTATTCACTGGTTGTATGTATCCTGAACAGAGATTGAACCCACAACCTTGGCACATCGGGTGGATGTGTTAACCAACTCAGCTATCCAGCCAGGGCTCAGATTCTTCTAGATCAGCGACTTTTACCTTTTTTGTGTGTCTTGGCACACATAAACTAATTACTAAAATTCTGCAGCATACCAAAAAATATAATTTTTCCCAATTTGAAAAAAAAGAAAGGGTATAATTTTGATTCATTCATGGACAGCTATTGTTGTGTTGTGTTGGCTGTTGTCCTTTTTTTATTTTGACAATCTAAGGGAAAAGAGGTCAGTTATTGCATGTTTTAAAAATTCTTGCAGCATACCAATCAAAAATCATTGCTAGATAGGTTAAGGGGATGGGGACGGAAGTTTCTCCTGAGCCCACAGGGTGTCAGTTACTTTAGCTCAGAATTTGCATATAATGGAGACATATCTTGGGGTGGCTCATTCTGAACCCTCACACACATGTGGCTCCATGTAGTTAAGTCTGATGCAAGGTATATAGCAAGACCATCATAGAATGGTTTGGGGCTGCCATTGCTAATGGGAACCATGGAAAATTTCTGGTAATACTGGATCCTGTTTGATTGCTAAGTATACTCTTAGAGGTGGATGTTCTCTTCCAAGTTTTGTGATTAAGTCCTAAACTAAAGGCAAATAGATGTGCTATCCTGATATCTGGTAAAACCAGGATACCCTCAATCGGCCCTTTTGCAAGTTTCTCTCCACCCTCTGCTCTCACAGATATAATCTTGTAGCCTCACAACTCTTGTTAACGGGAGCAGGCACAGTTCCTGCTGATGCCTTTGTGGTGGGTTTTAGTTCCCTACCAACCTACAGAAATACTTAAATAAGTTGGTCACGTCCTCCTACAGGAATTGGGACATGTTACCCTCTCAGTCTCACAAAGACTGCCTCTGGTTGTTCAGTCTTTTCTGGAGTGCAGCCTTCATGTGGCCTTGTGTGCTGTGTGGTGCCCTCCTCTCCCAGGCTGCAAGTATGTGAGATTAATAAAGATGTTGATTGTATCTGTCCAGCATCAGATGCTCTGAGTGTGACCACACACCTAGTGTGGGAATCACACTCTTACCAGCATGAGGAGCTAATTGAAATACAAATGTGGGGGGGTGGGCATTGATTATAGTGTCATGGGCATGTAGCTATGGGGTCTGCAGATATGAGAGGTATGCATTATAAAGAGTGATGTGTGGTTGCACAGGTAGCAAGTCTGGTTGTCTAGGGCACTGCATTGAGAATACCATGGCATTGGCCATACCAGGGGGATTACCTGTGGATGGGGTACATCCTTCTGTGCTAGTCCCACAGCTTAAATACATTATTTGTCAATCTGCTTTTTGCTGCTGATGGCTTTACCCAGTTATCAATGGGCCCATGAAGAGACAGCAGCACCAGTAATACCATGGCCTGGCTTCTCTGCATTGGATTACTTAGGAGAAGGTCTACAGTAGATGTTGGGGTGGGAGGGATATATTTGGCTTCTCAGCAGAGGGGCTGTTTGTGATTTCATCTGTCACCATCATAGCAGGGCCATGTGACCTTTGAAGATGTGTTCATGTGCTTCTCCTGGGAGGAATGGAGGCTACTTGATGAGGCTCAGAGACACTTATACTGTGATGTGATGCTGGAGAACTTGGCACTTATAACCTCACTGGGTAAGATTCTCAGACTTTTTCTCATTACCTTAGCTACTCTCTGCCCTTTCCTTTGACCTAGAGACAAGTCTGTTTTTCCCACATAGGACCATGGACTCTACTTTTTCCCCGTTTCGCTGGGTAGGTATTATGATTAGTGGGGCTGAGGTTTGTGCACCGCCCTCTTCTTGAGCAGCTGCTCAAGACACCTCCCCTACAGTCTTATATGGAGGGTGTCAGGGGCAGAGGTTTTACAGTCACCCTAACAGATCCCACTTTGCTTGCCCTCACCCTGGCCAAGCACCTGATTACCCAGGTTCTGCTCCCTTCCTCTAGCTAACGTTTCCTCAGGCCTGCCTGTGCCAGAAAATGCCATTGCCTATGTGGGCCACAGGCTGTTCTTGCAAGACTCTCCTTTCAAATGCTCTGTGTAGTATTTAGTTTTCTTTCCTATGGGCTATCATGTGCTGGCTTGTTCTTGGCTAGTGCTGTCTGTCTTTTCCTAACTATTGCATTATCCAGGTCTCATATCCTTGGTCATCTAGGGAGTGTGTTAGAAAGTCTTCAGTTATCCCCTGGCTGAATAAGAGTCCAGGCTCAGCAAGATGGGCTCACAGGAAGCCTGGCCCTGAGGAGTGGCACCTGGGGGAGGGCATGATGTAAGTGCTGTGTTCATATCATACCAGATACCTGTTTTGTTGGACTAGTGTTTTAGTGCCAGGGCCTGTGGCCACACACTATTTCTGCACTTTCCTTGCTATTCTTGACACTTGCTAACCTGTCAATGCTATATATATACCTTGTGACTTCTACACCTACATCCAGCCCATGGCTAACTGTTACCTATCTGGACCCTACATCACACCCATTTTTCTCACTGCTTCTTCTGCAGTTGTCTTCAATATTGGCTTACATGATTTGTTTTATGAAGAGTGTACTCATTCTTAAACAGTGTCTGACCAACGGCAGCTGTTTTATAATTCTCTTTGGAGAACCAGGACACAACCTTTTCTATAGCACTCATGTCTCTAGCAAACAAGGTCCTGTTGAAGGTTGTTTGCCTTGGAACAAATTGTATGTCCTTTGTCACGTGAGGCCTCCTCCGTCCTATGATCTGTATAGACCAGTACTTCTGAACAGCCCCATCATCAACCTGAAACCAACTCTTGTTCCAGGTAATCCCATGGACTTGTTCCTGGGTTTGGTAGACACACACGTGCATATTAGCTGCCCCCTCCCACCAAAGTCAGCGTGCATTTCACCAGCATTTCTTGCTTTCAGGTTGTCGCCCTGAAGTGGAGTATCTGGAGGCTCCTTTTGAGCACAGTGTTTCTGCACAAAGAGTGTCACAGATCAGGACTCCCAATGCTGATCTGTCTCCCAAGAAAAGCCAGCCCTGTGAAAAGTTTGGCTTGATCTTAAGTGACATTTTGCATTTGGCTGAGCACCAAGGAACTCATGACAAGCAGCAACTGTACAGGTGTGATGTGTATGGGAGAAAATTACATGTCAGTGCATATCTTTATCAGAAGCACCACGTTGGAGAGAAACCCTTCAGAAGCCATGTGAACAGAGCTTTGTTTGTGAAGAGCTGCAAACTGAATGTGTCAGGGAAGACACTTATCTTCAGAGAGACTGGGAAGGACTTCATGGCCAGCTCTGAATTTCTTCAGCAACAGATCTTTTACACCAAGGAGAAGTCAAACAATGGAGCCAAGTGTGTGGCAGTTTTTCAGAAGAAAAAGGCTCAATTCTCAACTCTCAACAACTGGGAAGAACACATGAAATCCTTCAGCCACTATCACATGCTTGTTCAGCACCAGAGAGTCCTCACTAGAGAAAGTTGTTTTATGTCCCATGGATGTGGGAAATTGTTTAGCAAAAGTGGTAGCCTCATTAGACATCAGAATTTTCCCACCGGAGAAAAAGCTTTTGAGTCTGGGGAATGTGGAACATTATTTAACAAGTCCATGACATTGAACCCTGGAGAGGAAAAACCAGAGAAAGTCCTTATGCATGTACAGAGTGCAGGAAATCAATTTACCAGAAACTCCCACCTCATTGCACATAGGAGAGTTCACACTGGAGAAAGACCTTATGAGTGTGGTGAATGTGGGAAATCATTTAGGTACAAGTCCAACCTCACTGTACACCAAAGAATTCACACCAGAGTAAGGCCTTATGGGTATAGTGAATGTGGGAAATCCTTTAACCAAAAATCCAGGCTCACTTTCCACCAAAGAGTTCACACTGAAGAAAGCCCTCATCAGTACAATGAATGTGGAAAATCCTTCAAACAAAGCTCAAGTATCAGTTTCCATCGGAAAGTTCATACTGCACAAAGGCCTATTGAGTGCAGTGAATGTAGCAAATCTTTTAGCTGCAAATCTAACCTCATTAAACACCTCAGAGTTCACACTGGAGAAAAGCCTTATGAATGTAGGAAATGTGGAAAATCCTTTAGCCAAAGTTCAAGTCTCATTCAACACCAGAGAGTTCACACCAGAAAAAGGCCTTATGAGTGCAGTGAATGTGGGAAAACCTTTGCTGCAAACTCCAATTATATTAAACACAGGAGAATTCACACTAGTGAAAGGCCTTATGTGTGCAGTGAATGTGGAAAACTGTTTTGCCAAATCTCTGCCTTCCATTATCATCAGAGAGTGCACACTGGAGAAAGACCTTATAAGTGCATTGATTGTGAGAAATCCTTTGCTGCATACCTCAGCTTCACTAACCATAGGAGAGTTCACACTAGAGAAAGGCTTTGTAAGTGAAGCAAATGTGGGAAATTCTTGAGGCTAAACCTCTTTGTTCCTTCATCATCATTAGGTCACACTTGTTAGTGGCCTTATGAGTGTGGGGAATGTGAGAAATCCTTTAGTCAAAACTCAAGTCTAAGTACACATCAGAGTTCACACTGGAAAAAACCTTATGAGTGCAGTGACTGTGAGAAAGCCTTCAGCTTTATCTCATTGGAAATCACAAAGTTTACATAAGAAAAGCAGTTTAGATAGGGAATGTGTTAATTCTTTTTCAGTATAATGCTAAGGGAGATCCGTTTTGAAGGTGCCACCTGCCTATATTAAACCTCATACATTTGAACACCTGCATAAATAGGTATATGGGAACTGCATTGCACTTTAAAAAAAAAAAGATTTTATTTTTCAGAGAGAGAGGAAGGGAGGAAGAGGGAGAGAAACATCGATGTGTGAAAGAAACACTGACTGGCTGCCTCTGGCCCACAACCCAGGCATGTGCCCTGACTGGAATTGAACCAGTGACCCGTTGGTTCACAGGCCCGTGCTAAATTCATTGAGCCACACTAGCCAGGGCTGCATTGCACTTTAAATGCACAGTGCCATGGCCAGATTTATGTCACTGCCAGTTCTGTGCAAAAGCCTTTTCACCTCTGCCACTTGGCTGGTGCTCTCATCACTCACCCACCTCAGTGCATCCAGGGAAGGAAACCTTAGCATTCTCCCACACAGTGGAGCGATTTTTTAGAAGCCTGAGCGCTCATTTCTTCCTTTCTGGTAAGTTGGGCCATGGAACTGGTTTATTTTTGGGTCAGACACTCTGCTGGTGACTTGAAAAGAGGGATGACCCTTTACTGGAGTACCATTAGTCTCACGTGGCTATTATGGTGGAACTTTTTATCCTCTTGTCATGAACCTGAGAACAGCCTACCTTTAGTGTGCTGGTTTGTGTGACAATGAAGGAAGGCTTTATTGTTCAGACTCATTCAAGTTTGGAATTGTTTACTCTGTGGTGGTTTAAAAACAAGTGAGTTCTGCCCTGGCTAGTGTGGCTCAGTGGATTGAGTGCCAGCCTGCAAACTAAAGGATCACCGGTTTGATTACCATTCAGGGCACATACCTCAGTTGCGGGCCAGGTCCCCAGTAGGGGTTGTGCAAGAGGCAACCACACGTTGATATTTCTCTCCCTCTTGTTCTCCTTCCATCCCCTCTCTCTAAAAATAAATAAAATCTTTTTTTTTTAAAGGAAGAGAATGGAAGTTTCTGCAAGAGATAAATCTGTCAAAGAACGATTCCACTGCCTCCTTACTCTGCGGAAACCATATGTAAAAGTATTCAAATATTACTGATGTAGTTTCAGTCCTGGGTAGTCATGGGAGTACCCTTCTAGGTGCTGACCTAAGAAGGATCTTGGTGTGAGGAGGTCAGGTGGCCCACAGCCCCTGAGCTCTGCTGCCTTGAGGATGCACTGTAGCCTACTGAAAGAAACCACCCTGGGCACCTTGCTCTCAGCCAGTGGCTGAGCATGGTTTGGTACCAGAGCTGGATAACTAGTCATAGTTTATATTTCCAAAACATATATGTAATGGGTTGTCTCTTTTTAGCTATATAAGAGGATTTTCTTTTCTGCCTTTACAATTTCTTTTTTTAAAAGATTTTATTTACCTTCAGAGAGAGGGGAGGGGAGGGAGAAAGAAACAAAATCCATTGCCTCTCCCAGGCCCCCAACCAGGGACCTGGCCTGCAACCCAGGCATGTGCCCTGACTGGGAATGGAATTGGTGACCCTTTGGTTTACAGGGACCACACCAGTCAGGGCTGCCTTTGCAATTTCTTAACACATTGCCTGTGATATGCATTAAATTCTGGTTTAATGCTTGTTCATTAACTAAAGTTTTCTATCATGCTTAGTGAAATGGATCAGACATGAAGACAAATACCACATGATTTCAGTTATATGTGGAATTTAAAGAACAAACAAGTAAAATATAAACAGTCATAGATGAAACATGGTTACCAGATGGGAGGGGTGTTTAGGGTAGCTGGGTGAAAAAAGTGAAGGGATTAAGAAGTACAGGTTGCGAGTTTTGAAATAGACACCACAATGTAAAGTACAGCATAGGGAATATGGTCAATAATAATGTGATAACTGTGTACGGTGCCAGGTGGGTACTGGAAATATCACAGTTATCACTTCGGAAATTACCTAAATGTCTAGTCACTATGTTATATACCTTAAACTAATATGAAATACCCTATTGAATGTCAACTGTAATTGAAAAAAATTAAAAAGTGTTTTCTATCACTACTACCTCTGATGAGAGGGTTTCTGGGTTCCAAAATTTTATTTACCCAGCATTCACTGTCAAACACTGCCAGAAACAAACTTCAATCACCCATTTCATCAATATCTAGTGTACAGGATTATAGGGAAGGGTGATCAGTTCAACAGTCTTAGAGACTTAATAAGCCACTCTAGCATGTGCCAAATTCTAATGAAAAAATGACTCCGTAAATTCCACAAGCAGTAAGAATAAAAATGATAAAAACAGAACTTCAGCCCTGGCCTGTGTGGCTCAGTGGATTGAGTGCCCGCCTGTGAACCGAAGGGTCCATGTTTGATTTCCAGTTAGGGCACATGCTTGGGTTGCCTGCCAGGTAGTGGGGTGGGCGTGAGTGCGCATGGGAAGCAACCATACATTGATGTGTCTCTCCTTTTTCTCTGTCCCTTCCCCTCTAAAAATAAGTATTTTTTAAACAAAACCCAACATTATTAACGTACAAAGGTGGCTTAGCATTCAGTCTTGTAGAAAATTTTCAACAATAATATATTTTTTTAAGAAATAACAAGACAAAGGAAAAGTACCTTGAGCTTTTTTATTTTATTTTTTTCAATTACAGTTGAAATTTATTATTTCATATTAGTTTCAAATGTGCAGTGTAATGCCTGGACATTCATATAACTTACAAAGTTACTACCCCATAAGTCTAGCATCCACCAGACACCGTCATAGTTATCACAATATTATTGATTGTATTTCCCAAACTGCACTTTACATCCCCGTGAGAACTTTGAGTTTGTAGGGGCGGCAGATTGCGGGAAGACAAGTATTTGGTAACAACGCCGACCGTCTAAGTTTGTTCCGAACGGAGAACACCACACTAGGCGGCCTGCAGTGCGTAGAGAACTACATTACCCGGAAGAATCCGCGTAGAGAGGCCGCGTTAGCAGCCAATGAGGGGCTAAGTGAGGCATTTCTGGGGGGCGGGCCTAACGCGTCCAGGCGGGACTTCCGGCTTATTCAGTCAGGCGGCTATTCCCGCCGCACTCACTGACGGCGCCTGACCGCTGGGTTGATCCTGAGGTGACAGCACCGAGAAGGCGCGAGAGTCGCGGTTCCCTCAGCTTAGACGCGGGTCTCAATCTCGGTGATACCGTCTGGGTGACCCTCGCCTCGAACCTGGACGAGGACCACGGTGCGCGGGGCAGCCTCCTCACTCGCCGCTCCCGCCCCGCCCTCAGAATCCGATGGCGGCGGCTGGGCTTGGGCGCCCGGCTGAGGTGAGTGCGCGGCCCCCGGGCCTTCACCCCTCACCCCATCGAGCCCTGCAGCCTGGGTGCGGGACGTCGGTCACGCCTTGCAGCCCAGGCCCCGGCGGTACGGACCGTGAGGCGCTCCGGAGTGACACACGATGTGACGGGAGTGGGAGAGGGTGACGGGCTGAGGGTCCGCCGGGTAAAGACGCGCAGGGGCGGTTGAGCCGGGAGGATCCGGGACCCTGGGATCCTCCTGCCCGCGGGTAGCCGAGAGTGCGTGGCGGAGTGACAGCTGGAGTAGCAGGCTGGGCCTGTACTTTATTGTGAGGCAATAGAAGCCTCACAATAGACGGGGGTTGGGGCGGGGGTTCAAACGACCCCAAAGGCCATTCAAAGCAAGAAGAGACCGGATCAGGTGATGGGCACATTGAGGCACTGGGAGGTTGAATCCCTGTTCTAAGATCTCAGTGCCGGTTAACAGGACACTGAGCGCCGAGTACGGAGGTGAGACAGCCAGCGCGAGGTCACTGGGCTTCGGGGTCAGGAAGGGGGACCCAGGAAGGGAGCTCTGTGAACCCACCAAGGACCGATCTCTCTGAGGCATCCCTCTAGTACAGATTCCCGTGCCTGCGGAAGTGCTTTCGGAAGCACAGGAAGTAAAGGATGTTCCAGACCCTCAGTGGCCTTGAGCTCTACCTACTTACATTTTTCTCTGGATGGTTTTTTCTTAAGAGTCTTTTCTTTAAAATTATAGTTCACATAAAAGATTTTGTTAGTTTCAGGTGTGTACAACATAATGACTCAATATCTACCTGGAGCCTTTTGTTTTAATCCTCACCCAAGGATATGTTTATTGATTTTAGAGAGAACATGAATTGGTCGCTTCCCAAATGTGCCCCAGCTAGGGATCAAACCCACAATTTAGGTATGTGCCCTGACTGCAGATTGAAACCACAACCTTTTGGCATACTGTACTGTATGCCACCGACTGAGTCACCCTGCCAGAGCACTGCATAGAGTGTTAAGTGCCATTCCTCCTGTACTTTGGTCTGGAGATCTTGGAGAAACCTCAGTCCTAGAGTTGTAAGTCCTTGTCAGGCTTTATACAGACATGTTCCTGTAAGTGGCACCAATGTAAAAAGTGTGGAGGGTTATATCAGGCACTAGTACCAGGATGTGCAGGTGCTCACAGGTGTAACTCACCTGGGAGTGCTCAGGAAACCACAGCTCTGTCTTATTTTTTTTATGTGGGAACAAACAGCAGGGTTGCAGGAGTTGGTACTAGAATGGCTGCGTGAGAGTTGGATGTATATTCTGGAAGTAACTGGAGTTTTGGATTAGAGGCAGGAGGTGGTCTTTAAAGATCTTCCCAGCCTCCATCTGGCTGTACGGTGGCAGCAAACTGTGGGGGTGAGGCAGGAGAAAATAAGGTCAGGCTAGAGGCTACTACTGACTCCGGGTGAATATTAATGGACCAGAATGCTAGCTTAGCGAAAGTGGCTGGACTCTGGATGCATATTTGAAAAAGGGTCAACTAGATTTTCTAATGTAGAGGGAGAGGTGGTGAAACATAGGATTCAGTTGTGACCGCTGTGTTCAGGACTTGTAGGAATAGATGCTCCATCATCCAAGTTGGGGGAGATTATAATAGGAGAGGAATTCACTGAAGGTATCAAGAGCTCTGCTTTGGCCATGTTAAGAGGCTGAGGTGTTTCTGAGACCAAGTGGAGACATGACTTTCCAGCTAGTCTGGAAATCTGGGGAGGGTTCTCAATGGAAACATCCACAATGTGGATACTTTGTGGACTCAGGTGAGTAAGCTGTGTTCACACTTAAAAGGAATAATCTTCAGGTTATGAAGTCAAAGTTTTTAGGGGGGGCAGGTTGAGGAGGGTGGAGTCTGTGAACTAGGTCTCTTGCTTGAGTACCGGGTGGTAAATTTCAGGTGAGGCAGTGAAGTGGCCATGAAAGGAGGACATATTGAGGTCTGTATAGTCTGGCAGGTGACCAGGGCCTTTCAAGGGAATAATGGACATGAGATGGATACAGAGGCCTAGGAGTGATTGAATCAAGATGACATTTAGGCCAGAGCTAGTGTTTTTTCTCCATGCTCTTCACCAGGCAAGATTTTGTGGCAGTTTTGATGGGGCAGGGTGTTTTGTTCATCCTGAAGGATAAAGCCAGGGGCACATAGGGTCATCTGTGAGAGTCACTAGGCATGAAGTGGCCTTAGAATGAGGTTAGGTGAGCAGAGGAAATTTTTACTACTAACAGACAGCAAGTGCAGCACAGAAGTGGAAGAGGGTCATGGGTGTGTGTGTGAGATCCACACATGATTCTCTGTGGCTGAGTCTGAGGGCAAGGAACCAAGGCAAACAATGAAGCCTTTGGAAGCATTTGGAGTTGCCACCACTCATGGGAGCAATGGGAGGTCTGTAGTAGTATTGGATCCTGTTTGAATTTGCTGATCTTACCCTGGATGTTGACTTTAAATTGTAGTGTAAGACCTAACATGAAGTCCCAATGTTACGTGTTGCCTTGACATCTGGTGAAACCTGGAGGGCCTCAAATGGCCTGCGTGCAAGTTCCTTTCCCCAGTCTAGCCAAGCAATTCTTTTTAGTGAGGATACCAGACCCAGTTCCTTCTTTTCCCTTTGTATTAGGTTTTAGTTCTCTACCAGCCCATGGAGTTATTCATACCAACCAGTGGCATCATCCTGCTGGAACCCAGGGGCACCTCACCATCTCAATACTACAAAGCTTGCATTCTACATCCCTGGTTGTTCACTGTTTTCCATAGTACAACCCCATGACCCTAGCCAGTGTGGCAAAGTTGGTTGGAGTGTCATCCCATAACTAAAAAGTTGCAGGTTCAATTCCCAGTAAGGGCACATACCTAGGTTGCGATGTTCCATCCCCCATCCCAGTGCACATACAGTCCTCAGATGGCTGCTTATGGGAAGCAACCAATTGATGCATCTCTCTTGCATGGATGTTTCTCTCTCTCTTTCTCTCTCTAAAAAGCAATGAAAGAATATCCTCAAGTGAGGGTTAAAAACAACAACAACAAAAAAAGCCATAGTACAACCCCATGTAGCCCTGTGTGGTGTCCTCCCCTCCCAGGCTGTGAATGTATGTGATCGATTAAACTGCTGACCATCTCATCTCTCCAGTGTCAGGTATCATATGTTTGGTTTTTCCCATAACCCTAGGGCAGGATCCTATCCTCAGCAGTGTGGTGGAGGGGAGAGGTCATTAAATTATAGTAACACGTGGGGAGACTAGGGAAATGGCTATGGTATGGGTCAGTGAGATGGTGGTGTCAGTGGGCCTGTGGCTGTGCTGTCCAGAGGTGTGATAGATGTGCAGTCTAAAGACTTGTGTGCTCTTGGAGCAGAAGTATGTTTGATTGCCCCAGGGCCCTTGTATTGACACTTGCATGACCTTGGCCATCTCAGAGGAATTGCCTGGTGGGAGCTGGTGGAATCCTCTATACCAGGCTCACAGATATCTATTGGTTCACCTGCCTGTTGTTACTGATGGCTGGACTTCAAGACCAATGAGTTCCAAAAGTGTCCTTGCCACCAGGGCCTGGTTTTTCCACTGAGTTAAGGAGCTTGGGATGAGAATGGGCATGGGTCAAATAGAAGTGGGAAGAGATTGTAGGTCCTTAGAAAGGGGCTATTTTTGGTTTCATCTGTCCCCATTATGATAGGGCAGTGTGACCTTTGATGACGTGGCTGTGTACTTCTCCTGGGAGGAATGGGATCTCCTTGATGAGGCTCAGAGACGCCTGTACCAGGATGTGATGCTGGAGAACTTGGCACTTATAACCTCCCCGGGTAAGATCCTCACACCCACCTCTGTCTTCTGAGCTAGTCTCTGCCCTTTTGTTTTCCCCAGAGAGTTCTGTCTGTCTCACATAGGACCATGAGCACTGCTTTCTTTCACAGTTTCCTGGGTAGGTACTGTGATTGATTGGACTAAGGTGTGTACACTGCCCTTTTCTTGAATATTCCCAACATCTGCCTCCCCAAAAGTTTACCATGGAAGGTTCCGGGGTCAGTCATCTTGCAGTCACTATATAGATTCCACCTTGCTTGCCGTCGCCTTAGCCAAGCAGATTTGTTCAGATGCAGATCAACTCTCTACCCAAAGGTTGACTTCTTTCCTCTTGCTAACATTTTTTGATACCTACCTGTGCTAGGAATTATCGTCAGTTACATTGTCACTGCTTGTGTGGTTCATGCAGTGTTCTTGTAAGACCTTCCTCAGAAATTGTCTTTGTAGTATTTAGTTTTCTCTCCTGTGGCTGTCATGTGCTGAGTTCTTCGTTTCTGCTCACTTCTTTTACTTCCCTGAGTACTTGCATCATGTGGGTGCCATGTAGTTGCTCATCTTGGGAGTAGAATGGTGAGCCCTTGGTTGTTCTCAGGGTGGGTATGAGTCTACCTATAGAAAGATGGGCTCAGAGGGAGCCTGGTCCTGGGGAATGGCTTCCTGGCGAGAGGACATGATGTCAGGGTTGTGTTGAAACCATACCGTCCCCTATTCTGTTGGACTCTTATCTTAGTTCCCAAGCCGGTGGCTACATTTTATTTCAGCCTTTCCATTTCCATTCTTGACACTTTGCGCACTAATAATTCTTCCACATGTCACTTCTCCTCTTACAGCCTGTGGGCTCATCCTCACTCGTCTGACTCCACATCTCACTCTTTTTTCATGCTGCTCCATTGGCAGTGTTCTCCAACATTGCCTTTTTGCATATTATGTCGTGATGTGCACACATACTCTTAGGCAGTCATTGAACACCTGCTGCTCTGGTGCAGTTGGATATTTTTTAATTTTTTATCCATACCTGAGGACATTTTTTCATTACTTTTAGATGGGGGGCAGGGTGGGGAGAGAGAGAAAAAGAGAAATAATGATTGGTTGCCTCTCGTAGGCTCCCCGACTGGGGATTGAACCCACAGCCTAAGCATGTTCCCAGACAGGAATGGAGCCCATGACTGTTTGGTGTTCAGGATGATGCTTCAACCAACTGAGCCACATTGGCCAGGGCATGGATATTCTTTACCCTGGACACACCCTTCTGCACAGCACTCATGGGCCAGCTATAGATAAGATCCTGCTTAATGTTTTCAAACAAATAAATAGTAGCCCCTGCCTTCACCTTGTGATGTCTGCTTCCCCATTTGTGCTCTTCATAGCCTAGTACTTTTCTACTCAGCATTTAGGTGTTACCCACCAGCAGATAGGTCCTGCTAAAATTTGTTTACAGAGCAATGAGTTGTAGATCCTGTCTCTCCTCCCTGTGCTCTGTACTTGGTGGTGTCCTTCACTTCACGAGGCTTCCCATAGTCTGATTTATAGCCCAGTAATCTGATTTACTGCTAAGTAATCCTCCCCTGAACCCAGGTCCAAGCTCCTGCACACATTGCATGGACTCTCCTGATTGTTTCAAACACTCACTTGTGTCCAGGCTGCCCCTCCCGCCACAGTCAACATGCGCTTTACCAGTGTTTCTTTTCTTTTAGGTTGTTGGTATGGGGCAGAGGATGAGGCACCTGAGCAGAGTGTTTCTGTAGAAAGAGTGTCACAGGTCAGGATTCCCAAGGCAGGTCTGTCTTCCCAGAGGGCCCACCCATGTGACAAGTGTACCCCGGTGTTGAAAGACATTTTGCTGTCAGCCGAACATCAGGGAATGCATCATGGACAGAAGCTGTGCAGGCTGGGCCCGTGTGGGAAACAATTATATTTCAGTGCAAACCTCCCTCAGCACCAGATGCAAAACATTGGAGAGAAACCCTTCACAATCAATGTGAACAGAACCTCCATTGGGAATGACTGCAAATTTCACGTGTCTGGGAAGCTCTTTACCTGTGGGGAGATTGGGAAGGACTTCTTGGCCACTTCAGGATTTCTCCAGGTACAAACCACTAATACTGAAGAAAATTCAAACACTGGAACCAACTCTGTGGCAGCCTTTCCCAAGCAAAAAACTTACCCTCAAGAATGTATGAAAGCTTTGAGGTGCAAATACAAAGTTATTCATCACCAGAGAGTTCTCAGTAGAGAAAGATGTTACATATGCAGTGAATGTGGGAAATCCTTTAGCCAAAGCTACAGTCTCATTAGACATTGGAGAGTTCACACAGAAGAAAGGCCCTATGAGTGCAGGGAATGTGGGAAATCCTTTAGCAAAAGCTGTACTCTCAGTAACCATCAGAGAGTTCACACTGGAGAAAGGCCTTATTTATGTAGAGAATGTGGGAAAACCTTTACCCATAGCTCTAATCTCATGAAACACCAGAGAGTTCACACTGCAGAAAGGCCTTATGAGTGCAAGGAATGTGGGAAATTCTTTATCTACAGGTCCATTCTCTTAGAACACCAAAGAGTTCACACTGGAGAAAGGCCTTATGAATGCAGTGAATGTGGAAAGTCATTTAGCCAAAGATCCCACCTCAATAACCATGGGAGAATTCACACTGGGGAAAGGCCATATGAATGCTGTGATTGTGGGAAATCCTTTAGCCATAGCTCTAGCCTCATTAAACACCAGATAGTTCACAGTGGAGAAAGGCCGTATGAGTGTGGAGAATGTGGAAAATCCTTTTACCAAAATTCTGGCCTCATTCAACACCAGAGAGTTCACACTGGAGTCAGGCCTTATGAATGTGGAGAATGTGGAAAATTATTTAGTAACAAGTCCAACCTCAATAAACATTGGAGAGTTCACACTGGAGAAAGGCCTTATGAGTGCTGTGAATGTGGGAAATCTTTTAGCCAAAGCTCTAGTCTCATTCAACACCAGAAGGTACATACTAGATAATGGCCTTATGAGTGATGTTATGAATCAAATGTTTATGTGCCCCACAATTCGTTTTTTGAAATCCTATCCCCTAATGTGATAGTGTTAGGAGGTAAGGTTTTGGGAGGTACTTATGATGAAAATTGGTCATTAGGGTACAACCGTAATGAATTTAGGATTAATGTCCTTGTAAGAGTTGGGAGAAAGCTTGCTTCCTCTATCTGCTATGGGAGGACCCTTTGAGAAGATGGTCCATGAATGAGGATGCTGGTCGTTACTGGACACTGGACCTGACCACATGGGGACCATGATGTCAGATGTCCAGCCTTCGGAATTGTGAGAAGTAAATTTCCATTGTTTATAAGCACCCCAGTTTATTATATTTTATAGCAGCCCAAGCTAAGACAACTGTGCAGAATATGGGTAATCCTTTAGGGAAAGACACAGTCTCATAAAAATCAGAGAATTCACAGTGGAGTAAGGCCTTTTGGGGTTCAGTGAATGTCACAATCCCTTTAGCCAGTCATCTGTCTTCATTCCACACTTCAGAGTTTGCACTGCCAAAAAGCTCTAAAATAGCAGAGAATGTGATATTTCTTGGCTTAGGATAATTACACTGGAGGAGAACCTTTGTGAGGCAGTCGTTTACGTGGACTGAACTTCGTTCATCTGAATGTCCACAGTGGGGTGATTTCCCATATGTCCCAGCTACTTGGAAAATGTTTGGAAGCTGCATTGTGCTTTCTAACGTCCCCGGACTCCTGGCTGGATTTAAGTCACTGCCAATTTCTCTGGCAGAAGTAATTTCACCTCTGTCACCTGGCCAGTCCCCACAATGTACATCAGTCAACACCCCACATGCTTAGGGAAGCTGCTTTGTGTTCTCACATTGCTTGAAAGTGATGGGTAAATGGAATCCCCAGGGATGCTCATTTCCTCCTAACTTAGGGCATGGGTGTGACCCAGTGTTGGCCCAGAGTACCTGATCTGAGTTCTGGTGGTGTCTTGCAAATAATGACTACATGTCTTAGGAATATTGGTGTCACATGAGGCTTGCAATAAGTCTTTGCAGTTTCAAACTCACCAACCCAGGAGTTGTGTGCCACACTTTCTTTGGTTTATGCAATAATAAACAGACCTGTTGGTTTAATTACTTTTAAATTTGGTGTTCTTTTACTTTGTGGGGTGATTTCAAAGCAGAAACAAGGTCTGCCAGCATGAAGGGGTGAACAGATTTCATTGGATCCCAAGCTTTGTGGGTTTTTTTAAATTTTTATTGTTACTCAATTACAGTTGTATGCCTTTTCTCCCTATCCCTCCACTCCACGGCAGCCAAACCCACCTCCCTCCCCCGCCTCCACCCTCCCACTTGATTTTGTCCATGTGTCCATTATAGTAGTTCCTGTCCAAGCTTTTTGTTTTAAAGAAGTCAGTATAATTACAAATGAATGCGTGAATAAAGCTGTCCAATTTCCTCTTGTGTTATGATCCAAAGCCTTTGTTATGGCTGAGTTTTGTATTCCAATATTCCTATGTTAAAGTCCTCACCCTCAGCACTTCA
This sequence comes from Desmodus rotundus, assembly GCF_022682495.2. Lineage (NCBI taxonomy): Eukaryota > Metazoa > Chordata > Mammalia > Chiroptera > Phyllostomidae > Desmodus > Desmodus rotundus. The sequence goes on along the minus strand of NC_071398.1, from coordinate 52,137,587 downwards.
AAATGTGACTGTGTTTGGACATAGCATTTTAAAAGAGACACCAGTCAAACCTCGGTTCTCCAAAGTCTTCCATCTTGAACAGTTTGATTCTTCACCAAGTTCATGGGAAAAAATGTCTCAGTTGTCAAGCAAAACTTCGATTCTTGTCCTGACAGCCCTTTCATGCTGATCATGTATAATCAATCACGTGTTTCTCAGGCAACAGGCAAAGGAGAGAATGCACGAGTTTGAATATGATTCGGTTTTTGAGCAAATCGCTTTTCGAACTGCCTTCTGGAATGAATTAAGTTCAAGAACATAGGCTCCACTGTATTACATTAGAATGAAATCATTAGGGTAGACTTACGCAGTGTGAATGATGTCCTTAATAAAAGGGGTGAGGACACACATACCCACGGAAGGAAGACCGCCCTCTGCAAGCCAAGGAGAGAGGCCTCAGAGGAAACCAACCCTGTTGACACCTCAGATTTCTAGACTCCATATGGGTGGGAAAATTAATTTCTGTCGTCTAAGCCATCCAGTTAGTGATACTTTGTTATGCCTGTTCTAGATGACTAACACAGCCTCTTGGGATACATATCTTGGCTTTGTGGTCTGTATGCCAAGATTTATTTTTTATTTATTTATTTTTTTGTGGGGTCAGATCATCCTGAAGAGGAAGCAGTTGTAACAACCTCTAGGGCTTCTGGAAACACCATGGATGTTTTGTTTGTTCACACTTTACTCAATGCCAGGTAAAGTTGAATGGAGTCTTTCCCCAGATCATGCAAAAGAGCTGTGTTCCATGCTGTACAGAATTCACTTGTAATACTGCAGAGGCTGGGGGACCATAATTGGTAATCCAGAAGACTGGATTGATAGGGAGTGGAGGAGACTCAGCCAAATAGATGGGATGTGCTGCTTCTAAAAGTTCATCCACATATATTCCAGGGATGGCAGGAATTCTCCAGCCTTCTCACCCATATATCTTTTGCAACAGGTCATTGTCAGGTAAAACAATCTAAGGTTTTTGGAGTTCGTTCTCTTCCTGGGCTGTCCATCTTATCAATGCCATTGCTGTGCAGGCAGAAAAGCAAGGATAAAGAGAAGGGAGATCTCATGGTCCAGGGATGTGGCTTTTGTGATCCAGCCCAGCCTGTGTTCCTATTGACACAAGAAATAGCCTTTATTGCTAACCATCTGACACTGAGGTCCTGGCTAGGATGAGAGAAGAGTTTGTAGAGTCAATAAATAGTTACTGTCCTGGCTGAGTGGCTCAGTTGGTTGGAGTGTATAGTCCCATACACCAAAAGGTTGCAGGTTGGATCCTTGGTCAGGGCATGGATGGCAGGCAGCCTATAGATGTTTCTCTCTCTCTCTTTCTCTCTCTCTCCCTCCCTCCCTTCCCCTCTCCCTGTCTCCCTCTCCCTCTCTTATTCCCCCTCTCTCTCCCCCCACCCCCTTCATTTCTAGGATCAATAAACATATCCTCAAGTGAGGATTAGAAAATAACTACAGCCCTGGCTTGTATGGCTCAGTTGGGTGTTGTCCTGCTAACCCACAGATTTGATTCCTGGTCAGGGCAAATGCCTGGGTTGCAGGTTTGGTCCCCAGTTGCAAGAGGCAACTGATTAATGTTTCCTTCACACTTCGATGTTTCTTGAAGGTCCAAATTTTCCTTATCGATTTCCTGGACGATTTGCCCTTTGTTAAAAAGGGAATATTGACGTCTGTTGTGTTGCTGTCCATTTCTGTTTTGTACACACTGCCACTCTTCCTCTTATCACACCTTTTTATTCTCTGTATCCTTTCCCTGCTGAGGTTTCCACTGTTCTTCAAACTTAAGGGCCCAGTAATACACAGCAGTCACTTCAAGTGAAAAAGCATCTTAAAGATTCATTCCTAGGGAGGAACCAAGATGGCGACATAGGTAGACACACTGCGCCTCCTCGCACAACCAGAACTGACAGAGAATCAAACAGCAAGGGGGACCGACACCAAGGAAATAGAAAATAAACATTCATCCAGACTGGTAGGAGGGGCGGAGACGGGCACCGGGGTGGAGAGGATTCGAGTGGCTGTGGCGGGACTGAGACTGGCGGAGTGTGGGACAAATGGCGCAGGCAGTCCGAGCACTAGCAGACCCTGCGGCCCCACATTTGCACAGATAAACCCAGAGGGCCGGACTCAGAGTGGCGGAGAGTGGGGCAGGCAGAGTGGCGGGTAGCACCCTGCGGCACCACATTCGCCCACAAATAAACCGGACGAACGGCGGGCAGCGAAGCAGACTGCGCAACCCAGGGCTCCAGGTCGGGGAAATAAAGCCTCAAACCTCTGATTGAAAGCGCCCCTGGGGGTTGGGGCGGCAGCAGGAGAGACCCCCAGCCTCACAGGAGAGGTTGCTGGAGAGACCCACAGGGGCCTAGAGTGTGCACAGGCCCACCCACTCGGGAACCAGCACCAGAGTGGCCCAGTTTGATTGTGGGTATAGGAGTGAAAGATTGAAATCTGGAGGAGAGTGAGGTGGGCGCCATTGCTCCCACTCGGCCCCTCCCCCATGTACAGCATCACAGCGCAGAGACCAGCATTACCCCGCCCGGGTGAACACCTAAGGCTCCACCCCTTAAAGTAACAGACGCGCCAAGACAAACAAACAAACAAACAAAAATGGCCCAAATGACAGAACACTTCAAAGCTCCAGAAAAAATACAACTAAGCGAGGAAGAGATAGCCAACCTATCGGATGCACAGTTCAAAGCACTGGTCATCAATATGCTCACAGACTTGGTTGAATCTGTTCGAAAAACAGATGAAAAAACGAAGGCTATGCCAAGAGAAACAAAGGAAAATGTACAGGGAACCAATAGTGATGAGAAGGAAACTGGGACTCAAATCAATGGTGTGGACCAGAAGGAAGAAACAAACATCCAACCAGAAAAGAATGAAGAAACAAGAACTTGGACAAATGAGGAGAGGCTTAGGAACCTCCAGGACACCTTGAAACGTTCCAACATCCGAATTATAGGGGTGCCAGAAGGAGAAGAGGAAGAACAAAAAATTGAAAACTTATTTGAACAAATAATGGAGAACTTCCCCAATCTGGCAAAGGAAATAGACTTCCGGGAAGTCCAGGAAGCTCAGAGAGTCCCAAAGAAGCAGGACCCAAGGAGGAACACAACAAGGCACATCATAATTACATTACCTAAGATTAAACGCAAGGACCTACATCCAAGATTACTGTATCCAGCAAAGCTATCATTTAGAATGGAAGGGAAGATAAAGTGCTTCTCAGATAAGGTCAAGTTAAAGAAGCTCATCATCACCAAGCCCTTATTATATGAAATGTTAAAAGGAGTTACCTAGGAAAAAGAAGATCAAAAATAGGAACAGTAAAAGTGACAGCAAATTCACAGTTATTAACGGCCACACATAAAACAAAAATGAGAGCAAACTAGGCAAACAACTAGAACATGAGGGTTGTCAATAAGGGAGTGGGAGGGGGAGAGGGAGGTAAAGGTACAGAGAATAAGTAGCATAGATGATAGGTGGAAAATAGACAGGGGGAGGGTAAAAATAGTGTAGAAATGTAGAAGCCAAAGAACTTATAAGTATGACCCATGGACATGAACTATGGGGGGGGAATGTGGGAGGGAGGGGGGTGGGCAGGATGGAGTGGAGTGGGGGGGGAAATGGGACAACTGTAATGGCATAATCAAATATATTAAAAAAAAAAAGATTCATTCCTATTTGTGGCAGGTGGACATTGTGTTGGAATTTCCCCTTCCTATAAGGTCGACATGTACTTCTCTAGCATTTCTCTGCTTTCATGTTGCTGCTGTGGAACAGAGGATGTGGAGGCACCCACTGAACAGAACCTTTCTGTACAAGTGTCACAGGCAAAGAATCCCAAGACAGCTTTGTCTTCCCAGGAGAGCCACCCCTGTGAGAGTTGTTAGCCAGTCTTGAAAGACATTTTCAACTTGGTTGAGCAGCAAGAAAAACAACACAGCACAACACTGCTGAGGTGTGGAGCATGTGCAAAATGATTTCATTTCAGTGCAAAGTATCACCAGTACCAGGAGCAGAATATGGGACAGGAACTCTTCACAAGTAGTGTGGGCAAGGCCTTTTTTGTGAAGAGCTGCAGAATCCATGTGTCAGGCAAGCCCTTTACCTGTGGGGAGATTGAAAAGGACTTCCTAGCCAGCTTGGGACATCAGCAGCAACAGGACACTCAAATCAAGGAGGAGCCAAAAAAGGTACCCAGTTTACAATATCACACAGCAGAAAAAGTGATTATACTTCAGAAGAATGTAAGAAAGCTTTCAGATCCATGCTCCAGCTTGTTCAGGACCAGAGTGTTCACACTGAACAACAGTGTTTCGTGTGCAGTGAATATAGGAAAGCATTCAGGTATACTTTTATTTGTTACGCACCTGAGAGTCCACAGTCGAGAAAGACGTCATGTGTATGGTGAATGCAGAAAATCCAACTGAGGTGTCCAGCCTGTGGCCTGTGGGCCACATGCAGCCTAGGATGACTGTGAATGCTGCCCAACACAAAATAGTAAATTTATTTAAAACATTATGAGACTTTTTTTGTGATTATGTGTAACAATGTATTTAATCTGTGGCCCAAGATAATTCCTCTTCTTCCAATGTGGTCCAGAGACTCCAAAAGGTTGGACAACTCTGCAAGAAGCTCAACTCTCAAGGAACATCGAAGAATTCACACTTGGGAAACAGTATAAATGCAGCACATGTGGGAAATCCTTAAACCATAAATCAATTTTCATTTATTCCCAGAGAAGGTCCAAAAGAAACAGCTTTGTGTGCCATGAATGTGCGAAATGTTTTAGCCATAGTTCAGTATGCATTCAACTTTGGAGAGTTCAAACTGTACAAAGTCTTTACACGTGTAGTGACTGTGAAAACTTTTACCTCTAACTCTGCTCTTTGTGATCATCAAAGGTCTTAAACAGGAGAGACGCCCTTTGGATTCAGTGAATGTGGGACAGTTTTTAAGGGTAGGTCCCAATTAAATCAACACTAGAGAGTTCACACAGGAGAAAGACCTTATGACTGTAGTGAATGTGGGAAATTTTTTAAGGATAGATTCTAATTAAATCGACACTGGAGAATTCATACAGGAGAAAGGCCATATAGGTGTAGTGAGTGTGTGAAATCTTTTACCAATAGCTCTGCCTTCTACTATCACAAGAGCATTCACAGTGTAGGTGGGCCTTATGAGTACCATGAATGTTCAATATATTTACCTTAACTCCAAACCTCATTCTCATCAGTGAGTTTACACAGGAGAAGGGCCTTATGAGTGTAGTGATGTGGGAAATTCTTTAAGCAGAAGTCTCACCTCTCCAGACACCAGAGATTTCATAATAAAGAATGTCCATAGAATGTAGCAAAAAAGGGGAATCTTTTAGTTTTAGTTTTGGTGTTTATTATTGTCAGAGAATCCAAACAGGAGAAAGGCCTTACAAGTACAGTGAATGTGGGGGATTTTTAAAAAATTAATAACTTTTTAGACAAAGGGGAAGGGATGGGGAGAGGGAAACATTATCGTGTGCTTGCCTCCCATGTACCCCCTACTGGGCACTTGACCTGCAATGCGGGCATGTGCCCTGACTGGGAATCAAACCATTGACCCTTTGGTTTGCAGGCCTGTGCTCAATCCACTAAGCCACACCAGCCAGGGCTAAAAGTGGGAAATTTTTAACGGTAAAATGAACATTCACTTTATATCGGAGAGTTCACTGTAGAAAAGGGCACAGATGTGTGAGGAATGTGGAATTTTATTGTTTCATTTAAGGACACTGGTAATAGCTGTGGGAGCCATCTCTCTGAACTGATTCTCACATGTGAACATTCACAGTGGCGAGATTCCCCATAAGCTTTAGTTTTGGGGAAGGTGTGGCTATGTTGCATTTTCTAACCTGCCCAGGGTTCTTTCCAGGTTTATATCCCTGCCATTTTCTGTGGCCAAAGGCATTTGACTTCTATTACCTGGCAGTTCTGCATCAGTCATCGGTCATCATCCCAGTGAGCTCAGTGAAGTTAACTCCATTCTGCCATGTACTAGAGCAAATGTGAAGTAACCTGAACTTGGGGGCGGGGGCAGGGGTCATCGTTTTCTTCTCCTTCACTACCTTGGACCAGGACCTGCGTTGACATTGGCACGGAGAATCATGTGAGTTTGGTGGGCAGCTTTCAACATAGACTAACATTTCCAGGGTCATGTGGGTCTCATGTGATACTTGCGATGAGTTTTTCTAGCTTGGACGTCACAAACATGAGAACTGCCTGTTGCACATTGCTTTGGCTTGTACAAAAATGAAGGCCTTGCTATTTAAGACCTCTTTAATCTTGGGTGTTCTGTTACTGTGTGGGCTAGTGTGTAAACTGATAGTAGGTTCTGCAAACATGTAGGGGAGAACCACTTTTTTGTGGGTCTCTGTCCCTTCACAGGTATAGTATTAAGGCAGAAAAAGCTTGTCAATTTGAACAGATTTGTATTGCTGCCTTTTTGGAATTATATCTGGAATATTTGTGACAGTGACTAACAGAATCAATTTGTACACTAATTTTAGTACCTCCAGGTGTGTTAATCTCGTGTGTCTGAAGTTGTGGACAGAGAAAACAATCTAACGTTTTTGTGGATTCCTGTAGCCTCTCAATGATAAGAGGGCATATTTCACAGGCTGGATAAAAAGAAGAAAAGGGGATTTGTAGTCCGGAGTTGTGGCTCCTGTGACGCAGGCAGCATTCCTGCTGATTTGTGTGCATTTATCCCTGTGCTTGCTGCCACCGAAGGAAGACTGACTTCCCCAGAGCATATGAGGACAGAGATGTGGAATCAATACAGGGTTTCCTAACCTGTTTTCCAAAAAGAGTGGGTCATACTTTTTTTTTATTTTGAGCCAATTTTTAAAGTTTCGTTGAGGTATAACTTACATATACAAAACTGCATATATGTTTAAGATTTTGTTATTTTTAGAGAGAGGGACAAGGAGAGGGAGAGAAACATCAATGTGTGGTTGCCTCTCACACACTCCCTCCTGGGGACTTGGCCCGCAATCCAGGCATGTGCCCTGACTGGGAATCAAACCAGCAACCCGTTGGTTTACAGGCTGGCGCTCAATCCCCTGAGCCACACCAGCCAGGGCTGTATATATTTTTAAGTGTACAGTTTGATAAGTTTTGACACAGTGTGAACCTCCAAAGCCATCATCGTAGTCCTGATAATGTCCCTAACTGTCACGTTATATTTACCTCATTTTCAATTATTATCTTGCCCTTTCCACCTCTCCCAGTGACCATTGATTTACTTTACCTTACCATACCTTCTATGCATTTTCTTGAATTTATATGATTGCAATCATAAACTCTTTATTATATTGTTTTTTTCTGATTTCCCATATGCTTCATAATTGACTAATTAAGATTCATCAATGATATTATACAGTAGCTCATTTTTTTCCCTATGTAGTATTCTTATTTTGGGATATACCATTTTTAGTTTATCCATTCATCTTTTATGGGTGTTTAGGTTATTTCCAGATTTTGACTGTTGAAAATAAAGCTGTTATAAACATTTGTCTGAGTTCCTTAATATGGGTGTATATTTTCTTTTTGGCAAAAACTTAAGGGTGCAATATCTGAGTCTCAGGGCAGGTAAATGTTTAACTCAAAGAAACTGCAAGACTCTGATTTAAAATGATTGTTCCTTTTTGCATTCCCACCTGCAGTATGTGAAACTTCTGTTCCCCCACATCCCTGCCAACACTTGATATGGTCAGTCTTTTCATTTGAGCACTTTTCATATATAATCTATGTGAGTTCTGGCTATTTACCTTTTTTAAAAAAAATCCTCACCTGAGAATATTTTTCATTGCTTTTAGAGAGAGAGGAAGGGACAGAAAGAAACAGTGATGCGAGAGAGAGATATCAACCGATTGCCTCCATTCACACCCACACTGGGGATTGACAAAGGACCTAGGCATGTGCCCTGACCATATGGGTGGCGGTACTGAGGGACATTTTGCTGTGTGCAGTCATTGTTTCTAAATACTAGAAGGGCATTTTCTCAGATTTTCCTTAAAACTTTTTGTGTCACGCATAATGTCTCACCCACAAAAAACCATACATGTTTAAATTTTTGTCTGTATTAATACAAAGTTGAGGCGTCCAGTAACATAAGTTTAGCCTCAGTTTGTAGTATTTTCCCAAAGTGTAAATTCTCCCACCAAGAAAGGGACGTGCTCAGAAAAGGAGCTGAAAAACTCTCCTGGGGACCCCTGGTGTTTGGTGGAAAGCTAAACTCTACTTGTGCAAGAGGAGACTTTGCAAAGCCAGGCAGAGAACAGGGGGGGCTGCCAGCTGGCTGGAGATCGCGGAGACTCCACAGGCTGCAGACATGAGCATTGAGATATGCTAGATGTGAGGGTCCCTCCTGAACACCATGGGGGTGACAGAGGAGACCCCAAGTAGCCTTGTCATTGTAGCAACAAGGTGTCAGAACAGACATTTCCAAGTTGCCTTCGATCTTGCCAGGTAAGTTCTCAGCCTCTCAACTGTTGTCTCCTTCAAGTGATTTTTAACTTTTTCTTTCTGTAATTGTTGGTCTTCCACAGGTATTTACCTTCCATGCATTTCACCACTACTCTGGGTCACTTTTCCCGCCCTGATCCCAGGAAGATGCACTGGGCACTGGGGTTGCTGCTGGTCTTTTCTGGTCCTGGCGGGGCCTCTGAGAAGGATAGGCCCGGGCACAACCTTGTGGGTGGTCCTGTAGGCACCCTATGAGGGGTGGGGTCCACACCAGGCTCTCCCTGCTCCTGCATCCCCCAGGGGAGGATCTGGGGAGTCCTTTTTCTCTGTGGATGCAAGTACTTCAGGTCACGGTGCTGAGTATGATCTGTGGCCAAATCTTGGAGGAAACAGCAAGGAATGGGGCGAATCAGGTGGAGTGCAGGGTACAGGATGCAGGGAGACTACAGTGAGGAGCCACAGACCCACTGTGCCTGTGATGGGAGAGCCGGGGCACCCTGGGGGCTGAAGGGCACACCTAGTGGGAGTCACTCACCTGCTGAATTGATTTAGGAGGGACCCTCCTTGGTGAGTCCCACTTGTCCCTCTGGAGGCTCATCTCTCAGTGCTTGTTCCCAAGGCAAAGCCCTGCCCAGAGTTCCCTGTTGCTTTTGCCCTGGGAGGCCCTGAGGGATGCAGCTTAGTGCACTCAGTCCCCAGGATCCATGACCTGCCCAGCAGCTCCCGGCCCAATGCCACATGTGCAACCAGATAGTCTTCAATAAACGGGGTTGGGAAGACTGGACCCTATTTTACACCCTACATAAAACCCAACTCAAAATTCAGCTAGCTTACAGAAGGTAATACCAGATGAAAGCATGTCAAGAATTATTAGAAAATACATTAGAAGCATTATAAGTGGGTTATAAAACATGATTATCTTTTTAAAAAATACGATTCTCAACTTGGCTGGTGTGATTCAGTGGATTGAGTGCTGGCCAGTGAACCAAAGGGTCTCTGGTTTGTTTCTCAGTCTGTCACATACCTGAGTTGCGCGGCCAGGTCCCCAGTAGGGGGCGTGCGAGAGGCAGCCACACATTGATGTTTTTCCCTTCCCCTCTCTAAAATAAATATCAAAAAATCTTAAAAAAAATACGATTCTCTTCAATGAAGAAAAAAATATAAATCCACTCACATTAGAAAAAACTACTACACTGTGTAGAAATATACATCCTGAACTTGAAATTTATCAATAAAAACTAAAATGAGCCTGAATTTTAGTAATATCAGAAATCTTGGCTTTCCATGTGAGGAGCCACAGACCCACTTAGCAACTGAACATGGCTGTCATTAAATGCTTAACTGTCACACCTGGCATTCTAGCTGGTGCTATACATAGACAAAGGAGAATTAATTAGAATACCATTTACAGATGTATAATTTCTCTAAAATTATGATTATCCACCTAGAAAATTTTCAAAAAATAACATCATGAATATCTGGAGTATTTATGACAGTTCAAGTTAACCACACTTAAGATTAGTATTCAAAAATAGGTTACATTTCCACCAGTGAGAATCACAGGGCAAAAAGGAAATTAAAAAAAACAACTATTGTTTGCCTTATAACCAAACATTTTTTTTTTTATTGACACTGGGGATAAAATTAACAAAATGTTTGTGTGGTGGAGATTGCAAATTTTCTATTAACATTGTCTTCTACCCTTCCTGGGTCTATGCCTGCCCACTCATTCCTGTTTTCCTTGTGGCTTGGTCATGAGATTTATGTTGTGAACGGAATAGGAATAACATGATTGTGCCTACACCTGCCTGTCCTTGGGTCATAGGGTATTACTTAGACTGCTGTCCTCTAGTCTTTCAGCTGACAGGCATTGTATCGTAGAAGCTGCCTACCCCACTGGTCCGTCCTGCAGAACGTTAGCACCAACATGCCAGTCAAGTGAGCATGCTGTCTTGAACGTGTATTTTGTTTTTTAATCTTCACCCAAGGATATTTTATTATTGATTTAAGGGAGAGTAAAAGAAACATCAGTGTGAGAGAGAAACATTGATCCGTTGCCTCCTGTATATGCCCTGACTAGAGATTGAACCCACAATCTAGGTTTGTGCGCTGAATGGGAAAGGAACCCACAACATTTTAGTGTACAAGACGATGCTCCAACCAACTGAACCACCCAGCCAAGGTAAGAGTGGGTTCTTTATCCACAGTCAATCTTCTCCATCTCCTGCCACTTGAATGGCCAGAATCACCTCAAGGCAACATCTGCAAGATACAGAAAATTCTAATTATTGGTAAACAGAGCAAGTAATAATTGTCACTGAAACCAACGGGTTGAGGAATCTTGTCTAATGTTAACAACTAGTAGTTCTGCGTCATGATTTCGACAGAGCTTACTGTTGTCAAGGGTATTGATATATATGACCAGGAATTGGCCAAACACAGTATATAATTATTCATTTTTTGGCCCAGTTGGCTAGAATGTGGATCTGATGTAACCAGGTTGCGGGTTGGATCCCCAGTCAGGGCACATACAAGGAGCAACCAATGAATACATAAATAAGTGGAACAACAAATCAAAGTTTTCTCTCTTTCTCTTCCCCTTTCACTCTCTAAAATCAATCAATAATTTTTTTTTTTTTTTTAAAGATGCCCTGGCTGGTGTGGCTCAGTGGATTCAGTGCTGGCCTGTGAACCAAAGGGTTGCCGGTTCAATTCCTAGTCAGGGCACATGCCTGGGTTGTGGGCCAGTTTCCCAGTGGGAAGCACACGAGAGGCAACCACACATTGATGTTTCCTCTTTCTCCCTCCCTTCCCCTCTCTCTAAAAAAAATAAATAAAATATTTTTTAAAAAAGAAAGAAAGTAGGGGCAGGGTGCATGGTGGGGTGAAAATGGAGAAAACTGTACTTGAACAACAATTAAAAAAATATTAAAAAAAGAAAGTGCAGCCCTGGCGGGTGGGGCTCAGTGGATTGAGCGCCAGACTGTGAACCAAAGGGTCATTAGTTTGATTTCCAGTCAGGGCACATGCCTGGGTTGCAGGCCAGGTCCCCAGTAGGGGCACATGAGAGGCAACCACACATTGATGTTTCTCTCCCTCTCTCTCTCCCGCCCTTTCTCTATCTCTAAAAATAAATAAGATCTTTTAAAAAGAACAACTTGGTTTCCTTCCTCTGTGCTGTGATGTGCCGAGTTGTTATGGGTCAGGACTACCTGCTCCTGTGTTCTATCTTTCCTTCGTTATTTGCATCATCCAAGTCCCATATACTTACACATCTTGGGAGTGTTGAGGAGAGCCCTTGGTTTTTCATAGGATGAATATAAGCTCAGGTTCAGTAAAAGGGGCTCCAAGGGAGCATGGTCCTGAACAGTGGAACGTTGGGGAAGGGCATGACATCAGTCCTATATTCAAATGACATCAGAAACCTATTCTGTTTAACTAGTATTTAGTGCTAATGCCAATGGCCACCCCCTGTTTCTGCAGTTTCAGCTGTGGCAGGATCTGCTTGACTAAGGATGTGAGTTCACTCCGGGGCTGCTGGCAGATTCAGTGTGGATTGTAGGCGTGTGTCCCTCTTTGTTTGCCGGTCTGTCCCAATCAAGGCCACGCGGGTCTCACCACAGTTGTTTCCCACGTGACCCACATCTGTATGACTTCTGTTTGTTATGTGTTTCCTGGTGCTCAACCAAGTGCCAAATGACACTCGAGATCGAGCCACACATTTCATGATTGCATGTAAGTGCAGACCGACCGTCATCAATATCAGAAACAGTGCACTGGGGAGAAACCTTTAGAAGCCATGTGGACAGAGCCTTGCTTGTGACGAACTGCGTGTGCCATGTGTCAGGGAAGCCATCTATCTTCAGAGTGGTTGGGAAGAACTTCTTAGCCAGCTCTGAGTTCTTCCAGCAACTGGCAGCTCATACCAGGGGGAAGGCAAACAGCGGGCTTTGAGAGTGGGCCAGCCTTGCACAGGGGAAAATCTTACCATACTGGGGAGGACGCACAAACACTTTCAGCCACAAACACGTTTGTTCGGCACCAGAGAGTCCTCACTAGAGGAAGTTAGGTTATGTCCAATGGACGTGGGAAATCTTTTAGCAAAGGCCGCAGCCTCATGCGACATTAGAGTTTTCACACTGGAGAAAGGTTTTTTTTTTACTATAAGTAATTTTTTATTTTTCAGTTATAGTTGACATAGAATATTAAATTAGTTTTAGGTGTACATCCCAGTGATTAGACATTTATGTAACTTACTCAGTTATCACCCTGATCAGTCTTGTACTCTTCTGGCACCATACATAGTTATTACAACATTGTTGACTATATTCCCTCAGCTGTACTTTACACTCTGTGACTATTTTGTAACTACCCATTTGTACTTAAAAAAAAAGAAGATTTGATTGATTGGTTGATTTTTAGAGAGAGGGAAGAAGGGGGAGAAAGAGAGGGAGAGAAACATGGATGTGAGAGAGAAACATTGATTGGTTGCCTCTGGTACACACCCTAACCTGGGATGGAACCCACAACCCAGGCATGTTCCCCAACCAGGAATTGAACTGGCCACCTCCTGCTTTGCAGGACCACAGCCATCCAACTAAGGCACAACAGTCACAGCACAATTTGTAGTTCTTAATCCCTTCACCTTTCTCATCTATCCCCACAAACGCCCTTCCATCGAAAAGATGACAGGAACTGGTGAAGAGCTTTCTTTTGGGGTCTCAAACTTAGCATGCCTCAGAGTGGACAATATGATGGCAGAATACAGCTCTCCCTCCAGTTTTCCCTTAGTTTGCGTGGCTGCCCAGGGCCTCCAAGGAAAGTGCAGCGTTTTGTGGTTTATTTGCAGCCCGAATGGTATGGTACCTTGCGGCTCCAGAGTCAGTAGGTGGAGGGGGGCAGTTGTGATAACCTTAGGTGCTTCTCAGAACAATGTGCAATGTTCCCTTGTTACTAGGGATATTACATCGAACTCAGCACTGGTGAGGGAAATCTGCTCCCCAGGTCCTGCAGCGGAGCCCTGGGCCCTGATGTCCACAGCTCCACAGAGTAGTATCACAGCTGTTGTGATTATCTGGGCAGGGGAGTCATACTTGTTACAGAAACATGAGGTTTACCGTGGGGGGTAGGGGGGAAGGGGACAGGACTGACACAAACTTGTTGGCATGTGCCTCATGTAAAGGGGCATCCACAGTGTTCCAGTCACAATGGCTGTGAAGGATGAGCAGGGGACAAAAGTTCTCAGCACCTCCAGAACTGTATATCTTGTGTAGTGAGGTCACTGTGAGAGGAAAATTCTAAATGTGTTGTGGATATCTGGGCTGTTCACTTCAAGGCTATTGCAGTGCAGGGAACTTGAGGATAAAGAGGCCAGCTCTAAACTAGGCAAACAACTAGAACATGAGGGTTGTCAATAAGGGAGTGGGAGGGGGAGAGGGGGGTAAAGGTATAGAGAATAAGTAGCATAGATGATAGGTGGAAAATAGACAAGGGGAGGGTAAAAATAGTGTAGGAAATGTAGAAGCCAAAGAACTTATGAGTATGACCCCTGGACATGAACTATGGGGGGGGGGGAATGTGGGAGGGAGGGGGGTGGGCAGGATGGAGTGGAGTGGGAGGGAATGGGACAACTGTAATAGCATATCAATAAATATATTAAAAAAAAAAAAAAAAAAAAAGAGGCCAGCTCTGTGGCATTGTGAGCAAGCTACATTCCTGTTGAATCAGGTGCAGACTAATTCATTGCTCATCAATATTTGCTATCATTTAGGCAAGTGACCCCTTTAAGGGTGTGAGGAAAGAGATAGGGTCAATATAGATTTGCTAAACTGACTTTCCATAAAGAGCAGGAAATCCAGAATTTTATTTTGAATCATATTTCAGAGCTTTAATAAGGTATAAACAACTTCCAATATGTTGCTTATATTTAAAACGTGCAATTTCCTAAGTGTTAGCATTCGTATAAACCCATAAAACCACCATCACAGTCATGATAATGAACTTCCCCATTGCCCTCTTTCCCTGCCCTTGCTCAAGTACAGGTAAAAGTTTATCTACAAAATCACTGAAGTAGAAGAGAGCCAGCTGAGCTGCATGGGCTCAGGAGACAAGTTACAGAGACAAAAGAAGGGGCCTTGGAGCTTAGGAGAAAGAAAGGCAGAGAGAACACACTTAGGATTTAAAGAGGGGGAAAGGCTGGATTCTGCTCAAGGGAGAGAAGAGCCGCATCCCCCAACCCACCACACCATTGTCCTCTTTTTTACCGTGTTCTTTCTAATGATCTCTCTCTCTCTATTCTTGGCTATGTAGGCAACCATTGGTTTACAATCCATTTTCTAGACTTTTATTTTCTATTTTTTCATGTACTATGTATTGCTTTATTTTCGTCAGTAAGAGATAGCAAAACTTTTTTTTAAGATTCTTTTTTATTTTTTAGAGAAAAGGGAAGGGGAGGAGAAAGAGAGAAAGAAAAACTTTCATGTGCAAGAGAAACATCAGTCATTTAACCTCTCTTACGCCCTCAACTGGGGACCTGGTTTGCACCCCAGGCATGTGCCCTGACTGGGAAAGAATCTGTGACCTTGAGGTTTGCAGGGCAGCATTCAACCTACTGAGCCACTCCAGCCAGGGCAGAAGCAAAACTCTTTATTGGAGACACTCCAAAGACTTTACACATACACATACATACTCATACTCACATTCACACACTCGGAATGCCCAGTTAATGTCAGCTTCTGGGTGGGAGAATTAGGAATTTTTTTCTTTTTGCTTCTTCTTATTTTTCTGTAGTGATTGATTTTTTTTTTTCCTATGAGCAAAGGTTTTGGGTATCTCTGCGCTTCTTTCACTCTCCTTTTTAGTCAGTTACAGTTGAGAGTCTCCTTAGTTCTTCCTCCCTGGGTTTATGGTAATTGAATGTTTCATGTAGGAGAGGTGTGGCTCTCTGCATTATTGGCAAGTGAAGAGAGGGAGGCCTTTGATCGGGCTCCTAGTACTGGAACAGTGTTGAATATAGCATGCCCTCGATAAACTTAGTTCTGGAGGCTGGTAGTCTTAAGATCAAGGTGGAGTTCAATTCAGTTCCTGGTGAAAGCCTTCTTCCTCATTTGCAGAAGGCCCTCACTGTATGTCCACATGTGGCCCATTTTATAGACTTTTAAAATGATTTTCACAGAGTGTTTACATTTCTATGCTTCTGAGTAGCCTCATGTGGCTTAGTTGTTTAGAGATTCATCAATGATCCCTTTACGTATATCATTTTTTTATGTTGCTGAGAAGTATGATGTTCTGTAGATCGAGCATTATTTGTTTATTCCTTTGTTTGTTTATATATACTTGAGTTATTTCCAGTTTTTGACCATTCCAAATAAAATTGTTACAGATATTTGAAACCAGGTCTTCATATATGTTTATTTTACTTATTGTTACTGCACCAAACCAGGTCCAGTTAGTCTGTAGGTGACAGCCAAAAGACAATTCTGGGAAGATGTGTTTCAGAAGGAACTTCACTGCAAGTAGACAAGTAAGGACACACGGGCAGTCACTGCCCAAAGCAGTGTGTCTCCGAACAAAGGATCAGATTAGTCTTTTTAAAAAAATTGTATTTTTAGAAAGAAGGGAAAGGGAGGAGAAAGGGAGAGAAACATCAATGTGTGGTTGCTTCTCACGTGCCCCCTACTGGGGACCTGGCTAGCAACCAGGCATGTGCCCTGACTAGAAACCGAAGTGTCGACCCTTTGCTTCATGGTCTGGTGCTCAATCCACTAAGCCACACCATCCAGGGCAAGATTAGTCTTTTTCCAGGGAAATCGTGCATAAACATCAAGTTGAGCTTTGTCATCACACATATAGGTGAAGACATTCCTGCACATGCATAGTTAGACAACATACCTATCATGGAATGTTCAAAAATAGTGGAATATCTCCACCCTTGGAAGGAGATTTCAGTATTATAACGAAGGTATAATAAAGAAAAATAAATCATGAGGAGATTACTAGAGGGTCCTCCAAGCACCATTGGCCAGTCTGATGGGGTTTCTGCAGGATCACCCCCTTGGCCCTGCAAAACATGCTGGACTGCCTGCAAAACAGCTCTGGCAACGGTCAGTGGCAGGGATGGCATACGTATGGAAGGAAGTTTAATCAAGTCTCAAGCCTTTAGATTAAACTCTTAGCATATTATATGGTTATAAAAACCTTGTAAAATCTAGGATGATCTATCTGGGTTTACAGGTTAATCTAAGCAAATTTAGGAATTTTTATCCTTACCGGAGGACATCTTTTCATTGATTTTAGAGAGAGAGGGAGAGGGAGAGAAAAAGAGGAACGTCATTGGTTGCCTTTGTATGCTCCCCGACCGGGATCAAACCTGCAATCTAGGTATGTGTCGTGAAGGGGATCGAACTTGTAACATTTTGATTTGCAGGACGATGCTCCAGCCAACTAAGCCACACCAGCAAGGGCAACCACAGCAATTTTTTAGAACATGTAAACTTTGTATGCTCCCACAGAAGTCAAATTAGGATTTATCACAGTATCACTTACTTAAAATCTGTAATATTATTTCACTTGTTTCCAGTAATAGTCAATAAATTATTAAATAACAGTAAACGAGTGCTTGGGATTAGAGGTTAGGGACCATCAGACTTGAAAAAGTACAGGCCAGTTACCATAAACGTATACAAACAAGTATTTCTGGAAGGATACACAATAATTGATGACAACTGTATTACAGAGAATGGGTAATGGAATATGAGAATGAGGATATAGCCTTTATTGTACGTACACGCACAAAAACCCAAATTTTCTAAACAAAAAGAATAGGTTTTTGTAATACATATTAAAAAAAAAACTATATGCACTTTATTCACGTTCTCTCCCCACCTGCTCTCTTCCTCTCACCATTATTCAGCAACCCTCACGGTCTGGCCAAAGTGTGGACACCCTTCCTTGCGGCGCCTGGATCTCTGGGGACTACATTACCCAGAAAGCCTTGCGCAGAGACCCAAGTGATGAGCCAATGGAGGATCAGAATGAGGCATTCCTGTGCGTGCGCATCCCGCCAAGGCGGGACTTCCGGCCTCTTCTGGGTGGCGGTCATTTTGGCTCCGCAAGGGTCTTTTCATTCCGTCAGAGACTTGAGTGCGGTGGGTCCAGGACGACCTGCTGGAACCTAGAAGGCGTGAGAGTCGTGATCCCGGGCCGAATAGACGTGGGTGTGAGGCTCAGCAAGTCCGCCCGGGTGACCCCTGCCAGGGCTGGGAGAAGGACTGCGGTGTCCGGGGCCCGGTCCTCTTGCCGCTCCCGCCGCTCGCCTCGCTCACAGAGTGATGGCGGCGGCCGAGCTGAGGCGCCAAGCTGAAGTGAGTGCGCGTGTACCGGGCCCTCCTCCTCAGCCCATCTATCCCAGCAGCCCGGGTGCGGGGCGCCCGTCACGTCCTGCAGCCTAGGCCCCGGACCGTGAGGCGCTCGTGGGTGACATAATGTGACGAGG
Organism: Desmodus rotundus; assembly: GCF_022682495.2. Lineage (NCBI taxonomy): Eukaryota > Metazoa > Chordata > Mammalia > Chiroptera > Phyllostomidae > Desmodus > Desmodus rotundus. Next base: position 52,119,551 of record NC_071398.1, on the reverse strand, counting down.
GTGGGAGAGGGTGATGGGCTGAGGAGCCTCCGAGTGAAGACGTGCAGGGGCGGCTGAGCCGGGAGGATCCGGGACCCTGGGGTCCTCCTGAACGCCCTTGGGGAGCAGAGAGTGAGGAGTGACACCTGGACTGGCAGGGTTTGTGCCTCCATTCTAAGGGTCCTGCGGATTGTGAAAGGTTGAGGACAGAAGAGGGACATAGAGCTGTATTAGGACTTTTAATTTCTCCCATAAGCTGCCCAGAGAGAACGAGACTAGAATGGGGATGATGAGACACTGAGAGTTGAGCCCTTGTCCAAGGTCACAGAGCTGGTAAGAGGCAGCACTGAGGACAGACATTTGGCTGGAGGTCCACCAGACTCCAGGGCTGGGCCTGGATGCAGCTGAGACCTGCTTACCAGGAGCTGTAAGGGTGGTTGACCAGTTTTTTCACAGGTTCTAAAGGTTGAAAAACCAGTAATGTAAACTAGAGGAGGGCAGGGTATCCGTATCCCTCTGTAGTCCTTACACCACCCAAATGGTGTCTGGGATTGTGATGCTCAGAAACCTTCACCTGTTTCCCCAGCTGTGGGGTCTGAGACCTTTAGAGAGACCCTCAAACCTGCCTGCGATTGTGGTGTCTCCAGACTCTTCTCTTGGTATTTTACCAGCTCTTGGATGTGGGGAACCTTGGGATACCCCTAATGCCTATGTCCTGAATATAGGGTACAGGTAACATGAAGGTGCTGCCATTTCTTTATAACCAATGTAAATAGGTGTGGAAAAGTAACCCAGGACCAGAGAGCAGCATGTACAAATGCTTGGAGATGCCACTGAGCCGGGAATAGGTACAGCAGGACTCCATTCTTTTTGTTAAGAACAAAGAGCAGGGGGGCTGTTAGCTCGTCTATAATGTAGCTGCCTAAGAAGTTGGGCGTCTGTTATGGACATCAAGGGAAGTTTGGACAAGAGGAAAGAGTTCATTTCTCCTGGATCTAACAGGCTCCATCTGGCTGCATATGGAAAGCAGATTATAGGGTTAAAGGAGGGCTGCAGGGAACCCAAGTGGAGGCAACAGCTCTAATCCAGATGAAAATTGATGGCCAGGAGTGGTGGCTGTGGAGGTAGAAGAAGAGGTTGGATTCTGGGTCCATTTTTAAAGAAGGTGAGGGGGAAAAAAGGAAGAGTTAGGAACAACCCCAGTAAGTGATGGGAGCTCCATCAACTGGGCTGGGGAAGATGGTGGTAAGTTAATTTTTCCTTGCAAATGTGAGAAGTTTTGTTTGAGCCCTGTGAAAAGTCTGAGAAGTTTCAGAGGACAGTGAGGGGAGACATCAAGTGGGCAAATGGACACACAAGTCTAGAAGTCTGGGGAGGGGTCCAGGATGGAGACATGCAGAAGTGGTGTGGACCATGGTGGAGCTGTGGATCCGAATGTAAGAGGGGAATGCGATTCATGGTGGTAATGCTGATTAGTGTGTCAGGAGGAAGAGTGTGCATGCCGAAGGAGAGAAGTGATTGTGGGAAGGGTGTGCCAGAAGGTTGGGCAGGAGGCCAAGGCTTCCATGGGATGAATGGACATGAGTTGACTGGGGAGGCAGAGGAGTAACTGAGAGATGACATTAGAGGATAGTGCACCTGCTTATCCACTACTGCAGGATTTACCACAATTTTATGGTAAATTTTGGTGGGATCTGGGGAGTTTCTGTCTTGTTGGTTGATAAGATCTGGGGCAAAAATGTGGTCAGTGTGTCACTGTGCCTATAAAAGAGACCAGTGGGACTAGACTTTAGGGAAGGTTGGATGGAAATAGGCTTGTGACTGCTGCAGTGACATTAAGTGCAGTGCAGAAGTGGAAGGGGATTATTGTTATCTGAAATTCACACATGGTTCTGGGTGGCTACTAATTGAAGTAAAGATCAGAGACAGGCAGGAAGGACTGCAAAACCTCATTTGGGACTTTTCTTGGCTGTGGGATCCAGCAGAGTACTGGGGTTGTGCTGGATCCTGTTTGACTATGTCATATACCCTTTGATGCCATGGGCCATGTACATGGGTGAGTCTGGAGAGATGCCCTTGATGTGGAGCAGGAATGTGGCAGAGCTGAGGGAGTGAACCTGCAGTCTGAAAATGTGAGAGCAGTTTAGCTTACTGTATGATGTGTATATTGAGAAAAGCGTGACCCGAGTGCCCCATGTTTGGCTGTGTCTTGGAGGTACAATATGGGAAACCCCAGGTAAGTTGCTTGTCAGGAGGGATGAAGGCCAAGTTCAGAGAGTAGGTGGCATTTATCTGCCCCATTGGCTGTTGTTGCACAGTGTGAGAACAGTGATTAATGGGACTGCAAGCAGAGAGCATCACTGGCACCAGGGCCTCGTATCTCCTCTGAGGTGTGGAACCCTGGAGGAGGGTAAGCAATGGGAAAATGTGTGAGGAGTTGGGTAGTGGGTTTTCAGAGACTGTTCATGGTTTTATTTGTATTAATCCTGACAGGTTTGTGTGACCCTTGAGGATGTTGCCGTGTATTTCTCCAGGACAGAATGGCGCCTCCTTAATGAGGCTCAGAGACGCCTGTACCTCGATGTGATGCTGGAGAACTTTGCCCTTGTATCCTCACTGGGTAAGACCCTCACTCTCTCCTGGTGACCTTGACTAGGGTTTGCATTTCCCTGTGCCCTCTGTTCCCTAGAGTGTGCTCAATCCTCACATGTGGACTGTGGGCACTATTTGCTTTTCCAGTATTCTGGGTAGATCCTGGACTTGGCAGGGCTGGTTTGTTTGCACTGCCTCCTGTTCTCCCTGCGGCCCAAATACCTGTTCTTGGAACCCTCGCAGGGAAGGATTTGAGGCCAGTAGTCTTGCAGGGAGCCTAATGATTTCACCTTGTTTGCCCTCTCCCTGGTTGGGTTCATGTGTCCTGGTAGATGGCACTTAGGTGTCTCAGATTTTTCCTCCATTTTATTTGACATTTCCTTGTGCTTGCGTGTGCCAGCTATTACAGGCATTGTCATAGCTATTACGATTATCATGGACTACTTTTCAAGACTGTCCTATACGGTTCTATTTGTGGTATTTAGATCTTTTTTCCTTTTTCAGCTTTGAGGAGGTATAATTGACAAATAATATCGTACATATTTTAAATGTATAATGTTATGATTTACTGTACATACACATTTTGAAATGATTAGTACAATCAAATGAACACATCTATCACCTATATAGGGCTGGATAGTATTCATGGTTTCTTGGAATATACTCCCCCATGAATAACGGGACTGTTGTATTCACCTTTTTCATGTGTGAGATAACACTTAATATTTGGTCTCTTAGCAAGTTTCAAGTATATAATACAGCATTATTAAGTAACATCATGCTTTGCATTAGATTCTCAGAACTTATTTTTCTTTTTTACTCTTTAAAATAGATTTTATTTACCTATTTTAGAGAGAGGGAAGGGAGGGAGACAAAAAGGTGAGAGCCATTGACATGTGAGAGAAACATTCATCAGTTGGCTCCCCTTTGCATCTTGACCAGGGACTGAACCTGCAACCCAACCATGTGCCCTAACCAGGAATTCTTCACTTTGCCAGAGGATCCCCAACCAACTGAGCCACAGTTGGACCCCCAACTGCAGCCTGAGCCAGTCAGGGCTGTTATTTACTTTTCAATAAGTTTAAATCCTTGATGGGTACAGCATGGATTCTGGGTCCAATGGCCTTAGCAGGAAAGTTGCTTCAGAATTTAGCATGAACTATGCCATAGTTTCCATGAGCACGAGTTACCCTTTCCCCAGATTACTCTGGTTTTGTTTGTTTTTACCACCAGGAGTCACTGTGTTGTTCTTTGCTTTGTACACATAAGCACATTTTTTGCCTAGACAGAATTCAGTTTCATCTAGAGCATAAACACCTTCAATTAAAAAAAATAAACAAACACCTTCAATTTTAAGAAGAGCTGTGTGCTCCTTCTGGTTCTGGAGACCCTGTTTATATGTGGCAAAAATGGCCTTGGACCATAGCCTTCCAGATACATTTGTCGTTCTAGAAGTCCTGTTCCCAGCAGGCTCCACAGGATTCAGGATGGCGAAAAAGGAAAATGAGGCCACAGAACTTAATTTTTTTTAATTTATTTATTTTTAGAGAGAGGAGGAGGAAGGGAGAAAGAGAGGGAGTAAAACAGAGCTGGCCTACAAACCCAGGCCCAGCCACCTTTCGGTTCTCAGGCTGGAGCTCAACCTACTGAGCCACACCAGCCAGGGCTCAGAACATAATCTTGTAATGCAAGACCATTGCCCCATTTTCCCTAAACCCTAGCCCCTGGCATTCTTTTTCTTTCTTTGGTTGACTCTTTTTTTCTTTCTTTTTTTTAAGGTTCCCCATGTAACTCATTTTATATAATATTTGTCTTTCTCAGTCTGGCTTATTTCACTTTGCATTATGCCTTCCAGGTTCACTGATGTCACAGATTCATGATTTTCTTTGAATAATACTCCATTGTGTGTGTACACATACCAGAATTTCTTTATCCATTCTTCTGTGGATAAGATATTTTAGGTAATTTTTGTATTATGGCTGTTGTGAATAATGGTTCAATAAACACGGGAGTGCAAATATCTCTGAGATACTGATTTTGTTTCTTTTGGATATAGTATACAGAGAAGTGGGATTGTTGGACCATATTGTAGTTTTATTTTTTAATGTTTTGAAATTCAACTTCCATACTTTTGTCCTTAGTGGTGTATTGAGTTACATTTTAACAACAGTGTACAAAGACTTCCTTTTTTTAAAGATTTGATTTATTTACATTTAGAGAGGGGAAGTGAGGGAGAAAGAGAGGGAGAAAAACATCATTGCATGATTGCCTCTGGCATGACCCCCATTGGGGACCTGGCCCACAACCCAGGCATGTACTCTAGACTGGGAATCGAACCGGTAACCCTTTGGTTTGCAGGCTGGCACTCAGTCTGCTGAGCCACACCAGGTAGGGCAGCTTCCCTTCCTTCACATCCTGGTTAACACTGGTTATCTCTTGTCTTTTTAATAATAGCCATCCTAAGGGGTATGAGGTGGTGTGTCACTGTGGTTTGATTTTGCATTTACATGATTATTAGTGATGTTAAGCACCTTTTCATATATCTCTTGGCTATTTGTATGTCTTTGGATAAATGTGTATTTATATCCTTTGCCCATTTTTAATTGAATTGTTTTTTTGTTGTCAAGGTATATGAATTCTTTATATATTCTGGATATGAACCCCTTATCAGATATGGTGGGAGGGACCCCCCAGAACCGTTACTTTCTTCTGGTGGGTGGGCCCCTTGTAGTATATGCTTATTCCGCTAAGTGAGTGTTCTAGGAACCCATCTGTATCAGTGTACCAGCTGGCATTGTTGTGAGAGGCAGTGTTTGGCTTCAGTGAATTTTTTTTTGAAGATTTCTTTCAACACATTTGGTTTGCCTATTTCATGATGGTAATTTACAAGTGCACCTGCCCACATTGTGCTCAGTTTTCAGCAATTTTTTACCCAAAATGGCATGACATCCCCCCCCCCCCCTTTGCCCCACTCTCCCTATTCAGCAGTCTTACCCCTAGCAACTCTTTTTTTGTTGTCCTGGATGAAAAAAGTCTTCAAAGGGCGACGTTTTACTGATGTGGAAGAGGTGAAACAAAAAATGGCAGAGGCACTAAAACACATCAAAATGGACAAATTCAAAACCTGTCTTCAGCAGTGGAAAAAAGTCTTGATAGGTGTATTGCATCAAATGGAGGGTACTTTGAAGGTGACTGAAGTTTAAACATGTAGGAGTAAACAATTTTTTATAAATTATGGGGTTTTTTGGATCCCTCCTTGAATATCTTGCAAATATTTTATCATATTTTTGTAAAGGATTTTTTTTATTTATTTTTAGACAGAGGGGAAGGGAGGAAGAGAAAGAGGGAGAGAAACATCTGTGTGGTTGCTTCTTATGCGTTACCTACTGGGGACCTGCCTGGCAACCCAGGCAGGCATGTGTCCTAACTGGGAATGGAACTGGCAACGCTTTGGTTTATAGGAGACGCTCAATCTACTGAGCCACACTGGCCAGGCTATGCTATTTCTTAGGTTGCCTTTTTATTTCATTGATTGTGCCTCTTGCTGTGCACAAAATTTTTGGTTTGATACAGCCCACTGGTTTATTTTTGCTTTTGTTGTCTGTGCTGTTGGTTTCATATCTAAGAAATCATGGCCAACACCAATGTCAGGGAGCTTTTTTCTTATGTTTTCTTCTGAAATTTTAAAAATTTCAGGTTTTAAATTTTTTTTTTACATCCAAGTTACTTTTAATTTTTGTAAGGTAAGATAGGGGTTTAGTTTCTCTTTTTTTTTGTCATATGAGTATCCATTTTTCTCACTGTTTAGTTATTTTTTTAATTTTTATTGATTTGAGAGAGGGAGACATCAATTTGTTGTTCTATTTATGCATTCATCGGTTGAACCTTGTTGTATGTGCTGTGAGCCGGGATCAATCCCCCAGCCTTGGTGTATCAGGACATTGCTCTAACCAACTGAGCTACCTGGCCAGGGCTCATCACCATTTATTATTTATTTTATTTTTTAATCTTCACTTGATAGGTTTATTAATTTAGAAAGGGAGAAAGAGAGGCAGAGAGAAAGAAAGAGAGAAACAGAAGCAATGATGTGAGATAAAAACATCAGTTAGTTGCCTCTTGTATGCAGTCTGACTGGGTACTGAACCCACGGTCTAGGTATGTACCCTGACCCAGAGTCAAATATACAACCTTTTTTTTTTTTTTTTTTAAGATTTTATTTATTTATTTTAGAGAGAGGGGTAAGGAGGGAGAAAGAAAAACATCATTGTGAGAGAGAAACATCTGTTGACTGCCTCTGGTATGTACCCTGAGAGGAGCTGAACCTGCAGCCCAGGCACGCGCCCTGGCTGGAATCAAGTCGGCAGCCCTTTGCTTTGCTGGATGATGCCCAGCCAACTGAAGCATATCAGTCAGGACTGAACCCACAACCTTTTGGTGTATGGGACTATGCTTCAACCAACTGAGCCACCCGGCCAGGGCTTATCATCATTTTGAAGAGACTGTTGTTTCCCCATTTTGTGTTCGTGAGTCCCTAATCAAAGATTATTTGACCATATATTGTGGGTTTCTTTCTAGGCTTTCTGTTCTGTTCCACTTGTCTATTTTTATGCCAGTATCATAGTGTCTTGTTTGTGTATAGATTTGTAATATTTTGAAATAGGAAGTGTGCTTACAGCTTTTTTTTTTTTTTTTTTTTTAAGATTACTTTGGCTATTTGGGTTTTGTTGTTGTTGTTGTTGTTGTTGTTGTTGTTGTTGGTTCCATAACGATTTTAGGACTTTTTCCTCCTTTTTATTGAATTAATTGGCTTAACTGGTTAACAAAATTATGTAGGTTTAAGGTGCACAATTATACAACACAGTATCTGTGTGTACACTGTATTATATGTCCACCACCCCAAGTAAACAGGATTGTTTTTTCTGTATCTGTGAAAAATTTCATTGGAATTTTTATATGAATTGCACAGAATCTATATGTCACTTTGGGTAGACTACTCTGGGTAAAATGGACATTATAACAGTATTTATTCTTTCAATACAAGAACACTGTATATTTTTCTGTTTATTTGTGTCTTAGTTTCTTTCATCAGTATGTTATAATTTTTGGAATACAGATCTTTCACCTCCTAGGTTAATTTTATTCCTATGTTTTATTCTGTTTGATGCTATTTTAAATGGGATTGTTTTCTTAATTTTCTTTCAGATAGCTTATTATTAGTGTGTATGAAACAGTTTTTTTCTTTAAGATTTTATTTTATTTATTTATTTAGAGAGCAGAGGAAGGGAGGGATAAAGAAAGGGAGAGAAACAATGACGTGTGAGAAGCATTGATTGTTTGCCTCTCATATGCCCCTAACTGGGGACCCGACCTACAACCCAGGCATGTGCCCTGACCAGGAATTGAACCGGTGACTTTTTGGTTCACAGGCCAACATTCAATCCACTGAGCCACGCCAGCCAGGGCATATATTTAATTGATTTTTTTTTTAGAGACAGAGAGGAAGGGGTGGGTAGAGAGAGAGAGACAGAGACAGAGAAACATCAATTTGTTGATCCGCTTTTATGCATTCATTGGTTGCTTCTTTTATGTGTCCTGACTGGGCATTGAACCTGCAACCTTGGTATGTTGGGGCAACACTCTAACCAACTGAACTACCCAGCCGACGCAACTGAGTTTTGTCTATTGATTTTTTTTATCCTACAACTTTACTGAATTCGTTGATTAGTTCTAAAGATGTTTTGGTAGAGTCTTTACGGTTTTCTATACATGAGATGATTTCATCTGCAAACAGTTTTGCTTCTTTCTTTCTAATTTGGGTGCTCTTTATTTCTTGTTATCTTTATTTTGGCTAGGACTTTCAGTACTATGTTGAACAAAAGTGGAGAGCATGGGCATCCTTCTCTAGTTCCTGATATTAGAAGAAAACCTTTTAGCCTTTGATTGTTGAGTATGATGCTAGCTTTGGGTTAGCTTCTATACCTAATTTGTTGAGGGTTGTTTATCATGAAAGGATATTGAGTTTTGTCAACTGTGTCTCCTGAATGTGTTTATATGATTATGCTTTTGATCCTTCATTCTGTTAATCTGGTGTATACATTTATTCATTTACACATGTTGAACTACATCCCATGGATAAATTCTACTTGATTGTGGTGTATGACCCTTTAATGTGCAGTTAGATGTAGTTTGCAGATATTTTGTTGAGGATTTTTGCATCTGTATTCATCAAAGATATTGGCCTGTAAACTTCTTCCCTTATATTTTCCTTAAATGGCTTTGATACCAGAGTGATGCATCTCATAAAATGAGTTTAGAAGTGTCACCTCTTCAACTTTTTAGGATATTTGCAGGAGCATTGATATTAACTCTTTTTAAATACTTAGTAGCATTGCCAGTGATTCTTCTTAGTGCTGGGTTTTTGTTTGTTGGGAGATTTTTTTATTGCTGATTCAATTTTCTTACCATTATAGATCTATTTAGATTTCCTGTTTCTACATGATTCCATTTTGATGGTTTATATGTTAACAGGAAATTTTAATTTTTTAATTTTTTAAAGTATTTTTAATTAAGAATTATGCTATTACAGTTTTCCCAGTTTTTTCCCCCTTATCCCCCCTATGCCCTGCCCCCCAACCCTCCAGCATTCCCCGCCCCTTAGTTCACATCCATGGGTTGTACATATGAGTTCTTTGAGTTCTCTATTTCCTATACCATTTTTTATCTCTCCCTGTCTATTTTATGTCTACTAATTATGCTGCTTCTTCCCTGTACCTTTGCCCCCCTATACCTCTCTTCCCCCTCCCCACTGAAATCCCTCCATGTGATGTCCATTTCTCTGATTCTGTTCTAGTTGTTTGCTTAGTTTTTGTTTTCATTGTTTTTCTTTCTTTTTTATTTTTTAAATTCATTTGTTGATAGTTGTGAGTTTGTTGTCATTTTATTGTTCATATTTTTGATCTTCCTTTTCTTAGATAAGTCCCTTCATATAATAATGGCTTGGTGATGATGAACTCCTTTAACTTGACCTTATCGGGGAAGCACTTTATCTGCCCTTCCATTCTAAATGAAAACTTTGCTGGATAGAGTCATTTTGGATGTAGGTCCTTGCCTTTCATGACTTCAAATACTTCTTTCCAGCCCCTTCTTGGCTGCAAGGTTTCTTTTGAGAAATCTGCTGTGATAGCCTATGGACCCTTCTTTGTAGGTAACTCTCTCTTGCTGCTTTTAAGATTTTCTCTTTATCTTTAATCTTGGGTAAGTTAATGATGTTGTGCCTTGGTGTGTTCCTCTTTGGGTCCAACTTCTTTGGGACTCTCTGGGCTTCCTGGACTTCCTGGAAGTCTATTTCCTCACCAGATTGGGGAAGTTTTCCTTCCTTATTTGTTCAAATAAGTTTTCAGTTTCTTGCTCTTGTTCTTCTCCTTCTGGCATCCCTATAATTTGGATATTAGAACGTTTCAGGTTGTCCCAGAGGTAAGTCTCTTCACTTTTTTGAATTCTTGTTTCTTCATTCTGTTTTGGTTGGATGTTTATTTTTCCCTTTTGTTCCAAATTGTTAATTTGATTCCTGGTTTCCTTCCTGAATATTGGTTCCCTGGATATTTTGCTTTATCTCATTTTGGGTATCTTTCATTTGTTTTTTCATTTTTCAACCAAGCTCAGTCATTTCTGTGAACATTTTGATTACCAGGGCTTCACATTCTCCATCAGATAGGTTGGCCATCTCCTCATCACTTAGCTCTCTTTTTGAAGTTTTGCTGTGTTCTTTCATTTGGGCCATATTTTTTGTCTTGGTGCACCAGTCTGGTTGTTCTGGTTGATTTTTTTCTTTAATTCTTTCGTTGTCGGAGTTCCATGCAGTTTGATTTTCTGGTGCTTCTGTTTTGTTACTGATTTTAGATTGGTTGTTACCCTCCTTTTGGTTGTGCGAGGAAGCCAAGGGTTTCTGCCTATGCCTCTATCTTGGCCAGAACTCAGTTTCCAGGAAATTTTTAATTTCTTCCAGGTTATCCAACTTGCTAACATATTACTGTTTTTCGTAGTCTTTTCTGATAGATTATATTCCTGTACTATCAGTTGTAATATCTGCTTTCATTTCTGATTTTATTTGAGTTCTTTCTCTTAGGTTATCTAAAGGTTTGTCAATTTGATTATCTTCTTAAAATACCATCTCTTAGTTTCATTGGTCTTTTCTATTGTTTTTCCTGTCTCTCTTTCACTTATTTCTGCTTTGATTTTTGTTATTTACTTTCTTTTCCTAACTTTGACCTTAGTTTGTTTTTCCCTCATATCTTAAAGTATAAAGGTAAGTTGTTTGAGATGTTTCTTTTATATTAATGTATAATTTTATCACTATAAATTTTCTTCTTCCACTTTTGCAGCATTCTGTAAGCTATGTTTCCATTTTCATTTGTCAGAATACATATTTTTGATGTCTTTGATTCATTGATCATTCAAGAGTGTGTTGTTTAAATTTTACATATTTGTGGTTTTTCCATCATTATTCCTCCTAATGATTTTTACTTTCATTCCATTTTAGTTGGAAAAGATACTTGATATAATTTCAGTCTTCTTAAGTCTGTTAAGACTTGTTTTGTGATCTGATAGGTGATTTGTTATACCATATATTCCTTGTGCACTTGTGAAGAATGTGTACTCTGCTGCGTCTTCTATATGTGTTTGTTAGGTACATTTGGGGGTTTTTTACAAATTTTTATTTATTGATTTTAGAGAGGGGGCAGACAGAGACAGGTATCAATTTGTTCAACTTATTTATGCATTCATTGGTTGCTTCTTTAAAAAAAAAGATTTTATTTATTTATTTTTAGAGAGTGGGGAAGGGAGGGAGAAAGAGAGAGGGAAACATTGATGTGTGAGAGATACATCAATAGGTTGCTTCTTGCAAGTCCACAACTGGGGACCTAGCCCACAACCCAGGCATGTTCTTTGACTAAGAATCAAACCAGCGACCCTTTGGTTCGCAGGCTGGCACTCAATCCATTGAGCCACACCAGCCAGGGCCATTGGTTGCTTCTTGTATGTGTCTGAACTGGGGATTGCACCTGCAACCTTGGTGTATCAGGACAACCCTCAGAGTTACCCCGTCAGGGTTTGGTTCATTTGCGCTCTCTATTTTTTTTTTAACTTAAAAAAAAAAGATTTATTTACTTACTTTTAGAGAGGGGGGAAGAAAGAGAGAAAGAGAGGGTTGTCTCTCATGCAACCCCCAACTGGGGACCTGGCCTGCAACCTAAGCATGTGCCCTGACTGGGAATCGAACTGGTGACCCCTTGCTTCTCAGTCTGGTCTCAATCCACCAAGCCACACCAGCCAGGGCTATTTTTTTTTTAACTTTTATTAGTTTTTATTTTACTTTTTAAGGTTTTATTTCTTTATTTTTAGAAAGAGGGGAAGTGAGGGAGAGAGGGAAACATCAATGTGTGGTTATCTCTCACATACCCCCTAATGGGAACCTGGCCTGCAACCCAGACATGTGTCCTGACTGGGAATCAAACCAAGGGACCCTTTGGTTCCCAGGCCATTACTCAATCTACTAAGCCACACCAGCCAGGGCAGTATTTATTTTATGTTGAATATACTCCTTGACCATAAGCTTTTATTTCTTCGGTTTTGTTCTGTAATATCTTTTTCTTTTGTGAAACTTCTCTTCTGGTTTTGGAACAGTCTGTTATTTTTCAGTGAGGATCATCTCAGTGTGGTAGGTATGTGTAGGTTAATCTGCCCATGAGCTCTGTAAATTCTACACCACATCTTGGGAGCTTTGTTCACCTGACTGTGCTCAATGACCAGAGAATGTACCTCTAAACCTTTAAGTTCATCATTATCCCATGCATTTTTAAGCCTGTGCAGCAAAACTACAGCCTTCTTTTTGACCCACTAACCCTGTATCCAGCACCACTGTTTAGCCTGGACATGCCTACCTATTCCACACTGTAATGCTGGAAGGGTGCACGTTGCTTTTGCAAAGTGACATCCTTCAGATATTTGGTGGCTTTTTGAATATGCATACCCTTCTTGGTCTGGCAGTTTTGTGAATGTTCTTCAAGTGAACACAAACATTTGAACCTCTTGATTTGGATGATTTTGTGGGGTTTTCTGGGTCAGGTGAGTAGTGAACCATTTTCAGAAGTCACCTCTCATTGCTTTTGGGAAGAGCTCATTTGCTCTTACGTGAAGTTTAAGTTTGATATTCTTTTACTGATATTTTTGTTTCAGTGATCTGTCTGTTCTAGAAATTAGAATATTGAAGTCCCTTACATTTTTCATACTGCTGTCTATTTCTGTCTTTGCATTAGTTAGTTCTTACTTAGTATATTTAGGTGCTCCAATTATGGGTACATATGTACTACAACAGTTATATCCTCTTGATTATTTGGCTGCTTTATTATTATATTAGGAGGTTCTTTGCCTTTTGTGACAGTTTTTGACTTAAAGTCTTAATTTGTCTGACATATGCATAGTTACCTCAGTTCTTTTTTGGTTTTCATTTGAACATTTGTGATTGGGTTGCTCCTTGCTAATAAAGTCAATGTGTACTTCACCAGCATTTCTTTGCACTCAGGTTGCTGTTGTGGAGCAAAGGATGTGGAGGCACCATCTGAACAGACCATTTCTGTGGGAGTGTCACAGACCAGGACTCCAAAGGAATCTCCATCTTCCCAGAAGACCCATCCCTGTGAGATGTGTGGTTCAGTCTTAAGAGATATCTTCCACTTGACTGAAAACCAGGAAACACTACATAGCCTGAAACTGTTGAGATGTGGGTCATGTGCAAAACAATTTGATTTCAGTGCAAACTGTCAGCAGTACCAGGAGCATCGCACAGGAGAAAAACTCTTTATAAGTGATGTGAACAGAGCCTCATCTGCAAAGAGCTGCAATTTCCCTACGTCACAGAAGCCCATTACCTGTGAGGAGGTTGGGAAGGACTGCATGACCACCTCAGGACAACTCCAGCAACAGGCGACTCACACCAGGGAGAAGCCCAACAAAATCTCCAAAAATAGAGTGTCTTTTCAATGCATAAAAAGTAGTCGTACTTGGGAAGAACGCAAGAAAGCCTTTAGTCCCAAAAACACACTTGTTCAGGATTCCGGTGTGCACACTAAAAGACAGTGTTTTACATGCCATGAATGTGGAAAAACATTTAGGTACAAATCTTCATTTGTTATTCACCAGAGAGTCCACACCGATGACAAAATTCGTGTTTGTGAAGACTGTGGAAAATCCTTTAGGGGAAGTTTAACCTTCAATCAACACCGAAGAATTCATGCTGGGGCAAGGCAGCACAAGTGTGGCAAATGTGGGAAATCCTTTAACCAAAAATTTGTCCTCATTTATCCTCAGAGAAGTCACACTGGAGAAAGTTGTTATGTGTGTTGTGAGTGTGCGCCATCTTTCAGGCATAGCTCTATTCATATTCAACAACAGACAGTTTATACTGGAGAAATGAGTTTTGAGTGCACCGAATGTGGGAAATTCTTTAAACGAAAATCTGACCTCATTGAACATGGCAGAGTTCACACAGGAGAAAGGCCTTATGAGTGTGGTGAATGTGGGAAATCTTTTACTTCTAGCTCTGCTCTCCGTTATCATGAGAGAGTTCACACTGGAGAAAAACCCTATAAATGTAGTGAATGTGGGAAATCCTTTACCTCTAGCTCTGGCCTCCGTTACCATCAGAGAGTTCATACAGGAGAAAGGCCATATGAGTGTAGTGATTGTGGAAAATCTTTTACTCAAATAAATCACCTCATTATACACCGAAGAGTTCACACAGGAGAAAGACCTTATGAGTGCAGTGAATGTGGGAAATCCTTTAGCCATAAATCTTACCTCTCGCAACACCAGAGAGTTCACACTGGAGAAAGGCCTTTTGAGTGTAGTGAATGTGGGAAATCTTTTACCTCTGGCTCTGCCCTCTGTTACCATCAGAGAGTTCACTCTGGAGAAAAACCCTATGAATGCACCGAATGTGGGAAATCTTTTACCAATGGACCAATACTCATTCGACATCGTAGAGTTCACACAGGAGAAAGGCCTTATGAATGCAGCGAATGTGGGAAATCGTTTACCCAAAGAAATCACCTCAATATACATCAGAGAGTTCACACAGGAGAGAGGCCTTATGAATGTCGTGAATGTGGAAAATGTTTTACTTCTGGCTCTGCCCTTCGTTATCATCAGAAAGTTCATATTGGAGAAAGGCCTTATGAGTGCAGTGAATGTGAGAAATCTTTTACCTCTAGTTCTGCCCTCCGTTGTCATCAGAGAGTTCACACAGGAGAAAGGCCTTTTGACTGCAGTGAATGTGGAAAATCTTTTAGGGATAGTTCCCAACTGAATCAACATCAGAGAGTTCACACTGGAGAAAAACCTTATGAATGTGCTGATTGTGGGAGATCCTTTAGCCAGAATTCATACCTCTCTAAACACAGGAGAGTTCACACAGGAGAAAGACCTTATGAGTGTAATGAATGTGGAAAATCTTTTACTTCTGTCTCTGCCCTTGGTTATCATCAGAGAGTTCACACAGGAGAAAGGCCTTACAAGTGCAGTGAATGTGAGAAATCTTTTACAAATAGCTCGATACTTATTAGACACCGGAGAGTTCACACAGGGGAAAGGCCCCATGAGTGCAGTGAATGTGGGAAATCCTTTACCCAAAGAATTCACCTCATTATTCACCAGAGAGTTCACACAGGAGAAAGGCCGTATGAATGCAATGAATGTGGGAAATCTTTTACTTCTCGTTCCACACTCCATTATCATCAGAGAGTTCACACGGGAGAAAGGCCTTATGATTGCAGTGAATGTGGCAAATCTTTTAGCAGAAAATCTAACCTTTCTCAGCACATGAGAGTTCACAATGGAGGAAGGCCTTAGATATGTATAAAATGTACAGGGATTTTTTGTTGTTGTTCAGTGTTAACTACATGGGAGGAAACTCTGAGGCCCTGTTTGTCTGAATTATACTCATGCATCCAAACATCAACAGAAGGAAGATTCCCCATAAGTTGTTATGTGGGAACCACGTGTATCTGTGTTGCACTTTCTAATTGAAACAGATCTCTTGCAGATTTATGTCACTCAAAACTTCTCTGGTTGAAGGTATTTTACCTGTATCACCTTGCAGGTCCCCACAGTTTTCATCAGTCACTGTCCTAATGTCCTCAGGGAAGCTAACTCTGTTTTCTCATTTGTTGGAGGAAATTAGGAGTAGCCTCAGCCCTTAGGATATCTGCATTTCCTTTACTCTGACTAGGTAGGGCATGGACCTGACCTACTGCTGACCACAGAAAACATCTGAGTTCAACTGGCAGCTTGAGAAGAACTTTTCCTAGGGGACCTGGTTTCCCTAGATAACTGTGATGAATATGTTTAGTGTTGGAAGTCACCAATGCATGAACTACCAGGTCCATGTCTCTGGTTTGTAAAATAACGAGTGTCTTATTTTTTAAGTGCCCTTTAATCTTGGGTGTTGTATTTTTGTGTGGGGTTTATAAGCAGATGTGGGCTCTACAAGCATGAAGAGGTGAACAACCTTTATGGGGGTCTCAAAATTTCTCTGCCTCAGACTGGGTGATACGGTGGCAGCAATTAGGTCACCATTTTTTACCAAATTTGTATTACTGCCCGCATCCTCCTAGGAAAGACTGCAGGGCTTCCTGGTCACATGAAGCCAGGATGCTATAAGTTTGGGGAGACTCAGAAATCACCTGAGGAAGGGCATGTGTGACAAACTCAAGTTCTTTGAGTAGCATGAATTTATACCTGGTTCACAGGGTGTGTCAGTACTTTTGAAAGGAATCACTTTCAAAGGTCTTAAAAGGAGCCATGTGCCCTGTTGTCTACAATACCATAGGTGGTAGTCACTTGATTGTAGGACAGTAGAAGTTATGGGAAGTTATGGTTGCTAGAGAATCACTATTCTAATAGGGATTGGAGGAGACTGCAGCCAACTAGATGGAATGTGCCTCTTGTAAACATGTATTGAGAAATGTGTTTGTGAAAAAGAGCAGGATCCTTACAAATCTGAGGATCTCCCAACTTGTTTATCTTCTGTGGCCGAAGTCATTTTCATTGAAAATAATCAAAAGATGTTGTGAATTTCTGTAGGGCCTCAGATGTTCACCTCAATACAGTTGGTGCCCAGGCAGGAAATCAAAGGTAAAGAAAAGGGGTATATGTAGTCCAGGAATCTGGCTTTCGTGACCCAGTCAGCATTCCTGGTTTGCTATATTCTGTCATTGCTCTGTGTACTGTCTCTAAGTCAAGACTGACCACTAGAGGGCACGAGCACATGAATATAGTTGCCAAACCTATTTTTTAAAAAGAGTTGGATACACAATTTTCTTTTTTATCTTGAGCAGTTTTTTAAAAGCTTTAGTATGGTATAATACACATGTACTAAATGATATATTTCCAGTATAGTATCTGATGAAGTTTGACCTATGTATTAAAATGAAACCATCACCACAGTCATAATACTGACCATATCTGTCACTGTGTATTTACTTCATACCTTTTTTTTTTAAGACTTTACTTATTTATTTTTAGAGAGGGGGGAGGGAGGGAACTAAAGAAGGAGAGAAACATCCATTGGTTGTCTTTCACACACACCTCCATGTGGGGATCTGGCCTGAAACCCAGGCATGTGCCCTGATTGGGAATCGAACTGGCGACCTTTCAGTTCCCAGGTCTGCGCTCAATCCACTGAGCCACACAAGCCAGGACCACTTCATATCTTTTAAAAATCTCTCTCCCTGCCCTTCACAGCTCTCCAAGTAACCTTTAGTTTACTTTTTATTTTAATGGGTAACTTTACATCATCTAGAATTTATATGATGTGGATCACAGTATTTTTTCTGCTTTAATTTGTGTTGCATAAATACTTGGAGATGTATTTAATGATGTATTAGTAGCACATCTTTTCTTTTGCTGAGAAATATTCTTTGAATGTATTACCATTAGTTTATCCATTTGTTTATGGACTTTAGGTTATTTCTCGTTTTTGACTATTGAAAATCAAGCTGGGACAGACATTTCTGTAGAATTCCTTACATAGATATATGTTTCCTTTACCTTTGTCAATAACTCAGTGCACAGTCAGTTTGAGTCATAGGGGGTAGATAAATGTTTAACTTAAGTTAGCAAGTTGTGATCTAAACTGATTTTACCTTTTTGCATTCTCCCAGCAGTGTATGAAGGGTCCAATACCTTCACGTCCTAGAGAATATTTGGTTTGGCCAATTGTTCTTTATGTCGTCAACCCTTTTAAAACTTTGTCATGCTACCTCACTGGTTACATTTCCCTAAGGATTTATGGTGAGCCGTGTTTCAGATGTATATTTGCTATCTGTGTATGTTTGGTAAAATGTCTGATTATATGTTCAACCTAATCTGCTATGAATTTTGGCAATTTTCTTTAGCAAAAGGACAGTGAAACAAGAAAGATGCATGTTGGAATTTCATTCGTTTTGTGCCTTTTTCTATATAGAATAATTGTTTTTATATTGGAATAATGTATTCTAATATTTAAAAAAATTTTGTCCTCTGCACAAATTAATGAACACTTTTAACGTGCTCTGATAACAATTTTTCTGTTATTTACAGAAGTTGAGACATTTAATAATACAATAAGCCCTTGCTTTGTAGTGTTCTCCCATTTTTCTGGTCTGCTTTCATGGTGGTTTATAAGTTGGAACAGGATGCTCAGGGGGACCAGATGACATGCAGATGGAGTCCCAAAGCCCACTGCACGGGGAAATAGGAGGGTGGTGATCTGTCCCCATATGCCCTGGTCAGGAGCCTGGGTTTGAATCCCAGAGCCTCAAATATCATTGGGAGTCACAGGGAAGTGATTCCCCCTCTACTCCCAGCCTGTTTTTTCTTCAGTATAAAATGGGTATGTCTCCATACCTGAGTTATTAGAGGAGGTCAAGAGCTAAAGTTTCCATTTGCAGTGCAGAAGCTGCGCCTGCAGCCTGCCTGGGCTTGGCAACTCCAGCCTCTGACTGCAGACATATTCCCAGGCCAGGCACCCCTCATTCCCTCCAGTGCCTACAAGGCCCTGTTGTTTTGGGTGCCTTTGAGAAAGAAACGGCTTTTCACAACTTGCTGATTCACCTCTAGGGAGTCAGGTGCTGCTGGGCACAGAGGTATCACTGTGGGGTCTTTCCCCAGGAAACTCCAGGTGACTTGCTAGAGCTCCTTCAGTCACAATTGGCTTAATGTGACATGCAGGTGATGATAACTCTTACTTTGGTTTTTGAAGATCAGTAGAAGTAACAAATTCAGTACTTGTCATTGCCAGGATTCCAGGGTTAGCTTATTGGGCAGTTTCTCTTTTAATTTTTGGAACCACCTGAAAAGTGAAACTAATACTGAATTGCTGAGAAAATTCAGCATTAGAGAAATATAGAAGGTCCTCTAAGTTTACACAGCAGACAAGTGTCAGTTCCTACCTGGGATTCTGGCTCCAGAACTAGGCACAATCTCTACCACTGCTTGTGAAGCCTTCTGTGGGACAGGTACACTGCTGCTGCCTCCACCGTTTGCATTGTTCCTATTATCATGATTTTTCCACCATTCCTCTGACATCCCAGTGCATTACCATCTGATCTGAAGTCCTCTCAGGAATGTCATTGTTTGTGTTATCTCCAGTGGTCTCTTCAGGGGAGTCTTCTTTGAGTCTGAGTTGCAATTTGCCTCCGTTTTGAGACCAACACAGAGTTCTGCCCTCTGGAGACCTCAGTGATTAGAGCCTGCATCTCTCTTCCCCTCACTTTTTGGTGACAGGCTTGGATCCCATCCACTGGTGACTGTGGTACCTCAGTTTGACTCTTTGAGATGTTCTGGTACATGATACTGACATTGACCCTGCAGGAGTGTGGTCAGCTGGACATGAACCCTGGCACCCAGTATTCAGAAATGATATTTGAGACCTGTAAGATCCTGGTCTTGTGTCCTGTAGTCTGTGTTCTTTGTGGCTGGATGAGACAGTGGCACCCGCCATGTGTTTACTACAGGCTTGACCATGTTCTGGACTCACATTCTCCTTTCCAGTCTCCCTGTGCTTGCTACACTCTGACCACCGCTGAAATCCTCATGCCAGATTCCCCAAGATGGGAGCCAGTTGGGCAGACTGTTGGGTCGATGTGACCACAGCACAGTTAGCAGTAGTGGGTGATGGATGTGTCAACGTAAGAAATGTCCAAACCTGTAAGAATTTATTACGAGTTTATTTGAGTCAAATGATGACAACTGCTGGGAAGTAAAACCTCAACAGATTGAGAAAATGCTCCAGAGAATGGCAGTTCTGTACGCTGCTTTATACATTGCCATCAAAAGAGAGGTTACCTGATACCCACTGGTGATAGAATAGCCAGGTGGGAGGAACTCCTGTAATTGGATAAAAAGTAAAATGAAAGAAACACTTTTTTAAAGCGGGTGGGTACAGGATAATTAGCAGTCAACAATTAATGAGATATGTGGTCTCCACTATCTGCACTTTGAACAGTCTGGAAAAAGGAAGTTGTTCTGGCCTTCCAAAGGTATGTTATCATAGATGGAGACAATACACGCCCTGCCTGGTGTGGCTCAATGAATTGAGCGCCACCCTGCAAACCAAAGGGTTGCTGGTTTGATTCCTGGTCAGGGTACAAGCCTGAGTTCCTGGCAAGGTCCCCACTAGGAGGTGTGTGTGAGGGAACCACACATTGATGTTTCTCTCCTCTTTCTCCCTTCTCCTTTGTCTAAAGATAAAATCTCTTTCAAAAAAGACAGTGCATATCTTACAGTGAAGATTGATTTTTGTCAGGGAAGATTGTAGCCTAAGACATGACTACCTGCCATAAACTGCTTTTAGTTAATATGTATCAATTTCAGACCATCCTTTGTGGTTACTTTAGGACTCTTGAGTTGTTAAGGCCACCATGCAGGCATCCCCTGAGCTTGGCAGGTTTAGTATGTGGCCCCTTCGTATTCACACTGTTCTAAAACAACAGGGTGAGTCAGGTCACATGTCTGAGAAGACATTTGTCATCAGTGCTCCCCAGGCATCTTCCTAAATAACACAGTAATGAGCCCTGCCACTGGATGAGAGAGTCAGAAATCTGTAGGATTTTACTCAGAATTGACATTTCTCTACTGTAATTTTCCTGTTTTTTTTTTACATATCTTTTTGTTTCACTATGAAGGAAAGGTGACCCTCAGTTTATTTATTTACTTTTATCCTCATCTGATGATATTTTTTTTCATTGCTTTTAGAGAGGAATGGAGAGAGAAACTGATGTAAGAGAGAAGCATCAACTGGGTGCCTCACATCAGCGCCAGACTGGGGATCATATGTGTCCAGACCCAGGGTTGGTTGCATGCACCCACCCCTGGATCTGGATTCAAACCCACAACCCTTCAGCTGAAGGAAGAGGCTCCAACCCACTGAATCACTCTGGCCAGAGCTGATACTCAGTTTTAAACCTTAAAATGTACAAGTTGCTTTGTTACAATAAAACTAGGTGTATTTAAAAGTTTTTTTTTCACTTAGGCCAATGTCCCTCATCTAAAGGTTTAAGCTACAGAGGAAGAGACCTCCATCGACTAACTAATAAATTATGAGTACAGAATTTCTCGGGGGGAAAATGAAACAGAATGAAGTGTTCCCCCAAATTGCCCCATCAAGTCAAGCCCTGCCACAACTATGGCAGTTATGAATAGGTAGCTAAAAAACAATGGTCTAGGAACTACCCTGACTATTCAATTTTGTTTCTCAGATCTAAAGTCATGCCACAAACTCCAGCACCTTCTTTTGTTCCCTAAGCCTCATAGTTGGGGCACAGAACCTTAGGCACTATCAGTGTTCTTCCGCAATGCAGAGCCTCAAAAATCTGTCTTTGCTTTTATTTTTAAAAATTATTTTATTATTGTGCAATTACAGTTGTCTGCATTTTCTCCCCACCCCACCCAAACCCACATTCCTCCCTTGCTTCCACCCTCCCTCTTGGTTTTGTCCATGTGTCCTTTAACCTAGTTCCTGAAAACCCTTCTCCCCGCTGTCCCCTTCCCCTCTGGCTATTGTTAGATTGTTCTTAACTTAGTGACTCTGGTTATATTTTGTTTGCTTTTTTCTTTTCTTAATTATGTTCCAGTTAAAGGTGAGATCATATGGTATTTGTCCCTCACTGCCTGGCTTATTTCACTTAGCATAATGCTCTCTAGTTCCATCCATGCTGTCGCAAAGGGTATGAGCTCCTTGTGTTAGCTTTTATCAATGTCCCTGGATTAAATTGTTTGACATCAGGAGACAAGAACTGAAACTCATTGTTAACAGAAACAAACCCAGGTAAATCTCCCAACTCCTTACTCCATCCCAACCACTCATTCCTGGTAGAGCCTGTATTTTGTCCAACGTGTACTGTATTTTCAATAAACTTGCTCTGCTTGCTTCTACATAATTGTCTTGTCTGTGGGTTCTTTCTCTTGAAGCAGACACACTGGAGGCCTAGCAGTGTGATCCATTTGTACAAATCCACTGACCCAAGCCAACCACCACTACAACTGTTACCGGGATTTTTTTTTTTTTAAGATTGTATTTATTTTTAGAGAGGGGAAAGGAGGAAGAAAAACATCAATGTGTGGTTGCCTTGAGCACCCCCCCCCCCCAGCCGCCCCGGGGACCTGGCCCACAACCCAGGCCTGTTCCCTGACTGGGAATCAGACCAGCCACCCTTTGGTTCTCAGGCAGGCATTCAGTCCACTGAGCCACACCAGCCAGGGAGGAATTTTTCATCCATATGTTTATCTATTGGACTTTATTGCGCCAGTTGCCCTTGAAGGTGTTTGGTTGAAGTAATTGGTTGGTGATCATTGGTAAAATCTATTCTATGTACTATTGAGACATGTCCATCTATTTAATTTTATCAGGACACCTGAATTTATTACACAGCAATCATTTATAAAGAAGAAAAGTTTTAAGTTATATTTGTTTACCCTAAAGTGTGCTCTGTACATCAAAGGGTGGAAGAGCCTGATAAACACACTTTTTTCAGGTCTTTCAAAACCTCTCTTGGGCAGAGACTCAACTTCCTAGCACTATTGGCCCTGGTACTGCCCTTTCTCCTGGCATCAGCTTTGAAGGGGCTGGACTCCAACCTGGGATTCTGGATCCTGAGCCAGGGATAATCCCCAGCACTGTTCGTGAAGCCCTCACTGAAGCAGCCACACTAAGAAACGGAGGCTCCGCTAAAAGTGCCGTGTGCATTGTTGCAATTATGATCCACTCCCCCCCGCCCTGCCATTTCTCTAGTATTGCAGAGCACTTATCATAGGCCCCCCAGTCTTAATGGGAATGCCATCAGCTGTCATCTATGATGGATATTCAAGGGGAATGTTAGCATCTGAACTGCAATTTGCCTGCTTGCTCTCTGAGCCCAGCATGAACTGTGATCCTTAGGAGACTGGTGATTTGGGCTGGGTCTCTGCTCCTTCACCCACCTTTCTGATGACAGGCTAAGATACCATCCACTGAGTTGTGAATTTGATACCTCACTTTGTCTCTTAGAGTGTTTTTGGGTCATGGTCTTGACAGTCTCCCTGCAGGATAGGGCACGGCTGGATATGAATTTGGGGACCTCATATTCAAAAGTGATGCTGTAGACTTCGGTATCATGATCTCACTGGATGAGTAGTCGCTGCTCTCCATGAGATGACCCCAGCCTCTGCCTTATTCTGTTCTCTAGGTTTAGAGTGGATTTATGGACAATGGTGCTCACCACGTCTTCCCTGCAGCCCTGACTATATTCTAAACCCACATCATTCTTTGCAGCCTCTCTCTGCCTGTGCCACAGCCGTTTGTTTGGAACATAGATTTTCTTGAATCCCAGGTTCCAGCACACTCTGGCCACGGACACCCTTACTCCAGATTCCAGTTAACACCGAGATACAAGTACATTTTTAAGAAAACGATGTACATAAAAATTAGCTCTGGCTGGGGTGGCTTAGTTGTTTGGAGTATTATTTTGTGCCCCAGAGTGTCACAGGTTTGATTTGCAGTAAGGCATACTTGTGTCAGGGTGCATGCAGGAGTCAGCTGATCAAAGTCTCTCCCTCACTCTAATCAATAAATATTTCAAAAAATAAGGAAAGTTAAATTGAGGCTATATTAAAGAGAACAATAAGCACAATATCAGTTAAGGTTTCCCAGCACAGAACTGCTGTCAGGTCAGTTTTAGGCACTGTTTAAACTTCACCCGAAGTCTAACATCGCCTCCATTTTTTATTTCTTGAGAATTTCGACCCGATTGATTATCTTGCTATTCATATTCTACGAAGTTTTATTGGCCTGGTTTTTTAAGTGTGTCTTGCTGTGACTAAATCCAGTAAAAGGTTTTAACACCCAAGTTCATCATAGACATGTAAGTAAAATATTGTTATGGAATCTATTTGTAATTCATGCACTGAAAATGTCAGAAATGTACATGGAACAATTGCTATAAAGACACTAAGGTTCACTCAAAAACTGAATAAAGTCTTCTTATTGTTCACTTCATGGGGAGTAAAGCTCTTTGAGTGAATATCAGGAGGCTAGGTGTGTTCACTCATAGATGAGAGCAAACATACTTGAGACGGG
The DNA here is from genome assembly GCF_022682495.2 of Desmodus rotundus. NCBI lineage: Eukaryota > Metazoa > Chordata > Mammalia > Chiroptera > Phyllostomidae > Desmodus > Desmodus rotundus. The sequence goes on along the minus strand of NC_071398.1, from coordinate 52,095,331 downwards.
TGGAGGAATCATGGAGGGGAGATATTGGGCAGCCCTAAAACAAGTGAATGGTGTGACACCCTACCTTTTACCTCCTCAGAATTTATCTGCTATCTCTTTATTTGTGTTCCAATCACAGAAATTATTAGTTTTTCTCCATTAACAACTCTTATGAAACTTACCTAGGCATAGTTTATTATTTTGTAAGTATATCTGGGAATGTAATTAGCCAGTTTACAGTTACTGGCATCCAAGAAGGTGTGGAAAATGGGCATCTGAACCTGAGAAAAAGGTTTTGGATTCAGAGAGTGGATCTTCTTGTCAGGGAACAATGATGAATTCACACGTTCTTTCCCACATGACATTTTTTACTGAATTTTCTCAGATATGGTCTATTCCAAACTTGTAAGAATATGACATGTATCTGGGAATACTGGTTATGCACCAATTTTATATTTACTGCCAGAAAGGGTGCGATGTTGGCATCCATGATTGTGTGGAAACTGGACACCTGAACCTGAGGCAAAGGTTTTGAATTTGAGATTTTATCATTTATCCTGGACATGATGATCATTCCTGCTGAAAATGCACTGACAATGTCTGCATGGGGACTGCAGAATATTACCAAAATGATGTAGGTCAAACTACAGAACGGTATTCCTGTTCATTAATGAAGTTATACAATAATAATTACTTATATGGCTAGGAAAGAAAAGACTATTAAGCCTGAGAACAAGTAAGACACAATGGATGGTAAACAAAGGGCACTACTCAGAATGAGAGATTTAACCTGAGCTATGTCTCCGCTGGAAACTTGCCTACCATAAAATTGTATGAAGTGTGAATCCATTTCATTCATGAGAACCTGAGGAAACAATAGGTGACAAAGACAGTAAGTTGCAAGCAGAAAAATTTAGAAGAATGTAAGGAATGACATGGCATCATTTACTGATTATTTCATCTGCTTCCTGGGCTCTTCTAGGTCTGTGGTACCTATCAGCGAGTAAATAAAGGTGTTTGCAAACTGGTTTCCTCAAAGCCTTTACTGATGGCTAGCCAGGCAGTCAAAAATACTACTTCATGTTATAGTAAGTTTTAAGGGAGAGGTGCTGTCGAAAAGTGAAAAAGGCGGCACACCAAATGACAAGTATGAGGTTTTCAGGATTTTAAGTGCGTGACCCTTCACCAGGAAGAGATGACACCTCTTATCATGTTCAAGATCTCTTTTCCAACAGGACTCGTCATTTTCCAGTACCTTCCTCGGGAGTCCATGTCCTTTCTCCTCTCTTGCAGGAGAAACCTCTTTCCATTGCCATTGAGTCTAGGAACCACAATACCCAGAAGGCAGTTCGAGGGCTGAGCCAATGAACGCTCAGAAAAGGCTTTTCTGTTGGGGCCAAACGCATGGGGGCGGGACTTCCGCCGCCCTGCTGGCGGGCATTTTGTCTTCTGTCAGCGTCGCTTCATCTGTCAGAGGGAGCCTAGCGCTGGGCCGCGGAAGCGGCGCGGTCACGAGAAGTTGGGGAGACCTGGTCGCCGCGTCACAAACGCGATTGTGAGGCTCCGCGACCCAGCCCGGGGTGACTCGCGCCAGGTCCGGGATGGGGACCGCGGCGCCCGGCGCCCCCTCCACGCTCGGCGTTTCTGCCTCGCTCCGCGCACGGAGTCCGGCTGCGGCGGCGTCGCTGAACCTCCTGGCTGAGGTGAGTGCGAGTCCCCGGGCCCTCCTTCTTCGTCCGCTTCAGCCCACCGAGCCCTGCAGTCCGAGAGCGGGCGCCCGTCTCGTCCTGCTGCCCAGGCCGCGGCGTTCGGGACTGGGAGCGCTCGTGGGCACAAACGGCGTGACGGGGTGGGCGAGGGTGACTGGCTGAGGGGCCTCCCTGTAACGGTGCGCGAATGCCGCTGTCTCTGAAGGACCCGCACACCTGGCCCAGGCCTTACATCTGCTTTCAACATCTGAGGCGGAGTCACGTCCAGACTGGGTGGCGAGGGGGTTGCACCTTCATTCTGAGCGTCCTGGGAGCCCGGGATGGTCGTGAACCGAGAGGGGACACGGGCTGTGTCGTGGTTTACAAAGTCTTTCAGATCCTGCTGAGATAGAAAGCGGACTGTAGTGAGGTGATGGGGACAGGGACAGGGAGGCACAGGAAGAGGAGCCCTTGTCCAAGGTCACAGGGCTGGTAAGAGGGCGCGCGGGGGAGACACTTGGCCCGAGGTCACCGGACTCCAGGGCTGGGCGGGGATACAGCTGAGACCTGTTGACCAGGGGCTGAAAGGATGATTGATTGCGTCTTCCCACAGTTCCCGAAGTTGAAAACTGTTATGAAACTAGACAAGGAAGGACAGGGTGTCCCCGTCCCTACCTGGTGGTGACACTACCGTGTAGTGTCTAAAGACTCCTCCCATGGTCATTTCTCAGCTCTCCGGATGTGAGGACCCTGGGGATCCTTACCCCAGTCCTGAGAGTAATTCACCGGTAATATCAAGGTGCTCCCATTTCTCGTGTCGACGTTGGAAACATTAAACCTGTAGACTTTTAAAAATATGTTTTTGAGCCAAACTGAGTACGATTGCCAGGAAACTGAGATCTCAACTGAGTGAGAACATGCTTCGGAAAATGGCAGCTTTAGCACTTATTTTATACATAAGAATCAAAAGGGAAGACATAAATGCGGAACTTGAAATCCATTGGTGATAGGTGTGGGAGGCAGGAGAAAACAAGGAAGGAAAGTCTGATATTAGATAAAAAGTAAAAGTGAATAGACACATGGTTCTTTTACATTGGTGGTTATAGATAGTTAATTAACACAATAATAAGAACAATGCAGGATTTCTGGGCTCTGGTGCAGGGTTTGTGCCCTTAGGGGTAAAAATAAAAAGGAAATTATCCTGACATTTGAAGGGTATGTTAATATAGATGGAAAAATACAAAGATGGGCTCACTTAAGGTAAAAATTGACCTTTCCAAGGGAAAATACCAGCCTAAGACATGACTTCTTGCCATGACTTGCCCTTAGTTGACAGTTTTACCGCCTATGGGGGTATTTTCAGTCTCTCAGTTTTTAAGGCTATCATGGCAAATTCCCCTAAGCTAGTCAGGTTTACTATGTGGTCCATCCAACCCTTTTTAGGTTCATGCAGGCAGCCAGTGTAAGCAGTGATGGAAGATTTTTGAGGGAGAGACACCTGCACATGGAAATTCTTGGATGTGTCACAGAGCTGGGAATAGGTACCTCTGATGTGCTTCCTTTGTATTAAAAACAAGGAGCTGGGAGAGTCAATAATCAGACCTGTAAAATGTCCAAATGATAATTTGAGTCTCTCTTAGGAAGAAAATGGGGTATTTGCATCAGAGAAAGGAGTTGGTCTCTCCTGGGTTTAACAGTCTCCATCTGCCTGCATAGTGCAAAAAGATTATGGGAGTTAAGGGAGGAGACAGGGAGCACAGGACCAGGTGGGTTCTATGATCCAGAGGAGAGTTGATGGACCAGTGGGAGTTAAGGGAGGAGACAGGGAGCACAGGACCAGGTGGGTTCTATGATCCAGAGGAGAGTTGATGGACCAGAGCTGGGCCTCAGAGGTAGAAGGAAAGGTTGGCTTGTTGGTCCACTTTTTATTGTGCTTTTTTCCATTACCATTTATCTCCCTTATATGGTCTTCCACCTCCACTGTCCCTCCTCCCTACCTCAGTTTTTTAAGAAAGGCAAGTAGAATTTAACATTTCACAGTTGTGGAAGAGAAAGGAAATGGTTCAACCACCCCAGCGTTTCTGGTCCTAGCAGCTGAAACAGTGGAGGCTCCATCAACTGGGCAGGGGAAGATGGTGGTGGGTTCTTTTTAGGAATATCAGAAGATTTTTTGGTTCACGTTTTTAAAAGTTTCCAAGAGCAGTGTGTAGAAACATCAAGTGAGCAGCTGAACACATGGTGTGGAAATCTGGGCAATAGGATGGAGACGTGCAAAAGTCGTGGCTCTTTTGTGCATAAGAGTGAAGGGGTAGAGCCGAGGGAGTCAACTTGGGGTGTGAAGATGTGAAGGTGGTAGCGATCACACAGTGATGTGCATAGCTAGAGGAAGTGTAAGCTGATGGTCCTGGATACTTGGTGTTGTGATTTAATGGTGAAGCATAAGTCAATGTTTGGCTGTGCCTTGGAGGCATGATCTGGGAGGATCAGTGAAGTTACTTAGCAGGAAGGATGGGGCCCTCAGGCATGGTCCCAAGCATAGATGGCATTTATTTGCCCCACTTACTCTCATCCTGCCTGCCTTTGTTGCAGGGGATGTGAGTGATTAATGAGACTAGATGAGACTGCAGGCAGCTCTGTCACCAAGGGTTAGTGTCTTCTCTGAACTGGTGGCTCGTGAGTGGGTTGGGCATGGGGAGCAGTAGGATTGCGAGGTCTCAGACAGACTGTTTCAATTCATTTGTATTCATTCTGACAGATTGTTGTGACATTTGAGGATGTTGCCGTGTATTTCTCAAGGACAGAGTGGCATCTTCTTAGTGAGGCTCAGCAACGCCTGTATCTGGATGTGATGCTGGAGAACTTTGCCCTTATATCTTCACTGGGTAAGACATTTACTGTCCCTGCGCACTTTTCTTTGGCATGTGTGTGCCTCTCTTTTCCCAGGGTTGCGGTTTCCTTCTTCTAAGGTATAAAGGTCTTGACCAGACTTGCACCCAGGAAGCAATGTACAGCAGCAGCTGGTCTTGTGGTCTCCAGGGTTTTTTCTTTTTGTCCCATTGCCTCAAACTTCAATAAACTAATTCTCACTTTAAAAAAAAAAGAAGAAGAAGAAGAAGACCCTTTACTCACCAGTGACCTGGACTAAGCTTTGCATTTCCCCATGCCCTAAGGTTTTCCAGGGTTGCCCTGTCCTCTCATGTGGACTGTGTACACAGTTTGCTTTTCCAGATTTCTGTGTAGATCCTGCACTTGTCAAGGCTCATTTATTTGCACTGCTCCCTCCTCTTCTTTCAGCCCCAGTTCCTGGTGTCCTGAGCCTGTAACTGAGCAGACATGGGCTCTTCCATGTGACGCCTTGATGAATGACCCAACAATCTGTATTGGAAGGAACATGTTTTTATTTACAACATTCCAACCCTGGTGGGGGTGGGGCTCAGAGCACTTATTCTCAGAGCCCTCCTTTCCCACGAGATGCAGCATTTCCCTTGTTCCCTAAAAGGCTGTAAGCCAAAAGCCCCCAAAGTTCCTTATGTCTTTATCTTAAGTCACCTGTGCAAGCGATTCTGTCCTCCAGGATCTGGGGTATGTTGTCATCAGCTTTTGTGTAACAGTCCAGGAAAGCATGTGCCACGTTACACTGGATCACAGTGAAGTCAGGGAAAGACATAAGTCCCGAGAGTCCAGGTAGAGTCTGGGTTTGCAAGGCAGTAGGTCAGCATCTTGCAAAGGAGAGTCTTTGGAGTCAGCTAGAGCCTGCAAGATCAGAAGAGCAACATGTCTCCTTCCTACTACACCAGGCCGCATGGCCAAATCCTGACTACAAACTACATAGCTAGCTGCTTGCTTATTTCTCTGTATCACCTGGCTGTTACATCATTCCTCCCTCATGGTTCTTCTACTACCTTCCAAGACTTATGACCAAATTCTCTCATGGCTGCCCACCGTTAGTTTTAAATCCTGACCCAGGAGCCTCCTCTATGACCTCGTTACTGACTCCTCCCACTCTGAGCTACATTTACCAGTTCTTCTTATTGTTTACACTTTTTCTGTTGCCATCCCCAGTCAGGGCAGGAGTGACTCCATGGGAGTGTCCCTCTGGCTGTATCAGGAGTCAGGATATATCGTGAAAGTTTCACCCACCTTGCCCTGAGTCAGTAGCACAGCAATTATCTTGCCTTTGTTATAAAAAGTATCTTTCTTTTGAGTATTTTTTTAAAAGATTTTATTTATTTATTTTTAGAGATAGGGTAAGGGAGGGAGAAAGTTAGGGAGAGAAACATGGATGTGCCAGAGATACATCAATAGGTTGCCTCTTTCTCGCCCCCAACTGGGGACCTGGCCCACAATGTAGGCATGTGCCCTGATTGGGAAACGATCCAGGGAACTTACAGTTCCCAGGCTGTCTCTCAATCCACTGAGCCACACCAGCCGGGCATGAAAATTATCTTAAGCCTTACTGTCTGCTCCTTCATCCCCAACCAAAGGCTATGGGTAATTTGGGGGCCTCTCAGTCTAAACTCCATTTCCAGCCCTTACAGGGGAGGATTTGAGGTCAGTAATGTTTCTGGAAGCCTAATGGATTTCTCATTGAATAGGGAGGAAAAGCATTTTTTATATTCCTGTTGATTATTTCTACATCTGTCTATACTTTTTATCCTCACTGGAAAATATTTTTCTTGATTGAGAGAAGAAGGGAGGGAGAGAGAGAAACATCAATGTGAGAGAGAAGCATGGATCAGTTACCTCCAGTACTTGCCCTTAACCAGGAATTGATCTACAACCTAGGTTTGTGTCCTTACCAGGAATCAAACCCTCAACCTTTTTGTGCATTTGCCAACGCTCTAACTGAGCCACTCGGCCAAGGCTGGATAAAATATTATGTATATGTTTATTAGTTCTGTTTTTTTTAAAGTATAGTCAACTTCAATAATTCCTTATTACTTTTGAATGGGATGATCTACCCATTGTTGAAAGGGGGATATTCAAGTTGTCTAGTACTGTTGCATCGTGTTTTCTGCTCTCAGATCTCATATCGTTGGCTTGATGTACTTAGGTGCTCTGTGGTTGGGTGCACAGTGATTAAGATTGTTATCCTGTTGATGACTTCACTTTGTTATCATTTTAGGATGTCCTTTTTCTTGCATGACAGTGTGCTGAGTTGTACTATGACAGTGCTGGTTATGTATTTCTTCTGTTTTCTCTTGCATTTGCGTCATCAGTATTCCATGTAATTGCTTAACTGGGAGGGAGGCAACCAGGAGGGAGGGAAACAAGGGTTCTTGTTTATCACAAGAGAGACAGGAGTGCAGCCATGACAGGATGGACTGAGAGGGTTTCTGGCATTTCTGAATGGCACTTGGGGAACATTTGATGCCAGGGGTTTGTTAACACTTAATGAGGAACCTGTTCTCTTTAACTGTATTTTGTCACCATTTCCAGTGAACATACCTTAATGTACTTGTCCTTTTCAAGTGTTGGTACTTGGCCTATCTGTTAGTTCTAATAGTTATTTCTACTCTGATTTATAGCCATGGATAAACTGTACCTCTCTAACCACTGCACCACTGCCATTTCCCTCAGGAGTCTTTTTGGTATGCTTTTCAACCTTGGTCAATACCTGTTGCACCTTGAAGTGTGCACATGTTTCTATACAAACCTTGCACAGCATCTGCTCCGCTATGGTTGATTTTCATGATTTTAGGCACATTCGCTTTCCTCTACACAGCCTGACATCACTAGCAGAAAGGGTTTTGCAGGCAGCCGTCTACAGTGGTACAACTTATATACCCTCCTCTCATCCTTGTGTTGTGTCCTAAACTAGTGTTTTTGTTATAGAGGTGGCCATTATTTATAGATGTTAGTGGCCTAGTAATGTACAACCACCCCGTGTCAGAAGCTGTCTCACTTGTCTAGAAAACTTTCACATAGAATCATGCCTAGATAGGACAAACGCAAATTTTTGGTGAGAAAACTGCCTCCCTGTAGGTCACTATGTATTTCACCAGAGTTTCTTTTTGTTCAGGTTGTTGCTGTGGACCAGAGGATGTGAAGGCACCCACTGAACAGAACATTTCTCTAAGAATCTCGCAGTGTAAGAAACCCAAGTCAGTTTTGGCTACCCAGAAGAGCCACCCCTGTGAGAGATGTGGACCAGTCTTGAGAGACATTTTCCTCTTGGTTGGCCAGCAGGGAACACAACACAGCTCGACACTGCTGAGGTGTGGGGCATGTGCAAAACCATTTTATTTCAGTGCACAGTGTCACCAGCACCAGGAGCAGAGGGACATGACAAACAATTGTTTCTTAAGCAATGTGGACAGAGTCCCACTTACAGAGAGCCACAATTTCCATATATCATGGAAGCCTTGTACCTCCAGTCAGGTTGGAAAGTCCTTCCTCATCAGCTCAGGACATCTTAAGCGAATGGCTGCTCACACCATGCACAGGGCAAACAAAATCTCTAAATCTGGAATGACTTTTCAAAGCAGAAAACATTATTACAGCCAAAGAGAATGCAAGAAAGCCATCGACCATGATCACACACTTGTTGAGGACCACAGGTCCCTTCCTGGAAGACATTGTTTTTTGTGTTGTGAATGTGGGGAATCTTTTACCCATAGTTCTGCCCTCCACGATCATCAGAGCGTTCACAATGGAGGGAGACCGTATGAGTGCGGTGAATGTGGAAAACCTTTTACCAGTAGCTCTGATGTCTGTGAACATCACAGAGTTCACACTGGAGAAGGGCCTTATGAATGTGATCAACGTGGAATATCTTCTACCAGTAGGTCTGACCTACGTAAGCATCACAGAGTTGACACTGGAGAAAGACCTTATAAGTGTGATGAATGTGGAAAATCTTTTACTCGTAGTTCTGCCCTTCGTTATCATCAGAGAGTTCACACTGGAGAAAGGCCTTATGACTGTGGTGAATGTGGAAAATCTTTTAATGGTATCTGGGCACTTCAGCGTCATCACAGAGTTCACACTGGAGAAAGGCCTTATGAGTGTGGTGAATGTGGAAAATGTTTTAACAGTAGCTGGGCACTTAGACGTCATTACAGATTTCACACTGGAGAAAGGCCTTATGAGTGCGGTGAATGTGGAAAAACTTTTCACATTAGCTGGGACCTTCGATGTCATCATAGAGTTCACACTGGTGAAAGGCCTTATGAGTGCAGTGAATGTGGGAAATCTTTTTCCAGTAGCTCTGCCCTCTATAAACATCAGAGAATTCATATTGGAGATAGGCCTCATGAGTGTGGTGAATGTGGAAAATCTTTCACCAGTCGCTCTGAGCTCCGTAAACATGACAGAGTTCACACTGGAGAAAGGCCTTATGAGTGCGCTGAGTGTGGAAAATCTTTTAATCGTAGCTATGCCATTCGTAATCATCAGAGAATTCACACTGGAGAAAGACCATATGTGTGTGGTGAATGTGGAAAATCTTTAACATGTAGCTCTGCCCTCCGTTATCATCAGAGAGTTCACACTGGAAACAGGCCTTATGAGTGCAGTGATTGTGGGAAATCTTTTTTCATTAGCTCTGCCCTCCGTTACCATCAGCGGGTTCATACAGGAGAAAGGCCTTATGAGTGCAATGAGTGTGGGAAATCTTATACCAGAAGCTCTGCCCTCTATAAACATCAGAAGTCACACTCGAGGAAGACCATAATAGTGCAGTGAATATGGGAAATGAATATATTTGTAGCTCTGCCTTCCATTGCCATCAACGCATTCACACTGGATAAAGGCCTTAGAAATGTACTGAGTGTAGGAAATCTGTACCACTACTCTGATATCTGTTGTCAATAGTTCACACTGGATAAATGCTTTATGAGTGCACTGAATGGGGGGAATCTGTTACCTGTATCAATCACCTTTAATAGCATCAGAGTTCACACAAAAAGGCTTTATGAATGTGGCGAATATGGGAAGTCTTTTTATTTGTAGCATTAACTTTCATTGTCATAACAGAGTTCACACTAGAGAATGGCTTTACGTTTGCAGTGAATGTGGGAAATGTTTTTCTTCCATCAGTGATTTATACTATTTTGAGAGACGTTACACCGTAGAAATGCATTTTGAGTTGTGTGAATATGGGGTATATTTTACCAGTCACCATTGCCTTGGTCATCATTAGAGAATTTACAAATTGAAGTTCTTCTACAAAAATTCGGGAAATCTTAATTTTTTATCTATTCCTTTTGTTGTCTTCTGAAAAGTCACACAGGAGAAAGGTTTCATATATGCATGCAATATGAGAAATTTTTTTTCTTGTAGCTCTAGCCTCTGTGATATTCAGAGATTTCACTCTGGTGAAAGGCCTTATGAATACAGTGAATGTGAGAAATTTTTTTTCTATCCTTTCTTATCAGAGAGTTTACATAGGAGATAAGCCTTATGGTGACATCAAATGTTAGAAATCATTTTTCTCATGGTCATGGCCAGCCTTAGCACAGTTCACAGTGGTTAAAGGCTTCAGTGATGAAGTGAACATCAAAAATCTTTAGCTATAAGTACATACCCTTTTGACATTGTGAAGTGTCACTGTGTTAATGGTTAGATTTTAGGAAATGTATTTTTTTTTTCAGTATAATGACACTGAAGAAAACTTTCTGAGGACACATCTAAGTTTAGTTTTATATGTTCACAGTGCAGACATTCTTGGAAGTTTAATGTGTAAATTTTGAAGAACCTAACAGAGGACAATCTCTACTAAATGTGCTTTTGTGCTTACTCATAGTATATGTTGGTTGCATTTCCCCACTGTAACAAAATCTTAGTTTAATAATAAATGTTAGCTCTTTCCATATGTTCATCATGCTCTCTGTTATTTTAGTTGCATTTCCCTAAGGATTTATGATGAACATTTTTCAGGCGTGTATGTATTATTGATATGTTTTTAGTAAAATGTGTACTCATGTAATTTACCTATTTTATTAATTTGTGCTATTTTATTAATCTGTGCTATTAATTTGTGCTAATCTTCTTCACGAATAGTAGTAGCACCGGTGTAGTAGCACTATTTGTGAAGGAGATTTAGCACAAATTAATAGCACAGAGTGAAACAACACAGATGCATGTTGTAATGTCACCCATTTTCACTCCTTGAAAATTTTTATTTTATGGATTAATTTTTTTGGAATAATTATTTGAAATACTGGAAACCATTTCCAAATTATTTGGAGTTTTTGCTGTACACAATGTAGTAGGTACATGATACGTACTTTAAGGAATAATCTACATTATTAACACATTTCATCACTTTTTTAAATTCAAAATATTACTAATATAATAAACAGCCTTGCTTTTTATACTTCACCCATTTTTATGGTCTATTGTTTGGAGTTCGCTGGTCTGGAGGAGGACTTGAAGGTGCACTGGGTGGTATGAATATGAATGGATACTTGTTGAACCTCAAAGTACTCCTGGAACTCCAAGAGGAGTTCAGTGAGTAGACTCCCCATACCTTGGGCCACGCAACCTGGGTTTAAATCTTAGATTATTGACTGCAATTATGATTACAGGAAAACAATGCACTCTATGGGCCTCAGTATTTTCCTGTGTAAAATGGGGTAATAAGCAACCTTGCCTTAGCTGGTTTGGCTCAGTGGGTTGAGCGTCATCTCACAAACTGAAATGTCGCATGTTCAATTCACAGTCAGGGTACATGCCTGGGTTTCATACCAGTTTCCCGGTTAGGGGCATGAGAGAGGGAAAGAATTGATGATTCTTTTGCACATCAATATTTCTCTCCCTCTCTTTACCCTCTCTCTAAAAATAAGTAAATATAAGTTAATAAAATATTTTTTAACAGTTGCTTTTTCAGTTTATTATTCATTTATTTTTAGAGAGAAGAAGGGAGGGAAAAAGAGGGAGAGAAAGGTCAATTTGTGGTTGCCTCTTGTGTACCCCCTACTGGGGATCTGGCCTACAACCCAGGCATTTGCCCTAGACTGGGAATCGAACTGGTGACCTTTGGTTCATAGGCTGGCATTCAATGCACTGTGCCACAGTAGCCAGGGCAGGACACTGACTTCTAACAACAAGAGATTTATCCTGAGGTATGACTCTGCTGGAAACTTGGCTACCCTGAAATTGTTGTTTCTACAAAGTGTGAGTCCATTTTATTTACAAGAACCTGAGGGAAAAACAGGTGACAAAGATAGTAAGTTGTGAGCAGAGAAATTTGGAAGAGTGGAAGGAAAGACATGTCATCATGTTTCATTTCAATAATTTACTGATGATTTCATTTGCTTCAGAGGCTCTTCTAGATCTGTGTTACATATCAATGAGTAAATAAAGGTGTTTGCAACCTGGTTTCCTCAAAGTCTTTATTGAAGGCTATCCAAGAAGTGGAAAAAAATTCATATAGTAAATTTTGAAGAGATAGGTGAGTTGAAATGTGAAAAAAACAGCACACCAAAGGACAAGCATGTGGATCCTCAGGATTTTAAGAGCTGTCATTGAAAGAAGGGAGAAAAATTTGATTAGATCAGGTTGCTGTTCCATGGACAATAAAAATGCGGTACAATTTTCCTATGTTAGTGAGTTGGATACATTGTCAGACCACTTTATGACCATTGAGCTGGTAGCAGGGTGCTGGAAATACTGTATATTTTGGTTTTTGAGAAGTGATCTTTGAATAATATCTGGTAAGTTTTTAGATTTTTTTTAACTCTTATATTACTTAGTTTATTGTTTTTCAAGTTTGGTTTCAAGTTATATTTTAGTTTGATGTTTGCTATAAATTATTAAGTAAATAATAATTTACAGTATTATTGATTTTTGCTATTGTACATATATATGCCAACATTTTTCTTAATTCTAATATTTTATGAGCTTTTTAATTTCTGATGTAAACATGTTAACTTTCAGTATGAATATGTTGTTTATTTAAATATAATTTACAATTATAGTCTTATTCCATTAGGAATGCAAGAAATAATCATGTGACCTCTGATCTTAAATATCTCTGGGGAGTCCAAATTTCTTTTGTTACAATAGTCACAATATCATTTCTTTTTTAATTTTATTTTTATATATTTTTAAATATTTTTATTTATTTATTTTTAGAGAGAGGGGAATTGAAGGAGAAAGAGAGGAGAGAAACATCAATTGTGTGGTTGCCTCTCACATGTCTCCTGCTGGGGACCTACCCCACAACTCAGGCATATGCTCTGACTGGGAATTGAACTTATGAATCTCTGGTTCATAGGCCCACACTCAATCCACTGAGCTACACCAGCCAGGATCATTTTGAAATGAAAAAATAAACACCAATAACTTCGTTAGAATTCAATTCTCCCATTAAAAAAATATTTTGCATGATTGATTTGTTTATAAGTAAACAATTGACTTTAGTTTTTTAAAAAATATTTTATTTATTTTTAGAGGGGAAGGGAGGGGTGGAAAGAGAGAGAAAAACATCAATATGTGGTTGCCTCTAGCTCCCCCAACTGGGGACTTGGCAATGTGCCCTAACTGGGAATTGAACTGGTGACCTTTTGGTTTGCAGACCAGCACTCAGTCCACTGATCCACATTGGCCAGGGCTCAATTCTATCACATTTTTAAAAGTTTATTTTTCTTGCCCTGGCCGGTGTGGCTCAGTGGATTGAGCGCTGGCCTGTGAACCAAAGGGTTACTGGTTTGATTCCCAGTTGGCACATTCCTGGATTGTGGGCCAAGTCCCTAGGAGGGCATCTGTGACAGGCAACCACACACTGATGTTTCCCTCTCTTTCTCCCACCATTCCCCTCTGTCTAAAAATCTTTTTAAAAGAAGTTTCTTTAAAAAATATATATATTTTTGATTTGTTTGTAACTAAGCAATTGAATTTAAAATTTAAATTTTGTATCTGAGATCTTTTTTATTTCAAAAGTTTGTCATATTCTTGGGTTATATTGGTCATATATGTGATGGTATTTGCAGGTCATTTGTCTGATAAAATTTTCCAGACCCTGTACTGGAGTACCTCCTTTTGCTATATCTGGCTGTGTAGAGTTGCAGAGAGAAAACATGCACGCGAGACCCTTCACCAGGAGCAGATAACATCTTTCCTTTATCATTTTCAAAATTTCTTTTTGGACCAGGACGAGTCATTTACCTGTACCTTTCCGGGTGAAGCTGGGCCTTTTGTCTTGGAATCAGGTGGAAAACCCTTTTCACCTCCGTGGACCCCAGGAACCACATTACCCAGAAGCCTGTTGGAGGGCTCAGAAAAGGATTTTTCTGTTGGGACGGCATGCATGTGGGCGGGACTTCCGTCGCCCTGCTGGTGGGCACTTTGTCTGCTCTCAGGATCCCCACACCTGTCAGAGGCGGCTCAGCTTTGGTTCTCGAAAGAGATGCCCTTGATAAAAATTGGGAGAGTCCTGGTCGCAGCGGCACAAACGCAATTGTGAGGCTCCGTGACTCCGCCCAGGTGAATGCACCTCCTCCAGGATGGGGACCCTGGTGCCCGGCTCCCCCTCCTCGCCCGCTGCTCCTGCCTCAGTCCACCCACAGAGTCCGCTGGTTGAGGGCACGTTGAGGCGCCTGACTAAGGTGAGTGCGCGTCCCCCTGGCCCTCCCTACCTGGTCCCAACGAACCTTGCATTCCGGGCGCATGGTGCCTGTCAGGCCCTGCAGCCCAGGCCCCGGCGTCTGGGATTGTGGGGCGCTCTTGGGGATAAAGATATGAGGAAATGGGAGAGGGTGACTGGCTGAGGGCCGCCCTGTAAAGACGCGCAGGTGCTGCTGTACCAGAAGGATCCAGGACCCTGGCTTCGGCCTTACATCTGCTTTAAACAGCCTGAGGCGGAGTCACGACCTAACTGGGAGGCAGAGGGATTGCACTGACATTCTGGGAGTCCTGCGAGCCTGGGGAGGTCGTGAACCTAGAGAGACACAGGCTGTGTCATGGTTTTCAAAGATTTTAGAATTTTGCTCAGATAGAAAACCAACTGGAATTGACTAATGAATATGGTGAGGCACAGGAAGAGGATCCCTTGTTCAGGTCACAGTGCTGGTAACAGGTGGCACTGAGGTCAGACACTTGGCCAGAGGCCACCAGACTCCAAGGCTGGACCCAGATAAGGCTGACCCTGCTTACCTGGAGCTGAAGGGAGGTTGACTGCATCTTCCCACAGGTTCTGAAGTTGAAAACCATTATGTAACTAGACAAGGAAGGACAGGGTGTCGCAGTCCCTCCCTGATGGTGACATTACTGTATAGTACCTAAAGACTCTTCCCTTCATAATTTCCCAGCTCTCCAATAAGGGGACCCTGGGGAACCCCAATTCTGAGTGCAGGTCACAGATAATGTCAAGGTGCTCCCATTTCTGGTGTCAATGTAAGAAACATTCAAACCTGTACTTTTAAAAATGTTTATTTGAGCTAAACTGAGTACAATTGACTGAAAACAAAATCTCAACGGAGTGAGAACATGCTTCAAAAAATGGCAGTTTTAGCACTTATTTTATACATCAGAATCAAAAGGGAAGACATAAGTTGGCTACTTGACATCCATTGGTGATAGGTGTGGGAGAAAACAAGGAAGGAAACTCTGACATTAAATAAAAAGTAAAGTTGAATAGACACACACTTCTACATTGGCGGTAATAGGATAGTTAACAACAATGAAGGGTTTTTGTTCTCTGCTGTGGGACAGTATTTGTGTCCTGAAGGGTAAGGAGAAAGAAAATTATCCTGTCATTCCAAAGGTTTGTTAACATTGGTGCAAAAATAAAAAGATGAGCTCAGTTAAAGTAAAAGTTGACCTTCCTTAGGGAAGATCCAGGCCTGGGACATGACTCCTTGCCATGACTCATTTTTAGTTAGAAAGTTTTAATTTCATACCATCTATATAGGTATTTTCGGTCTCTCTATTTATAATGCCATCATGGAAGACTCCCCTGTGCTGGCCAGGTTTAGCATGTGGCCACCCTTTTTTTTTTTTTTTTTTTTTTTGGTCTACACTGGAAGCCTGTGTAAGCAGTTATGGAAAGTTATCCAGGGAGAGACAGGTACACGTGCAAATGCATGGAGGTGACACAGAGCTGGGAATAGGAATAGGCACCTCAAGGAGTGGGCTGGGTGGCAGGGATCAGAGTCATACCTGTAAAGTGGCCAAATGATAATTTGGGAATCTATCATGGAGATAAGGGGGTATTTGCATAAGAGGAATGTATTGGTCTCTCCTGGATTTAACAGGCTACATCTGGCTGCATAGTGGAAAAGTGGTTATAGGAATTAAGGGAGCAGGCAGGAAGATCAGGACCAGGCAAGTTCTATGATCTGGAGGATTGCTGATAGACCAGAGATGGGTAGAAGGAAAGGTAGAAGGAAAGGTTGGCTTGTTGGTCCACTTTTTTAATTCTATTTTTTCCCATTACCATTTATCCTCCTTATACCCTCTTACACCTCCACTCACCAACTTCTTCCCTCCTTTTTAAAGAAGGGCATGTAGAATTTCAGATTTTACAGCTATACGAGAGAAAGGAAAGTGTTCAAAATGACCCTAGTGTTTTGCTCATACCAGCTGAAGTGGTGCAGGTTCAATCAGCTGGGCTGAGGAAGATGGTGGAAGGTTAATTCTCTTTGGGAATACCAGAATGTTCTCGTGGTTAACATTTTTAAAAGTTTCAAAGAGCAGTGAGTGGAAGCATCCAACGAGCAGCTGAACACATTAGTCTGGAAACCTAGGTAAGTTTAGAAGATGGAGACATGCAAAAGTCTGGCTCTTTTTTGCATGAGGGTGAAGGTGGCTGAACCGAGGGAGTCAACTTGGGGTGTGAACATGTGAAGCAGGTAGAGATCCCACAGTGGTGTGCACAGCCAGAGGAAGTGTGAGCCAATGGCCCTGGGTTTTTGGTGTTGGGATTTAAGGGTGGAGCATAAGACCATGTTTGGCTGTGTTTCAGAGGCATGATCTGGGACTCCGTGGAATTTCTTAGCTGGAAGAATGGGGCCCTGCAGGCATGACCTGAAGCTTAGATGGCATTTATTTGCCCCACTTCCTGTTATCCTGCCTGCCTTTGCTGAGGGCGAAGTAAGTGTTTCATGAGGTTGTTATGATAGAGCAGGCAGCTGTTTTACCAAGGGCTGGTGTCCTCTCTGAACTGGGGGCCTTAGGAGGGATCAGGTGTGGGGAGAAGTAGGAATACAGGGTCTCAGACACACTGTTTCAGATTCATTTGTATTAATTCTGACAGGTTTCTGTGACCTTTGAGGATGTCGCAGTGTATTTCTCCAGGACAGAATGGCGCCTCCTTGATGAGGCTCAGAGACGCCTATACCTCGATGTGATGCTGGAGAACTTTGGTCTTATATCTTCGCTTGGTAAGACATTGACTCTCCTGTGCAGTTTTCTTTGGCTTACCTGCACCCCCATTTCCTCAGGGTTGCACTCTTCTTCTTCTATCCTAAGCTCTAAGGATCCTGACCAGACTTGCACCCAGGAAGCGCTGGGCAGTCATGTGGTCACCCCTGATCCTGTTCCCAGGTGTCTTTCTTTTTGGCTCATTGTCTCAAACTTTTTTTTTAAAGTTTCTCTCTTTTTTTAAAGATTTAATTTATTTACCTTTAGAAGGGAAGGGAAGGAGAGAGGGAAAGAAACATCAGTGTGTGGTTGCCTCTTGTGCTGCCCCTTGTTGGGAACTGGCCTGCAACCCAGGCATGTGCCCTGACTGGGAATCGAACCGGTGACTTTTTGGTCTCAGGCTCCACTTAATCCATTGAGCCACACCAGGCAGGGTGCTGCAAAGTTTTAAACTAACTCTCACGTTCATAAAATAAAAACACACCCTCACATTCACTGGTGATCTGTTCTATGCTTTGCAGTTCCCATGCCTTTCATTCCTTAGGGGTTTCTCTGTCCTCACACGTGGACTGTGCGTATACTGTTTGCTTCCCAGAGTTTCTGGGTAGACCTTGTACTTGGCAGAGCCAGTTTGTTTGCATTGCCTCTCTCCCTACAGCCCCAAAAGCTGCTGTAGTCAACTTGCATAGGGAAGGATTTGAGGTTACTAATGTTGCCAGAAGCCTAATAGATTTCACGTTTATTAGTGAGGAAAAACATTTTATTTATTTATTTATCTATTTATTTATTAGAGAAAGAGGAAGGGAGGTAGAAAGAGAGGGAGAGAAACATGGTGTGTGAGAGAATAAGTGATAGGTTGCCTCTCTCACACCCCCAACTGGGGACCTGTTCACCTGAGTATATGTTTGTTGACTGTTAAAATGGAAGAGATTGAGAGACAGAAACATCAATGCGAAAGAAAAACATTGACTGGTTGCCTCCTGTAGGTGCCCAGCCTGGGAATCGAGCTCACAAACTTTTGGTGCAACTTTCCAACTAACTAAGCCACTGGTCCAAGTGTGTTTGATGTTGTCTATTTTGTCTGAGAATTGTAACTAGTCCTGCTCTCTTTGGTTTTATTTGTGTGGAATATTTTTTACATCTGTTTCTTTTCAACATATTTGTGTCCATAACCTTTTTTTAAAAAAAGGTTTTATTTATTTATTTTTAGATAGAGAGGTAGGGAGGGAGAAAGAGAGGGAGAGAAACATTATTGTGTGGTTGACTCTCACATGCCCCCTACTGGGGACTGGTCCACAGTCCAGGCATGTGCCCTGACTGGAAATTGAACTAGCGACCCTTTGGTTCTCAGGCTGGCGCTCAGTGCACTGAGCCACACCAGCGAGAGCCATAAACTTTTTTAAAAGATATTTTATTTATTTTTAGAGAGGGAGAAGGGAGGGAGACCAAGAAGGAAAGAACATAGATGTGCAAGGGAAACATCAATTGGTTGCCTCTTCCACACCCCTAACTGGGGACCTGGCCTGTGGCCCAGGCATGTGCCTGGACTGGGATTTGCTGTTCAATGCACTGGTCCACACCAGCCAGGATGAGAAGTAGTTTTATCTGCATGTGTATACAAGAGTGCTTGGTAAGTGATGTGCTGTGTTTTGTACTGAAGACAAGTTTCAATAACTGTTCTTCTTTCTGTCCCATGAGCTGAGGTCAGAGTACTGAAGAATGTAGGGTCCTCAGTGACCAGGGCGTTTTCCAAATACTTATCAGTGTGTTTTAGAGTCTTTGTTGGGTATGAACTGGTGTTGTTCCTTCATGAGAAATGTTGTGCCCAAGGGGATTCCTCTTGATATCCATGCTAACAAACGCTACAGGTTTCTTTGAGTTGAAGTTTGTGGGGAATTTGCAGATATTACAGAAAATCCTAAAGTTCTCAGTGAAAACAGTTGCCATGGTCTTCAGAAACCAGGCCGCTAGAGTCCACGGTAGCCCATGAGCAGTGGCTTGGAATGGAAGTTCTCACTCTTGTCTTTTGAATCTAACCATCTTTACTAAGACAGTTTCTTAGGTAACTTTCTGTGAGTTCTTTGTTTATACTCCACTCATGGCTCTTTGGAAAAACTGGTCTCCTAAGCATTTACCCCTTTCCTCAAGGATGCTTTTTAACATGGAAAATTGTCTAATTATTATTATTAAAGATTTTATTTGTTTATTTTTAGAAAGGGGTAGGAAGGGAGGGAGAGAACCATCAATGCATGGTTGCCTCTCATACACCCCCCACTGGGAATCTGGCCTGTGCCCAGGCATGTGCCCTGACTGGGAATCGAACGAGTGACCCTCTGGTTCACAGGTCGGCACTCAGTCCACTGAGCCATACCAGCCAGGGCAAAATTGTCTAATTATTTTTGAAGAGGGTGGTATATTTGTATTTTTTATCATGCCAACTTTCTGTCGTCACTCACATAGACCTTTTTCCTTTGGCTTGTTTGTGCTGAGTTGTTCTGCGACAGTGCTGGTTATTTATCTCTTTGGCTTTCTCTTTGGAGTTACATCATCAGTAATCCATGTTATTGCTCAACTGGGAGGGAAGTGGAAGAGTCTTTTGTGTATCACAGGAGGGACATGAGTCCAGCCACAACAGGATGGGCTCACAGGGGGTCTGGCATTAGTGAATGGCACTTAGGGAGGGTGTGATGCCAGGGCTTTGTTAAAACATAACAAGCAACCTGTTCTGTTTTTGTCTGCATTTTGTCACCTATGCCAGTGGCCACACCTTAATCTACATGTTCTTATGCAGTGTTGGCACTTTGCCTATTTGATAGTTTTAATAGGTATCATTTCTACTCCAGCTATAGCTAGTATCTGCTTCTCTAACCTCCACACCACAACCATTTCTCTAAGGAGTCTTTTTGGTGTGCTCTCCAATTTTGGTCAATTTCTGTTGAGCCTTAAAGTGTGCACATTTTTCTTTCTTTCTATTTTTTTTGTTAAAGGTTTTATTTATTTTGCAGAGACAGGATAAGGAAGGGAGAGAAAAGTTGATGTGTGTGAGATTCGTCAATTTGTTGCCTCTCATACAATCACAACCGGGGAACTGGCTGACAACTCAGAAATGTGCGCTGACTAGGAATCAAACCTTTTGGTTTGTGGGCCAACGCTCAATCCACTGAGCAACCCCAGCCAAGACCGACGTGTGCACATATTTCCAGAGGAGCCTTGCAAACCATCTGGTCTGCAGATGCCGATTCATGATATTGGGCATATTCACATTCCTCTACATAGCCTTATGTCAGCAGCAAAAAGGCTTTTGCAGACAGTCATGAACACTTGTAAACCCTGCCTCTATTTCTTATGACCCACTCTATCCTAGTGTCCTTCGTATAATGAGGTGCCCATTATTTACTCCCCTAACTGGCCTAATAATATACAACCACCACTTTTTCAGAGTCTATCTCAGTTGTCATGAAAATGATGGCATAGAATCATGCCTTGCATGTGACAGATGCAAATCTGTGGTGAGAAACACCCCTCCCTATAGATCACTAAGTACGTCACCAGTGTTATCTTTTTGTTCAGGTTGCTGCTGTGGAGCAGAGGATGTGGAGGCACCCACTGAACAGAGCGTTTCTCTAAGAGTCTCGAAAGCGAAGAATCCCAAGACAGCTTTGTCTTCCCAGAAGAGCCACCCCTGTGAGAGATGTGGACCAGTCTTGAGAGACATTTTCCTCTTAGTTGACCAGCAGGGAACACAACACAGCTCGACACTGGTGAGGTGTGGGGCATGTGCAAAACCACTTTATTTCAGTGCACAGCGTCACCAGCACCAGGAGCAGTGGGATATGACAAAAAATTGTTTCTTAAGCAATGTGGACAGAGTCTCACTTACAGAGAGCCACAATTTCCATATATCATGGAAGCCTTGTACCTCCAGTCAGGTTGGAAAAAACCTCCTCATCAGCTCAGAACCTCTCAAGCAACTGGCTACTCACACCCAGTTCAGTGAAAACAAAATCTCTAAGTCTGTAGTGACTTTTGGGAGTACAGAAAATTATTATACTGCCAGAGAATGCCAGAATGCCGTTGGCTGTAACCACACAGTTGTTGAGGACCAGGGATTCCTTACTGGAAGACAGTGTTTTCTGTGTTGTCAATGTGGAAAATCTTTTACCAATGGCTCTGCACTCCATGATCATCATAGAATTCACACTGGGAAAAAGCCTTATAAATGTGATGAATGTGGAAAATTTTTTAAGAGGAAATATGACTTTAAATGTCATCAGAGAGTTCACACTGGAGAAAGGCCTTATGAGTGCAGTGAATGTGGGAAATCTTTTACCAGTAGCTCCGCTCTTTGTTATCATCAGAGAGTTCACACTGGAGAAAGGCCTTATGAGTGCAGTGAATGCGGGAAACATTTTACCAGTAGCTCTGCCCTCCGATACCATCAGCGAGTTCACACTGGAGAAAGGCCTCATGAGTGCAGTGAATGCGGGAAACATTTTACCAGTAGCTCTGCCCTCCGATACCATCAGCGAGTTCACACTGGAGAAAAACCTTATGAGTGCAGTGAATGTGGGAAATCTTTTACCAGTAGACCTTCCCTCCATGATCATCAGAGAGTTCACACCGGAGAAAAGCCTTATGAGTGCGGTGAATGTGGGAAATCTTTTAGGAGGATATATTACTTTAATTGTCATCGGAGAGTTCACACTGGAGAAAGGCCTTATGAGTGCACTGAATGTGGAAAATCTTTTACCAGGAGCTCTGTCCTTCATAATCATCAGAGAGTTCACACTGGAGAAAAGCCTTATGAGTGTGGGGAATGTGGGAAATCTTTTAAAAGGAAATATTACTTTAATTGTCATCAGAGAGTTCACACTGGAGAAAAGCCTTATGAGTGCAGTGAATGTGGGAAATCTTTTAAGAGGAAAGAAAACTTTAATTCTCATCAGAGGCTTCACACTGGTGAAAGACCTTATGAGTGCAGGGAATGTGGGAAATCTTTTACCATGAGCTCTGCCCTTCTTAAGCATCACAGAGTTCACACTGGTGAAAGGCCTTATGAGTGCAGTGAATGTGGGAAATGTTTTACCTATAGCTCTGACCTTCGGTGTCATCTGAGAGTTCACACTGGAGAAAGGCCTTATGAGTGTGCTGAATGTGGGAAATCTTTTACCAGTAGCTCTATTCTTCATATTCATCAGAGAGTTCATACTGGAGAAAAACCTTATGAGTGCAGTGAATGTAAGAAATGCTTTAGACAAAGATCTGCCCTTATTCAACACTATCGAGTTCATTCTGGAGAAAAGCTGTATGAGTGCAGTTAATGTGGAGAAACTTACATGAGTAGCTCTGCCTTTTGTCGTCATTGAAGTATTCACACTGGATAAAGGCTTTCTGAGTGCAGTAAAGTTGGGAAATCCGTTACCAGTAGCTCTGCTTTCTGTTATTTTCAGTGAGTTCACAAAGGAGATAGTCTTTATCCGTGCATGAATGTAGTACATCCGTTAGTGCTAGCAGTCACTTTTATTAGCATCAAATAGTTCACAGAAAAGTAAGGCCTTATGAGTGCAGTGAGTGTGAGAAATGTTTTATCTTTCACAGTAAATTTCATTGTCATCACCTAGTTCACACAGAATTTTGGCCTTATGGCTGCAGTGAATATGGGAAATTTTTAGTTTTTTAGTGTTTTTTTTTTTAATCTTGCTTTTAAAGATTTTACTTATTTCTAGAGAGGGCCAAGAGAGGGAGAGCAACATCATCTGTGTTGCTTGTTGTGCTGCCCCAACTGGGTACCTGGCCCCCAACCAGGCATGTGCCCTGACTGTGAATCAAACCAGCAAACCTTTTTTTCACAGGCTGGCACTCAATCCACTGAGCTACACCAGCCCAGGTAGTGGGAAGTTTTCTAAATCAGAAATCTTCATTGTTCTAAAAAACTTCCCACTGGCGAAAGCCTCATGAATGCAGTGAATGTGGTCAAACCTGTATCTGTAGCAGTCCCCTCTGGTGTTATCAGAGAGTTCACTGTAGGGAATGGCCTTGTGCTTGCAGTGAATGCGGGAAGTCTTTTTCTTGTATCAGTAGTTTCCATTATGATGAGAGATTTTACACTTCAGAAATGCCTTTTGAGTGCTGTCAATATTGGAAATCTTTTACCAGTAACCATGGTTTTCATTGCCATCAGAGAATTCACAATCACTAAGTTCTTAAAGTTAAGAAAATTTGGGAAATCTCTTATGTCTAGCCATTTCCTTTATTATCTTCTGAGAAGTCCCACGGGTGGTAGGTTTTATATATACATGCAATATGAAATTTTTTTCCTGTAGCACTAAGACCCCTTATGTTCAGAGATTTCACTTTGGGGAAAGGCCTTATGAGTATAGTGACTGTGGGAAATTTTTTTTCTATGTTTTCTCTTTTCCTGTCATCAGAGAGTTTACACAGAAGATAGGCCTAATGGGGCCATCAAATTTAAGAAATATTTTATGTCAGAGTCATGGTCACCTTAATCACAGTTCACTGATTAAAGGCTTCAGGTGTGACGTAAACATGGGAAATCTCTGGTCATAAGTCAATACCCTTTTGGCATTGGAGAGTTCTCACTGTGTCAATGCTTATATTTTGGGAAATGTATTTTATTTCCTGTGCAATGACACTGAAGAAAACTTTCTGAGGAAACCTGTGTATTTAATTTTATAGGTTCACAGTGCAGACATGTCTCAGAAGTTTGTTTAACTTTTGAAGAACCTAACAAAGTACATCTAAACTAATTGTGACTTTATGCATTCTTACCCATAGTGTATGAGGGCTGCATTTCCCCACTCTAACAGAATCTTCTTTTAACAATTATAAATGTTAGCTCTTTTCATATGTTCATCATGCTCTCTCTGTTCCTTTAGTTGCATTTCCCTAAGGATTTATTCTGAGCATTTTTACAGGTGTGTATATACTACTGATATGTTTTTAGTAATGTGTGTGCTCACATAACTTACCAATTCTTTTATTAATTTTGGCTATTCTCTAACAAATAGGAAAGGAAAACAGCAAAGACATGTTGCAATGTCACCTGTTTTCACTCCTTGAATAACAAGTATTTTTTGATTTATGGAAAATTTTTAGGAATAATTGTTTTTAATAGTGGAAAATATTTCCAAATTATTTGGATTTCTTGATGTACACAATGCAGTAGGTATATATCATATATTTGAAGGAATAATCTGCATTATTTACATAATCACTTTTATAAGTTCACACATTTAGTAATGTAATAAAAAGCCTTGCTTTTTAGTGTTCACCCATTTTTATGGTCCATCATCTGTGGTTTGCTGGGCTGGAGCAGGATTTGAAGGTGAACTGGGTGGATTAGGATGAATAAGTATTTCTTGAGCTCAAGGCCCTCCTAGAAGCCCAAGGGAAGAGTTCAGTGGTTAGACTCCCCATACCTTGGGCCATGCAACCTGAGTTTAACGCTTGGATTAGTGACCATTGTTATGATTACAGGAAAGCGATGCACTCTATGGACCTCAGTTTCCGCCTGTGTAAAAGAGGGGTAAAGAGAAACCTTGATCCTGGCCTTGGTTCTTATTCAAAAAGTAGTGGCTATACCCTTAGTTATCACCTGAGGGAATCATCATCTGGCTAGTCAGCCCTGCGACCCTCTGCCCCACGTGCTTGTGAAAAATAAATGGAGATTCTCAGATACCCGATATCTGCTTTAGTCCACACAGAGATAGATGGAGGAGATAGATACCTTCAGGGCTCCTATATCTCTGTATGGGTTCTGCACTTGGGAATCTTTGGGTGACAGGAAAACTCACCAAAACTCACTTCACTGACGTGAAATTAATGATGGCACTAACCACGATGCTTGTGAGCATCAATCAATAGAGGTATTCCAATCTTCTAAGAATAAGACATATCTGGGAATATTGGTTATGCACCAATTTTATATTTCCTGCCAGAAGGGGTGCGATGTTGGCGTCCATGATTGTGTGGAAACTGGGCACCTGAATCTGAGGTAAAGGTTTTGAATTTGAGGTTTTACCACTTATCCTGAACATGATGATCATTTCTGCTGAAAATGCATTGACAGTGTCTGCATGGGGACTGCAGATTATTTCCAGAGGAGAATTAGATCAAACTACAGAAAGGTATTCCTGTTGATTAATGAAGTTATACAATAAGAATTACTTACATAGCTAGAGAAGAAAAGACTCTATTAAGCCTGAGAAAACAGGTAAGACACAATGGGTGGTAAATAAAGGACACTGACTTCTAAGAACAAGAGATTTAACTGGAAATTTGGCTACCCTGAAATTGTTTCTCCAAAGTGTGAGTGCATTTCATTCATGAGAACCTGAGGAAAAAATAGGTGACAAAGATAGTTGTAAGCAGAAAAATTTAGAAGAGTGTAAGGAAAGACATGGCATCAAGTTTCATTTCTTTAACAATCACTTATTATTTCATCTGTTTTTAGGCTGTTCTAGGTCTGTGTTACTTATCAGTGAGTAAATAAAGGTGTTTGCAACCTGGCTTCCTCAAAGCCTTTATTGAAGGCTAGCCAAGAAGTCAAAGAGAACATACTTAATATCATAGTAAATTGTAAAGGGATAGGTGCCGTTGCAACATGAAAAAAGCAGCACACCAAAAGGACAAGTGTGCGGATCCTCAAGGCTTTAAGAGCTCTCGCTGAAAAAGGGGAGAAACATTTCATGAGATCGGATCGCTGTTCCGTGGACAATTAAAATGCAGTACAATTTTTCATGTTAGTGAATTGGATAGTGTCAGACCATTTCTATGATCACTATCCCAGTAGCAGAATGCCGGAAATACTATATTTCTTATTTTTTAGAAGTGATTTTTAAGTAATATCTGGTAAGATTTTATATTTTTTTCAACTCCTCTCATGTTACTTAGTTTTAATGTTTTTCAAGTTTTGGTTTCTGTTTTACTGTGATATTTTCTCTAAATTTTTAAATAACACAGGCTTCCTATAGAATTATTGATTTTTTAATATTTATTGCATATATGTACTTCTATATTTTTTAATTCCAATATTTTTTGCACTTTTCTCATTTGGAGGTATACATAGGTTAGCATTCAGTAGGAATATGTTGTTTATTTACTGTAAATATAATTTATAAATATGGTCTTTATCTTATTCCATTAGGAATGCAAGAAATATCATTGGACCTCTGATCTTAAATATGTCTGGGGAGCCCAAAATTTCTTTTGTTAGAGTAGTCACAATATCATTTCGAAATAAGAAAAACACCAATAACTTTGTCAGAATTCAATTCTCCCATTTAAAAAACATTATCATAATTTATCTATAAGAAACAATCGACTTCTATTTTGAAAAGATTTTATTTTTAAAGATATTATTTTTAGAGAAAGGGGGAGGGAAAAAGAGGGAGAGAAACATCAATGTGTGGTTGCCTCTCACATGCCTCCAACTGGGGACCTGGTCTGCAACCCAGTCATGTGCCCTGACTGGGAATTGAACCAGAGACCTATCAGTTGTGGGCCAGGACTCAATCCACTTAGCCACACCAGCCACGGCAACTTCTATTTAAGTTTTATGGTTTTTAGGTTTTTTTTAATTTCAAAGGTTTGTCTTACAGTCTTGTGTTATATTTCCCATATATGAGATGGTGTAAGCAGGTCATTTGTCAAAATTTCCAGACCCTGTAACGCAGGAGTTCCTCCTTTTATTACGCAACTGGCTCTGTGGAGTTGCAGAGGTAATGCATGTCCATTATTATGCTCGCGAGGCCCTGCAGCAGGAATAGATGACATCTTGTATATTGTTAGAGATTTCTGGGACCAGGACGCGTCCTTTCCCCTCCCCTTCCCGACGAGTCGGGGTGTTGTCTGTTGGAATCGGGGAAGCCCTGTCCACCTCCGTGGACTCTGGGAACCACAGTACCCAGAAGGCCATCGGAGGGCTGAGCTTACGGAGGCTCGGAAACGGCCTTTCCATTGGGCCAAAGGCGGGAGGGCGGCACTTCCGCCGCCCTGCTGGCGGGCGTTTTCTCCGCCCTCCTGAGCGGGTCGGACTCGCGGAGCGTTGGGCCCCGGTGGCCACGCGGTGACGGGAGGTTGGAGAAACTTGGTCTCTGCGTCTCAAAAGCGATTGTGAGGCTCTGTGACTCTGCCCAGGCGACCCGCGCTTGCTCCGGGATGGGGACTGCGGTGCCCAGCTGCCCCTCCTTGCCGGCCTTGCCGGCCTCACCCCGCCCACAGAGTCCTTCGGGGGACTCCGCGCGGAATTTCGCGGCTGAGGTGAGTGCGCGACCCCGAGTCCTTGCCCCTCAGCCCACCGAGCCCTGCAGCCTGGGTGCGGGCACCCTCCGCGTCCTGCAGCCCGGGTGACGGCTATCGTAGGGGCTCGTGGGTGACACAGGGTGTGACGGGGTGGGAGAGAGAGGGCGACGGGCTGAGAGGCCTTCGTGTAAGTAAGCGCAGGTACCGGACCCGGGTTACCCCCACACTGACCCCGGCCGCACATCTGCTTTCAACAGAGGCGGAGTCACGTCCCTACTGGGAGGCAGGGGGGGTGTACCTTCATTCTGAGGGTCCTGGAGCCCGGGATGGTCGTGAACCGAGAGGGGGCAAAGGCTAGTCATGGTTTTGAAAGCCTTTTAGATCCTTCTAGAGAGAAAACCGACTCGAGTGGGGTGACGAGGACAGTGAGCACAGGAAGAGGAGCCCTTGTTCAAGGTCACGGAGCTGGGAAGAGGCCGCACTGAGGAGATTCTTGGCCCGAGGTCACCAGATTCCAGGGCTGGGCGGGGACACAGCTGAGACCTGCTGACCAGGTGCTGAGGGTGGTTGATTGCTTCTTCCCACAGATTCTGAAGTTGAAAACCATCTTGTAATCTAGACCAGGAAGGACAGGGTGGGGCAGTCCCTCTCTGGTGGGTGACACTACTGGATAGTGTCTAAAGACTCTTCCCTTGTTTTTTTCCCTGCTCTTGGATGCGGGGACCCTGGAGATACCCCAGTCCTGAGTGCATGTCAGGTAATATCAAGCAAGGTGCTCCCATTTCTGGTGTTAACGTGAGAAACATGCAAACCTGTAGAGACATTTTTAACGTTATTTAACCAAACCGATGACGATTGACTGAAAACAATCTCAATGGGTTGAGAAAAATAATTTGGAAAATGACAGGTTCGTCACTCATTTTATACATCAGCATCAAAAGGGAAGACATAATTGGGGAACTTTAAATCCATTGGTTATAGGTGTGGGAGTCAGGAGAAAACAAAGAAGGAAAATCCTGATGTTAGATAAAAAAAAAATTATTAGACACATGTATCTTTTACAATTGTGGGTATAGGATAGTTAATATTTAATTAACACAATAATAAGAACAATGGGGACGTTTTTGGTGTCTGCTCTGATGTAGTGTTTGTGCCCTAGGGGTAATAAAAAAGGAAATTACGCTGATGTTCCAAAGGTATGTTAACATAGGTGCAAAAATGCCAAGATGGACTCAGTTAAGGTAGAAATTGGCCTTCTTCTGGAAAGATATGGGCAAAGGACATGACTCCTTGCCATGACTCACTTTTAGTTAAAAAGTTTTAATTTCAGACCACGTATAGTGGCATTTTTAGTCTCTCAGTTTGTAAGGCCATCATGAAGGACTCCCTAAGCTTATCAGGTTAGGCAAGTGGTCCACCCTGCCCCCCTTTTTTTGTACACACTGGCAGCAAGTGTAAGCATTTATGGATGGTTATCCAGGGAGAGACACTTGCCCATAGAAGCAGAGCTGGGAATAGGAATAGGTACCTCAGGTCTCCTTTCTTTATGTTAAAAAAAAAAAAAAAGCATGGGAGGGTGGAGTTCAATAATCAGACCTATTATGTGGCCAAATGATAATCTGGGAATCTGTTATGGAGATAATGGGTCATTTGTATAGGAGGAAGTAGTTGGTCTCTCCTGGGCTCAATCTGCTTTCATAGTGGAAAACAGATTATGGAAGTTAAAAATGGAAGAAGGAAGAATTGAACCTCAGAGGTAGGAGAAAAGGTTGGATTGTTGTTCCAGTTTTTGAATTCTTTTTTTTTTTCCATTATCATTCATCCCCTTCAAACACTTTTCCACCTTTTCCCCTCTATTTTTTAAGGAGGGCAAAGAGAGTTTCAGATTATGCAGCTGAAGGAAAGGAAAAGTGTTCAATGGTGCAGACTCCATTCAGCTGGGCTGAGGGAGATTTTGGTAGGTAGGTCAGTTCTCTTTAGGAATATCAGAATGTTCTTTTGGTTAACATTTTTTAAAGTTTCAAAGAGCAGTGAGTGCAAACTTCCAGTGAACAGCTGAATACATGGGTCTGGAAATCTGTGGAAGGGTCGAGAATGGAATCAAGCAAAAGTGGTGGCTCTTTTGTGCGTGAGGGTAAAGGTGACAGAGCTGAGGGAGTGAAGCTGGGTATGAAGGTGTGAAGTAGGTAGAGATCACACAGTGGTGTGCACAGCTAGAGGAAGTATGAGATGATTGCCCTAGTTACCTGGGACTTAAAGGTGAAGCATAAGACCATATTTGGCTGTTTTTTGGAGGCATTATATGGGAGACTTAATGGAACTGCTTAGCAGGAAGAATGGGGCCTTGCAGGCATGGCCACAAGTTTAGATGAAATTTATCTGCCCCACTTCCTCTTATCCTGCCTACTTGTGGTGAGGGTGATGAGAGTGATTAATGAGACTGTGATGAGATAGCAGTCAGCTCTGGGACCAATCGCTGGTGTCTTCTCTGACCTGGGGGCCCTGCAAGGGGTTCCGTGTGGGGAATATTTGGATTGTAGGATTTCAGGCAAACTGTTCTGGATTCATTTGTATTAATTCTGACAGGTTGTTGTGACCTTTGAGGATGTCGCTGTATATTTCTCGAAGACTGAGTGGCTCCTCCTTGATGAGGCTCAGAGACACCTGTACCTTGATGTGATGCTGGAGAACTTTGCTCTTATATCTTCGCTGGGTAAGACACCGATTCTCCCTGAACGGTTGCCTTCAGCACACCTGTGCCCCCATTTCCTCAGGGTTACAATTTCTTCTATCTTAAAGTCTAAGGGCGTTGACCAGAGTTGAACCCGGGGAGCAAAGGACAACAGTAGCAGGTCTTGGGTCATCCCTGATCCTGTCTCCAGGGGTCCTTCTTTTTGCTGCATTGTCTGAAACATAATAAACTTAACTCTCACCTTCAAAAAACAAGAAAAACCCTCACACTCACCAGTGACCTCAAGTAGACTCTGCATTTTCCCAGTGCCCTTCATTCTTCAGTGGTTGCTCTGTCCTCACATGTGGACTGTGTGTACAATGTTTGCTTGCCTAGTTTTCTTTGTAGTCCTTGTACCTTATAAGGCATGTTTTTTTTCCATGCCTCATCTCTCCCTGAAGCCCCAACACCTGCTGTACTGAACCTTCATAGGGAAGGGTTTGAGGTCAATAGTGTTTGCAGAAGCTTAGTGGATTTCTCATTGATTAGTGAGGAAAAGCACTTTTTATATTCTTTTTTCTTTTTTAAAGAGATTTTATTTATTTTTAGAGAAAGGTTGGGAGGAAGAGAGGGAGCGAAACATCAGTGTATGGTTGCCTCTCGTGCACCCCAACTGGGGACTTGGCCCACAACCCAGGCATGTTCCCTGACTGGGAATCGAACCAGCGACCCTTTGTTTCACAGGCTGGCGCTCAATCCACTGAGCCACACCAGCCAGGGTACTTTTTATGTTCTTGTTTGTAATTTTTACATATGTATTTTTTAAATATTGTGTGTATGTTTATTGACTGCTAGAGCAGGCAGAAGGGATTGAGAAAGAGAAACATGAATGTGAGAGAAAAGTACCTCTTGGTTGCCTCTTGGAGGCACCCCCACTGGGATTCAAACCCATAACCTTTTGGTGCACTGGACAACTCTCCAAACAAGTGAGCCACTGGGCCAAGGGTGGATAAAATATTTTCTATGTATTTATTAGTTCTGTTTTCTCTAAAATGTAGTCAAATTTCAGTAATTCTTTATTGCTTTTAATCGGTTATATCTACCCTTTCAACAATGGGTAGATATAATATTTAAGTTGTCTAGTATTTTTGGGTCGTATTTTCTGCCTTCAGATCTTACAGTATTTGCTTATGTACTTAGGTGCTCTGTGGTTGGGTAAATAGTACCTAAAATTGTTTTCTTTATGATGAACTGACTCCTTTATCGTTTTAGGATGTCATTTTTCCTTGTGATAGTGATTGAGGTTGTCTATTTTGTGTGATAGAGTTTTATCTACTTCCGCTCTCTTAGTTTTTATTTGTATAGAATGTTTTTTGTATCTTTTAATTTTTAAACCTATTTGTGTGTATAAACTGTTTTTAAAGATATTTTATTTCCTTTTAGAGAGAGGGGCACTGGGGAAGAGAGTAAGGGAGAGAAACATTGATGTGCGAGGGAATCATTGATTGCTTGCATCTTGGATGCTCCCATCTGGCTACTGGGCCTGCGTGCTAGGCATGTGCCTGGACTGGGATTCGGTGCTTAACCTACTGATCCACACCATCCAGGGCAACAAGCAGTTTTATCTGCATGTGGATACAAGAGCGCTTGGTATGTGATGTGTTGTGTTTTGAGCTGAAGACAAGTTTCAATTACCATTCTTCTTGCCGCTTGAGCTGAGGTCTGAGTAGTACAAATCACAGGGGCCCTCACAGGCCAGGGCAGCAGTTTTCCACATACATAGGTATCTGTTTTGGGTGTTTTGGGGATAAAGATTGCTGGGGACATACTGATGTTATTCTTTCATAAGTGATGTTGTGGCCAAGAGGATTCGTTTTGATAACTATGCTCAGAAACTCTACAGGTTCCTTTGAGGAGAAATTTGTGGGGAGTATGCAGATGTTATAGGGAATCCTGAAGTTCTCAGCAACAATAGTTGCCATCGTGATTTACAAAACTGGCCACTAAAATCCACAGTAGCACAGGTGCAGTAGCTTTGAGATGAAGCTCTCACTTCTTATATTTTGAATCTGTTTGCTAAGCCAGTTTCCCTGCAGTTCTTTCCGTGCAGTTCTTTGTTTGATTCTTCACTTATGGCTCTTTGGAGAAACTAGTCTCCTAAACATTTCCCCCTTCCATCAAGGGATGCTTTTTATCATGGGTATTTGACAAGTTATTTTGAAAGTGGGTTGAATATTTGTGTTTTTTATTCTGCCAATTTTCTGTTGTCGCTCACATAGATCTTTTTCCTTTGGTCCGTTTGTGCTGAGTTGTTCTATGACAGTGCTGGTTACTCATCTCTTTAGTTTTACCTTGAGTTTCATCATCAGTGCTCCATGTAACTGTTCAACTGGGAGGGAAGTGGAGGAGTCCTTTGTGTATCACAAGAGGGACATGAATCCAGCCAACACAGGATGGGCTCATAGGGGTCTGGTGTTGGTGAATGGTACTTGGGAAGGGATTGATGTCAGGGTTTTGTTAAAAACATAATGAGGATACTGTTCTGTTTAACTGTATTTTGTCACCATTGCCACTGGCTACACCCTAATCTACTTGTCCTTTCACAGTGTTGGCACTTTGCCTGTTAGTTCACATAATTATCATTTCTACTCTTGATTTCCAGCCAGGGCTAATATCTGTGTCTGTATCCTCTACACCATAGCCATTTTTCTGGGGAGTCTTTTTGCTGTGCTCTCCAACCTTAGTCAATGTCTGTTGCACCTTGAGGTGTCCATGTTTCTGTATGAAACTTGCACTACGTCTGCTCTACTGTGGTTGATTTTTGTAGTTTGGGGCACATTTATATCCTCTACACAGCCTGACATCACCAGCAGGAAGGCTTTTGTAGGCAGCCATCAGTAGTGAGACAATTTCTAAACCCTGCCTCTCTTCCTTGTGTCCCGTCACATCCCACTGTACTTTGTTTAATGAGGTGCCCATTATTTATTGACCTTACCTATCTAGTAATGCACAGCTACCGCTTTTTCAGAGTCTGTTTCACTTGTCTTCACAATCGTTGCATGGAATCATGCCTTGATGTGACAGATGGAAATTAGTGATGAGAAAAGCCCTTCCCTCACAATATGTCACTATGTATTTCACCAGCATTTCTTTTTGTTCAGGTTGCTGCTGTGGAGCAGAGGATGTGGAGGCACCCACTGAACAAAACTTATCTGTAAGAGTCTCACAGGCTAAGAATACCAAGGCAGCTTTGACTTCCCAGAAGAGCCACCCCTGTCAGAGTTGTGGGTGTGTCTTGAGAGACATTTTCCTCTTGGTTGACCAGCAGGGAACACAACTGAGTCCCACTCTGCTGAGGTGTGGGGCATGTGCAAAACCATTTTATTTCAGTACAAAGAGTCACCAACACCAGAAGCAGGACACAACAGAGAATGGTTTCATAAGCAGTGTGGACAGGGTGTCACTTGCAAAGAGCTGCAATTTCCATGTGTCATGGAAGCCTTGTACCTCTAGTCAGGTTGAAAAATGCTTGCTCATCAGCTCAGGACATCTTGAGAAACTGGCTACTCACACCATGCACAGGGCAAAGGAAATCTCTGATTCTGGAAAGATTTTTCAAAGTACACAACATTATTACAACCCAGAAGAATGCAAGAAAGTCATTGGCTGTGACCACACACTTGTTGAGGACCATGATTTCCTTACAGGAAGACAGTGTTTTGTGTGTTGTGAATGTGGAAAATTTTTTACTAATAGTTCGGCCCTCTCTGCTCCTCATAGACTTTTCACGGGAGAAAAACCTTATGAGTTTGTTGAATATGGGAAATCTTTCACCAGTAACTCTGCTCTCCATGATCATCAGAGACTTCTCACTAGAGAAGAGTATTATAAGTGTGGTGAATGTGGGAAATCTTTTAAGAGGAAATATGACTTTAAATGTCATCAAAGAGTACACACTGGAGAAAGGCCTTATAAATGCAGAGAATGTGGAAAATTTTTTACAAGTAGCTCTGCCCTCTGTTATCATCAGAGACTTCACACTGGAGAAAGGCCTTATGAGTGCAGTGAATGTGGGAAATCTTTTACCAGTAGCTCTGCCCTCCGATATCATCAGCGAGTTCACACTGGAGAAAGGCCTTATGAGTGCAGTGAATGTGGGAAACATTTTACCAGTAGCTCTGCTTTCCGTTACCATCAGCGAGTTCATACTGGGGAAAAGCCTTATGAGTGCAGAGAATGTGGGAAATCTTTTACCAGTAGCTCTGCCCTCCATGACCATCTGAGAGTTCACACTGGAGAAAGGCCTTATGAGTGCCTGGAATGTGGGAAATCTTTTATTAGTAGTGCTTCCCTCCATGATCATCAGAGAGTTCACACTGGAGAAAAGCCTTATGAGTGTGGTGAATGTGGAAAATCTTTTAGGAGAATATATTACTTTCATTGTCATCGCAGAGTTCATACTGGAGAAAGGCCTTATAAGTGCAGTGAATGTGGGAAATCTTTTACCAGGAGCTCTGCCCTCCATGATCATCAGAGAGTACACACTACAGAAAAGCCTTATGAGTGTGGTGAATGTGGGAAATCTTTTAGAAGGAAATATCACTTTAATTGTCATCAGAGAGTTCACACTGGAGAAAGGCCTTATGAGTGCACAGAATGTGGGAAATCTTTTACCTGTAGTTCTTATCTTATTTGTCATCAGAGAGTTCACACTGGAGAAAGGCCTTACGAGTGCACAGAATGTGGGAAATCTTTTACCTGTAGTTCTTATCTTATTTGTCATCAGAGAGTTCACGCTGGAGAGAAGCCTTATGAGTGCAGTGAATGTGGGAAATCTTTTAAGAGGAAAGAAAACTTTAATTCTCATCAGAAACTTCACACTGGTGAAAGACCTTTTGAATGTAGTGAATGTGGGAAATCTTTTACCATGAGCTCTGCCCTTCGTAAGCATCACAGAGTTCACACTGGCAAAAGGCCTTATGAGTGTGGTGAATGTGGGAAATGTTTTGCCTATAGCTCGGACCTTCGGTGTCATCTGAGAGTTCACACTGGAGAAAGGCCTTATGAGTGTGCTGAATGTGGGAAGTCCTTTACTAGTAACTCTGTTCTCCGTATTCATCAGAGAGTACACACTGGAGAAAGGCCTTATGAGTGCAGTGAATGTGGGAAATCTTTTTCCACTAGGAATGGTTATCGTTGTCATCAGCGCGTTCACACCGGTGAAAGACCCTATGAGTGTAGTGAATGTAAAAAATGTTTTAGACAAAGCTCCTCCCTTATTCAACACTATAGAGTTCATAGCGGAGTAAAACCATATGAGTAGTTCTGCCTTTTGTCATCATTGAAGTGTTTACACTGAATAAAGGCTTTTTGAGTACAGTGAAGTTCGGAAGTCTTGCACCAGTAATTCTGTTGGTATTATCAGAGTTCACAAAGGGAATAGGCTTTATGAGTGCTCTCAATGTAGGATATCCTATAGCTCTAGCAGTCACCCATATTAGCATGTAAAAAAGAAAAGCCTTATGAGTGCAGTGAATGTGGGAAGTGTTTTTTTTCCAGTTTTCTTTTTTTTTTTTTTAAATTTTATTTATCATATAGAGAGATAGGAAGGGAAAGAGAAAGAGAGGGAGGGAAACATCAATGTGTGGTTGCTTCTTGCGTGCCCCCTAGTGGGAAACTGGCCTGCAACCCAGGCATCTGCCCTGACTGGGAATCAAACCAGCGATTCTTTGGTTTGCAGGCCGGTACTCAATTAACTGAGCCACACCAGCCAGGGCTAATTTAGGAAATATTTATCTCAGAGTCATACTCACCTTAATCACAGTTCAAACTGGTTAAATGCTTCAAGTGTGAAGTGATCATGTGAAATCTCTAGCCGTAAGTTTATACCCTTTTATCATTGGAGTGTTCTCACTGTGTAAATGGTTATATTTTGGGAAATGTATTTTTTTCCAGTGAAATGACACTGAAGCAAACTTTCTAAGGAAACCTCTGAATTTAATTTTATGTGTTCACGGAGCAGCCATGTCTCAGAATTTCATGTTTAAATTCTAAAGAACCTAACAAAGTACGAACTAAACTAGTTGTGACTTTACACGTTCTTACTCACAGTGTATGGAGGTTGTTTCTCCCCATCTAACAAAATCTTGAGTGTTTTATTTTTATCAGTTCTGGCTCTTTTTATATGTTCATCATGATCTCTGTTGTTTTAGTTGCATTTCCCTACGGATTTATAATGAGCATTTTTGCAGGTGTATATGCACTGCTGATATGTTTTTAGTCTATTGTGTACTCCCATAATTTACCTGTTGTTTTATTAACTTCAGATAATCTCCTGTAAATAATAGGTGATAAAATAGCAAAGATATGTATTGCAATGTCACCACTTTCGCTCCTTGAAAAACAAGTAATTTTCGCCTTACGGAAATTTGTTTGTTTGTTTTTTTGTCTTTGGAATAATTGTTCTCATTAGTGGAGAATATTTCCTCACTCTTTAGGTTTTTTGCTGTACAATACATACTAGGTACATACATACTTTTAAGGAGTACTCTGCATTATTAACACTCTTTATTACTTTTGTAAGTGCAGACAGTTAGGGATATAATAAAAAGCCTCGGTTTTTAGTGCTCACCCATTTTTATGGTCTGTCATCTGGGGTTTGCTGGGCTGGAGTAGGACTTGAAGGTGAAACTGGTGGTATGAGGATGAACAAGTATTTCTTGAGCCCTCTCGGAAGCCAAAGAGAAGAGATCAGTGATTAGATTCACTCCCATACCTTGGCCATGCAGCCCAGGTTTAAAGCTTAGGTTTTCCTATAATTGTTATGATTATAGGAAATCGATGCTCTGTATGGGCCTCGGTATTTCCCCTTGTAATATAGTGATAAAGAGCAGCCTTGATCCCCCTGCCTTGGTGCTTGTTCAGAAAGTAGTTGCCTTACATTTAATTATCAACTTTGTGTACCACCCACAGGCTAAAACTCCATGGAACCTCTGCCCCAAGTTGGGAAAAATGAATGAAGCTTCATAGATCTCCCATAGCTGCTGCTCTCCACACAGCCTCCACCACAGGGAGGAGGTGGCTTCAGGGCTTCTAAGTACCTGTATGGATTCTCCACATGGGCATCTCTGGGTGTCAACAAAACTCCCCAAAACTCACTTCACTGACTGGTAGGAAATTAATGAAGGGACTAACCATGCCCTCATGAGGTCAATAGAAGTAACAAAAAATTTAGTAAACACTTACTGGTCTTAATATTCCGGGATTTGGTTTTTGATGATTATTCTTTTTTTAATTCATCCATCAGTAGTAGGTCAATAACTGTTAGTGTATTTCTCAGGAAATCAAATATCAGAAAGGTTAAAGGAGTTTTTCTAAGTTCACATTGCAAACGTCAAGTTCAAGAGGCTTGATTTAGTCATTAGTGAGGTTGCAGAGCTGAAGACATTCCCTATTGTGGCATATTAAGGCCTCAGTACAGGGCAGGAAGACAGTAAAGACCAGCAAAACAGGAAACTCAGCTGTTGCAATTATAATGAAATTTCTGCATTTTTCTGATGTCTTAGAATGCTTAACACCTACCTCACAGTATTCTTGGGACACTGTCTGTCAGTTCCAGGCGTTTTTCCAGGTGAAACTACTTTAAGCCTTAGCTGCATTTTTTTCTACCTCCTTTTAAAATTTAACACACAGTTGGGCACTGAGGAGTCTTTGTGCACGTTCACTTACATTTTGCATGACAGGCTTTAATTTTATCCACTGCCGTGACTAATGCCTCAGTTTGACCCGTCAAGTGTTTTTAGTACATGTCACTGACATGCACTCTGCACTGTTGAGGACAGTGATACCTGGGGCATATTCAGAAGTGATGCTGGAGACCTATAGTATTGTTATCTCCTTGGTGGAGAGTTCACGTCTTCTTCATACAGGAAACTCAGTGCCCACTTGACCCTGTACTCTGTCAGGACTGGCAGGAGGAGACAATGGTGCTCGCCATCTATTCCCTGCAGCCCCGACCTTGTTCAGTAACCACATCCTCCTTTCCTGTGTCCCTGTGTCTGCACCAGAGATCTTTGGGTGGGAATGTAGTCCTGAACAAAAGCCCTCACTACAGTGCCCAGTACACTGGTCACAACTGGGATTCTTTATCCTGATTGCTCTAGCTAGATAGGGGCACTTTGGCCAAATTAGGGTGAATCAATGTCTCTGTGTTCTGGTTAGCAGAATTATGGTTCATGAGCTTTTTCAGATAGGAAGGTGAGTCTGGCGCATCTTTGGTGATATTTGCAATCTGCATCCATGACATTTTACTAAACAGTCCATTTAAAGGAACCAGGTGGCATGTGTGGACACTCTGAAAATCTCCTTTTCCCTTGTTTCCTCCTCACTGCTGTCAGAGTGTCTTGGATTAGTGCTGAATCTTTAAAGCCCTTCGCGTAAAATGTTAGTGATTTTCCATTTTCATCTGAAGGAAGGGAAGGGAGGGAGAATGAGAGGCATAGATACATCCACGTGTGAGAGGAACACCTATCAATTTCCTCTCGAATGCCCACTACTGGGACATGGGTCACAGCCTGTGCATGTACCCTGACTGGGAATCAAACCAGTGACCTTTCGGTTCACATGCTGGCATTCAATCCACTGAGACAGCAACCAGGGCCAAAAATAATTGTTTTTGCACATGAAATTTCTCACTGAATTTTCTAAGATGTATTTTTAACTTCTGTGAATATTAACATGTGTCTGGAAATAGTGGCTTTGTACAAAAT
This sequence comes from Desmodus rotundus, assembly GCF_022682495.2. Classification (NCBI taxonomy): domain Eukaryota; kingdom Metazoa; phylum Chordata; class Mammalia; order Chiroptera; family Phyllostomidae; genus Desmodus; species Desmodus rotundus. The sequence continues at coordinate 52,056,656 of NC_071398.1, read as the reverse complement.
TTACATTTTTGTACAAGAATGGCTATGATACTTCCATCTGTGAAGGTTTGGAAAGTGGGCATGTAAACATGATAGATACATTTTGGATTCTTGTATTTCTGCACCTGGCAGGGAAATGGTCATCATTTTACCTGTAAATTCAGTGACAGTTTCTGCATTGGGACTGTGGCTTATTTCTGTAAAAGAGTTATGTATTGAGAATTTCTGTTTTTTTAAAGATTTTATTTCTTTATTTTTAGACAGAGGGGAAGGGAGGCAGAAAGAGAGGAAGAGAAACATCAATGTGTGGTTGCCTCTCATGCACCTACCACCGGGGACCTGGCCCGCTATCCAGGCATGTGCCTGACTGGGAATTGAACCAGCAACCCTTTGGTTCTCAGGCCAGCACTCAATCCACTGAGACACACCAGCCATGGTGGATTCATAATTTCTAAAGAAAGGTAATAATGTTGATTAATGGAGTTATACAAGAGAATTACTAAAATAGCTATATGAGAAAATGGTCTATGAAGCCCTAAGACAGGTAAGTCCCAATGGGCTTTACATAAAGGACACTTGGTTCTAAGAATGATAGAACTAACTTGAGCTATGGCTCTGCTGGAAGGGTGGCTGAATATCTTCTTTCTACAAAGTTTGGGTCCTTTTGACTCCTGAGAACTTGAAGAAAAATAGTGAGGTGAGAAAGATATAGTGACATGTGAGCCGAGAAATTTAGAAGAGTTAAAGGAAAACCATGACATCATGTTTCATTTCTTCAGTAATCATTTACTAATTATGTCACCTGTTTCAGAGGCTCATCTAGGTCTCAAGGAAGCTTTGGCTGATGTACTTTGACTCCATGGCCAGGTTGCAGGACAAATTAAATAAAATACCTTAATCCAGTAGGGCTAATAGGGCTTCCAAATCACTGTCAGGAGGTACTGTCAGGATTTTGCCTTTTGTCAAAGAAGAGGTAAGACCTAACTCTGGATGGCAATGTCCCAGGAATACAGGGAGTGGACGCAGCTCATCAGCGTGGATAGAGTGCATTGGTGGCCAACATCATGCTCTGGATGTCCACCAGCTTTCAGATGACAGGGTCATCTGTTGAGTGCATGGATGATACTCTTCATGCTCCACAGGGGCTTGTCACTTTTCTGAGAATGACCTCAAGGCTTTATCTGTATATTCTAGGGCCACACATCATTTGATATCCTGTGGCTCTGACACTTCCAAGTTGAACAACTTCAATAACTGAGCAGAATCCGTTTCTATTTTTCCTACCAGCCCCTAAGAATTTCAGAGTCTCATTGTTCTGTTATGTTTGGTCCTTTTTGTGCCTTACTCTGAATTGTCTCGACTTCTGGTCAAGGTGGCAGCATAGGTAGATATGGCTTAACTCTTGGCACAATGACATCAAAATTACAAAAATATAGGACAACCATCACTCAGAACCATCAGATACTGAGTTGAGTGGAAGTCTGGGAACAAGGGAATTAAGGAAGCCACATTCATCCAGACTGGTAGTAGGGGAACAGATGAGAAATGGGCTGAACCACCACCCATGTGTACTGGATAAAAATTCTGGAGAGATATCTCAGGAGTTAGGGATCCAGCCCCACCCCAGGGCCCCACCCCAGGGTTCCAGTGCCAGGAAGATAAGTCCCCATAACTTCTGTCTGCAGAAACAAGTGGGGATTTTGTTAGTGCAAGAAAATTGAAGTTGCAAGCAGTTTCTCTTAAAGACCCCAGACACAGCTTTCTGGCCATGACGACCTCCCCATGACAACATGCCTCTCACAAAAGATCACCTTCATCCCTCTCCAGAAGAGGAGGAGAAGAAACAGAAGAAATGCCTGGTGTAGAGCCCCAATTCCTACTTCAACGATGTGAAATGACAAGGATGGTATAAAATCACCACCGTCTTTAGCTGTGCACAAATGGTAGTTTTGTGTGTTGGCTGCTCCACTGTCCTCTGTCAGCCTACAGGAGGAAGAGCAAGGCTTAAAAGGATGCTCCTTCAGAAGGAAGCAGCTCTCAAAGTACCCTGAATCAAGGTGAGTGGGGAACCATCTTCATAAACACATTTTCAATTAAAAAAACAAAAAGACCCCAGACACAGACTCACCTACTCATTCTCTCTGCTCTCCAGCACTGGCTTAGCAGCTTGAAAGGCACTGTTGATATACAGGGAGACACTGAAGTGTCTGGCATTAAGGTCAGCAAGGTAATGGTCCCTTTTCTAAACCTGCCCCCCACACCCCAGAGCAGGCAAGGTGGTGCCATATCTGAGACTCCATCAACATGTCTAGCAGTTTTTGACCTGCCTTAGCAATTCCTAGAGACTCCACCCCACCCAACTTATGGGCCTTCCTATACTATTCCACATGAATGGCTGGTCTTGGCTCATGCTTCATAACTTCCAGAATTCTATCAAACAACACCTGGCCACAGTGAGCCCCAGACCTGGAACTAGCAGCAGCCTGCCTGGATGCGTAGCATGGCTCTCCCTGGGAATCTCCAAGCCCAGCACAAGTAGCAGCCATCTCAGATTGCTTTATAGCTCAGGCAGGGTGGCTGAGGGCAGAACACAGGTGGGAGCTGACCTTAGCCTGAACCACCTGGGGAACCCCAGGGACAGAGCACCCAGTGGACAGCTGCAGACCACATTAGAGCACCACCACCCTGCCCATGTATAGCTGATCATCCACAGATGGCAGAAGTTGGTAGTCAGTGGTCACAGCCAATCCTTCCTTCTTACTGGCCTGGGTAAATGCCTCCTATTAATCTGCCAACAGCAACCAAGCCTCAACTACAAGAGGAGAGTATACTCAGCCCACGTGAAGGGGTCACTTCAAGTACCCAGCTTTGGTGATAGGGGAAGTTGTGCCTCTGGACCCTACAGGACACCTACTACATTAGGCCACACTACCAAGACACGGAGTCAAACCAGCTCTACCTAATACATACATACAAACACAGGGAGGCTGCCAAAATAAGGAGGCGAAGAAACATGCCCCAAATAAAAGAACAGATCAAAACTCCAGAAAAAGCCAAATGAAATGGAGATTAGTAATCAGTCAGATGCAGACCTCAAAACTCTTCATTTGGATGCTCTAAAATCTTAGGACCTCAGCACTATAAAAAGGATCTAGTCAGAAATGAAGGATTCACTAATTGAAATAAAAAAGCACTTTACAGGGAAACAACAGTTGAGGTGATAAAGCTCAGAACCAAATCAATATGGATGGGAAGGAACAAAAACCAACCAATCAGAATAACAAGAAAAAAGAATCCAGAGAAAATGAGGGTACTGTAAGCAGTCTCTGGGATAACTTCAAGAGATCCACCATCAGCATCACAGGGGTGCCAGAAGGAAAAGAGAAAGAACAAGAAGCTGGAAATCATTTTAAAAAATAGTGAAAGAAAATCCCTGTAATTCTGTGAAGTAAATACACATGCAATTCCAGGAAGCACAGTAAGTCTCAAGCAACATGGATGAAAAGAGGCCCACTTCAAGGTACATCATAATCAAAATGCTGAAGATTAACCCTGGCTGTTACGGCTCAGTGGACTGAGTGCCAGCCTGCAAACTGGAAGGCAGAGAGTTCTATTCCCAGTCAGGGAACATGCCTGGGTTGTGGGCCAGGTCTCCTGTTTAGGGCAGCAAGAGGCAATCGATCAGTGTATCTCTTACACATCGATGTTTCTCTTCCTCTCTTTCTTCCCCTTCCCCACTCTCTAAAAAGAAAGAAATAAAGTCTTTGAAAAAAGGAGGGGTTTGGAAATGGAATTTTAAGATGCTGGCAACAATATGTTATGTCATTGAGTTTCTATTATGTTCCATCATCCAAAGTAAAGAACGCAGATTACCTCACAGAAGAGGAAGCTTAAAGTCAGGAAAAAAACAATAAAATGCCATCGTTTAAAGGTAAAGAGAGAATCTTAAAAGCAGAAGAAGAAAAGAAGTTAGTTACCTACAGAGAATTCCCATAAGACTGTCAGGTGACTTCTCTAAAGAAATTGCAGGTTAGAAGGGATTGGCAAGAAATATTCAAAGAGTCCTGTCTGGTGTGGCTCTGTGGATTGAGTGAAGGTTGGGAACCAAAGGGTCCCTGGTTCGTTTTCTAGTCAGGGCACATGACAAGCTTTTTGGCCAGATCCCCAGCAGGTATCGTATGTATATTGTTATTTTTAACCTAGTGTTATTGCATATTTAATATACCACAGGATGTACTTCGGACCAAACACATTAGTGTCACTAGCTTTATTGGCATATTGGGTCGGTAGATCTGGAACTTTATAGGCACTTTCTGGGCTGATTTCTTATAATTGTATGTCTTTGATGTCTTCGACTTGTACTCCATTGTTTGTAAAAATGTATAATGTAAGTAGGAGGCATCAGATCAAATCAGTGAGGATTCCAGTCACACTGCTGCCCAGGCAGAGCTAAGACTTCTGGCTACACCAGGCAGGCACGGATTCACTTGAGTATCAGTGTATTATTTATTACATTTAATTTGCCATGTGGGTCCTCCCGATGCAGGATAGAGAGCATAAGGGACTAGAGCAACATCCCCCAACCACATTCACCTCAGGGAGCACATGCCCCGTGGCCTGAATCAAAGACCTACCAGGCATAGCAAGCAGGCACTTCCTTGCCCCCAAAATAATGTTCACTGGGGTGGGTATAGAGCAGATTTAGTGTTCTTGGAGTATTCTTGGGGTGTAAATCCGCCCATCCACTCCTCAAGTCAGCTGGGGAAATAACAAGATCCCATTCTTGGAATATACACCTTATTACATTACCCAGAAGGCAGGCATGGAATATCACAAGGCTGAGTTAATAGCGACTTACGAAAGGCATTTCCACTGGGGCTATACATACTGTAGGGCGTTCTTCCATCTGTCTCGTGGTGGGAATTCCTGTACTCTAAGTTTTGTTATTACAGGATCAGGGTCTCCTGGTCACAGGATGGAAAGGAGAAGGCGCCAGTGTGCTGCTCCCCACAGAAGCTGTGAGGCCAAGTATGCGGCCTGGGTGTCCGGAGTCAGGGTTGGGACAGTAACCCCAATATCAGGGACACCCTCTTTGCCTGCCGCTCCTGCCACTTTCCTGTCACAGAGTCCAATGACAGCGAACAAGCTGAGGCTCCTGGCTGAGGTGAGTGTGCTAACCCGGGCCCTCCGCCCTCAGCCCACCGAGCCCTGCAGCCCGGTTGCAGGGCACCCATTACATCCTGCAGCCCTGGTCCCAGCGTCTGGGATCTTAGGCGCTCATGGGTGACACACGGTGTTAGGGGGTTTGCAAGGGTGACCGAAGGTGGTGTCGCCTTCTAAACACCTGCAAGTGTCCTTGACCTGGATAAACCCGCAAATCTGGTCTGGGCCTTACATCTGGTTTCAACAGTCTGAGGCAGAGTCACATCATAAATGGGAAGCATAGGGTTTGCACCTTCATTCTGAGAGTCCTGGGAGTGTGGGGTGGTTGTGAACAGAGACAGACACAGGCTGTATCATGGTTTTCAAAGCCATTTAGATCCTTCTGAGATAGAAAACCGACTGGACTGTGGTGATGAGGGCAGTGAGGCACAGGAAGAGGAGCCCTGGTCCAAGGTCACAGAGCTGGTAAGAGGCCACACTGAGGAGACACTTGGCCAGAGGTCACCGGACTCCAGGGCTGGGCGGGGATACAGCTGAGACCGGCTTACCTGGAGCTGAGGGTGGTTGATTGCTTCTTCCCACAGGTGCAGAAGTTGAAAATCAGTGTCAAACCAGACAAAGAAGGGCAGGGTGTCCCAGTCCTTACCTGGTGGTGACATTACCATATAGTGTCTAAAGACACTTCCCTTGGTAATTTTCCAGCTTTCAAATGAGGAGACCCTGGGGATACCCCAATCCTGAGAGCAGGTCACGGGTAATATAAGGTGCTCCCATTTCTGGTGTCAACGTAAGAGACATTCAAACTATAGAGACTTTTTGAAATTTTATCTGAGCCGAACTAATGACAGTTTCCAGGGGAAAAAGTCTCAGCAGAGTGTGAAAATGCTTCGGAAAATAGCAGTTTTACTACTTATTTTATACATCAAAATCAGAAAGGTAGATATATAAGTTTGGAAGTTGAAATCATTTGGTCATGAGTTAGCGAAGTGCAAGGAAACAAAGCAGGAAAATCCTTGTTATTAAATAAAAGGTAAAGATGAATGGACACAAATTGCTTCACATCACTGGGTATAAGATAGTTATTTAATGAATTAACATAACAATAACATTGAAGGGTTTTTGGCCTCTACTGTCATGCAGTATTTGTGCCCTGAGGGGTAAGAAGAAAGGAAATTATCCTGACATTCCAAAGGTATGTTAACAAAGGTGCCCAAATGCAAAGATGGGCTCAGTTAAGGCAAAAATTCAACTTCCTCAGGGAAGGTAGAGGTCTAGGTCATGACTACTTGTCATGACTCACTTTTACTTACAAAGTTTTAATTTCACACCATATTTAGTGGTCTTTTCTGTCTCGCAGTTTGTAAGGACATTACAGAGGACTCCCCTAGACTGGTCAGGGATTTATGTCCCCCTACCCTATTTTTTTTTTGTCCACAGAGGCAGCCAGTGTAAGCATTTGAGGGAAGTTATCCGGGAAGGGACACCTGACCTGCAAATGTTGGAGATGCCACAGAGCTGGGGATAGGTCCCTCAGGTCGACTTTGTGTTCAACAGAAGGCACAAGGGGGAATCAGACTTGTAAAGTGGCCAATTGATAATTTGGGTATCTATTAGGGAGATAAGGGGGTATTTGCATAAGGGAAAGGAGTTGGTCTCTCCTGGGTTTAAAAGGCTCCAACTGGCTGCATAGTGGAGAACAGAGTTTGGGGGTTAATGGAGGAGGTGGGGGCCCTGGTCCTGGGGAGTTCTACAACCCCGAGGAGAGCTGATGGATCCAAGCTGGGCCTCAGAGGTAGGAGAGAAGGTGGGATTATTCATTCATCCGTTATTTTTATTGTATTTTTTTCTCATTACCATTTATCTCACTCATACCTTCTTCCACCTCCATCATCCCCCTCCACTTTACATTTTTTAAGAAGTATAGTTTAAGATTTTGCAGTTGCAGGAAGAAAGGAAAGGGTTCAAAACCGCCCCAGCATTTTTTGGTCCTAGCAGCTGAAGCAGTGGAGGCTCCATCCACTGGGCTGGGGAGGATGGAGGTAGGTTAATTCTCTTTGGGGATGTCGGAAGGTTCTTTCAGTTCACACTTTTATCAGTTACAAAGAGCAGTGAGTGGAAACATCTTGTGGGCAATATGGGTCTGAATCTGTGGAAGGGTGGAGGATGGAGTCATGCAAAAGTGGCAGCTCTTTTGTGCAGGAGGGTGAAGGGGGTAGAGCTGAGGGAGTGAACCTGGGTGTGAAGCTGTGAAGCAGGGAGAGATCACACAGTGTGTGCACAGCTAGAGGAAGTCTGAGTTGATAGTCTGTGTTCTTGGTGTTTGGAATTAAGGGTGAAGACTAAGCCCATTTATGATCTGGGAGTCTCAGTGGAATTGTTTAGCGGGAAGAATGTGGCCCTGAAGGCATGGCCTTGAGTTTACATGGCATGCATCTGCCCCACTTCCTCCCATCCTGCCTGCCTTTGGTGAGGACAACGTCAGAGATGAATGAGACTGTGATGAGATAGCAGGCTGCTGTCTTCCTTGAAGGGGGTGTGGGGGCTGTAAGGGGTTCACTGTGGGGAAGAGTAGGATTTGGGGTCTTAGACTGTTCCAGATTAATTTGTATTAATTCGGATAGGTTTTTGTGACCTTTGAGGACATCGCCATGTATCTATCCAGTACAGAATGGCTCCTTCTGGATGAGGCTCAGAGACACATGTTCCTCAATGTCATGCTGGAGAACTATGCTCTTATATCATCGCTGGGTAAGACCCTGACTCTGCCTACTCTTCTTTGCCTTGCCTGCACACCCCTTCCTCAGGGTTGTAGTTTGCTTCTTGTATCCTAAGCTCTAAGGGTCCTGACCAGTCACGTACCCAGGGAGAGATGGACAGCAGCATCTGGTCTTCGGCTGGCCCCTGACCGTGTCTGCAGGGGTGTTTTTTTGTTGTTGTTCATTGTCCCAAATATTAATAAACTAACTCACAGTTTTAAAAAAAAGACCCTCCATCTCACCAGTGACCTGGTCTATCTAGGCTTTACATGTCCCCCGTCGCTTCATTCCTCAGGGGTTGCTCTGTTCTCCCATGTGGACTGCGGGAACTATTCACTTACTCCGTGTTCTGGGTCAATCTTGGACTTGGCAGCGCTGGTTTGCTTGCACTGCCCCCTTCTCTCCCTGCTGCCCCCACACCTGCTGTACAGAACCCTCATAGGGAAGGATCTGACCTCAGTGGTATTGCCAGAAGCCAAATAGATTTCACATTGATTAGTGAGAAAAGGCATTTCTTATATTCTCGAACATTTCTACGGGTGTATATTTTTTTTTGTGCTCTCTGCAAAATATTTGTATGGATTGTTAGAGAAAGAAGGGAGGAAGAAGGAGAAATATCAATGTGAGAGAGGAGCATTGATGAGTTTCCACCTGGACGTGCCTGTAGGAGGGGATCGAACCCACAACCTACGTTTGTGCCCTGCCCAAGAATCAAACCCGCAACCTTTTGGAGAATGGGACATTGCTGTAACTAACTGAGCCCCTTGGCCAGGGGTGGATAAAATACTATGCATATATTTATCAACTCTGTTTTCTCAACAGTGTTTTCAAACTTCAACAATTCCTTACTGCTTTGGAAATGGATGATCTACCCATTGTTGGAAGGCGAATATTCAAGGTCTCTAGTAGTGCTGCCTTGAGTTTTCTGCTTTCAGATCTCATATTGTTTGCTCCTGTACTTAGGTGCTCTATTGTTGGGCACATAGTAGTGACAGTTGTTATCCTCCCCACTCTCTTTGGTGTTATTTGAATGGAATATTTTTTACATCTCTTTATTTTCAGCTTATATTTTGTGTGCATAAAGATTTAGTGATTCTCATGGAAGCAGCATATGTTGTGTCTTGGGGACTTATTTTTTCTTTTTGGAGCACAGATAAGCCCAACCAGGCTTCAATTTATTTATTTATTCTATATATTTTTTTACTTTTAAATACAGTTGACATACATTATGATATTAGTTTTGTGATTACACATTGTATGACTTACTGAGTGTCATCTCCCTGAGTCCGATTCCCTGAGACACCGCACATAATCAGTAGAATGTTATTGGCCCTATTTCCTAGCCTGTACTTTATATCCCCGTGACTATTCTGTAACTGCCAGTTTCTACTTTTTAATCCCTTTACCTGTTTCACCCATCATGAGAATTTTTTAAGTGTTTATTTGAGCCAAACTGGTGACAACCAACAGGACACAAGATGTCAAATGCTTTTGTGTCTTGTGTTTTTTATCCCTTCACCCACTCCTGTCTTCGAAAGGTGTTGCCACTTTGTCGTGTTTTCCGCCTCTTTTGTAGTTCCTTTTGTCTTCCCATTTTGCTGTATTTTTTTCCTTTCCTTTTCTTTTTTTAAAGATTTTATTCATTTATTTTTAGGGAGGGGAATGGAGGACGTAAGAGAGGGGGAAACTTCAATGTGTGTTGGCCTGTCACGCTCTCCCAGCTCGGGACCTGGCCCACAACCTGGGCACATGCCCTGACTGGGAATCAAACTGGTGACCCATGGTTTGCAGGTCAGCACTCAATCCACTGAGCCACGCTAGCCAGTTCTTTTTTGGATTTTTTTTTTTTTTTTGAGATTTCATTCCCTTCTCTTTTGTGCATCCATTGCACAGGATTGTGCTTGTGGTTTGCTTTTATTAGACTTTCACGGAACTCATTTTCTTAACAGTTTGTTGTAACCTGAAAACAGCTTCACTGCATTCAAAAATTCTACCCTGTGACTCTCTGCCACACCAGCCCTTTACATGTTTTGATTTCATAGTTCACCTCTTTCTCTATTGTGTATCTATTCACAAATATTGTCACCATTGTTATTCTTAATCTACTTTATTGTCCTATACAATAGAGTTCCATAAAGTACATCCACCAGTGAACTGTCTTAGTTTGTGACCCTGATGGCATCCTGGCTTTACCAGAGAATTTTACACTTTCCCACGGTTTCCTGCTTCTATGTAGTACACATTTATTTCAGCTCACAGGTCTTTTTTTTTTTTTTTTTTTTTCCACATTTGCAGTAAGTCAGGATGAGTGGAAATGAACGTCTTCCTCTTTTGTGTCTGGGAAAGGTTTTTTGCTTGTTAAAGTGAGGATGAGGTTTTTGGAATAAAGCATTGTGCTTTGCAGATGTTTTCTTTTAGTGTTTTGAATATATCATTTGACCTTCTCCCAGTCTGCAAGGTGCCTTCAGAGGAAAATATTGCTGGCCTTATGGGAGTGCTGTCCTTACGAGAGGAGCTTCCATTGTCTCTGTTGTTTCAAATATTTTTTCACTTTTGATTTTTAACACTTACTTTACGAAATGTCCTGCTGAAATCCTGTTTGCATCTAATGTGTACAGGGACCTGGGAGGATGTTACACATGGCTGTTCACATTTCTTTTTCATATTTTGAGGTAAATCTGTAAATCATTTTTTAAAACCAATTTTGTATGCTTCTCTTTCCCCTCATGTGTATATCTCTCTCATTTTCTCCTTTTGGCCCCTCCTGTGGGGCTCCCATGGTGCAGATCCAGGTTATCGCTGTGGCGTTGCACAGTTCACCAGCGCTGCCCTACATATTTTTTTACACGGAGGATTTTAAATCACCTGCCTCTGAGGTGATATATTTTGTTTAGTCCTTGATCTTGCCTGCTTTTGAAACTCTTTTGCATTTTTCATTTTATTCTTTGTATTCTCAAATTTCAAATTTCTTTTTCATCCTTTTTATGATTTCTGTGTCACTGATCCCATGTTTTGTTCCCATGTTTGTTTGTTCATTATGTTGAGTTGCATGTGTATTTGCTTGTACCTGACTGAAAGTTTAGAAATGATTATTAGAATTATTTATGTCAATGTATATACTTCCATAATTTGGCTTAATTCACTTTAACATTGTAATGTTTCTTTTGTGATTTTTTTCGTATTTCCCTTTGTCCAAGCGTTGATGTCAGATATTTGATGAAGCAGTCACTGTTTTGGATTTCTGGACCCAGTTCTGTTTAGAGGAGTAGTTTTATCTGCATATACACACAAGGGTGCTTGCTAGGTGGTGTGTTGTGTTTGGGCTGATGAGAAGTTTCACTTCCCATTCATCTTGCTGCCCCATGACCATGGTCCGTGTTATAAGGATTGAAGGGGTCCTCAGTGGCCAGGGCTGTGTCATTCCAAATATTTCGCAACCTCTTGGAGTTTTGTAACACACAACAGGCCAGTAGAGTCAATGCTAGCACAGGTGCAGTGTGTCTGAGAAGCTCTTACCTTCTCTTGTGAATCTAACCCTGTTTGCTGAGCTAGTCTTTCCTGCTATCGTTTTGTACTGCTCCTTGTATTAGGTTCCACCTTGTAGCTCCTTGAAATAACTGGTCTCTTAAGCCTCTTCCCCTTTCCTGAAGGAAGGCTGTTTAACATGGATAATTGTATAATTATTCTTGAAGGGGGTTGTATATTTGTATTTTTTATTCTGCCACTTGCTGTGGCCACTGACATAGATATTTTTATTTTGTTTTTTTTGGGTGCAGAGTTAGTCTATAACAGTGTTGGTTATTCACCTCCTCTGCTTTCTCTCTGGAGTTGCATCATCAATTTTCCACCTGACAGCTCCAAGTGGAGGGATGCGAACAGCCCTTTGTGTATCACAAGGGGGACAGGCATCCAGCCTGGACAGGATGGTGTCTCAGGGGATCTCACTTGGTGAATGGCAGTTGGGGAAAATTTGATTCCAAGGCTTGGTTAAAACATAATGAGGAATATATTTCTCTTTAACTGAAGTTGCTCACTATTGCCAGTGGCCACACTTTAATGCACTTGTCTTTTCCCAGTGTTGGCATGTTTCCAGTTTGTTACTTTTAATAATTTTCCTTCACACTCTTGATTTCCAACCTGGGTAATCTCTGCCTCTCTAACTGCTACACTGCAACCCTTTCTCTGAGGAGTCTTTTTCGTGTGCTCTCCCATTTTGATCAATGCCTGTTGCACCTTGAAGTGTGCTCATATTTCTATACAAAACTAAGACAGCATCTGCTCTCCTGTGGTTGATTTTAATGGTTTGGGACACAGTCATATTCTCTACACAGCCTTAAAACAGAACTAGGAAGGGTTTTGCAGGCAGCCCCTATGACAGGACTAACTTCTAAAGCCAGCTGCTCTTCCTTAGATTCCCCCATTTCCTGGTATCCTTCAGTTAATGAGTTCCCCGTATTACAGCCCTGAGGGGCATTTTGAGACTCTCTTTTGTCTTGGAAATCATCATATAAAATCATGCCAGATGTTACTGATGTAAATCCGTGAGGAGAAAACCTACTCCCTATAGGTCAGTATGGACTTCACTAGCATTTGTTTTTCTTCAGGTTGCTGCTGTGGAGCAGAGCATGGGGAGGCACCCATCGAAGAGAATGTTAATGTAAGAGTCTCAAGGGCTATGAATCTGAAGTCAGCACTGTCTTCCCAGAAGAACCACCCATGTGAGAGTTGTGGGTGTGTTTTGAGACACATTTTCTTCTCTGTTGACCAGCAGGGAACCCAACAGGGCCCAGCACTGCTGAGGTGTGGGGCATGTGCAAAACCATTTTATTTCAGTGCACAGCGTCACCAGCACCAGGAGCAGGACACAACACAGAACTGTTTCATCGGCAGTGAGGACAGGGTCTCGCTTGCAAAGAACTGCAATTCCCAGGTGTTGCGGAAGCCTTGTAGCTCTAGTCAGGATGGAAAATGCTTGCTCATCAGCTGTGGACATCTTGAGCAACTGGCTACTTACACCAAGCACAGGACAAAGGAAATCTCTAAGTCTGGGATAACTTTTCAAACTACAAAATATTTCCCAGCAGGAGAATGCAGGAAAGCAATTGGCTGTGATGACATACTCGTTGAGGACCAGAGCTTCCTTACTGGAAGACAGTGTTTTTTGTGTTGTGAATGTGGGAAGTCTTTTACCAGGATTTCTGCCCTCCATGTTCATCAGAGAGTTCACACTGGAGAAAGGCCATATAAGTGTGGTGAATGTGGGAAATCTTTCAGCGGTAGCTCTGGTCTTGGTTATCATAAGAAAGTTCACACTGGGGAAAGGCCATATAAATGCGGTGAATGTGGCAAATCTTTCAGCAGTAGCTCAGGCCTTGGTCATCATCAGAAAGTTCACACTGGAGAAAGGCCTTATGAGTGCGCTGAATGTGGGAAATCGTTTAAACGAAAAGATTCCTTTAATTCTCATCAGAGAGTTCACACTGGAGAAAGGCCTTACAAGTGTGGTGAATGTGGCAAATCTTTCAGCAGTAGCTCAGGCCTTGGTCATCATCAGAAAGTTCACACTGGAGAAAGGCCTTATGAGTGCGCTGAATGTGGGAAATCGTTTAAGCAAAAAGATTCCCTTAATTCTCATCAGAGAATTCACACTGGAGAAAGGCCTTATAAGTGCGATGATTGTAATAGATCTTTTAGCCGTAGCTGTGACCTCCGTAAACATCACAGAGTTCACACTGGTGAAAGGCCTTATGAGTGCGGTGAATGTGGGAAATCTTTTACCCGTAGCTCTTCCCTCCGTATTCATCACAGAGTCCACACAGGAGAAAGACCATATAGTTGCAGTGAATGTGGGAAATCTTTCACCCATAGCTTTCTCCTTCGTCGTCATCAGAAAGTTCACACAGAAGAAAGCCCTTATAAGTGTGGTGAATGTGGAAAATCTTTTAGCAGTGGCTCTGACCTTTGTGTACATCACAGAGTACACACTGAGTAAAGGCCACATGAGTGCAGTGAACATGCGAAATCTTGTATCAGTAGCTCTGCCCTCCATTTTCATCAGAGTGTTCACACTGGATAAAGCACTGATGAGCGCACTAAATGGGGAGATCCTTTATGTGTAGCATTTACTTCAATTACCATCACAGAGTTCTCACCAAAGAAACACTTATGAATGTGGTGAAAATGGGAAATCTTTTATCCATTGCATTAACTATCATGTTATCAGGGACCACACACAGTAGCAAAGTTTTGTGTCTGCAGGGAATGTGGGACATGTTTTTATCAGTAGCCTTCCTTTTCCTTGGAGACTTCACATTGGAGAAAGGCCTCATGAGTGCAGTGAATTTGGGAAGTGTTTTTCTTGTGACTTCCACTAGTATGAATAAACTGTATTTATTCATACTTTTGAGTATGCAGTTTGTCGACAAAATTGAGTTTATTCTGTCAAAATGCAGTTTGAGTGATGTGAGTAGGAGAAATGTTTGAACTGTAGCCATTCCCTTTGTTGTCATTATAGAATTCACAATGTTTAAGTTCTTACAAGTTAAGGAAATTTGGGATATCTCTTATTATCTATCTATTGCCTTTGTTATCTTCTGAGAAGGTAAAATCTTTTCATATACAATCCATATGAGAATTTTTTCTGTAGCACAATCCTCCATTATATTCCCAGTTTCACTCTGGAGAATGTCCTTATGAGTATAGGGAGTGTGGGAAAATGTTTTTTCATTGTTTCTCCTTTCTTATCAGAGTTTACACAGGAGACAGGTTGTATGATGACAAGAAATGTGGGAGATCTTTCACCACGTTTCCATAGGCGTGTTAGTCATAGTTCACACTGGTGAAAGGCTTCCAGCATGAAACGAACTAGGGAAATCTTTAGCCATAAGACAGTTCTCACTCTGTAAAAGTGTATTTTTTAGGAAACGTTTATTTGTTATCTTCATATTAATGACACTGAGGAAAACTTTCTGAAAATGTCTGAGTTTAATTTTATATATTCACACTGTGGAGATGTCTCTGGAGTTTAATGTTTACATTTTGAAGTAACTAACAAAGTACGTTCTAAACTAATTGTGCCTTGATGCATTCTTCCTTGTAGTATATGAGGCTTGCATTCGTCCCCTCTAACAAAGTTTTGACTTGTTTATTTTTATAATTTTAGATCTTTTCATATACTTGTCATGCTGTTTTTGTTGTTCTAGTTGCATTTCTGTAAGGATTTATGATGTGCATTTTCCAGGAGTGTATGTAAATTGGATTTGTTTTTAGTATATTCTGTGCTCACATACTTTACCTATTATTTTATAATTTAGGGCTATTCTCCTTAGAAAATAGGAGAATGAAACAACAAAGATCTATGTTGTAATGTCACCCATTTTCACTCCTTGAATAATAAATAATTTTTGTTTCATGGAATAATAGTTTTTATGGAAAAATTGTTTTTAGTAGTGAAAATCATATTCAAATTATATGTATTTTTTTTTGCTCTACAGAATGTGTAGGTACATACATATACTTTAAAAAATAATCTGTATTATTTACACACTTCATTGCTTTTGTAAATTCAGTGATTAAGTAATATAATAATTTTGCTTCTAAGTGTTTAGTCCTTTCTGTTTTCTTTCATCTGGGGGTTGCTGGGCTGCAGCGGGACCTGAAGGTACACCAGGTGGTATGAGGGTCAATGGGTGTTTGTTGAGCCTGAAAGCCCCCTGGAAGCCAAAGACAGGAAAACAGTGATTAGACTCCACAGATCTTGGTCATGCAACCTGGGTTTAAATCTTAGGTTATTGACCATAGTTATGGTTACAGGAAAGTGATTCACTGTATAGGCCTCAGTATTTTCCTGTGTAAATAGAGATACAAATACCCTTTCCCTGGATTGAGTGGCACAGTGGGTTGAATGTTGTCTGTCCCACAAACCAAACGGTCATGTGTCAATTCCTGGTCAGGGCACAAGCCTGTATTTTGGTCCAGTTCCCAAGTTAGGGGAGTGGGAGAGGCAAACAATGCATGTTTTTGCACTTGGATATTTCTCTCCTTGTCTTTCTCCTTTCCTTACCCTCTCTAAAATCCAGAGCATAAAATAGTTTTAAGAAAGAGCAGCCTTCATCCCTGAATGAAAATTTTCCAGGGCTTACATTTTGATCAATTTTATTTTTTTAATCCTAACTGTACCCTGGGAATTAGTAACTGTTAGTGTATTTCTGGGGAAAATAGGATGGAGAGAAGGAAGGGGTTTTTCCAAGGTCACAGGGTAGACAACTGTCGGATTGCAGTGGCCGGATTCAAACACGGGAGTCTGGCTGCGGAGCTGGCGGCAGTCTCCACCACAGCACATTAGGACCTCAGCACGAGGCAGGAGGACATTAGAAACTCAGCTAGCTACTCTTTTCTTTGTTTTATCATAAAATATCCATATTTTCTGATGTCTTAGAGTGCTTAACATCTCCCTCATAGATTTCATGGGGACCTTAGCTGTCATTTCCAGTGGTCTCTCCAGGGGAAACTACTTGAGCCTTAGCTGCGTTTTGCCTACCTCCTTTTTGAGCTTAGTGCACAGCTCACACTAATGAGACCCCAGTGATTCATGGCTGCATCTTTCTGCACATTGTCTTATTTTTTGAGTGACAGGCTAGCATATTATCCACTGTGGTGAATATTATGCACTGCGTTTGATCCTTCAGCTGGTTTTTATATGTGCCGCTGACATGCTCCTTCCAGCGTTGAGAACAGCTGGACAGGATACTGGGATATATTCACAAGAGATGCTGGAGACCTATAGTTATGTTATCTACTTAGTGGAGTGTTCTCTTCTTCGTACAGGAATCTGTCCTCTGATCCTGTAACCCACGTGTGTCCAGTCTGTGGCCTGTGAGCCGCATGTAGCTCAGGATGGCTGTGAAAGTGGACGACACAGAATTGTAAATTCACTTAAAACATTATGAGAATGTTTTTGTGATTATGTGTTGCAATGTATTTAATGTGTGGCCCAAGTCGACTCTTCTTCTTTCAGTGTGGATCTGAGATGCCAAAAGGTTGGACACCCCTGCAAGTACTGGCTGGATGAAGAAGCGGGGCTCACCATGTTTTCCCTGCAGCCCTGACTGTGTTCAGCAACCACATCCCCCTTTCCAACCTCTCCGTGTCTGCACCAGAGATATTTCTTTAGACACAAGTCCTTCTGAACAGAGTGAGATTCTTTTCCTGATTCCTCAAGACAGGCCAATTGGCCAAATCATGTTGGGTCTGTGTCTGCACGGCTGTGTTAGCATTGTTATGGCTGATTGCTTTTTCAGAGAACAGGATGAGTGTACAGCATCCTTGGGGATGTTTGCAATCTGATCTTATGATATGCTCCTAACAACACAATCCATTTTTTAAAAAATATCTTACTTGTTTATTTTTAGAGAGAAGGGAAGTGAAGGAGAAAGAGTTGGAGATAAATATCAATGTCTGGTTACCTCTCCTGTACCCCTAAATGGGGACCTGGCCTGCAACCCAGACATATGCCCTGACTGGGAATAAAACCGGTGACCTTTGGGTTCCCAGACCCACTCTCAGTCCACTTAGCTACTCCAGCCAAGCCATAACACAATGCGTTTAAAGGCACCAGGTGGCATGCGTGGACAGTGTCTGAAAATCGACCTGTTTCCCCTTGGTGTTTCCTCCTCACTGCTGTCAGTAGAATGCCTTGGATTAGTGCTGAATCTCTAAAGTCCTTCTAAGTGTTTCTGATTATCCAGTTTCCACATGGAGCAGCCCTCAGCAGCTCTTGTAAGTTACCTGGGACTTCAGCATTATTTTGATGTTATTGCATTTCCATGGTAACCTATCACTAGTTCTAAGTCACACTGATTTTCGCAGTTATTGAAGAGATACAAGTACACTTTTTAGGATTCAGTGTATACAAGAAAAATGGAATAGGTCGTGTTCCAGAGGATAATAACCATGGGTGCAGCTATGTTCCCCCAAGTAGAGATTGTCAGCACATTTGTACGTACAGTTCAGTCTCCTCCTGTTGAACTCTATGCTCATCCATAGCCCTTAGCTTTAACGTTATTCACAAGCTTGTTTATATTGCTGCCTGTATTTTACAACCTTTTATTGACATGTTTTTCAAGTGTGTGCTAGTGTCTCTCTAAATTCTACAGTAAGTTTGTATTTTTACATATATTTTATCAATTATTTTTTTACAGGTGTTACAATTATTCTCCTTTGACCCACTGTGTCCAGTACCCCTTCCATCCATCAATCCTCACACCTTGTTGCATGTCCGTGGGTCGTGCTTGTAAGTTCTTTTGCTTCTCCATTTTCTATACTGTTCTTAACCTCTCCCTGTCTATATTGTACCTACAAGTTATGCTTTTGAATCCCTATGTGGTTTCCCCCATTTTGCTTCTTCCTCCTGCCATCTGATAACCCTCCAAATTATCTCCATATCTATGATTCTGTTCCTGTTCTGGTTGTTTCTTTAGTTTTTTTTTTTTTTTTAATTTTTGTTTTGATTCAGATTCAGTTGTTGCTAGTTCTGAATTTGTTGTATTTTTAATATTCATAGTTTTGATTTTCTTCAATAAATCCCTTTAACATTTCATGTAATAAGGGATTTGCAGTGATGAACTCCTATAGCTTTACTGTGTGTGGGAACCACTTTATCGGTCCTTCTATTTAAATGATAGCTTTGCTAGATAGACTCATCTAGGTTGTAGGTCCTTGCTTTTCATCACTTTGAATACTTCTTGCCAGTCTCTTCTTGCCTGCAAATCTTGTTCTCAGAAATCAACTGATTGTCTTTTGGGTACTCTTTGCTTTTCTCTGCTGCTTTTAAATGTCTCTCTTTATCTTTAATATTTGGCATTTTAATTATGATGTGTCTTAGTGTGGTCTTCTGTGTATCCAACTTGTTTGGGACTCTGTGTGCTTCCTGGACTTCTATGTCTATTAGCTTCACCAAGCTAAGGAAGTTTTCTTTCATTATCTTTCAAATAAATTTTCATTTGTGTGTGCGTGTGTGGGAACCATTTATTAACAGACAAAGCCTACAGATTTATTGCTTCCTGGACACACCCAAAGTATGACCCCACCAGCCTGTGGTCTTGGCGTGCTGGTCTCAAACACAAAGACCCCAGAAGTGGCGCAGCCCTCTGTAGGCCCGAATTTTCTCAGCTGCTCCGCGTCTTCATGAAGCTTATTGTCCAGACCATTGGCCATGACCTGGCTGTATTTTTCCATCCTTCACATCCTTCTGTCTGTTCAAGAACCAGTCTGGAATCTTGTAATAAAGTGAATTCTGCATCATGGTAATCACCAGTTCCACCTGATCCTCTATGAGCTCTCCTACCCTCTTGGTGAGGTTGATGTCTGCTTTCCTCAACCCCACGTGAGCATATCTTCACCCCACACCCTTAACTGCAGTGATGGCAAAGGCTATTTTCCGTCGTGCATAGGTGTTGAACACTCGCAAATAGTGCAGGAACTTCTCAGGAATCACTAGAGACGTGGCTGCAGCGGTGTGTAGGCCTCCTGTGGCAGATCTCAAATAATTTTTCACTTTCTTGCTCTTTCTCTTCTTTCGGCATCCCTGTTATTCGGCTGTTGGACATTTGGAGATGTCTTAGAGACTTCTTGTACTACCTTTGTTCTTTTGAATTCTTGTTTCTTCTTCATGTTCTAGTTGGATATTTATTTCTTTCTCGTGTCCAAATCCTTGACTTGAATCCCGGCTCTCTTTCCTGCCCTGTTGATTTTTCTTTATTTCACTTAGTGTAGCCATCATCTCTTCCTTTACGTTGTTGCTGTACTGATGAGTTCTTATTTTTTTTAAGGTTTTAATTTTTTTATTTTTAGAGAGGGGGGAAGGGAGGAGAAAGAGAGGGAGAGAAATGTCAATGTCTGGTTTCCTCTCACATAGCCCCCACTGTGGGGGGACCTGGCTTGCAAGCCAGGCATGTACCCTGACTGGAAATTGAACTGGTGACCCTTTGGTTCATAGCCCACGCTCAATCCACTGAGCTATACCAGCCAGGGGTAATCAGGGCTCTTTAGCATCCTGATTAGCAATGTATTGAACTCTGCATCTGACAGGTTGGTTATTTCCATTTCATTTAGTTCTTTTTCTGGGGTTTTCTTCTGTTCTTTCACTTGGGCCATAATTCTTTGTCTCCTCAATTTTGCAGCTTCCCTGTGTGTGTTTCTGTGTATTAGGTAGCACTGCTTTGAATCCCTGTAAAAGGCACCTGTCAGGATGAATGTGGCTTCTTTAAATCCTTGGTTGTGGGACATCCATACAGCTTGATTTTCTGACAGTTGAGGTTTTTATTTGTTTTGAGATATAGTTGTGGTTGCCTGAGAGGCAAGACATGTATACCTACGACTCCATCTTGAGCAGAAGTCTCATTAGTTCTTTATTGGTTTCAATCCATTACATCTACCTGTTTTTGATAGGTGAATATTTGAGTTGTTTGCTATTGTTGTGTTGTATTTTCTGACTTCAGATCTTATATTGTTTTCTTAATACATTTAGATGTCTGTGGTTGGATGCATAGTAATTAAAATTTTTATCCTCTTGATGAATTGACTCCTTTTTCATTTTATGATCACCTTTTTCTCTTGTGACAGTGTATGAGGATGTCTTCTTGTGTGATACAATTTTAGCTTGTTTTGCTCTCTTTGTTTTTATCTGTATGGAATATTTTTTCATCGCTTTATTTTCCAGCTATTTTTGTCCATAAACTTTTTTTAAGTTATTTTATTTCTTTTTATAGAGAGGGGATGGCAGGGAGAAATAGGGAGAGAAACATTGATGAGCAAAAGAATTATTGATTGGTTGCTTCTCGCACACCCCACCTGGTGATCTGGCCCACAAACCAGGCATGTGTCAGGATTCAGATATGGTGCTCGACACACTGATCTGCACCAGCCGTGGCGAGAAGTAGTTTTATCTCCATGTGCATAGAAGAGTGCTTGTTAGGTGATGTGTTTTGAGCTGAATATAAGTTTCAATTCTCATTCTTCTTGCTATCTCAGGAGCTGAGGTCAGAGATCTGAAGACTGTAGGGTCCTAGTGGGGAGGGCAGCCTGTGTTCAAATATTTAGTGACCTGTTTTGGCATCTTTGATGGCAAATACTGCTGGGGATACCCTTCATAAATGACGTTGTGGCCAAGGGTATTCCTTTTCATATCCTTGCTGACAACTTCTGTAGGTTCCTTTGAGATGAAACTTGTGGGAAGTTGCAGATATTACTGAGAATCCTGAAATTCTCAGACACAATGGTTGCCATGGTCATTCACACAACAGGTCTCTAGAGTCCAGGGTAGCACATGCACAGTGGCTTGGTGTGGAAACTCTCATCCTTGTCTTTTGAATTGAAACATCTTTGCTAAGTCAGTCCCTCCTGCAATTCTTTCTGTTTAGTTCTTTTATAATCCACTTATGGCTCTTTGGAAAAACTGGTCTGTTAAGCATTTCTGCCATTCCTCTAGGGATGCTTTTCTTAAAAGATTTATTTACTTATTTTTAGAGAGAGGGGAAGGGAGGGAGAAAGAAAGGTAAAGAAACATCAGTGTGTTGTTGCCCCTTGTGCACCCCCTCCTGGGGACCTGGCCCACAAACCAGGCATGTGCCCTGACTGGGAATCACATCAGCAACTCTTGGCTTTGCAGCCCAGTGCACAGTCCATTGAGCCACACCAGCCAGGGTTCTACGGATGCTTTTTATCATGGATAATTGTCTAATTATTTTGGAAAGGGGTTGAATATTTGTTTTTACTTAGCATTACATTCTGTCATCACATAGGTTTTCCTCTGGTCTGTTTGTGCTAAGTAGTACTATGATACTGTTTGTTTTTCATCTCTTGTTTTCTCTTAAGAGTTGAGTCATCAGTATTTCATGTAATTGCTTAACTGGGAGGGAAGTGGAAGAGTCCTGTGTGTAGCACAAGAGGGACATGAATCCAGTCATGACAGGTTGGGTTCACAGAAGGTCTGGTGTTTGTGAATGGCATTGGGGCGCATTTGATGCCAGGGCTTTTTAAAACATAATGAGGAGCCTGTTCTTTTTGACTTTTAATTTTGTTAAAAGCCACACCCTAGTGAATTGGTCCCTTCCCAGTGTCGGCACTTAGCCAATTCATTAGGTTTTTCTTTTTTTTAAAGATTGCATTTATTTATTTTTAGAATGAGGGGATGGGAGGGAGAAAGAGAGGGAAACATCAGTGTGTTGTTGCCTTTTGTGTGCCCCCACTGGGGACCTGGCCAGCAACCCAGGCATGTGCTCTAGAGTGGGAATTGAGCCTGCCACCCTTTGGTTCACAGGCCTGTACTCAATCCACTAAAGCCGCACCATCCAGGTCCTATTTGTTAGTTTTAATAGGTATAATTTCTAATCTGATATGCAGCCAGGGCTAAACTCTGCCTCTCTAACCTCTATACCACAACCATTACTTTGAGGAGTCTTTTGGCTGTGCTCTCCAACTTTGGTCAATGCCTTGAAGCGTGCTCATGTTTCTATATGAACCTTGCACAGCATCTGCTGTGTGGCGGTTGACTTTCATGGTTTGGGACACATTCATATCCTCTACACAGCCTGACATCAATGGCAGGAAGGCTTTTGTAGGCAGCCATCTGCAGAGAGACTTCTGAACCCTCCTCTCTTCCTTGTGTCACATCCAATCCTAGTGGCCTTTGTTTAATGAGGGGCCCTTACTTACAGTCATTAGTGGCCAAGTTATACAGAACTGCCACTCAGAGTGGTGTTTTTCAGAGTCTGTCTCAGTTTCTTAAAATTTGTCCATGGAATTATGCACTGATGTTACAGATGCAGATCTGTGATGAGAAACCCCCTGTCCTGGCTGGTGTGGCTCAGTGGATTAAGTGCAGGCCTGTGGACCAAAAGGTTGTTGGTTCACTTGCCTGTCCTGGACATGCCTGGGTTTCAGGCCAACTCTCCCTCCCCTTCCCCACTTTCTGAAAATAAATAGATAGCTCTGGCTGGTGTGGCTCAATGGCTTAAGCGCTGGCCTGCGAAACAAACAGTCATGGGTTGGATTCCAAGTTAGGGCGCATGCCTGGGATCCCTGGCTCGTCCCCAGTACATGACATGTGAGAGGCAACCACACATTGATGTTGCCCTATTTCCCTCCCCCTAACTCTATAAATAAATAAATAAATAAATAAATAAATAAAATGTTTATAAAATAAAAATCTAAAAAAAATAAAATTATGTATTTATTATTTTTCACCTAGAGTTATTGTATATTTAATAGACTAAAATTTGCACTTAGGAACAAACAAATCAGTGTCCCTAGCTTTATTAGTATATTCAGTTGGTTGGTGTGGAACTTTACATCCACTTTCTGGGCTGAATTCCTGTAATTGCATGTCTTTGATGAGCTCAGCATGTATTCCATTGTTTGAAAAAAGTGTGTAATTCAAGTTAGAGGCATCCGATCACATCAGTGAGGAATCCAGTCACACTGCAGCGCAGGCAGAGATAAGACTTCTGGCTGTACCAGGCACAGATGCACTTAAGTATCAGTGTATTATTTATTACATTTAATTTGCATTGTGGGACCTCCTGATGCAGGATAGAGAGCATTAGGAACTAGGGCAACGTCCGCCAACAGCATTACCCCAGAAGGAGGCACCTGACCCATGGCCGGAATCAGAGGTCCAGCAGGCATAGCAGACACCTCCCAAGAAATGAAGTCCATTCGGGTGGCTATAGAGCGGATTTAGTATTCTTGGTATCCTTGGGCTGTGAACCGGCAAAGCCACTCCTGGCGTCGGCTCGGGAAATACAGGACCCGGGCCTTGGAGTGCAGACTCCAGCCGTAGACGTTAAAACCTACATTACCCAGAAGGCAGGCGAGGCTGAGTCCAGGAAGTCTCCAAGAGGCACTTCCGTTTGTCACGGCCGTAGGGCGGGACTTCCGTCGGTCTCCTGGCGGACATTTCCTCTTGTCTCAGTTTCCTTATTGCTCGGTCCGGGTCTCGTGGTCCCACGATCCAATGGAGAAGGCGCCAGTGTGCCGCTCCCCACAGAAGCTGTGAGACCGAGTGCGCCGCCCGGGTGTCCGGCGTCGGTGTTGGGACAGTAACCCCAACACCAGGGACACCCTCTTCGCCCGCGGCTCCCGCCACTTTCCGGCCACAGAGTCCGATGGCGGCGAGCGCGCTGAGGCGCTCGGCTGAGGTGAGTGCGCGACCCCGGGCCCTCCTCCCTCAGCCCTGCAGCCTGGCTGCGGGTTGCCGGTCACGTCCTGCAGCCCCGGCGCCCGGGACCGAGAGGCGCTCGTGGGTGACCCCCGCTGTGACGGGGTTGGCGTGGCTGACCCGCCGAGGTGCCGCCTTCCAAACGTGTGCAGGTGTCGTGGACCCCGAAAGACCCGCACACCTGGCCTGGGCATGACATCTGCTGTTAACAGCCGGAGGCGGAATCACGTCCTGACTGGGAGGTGGAGGAGTTGCACCTTCATTCTGAGGGTCCTGGGAGCCAGGGATGGTCGTGGATAGAGAGAGACATGGGCTGTGTCGTGGTCTTGAAAGCCGTTTAGATCCAACCGAGATAGAAAACCGACTGGAGTGGGTGATGAGGACAGTGAGGCACAGGAAAGGGAGCCCTTGTCCAAGGTGACAGCTGATAAGCCACCGCACTTGGGAGAAACTTGGGACTTCCCCGGACCTGGGGCTGGGCTGAGATACAGACCTGCTGGCCAGGGACTGAGGGTGGTTGATTGCGTCTTCCCACAGGTTCTCAAGTTGAAGATCATTATCAAACTAGAATAAGACGGACAGGGTGTCCCAGTCCCTTCCTCGTGGTGACATTACTGTGTAGTGTGTAAAGAGACTTCCCTTGGTAATTTTCCAACTTTCAAATGAGGAGAACCTGGGGGTACCCCAGTCCTGAGTGCAGGTCCCGGGCACTATCAAGTACCTGGGGGCTGGGCTCCCATTTCTGGTCTGAACCGTGAGAAACATTCAAACAGTAGAGACTTTTAAAATTGTTTATTTGAGCCATACTAGGGATGATTTCCAGGAAAAAAATCTCAGTGGAGTGTGAAAATACTTTGGAAAATGGCAGTTTTACCACTTATTTTATACATCAGAATCAAAAAGGAAAATGTGTAAGTTGGGAACTTGAATTCCATCGGTGATGGCTTAGGGAGGTGGGAGAGAACAAAGCAGGAAAATCCTTGATATTGTATAAAAGATAAAAATGAATGGATGCAATTCTTTTACATTACTGGGTGTAAGATATTTAACATTTAATGAATGAACATAATAATAACACTGTGTAGTTTTTTGGTCTCTGCTCTCATGCAGTGCTTGTGCCACGAGGGGTAAGAAAAAAGGAAATTTCCTGACATTCCAAAGGTGCAAAAATACAAAGATGGGCTCAGTTAAGGTCAAAGTTAACTTTCCTTAGGGGACATAGAGGCCTAGGACATGACTACTTGCTATGATTTGCTTTAGTTAGAAAGTTTTAATTTCAGGCCACATATAGGGGTCTTTTCAGTCTCTTAGTTTGTAAGGCCATCTGGGAGGACTCCTCTAAGCTGGTAAGGTTTAGTATGTCGCTGCATCATTTTTTTTCCCACACAGGCAGCCACTGTAAGCACTGAAGGCAGGTTATCCAGGAAGGAACATTTGCACCTGCCAATGATTGGAGATGCCACAGAGCTGGGAATAGGTCCCTCAAGTCTCCTTTGTTTGTGGTAAACAGAAGGCACAAGGGATTCAAAGATCAGACTTGTAAAGTGGCCAAATGATAATTAGGGTATCTATTAGGGGGATAATGGGGCATTTGCATAAGAGAAAGGAGTTGGTCTCTCCTGGGTTAAACAGTCTCTATCTGACTGCCTAGTGGGAAACAGAGTTTGGGGGTTAATGGAGGATGCAGGGGGCCCTGACCCTGGGGAGTTCTATGACCCTGAGGAGAGCTGATGGACCCGCGTTGGGCCTCAAGGGTAGGGGAAAAGGTTGGATTCTTGATCCATCCTTTAATATTTTTATCATATTTTTTCTCATTACCATTTATCTCATACCTTCTTCCACCTCCAACACCCCTCTCCCTTTTACATTTTTAAAGAAGTATAGTTTAAGATTTTGCAGTTGTAGGAAGAAAGGAAAGGGTTCAAAACCACCCCAGCGTTTTTTTGGTCCTAATAGCTGAAGCAGTTGGAGGCTCCATCCACTGGGCTGGAGATGGTGGAGGTAGGTTAATTCCCTTTGGGAATATCAGAAGGTTCTTTTTGTTTAACACTTTTATCAGTTACAAAGACCATATGGAAACATGTTGTGAGCAGCTCACATGGGTCTGAATCTGTGGAAGGGTGGAGGATGGAGTCATGCAAAAGTGGCGGCTCTTTTATGCAGGAGGGTGAAGGGGGCAGAGCTGAGGGAGTGAACCTGGGTGTGAAGCTGTGAAGCAGGGAGAGATCACACAGTGTGTGCACAGCTAGAAGAAGTGTGAGCTAACGGCTCAGGATTGTTGGTGTTTGGAATTAAGGGTGAAGCGTAAGCCCGTTTATGGCTGTGTTTTAGAGGCATGATCCTGGAGAGTCAGCGCAATTGTTTAGCAGGAAGAATGTGGCCCTGCAGGTATGGACCTTAGATTAGATGGTTTCATCTGCCCCACTTTCTCTTATCCTGCCTGACTTTGCTGAGGGTGATATGAGTGATAAATGAGAGTGACAGCAGGCAGTTCTGGCACCAAGCACTGGTGTCTTCTCTGAAATGAGGACCCATCGAAGGGGTTGGGCGTGGGGAAGAGTAGGAAAAAGGGCATCAGAGAGATTATTCCAGATTCATTTGTATTAATTTTGATAGGTTGTTGTGACCTTTGAGGATGTTGCCGTGTATCTCTCCAGGACAGAATGGCTCCTTCTGGATGAGGCTCAGAGACGCCTATACTTTGATGTGATGCTGGAGAACTATGCTCTCATATCATCGCTGGGTAAGACACCGACTCTCCCCGTGCACTTTTCTTTGCCTTGTCTGCACACCCCTTCCTCAGGGTTGCACTTTTTCTATCCTAAGCTGTAATTATCCTGACCAGTCACATACCCAGGGAGAGATGGACAGCAGCATCTGGTCTTAGGCTGGCCCCTGACCGTGTCTGCAGGGGTGTTTTGTTTTAGTTGTTGTTCATTGCTCCACATTTTAATAAACTAACTCACAGTTTTTAAAAAAAAAAAAAAAAACACTCTCCATCTCACCAGTAACCTGGACAAGGCTTTGCATGTCCCCCTTTCCCTTCATTCCTCAGGGGTGGCTCCGTCCTCCCATGTGGACTGCGGGCACTCTTCACTTCCCCGGTGTTCTGGGTCGATCCTGGACTTGGCAGCGCTGGTTTGCTTGCACTGCCCCCTTCTCTCCCTGCTGCCCCCACACCTGCTGTACAGAACCCTCATAGGGAAGGATCTGACCTCAGTGGTATTGCCAGAAGCCAAATAGATTTCACATTGAGAAAAAGCATTTTTTATATTCTCGAACATTTCTACAGGTGTATATATTTTTTGTACTCTCTGCAAAATATTTGTATGGATTGTTAGAGAAAGAAGGGAGGAAGAAGGAGAAATATCAATGTGAGAGAGGAGCATTGATGGATTTCCTCCTGGAAGTGCCTGTAGGAGGGGATTGAACCCACAACCTACGTTTGTGCCCTGCCCAAGAATCAAACCCGCAACCTTTTGGAGAATGGGACATTACTGTAACTAACTGAGCCCCTTGGCCAGGGGTGGATAAAATACTATGCATATATTTATCAACTCTGTTTTCTCAACAGTGTTTCAAACTTCAACAATTCCTTACTGCTTTGGAAATGGATGATCTACCCATTGTTGGAAGGCGAATATTCAAGGTCTCTAGTAGTGCTGCCTTGAGTTTTCTGCTTTCAGATCTCATATTGTTTGCTCCTGTACTTAGGTGCTCTATTGTTGGGCACATAGTAGTTACAGTTGTTATCCTCCCCACTCTCTTTGGTGTTATTTGAATGGAATATTTTTTACATCTCTTTATTTTCAGCTTATTTGTGTGCATAAAGATTTAGTGATTCTCATGGAAGCAGCATATGTTGTGTCTTGGGGACTTACTTTTTCTTTTTGGAGCACAGATAAGCCCAACCAGGCTTCAATTTATTTATTTATTCTATATATTTTTTTACTTTTAAATACAGTTGACATACATTATGATATTAGTTTTGTGATTACACATTGTATGACTTACTGAGTGTCATCTCCCTGAGTCCGATTCCCTGAGACACCGCACATAATCAGTAGAATGTTATTGACCCTATTTCCTAGCCTGTACTTTATATCCCCGTGACTATTCTGTAACTGCCAGTTTCTACTTTTTAATCCCTTTACCTGTTTCACCCATCATGAGAATTTTTTAAGTGTTTATTTGAGCCAAACTGGCGACAACCAACAGGACACAAGATGTCAAATGCTTTTGTGTCTTGTGTTTTTTATCCCTTCACCCACTCCTGTCTTTGAAAGGTGTTGCCACGTTGTCGTGTTTTCCGCCTCTTTTGTAGTTCCTTTTGTCTTCCCATTTTGCTGTATTTTTTTCCTTTCCTTTTCTTTTTTTAAAGATTTTATTCATTTATTTTTAGGGAGGGGAATGGAGGACGTAAGAGAGGGGGAAACTTCAATGTGTGGTGGCCTCTCACGCACTCCCAGCTGGGGACCTGGCCCACAACCCGGGTACATGCCCTGACTGGGAATCAAACTGGTGACCCATGGTTTGCAGGTCAGCACTCAATCCACTGAGCCACACCAGCCAGTTCTTTTTTGGATTTTTTTTTTTTTTTTTTTGAGATTTCATTCCCTTCTCTTTTGTGCATCCATTGCACAGGATTGTGCTTGTGGTTTGCTTTTATTAGACTTTCACGGAACTCATTTTTTTAACAGTTTGTTGTAACCTGAAAACAGCTTCACTGCATTCAAAAATTCTACCCTGTGACTCTCTGCCACACCAGCCCTTTACATGTTTTGATTTCATAGTTCACCTCTTTCTATATTGTGTGTCTATTCACAAATATTGTCACCATTGTTATTCTTAATCTACTTTATTGTCCTATACAATAGAGTTCCATAAAGTACATCCACCAGTGAACTGTCTTAGTTTGTGACCCTGATGGCATCCTGGCTTTACCAGAGAATTTTACACTTTCCCACGGTTTCCTGCTTCTATGTAGTACACATTTATTTCAGCTCACAGGTCTTTTTTTTTTTTTTTTTTTTCCACATTTGCAGTAAGTCAGGATGAGTGGAAATGAATGTCTTCCTCTTTTGTGTCTGGGGAAGGTTTTTTGCTTGTTAAAGTGAGGATGAGGTTTTTGGAATAAAGCATTGTGCTTTGCAGATGTTTTCTTTTAGCGTTTTGAATATATCATTTGACATTCTCCCAGTCTGCAAGGTGCCTTCAGAGGAAAATATTGCTGGCCTTATGGGAGTGCTGTCCTTACGAGAGGAGCTTCCATTGTCTCTGTTGTTTCAAATTTTTTTGTTTTTGATTTTGTCATTTTACTATGAAATGTCCTGCTGAAATCCTGTTTGCATTGAATGTGTACAGGGACCTGGGAGGATGTTAAACATGGCTGTTCAAATTTCCTTTTTTTTTTTTAAGTATTTTTTATTGATTATGCTATTATAGTTTTCCCAATTTTCCCCCTTTTATTCCCCATCCACTGTGCCCCCCCAAACCTGTTATCTCTCCCTGTCTATATTATGCCTACTAATTATGCTTCTTCTTCCCTGTGCCTTTTACCCCCTCTTTCTCTCTTTCCCCTCCCCAAAGAAATCCCTCCATGTGATGTCTATTTCTCTGATTTTGTTTCTGTTCTGGTTGTTTGCTTAGTTTTTGTTTTCATTGTTTTTCTTTTCTTTTAGGTTCATTTGTTGACAGTTGGGAGTTTCTTTTCATTTTACTTTTCATATTTTTGGTCTTCTTTTTCTTAGATAAGTTCCTTTAACATTTCATATAATAATGGCTTGATGATGATGAACTTTTTTAACTTGACCTTATCCGGGAAGCACTTTATCTGCCCTTCCATTCTAAATGAAAGCTTTCCTGGATAGAATCATCTTGGATGTAGGTCCTTGCCTTTCATGACTTCAGATACTTCTTTCCAGCCCCTTCTTGCCTGCAAGGTTTCTTTTGAGAAATCTGCTGATAGTCTAATGGGAATTCCTTTGTAGGTAACTCTCTCCTTTCGTCTTGCTTCTTTTAGGATTCTCTATATTTAATCTTGGGTAACTTAATGATGTTGTGCCTTGGTGTGTTCCTCTTTGGGTCCAACTTCTTTGGGACTCTCTGGGCTTCCTGGACTTCCTGGAAGTCTATTTCCTTCACCAGATTGGGGAAGTTTTCCTTCATTAGTTGTTCAAATAAGTTTTCAATTTCTTGGTCTTGCTCTTCTCCTTCTGGCACCCCTATAATTTGGATATTGGAATGTTTCAGGTTGTCCCACAGGTTTGTAAGAATCTCTTCACTTTTTTGAATTCTTGTTTCTTCATTTTGTTTCAGTTGGATGTTTATTTTTTCCTTTTGTTCCAAATCATTGCTTTTACTCCTGGTTTCCTTCCTGTCACTGTTGATTCCCTGAATATTTTGCTTTATTTCACTTTGGGTATCCTTCATTTGTTTTTTCATTTTTCATCCAAGCTCAATCATTTCTGTGAGCATTTTGATTATCAGGGCTTTAAATTCTCCATCATGTAGGTTGGCAATCTCCTCATCGCTTAGCTCTCTTTCTGAAGTTTTGCTCTGTTCTTTTATTTGGGCCCTATTTCTTTGTCTTGGCGCAACTAAGTTGTAAGAGGGTGGGGCCTTAGGTATTCCCTCCTTTCAGGGCAACCCTCCTTGCTGTGCTGTGTTGCTGCCTGTGGGGGAGGAGCCAGAGAGGGAACAATGCAGCTCTCCAGACTGCTCCTCTCTAGTTCACTTTCCAAGGCACTCTCCTGTGAGACTGGGAGTTTCTTCCACCTCTTAAGTAGTCCACAGCCACCTCTGATCCTCAGTTTTCCCCTTAAGTCAGCCCCTCCTGCACAGCCTCAGGTGCTAGGCAGCCAGCCCCGCCCCCAACGTCTGTGGAGTTGCCCCAGTCTGCAGCCTTACCAGTCTGGTTGTTCTAGCTGATTTTTTCTCTAATTCCTTGGTCATTGGAGTTCCATTCAGTTTGATTTTCTGGCATTTTTGTTTTTTTATTGATTTTAGATTGGTTGTTATCCTCCTTTTGGTTGTGCGAGGAAGCAAAAGGTTTCCACCTATACCTCCATCTTGACCGGAACTCTCAACTTTCTTTTTCATATTTTGAAGTCAATCTGTAGTTCATTTTTTAAAACCAATTTTGTATGCTTCTCTTTCCCCTCATGTTTGTCTCTCCCTCATTTTCTCCTTTTGGCCCCTCCTGTGGGGCTCCCATGGCGCAGATCCAGGTTATCGCTGTGGCGTTGCACAGTTCACCAGCGCTGCCCTCACATGTTGTTTTACATAGAGGATTTTAAATCACCTGCCTCTGAGGTGATGTATTTTTTTAGTCCTTGATCTTGCCTGCTTTTGAAACTCTTTTGCATTGTTCATTTTATTCATTGTATTCTCCAACTGCAAATTTCTTTTTCATTGTTTTTATGATTTCTTTCTCACTGATACCTGTGTTTTATTCCCATGTTTTTCTGTTCATTATGTTGAGTTGCATGTGTATTTGCTTGTACCTGACTGAAATTTTTAGAAATGATTTTTAGAATTATTTTTTGTCAATGTATATACCTCCATAATTTGACTTAATTCACTTCAACATTGTGATGTTTCTTTTGTAATTTTTTTCATATTTCTTTTTGTCTGAGTGTTGATGTCAGATATTTGATGAAGCAGTCACTTTTTTGGATTTCTGGAACCAATTCTGTTTAGAGGAGAGTTTTATCTGCATATGCACACAAGGGTGCTTGGTGGGTGGTGTGTTGTGTTTTGGGCTGATGAGAAGCTTCACTTCCTATTCTTACTGCTGCCCCATGACCATGGTCAATGTTATAAACATTGAAGGGGTCATCAGTGGCCAGGGCTGCAGTATTCCAAATATTTAGTGACCTCTTAGAGTCTTTGGTGGCCAGTAGAGTCAATAGTAGCACAAGCGCAGTGTCTCCCAGAAGTTCTTACCTTTGTCTTTTGAATCTAACCCTGTTTGTTGAGCCAGTCTTTCCTGCTATTCTTTCACGGAGCTCTTTGTATTATGCTCCAACTTGGAGCTCTTTGAAATAACTTGTCTCTTAAGCTTCTTCCCCTTTCCTGTAGGGACACTGTTCATCATGGATAAAGGTCTAATTATTCTTGAAGGGGATTGAATCTTGTATTTTTTATTCTGCCATCTTTCTGTGGTCACTCACATAGATCTTTAACTTTTGTTTTTTGGTGCAGAGTTGTTCTATGATAGTGTGGTTATTCACCTCTTCTGCTTTCTCTGTGAAGTTGCACCATCTGTATTCCACATAATTGGCCATCGGGAAGGGAACTGGAAGACTCCTTTGTGTATCACAGAGGATCAGGCATCCAGCCATGACAGTATGGGCTCACAGTGGGTATGGGAGGTAGGGAGTATTTGATTCGAAGGCTTGGCTAAAGCATAGTGAGGAACATGTTCTCTTTGAGTTTATTCCTCACCATTGCTAGTGGCCACACTTAATTAAACTTGTCCTTTCCCATGTGGGCACCTTATCTGTGTGTTATATTTTTTAAAAACCATTTTATTTACTTATTTATTTATTTTAGAGAGAGGGGAAGGGAAGGAGAAAGAGCGAGAGAAACATCAATGGGAGGTTTCTTATCATGTGCCTATGACTGGGGACTTGGCCTGTAACCCAGGCACATGCCCTGACTGGGATAGAACTGGTGACCCTTTGGCGCAGGCCCGCACACAATCCACTGAGCTACACCAGCCGGGGCTGTTTGTTACTTTTAATAATTTTCCTTCATACACTTGACTTCCAGCCAAGGGTCATCTCTGCCTGTCTAACTTGTACACCAAAACCCTTTCTTTGAGGAGTCTTTGTCGTGTGCTCTCCCATTTTGATCAATGCATTTTGCACCTTGAAGTGTGCACATATTTCTATAGAAAACTAAGACAGCATCTGCTCTCCTGTGGTTGATTTTAATGGTTTGGTACACAGTCATATTCTCTACAGTCTCCCAACACAAGCAGGAAGGGTTTGCAGGCAGCCCCTATGACAGGACTAACTTCTAAAGCCAGCTGCTCTTCCTTAGATTCCCCCATTTCCTGGTATCCTTCAGTTAATGAGTTCCCCGTATTACAGCCCTGAGGGGCATTTTTTGAGACTCTCTTTTGTCTTGGAAATCATCATATAAAATCATGTCAGATGTAACTGATGTAAATCCATGAGGAGAAAACCCATTCCCTATAGGTCAGTATGGACTTCACTAGCGTTTGTTTTTCTTCAGGTTGCTGCTGTGGAGCAGAGCATGGGGAGGCACCCATCGAAGAGAATGTTAATGTAAGAGTCTCAAGGGCTATGAATCTGAAGTCAGCACTGTCTTCCCAGAAGAACCACCCATGTGAGAGTTGTGGGTGTGTCTTGAGACACATTTTCTTCTCTGTTGACCAGCAGGGAACCCAACAGGGCCCAGCACTGCTGAGGTGTGGGGCATGTGCAAAACCATTTTATTTCAGTGCACAGCGTCACCAGCACCAGGAGCAGGACACAACACATAACTGTTTCATCAGCAGTGAGGACAGGGTCTCGCTTGCAAAGAACTGCAATTCCCAGGTGTTGTGGAAGCCTTGTAGCTCTAGTCAGGATGGAAAATGCTTGCTCATCAGCTGTGGACATCTTGAGCAACTGTCTGCTTACACCATGCACAGGGAAAATGAAATCTCTAAGTGTGGAATGACTTTACAAACTACAAAATATTACACCCCAAGAGAACACAAGAAAGCCAGTGGCTGTGATGACACACTTGTTGACCAGAGATTCCTTACTAGAAAACAGTTTTTTTTGTGTTGTGAATGTGGGAAGTCTTTCACCACAATTTCTGCCCTCCGTATTCATCATAGAGTTCACACTGGAGAAAGGCCTTATGAGTGCACTGAATGTGTGAAGGCTTTTAGCCGAATTTCTGCCCTCCAGGTTCATCAGAGAGTTCACACTGGAGAAAGGCCTTTTAAGTGTGGTGAGTGTGGGAAGTCTTTCACCAGTAGCCCTGCCCTCCGTGTACATCAGAGAGTTCACACTGGCGAAAGGCCTTATAAGTGTGGTGAATGTGGGAAGTCTTATACCAGTCACTCTGGTCTGAGCCATCATCAGAAACTTCACACTGGAGAAAGGCCTTATGGGTGTGGTGAATGTGGGAAATTGTTTAAGCAAAAAGCTAACTTTAATTCTCATCAGAGAGTTCACACTGGAGAAAGGCCTTATAAGTGTGGTGACTGTGGAAAATCTTTCACCAGTAGCTGTGGCCTCCGGTATCATCACAGAGTTCACACTGGGAAAAGGCCTTATGTGTGCGGTGAATGTGGGAAATCTTTTACCCAAAGCTCTAACCTCCGTCATCATCAGAATTTTCACACGGGAGAAAGGCCTTATAAGTGTGGTGAATGTGGTAAATCTTTTACTCGTATCTGTTACCTTCGAAAACATCACAGAGATCACACTGGAGAAAGGCCTTATGAGTGCAGTGAATGCGGAAAATCTTTTACCTGTAGCTCTTCCCTCCGTCATCATCAGAGAGTTCATATAGAAGAAAAGCCTTATAAGTGCAGTGAATGCGGAAAATCTTTTACCCAAAATTCTGAGCTTCGTAAACATCACAGAGTTCACACTGGAGAAAGGCCTTATGAGTGCAGTGAATGCAAAAAATCTTTTGCCCATAGCTCTTCCCTCCGTCATCATCACAGAGTTCACACTGGAGTAAGGCCTTATAAATGTGGTAAATGTGAAAAATCTTACACCAGTCGCTCTGGTCTCCGTCACCATGAAAAAGTTCATACTGGAGAAAGGCCTTATGAGTGCAGTGAACATGGGGAATCTTGTACCAGTAGCTCTGCCCTCCATTTTCATCAGAGTGTTCACACTGGATAAAGCACTGATGAGCGCACTAAATGGGGAGATCCTTTATGTGTACCAGGCACCTCCATTACCCTCAAAGAGTTCACACCAAAGAAACACTTATGAATGTGGTGAAAGTGGGAAATCTTTTATCTATTAACTATCATTGTTACCAGACTGCCCACAGTAGCGAAGTTTTATATCTGCAGGGAATGTGGGAATTGTTTTATCAGTAATCTTTGTTTTCCTTGGAGTCTTCACATTGGAGAAAGGCCATATGAGAGCAGTGAAAGTGGAAATCCTTTTTCTGTAGCTGTCCCCTCGGTTGTCATCAGAGAGTCACCCTGGAGAATGGCCTTATGCCTGCACTGAATTTGGGAAATGTTTTTCTAGTATCAGTGATTTCCACTGACACAAGGTTTTTTATATATGCAATATGAGAATTTTTTTAATACCACAATCTTCCATTCCCAGTTTCCTGTGGTAAACAGCCTTATGAGTACAGGGAATGTGGGAAAATATTTTTTGATTCTAAATCCTTTCTTATCAGAGAGTTTGCAGAGGAGATAGGCCTTTATGATGACATGAAATGTGGGAGATCTTTCAACTCATTTCCATGGGCGTGTTAATCGTAGTTCACACTGGTGAAAGGATTCCAGCATGAAGTGAACATGGGAAATCTTTAGCCGTGAGTCTTTAGCGTTTTGATGTTGGCGAGGTCTCACTTTGTAAAAGGTTAGATTGTAGGAAATGTTTTTTTTTTGTTCAGTGTAATGATACTGAAAAAAACTTTCTGAAAATGAGTTTAATTTTATATGCTCAGAGTGTGGAAATGTATGTCTCAGAAATTTAATATTTAAATGTTGAAGTACCTAACAAGTTATGATCTAAACTCCTTGTGCCTTTATGCATTCATACTTATAGTGTATGAGGGTTGCATTCCCCCACTCTAACAATAATGTTGATTTGTTTATTTTTTATAATTTTAGCTCTTTTCATATATTTGTCATTTTCTTTTTATTGTTCTAGTGGTACTTTTCTAAGGATTTATGATGAGCATTTTTCTGGAGTGTATGTAAAACGGGTATGTTTTTAATATATTCTATGCTCACATACTTTACCTATTGTTTTGTAATTTTAGGCTACTCATAGAAAATAGGAGAGTGAAACAACAAAGATCTATGTTGTAATGTCACCCATTTTCACTCCTTGAATAACAAATAATTTTTCACTCCTTGAATAACAAATAATTTTTGTTTCATGGAATAATAGTTCTTATGGAAAAATTGGTTTTAGTAGTGGAAAACATATCCAAATTTTTGGATTTTTTGCTGTAAAGAATGTGTAGGTAGTTATCATGTACTTTATAAAATAATCTGCATTATTAACACACTTCTTTGCTTTTGTAAATTCAGTCATTAAGTAATATAATAATTTTGCTTCTAACTTTTCAGCCCTTTCTGTGGTCTTTCACCTGGGTTGCTGGGCTGCAGCGGGACCTGAAGGTGCACCAGGTGGTATGAGGGTCAGTGGGTGTTTGTTGAGCCTGAAAGCCCTCCCAGAAGCCAAAGACAGGAAAACAGTGATTAGACTCCACAGATCTTGGTCATGCAACCTGGGTTTAAATCTTAGGTTATTGACCATAGTTATGGTTACAGGAAAGTGATTCACTGTATAGGCCTCAGTGTTTTCCTGTGTAAATAGAG
The DNA here is from genome assembly GCF_022682495.2 of Desmodus rotundus. Classification (NCBI taxonomy): domain Eukaryota; kingdom Metazoa; phylum Chordata; class Mammalia; order Chiroptera; family Phyllostomidae; genus Desmodus; species Desmodus rotundus. Next base: position 52,019,989 of record NC_071398.1, on the reverse strand, counting down.
ATACAAATACCCTTTCCCTGGATTGAGTGGCACATTGGGTTGAAAGTTGTCCCACAACCCAAAAGATCGCGTGTTCAATTCCTGGTCAGGGCACAAGCCTGTGTTTTGGTCCAGTTCCCCAGTTAGGAGAATGGGAGAGGCAAACAATTAATGGTTTTGCACTTGGATATTTCTCTGCATCTCTTTCTCCCCTCCTTACCCTCTCTAAAATCCAGAGAATAATAGTTTTAAGAAAGAACAGCCTTCATCCTTGAATAAAAATTATCCAAGGCTTGCATTTTGATCAAAATTGTTATCTTAATCCTAACTACACCCTGGGAATTAGTAACCCTTAGTGTATTTCTGGGGAAAAGAGGATCTAGAGGAGGAAGGGGTTTTTCCAACATCACAGTGCAGACAGTTGTCAGATTGAAGTGGCCGGATTCAAGAATGTGAGTCTGGCTCCAGAGCTGGGGACAATCTCCACCATAGCACATTAGGCCCTCAGCACAAGGCAGGAGGACAGCAGGGCCAGAGACATGAGAAACTCAGCTATCTGCTGTTTTCATTATTTTAATTACCGTGAATTTTCTGTGTTTTTCCGATACCTTGTAGTGTTTAACATCTGCCTCACAGTCTTCATGGGAACCCTATCTGTCATTTGCATTGTTCTCTCCAGGGGAAACTACGTTGAGCCTTAGCTGCATTTTGCCTACTTCTTTTCTGAGCTTAGTGCACACAGCTCAGGACTGATGAGACCCCAGTGATTCATGGCTGGTCTCTCTGCACATTCACTTATCTTTTGCATGACAGGCTGGGATATTATGCACTGTGGTGAATATTATCCACTCAGAGTATGGGACTTCTAAATGACAACCTCGTCTACACGGGCATGGTCATCAAAGGTTACAAAAGCAGAGCCTCTCTTTTTGCCACTGCCTGGGTCAGTAATGACTTCAGTCACTTCAGTTTCTCCACGTCATTCAAATAATCTGTTCGGTGATGTTTTTCACTGTCTTTTTTGATACCATCAACTAAAGAATTTACAGTTAAGGGGCACCAGGTCTGTGAAAATCATTTTTTAAAAAGGTTTCAGTTATTTATTTTTAGAGGGAGCATAAGGTAGGGAGAGACGGAGAGAAACATGGATCTGTTGTCTTGACCGTGCCCCCAACTGCAGATCTAGTCCACAATCCAGATGTGTTCTGACAGGAATCAAACCAGCAACATTTCGATTCCCAGGCCAGAGCTCAATCCACTGAGCCAAAGCCCAGCAGGGCTAGGGAAGTTTCTCCTGACAAAGGCTCTTTGGTTCCACAACTCTTCCACCCACCTCATGTGGCTGTGTGTTCTTGACTACATCCACCTCCTCCAGTGTGGCACGTGTCACAACCCCCAAGCCTCTGGGGCACTTGGTGTTTGGATCTTTCATCGCACAGCTTGTGAGCATTTGCCATTGCTCCACGTGGCTCCTCAGAGCCTCATCACACGTTTCAAACCTCAAACCTGCAATAAAGAGCTTCTTTAGCTGTTCGGGCTCTCAGGGAGACTCGGACTTAGACGTAGCAACTGCAGGAAGGAGACTTCAAGGATGGTTACTCATCAGTGTCCACAGGCAGAAGCAGTCAGTATTTGTGTTCTAACGCCTGAAAACGATTATATTATTTAAATTTTTATTTATTTTTTTAGAGAGAGTGGAAGGGAGGCAGAAAGAGGGAGAGGAACACCCATGTGTCAGAGAAACATATCAATTGCCTCTGACAACCTTTCAACTGGGGAACGGCCCTGTAACCCAGGCATATTCCCTAACTGGGAATCGAACTGGTGACCATTCAGTTTGGAGGCTAGCACTCAATCCACTGAGTCACATCAGCCAGGGCTAAAAATAATTGTTTTTCATATGAAATCTCTGACTGAACTTTCTGAAGTAAGATGTATTTTAACTTCTGTGAATATTAACATGTTCCTGGAAATAGTGGTTATGTACAAAATTTACATCTTGTACGAAAATGGCTGTGATTACCACCCATGAAGTTTTGGAACGTGGGCATCTGAAGGTGAGAAAGATGTTTGGATTATTATATTTCTCCACCTTGCATGGAAATGATCATAATTTCATTTGTTAATGCAGTGACATTTTCTGCATGGGGACTGAAGATTATTTCTGTTAAAGAGTTATGGAGCCATGACTGGTGTGGCTCAGTGGATTGAGTGCTGGCATGTAAACCAAAACGTTGCTTGTTGGATTCCCAGTCAGGTCACAGGCCTGCTTTGCAGGCTAGGTCCCCAGTAAGGGGCACTATGAGGCAACCACACATTGATGTTTCTCTCTCTCTCTCCTCCCTTCCTCTCTCTCTAGAAAAACAAAGTATTTTAAAAAATGAAATTAAGTTAAATTTATAAAAAGTTATGGAGTGAGCAAACTAGAGAATGTTATTAATGATGAGTAGATATACAATGTTCATTACTTTAAGAGCAATATGAGAAAATGCTCTGTGCAGCCAGAGAACAGGTAAGTCCCAATGGGCTTTACATTAAGGGAACTAAGTTCTAAGAATGACAGAGCTAACTTGAGCTATTGCTCTGCTGGAAATGTGGCCACCCTGAATATCTTCTTTCTACAATGTATGGGTAATTTTCATTCCTAAGAACCTGAAGAAAAACAGCGAGGTGACAAACATATAGGAAGGTATTAAGATGAGAAATATAGAAGAGTAAGGGAAGGCCATGAAGGCCATCATGTTTCATTCTTCAATAATAAATTACCTGTTTCAGAGGCTCACCCAGGTCTCAGGGAAGCTTTGGCTGATGTAATTTGACTACATGGCCAGGTTGCAGGACAAATTGCAGAAATTACTTTCATTCAATAGGGCTCATTGTCATGAGGTCCGTGTCATAATTGTGCCTTTTGTAAAGAAGAGGTGAGACCTGATTCTGGATGGAAGCGTCTCAGGAATACTCGGTGTGCATGTAGCTCATATTTGGGACCAGATTGCCGTCGATGGCCAACATATTGCTCTAGATGTTCACCAGCTGTCAGATAACAGGGTCATCTGTTGTGTTGAGTGTGTGGAAGATACTCTTGAAGCTCCACGGGGGCTTCTCTTTTCTGAGAATGCCTTCAAGACTTTATCATAATATTCTAGGGCCACACGTCACTCGATGTCCTGTGGCTCTGACACTTCCAATAGAGAAACCTCATTAACTAAGGAGAGTCCATTTGCTTTTCTTCCCAGCCCCAAAGAACTTCAGAGGCTCATAGTTTCTGTTTTGTTTGGTCCCTTTTTTGCCTATATCCAAATTGTTTCTGGACTTGTGGTCAAGGTTGTGGTATAGGCAGACATGGTTCACGTCTACACAACCACATCCAAGTTAAAACTAAAATATACAACCACCATTGCTCAGAACCATCATACAGAGTTGAATGTAAGTCTGAGAACAAGGGAATTAAAGAAACCTCATCCATCCAGACTGATAGGAGGGGCACAGATGAAGAACAGCCTTGTCCCTCACGCATGTGTGGTGAAAGAAAATTTGGGAGGGATATCTGGGGAGCAAGGAGTCCAGGCCCCTCCCCAGGGTTCCAGTGCCTGGAAGATAAGTCCCCATAACTTCTGTCTGCAAAAACAAGTGGGGATTTAATTGGTGGAAGACACTCTGGAGTCCCAAGCAGTTTCTCTGAAAGTCCCCCACACAGACTCACATACTCAAAACTCATTCCTTCTGACCTCTAGCACCTGTATAGCAGCTTGAAAGGCACCACTGGTATACACGGAGATCCTGATGTGTCTGGCTTCAAGGTAAGCAGAGGCCATCATCCCTTTTCTAAATCCACCACCCCAGAGCTGGCAAGCTGGTGCCATATCTGGAACCATCCACCAGGCTAACTGACCTGCCTTACAGATCCCTAGAGACTCTATACCACCCAATTTATGGGCCCACCCATGCTGCATTTTTATGTGAATGGCTGGTCTTGGCTCATGCTTCACAACCTCCTAAGTTCTGTCAAGAAAACTACAGCTGTCTTCAGTGAGCCCCAAGACTGGCACTGACAGCAGCCTGCCTAGATGCATAGCAAGGCTTTGCTTGGGAATCTCCAAGCCCAGCACAAGTAGCAGCCATCTCAGATTGCTTTGTAGCTCAGGCAGGGTGGCTGAGAGCAAATGACAGGTGAGGGCTGACCTTGGCCTGAAATACCTAGAGAACCCCAGGGACACCACCCATTAGACAGCTGCAGACCACGTCAGAGCACCACCACCCTGCCCCTGCACAGCTGATCATCCATGGATGGCAGCAGTTGGTGGTCAGTGGTCACAGCCAATCCTTGCTTCTGAATGGCCTGGGTAAATCCTTTCCATTGATCTGCCAACAGCCACAAAGTCTCAACTGCAAGAGTAGGGCGTACTTAGCCTATATGAAGGGCACACCTCAAGTACCCAGCTTGGGTGATAGAAGTTGTGCCCCTGGACCCTACAGACACCACATTAGGCCACACTACCAAGACATAGAGTAAAAACAGCTCTACCTAACACAGGGTGGCTGCCAAACGCACACATAGAAACAAACACAGGGAGGCTGCCACAATGAGGAGACAAACATGGCCCAAAAGAAAGAGATAAAAACTCAAGAAAAAAGAGCAAAACAAAGGAAATTAGCAATCAATCATGTACAGATTTCAATCTGTTTATTTGTACGGTCTAGAAAGTTAGGGAGGACCTCCACAGTATAAAAAAATCCAGTCAGAAGTGAAGGATACAATAATTGAAATAGAGAACAATTTTGCATACAGACAACTGTAGTGTTGATAAAGCTGAGAAATTAATGATACAGAACAGGGATGCAAACCACAACCAATCAGAACAACCAGAAGAAAACAGAATCCAAGAAACTGAGGATAGTATAAGCAGCCTATGGGACAACTTCAAGAGATCCCACATTCGCATCATAGGGGTGCTAGAAGGACAAGAGAAAGAACAAGAAGTTCGAAATTTATTTAAAAAATAGTGAAAGAAAACATCCCTAAGTTTGTGAAGTAAATAGACATGCAAGTCCAGGAAGCACAGAGAGTCCCAAACAAGATGGGTACAAAGAGGCCCATTCCAAGACACATCATAATTGAAACACCGAAGGTTAGCCCTAGGTGGTATGGCTCAGTGTATTGAGTACTGGCCTGGGAACTGGAAGGTCATGAGTATGATTCCCAGTCAGGGCACAAACCTGTGTTGCGGGCCAGGTCCCCAGTTTGGGGAAGCGAGAGGCAACCAATCGATAGATATATCTCTGGCACACTGTGACAGACGTAGGTAGACCTAGCTGGAATGGAAAATCACCAGGTGGGAAAACTGTACTGTGAGAAACTGTACCCTGGGAAAATGCCCGCCGACCCTACCCAGGACAAACAGATGCCCAGCTAAGACTGGGGTCTGGGGTCGGCCAATCCAGCATAACAGGATGCAGCTTTAACTTGAGCCCGACAAGTTGTATCAAGAACAGTGGTCAGCAGAAATGGCACCCAGCAACCAGCTCTAGCCAGTCAGACTCTGACACCCCAACCAGTTACTCTTCGCGGGGTTTTGTGCTTAAAAACCCTGCCCTAAGAACAACCGAGCAGGTCTTAATCTCTCTCGGTTGGCTCCCCAACCTCCCTAGGTTGGCTCCACTTTCCCTCTTATTCCTGCTAACAAACCCTGATCCTTAGCTCATTGCATCCGTCTGGTTTCTTGAGCGACTCCAACCTAACATACTGATGTTTCTCTCCCTCTCTTTCTCCTTCCCTTACCCTCTGTCTAAAAATAAATAAATAAAATCTTTTAAAAAAAGAGGTATGAAAATGAATGTTTAAGATGCAAGGAACAATGTAGTTTGTCATTCAGTTTCTATTATATTCCATAATCCAGAGTGAAGAATGCAGATCACCTCACAAAAGAGGGACCTTAAAGTCAAGAAGAAAAAAAATATAATACCAAAGGTGAAAGATAAAGAGAGTCTTAAAAGCAGCATAAGAAATGAAGTTAGTTATGTACAGGAGAATTCCCATTAGACTGTCAGCTGGTTTTTCAAAAGAAACTTTGCAGGCTGGAAGGGACTGGCAAGAAATATTGAAGGTCATGAAAAGCAGGGACCTATGCCAAGATTGCTCTACCCAGCAAAGATATCATTTAAAATCCAAGGGCCCTAACCCACACCAAAAAACAGGAAAGGGATTCATCATGATCAAACCATTATTCATGTAATATTAAGGGGAATTATTAAATAAAAAGGAAGATCAAAATTATGAACAATAAAATAGCAAACAAGACAATCTATCAGTAATTGAATATAGCTTTTCTGAGGGTGAGGAACTCTCCACTTCAACATGCCTCTTGCAAAGGATCTCCTTCATCCATCTCCAGAAGAGGAGAGGAGGAAAGACAAGAAGAAGCACCTTATGCAGAGCCCGAAATCCTGTGAAGTGCCAGGATGCTGTAAAACCACCACCGTCTTTAGCCGTGCACAAATGGTAGTCTTGTGTGTTGGCTGCTCCACTGTCCTCTGTCAGCCTATAGGAGGAAAAGCAAGGTTTACAGAAGGATGCTCCTTCAGAAGGACACATCGCTAAAATTACCTGAATCAAGATGAGTGGGGAACCATCCCAATAAACACATTTTGGATATAAGAGAGAGAGAGACAGAGAGACAGAGGGAGAGAGAAACGAATGAATCTAAAAAACAAACTAAGCAACAAGAACAGAGACCCAAGTCCTGGATATGGAGAGCATGTTGATGGTTGCCAAATAGGAAGGGTGGTGAGGGGCAATTGCTGAAGAGGTGAGTGGATTAAGAAGTACAAATAGGTAGTTACAGAACAGCCATGGGGATGTAAATTACAGTATAGGAAATGAAGTAGCCAAAGAACTTACATGTATGACCCATGGACATGAACAGGTTGGGGGATTGTTACGGGAGTTGCTGGGTGGAGGGGGGGGAAAGGAGAAAAATTAGGATAAGTGTAACAGCATAACCAATAAAATATAAAAAAGTAAAAAAGACGTAATAAGGTCCATGAAGAAAAATAATGTGTCTCTCGAAATTTTTCTATGGTCACATGTATTCACTTGCTCTATCTTTGTGCTTCTAGGCAGGGACTGCAGGGTCAAGTACTATCTGTTCTTTGGATCTTTGTGCTAAGGTTCTGCCGTGGAAATTTCATCTAAATCGGTTGGTAGGCTGTTTTCTGTGTGTCCACTGTATGGATACAGTTCATCCTTCTCATGGACATAAGCTTGCTGACTTTGCAACCAATCTGAGAGGGGTACTGATGCATCTCTTGGTAGATGGCACCCATCCAGGCGGTATGCTTTGTTAGCAGAGGTCTCCTTAGTTGAATGGCTGGTAAAGTGTATCTGGAATGTGCTTAGCATTTCCAAAGGGGCTCCATGTAGCCTGAGGGAATGATGTCTGGCATCAAGGGTGTCATTAACTTTGCAATGTTTAAAAACCTGCAGCGACCTCAGGCAGTCCAGATTTGAAAGATGATTTGATACAGCAACCTCAACACTTCCTGCAATCAGAAACAGGAGAAAGTGTACGTCAATTTTTTTAAAAGGAAAAAGCCTTTTACAGAATTTCTATTGATTTTTAAATTTTTATAGTATGTATGCATACCCATAGTTTTTAAACATTTTATTTATTCATTTTAAGAAAGAGGGAGAGAGAACTACTTGTTTTTCCACTTATTTATGCATTCATTGGTTAATGTTTATGTAATTTATATTTATATTATTCATTTTTTTTCATTTTCAGTGGTTTGTCCTATATTCCTGTGACATTTTTTCATATGTGTGCTGGGGAAACAAAGTTATTACTCTATTTCCCAGATTTGCTAACATGGGCACACCCCCTTTACTGCAATGTGCTTTATTGAGCTTCAGAGAATATGCATTTTCATCAACAGGAAGGCAAGAACCCCACCAGCAAAATATTGCATGCAACTCAACAAAGGCTCATATAATGGTTTACATTTTTTAATCAGTAAAAGTTTTAAATTAGGTTATGTATATTTTTATTTTTCAGCTAGTATTATTGCATTTTTAATAGACTACAATCTGTACAATGGAAAGAACAAATCAGTGTGACTAGCTTTATTAGTATATTCAGTTGGTTGGTCTGGAACTTTATATGGACTTTCTGGGCCGAATTCCTCAATAGCATGTCTTTGATGTCTTCAACATGTACTCCATTGTTTGAAAAAAAATGTGTAATGTAAGTTAGATGCCTCATCAGGTCAAATTAGTGAGGAATCCAGTCACACTGCTGCCCAGGCAGAGCTAAGATTCTGGCTGCACCAGACACATATGCACTTAATAGTTTATGTATTATTTAGCAAATTTAATTTGCATTGTGGGTTGTACTAATGCAGAATATAGAGGGCATTAGGGACTAGAGCAAGGTCCTCAACCACATTCCACCTGAACATTCTACTTGCCGCATGGCCTGAACTAAAGGCCTAGCGAGAAACCAGGCCCTTCCTCGCCCAAGAAATGATGTCCACCGGGCGGCTATGGAGCACAGAGTATTCTCAGGGTATTCTTGGGGTGTAAACCCGCAAATCCACACCGGGAGTCAGCTCGGGAAATACAAGACCCCCGCCTTGGAGTGTGCAACCTACACTACCCAGAAGGCAGGCGTGGAGCATCACAGGGCTGAGTCAATACAGACTCCGAAAGGGCGTTTCCGTTGGGGCCATTCTGTAGGGCGGGACTTCCGTCGGTTTCGTGGCGGGCATTTCCTCTTCTCTCAGTTTCTGTTACTCGGTCTGGGTCTGGTGGTCACTCGTTCGAAAGGAGTAGGCGCCAGGGTGCTACTCCGCGCAGAGGCTGTGAGGCCCAGTGCGCTGCCCGGGTGTCTCGGGGTCCCATGGCGGCAACCACGCTGAGGCGCGCGGCCGAGGTGAGTGCGCGTCCGGGGCCCTCGCCCTTCAGCCCGCCGAGCCCTGCAGCCCGGGTGCGGGTGCGGGGCTCCAGTCACGTCCTGCAGCCCCGACCCCGGCGTCCGGGGCGGTGAGGCGCTCGTGGGTGACCCACGGTGTGACGGGTGGGCGAGGGTGACCGGCGGAGGTGCCGCCCCCTAAACAGGTGCCGGTGTCGTTGACCCTGAAAGACCCGCACACCTGGCCTGGGCGTGACTTCTGGTTTCAACATCTGAGGCGGAGTCACGTCCTGACTGGGAGGCGGAGGGGTTGCACCTTCATTCTGAGGATCCTGGGAGCCCGGGATGGTCGTGAACCGAGAGACATTGGCTGTGTTGTGGTTTTAAAAGCCTTTCAGATCCTTCTGAGATAGAAAACGGACTGGAGTGTGGTGATGGGGACAGTGAGGCCCAGGAAGAGGAGCCCTTGTCCAAGGTCACAGGGCTGGTAAGAGGCCACACTGAGGAGACACTTGGCCGGAGGTCACCGGACTCCAGGGCTGGGCGGGGATACAGCTGAGACCGGCTTACCTGGAGCTGAAGGGTGGTTGATTGCGTCTTCCCACAAGTTCTGAAGTTGAAAATCATTATCAAACTAGACAAGGAAGGACAGGGTATCCCCGTCCCTACCTGGTGGTGACATTACCTTATGGTGTCCAAAGACTCATCCCTTGGTAATTTTCAAGCTTTCAAGTGAGGGGACCCTGGGGATACCCCAATTCTGAGTGCAGGTCACAGGTGATATAAGGTGCTCCCATTTCTGGTGTCAACTTAAGAAACATTCAATCTGTAGACATTTTAAAAAATGTTTATTTGAGCTGAACTGAGGATGATTTCAGGAAACAAAATATCAAAAATATCCAGAGTGTGAAAATGCTCTGGAAAATGGCAGTTTTACTACTTATTTTATACATCAGAATAAAAAAGGAAGATGTATAAGATGGGAACTGGAAATCCATTGGTAATGAGTTAGCGAGATGGGAGAAAACAAAGCAGGAAAATCCATGGTATTAGATAAATGGTAAAGATGAATGAACACAATTCCCTTACATTACTGGGTATAAGATAGTTGATATTTAATTAAGTAACACAGTAACAACACAGAGGAGTACCTTGGTCTCTGCTCTGATGCAGTTTTTGTGCCCTGAGGGGTAAGAAAAAAAGGAAATTATGCTGCCATTCCAAAGGTATGTTAACAAAGTTGCCAAAATACTAAGATGGACTCAGGGTAAAAATTGAGTTTCTTTAGGGAAGATAGAGGCCCAGGACAAGGCTACTTGCTGTGACTCACTTTTGGTTAGAAAGCCTTAATTTCAGACAGCATATAGGGGTATTTTCAGTCTCTCAGTTTGTAAGACCATCTGGGAGGAATCTCCTAAGCTGGTCAGGTTTAGTATGTAAACTGCCCCCTGCCCTTTTGTTTTCGGTCCATGTACACAGCCAGTATAAGCATTGACGTCAGGTTTCCTGGGAGGGCACACCTGTAGTTAATACTGCTTGAAGATGCCACGGAGCTGGGAATAGGTACCCCAAGTCCCCTTTGTGTTAAAAACAAGTCATAAAGGGGGTCAAGAATCAGACTTCTAAAGTGTCCAATTGATAATTTAGGGAGATAATAGGGCATTTGCATTAGAGAAAGGAGTTGGTCTCGCTTGGGTGTAACTGGCTCCATCTGGCTGCATAGTGGAGAACAGACCATGGGTTAATGGAGAAGGTGGGGATCCCATCACCAGGTGAGCTCTATGATTCAGAGGAGAGTCTATGGACCTGAGTTGGGCCTCAGAGGTAGGAGAAAAAGTTGGATTCTTGGTCCATCTTTTATTTTTTTTATTCTATTTTTTCCTATTACCATTTATCTCCCTTATATCTTCTTCCACCTTCATCCCCTCCACCTGTCCCCTCTACATTTTTTAAGAAGAGCAAGCATAGTTTCAAGTTCTTCCACTGCAGGAAGAAAGAAAAGGGTTCAAAACCACCCCAGCGTTTCTGGTCCTAGCAGCTGAAGCAGTGGAAGCTCCATCTACTGGGCTGGGGAAGATAGTAGTGGGTTAATTCTCTTTGTGAATATTGGAAGGTTCTTTTGGTTCAACTTTTGTAAGTTAAAAAGAGCAGTAAGTAGAAACACCTTGTGAGCAGCTCACATGGGTCTGAATCTGTGGAAGGGTGGAGGATGGAGTCATGCAAAAGTGGTGGCTCTTTTGTGCAGGAGGGTGAAGGGGGCAGAGCTGAGGGAGTGAACCTGGGTGTGAACCCGTGAAGCAGGGAGAGATCACACAATGTGCACAACTAGAGGAAGTCTGAGCTGATGGGACTGGGTTTTTGGTGTTTGGATTTAAGGGTGAAGCCTGAGCCCACATATGGCTGTTTTGGAGGCCTTATCTGGGAGACTCAGTGGAATTGTTTAGCAGGTAGAAAGGGGCCCTGCAGGCGTGGCCCTGAATTTAGATGGCATTCAACTGCCCCAGTTTCTCTCATCCTGCCTGCCTTTGCTGAGGGTGATGTGAGAGATGAATGAGACTGTGATGAGACAGCAGGCGGCTCTGGCACCAAGCGCTGGTGTCTTTGAAGGTGTTGGGGGCGGTAGGGGGGCTGCAAGGGATTCAGTGTGGCTAAAACTAGGAAAAGGAGTGTCAAACAGACTGTTCCAGATTTATTTGTATTAATTCTGACAGGTTGTTACAACCTTTGAGGATGTTGCCGTGTACCTGTCCAGGACAGAATGGCTCCTCCTTGATGAGGCTCAGAGATGCCTGTACTTTGATGTCATGCTGGAGAACTATGCTCTTATATCATCGTTGGGTAAGACCCTGACTCTCTGCCTACTCTTCTTTGCCTTGCCTGCACACCCCTTCCTCAGGGTTGCAGTTTGCTTCTTTCTATCCTAAGCTCTACGGGTCCTACCAGACTTGTTCCCAGGGAGACATGGACAGCAGCAACTGGTCTCAGGCTTGCCCCTCATCATATCTACTGGGGTCCATTTTTTTGGTTCATTTCCCCAAATTTTAATAAATTACCTCACAGTGTCAAAAAAAAACCCAAAACACCCTGTGGCTTATCAGTGATCTGGACAAGGCTATGCATTTCCCCAGTGCACTTCATTCCTCAGGGATTGCTCTGTCCTCCCATGTGGACTGTGGACAATATATGCTTCCCCAATTTTCTGGATAGATTCTGGACTTGGCAGGGCTGGAGTGTTTTCATTGCCCCCTACTCTCCCTGCTGCCCCAATACCTGCTGTACTGAACTGTCATAGGGAAGAATTTGACCAGTAGTATTGCCAGAATCCTAGTATATTTCACATTTATTAGTGTGAAAAAGCATTTTTTATATTCTTGAACATTTCTGCAGCTATATATATTTTTTATCCGCAGCGCAAAATATTTTCTGATTGTTGGAGATAGAAGGGAGGGAAAAGGAGAAATATCTTTGTGAGATAGAAGCATTGATCGGTTTTCTCCCATATGTGCCCATAACAGGGAATTGAACCTATAACCTCAGTTTGTTCCCTGACCAAGAATCAAACCTGAAATGTTTTGGTGTATGAGACAATGCTCTAACTAACGGAGCCACTTGGGCAGAGCTGGATACAATACTATGCATATATTTATTAGCTTTGTTTTCTCAACCTTGTTTTCAAACTTCATTGATTCCTCATTGCTTGGAAATGAGTGATCTACCCATTGTTGGAAGGGGAATATCCAAGTTGTCTGGTACTGTTGTGTTGCGATTTCCGCTTTCAGATCTCATATTGTTTGCTTATGTACTTAGGTGTTCTGCGTTTAGGGACATAGTAATTAAAACTGTTATATTCCCAAGTACTTTGTTGTTATTTGTATAGAATATTTTTTACATCTCTTTATTTTCAGCTTATTTGTTTCCATGAAGATTTAGTGAGTCTCATGGAAGTGGCATATGTTGTGTATTGGAGATTTTTTTTGGGGAACACAAATTAAGCCCAAGCAGGCTTCAATTTATTTATTTATTCACTTATTTATATACTTCTATAAATATTTTTATTTTTAAATACAGTTCACATACATCGTGGTATTCATTTCATGATTTGAAATTGTATAACTTACTAAGTGGTCATCTCCATATGTGTCACACCCCTGACACCATTCACAACCAGTAGAATGTTATTGATTCTCACAGGCTGCACTTCACATCCCCGTGACTATTCTGTAACTGCCAGTTTGTACTGTGTAACCCCTTCACCTTTCTCACCCATCAGGAGAAATTTTGTTAGACTTACATAAAACTCATACTCTTAACAGTTCATTGTAACCTGAAAACAGCTTCACTGCATGCCACAATGCTACCGGACTCTCTGCCACACCACCCTGTTATATATATGACGTCACAGTTCACATCTTCCTATATTGTGTACCTATTCACAAATATCGCCACCATTCTTATTCTTAATGCACTATATTTTTATCCTATACAGTACGTTTAAATAAAGTACACTCCACCAATGACCTGTCTTAGTATTGTGAACTGATGACCTCCTGGCCTTACCAGAGAGTTTTTCACTTTCCCACAGTTTCCTGTTTCTATGTAGTTTGCCTTTATTTCAGCTCAAAGATCTTTTTTGGGGGGGCATTTCTAGTAAGTCAGGATGAGTGGAAATTAACTTCTTCACCTTTTATGTTTCTGGAAAGTTATTTTTCTTGTTATTTCTGAGGAGGAGGTTTTTGGGATAAAGTATTATGCTTTGCAGATGTTTTCTTGTAGTGTTTTGCATATATCATTTGACATTCTCCAAGGCTGCAAGGTTCCTTCAGAGAAATCTATTGCTGGCTTATGGGAGTGCTGTCCTTTCATGGGGAGTTTCTATTGTCTTCGGTCTTTGAAACATTTTTTTGCTTTTGATTTTTGACCTTTTATTATAATATGTCATACTAAAATCCTGTTTGCATTGAATGTGTACAGGGACCTGCGGGGTCTTAAACATGGCTATTACATTTCTTTTTCATATTTTGAAGTCAATCTTTAAGCTTATTTTTTAAATAAATTTTTTATGCTTCTGCTTACTCTCTTGTTTATCTATCTCTCATTTTCTCTCTTTTTCCCCTCCTCTAAGACTCCTGTAATGCATATGTACATTATCTCTATGGTGTTCCAAAATTGACAGAGGGTGTCCTCACATTTTTTTTTTTTTACATACAGTATTTTAAACCACCTGCCTCAGAGGTGATGTATTCATTTTACTCCTTGATTTTGTCTGGTTTTGAAACTCTAGCATTTTTCATTTTATTCATTGTATTCTTCAACTTCAAATTTCTGTTTAATTCTTTTTATGATATCTTTTTCTCTTTTCCCCATGTTTTGTTTTCATATTTGTTTGTTTGTTATGGGTACTTGTGTATTCACTTGTACCTCACTGAAGTTTTTAGTATTGATTTTTCAAGTTATTTTCCAGCAATTTTTATACCTCTATATGTTGGCTTAATTCACTTTAACATTGTGATGTTCCTTTTGTGATTATTTTTTCCATATTTCCCTTTGTCTTAGTTTGATGTCTGATATTTGATGAAAAAGTTACTTTTTTGCACCTCATGAACAAATTGTGTTTAGAGGAGTCATTTTATCTGCATATGCACACAAGGGTGCTTGCTAGGTGGTGTGATGTACTTTAGGCTGATGAGAAGCTTCACTTCCCATTCTTCTTGCTGCCCCATGACCAAGGTCAGCATTGTAGAGATTCAAGTGGTCCTCAGTGGCTAGGGCTACGGTTTTCCAAATACTTAGCGATCTCTGGATGCTTTGGTGGCACAAAACAGGCACTAGAGTCAATGTTGACACAAGCTCAGGGTCCCCCAGAAGTTCTTACCTTTGTGTGTTTAATGGAACCCTGTTTTCCGAGCCAGTCTTTCCTGCTATTGTTTTGCATAGCCCTTTGTATTATGCTCCACCTTGTAGCTCTTTGAAATAACTGGTGTCTAAGCCTCTTCCCCTTTCCTGAGGGATGTTTTTTATGGTGGATAATTTTCTAATTTCCTTGTAGGGTGTCAAATACTTGTATTTTTTATTCTGCCATCTTGCTGTGGTCACACAAAACTTTTTCTTTTGATTTTTTGTTGCAGAGTTATTCTAAGACGGTGTTGGTTATTCACCTCTTCTGCATTCTCTTCGGAGGTGCATCATCAATATTTCACATACTCGCTCAATGGGTTGGAAACTGGAAGAGTCGTTTGTGTATCACGGGAAGGACAGTAGTCCAATCGTGACAGACTGGGCTCACAGGAGGTCTGGCCGAGGAGGAGAATTTCACTCCAAGGCTCTGTTATCTTTAACTGTATTTTGTCACGATTGCTAGTGACCACATGTTAATTAACTTGCCCTTTCTTTTTCTTGTCGCACTACCCGTTTTTTCTTTGAATGGTTTCCGTTTCTATCCTAACTTCCACCCAGGGAAAATCTCTGCCTCTCTTACCTCTACACCACAGCCATTTCTCTGAGGAATCCTTTTGGTGTGCTCTACTATATTTTTTGTTAATATTTTATTTATTTCTTTTTAGAGAGAGGGGAAAGGAGGGAGAAAAAGAGGGTGAAAACCAGCAATGTGTGGTTGCCTTTTGTGTACTCAGAACTGGGGATGTACCTGCACCCAGAAATGTGCCCTGACTGGAAATAGAACCAGCGAGCCTTTGGTTCTCAGGCCAGCACTCAATCCACTGAGTCACACCAGCCAGGATGGTGTGCTATACCATTTTGATCAATGTATGTTGCACCTTGAAGTGTGCACATATTTCTATACAATCCTAGCACAGCCTCTGCTCTCCTGTTGTTGATTTTCATTGTTTGGGCACATTCATATCCTCTACACAGCCTTACAGGACAAGCAGGAAGGGTTTTGCAGGCAGCCCTTAAGAGAGGAAAAACTTGTAAGCCAGTCTCTCTTCCTTGTATGCAGTCTTACCCTAATATCCTTCAATTAAGGAGTTGCCCATTATTATAGATGGGAGGGGCTTTTTTTGAGTGTCTCATTTGTTTTGGAAATCATCCCATAGGATCATGCCAGATGTTACACATGCAAATTAGTGATAAGAAAACCTCCCCATAGGTCAGTATGTACTTCACTAGGTTTGCTTTTGTTTAGGTTGCTGCTGTGGAGTAGACGACGTGGAGGCACCGACAGAACAGAATATGACTGTAAGAGTCTCAAGGGCTATGAATCTGAAGTCAGCACTGTCTTCCCAGAAAAACCACCCATGTGAGAGTTGTGGGTGTGTCTTGAGACACATTTTCTTCTCGGTTGACCAGCAGGGAACACAACAGGGCCCAACACTGCTGCGGTGTGGGGCATGTGCAAAAGCATTTTATTTCAGTGCACAGCGTCACCAGCACCAGGAGAAGGACACAACACAGAACTGTTTCATCAGCAGTGTGGACAGGGTCTCATTACCAAAGAGCTGCAATTTCCATATGTCGTGGAATTTTTATACCTCTAGTCAGGATAGAAAATACTTCCTCATCAGCTCCAGATATCCTGTGCAACTGGCTGCTTACACCAAAAACAGGGGGGGAAAAATCTCTAAGTCTGGAATGACTTGTCGCACTACAAAAGATTACATGCCAAGAGAATGCAAGAAAGCCATTGGCTGTAATGACATACTTGTTGAGGACCAGAGATTCCTTACTGGAAGAAAGTGTGTTTTGTGTTGTGAATGTGGGAAGTCCTTTACCAAAATTTCTGCCCTCCGTGTTCATCAGAGAGTTCACACTGGAGAAAGGCCTTATAAATGTGGTGAATGTGAGAAATCTTTCACCACTTGCACTGGTCTCCTACATCATCACAGAGTTCACAGTGGAGAAAGGCCTTATGAGTGTGTTGAATGTGGGAAATCTTTTACACAGAGCTCTACCCTCCGTCGTCATCAGAAAGTTCACACTGGAGAAAGGCCTTATGAGTGTGTCGAATGTGGGAAATCTTTTACTCAGAGCTCTACCCTCCATCGTCATCAGAAAGTTCACACTGGAGAAAGGCCTTATAAATGCGATGAATGTAGTAAAGCCTTTACCCGTAGCTCTGACCTTCGTAAACACCACAGAGTTCACACAGGGGAAAGGCCTCATAGTCACCGTGAATATGGCAAATCTTTAACCAATAGCTTTATCCTCCATCGTCATCACAAAGTTCACGCTGAAGAAAGCCTTTATAAGTGTGGTGAATGCGGAAAATCTTTTAACAGTAGGTCGGGTCTTCTTTATCACGAAAAAGTTCACACTGGAGAAAGACCTTATAAGTGTAGTGAATGTGGGAAATCTTTCACTGGTCACTCTGTTCTCCGTCATCATCAGAAAGTTCATACTGGAGAAAGACCTTATAGGTGTGGTGAATGTGGAAAATCTTTTACACAAAACAACATCCTTCGTCGTCATCAGAAACTTCACAGTGTAGAAAGGACTTACAAGTGTGGTGAATGTGGGAAATCTTGTACCAGTAGCTCTGACCTCCGTGAACACCAGAGAGTTCACACTGGAGAAAGGCCTTATGAGTGTACTGAATGTGGGAAATCTTTTAAGCAAAAACATAAACTTAATTCTCATCACAGAGTTCACACTGGAGAAAAACATTATAAATGTGGTGAATGTGGGAAATCTTACACCAGTAGCTCTGCCCTCTGTGTTCATAAGAGAGTTCACACTGGAGAATTTCCTTATAAGTGTGGTGAATGTGGGAGGTCTTATACCAGTAGCTCTGCCCTCCGTGTTCATCAGAGAGTTCACACTGGAGAAAGGCCTTATAAATGTGGTGAATGTAGGAAATCTTATATCACTAGCTCTGCCCTCCGTGGTCACCAGAGAGTTCACACTGGAGAAAGGCCTTATAAGTGTGGTGAATGTGGGAAATCTCATGCCAGGAGCTCTGACCTCCGTAAACATCAGAGAGTTCACACTGGAGAAAGGCCTTATGTGTGTGGTGAATGTGGGAAATCTTTTATAAGTAGCTGTGGCCTCCGGTATCATTACATAGTTCACACTGGACAAAGGCCTTATGTGTGTGGGGAATGTGGGAAATCTTTTACCCATAGCTGTATCCTCCGTAATCATCAGAAAGTACACACTAGAGAAAGGCCTCATGAGTGCAGTGAACATGGGGAATCTTGTACCTGTAAGTCTGCCCTCCATTTTCATCAAAGTGTTCACACTGGATAAAGTACTTATGAGCGCACTAAATGGAGAAATCCTGTATGTGTACCAGTTACCTCAATTGTCATCAGAGTTCACACCAAAGAATCTCTAAATTAGAGTGTGGGAAATCTTTCATCTGTTGCATTAACTATCATGTTACCAGAAACGACACACATGATCAAAGTTTAATGGCTACAGGGAATGTGGGAATTGTTTTATCAGTAACCTTTATTTTCCTGAAAGACTTCACATTGGAGAAAGGCCTCATGAGTGCAGCGAAAGTGGGAAACACTTCTTCTGTAGCGGTTCCCTCGGTTGTCATCAGAGTCACCCTGGAGAGTGGCCTCATGCCTGCAGTGAATTTGGGAAGTGTTTTTCTTGTATCAGTGACTTTCACTAATATGATGGAGTTTATACTGCCGAAATGCAATTTGAGTGATGTCAGTGTGAAACGTGTTTGTACTGTAGCCATTCCCTTCGTTTGTCATTAGAGAATTCACAATGTCTTAAGTTCTTATAAGTTAAGGAAAATTGGGAAATCTTTTATTATCTATCCGTTGCCTTTGTTATCTTCTGAGAAGTCACACAGGAGAAACATTTTTTTTTAATTTTTATTGTTATTCAATTACAGTTGTATGCCTTTTCTCCCCATCCCTCCACCCCACCCCAGCTGAACCCACCTCCCTCCCCCACCTCCACCCTCTCCCTTGATTTTGTCCATGTGTCCTTTATAGTAGTTCCTGTAAAGAGAAACATTTTTATATACAAGAAATATGAGAATTTTTTCTGTAACACAAGCCTCGATTACATTCCCAGTTTCACTCTGCTGAATGTCCTTGTAAGTACAGCGAATGTGGGAAAATGTTTTTTGATTGTAACTCCTTTCTTATCAGAGAGTTTACAGAGGAGATAGGCCTTATGATGACATGAAATGTGGGAGATCTTTCAGCTCATTTCCATAAGCATGTTAATCATAATTCATATTGGTAAAGGCTTCCAGCATGAAGTGAACATGGGAAATCTTTAGCCATAAGTCTTTAACCTTTTGAAGTTGAAGAGGTCTCACTTTGTAGAAGGTTAGATTGTAGGAAATGTATTTTTTTTTCAGTGTAATGATACTGAAATAAACTTTCTGAAAATATCTGAGTTTAATTTTATATGCTCACAGTGTTGATTCTCAGAAATTTAATATTTAAATTTTGAAGTAATTAACAAGATATGATCTAAGCCTATGTTGCATTTATGCATTCATAGTTATATGTATGAGGGTTGCGTTCCCCCACTATAAAAAAATGTTGATTTGTTTAATTTTTATAATTATAGCTCTTTGCATATATTTGTCATGTTCTTTATATTCTAGTTGTAGTTTTCTAATGATTGATAAGCACTGTTCGGGAGTGTGTGTTATGGGGATTTGTTTTTAGTGTATTCTGTACTCACATACTTCACTTATTGTTTTATAATTTAGGGCTACTCTCCTTAGAAAATAGGACAGTGAAACAACAAAGATCTATGTTGTAATGTCACGCATTTTCACTCCTTGAATAACAAATAATTTTTGTTTCATGGAATAATTACTTTTATGGAAAAATTATTTTTAGTGGAAAACATATCAGATTATTTGAATTTTTTGCTGTACAGAATGTGTAGGTACATATATATATTTTAGAATAATCTGCATTATTAACACACTTCTTCACTTTTGTAAATTCAGTCATTAACTAACATAATAACTTTTGCTTTTTAGGTAATGCTTTGCTTTTTAGTTTTCAGCCCTTTCTATGGTCTTTCATCTGGGGGTTGCTGGGCTGGGGCAGGACTTGAAGGTGCACCAGGTGGTGTAAGGATCAATGGGTGTGTGTTGAGCCTGAAAGCCCTCCCGGAAGCCAAAGACAGGAAAACAGTGATTAGACTCCACGTATCTTGGCCATGCAACCTGAGTTTAAATCTTAGATTACTGACCATAGATAAGGCTACAGGAAAGTGATTCGCCCTATAGGCCTCAGTATTTTCCTGTGTAAATAGGGATAAAAAGCACCCTTGCCCTGGGTTGAGTGGCACAAGGGTTTGAAAGTTGTCCCACCAACCAAAAGGTTGTGTGTTCAATTCCTGGTGTGGACGTACATCTGTGTTTTGGTCCAGAACCCAAGTCAGTTGATTGGGAGAGGCAAACAATGTTTTTCACATGGATATTTCTCTCCCTCTCTTTCTCCCTTCCTTACCCTCTATAAAAACCAGAGAATAAAATATTTGTAAGAAAGAGCCGCCTTCATCCCTGAATGGACATTTTTCAGGCCTTGCGTTGATCATTATTGTTTTTTAAATCCTTACAGCACCCTGGGAATTAGTAGCTGTTATTGTACTTCTGGGAAAAATAGGATTGAGAAGAGGAAGGGGTTTTTCCAAGGTCACAGTGCAGACAGTTGTCAGATTGAAGTGGCCGGATTCAAACAAGTGCCTCTGGCTCCAGAGCTGGGGACAATCTCTGCCATAGCACATGAGGCTCTCAGCACAAGGCAGGAGGACAACAAAGGTCAGGGACATGAGAAACGCAGCTAGTTGCTGTGGTCATTGTTTTAATTATACGTTTTCTGCATTTTACTGATGTCTTAGTGTGCTTAACATCTGTGTCACAGTCTTCATGGGAACCCTGTGGACCGTTTCCAGTGGTCTCTCCAGGGGAAACTACTTGAGCCTTAGCTGCATTTTGTCTCCCTCCTTTCTGAGCTTAGTGCACACAGCTCAGCACTAATGAGACCCAAGTGATTCTCGGCTGGGTCTTTCAGCACATTTACTTATCTTTTGCATAACAGGCTAGGATATTATATACTGTGGTGAATATTATCCACTCTGACACTTCCAAGTATTTTTTGTACGTGTTGCTGATAGGCACTGTGCAATATTGAGGACAGGTTGATGTGATACCTGGGATATACTCAGAAGTGATGCTGGAGACCCTGTTGTGTTTTTATCCTCTTAGTGGAGTGTTCACTTACTTTTCCTACAGGAAACTGTCCTCTTGATCCTGTACTCCGTGGGTGTCCAGCTTGTGGCCCACAGGCCACATGTAGCCCAGGATGGCTATGAATGCGGGCCGACACAGAATAGTAAATTTACTTAAAAATTATGAGATTATTTTTTGTGATTACCTGTTGCAATGTACTTAATATGTAGCCCAAGACAACTCTTCTTTCAGTGTGGATCTGAGACGCCAAAAGGTTGGACGCCCCTGCTACTCTGTTAAGTACTGGCTGGATGAAGAATTGAGGCTCTGCATGTGTTCCCTGCAGCCCTGACTGTGTTCAGCCACCACATCCCCCTTTCCACCCTCCCCTTGTCTGCACCAGAGATATTTATTTAGACACAAGTCTTTCTGAACAGAGTGAGATTCCTCTCCTGGTTGCTCAAGACAGGCCAGTCAGCCAAATCAGGTTGGGTCTGTCTGCACGGCCATATTAGCATTGTTATGGCTGATTGCTTTTACTGAGAACAGGATGAGTGTGCAGTATCCTTGGTGATGTTTGCAATCTGATCTTATATGCTCCTAACAACACAATCCATCTGAAGTCGCCAGGTGGCATGCATGGACAGTGTCTGAAAATTGATCTCTTTCCCCTTGTTTCCTCCTCCCTGCTGTCAGTAGAATGCCTTGGATTAGTGCTGAATCTCTAAAGCCCTTCTAAGTGTTTCTGATTATCCAGTTTCCACATGGAGCAGCCCTCAGCAGCCCTTGTAAGTTATCTGGGACTTGAGCATTATTTTGATGTCATTGCATTTCCATGGTAACCTATCACTAGTTGTAAGTCACACTGATTTCCCAGTTATTGAAGAGATACAAGTACACTTTTTAGGGTGTATTGTGTACAAGAAAAATTGTGTAGGTTGTGTTCAAGGGAACAGTAACCATGGGCACAGCTGTGTCCCCTAAGCAGAGATCAGGTGTCAGGTCATTTGCAGGCACAGTTCAGTCTCTTCCTTTTAAACTCTTGAGATCATCTGCAGCCCTCAGCTTTAAGTTTATTCACATGCTTGTTTATAATGCTGCTTGTATTTTACAACCTTTTATCGACATGTTTTTCAAGTGTGTACTGGTGTGTCACTAAATCCTACAGAAAGTTTGAATTAAAAAAAAATTTTTACATATATTTTATTGATTATTTCATTATAGTTGTTCCAATTATTCCACCTTTGCCCCATTGCATCCAGTACCCCTTCCATCCAGCAATTCCCCCACCCAATCATTTCATGTCCATGGGTCATGCATATAAGTTCTTTGGCTTCCCCATTTTCCATACTATCCTTAAACTCTCCCTGTCTATTTTGTACCTACCATTATGCTTCTTAAACACTGCATATTTTCCCCCTTCTCCCTCCCATCTGATAACCCTCCAAATTATTTCCATACCTGTGATTTTGTTCCTGCTCTGGTTGTTTCCTTTGTTTTTTTTTTAATTTGTGTTGTTTCCAATTGAGTTGTTAATAGTTCTGATTTTGTTGCCCTTTTAATGTTCATAGTTTTGATCTTTTTTCTTAAATAAGTCCCTTTAACACTTCATGTAATAAGGGCTTAATGATGATGAACTTTAGCTTTACTCTGTCTGGGAAGCACTTTATCAGTCCTTCTATTTAAATGATAGCTTTGCTAGATAGACTCATCTAGGTTGTAGGTCCTTGCTTTTTATCACTTTGAATGCTACTCCTTGCCAGTCTTTTCTTGCCTGCAAAGAAATCAGCTGATTGTCTGTCTTTTGGGTACTCCTTTGTAGGTAATGCTTTGCTTTTCTCTGTTGCCTTTAAGTGTCTCTCTTTATCTTTAACTTTTGGCATTTTAATTATAATATATCTTGGTGTGGTCTTCTGTGGGTCAAACTTGTCTGGGACTCTGTGTGCTTCCTGGGCTTGTATGTTTATTTCTTTCACCAAACTAAGGAAGTTTTCTCTCATTTTTTCAAGTAAGTTTTCATTGTGTGTGTGTGTGTGTGCATTATTTATTAACAGACAAGGCCTACAGATTTATTTCTTCTTGGACACACCCACAGTCAACCCTGGTGGTCTTGGTGTGCTGGTCTCAAACACAAAGACCCCAGAAGTGGTGCAGCCCTCTGTGGGTATGAATTTTCTCAGCTGCTCCGCGTCTTCATGAAGCTTATTGTCCAGACCATTGACCAGGACCTGGCTGTATTTTCCACCCTTCACATCCTTCTGTCTGTTCAAGAACTAGTCTAGAATCTTGGACAGGAGTGGTTTCTGCCTAATGGTAATCACTGGTTCCACCTCATCCTCTATGATCTCTTGCCCTCTTGGTGAGGTTGATGTCTGCTTCCCTCAACATCACATGAGCATATCCTCACCCCACACCCTTAACTGCAGTGACGGCAAAGGCTATTTCTGTCACGTGTCGCTACGGGGTTGAGTACTTGCAAATTGTGCAGGAACTTCTCAGGAATCACTAGACACATGGCAGCAGCAGTGTATACACTTCCTGTGGAAGAGCTCAAATAAGTTTTCCATTTCCTGCTCTTCCTCTTAGGGCATCCCTATTATTTGGATGTTGGTATGTTTGGAAATGTCTTAGAGATTTCTTATAGTATCCTTGTTTTTTTGAATTCTTGTTTCTTGTCCATGTTCTGGTTGGATATTTGTTTCTTCCTTACATTCCAAATCCTTAATTTGAATCTGAGCTTTCTTCCCTGCACTGTTGGTTCCCTGTTGACTTTTCTTTATTTTACTTAGTGTCGCCATCATCTCTTCCTGTATGTCGTTGCTGTACTCAGTGAGTCCTTTAGCATCCTGATTGCCAACGCATTGAACTCTGCATCTGACAGGTTGATTATTTCCGTTTCATTTAGTTCTTTTTCTGGGGTTTTCTTCTGTTCTTTCACTTGGGCCATAATTCTTTGTCTCCTCAATTTTGGAGCTTCCCTGTGTGTGTTTCTGTGTATCAGGTGGCGCTGTTTTGAATCCCTTTAAGAGGCACCTGTCGGGATGAATGTGGCTTCTTTAAATCCTTGCTTGTCGTACTTCATTACAGCTCGATTTCCTGACAGTTGAGGTTTTTATTTGTTTTTAGATATAGCTGTGGTTCTTTTTGTGGTTGGCTGAGAAGTGAGGCATGTCTACCTATGACTCCATCTTGCCCAGATGTCTCATTAGTTCTGTATTGCTTTCATTGGGTTACATCTACCCATTGGTGAAAGGGGAATGTTTAAGTTGTTTAATATTGTTGTGTTGCATTTTCTGGCTTCAGATCTTATGTGGTTTGCTAAAAAATACTTAGGTGTCTGTGGTTGGGTGCATAGTAATTAAAATTGTCATCCCCTTGCTGAATTCACTCCTTTTTCATTTTATGATCACATTTTCCTCTTGTAACAGTGTATGAGGTTTCTTTTTGTCATATAGAATTTTAGCTACTCCTGCTCTCTTTGTTTTTATCTGTATGGAAAATTTTTATATCTTTCTATTTGCAGCCTATTTCTATAAGGGTTTTTTAAGATATTTTATATATTTATAGAGAGAGTTGAAGGGAGGGAGAAACATGATGTGCAAGACAATTATCGATTGGTTGCCTTTTGCACACCCTCACCTGGTAGTCTGGCCCACAACCCAGGCATGTGCCAGGACTCAGATTTTATGCTCAATGCACTGATCCACACCAGCCAGGACAAGAAGTACTTTTATCTCATTGTGGATAGAAGAGTTCCTGGTAGGTGATGTGTTTTGAGCTGAAAACAAATTTTAATTGTCATTCTTCTTGCTCTCCATGAGGTGAGGTCATATTACTGAAGATTTTAGGGTCCTCAGTGGGCAGGGCAGCGGATGTCCAAGTATTTAGAGATCTGTTTAGAAGTTTTTGATGGCAAAGATTGCTGGGGATATACTGATGTTATCCCTTCATTCATGATGTTGTAGCCACGGGGATTTCTCTTGATATCCATGCTGAGAAACTCTACAAGTTCTTTTGAGATGAAATTTGTGGGAAGTTGCAGACATTACTGAAAATCCTGAAGTTCTCAGAGAATGGTTTCCACAGTGATTCACAGACCAGGCGCTAGAGTCCACGGTAACACATGTGCAGTGGGTCATAATGGAAACTCGTCCTTGATTTTGAATCAAACGATCTTTGCTAAGACGGTCTCCTCTGCAATTCCTTCTGTGTAGTTCTTTTATACTGCACTTATGGCTGTTTGAAAAAACTGGCTTCCTAAGCATTTTCCCCATTCCTCCAGGGATGTTCCTTATGATGGATAATTTTCTAATTATTTTGGAAGGTGATTGAAAATTTGTATGTTTTATTCTGCCAACATTATTCATCACGAATATAGATTTTTTTGCTTTGGTTTATTTCTGCTAAGTTGTGCTACAACAGTGCTGGATTTTCATCTGTTCTGATTTCTCTTTGGAGTAGAATCATCAGTATTTCATGTAATTGCTTAACTGGGAGGAAATTTTAAGAGTCCTGTGTGTATGACGAGAGGGACTTCTGTCCAGTCATCACAGGTTGGGCTCACAGAAGGTCTGGTGTTTGTGAATGGTGCTTGGGGAGCATTAGATGCAATGGCTTTTTAAAACATAATAAGGAACATGTTTTCTTTAACTTTTAATTTTGTCACCATTGTCAGTGGCCACATATTAGTCTTTTGGTCCCTTCCCAGTGTTGGCACTTTGCAAATTTGTTTGCTTTTTTTTTTTTTTTTTAAAGAGAGGGAGAGAAACATCAATGTGTGGCTGCCCCTAGTGTACCCCACTACTGGGGACCTGGCCCGCAACCCAGGCATGTGCCCCAACTTGGAATCAATCCAGCAACCCTTTGGTTCACAGGCCGGTGCTCAATCCACTGAGCTACACTAGCCAGGGCATGAATAAAATCTTTAAAATATTTTTTTAAATAAATAAAATCTTTAAAAAAATGAAAAAATTTTAAATGGAATCCAATGGATATACAATGTTCATTACTTAAAGAGCAATATGAGAAAATGCTCTGTGCAGCCAGAGAACAGGTAAGTCCCAATGGGCTTTACAGTAAGGGAACTTAGTTCTAAGAATGACAGAGCTAACTTGAGCTATTGCTCTGCTGGAAATGTGGCCACCCTGAATATCTTCTTTCTACAATGTATGAGTAATTTTCATTCCTAAGAACTTGAAGAAAAACAGTGAGGTGAGAAACATATAGGAAGGTGTAAGCCGAGAAATTTAGAAGAGTGAGGGAAGGCCATGACTTCATGTTTCAATCTTCAACAATAATTTATTAATTATGTCGCCTGTTTCAGAGGCTCATCTAGGTCTCAGGGAAGCTTTGGCTGATGTAGTTTGACTCCATGGCCAGGTTGCAGGGCAAGTTGAAGAAATTACCTTGGTCCACTAGGGCTCATTGTCCTCCCACTCACTGTCATGAGGTCCGTGTCATAATTGTGCCTTTTGTAAAGAAGAGG
This sequence comes from Desmodus rotundus, assembly GCF_022682495.2. Lineage (NCBI taxonomy): Eukaryota > Metazoa > Chordata > Mammalia > Chiroptera > Phyllostomidae > Desmodus > Desmodus rotundus. The sequence continues at coordinate 51,993,498 of NC_071398.1, read as the reverse complement.
TGAAACCTGATTCTGGATGGAAGCGTCTCAGGAATACAGGGAGTATGTGCAGCTCATCTTTGGGGCCAGATTGCCGTCGATGGCCAACCTATTGCTCTGGATGTTCACCAGCTTTCAGATGACAGGGTCATCTGTTGTGTTGAGTGTGTTGAGATACTCTTGTAGCTCCACAAGGGTTTGTTGCTTTTCTGAGGGTGACCTCAAAGGTCTTATAATATTCTAGAGCCACACATCACTCGCTGTCCTGTGTCTCTGACACTTCCAATAGAGAGACTTCATTAACTGAGGAGAGCTCATTTCTGTTTTTCTTCCCAGGCCCTAAGAATTTCAGAGGCTCATAGTTTCTGTTATGTTTGGTCCCTTTTGGCCTCACTCTAAATTGTTTCTGGGCTTCTAGTCAAGGTGGCAGCAGAGGGAGACATGGCTCCTCTTTGCACAAGCACATCCAAATTACAACTAACATACAGAGCAAACAGCACTCTGACCATCAAATACGGAGTTGAATGGAAGTCTGAGAATAAGGGAATTAAAGAAACCACATCCATCCAGACTGATAGGAGGGGCACAGATGAGGAATAGTCTTGTCCCTCACCCCTGTGTGGTGGATGGACATTTGGGAGGGATATCTGGGGAGCAAGGAGTCCAGCCCCCACCAGTCCCCAGCCCAGTATTCCAGTGGCAGGAGGATAAGTTCCCATAACTTCTGTCTGCAAAAACAAGTGGGCTTTCACAGGTGCAAGAAACCCTGCTGTCCCAAGCAGTTTCTCTGAAAGTCCCCCACACAGGCTCACGCTCAGACTCATTCCCTCTGAGCTCCTGCACTGGCCTAGCAACTTGAAAGGCGCTGTTGAAATACAAGGAGACACTGGTGTCTCGCCTCAAGGCAAGCAGACGCCATTATCCCTTTTCTAAACCCTTCTCCTGCCGTCCAGAGCCAGAAAATGGTGACATACCTGAGATTCCATTCACCTAACAGTGTTGGACCTGCATTGGAGATCCCTAAAGACACTGTCCCACCGAATTTACGGGCCCACCCAAGCAGCTTTTCCATATAAAGGTCTGGTCTTAGCTCATTTCCCACAAATTCCTAAATTGTACCAAACAAACAACAGGTGGCTTCAGTGAGCCCCCGCCTAGCAGGAGCAGCAGCCTGCCTAGATTTATAGCGTGGCTTTGCCTGGGAATCTCCAAACCCAGCACAAATAGCAGCCGTCTCAGATGGCTTCATAGCTCAGGCAAGTAGGCTGAGGGCAAAACTCATGTGGGAGCTGACTGTGGCCTCCACCACCTGGGAAACCACAGGGACAGAGCACATCAGAGTACCACCACCCTGCCCCTGCACAGCTGATCTGCCACGGATGACAGAAGGTGGTGGTCAGTGTTCACAGGCGATCTTTGCTTCCATCTGGCCTGGGTAAATGCCCCCCATCAATCTGCCAACAGCAACCAAGACTCAACTACAAGAGGAGGGTGTACTCAGCCTATATGAAGGGCTCACCTGAGATCCCAGCTTGGGTGATAGCGGAAATTGTGCTCCTGGGCCCTAGAGGACTAATGCTACATTGGGCCACACTACCAAGACACAGAATCAAAGCAGCTCTACCTAATACATAGAAACAAACGCAGGGAGGCTGCCACAATGAGGAGACAAAGAAACATGGCCCAAAAGAGAGACAGATCAAAACTCAAGAAAAAGCAAAATGAAATGGAGATTAGCAATCAATCATGTGCAGATTTCAATACTTTGTTTATTCAGATGGTCTAGAAAGTTAGTGAGGACCTGCACAGTATAAAAAGGATCCAGTCAGAAGTGAAGGATACAGTAATTGAAATAGAGAACAATATCGCATGGAGACAACAGTAGTGTTGATAAAGCTGAGAATCAAATCAATGATACAGAACAGAAGGAAGCAAACAACAACCAATCAGAACAACCAGAAGAAAAAAGAATCCAGGAAAGTAAGTATAGTATGAGTAGCCTATGGGACAACTTCAGGAGATCCCACATTCGCATCATAGGAAAATAGAAAGAACAAGAAGTTCGGAATCTGTTAAAACATAGTGAAAGAAAACTTCCCTAATTTTGTGAAGTAAGTAGACATGCAAGTCCAGGGAGCACAGATAGCCCTAAACAAGATGGGTGCAAAGAGGCCCATTCCAAGACACATCATAATTAAAACGCCAACGGTTAGCCCTGCCTGGTATGGCTGAGTGTATTGAGTACCGGCCTGTAAACTGGAAGGTTGTGAGTTTGATTCCCAGTCAGGATACATGCCTGGGTTGTGGGCCAGGTCCCCAGTTTGGGGCAGCAAGAGGCAACCTATCAGTGTATCTGTTGCACATTGTTGTTTCTTTCCCTCTCTTTCTCCTTCCCTTACCCTCTCTTAAATAAACACAATCTTTCAAAAAGGGGGGGGATGGAAATGGAAATTTAAGATGCAGGCAATAATATATTATGTTGTTCAGTTTCTATTATGTTCCATAATCCAGAGTGAAGAATGCAGATCACTTCACAAAAGAGGAATGTTAAGGTCAAGAAGAAAAAAATAAAATGCCAAAGGTGAAAGATAAAGAGAGAGTCTTAAAAGCAGCATAAGAAAAGCAGTTAGTTATCTACAGGAGAATTCCCGTAAGACTGTCAGCTGTCAGTTTCTCAGAAGAAACTTTGCAGGCTGGAAGGGATTGGCAAGAAATATTGAAAGTCATGAGAAGCAGGGACCTACTGCCAAGATTGCTCTACCCAGCGAAGATACCATTTAGAATCCAAGGGCAGATAAAGAGCTACCCAGACTAGAAAAATAGGAAAGGAGTTCATCATGACCAAACCATTATTATATAAAATGTTAAAGGGACTTATTTAAGAAAAATAATAAGATAAAAATATGAACAATAAATGGCAAAAAAAAGACAGTCTATCAACAATTGAATCTAAAAAACAAACTCAGCGACAGGAAGAATAGAGACCGAGTCATGGATAAGGAGAGTGTGTTGATGGCTGTCATGTTGAAGGCGGGGTGAGCGGGAATGGCTGAAGAGGTGAGGGGATTAACAAGCACACATGGGTAGTTACAGAATAGCCATGGGAATATAAAGTACAGTATAGGGAATGAAGTAGCCATAGAGCTTACATGCATGACCCATGGACATGAAAAATGACTGGGGGACTGCCTGAGGGAAGTGTGGGTGCTGGGTGGAGGGGGGCAAAAGGGGAAAAATTAGGACAACTGTAACAGCATGATCAATAAAATATAAAAAAGAAAAAGGAAAAAGTAATAAGGTCTATGAAGAAAAATAACTTGTCTCTAGAATTTTTTCCACAGGCACTTGCATTCACTCTCTCTATCCTTGGTGCTTTTGGGCAGCATCTGCAGGTTCAACTATTACCAGTTTTTTAGTTCTTTGTCTGGGTTGAGATTCTGATGTAAAAATTTCATCTATATCTGTTGGTGGGCCATCTTCCTAAGTCCACTGTGTCCACTACCTGGATACAGTTTCATCCTTCATGGGATATAAGTGTGTGTTGACATGTGGCATCCATCCAGTCTGTAGCCTTTGTTAGCTGAGATCACCTTAGTTAAATGGCAGGTAGGGCGTATCTGGAATGTGTTCAGCATTTTGAAAGAGACTCCGCGAAACCTGAGGGAATGATGTCTTGGATCGAGGGTGTGATAAACTTTGGAATGTTTCAAAACCTGCAGTGACCAGCCAGTCCAGATTTGAAAAATGATTTGAGACAGAGACTTCAACATGTAGTGCAATGAGAAACAGGAAAAAAGGCACATTACATTTTTAAAAAGGAAAAGACCTCTTACAGAATTTCTATTGATTTAAAAATTTTTATGACATGTATGCATACCTATAATTTTTTAAAATTTAATTTATTTTAAGAAAGAGAGAGAGAAGGGGAGAAAGACAGAAACATTCATTTGTTGTTCTACTTATGTATGCATTCATTGGTTAATTCTTACATGTGTCCTCATCGGGGATGAAACTGAAAACCTTGGCGTTAGGGTCGACCCTCTAACCAGCTGAACTGATGGGGTCCTCAAGGGTTGGACAATTTTAATTGAAGGTAATAGTTAATAGGCCTGGTAGTTAATGCATGTAAAAAGCTATTGTTTCAGGAACAGCAGGTACAGTCCAAACTGACTCCAGGAGACACCATATGCAATGAAGGTGGCGTCCAAGCCATTGTGTTCCAGGGAGAGACAGCCCACTGCCCAGGACACAGATAAAGAAAATCACCGCTCAGCTGATGAAAGAATGTTAGGGAAACTGCCAGGGAAACTGCCAGACTCCAGCTTTTATCTGATTAATGTCTTTCCTGAATTCCAAATCCCTTACCTACATTTTGCCCCCTTATAAAAAAGGTTGGCTTGAAAGGAAAGGAAAGACTTTCTGTCACAGTATGAGGATACCATCATCTCAGATCACTGGTTGTGAATAAAACGCCCTTAGAGGTTCACTCCCTGTCGCTGCTTCTGTGTGCTGTAGGTGACAGGAAGCCCAAACACTGGCTTTTCTGGTTTCATATTTTGGGGACTCCTTTTGGACAGACTTTTGGACTTTCCGATAACTCTGTGTATTTGGTGGGGAGTCCCGTTGCCTGCCTGGACTGGGGGCCCCCAGGGTGCATATCACTAGCACCTGCCAAGTGATTTCACCTGGGAACTCTCCTCTGATTCTCAGCACTTCCTGTCATTTTCTCATTTGATCGAATCACTACGCTTTCTGGTTCAGTGTACAATCCCGGGTCACAACTTAGATTGTCCATAATTAAGATACATTCTGGTTTACAGAGCTCTGTCTGGTAAAAAGATGCCTTCTGGTTTAATTAAGGTACCTTCTGATTTTTGTGACATTATAGAGCTCTTCGCAGAATGGGGGAAAAAGACTCCGTTCCAGGAAGCAGCCCTTTGGGGCAACTTTTAGCTAATTGGTCGACCTATGCTTATAAAGGTATGGCTGAAAAGAAAGTGGTTTTTATTGTAATACTGTTCGGGTTATGCATTACATAACCTAGACTCAGGTCAGCGCTGGCCACTGAATGGGTCTTTTTGTAGTTGTTGTTCTACTATTATTATTTTTTAAATATTTTTGAAAAAATATAATTTTTTAATGATATTTTCAACTTAAACACTATTCACACTGAACACGTATGGCAGCTTAACCTACCCGAATATGAAGTTTAAGAAGCCAGAACCGTTCCAGCTTAGTTAAAAGAAAAGTTGTGCTGCAGACTATTGTAGTGATGGTTAACAAAGCAAGGACAAGCACCACTGAAATCCTATGTTACAATTTCTTTGTTCAATTGCACTAAGGCTTGGTCAAATGTGAGACTTTACAAAGGCATAGCTACAATGAGAATTGCAGGAGACGCAGCTCTCAAATGACACACTTCCTCAGATGTATTTCTGACGGGATAACATACCACCAAAGCCAATACTAGTTCTAACCTGATCACTACCTCAGTAACCAAAGACAGTTGTGTCTACAATGAATTATTTCAAATTAACAGCCTTCCTCAGAAGATTCTTCTTGATTGGGACAAATACAAATTTAAGTCTGAACTGAGAAATTTGCTTAGCAACTAGAACTTAATTTAAATTTACTCACTTAAAAAAAGCTTAGACAGTAACAAATGTTAGTTAATCCTAAGGGACCAGTTTAGTCTCAAAAAAAAAAGAATTCACTAAGTTAAAGGTCATTTAATCTGGTGCTTTGTCTCAGCTTGACTGGCGCTTCTTTCCTTGCTGTCTTCACATCAAGCCATTGGGCCAATTCTGTTTTTCAGTAAATGTTTGACAGCTTTTTACTTAACAGTCTCAGCACTTTTATTAAGCATGCAAGACTAACAGAATTTTGGCAATGCATAAGTGTAACACAGTGACGAGAGAGCTTTTGCAATGAAGTCTCCTCTAATACTGCCTTCACAGTGTGGCAGCTGTGCTACATCCACCAACAGAGGGCCCCGTCCACTCAAATATTTAGTACTTCACCCCAGGAACAAACTCCTTTGCATCTGGATTCAGATTGCTCTTGACTTGTCTGTTAAATTCCTCTGCCTTTCCATCCACGTGTACTCTGCAAATGGATTGTCATCTTCATGAGAATGACCATTAATAATCACATCTTCGTTGAAGATGCTTGGGCGCTTGGGCTAGTACTGCTGCGACTTGATCGCTCATGGTTGGAGTTACTTGTTGTTTTTAACGCAGAGCACGGGCAACAGGGGCCAGTAGCCAACAAATCTGTCAGCCTCCGTGGATCTCCACAGGCAGCAACGCTCCCCGGGTTTGTTTGTTTGTTTTTTAATAGCATTTTATTTTATTTTTTAAAGATTATTTATTTGCTTATTTTTAGACAGAGGGGAAGGGAGGAGAGAAACATCCATGTATGGTTGCCTCTTGTGTGCCCCTTACTGGGGACCCAGCCCGCGTAGCCCAGGCCTGTGCTCTGACTGGAAATCCAAACAGCGGCCCTTTCGTTCTCAGGGCAGCGTTCAATCCACTGAGCCACACCAGCCAGGGCTGAGTGAGTCTTTAAATTATTGTATTATACTGTAACTAGAATTGTTTTGTCAAAGATCAGGGAAGTGGGACAAAATGCCTTACCTAGAAACTTTCGTGAGTTTACATAATGAGGATGCAGGATTAAAAGGAAATGGATTAATGGTCCAGAGAAAAGGGAATTTGCCTGTGAAAGACGGCAGAAACTCAGAGGAGAGGGCCCAGGAAGATCTAGATATTAGGGCTCCTGTGAGTAAAGTCAGTGTTTCCACGGCCCCTCCAGCCCTGGGAGATCCTCCTTCATTGGCTGAGGGAACCAGGAAAGTGATCCTTAGCTGGTCTCGTCGTCATCGGGAACCCATCAGGGAACCAGACTGGGTGGAGAAGCCCCTACTAGAGCAGGGCAATACCCCGTGTGAAAACTCCCAGTGGAAGTAGGGCTACAGGGCCAGCCTGCTGGATATTATTAGGCACATGCTCCATTTTCTACATCAGATCTATTAAACTGGGAAAAACTCTGAAAGGACTAGGTGAAGGAGTGCAGAGCAGATGAAGGAGTGCACTCAGGCTTTTTGAGTCCCTGAAGCTGCACCTGGCTTCTACACCAGCCTTGGGGCTTCCAAACCTACTCAAGCCCTCTCAGTTACGTGGTCAAGAAAGGCAGGGAATCGCCCTAGGATTCCTCACCCTAATGCCTAGTGACATATTGCAGCCCATCACATGCTTGTCAAGGAAACTAGATCACAGTGTCCAGGGGTGGCCAGCCTGCTTGAGAGCTGTGACAGCCACCTGTGAGCTCTTACAGGAAGCTGAAAATTTTCCTTTGGACAGCCTATCACCATTCATGCGCCCCACCAAGTGTTGAGCCTCCTGGAGCAAAAAGGAAATTCGTGGCTCCCTGCTGGAAGAATGGGCAGGTACCAAGCCATTCTTCTCCACAATCCCAATGTCTCCTTCAAAACTGTAAGTAAGTTAAATCCTGCCTCTCTTCTCCCAGAGCCTGATCGGCTGCACTAATACATGATAGGGCTGAGATAACTGATGAAGTGTATTCTAGCAGAATTGATTTACAGGACCATCCTCTAGAAGAGGCAGACTGGACTCTCTATGCAGAGGGAAGCAGTTTATGGAGAAAGGAAGCAGAAAGGCTGGGCATGCAGTTGTGACTCTTGAAGGAGTAGCGAGGCCCTGCCACCAGGAACCTCTGCTCAGAAAGCTGAACCGATTGCATTGACGAGGGCGCTGGAATTGTCGCACGAAAAGAGAGTGAACGTGTGCACTGACTCAAGGTAAGCTTTCCTAATTTTGCAATCACATGGTTCCATATGAAAGGAAAAAGAATCGTTAACCTCCAATAAACAGGAGATTAAGCATGCAGCAGAAATTTTAAAATTATTAGGTGCTGTTCAGGTACGTTTGCAGGTGGCAGTTATGCACTGCCTGGGGTGTCAGATAGAGGACACTGAAGTGGCCAGAGAAAAAGAAATCTGGCTGGTTGAGCAGTGGAAGAAGCTGGTAAAGGCGTGTTAGTAATGCCTGTGGTACCTCTTCTAGACTTGTCACAATTTGATCCTGAATATTTGACTGCAGACTTAGAGAAAGCTGAGAGCTGAGGTTTGATCAAGAAGTAACTGATAGTGGGTGGAGAAAGAATAACAAAGGAGTTATGCTGCTTCCTGAACATTTAGTAGAGCCAGCCATGAAGCATTTGCATGAGGCCACACACTATGGAAGAGATGCCTATGTTAACCACCTATGTCAGACCGTGGCTCACAGGTCCTGGAATTTCTAAAGCCATAAGAAAAGTAATTGCTAGGTATGTTGTGTGCCAAAAGAACAACCCAAAGACAGATGCCCATCAAAAGAAAGAAGGGAAACAATACCAAGGACAGAGCACATTTGAGGACTGGCAAATACACTTTACCCAGATGCCAAGGGTCCAAGAGTGGAAATATTTGCTAGTCTTTGTTGACACCTTTTCAGGATGGATAGAAGCCTATCCTACTAGAACGTAGAAATCCTCAAGGGCAGTGAAAGCTTTACTGAAGGAAATATTCCCTCGCTTTGGCCTCTGTGGCAGCACCCAGAGTGATAACATACCTGCTTTCATATCAGAAATTACACAGGAGGTTAGTAAGTTTTTAGGAATCAAATGGAGACTCCACACGGCATGGAGAGCTCAGGCTTCTGGGAAGGTAGGGAAGATGAATCACACCTTGAAGAAACATGTAGCCAAGCTGTGTCAAGAAACTCATCTCCACTGGGATCAAGCTCTGCTATTGCCCCGCTCAGAGGAAGGGTAGGTCCTCAGAGTGGGATTCAGTTGAGGTCTCATGGAATAGTGTGCAGGTGGCCATTTCAGGTGATGATTGGGGTGGGAGATATGTATACAGATCAAGAAGTGGAGATAAATATGTACAACATTTAAGTCAGACCTTAGCTGTAATTAATGACCTTGGTTGTATTAGAGACCTCGCCCCTAGTCATTCACTACATCCCTTTGAGCCTGGAGACTTGCTGCTACTCAAGACCTGTCAGACAGGGTCTCCCGAGAGCCAACGAGAAGAAAAGTGGACTGGATCTTGGGACACACTCCTCACCCCCCACCCCTCAGTGAAGTTGGCAGGAATACAATCTTGGATTCATCACATCAGAGTAAGGAAAGCACTGGAGGAACCATGGACCACCGAATCTCAAGAAGACCTGAAAGCCATCTTTCTAAAATAATGACTTACGTTCTTTTCATTACTTCTTGTTTAACCACCTGTTATAGACAACTTATTCCTTTCAAATGAGATGAAAATATTTGGCTATACTTAGCAAAAAATGTTGTAAATATTTCTGACTTTTGTCTTGCAGGAGGAACTTTGGTTGAACAAACATTCACTACGTGTCTTCTACGTGTTTTACTTCCCCGAGAAGCCTTGGAAACTATACTTTGTTTAAACATATCAGTAAGGGAATAACCTACCCTGATATTTATAATTGGGAACCTTTGGTAACTTTAAAGGACAGGGAAATGTTACTCTTGAAAGTCCCTAGTGTAGCCCCAGCTGGAGAGTGTGCACCTTTTGTCAACAGTGCTAAAAACTGTTATGTCCTTTGTCATAGATTGTTGCTGCATACAACGTGCCCCCTTATGTGGATCTGCAATTAAGTGTATTCCTAAACTCCCTACCATGCAGTCTAATGCTAAAATACATGCTCAACAGCAAAATGAATACTTCTATATGAAACTGATCTCATAGAAATCAGATAGTTTAAAACTAACAGTGGGGAATGATGAGGGACTCAAGAGTCGGACAATTTTAGTTGAAGGTAATAGTTAATAGGCCTGGTCGTTGATGCATGTAAAAAGCTATTGTTTCAGGAACAGCAGGTACAGTCCAAACTGACTCCAGAGACAAGACATTGGCCTCTGTGCTCCAGAAGACACCATATGCAATGAAGGTGGCATCCAAGCCATTGTGTTCCAGGGAGAGACAGCCCACTGCCCAGGACACAGATAAAGAAAATCACTGGTCAGCTGAAGAAAGAATGTTGGAGAAACTGCCAGACTCCAGATTTTATCTGATTAACTAACGTCTTTCCTGAATTCCAAATCCCTTACCTACATTTTGCCCCCTTATAAAAAAGGTTGGCTTGAAAGGAAAGGGAAGATGGTTTGTTAAGGGACAAACCCGCCATCTTCTCAGATCACTGGCCGTCTGAATAAAGACAGGTTCACCCCCTGTCTCTGCCTGTTGGGTCTGGTGGGTGTCAGGCAGCCTGAATACTGGCTTTTCCAATTTCAGAAGTACCAGGCCAGGGCCAGTACTTTCCTGTTCATTATAATATTTCATGTGATGAAAAAGAATTCTCAGCTAAATATAGGTCAACTTTCATCATAAACATGTATTTCTTTATTTACTCTAAATATAATTCTTGAATATTTCCTAATCTTACTGAATCGACAATGCCATACTAATCATCATCCCATCTATGTCTGTAACTCACCAGCTCTCTTTCATGATAACTACAATACCATTTTCACCCAAACAAAATACCGACAACTTTGTATTTACTTCTGCCAGTTTCTTAACAATTAATTTATCTTAATTGATATTGAAATTACAAGTAGATTCCCATTATTCATCATTTGAAAAATATTACTCATCATTTTTCATTTTCAAAGGTTTGTCCTATATTCCTGCGACACTTTTGTCATATGTGTGATGGGGAAACCAAGTTATTAGTCTGTTTCCCAGATTCGCTACCTTGGGCACACACCCATTTATTGCAGTGTGCTTTATTGAGCTCAGAGAATATATATTTTCATCAACAGAAAGGCAAGACCTCCCACAAGCAAAAGATTGCATGCAACTCAACGAAGCCTCAGATAATCGTGTACATTTTTTAATCAATTAAATATTTTTAAGTTAAGGTATGTATATTGTTATTTTTCACCTAATGTTATTACATATTTAATAGGACTACAAAATACAGTTCAGAAGAAACTAATTAGTGTCACTAGCTTTATTAGCATATTCACTCGGTTGGTCTCGAACTTTACATGCACTTTCCGGGCTGAATTCCTTTCTAGGCTGCAATTTGAGTTGGAGGCTTCTGATCACATCAGTGAGGAATCCAGTCACACTGCAGCCCAGGCAGAGATAAGACTTCTGGCTGCACTAGGCACAGGTGCACTTAAGTATCAGTGTATTATTTATTACATGTAATTTGCATCGTGGGTCCACCTGATACAGGATAGAGAGCATTAGGGACTAGGGCAAGGTCCCTAACCACAACTGGCCTGAGGGAGGCACGGGCTCCACGGCCTGAATCGAAGGTCCAACAGGCACATCAGACCCTTCCTCGCCCAAGAAATGATGTCTACCCAGGTGGCTATGGAGCGGATTTAGTATTCTCAGGGTATTCTTTGGGTGTAAACCCGCAAATCCACACCTGGAGTCAGCTCGGGAAATACAGGACCCCGGCCTTGGAGTGTGCAACGTACGCTACCCAGAAGGCAGGCATGGAGTATCACAGGGCTGAGTCAATTCAGACTCAGAAAAGGCGTTTCCCTGGGGCCCTACTGTAGGGCGGGACTTCCATCCGTCTCGCAGCGGGCATTTCCTCTCCTCTCATTTCCCTTATTACCCGCTCAGGGTCTCGTGGTCACAGGATGGAAAGGAGAAGGCGCTAGTGTGCTGCTCCCCACAGAAGCTGTGAGACCAAGTGCGCCGCCCCGGTGTCCGGCGTCAGGGTTGGGACAGTAACCCCCCAACACCCTGTTTGCCCACCGCTCCCGCCCCTCTCTGGCCACGGAGTCCGATGGCCACGACCGTGCTGAGGCACGCGGATGAGGTGAGTGTGAGGTCCCCAGGCCTTCCAGTCTGAGTGCAGGGCGCCTGTCACAGCCCGCAGCTTAGGCCCCTGCGTCTGTTCGTCGGTGACACGTGGTGTGAGGGGATTAGCAAGGGTGACGGGTCGAGGTGCCGCCTTTTAAACACGTGCAGGTTTTGTGGACCCCGAAAGGCCCACACACTTGCCCTCGGCCTTCCATCTGCTATAAACAGTCTGAGGCGGAGGGGGTGCACCTTCTTTCTGATGGTCCTGGGAGCTCGGGATGGTCGTGAACCAAGAGAGACACCGGCTGTGTCACGGTTTTGAAAGTCTGTTAGATCCTTCTGAAATAGAAAACGGACTGGAGTGGGGTGATGAGGACTCTGAGGCACAGGAAGAGAAGCCCCTGTCCAAGGTCACAGAACTGGTAAGTGTTAAGTAGCCGAGATGGCTAAGAAAGGACTCAGAGCCAGAAAAGTCCAATTAAGGGGTTTTATTCAAGCCCGGACACTGAGTTCAGGCTGGCTGGGTCTAAACGGAGGGCGGCCACAAGGGAAAGGGTAGAAGGGCTTTTAAGGTTCTATCAGACCTCCGTGCAGAGGGTGAGTCAGGAGGCCTGGGTATCTGAACAGGGGGGGGCTGATTCTGTAGAAAGCTGGGGGGAGAGGGGAGGGGCAGTGAAGATTCAACAGGTTTCCAGCTGGATGCCAGAGGCTATGCCTCGGTTGCTTCTGCTGTGGGGAATCTCGTGGTGAGGTATTTAGTTGGTGACGAGTATCTTCTTTGTTCCAGCAAAGACAGTGGCTTAGGTCCCTGTCCCAGTACGATCTAACGTCCCAGACTTTTTCTACATTATTTGGGGAAAGGAGTCGCCGAATTTCTTCAGTAACTACTTCAACGCTGATAAGGGTGGAAGAGTCATCTTTAGATCCTATCTAGGAGTCGAGCCTGGGCTAGTACAGGGTTCTGATCTTGCAAGTAGAAGATGGTTCTGACTGGTTTTTTGAGCTGCTCTAAACTGGATGATGTAGACTTCATAAGCGGGCTAAGTAGGCACGGGCCAAGTAGGAGTGGAAGAAGCATCATGAATAGGGAGCCCAAGAAGGGCAATAACCGGGTCATATTGGGAAGCCATGAGGTGGGGTCCCAAGACAGGGTGGAGGTCCTGATCTTAGATGCAGATTCAAGAATACTTCGAATGTTCTGCTGGACTTGCTCTGATTTGTTTATATAAAAACCACACTCTTCTTTAAGGTACAGGCATGTTCCTCCTGCCAAGTCAGCGAGGAGTTCGAGGGCCCTTTGGTTTTGTAGAGCTACCCCTGCTGGGGAGTCCAGCTGTTCCTGGAGAGCAGCTAGGGTTTCCCCCATCTTCGTTAGCGACTCAGCCGTGCCTTGGGAAATTTGGGGCTGTGTGCCTAGTGAGGTGCCCCCTGTTGCAGCCCCGGCAGTGGCACCGATTAAAGCTATTATGGGGGTTAATAGAGGTCCCCCCCTTTTAAAAAGGAGACCATTTCCCCTGAGGGGGAAAGGAAGTGAAATGTTTTCCTAAGCAAGGCTTACTTCTGGAAGTAGGTATCCTAGGGAGCATGGCCCTATCCTGTTTGGTAGTAGGGTCCAGTAGGCATGTGATCTGCAAATCCAGAATATTCCTGAGGGTGGGTATAACTCTGCAAATGTGTTGGGTTCGGAGTTGACTCTGTATGCAACCCTAATTCCCCACTATTCTAGCCCTTGAGCCACTAAAGATACTATAAGCGAAGTGTCTAGGATGGGGGTAGGATCTCCTACGACCATTTTTTTTTTTTATGTATTCAGCGAAAATGGATCTCCAATATTTTCCAAAGTGAAGAGCTATGTTTTGGTCTCAGTAGAGTGTGGGCATTTTGGGGATTCTGCTCTGCCGAGGAGGGGACTCATTTCTGAAGTAGTTTTGGTGGGCCTACCTATACAGTAAGCAGTGCTAGCGTTGGGGGTGTGCCAGTGAGAACAGCAGGTAGTGGGTGTCAGATGTAGAGGTAGGCCTGGGTGTGCTCATCATCTAGTAGGAATGGGCCATATTTTATGAGAGGGACATCTGAAGGAACAGAGAAGTTATACTGACACTGTTTTGGGTCGATGAAGCCAACTGGGGTTCCTGTGCTCCTTTGACTCTTGGTGCAGTAGGGATAGGTAGCTCCCAGATAATTAACGATATAAGAAAACACCGGGCCATGGGGAGGATGCCATTTGGGGGCAGGGCGCCCTGGCTCTAACATGGTCTTATATCTATTAAGAATCCAGGGGCCCCAAATGTGTGTGTGATTGTTGCTGACTCTGAGGTTACAAGAAATATTTCCCCAGTGGGATGCGGATAGGTGTTGGACATACCCCCAACTGTGGGCAGAGAGGCAAAGCCAGCAGGAGTAGTTAGTTTCAGGGATTGGGCAAAGTGAGGCACCAGGTCAAGGGGGGTTTAGACAAATCTAGGCAGAAGGATGGGGGAAAGGATAGTAGGAAGATGTCAATTAGGGCTAATTGAGCTCAAGCCATGTTTTAATCTGTTTTGGGGAATAATCCTGGAAATCCCCCTGGAGAAAAGCATCCCACAGAAAGGTAAGGAGGTCCTCTTCTGTCGTGATGGGAGTGGGGAGTTGAGCAAGGAGATCGAGGACAAGGGAGAAGAGTGTCTGGGGGTTTAATGGAGATGTTGGGGAATTCGGTGGAGAGAGAGAAGGAGTGGGGTTCATTAATCTTTAGAGGATATGTAAGTCTTCTAGAAATTGTAGGATTATGACAATGACAAGTCAGGAGGAAGTGAAGAACACATTCTAATATCAGGGGGTGCATAGGTATTTAATCACTTTGGTCTTCCTCTGGTCCTTGAGTGAATTAAAGGCGTATGGGGGTTAGGATGCTGGATCGGGACTGGGGGAGATTGGACTTTGAAGAGATGCTGGTATCTGGACTCACAGCAGGTGGTGAAGACTTTTTGAGCCTAGAAGAATGAATCCATTGACATAGTCCCTGTAATTTGGCAGCCGAGGGTGTGGTGAGGAGGACCTGATAGAGCCCTTCCCAAGGAGGGGAAAGGGGCTCCATTGATTCCAAGGGAGTTTTTAAAAGTACCCAATCCGCAGGCTCTAGGGGAGTAAGAGCCAATGTGTTGTTAGTTGGTTTGGGTAGTAATACCCTGTACACATGCTGCCACAGAAGCTGTCTTGTCAGGTCAAGGGTGGGGAGGTAATCTCCCAAGGGAGATGGAGAGCTAGGGAAGTTTCCTAGTAGGGAAGGTCTGCCGAAAATGAACTCAAAAGGGCTGAGGAACGTAGGGCTCTCAGGATAGCCCTCATTCTGGCTTGTGCCTGTGGGAGGAGAGAGATCCAGTCCATACAGAGCTCTAGAACTAGTTTGTTTAAGTGTGTTTCAAGACTAGAGTTGGTCTTTTCAACCTTGCTGTGGGGAATGTGGAGTTTCCATGGGATGTTCAGGGCTCTGGCTGTCTCCTGAGCAATTCGAGATATAAAGGCAGGGCCCTCACCTGACTGTAAAGTTGGCAAAGTGAAGCGGGAAATGATGGATTCGAGGACAGCTAACTTCAGCTGCCTTTTCTAAGGTGGTGGGGTAGGCCTTGACCCACCCCAAAAAGGTGTCTACCATTGTCAGCAGATATTTGTATTTTTTAATAGGGGGCATTTGGGTAAAGTCAATTTGCCAGTCCTGTCCTCGGACATGGCCTGCGGCTTAGTGGGTGGGAAAGGATGGGGGAGGTTTAAGTCTCCCTCGTGTAGGAGTTTGTGTGCATATCAGGCATTGCTGAGTGAGGTTTGGAGAAGGGAGGAAAGTTGATGGCATGCAGAGAGGCTGGAATCCTACATGGAGGGCCTTGTGGAAATGAGAGAGGAATTCTTCTCTTTGGTTTAGAGGAAGTATTAATCGCCCTCCCCCACATTGGTGAGCCACTCATCTTCCCGGGCTGCCCCTTGGTGTACAAGTTTAATTTCTTCGAGGGTGTGTCTTGGTGTTAGAGTAGAGAGAGCTAAGAGTTGGTATTTAGGGGCCAGAAGGGTGGCTGCTTATTTAGCATTTTTGTCTGCTCACTCATTCCGAGTGAGATGGCAGATGTGTCACCCTGGTGTCCTTTGCAATGAATGACTTTGCTATTTCAGAAGTTTGCTGTGCTGCTAAGGGGAATTTAGAGATGAGATGACAGGGATTCTTTGGATGTGAGGACACCCCTCTCTGCCCACATGGAGGCATGTGAGTGTAAGATATGGTAGGCATATCTGGAGTCAGTGTATATGTTGATTTTTCTGTCCTTTGCTAGGCTGAGGGCTCAAATTAAGGCTATGAGCTCAGCTTGTGAGGACATCCCTGGTGGATCGAGGCTAGTCTCAACGACTTGGGTGGAGGGTACAAGAGCATATCCAGCCCTGTGCTGACTCACGTTCATGAATGAGCTCCCATGTATGAACCAGGTATCTTCTGGGGAAGAGAGAGGCAATTCAGAAATATGTGGAAAAGTCGAAATGAAGGTTGACAGGAACTCAGTGCAGGAATGTTCCTCTCCCGTGTTTTCTGGAAGGCAGGGAAGTGTAGCAGGGTTTATGGTGGTGCATCTAGCTCCTTTTACTTGGGATGCCTGGAGTAAAGTTAGGAATAATTGCTGTAGCCCTGAGGGATGCAGAAATTTTTCTGCCTGTTTGGCAATGAAGCTGCTATTGTGTGGGGGAAGTGGGCAATTATAGGTTGAGATTAGGTAAGTTCTTGGGCCCCTGTCACAAGTATTGCTGCCGCAGCTGGGGCCCTCAGGCTCGTAGGCCGACCTTGAGCTGTAGGGTCCAGCTGTTGAGATAAGTAAGCAATTACTTTAAGGTCAGGTCCTGATTTTTGTCCCAAACAACCCTAAGGCTACTCCTGGCCTTTCGTCTGTATACAGGATAAAAGGCTTTTCTAGGTTACGGAGGGTGAGAGCCAGAGCTTCCATTAGGGCTTTCTTCAGCTCCTCAACCCGGTCCAGCGGACTGACCTGTTTGGTGGCAGGGGCTCATTTAGTGGGCCCTTGGCAGCATCATACAGTGCTTTACCTATGAGGCCAAAGTTGAGGATCCAGATTCTAAAATAGCCAGCCAATCCAAGGAAGGAAAGGAGGTCTTGTTTAATTGTAGGAATTGGCATGGAGGCAATGAGGGTCTTACAGTCAGGGGTGCTCGCTCTGTGTTCAGGGGATACTACAGTAAATCCTAGATCTATTACTGATGATTTGGATAGTTGGGCCTTATTGGGGGAAACTCGGTAACCTAACTGTCCTAAGTGATTCAGGAGTTGGGCCATGTGTCTGCGAGTCTTTCAGGGTCGGGCTGCAGAGTAGGAGATCATCGACATGTCGTAGGAGGGTTCATGGGGAGAGATCAGTGGCTTTAAGGTCCCTAGCCAAGGCTTACCCAAAAAGGTGGGGACTGTCTCAAACTCCTTGGGGTAACACTGTCTAAATAAGTTGTTGGGAGATGTGGCTATCAGGGTCAGTTCAAGTGAATGCTAAGAGACTTTGAGAGTTAGGGTATAAAGGAATGGGGGAAATGCATCTTTGAGGCTGAGGACAGAGTAATAGGTAGTTTGGAGGACGAAGAGAAAGAATAGTACAGGTTAGGGACTACTGCGTGGAGGGGAGTAACAGCCTGGATGATGGTGTGTAAGTCCTGGACTAAATGATAAGCTCCATTAGGCTTTTGGACTGGGAGAATGGGGGTGTCATATGGGGAGTTTGTAGGTCCCAGTCATCCTACATAAAGGAGGTGGCTTGTGATGAGCTATATTCCTTGTAGGGCCTCTCATGCTAGGGGTTACTGAGGCCACACTGGAAAGTGGAATGATCTTGGAGGGAGATCCAAACCAGAGGTTGGTGTTTAGCTATAATGGGCAGATCAGTGTTCCAAATTATAGGATGTACTTCTGTGGCTGAGAGGGGTAGTGACTTGTGAGATTTGGAAGTAGCTAGAGAGAGCAAAAAGAGCCCCTGAGGATTGGGAGAAGAAGGAATGAGTATTTGAGCTTTAAATGTGGCTAGGATTCTCTCCCTAGAATTGGTGTCAGGCAGCGAGGGAGTATTAAGAAGGAGTGTGTGAAGGAATGTCCAAGAACATGTCTGAGGGGAAGTGGCCAGGGGGTGAGAAATTATACCACTGACCCCAACAATAGAAACTGAGGAACGAACAGGTCTTCCAGAATATTCTGGAAGAGCAGAGTACCTGGCCTCTGTGTCTATTAGAAAGGATACTAGCTTACCTGCTTTGTGGCAGAGATGGTTGTGGGGCCTATGGCAGCTCCCAGGCACCCTCAGTCTTCTGCTGGTAACTCTAGAAGGTCTGGAGTTAGCAGCAGAAGACCTTCAAAACCAGAGGTCCGATCCAAGTGAGTAACCTACATCCCCTGGCCTTGAGAAGCCTGGGGAGAGTCGGACTCCAATAGCCCTCTAGTTTACAGAGAGGACAAGGCCCTGGTGGAGGCCAAGGCTGTGGGTGGCACCTTGCCCAGGGCCCTGGCTTGCTAAATTTAAAGCAAACCCCCGGGGAGGTTTTCCTTTCCCTTTGCATTTTCTGTTGGGCGGCCATCGGGGGTCTTTCAGTGTCCAGGCTAGGAGCTGATGAGCCTGATGGTGGGACTTGGCCTTTGCCTCCTCTTTTCCCCTCTCTTTCTGTGCTTGTTCCTCGTCTCTTTTGTTAAAGACCTTAAAGGCCAGGATCGTTAGTTCAGTTCGTCCAGTCTGGGGGCTAGCATCAAGCTTTTGAAGCTTTCTCCTTATGTCTAGGGCTGACTGCGAGACAAAGTGCGTACGGAGAAGTAGGCTGCCTTCCGGGGAGTCTGGGTTTAAGTCAGTGAACCGTTGGATGGTGTCCCAGAGACTGAACAGAAAGGCTGCAGGGTTTCCATCCAATCCTTGCGTAATTTCCTTCAGTTTGTCGTAATCGACTGCCTTATGTGCCGAGGATTCCAGCGATCAGGCAGGTGATCATATGACTACAAGTCCGAGTCCGTCTGCCTGGTCTCCCCTCCTGATACCACCCCCCCTCCCCCCCGGTCAGCTGCTTCATGCGGGATGGCAGTAGCGTGCACTGCTCTATGATGGTTTTGTCTGTTCAAAGTGTCTGCATGGGCCTGAGCCACTAACTGAGCTCATTCCTTCTCCTCCTTTTCCTCCGGGGACAGGCAAGTGCAGAGAACAATGTAGAGATCCCTCCAAGTAAGGTCATAAGAACCAGGAAGGTATTCAGATTCCTTAATAAAGCACGTAGGCTCAGAGGAGCAGGATCCTAATTTTTGTTCGACCTGAGAGAGATCGGAGAGGGAGAAAGGGACATGGACTCGAATTGGACCCTGGGGCCTAGCGACTTCCCCAAGGGGGCACATGAAGCACGTCCCAGGGGGTGGAGGCTCACCCTGGGACCGTGTTTGGTGGGGTGAAGGAAGGGAATAACTGGGACCTAGATGAGTAGAGGAACGGGGGGAAGGTGGCAGAGGGTCGGGTTTAGGGGCCTGGGGGAGCCACAGGGAGGGGGTGCAACAGGAGCAGAGGGTAAGGGTGATCAGCAGGATGGAAAGGAGGGTCAGTAGGGTCCGAGTGTGAGACTCGGGTAGACGTCTGGAGCTGGAGAAGTAGGACTGGGTGAGTGGAACAGGGTTGACAAAGGGTGGGGCGCCTGCGCAGGTCAAAAAACACCTGAATATAGGGTTTGCCCCTCCCCTTGCCCATGCGATGACAGGATTGTCAAGATAAGTAAGAATTTGAGGGTCAAAGGACTCATTTTAAGGCCAAATGGACCTGTTGTCTAATTTATATTGAGGCCAGGCAATATTACAATAGAAAATGAGCCTCTTCGGTCAGATTTTGGATTTTAGGTTTTATTTCTTAAAGTTGTGAAGCAGACATCCTAGGGGAGTATCTTGTGGAGGGCGGGATAGAGAAGCCCCCATGCTGGAGATAAAGGTAAGGAAGATGAGTGGTCCTTGCACCACGGACCACTGAGGGGGCGTCCCTCTGACTCATTCTCCTTGCAGGCCCCAGACCTGCATTGAGCTCAGACCCACATTGAGCTCGGACCCGCAGGCAACTCCCTACTTGGCTCCAAGATTTTCTGGAATGCTTTCCCAGACGACAGTGCAGAAAAGGGTGAGCCAGAAAGGAACAGAGTTTTATTTCCTTCCCGTGAGATATTCACGGTGTTGATGTGATGGCCGGACAAGTGGGTCTCCCCGAGTTATTGACCTGGCTCCCAGGTCTGCAAACCTCACCAAGACGGGGCTAGGAGGTTACCCAGGGAAGAGATTCTGCTCCCTGCTGCTGCTCTAGTCCCAAGCCTCAGGAGGCTGGAGGTGATGTCCCAGGTTTCAACACCAAAATGTTAGGTAACTGAGGTGGCTAAGAAAGGACCTGGAGCCAAAAAAGTCCAATTAAGGGCTTTTATTCAAGGTGGGAGACAGATCTGGCAGGCTGGGTCTGAACTGAGCGCAGCCATAAGGGACAGGGTTGAAGGGCTTTTAAAGTTGTAGCAGACCTCCCCAGGGGAGGGTCAGTCACCCGGCTGATCTGCTCCAGGTGTCCTGGGTATCTGATCAGGCAGGGCTGATTCTGTAGAAAATTGGAGGGAAAGGGGAGGGGCAGTGAGGATTCAACCGGTTTCCAGCAGGAAGCCAGCGGCTTTGCCTCAGTTGCTTCTGATGTGGGGAATCTCGAGGTCAGGTATTGAGCTGGTGACTTATACCTTCTTTGTTTCAGCATAAGTGACTGCTTAGGTCCCTGTCCCAGTACGTTCTAACAGAAAGTGGCCGCACTGAGGAGAAGGTCACCAGGCTGGGCCGAGATACAGCTGAGACCTGCTGACCAGGAGCTGAAGGGTGGTGGATTGCTTCTTCCCATAGGTGCTGAAGTTGAAAATCATTATCATACTGGACAAAGAAGGACAGGATGTACCTGTCCCTTCTTGGTGGTGGCATTACCTTACAGTGCCCAAAGACTCATCCCTTGTTAATTTTTCAGCTTTCAAATGAGGAGACCCTGGGGGTACCCCAATCCTGAGTGCAGGTCCCAGGGAATATCAAGGTGCTCCTGTTTCTGGTGTCAGCGTAAGAAATATTCAAACTGTAGAGACATTTTTAAATGTTTATTTAAGCCAAACTGAGGATGATTTCCAGGAAACAAAATCTCAACAGAGTGCGAAAATGCTTTGGAAGATGGCAGTTTTACCACTTGTTTATACATCAGAATACAAAAGGAAGGCTCATAGGTCGGAACTGCATATCCATTGGCGACAAGGTGGGGAGATGAGAGAAAACAAAGCAGGAAAATTCCTGATAGTAAATAAAAGATGAAAATGCGTGGACAGAATTCTTTTATGTTACTGGATATAAGATAGTTAATATTTAATTAATTAACACAATAACAGCACTGAGGGGTTTTTTTTGGTCTCTGCTCAGATGCAGTGTTTGTGCCCTGGGGGGTAGGAAAGAAGGAAATTATCCTGACGTAGCAAAGGTGTGTTCACATAGTGCAAAAGTACAAATGTCGTTTCAGTTAAGGTGGTAATTGACCTTCCTCAGGGAAGATACAGACCTAGGACATGACTCCGTATCATGACTGACTTTCAGTTAGAACGTTTTAATTTCAAACTGCATATAGGGGTAATATCAGTGTCTTAATTTGTAGGGCCATAAGGAAGGACTCCACCAAGCATAAAGGTCAGATTTATTTTGTGCCCCCTGCCATTTTTCTGTTTTGGGGGTTTTTTTAGTCCACACAGGCAGCCAAAGCAAGCATTTAAGGCAGGTTGTCTGGGAAGGGACACCTGCATCTGCTTGGAGATGCCACAGAGCCGGGAGTGCGTCCCTCAGGTCTCTTTCCTTATGTTAAAAACATGGCACAAGGGATTCAAAAGTCAGACTTGAAAGAGGCCAAATGATAATTTGGGTATGTATTAGGGAGATAATGAGGCATTTGCATAAGAGACAAGAGTTGGTCTCTCCTGGGTTTAAACAGTCTCCATCCAGTTGCCTAGTGGAGAACAGTATGGGGGTTAATGGAGGAGGCAGGGGGCCCTGGACCAGGTGAGTTCTATGACCCAGAGGAGAGCTGATGGACCCGCGTTAGGCCTCAGAGGTAGGAAAAAAAGTTGGATTTTTGGTCCATCTTTTTTTTTATTTTTTATTTTTTCCCATTACCGTTTATCTCCCTCATCTTCCACCTCCATCCATATGCCACCCTTTACATTTTTTAAGAAGTGCAAGTATAGTTTCAGATTTTGCAGTTGCAGGAAGAAAGGAAAGGGTTCAAAACCACCTCAGTGATTTTGGTCCCAGCAGCTGAAGCAGTGGAGGCTCCATCCACTGGGCTGGGGAAGATGGTGGTAGGTTAATATTCTTTGGGAATATCAGAAGGTGCTTTTGGTTCACATTTTTATCAGTTACAAACAGCAGTGAGTAGAAACATCTTTTGAGCAGGTAACACATGCAGCTGGAAATCTGTGGAAGGGTGGAGGATGGAGTCATGCAAAAGTGGTGGATCTTTTGTGCAGGAGGGTGGGGGGGGCAGAGCTGAGGGAGTGAACTGGGTTGGAAGCTATGAAACAGGGAGAGATCACACGGTGTGTGCACAGCTAGAGGAAGTATGAGCTGATGGGCCTGGGTTCTTGGTGTTTGGATTTAAGGGTGAAACCTAAGCCCATGTATGGCTATGTTTTTGAGGCATGATCTGAGAGACTATGGCCCTGAGTTTAGATGTCATTCAACTGCCCCACTTCCTCTCATCCTGCCTGCCTTTGCTGAGGAAGATGTGAGAGATGAATGAGACTGTGACGAGACAGCAGGCAGCTCTGTCACCAAGTGCCGTGTCTTCTCTGTACGGGCTTATGGGTAGGGTCCATGCGTGGGGTTGGGCATGGGGATGACTAGAGTATGGGGTCTCAGACAGACTGTTCTAGATCCATTTGTATTAATTCTGACAGGTTATTGTGACCTTTGAGGATGTCGCCGTGTACCTGTCCAGGACAGAATGGCTTCTCCTGGATGAAGCTCAGAGACGCCTGTACCTCAGTGTGATGCTGGAGAACTATGCTCTCATATCATCGCTGGGTAAGACACCAACTCTCCTACACACTCTTCTTTCTCCTGCCTGTACCAGTCTTTCCTCAGGGTTGCAGTTTGCTTCTTCTATCCGAAGCTCTAAGGGTCCTGACCAGCTTGTGTTCAGGGAGAGATGGACAGCAGCAGCTGGTCTTAGACTTACCACTGAACATATCTGCAGGGGTGACTTTTTTTTTTTTTTTGGCTCATTGCCCCAAATTTTAATAAGCTAACTCACAGTTTCAAAAAAATAGACCATCCATCTCTCCAGTAACCTGGACAAGGCTTTGCATGTGCCCTGTCCCTTCTTTCCTCAGGGGATGCTCCATCCTCCCATGTGGACTGCGGGCACTCTTCACTTCCCCAGTGTTCTGGGTCGACCCTGGACTTGGCAGGGCTGGTTTGCTTGCACTGCCCCCTACTCTCCCCGCTGCCCCCACACCTGCTGTACAGAACCCTCACAGGGAAGAATCTGACCTCAGTAGTGTTGCCAGAAGCCTATTAAATTGTGCATCGATTAGTGGGAAAAAGCATTTTTTATATTCTCGAACATTTCTACAAGTGTATATAATTTTTATCCTCACTGCAAAATGTTCTTATTGTTTGTGAGAGAAAGAAGGGAGGAGAAGGACAAATACCAATGTGAGAGAGGAGCATTGATCAGACTCCTCCTGTACGTGTTTGTAGGAGGGGATCGAACCCGCAACCTGCACTTGTGCCCTGCCCAGGAGTCAGACCCACAACCTTTTGGTGCACAGGACATGGCTCTAACTAACGGAGCCCCTCGGCCAGCACTGGCTAGAATACTGTGCATGTATTTATTAGTTCTGTTTTCTCAAGAGCGTTTTCAAACTTCAGTAATTCCTTTTGCTTTCAAAATGGATGACCTTAATTCTTGTTGGAAGGTGAATATTCAAGGTCTCTAGTGGTTGCCTTGTGTTTTCTGCTTTCAGATCTTACATTGTTTGGTTACGTACTTAGGTGCTCTGTGGCTGGTTACATAGTAATTATAGTTGTTATTGTCCTGCTCTCTTTGGTGTTATTTGCCTGGAATATTTTTTACGTCTCTTTATTTTCAGCATATTTGTGTCCATAAAGATTTAGTGAGTCCCTTGGAGTCAGCATATTTTTTGTCTTTGCGACTTCATTTTTGGAACACAAGATAAGCCCAAGCAGTTCTTTATTTATTTATTTCTATGAACTTTTTTATTTTTATTTTTTTAAAGCTTTTATTTATTTATTTTTAGAGAGAGGGGAAGGGAGGGAGAAAGAGAGGGAGAGAAACATCAAAGTGTCGTTGCCTCTCACACGGCCCCTCCTGGGGACCTGACTGGCAACCAAGACATGTGCCCTGACTGGGAATCCAGCTGGCAACTCTTTGATTTGTAGGCCCGCGCTCAATCCACTGAGCCACACCAGCCAGGACTGAATTTTTATAAGTTTTCCCTCGAAACAAACTGGTGCCTTTGGCCAGGACACACGATCTTGTATGCTTCTGGGTCTTGTGTTTTTTATCGCTTCACCTACTTGTATCTTTGATCGGAGAATTTCTCGAAGAACCTGCTGTTGCTGCCTTGTCATGTTTTCTGCCTCTTTTGTAGTTTCCTTTTTGTCGTCTTCTTTTTTTTACTATTTAAAAAACCATTTATTGTGCCATCCACATATACTCTACAAAATTAAAAACAACAACAAAAAATACAAAATCCTGGTAATAAAAAGTTCAAGCATTGTAAAAAGTTGTAGAATAAGAAATTTGCTCCCATATGCCCGGGTCATTCTCACTGGTCCCATTATTGGCAATTTCTTGTGTATCCACCATAATTCAGTAAGTGGGGTCCATAAAATTCAATCTTATAAAACATTGAGTCATGTTGTTACAAGGGTAATAAAAAACAAAATATGGTCTAATTCTATAAAAAGTACCAACAGGAAGATAGCGAAATGTTTCCTGGCGCAGCCCACCTTATACTGAGCTGAGACTGATCGCCAGGTGACCCCTCCCTAACCTGTGAGGCAGACAGCCCACCGCTCCCACCCCTGTTTCAGAAAATGGGGTTCAGACAGAGGATAGGAGTCAGTTGTGTAACACCCCAACCCACATTATTGCAAGGTATGTGTTTATATGGGTGTGGGTGGGAATGTATTTCCATTTTTTAAAAAAAAATTTATTGATTATGCTATCACAGTGGTCCCATTTTCCCCCCCTTTATTCCCCTTTGCCCTGAACCCTGCCCCACCAGCATTCCCCCACTTTAGCTCATGTCCATGGGCCATACATATAAGTTCTTTGGCTTCTCCATTTCCAGTACTATTCTTAACCTCTTCCTATTGTGTACCTACCATTTATGCTTCTTATTCCCTGTGCCTTTCCCTCCTTCTTCCCCCTCCCTCTCCCCACATGTAACCCTCCACATGATCTCCATTTCTGTGGTTCTGTCCCTGTTCTAGTTGTTTGCTTAGTTTGTTTTTGTTTTCTTAGGTTCTATTGTTGATAGTTGTGAGTTTGTTGTCATTTTACTGTTCCTATTTTTTATCTTCTTCTTTTTCATAGATAAGTCCCTTTAAAAATTCATATAATAAGGACTTGGTGATGATGAATTCCTTTACCTTGACCTTATCTGAGAAGCACTTTATTTGCCCTTCCATTCTAAATGATGGCTTTGCTGGATAGAGTAATCTGGGATGTAGGTCCTTGCCTTTCGTGACTTGGAATACTTCTTTCCAGCTCCTTCTTACCTATAAGGTTTCTTTTGAGAAATCAACTGATAGTCTTATGGGAACTCCCTTGTAGGTAACTGTCTCCTTTTCTCTTACTGCTTCTAAGATTCTCTCCTTATCTTTGATCTTGGATAATGTAATTATGATGTGCCTTAGTGTGTGCCTCCTTGGGTCTAGCTTCTTTGGGACTCTCTGAGTTTCCTGGACTTCCTGGAAGTCTATTTCCTTTGCCAGATTGGGGAAGTTCTCCTTCATTATTTGTTCAAATAAGTTTTCAGTTTCTTGCTGTTCCTCTTCCCCTTTTGGTAGACCTATGATTCAGATTTTGGAACATTTAAAGTTGTCCTGGAGTTCCTCATTTTTTTGAAGTGCCTCTTATCATTTTTTTGAATTCTTGCTTCTTTATTCTGTTCTGGGTGAATGTTTATATCTTCCTTCTGCTCCAAATCATTTATTTGATTCCTGGTTCCTTCCCTTCACTGTTCCTTCCATGTATATTTTTCTTTGTTTCACTTTGTATAGCCTTCACTTCTTCCTCTATTTTGTGACCATACTCAAAACATTTCTGTGAGCATCCTGATCACCAGTGTTTTGAACCGTGCATCTGATAGGCAGGCTGTGTCTTCATCCTCTACTTCTATTTTGGGACTTTTGATCTATTGTCTCATCTGGGCCACATTTCTTTGTCTTGACGCACTTGTTACATTGTAAGGGATGGAGTCTTAGGAATTCACCAGGGTGGGTCAACCCACATCCATGCCTTGTGGTGCTGCATGTTGGGGAGGGGCCAGAGAGGGAACAATGCCTCTTGCTCAGCTCAGAGGCTTTCAGTCACTTACCCCACTTTCCACAGGCTAATCAGGCCCTTTTGGTGCTGATTTCTGGGTGGGTGGTGGGTTTGTGTACATTCTAGGACCCCGTGGGTCTCTCCAAAGAAGTCTCCTGTGAGGCTGGCAGTTTCTCCTGCTGTGGTAACTCCCACAGGTTTTTACAGTAAGAGGTTTGAGGTTTATTTCCCCACAATGGAACCCTGGGTTTGCATGATATGTTTTGCTCCTCAGTTGTTCCTCCTGGGTTCCTCCTGCTTTGTTGCAGGTCCTCTCCACCCCAGCTGCCCGTCTCTGCCCCTCCTACCAGTCTGGATGAGTGTTTCTTCTTTAACTTCTTGGTTGTCAGACTTACATATAGTTCGATTTTCTGGCAGTTCTGGTTGTTTTTTGTTAAGTTTGTTGTCCTTCTTTCGGTTGTGTGAGGAGGCAAAGTACATCTACCTATGCTTCCATCTTGGCTGGAACTCCCCCTTTTTGGCTTCTTATATCACTGTCTTTTTTGGGGGGGGTGTGATTTGATTCCTTTTTTGTTTGTGTACCCATTACACAAGATTGTGCTTGTGGTTTGTTTTTTATTGGACTTACATAAAACTCATGCTCTCAACAGTTCATTGTAACCTGAAAACAGCTTTACTGCGTGCAAAAATGTTACACTTTGACTCTCTGCCCCACCACTCCTTTATATGTATTGATGTCACACCTCACAGCATTTTATATTGTGTATCCATGCACAGATATTGTCACCATTGTTATTCTTAATACACTTTACTTTTATCCTATACAGTAGAGTTAAATAAACTACAGTCCGCCAACGAACTGTCTTAGTATTGTGAACCGATGGCATCCCGGCCTTACCGGAGAGTTTTACACTTTCCCACGGTTTCCTGCTTCTGTGTAGTTTGTCTTTATTTCAGCTGCAAGATCTTTTTTTTTTTTTTTTTTTTTTTTTTTTGGCATATCTAGAAGTCATGATGAGTGGAAATTAACTTCTTCACGTTTTCTGTTTCTGGGAAAGTTTTTTCTTGTTATTTCTGAGGAAGAGGTTTTGGGATAAAGTATTATGCTTTGCAGATGTTTCCTTTTAGTGACTTGAAGACACCATTTGAGTATCTCCAAGGCTGCAAGGTTTCTTCAGAGAAATCTATTGCTGGCCTTATGGGAGTACAGTCCTTTCATGGGGAGTTTCTAATGTCTTTGGTATTTCAAACATTTTTTTGCTTTTGATTTCCGACGCTCTTATTATAATATGGTCATGCTGAAATCCTATTTGCATTGAATATGTACAGGGATGTGGGAGGATCTAGAACATGGCTATTTACATTTTTTTCATATTTTGAAATCAATCTTTAGCTTACATTTTTAAAAAGATTTTATTTATTCATTGTTAGAGAATGGGGAAAGGGAAGAGAAAGAGAGGAAGAGAAACATCAATGTGTGGTTGCCTCTAGCATGTCCCCTACTGGGGGACTGGCCTGCAACCCAGGCACGTTCCCTAACCAGGAATGGAACCAACGACCCCTTTTTCGCAGGCTGGTGCTCGATCCATTGAGCCATACCAGCCAGGGCCCATTTTTCTCTCTCTCATTTTCTCTCTTTTCCCTTCTCTGGGACCCCGTGGATTCTCTGTGGTTTTCCAAAGTGCACAAAGGCTGTCCTCACATTTATTTTTGTTTACATGGAGGATTTTAAATCACCTGCCTCTGAGGTGATGCATTCATTTCACTCCTTGACCATGTGTGCTTCTGAAACACTTTTGCATTTTTCATTTTATTTATTACATTCTTCAACTTCAAATCTCTGCTTCACTCTTTTCTATGACTCTGTCTCTCTAATCCTCATGTTTTGTTCCCATATTTGTTTGTTCATTATGTTGACTTCCATGTGTATTTGCTTGTACTTCACTGATTTTTTTTATAAATGATTATTTGGATTATTTTTTTGCAATTTATATACCTCCATATTTTGGTTTAATTCACTTTAACATTGTGATGTTCCTTTTGTGATTTTTTTTTCATATTTCCCTTTAAGTTAGTGTCGATGTCTGATATTTGATAAAAGAGTTACTTTTTTGGACTTCTGGAACCAATTCCATTTAGAGGAGTAGTTTTATCTGCATATGCACACAAGGGTGCTTGCTAGGTGGTGTGTTGTGTTTTGGGCTGGTGAGAAGCTTCCCTTCCCATTCTTCTTGCTTCCCTATGACCAAGGTCAGCATTGTGGAGATTGAAGGGCTCTTCGTAAGCCAAGGCTGCAGCCTTCCAAATATTTAGTGATCTCTTGTACTTTTTTTGTGGCACAAAACAGGCCACTAGAGTCAACGGTAGCACAGACGCAGTTTGTCCGAGAAATTCTTACTCTTGTGTTTTGAATCCATCCCTGTTTGCAGAGCCGGTCATTCCTGCTATTCTTTTGCACAGCCCGATGTATTATGTTCCTACTTGTAGCTCTTTGAAATAACAGGTCTCTTAAGCCTCTTCCCCTTTCCTGAACGAATGCTGTTTAACATGGATAAATGTCTAAATTCTTGAAGGGGTTTGAATACTTGTATTTTTTATTCTGCCATCTTGCTATGGTCACTCATGTAGATCTTTAACTTTTGCTTTTTTGGTGCAGAGTTGTTCTATGACAGTGTGGTTATCCGCCTCTTCTGCTTTCTCTGTGGAGTTGTATCATCAGTACTCCACGTAATTGCTCAGTGGTGAGGGACGCGGAAGACTCCTTTGTGTGTCACAAGAGGAACAGGCACCAAGCCATGACAGGATGGGCTCACAGGGCTTCTGGCAGGTGGGGTGTATTTGACTCCAAGGCTTGGTTAAAACAGAATGAGGAACTCATTCAGTGAATTGAGTGCCACCTTTGAACCAAGGGGTCCCTGGTTCTATTCCCAGTCAGGGCACCTGCCTGTGTTGCTCCGGGTCCCCAGTGGGGGACGTGGGAGAGGCAACCACACATTAGTGTTTCTCTCCCTCTCTTTCTCCTTCCCTTCCCCCATCTCTAGAGATAAATAAGTAAAATCTTTAAAAAAAGAAACGTAATGAGGAACATGTGCTCTTAAATGTGTTTTATCACCATTGTCAGTGACCACACTTTGATGCACTTGTCCTTTCCCAGTGTTGGCACCTTACCAGTGTGTTACTTTAAATAATTTTCCTTCACATTCTCCACTTCTAGACATGGGTAATCTCTGCCTCTCTAACCTCTGCAGCACAGCACATTCTCTGAGGAGTGATTTTGGTGTGCTCTCCCATTGTGATCAGTGCCTGTTGCACCTCGGAGTGTGCACGTATTTCTATACAAACTGTCACAGCATCTGTTCTGCTGTAGTTTCTTTGGGGCACATTCATGTCCTCTACACAGCCTTCCAACACAAGCAGGAAGGGTTTTGTGGGCAGCTCCTAAGAAAGGAATAACTTGTAAAGCCAGCCTCTCTTCCTTAAGTTCCCCCACATCCTAGTACCCTTCGATTTATGAGTTGCCCATTATTACAGATCTGAGGGGCCTTTTTTGAGTCTCTCATTTCTCTTGGAAATCATCCCATAGTATCATGCCAGAGGTTACCAGTGTGTATTAGTGAGGAGAAAACCCCCTCCCTGTAGGTCGGTATGGATTTCACTAGCTTTTGTTTTTCCTCAGGTTGCTGCTGTGGAGCAGAGGATGGGGAGGCACCCACTGAATGGAATGTTTCTGAAAGAGTCTCAGAGGATAAGAATCTGAAGTCAGCAGTGTCTTCCCAGAAGAGCCACCCGTGTGAGAGTTGTGGGTACGTCTTGAGAGATATATTCCTCTTGCTTGGCCAGCAGGGAACCCAACAGGACGCAACACTGCTGAGGTGTGGGGCATGTGCAAAACCATTTTATTTTAGTGCACGGAGTCACCAGCTCCAGGAGCAGGACACAACGCAGAATGGCTCCATAAACAGTGTGGACAGGTTCTCACTTGAAAACAGCTGCAATTTCCATGTGTCCAGGGATCCTTGTAATTCTCGTCAGGCTGGAAAATGCTTCCTCAACAGTTCCAGACATTGTGAGCAACTGGCTGCTTACTCCATGCCTAGGGAAAATGAAATCTCTAAGTCTAGAATGACTCTTCAAACTAAAAAAGATTACATCCCAAGAGAATGCAAGAAAGCCGTTGGCTGCGATGACACACTTGTTGAGGGCCAGAGCTTCCTTACTGGAAGTCAGTGTTTTGTGTGTTGTGAATGTGGGAAATCTTTTACCAGGATTTCTGCCCTCCATGGTCATCAGAGAGTTCACACTGGAGAAAGGCCTTATAAGTGTGGTGAATGTGGGAAATCTTTCACCAGTAGTTCTGACCTGCGTATACATGAGAGAGTTCACCCCGGAGAAAGGCCTTATCAGCGCAATGAATGTAGGAAATCTTTCAAGCTTAAAGATAACTTTAATTCTCATCAGAGAATACACACCGGAAAAAAGCCTTACAAGTGTGGTGAATGTGGGAAGTCTTATCCCAGTGGCTGGGGCCTCCGGAATCATCACAGAGTTCACACAGGAGAAAGGCCTTTTAAGTGTGATGAATGTGGGAAATGTTTTATGCAGACCATAACCCTCCGTCGTCATCAGAGAGTTCACTCAACAGAAAGGCCTTTTAAATGTGGCGATTGTAGCAAATGTTTTACCAATAGCTTTCAGCTTCGTGAACATCACAGAGCTCACACCGGAGAAAGGCCCTATAGGTGCCGTGAATGTGGGAAATCCTTTACCCGCAGCTCGTCCCTTCATCACCATCACAGAGTCCACATAGAAGAAAGGCCTTATAAGTGCAGCGAATGTGGAAAATCCTTTATTCGTAGCTCTGACCTTCGTCTACACCACAGAGTCCACACTGGAGAAAGGCCTTATGAGTGCAGTCAGTGCGGAAAATCTTTTAGCTATAGCTCTGCCTTCCATCGTCATCAGAGAGTTCACACTGGAGAAAGGCCTTATAAGTGTGGTGAATGTGGGAAATCTTTTACCCTTAGCTTTTGCCTCCGTCGTCATCAGAAAGTTCATACTCAAGTAAACCCTTAAAATGTGATGAATGCAGAAATCTTTTATCAGCAGCTCTGAACTTCGTCTGCATCGCAGAGTCCGCACTGGAGAAAGGCCACGTGAGTGCAGTGAACACGGACCATCCTGTACGTGAAGCTCTGCCCTCCGCTTTCATCAAAGTGTTCGCACTGGATAAAGTACTCATGAGCGCACTGAATGGGAAATCCTTTTTGTGTACCGCTCACCTCAATTCCCATCAAGTTGTTCACACCTAGAAGCACTTAATGGTGTGGTGAATGTGGGAAATCTCTTATCTGTTGCATTAACTAACATGTTATCAGGGACTATGTACAGGAGCAAAGTTTTATGGCTGCAGGGAATGTGAGAAATGTTTTACCAGTAGCCTTCCTTTTCCTTGGAGACTTCACGTTGGAGAAAGGCCTCATGAGTGCAGTGAAAGTGGGAGTCCTTTTTCTGTAGCTGTCCCCTCGGTTGTCATCAGAGAGTCACCCTGGAGAATAGCCTCATGCCTGCAGTGATTTGGGAAATGTTTTTCTTGTATCACTGATTTCCATTAGTATGATAGAGTTTATGGTGCAGAAATGCAATTTGGGTGATGTGAACATGAGACATATTTGAACTGTCGCCATTCCCTTCATTGTCATTAGAGAATTCACAATGTCCAAGTTCTTATAACTTAAGGAAAATTGGGAAATGTTTTATTATCTATCTGTTGCCTTTGTTATCTTCTGAGAAGTCACACAGGAGAAATGTTTTTATATACAGGCAATGTGAGAATTTTTTTTATGGCACAATCCCCCATTATATTCCCAGTTTCACTCAGTACAGGGAGTGTGGGAAAATGTGTTTTGATTGTTTTTCCTTTCTTATCAGAGAATTTACACAGGAGATAGGTTGTATGATGACAAGAAACGTGAGAGATCTTTCACCTCATTTCCTTAGGCGTGTTCATCGTAGTCACACTGGGGAAAGGCTTCCAGCATGAAGTGAACATGGGACATCTTTAGCCATGAGACTTTACCCTTCTGACGTTGGATGGTTCTCTTTATAAAATGTTAGACTGTAGGAAATGTGTTTTTTTTCTTTTTCAGTGCAATGACACTGAAGGAAACTTTCTGAAAATGTCTGGGTTTAATTTTATATGTTCACAGTGTGAAGATGTCTCATAAGTTTAATATTTACATTTTGAAGTAACTAACAAATTATGATCTAAACTAATCGTGCCTTTACGCATTCATAGTTATAGTGTACGAGGGTTGCATCCTCCCACTCTAACAAAATCTTGACTGGTTTAATTTTTATAATTTTAGCTTTTTTCATATACATTTCATGTTCTTTTTGCTCTCATTGCATTTTCTGTAAAGATTTATGAAGAGCATTTTCAGAAGGGTATGTTATGAGGATTTGTTTTTAGTGTATTCTGTGCTCACATACTTTACGTATTTTTTATAATTTTGGGCTACTGGCCTTTAAAGAAAAGGAGAGTGAAACAAGAAAGATCTGTGTTGTCGTGTCACCCACTTTCACTCCTTGAATAACAAGTAAGTTTTGTTTCATTGAATGATGAAACATTGTTTTTAGTAGTGGAAATCATATCCAAATCATTTGGATTTTTTTTTCTTTTGCTGTATACAATGTAATAGGAACATATACACTTTAAAGAATAATCTGCATTATTAATACACTTGATAATTCTGTAAATTCAAACATTAAATAATATAATAATTTTTGCTTTTTAGTTTTTAGCTCTTTCTGTGCCTAGCATGTGGGGTTGCTGGGCTGCAGCCAGACCTGAAGGTGCACCAGGTGGTATGAGGGTCAATGGGTGTTTGTTGAGTCCGAAAGCCCTCCCGGAAGCCAAAGGCAAGAAAACAGTGATTAGCCTCCCCATATCTTGGCCATGCAACCTGAGTTTAAATCTTAGATTATTGACCATAGATATTGTTACAGGAAATTGAATCACCATATAAACCTCAGTATTTTCATATGTAAATGAAGTTACAAAGCCACCTTTCCTGGGTTGTGTGGCACAGTGGATGGAATGTGGTCCTGCAAACTGAAAGGTCATGTGTTCAATTCCTGGTCAGGGCACAAGCCTGTGTTTTGGTCCAGTCTCCAAGTTAGGGGAGTGGGAGACGCAAACAATTAATGGTTTTGCACTTCAGTATTTCTCTCCCTCTCTTTTTCCCTTCTGTACCCTCTCTAAAAAACAGAGAATAAAACGTTTTTAAGAAAGAGAAGCCTTTATACCTGAATGTAAGTTTTCCAGGGCCTGTTTTTGACCATTATTATTTTTTCAATCCTAACAGCACCAGGAATTAGTAACTGGTATATTTCTGGGGAAAATAAGATGAAGAGGGGGAAGGGGTTTTTCCAAGGTCACAGGGCAGACAGTTGTCAGATTGAAGTGGCCGGATTCAAGCATGTGAGTCTGGCTCCAGAGCTGGGGACAATCTCCACCATAGCACACGAGGCCCTCAGCACAAGGCAGGAGGACAGCGAAGGCCAGAGACATGAGAAACTAAGCTAGCTGCTGTTTTCATGGTTTTAATTAACATGACTTTCCTACATTTTTCTGATGTCTTAGGATGCTTAGCATCTGCCTCACACTCTTCATGGGAACCCTATCTGTAGTTTCCAGTTGTCTCCTCAGGGGAAACTACTTTCAGCCTTAGCTGCATTTTGCCTACTTCCTTTTTGAGCTGAGCACACACCTCAGACTAATGAGACCCCAGTGACTCACGGCTGTTTTTTTCTGCACATTCATTGAACTTTTGCATGAAAGGCTAGAATATTATGCACTGTGGTGAATATTATCCACTCCTTTTGACACTTCAAGTATATTTTTACTTATCACTGACATCCTCCCTGCAGTATTGGGAACAGCTGGATATGATACCTGGCATCTATTCAGAAGTGATACTGGAGACCTACTGTATTGTTATCTACTTAGTGGAGTGTTCACTTCTTCACACAGCAAATGTTCCTGTTGATCCTGTACTCCGTGGGTGTCCAGCTTGTGGCCCGCAGGCCGCATGCAGCCCAGGATGGCTATGAATGCGGGCCAACACAAAATCATAGATTTACTTAAAACGAGAATTTTTTGTGATTACATGTCACAATGTTTTTAATATGTGGCCCAAGACAACTCTTCTTCTAGTTTAGACCAGGGCCACCAAAAAGTTTGACGCCCCAGCTACTCTGTTAAGTACTGACTGGATGAGGAATTGAGGCTCTGCATGTGTTCCCCGCAGCCCTGACCGTGTTCAGCCACCACATTCCCCTTTCCACCCTCCCCGTGTCTGCACCAGAGATATTTATTTAGGCACAAGTCCTGGACAAAGTGAGATTCCTTTCCTGGTTGCTCAAGACAGGCCAGTCAGCCAAATCAGGTTGGGTCTGTCTGCATGGCCGTATTAGCATTGTTATGGCTGATTGCTTTTACTGAGAACAGGATGAGTGTGCAGCATCCTTGGTGATGTTTGCAATCTGATCTTATGATATGCTCCTAACAACACAATCCATCTGAAGTGACCTGGTGGCATGCGTGGACACTGAAAATTGACCTCTTTCTCCTTATTTCGCCCTCCCTGCTGTCAGTAGAATGCCTTGGATTAGTGCTGAATCTCTAAAGCCCCTCTAAGTGCTACCAATTATCCATTTTCCACATGGAGCAGCAGCCCTTGTAAGTTACCTAGGACTTGAGAATTAATTTGCTGTCATTGCATTTCCATGGTAACCTATCACTTGTCATAAGTAAAATTGATTTTCCTAGTTATTGAAGATATACAGGTGCACTTTTTAGGGTGTACTGTGTACAAGAAAAATTGTGTAGGTCGTGTTCAAGGGAACAGTAACCATGGGCACAGCTACATCCCCTAAGCAGAGCTCAGGTGTCAGGTCATCTGCAGGTGCAGTTGAGTCTCCTCCTACTGAACTCAGATCAGCCCTGCCCCTCAGCTTAAATTCATTCACATGCTTGTTTATAATGCTGCTTGTATTTTACAGCCTCTTATCGACATGTTTTTCAAGTGTGTCCTGGTGTGTCACCAAATCCTACAGCAAGTTTTTATTTTTTTTACATATATTTTATTAATTATTTCATTACAGGTGTTCCAATTATTCCACTTTAACACACTGCATCCAGGACCCCTCCCATCCAGCAACGCCCACCACCTTAGTTCATGTCCATGGGTCATGCATATAAGTTCTTTGGCTTCTCCATTTTCTATACTATTCTTAACTTCCCCCTGTCTATTTTCTACCTACAATTATGCTTTTTAGTCCCTGCATCTTTCTGTCCATTTTCCCCCTTCCTGTCTGCTAAACCTCCAAAATATCTCCATACCTATGATTCTATTCCCGTTCCTGTTTGCTTAGGTTTTTTGGTTTTGCTTTGTTTTGTTTTAGAATCAGTTGTTGATAGTTCTGAATTCGTTGCCTTTTTAATGTTCATAGTTTTGATCTTCTTTTTCTTAAATAAGTCCCTTTAACACTTTATGTAATATGGGCTTAGTGATGATGAACTCCTTTAGCTTTACACTGTCTGGGAAGCACTTCATTGGTCTTTCTATTCTAAGGAACAGCTTTGCTGGATAGAGTAATCTAGGTTGTAGGTCCTTGCTTTTCATCACGTTGAATGCATCTTACCAGTCTCTTCTTGCCTGCAACGTTTGTTTTAAGAAATCAGCTGATTGTATTATGGGTACTCCTTTGTAGGTAATCTATGCTTTTGTACTGCTACTTTTAAATTTCTCTCTTTAGCTTTTGGCATTTTAATTATGCTCTGTCTTGGTGTGGTCTTCTGTGGGTCCAACATTTTTGGGACACTATGTGCTTCCTGGATTTGTATATAGATATTTCCTTCACCAAAGTAAGGAAGTTTTATTTCATTATTATTTCAAATAAATTTTCATTTGTATGTGTATATGTGAATATAAACTATTTATTAACAGACAAAGCCTACAGATTTATTGCTTCCTGGACACACTCACAGTTTGACCCCAGCGGCCTGTGGTCTTGGTGTGCTGGCCTCGACACAAAGACCCCAGAAGTAGCACAACCCTCCGTGGGCCTGAACTTTCTCAGGAGCTCCAGGTCTTTACAAACCTTATTGTCCAGACCATTGGCCAGGACCTGGCTGTATTTTCCATCCTTCACATCCTTCTGTCTGTTCAAGAACCAGTCAGGAATCACATAGTGGAGTGGGATCTGCATAATGATAACCACTCATTCCACCTTGTCCTCTGTGAGCTCTCCTGCCCTCTTGGTGAGGTTGATGTCTGCTTTCCTCAGCATCACATGAGCATATCTTAACCCCACACCCTTAATTGCAGTGATGGCAAAGGCTTGTTTCCACCACGTATCGATACTAGTGTTGAGGACTCATAACATGTGCTGGAACTTTTCAGGAAACCCTAGAGATATGGATGCAGTGCTGCATAGGCCTCCTGTAGGACTAAAGCTCAAATAAGTTTTCAAATTCTTATTCTTCCTGTTCTCCTTAGGTCATCCCTATTATTTGGATGTTGGCACATTTGGTGATGTCTTAGAGACTTCTAATACTATCCTTGTTTTTTTGAATTCTTGTTTCTTCTTCATGTTCTGGTATTTATCTCTTCCTTGTGTTCCAAACCTTTGATTTGAATCCAGGCTTGGTTCCCTGCACTGTTGGTTCCCTGTTGACTTTTCTTTATTTCACTTAGTGTCGCCATCATCTCTTCCTGTATGTCGTTGCTGTACTCAGGGAGTTCTTTAGCATCCTGATTGCCAACGCATTGAACTCTGCATCTGACAGATTCACTATGTCCATTTCATTTAGTTCTTTTTCTGGGGTTTTGTTCTGTTCTTTCACTTGGGCCATGTTTCTTTGTCTCCTCCATTTGGCAGCCTCCCTGTGTGTGTTTCTGTGTATCAGCTGGAACTGCTTTGAGTCCCTGCAAAAGGCACCTGTTAGGAAGACCGTGGCTTCTTTAAATCCTTGCTTGTCGTACTTCATTACAGCTTGATTTTCTGACAGTTGAGGTTTTTATTTGTTTTTGAGATATAGTTGTAATTATTTTTGTGTTTGCCTGAGAAGCGAATCATGTCTACTTTTGCCTCCATCTTGACCAGATGTCTCATTAATTCTTCACTGCTTTCAATCGGTTGCATCTACCCATTGGTGAAAGGGGAATGTTTAAGTTCTTTACTATTGTTGTGTTGCATTTTCTGGCTTCAGATCTTATATGGTTTGCTAAAAATACTTAGGTGTCTGTGGTTGGATGCATAGTAATTAAATTTGTCATCCTCTTGCTGAATTGACTCCTTTTTCATTTTATGATCACCTTTTTCTCTTGAGACAGTGCATGAGGTTTCTTTTTGTCTAACACAATTTTAGCTAGTCCTGCTCTCTTTGTTTTTATCCATATGAAATATTGTTTACATCTCTTTATTTTCAACCTATTTGTGTCCATAAACTTTTTTATAGATATTTTACAGAGAGGGTAAGGGAGGGAGAATCAGAAGGAGAGAAACACTGATGTGCAAGACAATTATCGATCGGTTGCCTCTTGCACACCCCCACCTGGTGATGTGGCCCGCAACCAAAGCGTGTGCCAGGACTGAGTTTTGGTGCTCAGCGAACTGATCCACACAAGTTATGGTGAGAACTAGTTTTATTTCATTGTGGATAGAAGAGTGCTTGTTAGGTAAATTGTTTTGAGGTGAAAAGAAGTTTCAATTACCATTCTTCTTGCTCCCCTATGAACTGAGGTAAGAGTGCTGAAGATTGTAGGTTCCTCAGCAGGCAAGGCAGCTGATGTCCAAATATTTAGTGATCTCTTTGGAGTCTTTGATGGCAAATATTGCTGGGGATATACTGATGTTATTCCTAAGTGATGTTATGGCCAAGGGAATTCCTCTTGATAAGCATGCTGACAAACTCTACAGGTTCCTTTGAGTTGCAACTTGTGGGAAGTTGCAGACATTACTGAGAATCCTGAAGGTCTCAGAGACAATGGCCACCATGGTCATTCACAAAACAGGCTGCTAGAGTCCAGGGTAGCACATGCGCAGTGGCTTGGTGTGGAAACTCTCATCTTTTTGAATCTAGCCATCTTTGCTACGCCAGTCCCTCCTGCCGTGCTTTCCGTGTAGTTCTCTTACACGGCGCTTACGGCTCTTCCGAAACACTGGTCTCCTAAGCATTTCCCCCCTTCCTCAAGGGATGGTTTTTATCATGGATAATTGTCCAATTATTTTGGAAGGGGGTGGAAAATTCAATTTTTTTTATTCTGCCAGCACTCTATCATCACTCATATAGATTGTTTTCCTTTCGTCTCTCTGTGCTGAGCTATTCTACAACAGTGCTGCTTTTTTATCCCTTCTGTTTTCTCTTAGGAGTGGAATCATCAAAATTTCATGTCATTGCTTAACTGGGAAGGAAGCAGAACAGTCCTGTGTGTATCAAAGAGAGACCTGAGTCCAGCCGTGACAGGATGGGCTCACAGAAGGTCTGGCGTTTCTGAATGGCATCAGGGGGCATTTGATGTCAAGGCTTTTTAAAGCATAATGAGGACCATATTCTCTTTAACTTTTATTTTTTGTCACCATTGCCATTGACCACACCTTAATGTGTTGGTCCCTTCCCAGTGTAGGCCCTTTGCCAATTATTAGTTTTAATAGGTATCATATCTAAGCTGACATGCAGCCAGGGCTGAACTCTGCCTCTCTGACCTCTACACCACAACCATTTCTCTGAGGAGTCTCTTTGCTGTGCTCTCCAACTTTGGTCAATTTTATTGACCTGTTTTGGCCTGTTTCACCTTGAAGTGTGCTCATGTTTCTATATGAACC
Organism: Desmodus rotundus; assembly: GCF_022682495.2. Lineage (NCBI taxonomy): Eukaryota > Metazoa > Chordata > Mammalia > Chiroptera > Phyllostomidae > Desmodus > Desmodus rotundus. Next base: position 51,954,177 of record NC_071398.1, on the reverse strand, counting down.
TTGCACCACATCTGATCTGCTGCAGTTGATTTCCATGATTTGGGGCACGTTCACATTCGTCCACACGGGATGACATAACCAGCAGGAAGGCTTTTGCAGGCAGCCATCAGCAGAGGGACAGCTTCAGAACCCTGCCTGTCTTCCTTCTGTCCTGTCCTATCCTAGTGGACTTTGTTTAATGAGGGGCCCATTTTTTACAGTTTTTAGTGGTCTAGCAATATACAACCTCCACTTTTTCAGAGTCTATCTCAGTTTCTTGAAAATCGTAACCTAGAATCATACCTTGATGTGACAGATCATCACAGCAAGGTACGTGATGAGAAAACCCCTGCACTGGCTGGTGCAACTCAGTGGGCTGAATGGAGGCCTGGGAACCAAAACACCACAGGTTCACTTCCCTGTCGGGGCACATGCCTGTGTTGTGGTCTGACTTTCCAGCTGGGGGTGTCGGAGAGACATCTGATTGATGTTTCTCTTGCACACTGATGTTTCTGTCCCGACCTATCCCTCTCTCTAAAAATAAATAAATAAAATCCTGTTTTAAAAACTCACCCTGAGTCACTGTGCATTTCACCAGCACTTGTTTTCACTCAGGTTGCTGCTGTGGAGCAAGGATGTGGTGGGACCCGCTGAGCAGTGCGTTTCTGTAAGAGTCTCACAGAGTAAGACTCCCGACTTGGCCTTGTCCTCCCAGAAGGGCCACGATGGATGTAGGCCTTTTGAGTGCAGTGATATTGGGAAATTTTTTACAATGAGCTCTGCTCTCTGTTATTATCAGAGAGTTCACCAAGAGATAAGCTTTGTGAGTGTAGTTAATGTTGGAAGTCTCTTTTCCATTGCAGTCACCTCCTTTGTCATCATAGAGTTCACCCAAAGAGAATGCCCTTATACCTGCAGTGAGTATGGGAAGTCTTTTTTCCTGCGTCAATAATTTCCATTATTATGAGAGAGTTCAAAGTGTAGAAATGTCTTTTGAGTGCTGTGCGTATGGGAAATCTCTTATCGGTAACTACAATTTTCATTTTATGAGACAATTCACAAGGATTAATTTCTTACAAGTTGAGAATATTTGGGAAATCATTTGTTCCATGCACCTCCACCTGGACTGGGGTGACCTGTAACCTAGGTATGTGCCCTGACCCGGAATCAAATTCGCGTCCCTTTGGTTACTGGATGATGCTCCTCTCACTGATCCACACTGGCCAAGGCTCTCTCCCTCTCTTCCTCCCTCCCTTTCCCTTCTCTCTAGAAGTAAATAAGCAAATAAAAAATAAATAATTTTTAAAAACACATTTATCAGTGTCAGTGTCAGATCATTTCATTTGGCATTCAATAGCACGCGCACACCAACAATGACAATAACACACTTGCGTGGAGTGCTCAACACTTTCCACAGAAGAGGAATGAAAATTCTCACAAATCTGCCCCTCAGGTTTCTTGCCCATTCACATGACATTTGTCTAAAACATGTCTTCTTGTAGCAGCCTGACTCTGCCACCACTGTGCGTGGCTGAGGTCACACATCTCCTGGGACCTGTAGCTTCCCTGGCTCTCCCATCCTGCTAAGCTTTGTTTCCAGGCAGTGTTTACAACCTCTGCCACGGCCTTCGCTGCTGCTGCTGCTGCTGGAACCACCACAGCCTCCTTGGATTCCTGGATTGGCCAAATGTTGGCCTCCATCACCAGAGGAGCAAGAGCTTCTGCCTCCAAAGGTTCCTCCTTTCATGGGTCCAAAATTCAAAGACTGATTGTTGTAATTGCCAAAATCATTGTATCTTCCACCACCTCCCAACTTCCTTCCATCATTACCAAATCCATTATAGCCATCCCCACTGCCACCAATTCACCATCACCACCACAGCAGCCACCAAAGCCACCTCGACCACTAAAATTTCCTCCATGACCAATGTTGTCATTTACACATAAACCACCTCCATGACCACCTCTGAAGGTTCTAGAACCACTTCTACATCTGGGGCTGGAGAAAGCAGTAGCCATCTCTTGCTTAGATAGGGCTTTTATCAGTTCGCAGTTGTGACAATTCACGATATGGGACTTCTAAATGACAACCTTGTCTACACAGGTATGGTCATCAAAGGTTACAAAAGCAAATCCTCTCATTGCCACCACCTCGGACAGTCACAACTTCAATCACTTCAATTTTTCCACGTTCTTCAAAAGTAATCTGTTGGGTGAAGTTTTTCAGTGTCTTCTTTTACACTATTGACAAATGTCTTCACAATTTAGGGGGCACTAAGTCTGTGAAAATCATTTTTTAAAAGGGTTTCACTTATTTGTTTTTGGAGAGAGGGTCAGGTATGGAGAGAGGGAGACAAACATGGATCTGTTGCCCCAACATGCCCCCAGCTGGGGACCTGGCCCACAGCCAGATGTGTCCTGACAGGAATCAAACCAGCAACATTTTTTTAAACATCTTTCCTATAAACACTTTTTTTTTTTTGCACAATTTTTAAAAAAGATTTTGTTCACCTATTTTTCAAGAGAGGGGAAGGGAGGGAGAAAGAAAGGGAAAGAAACATCAATGTGTGCTTACCTCTCACATGGCTCCCACTGGGGACCTGACCCACAATCCAGGCATGTGCCCTGACTGGGAATGAACCGGAGACCCTTTGGTTCACAGGCTGCACTCAATCCACTGAGCCACACCAGCCAGGGCCAGTCTTTTTTTTTTTTAAGATTATTTATTTATTTACTTATTTACCTCTAGAGAGGGGGAAGGCAGGGAGACAGAGAAGGAGAGAAACATCTATATGTGCTTGCCTCTCACATGCCCCCAACTGGGGACCCAGCCTGAAACCCAGGCATGTGCCCTAGACTGGGAATCCAACCAGCGACCTCTTGCTTTCCAGTCCTGGTGCTCAATCTACTGAGCAACAACAGCCAGGGCCAAACCAGCAACATTTGGATTCCCGGGCCTCAGCTCAATCCACTGAGACACACCTAAGCTGCCTAGGGAATTCCGTCTTCACAAAGTCTCTTTGGTGCCGCAGCTCTTCCACCCACTTCCTAAGGCCATTAGTTCATGGCTGCATCTACCTCCACAGTGGCACGGGTAACAACCCCCCAGCCTCTGGAGCACTTTGGATTTGAATCTCTCATGACACCATCTGTGAGTGTCCCCATTGCTCAACATGGCTGCTGAGACCCTCATCACATGCTTCAAATTTCAAACCTCCAATAAACAGCTTCTTTAGCCTTTTAGGCTCTTTAGGAGACTCTGACAGGTGACAACTGCAGGAGGGAGAATTCAACAATGCTACTCTGCAGCGTCCACTGGCACAAAGAATGCTGGTCTTTTAACTGTTGAAAACAATTATGTGATTTAAAATTTTATTTATTTTTTACTTTAGAGAGATTGGAAGGGAGGAAGAAAGGGAAGAAGGGAGACATCCATGTTGGAGAGAAACATCTATCAATTGACTCTTGTACCCTTACAACTGGGGACCTGGCCTGCGACCCAGGTGTACTCCCTGACTGGGAATCAAACTGGTGACCTTTCATCTCATAGCCTGGTACTGGTCAGGGCCAAAAATAATTGTTTCTGCACATGAACTGTCTCACTGAATTTTCTGAGATAGGAAGTATTTTTAATTTCTGTGAAATTTAACATGTACCTGGAAATAGTTGGTATGTACAAATATTATATTTTGTACCAGAACGGCTGTGATACCGCCATCTGTGAAGGTTTGTAAAGTGGGCGTGTGAACGTGAGAAAGACGTTTTGGATTGTATTTCTCCACCTTGCAGGGAAATGATCATCATTTCACTTGTCAATGCTGTGACATTTTCTGTATGGGGACTGGAGATTATTTCTGTTAAAGAGTTATAGAGCCGTGACTGGTGTGGCTCAGTGGACTGAGTGCTGGCGTGCAAACCAAAAGGTTGCTGGTTGGATTCCCCGTCAGGTCACAGGCCGGCCTTGTGGGCCAGGTCCCCAGGAAGGGGTATTTATGAGGCAACCACACATTCATGTTTGTCTCCCTTTTTCCTTCCCTTCCCTTCTCTCTAAAAATAAATAAAATAATGTTTTAAAAAATGAAATTAAGTTAAATTTATAAAAAGTTATGGAGTGAGCAAACTATGGAAAGTTATGAATGTTGATGAATGGATATACAGTGATCAATTCCTAAATAGAAATATGAGAAAACACTCTACAAAGCCCAAGAACAGGTAAGTCCTAAAGGGTTGGACGTTACAGGAACTTTGTTCTGAGAATGAAAGAGCTAAATTGAACTATGGCTCTGCTGGAAATGTGGCCACCCTGAATATCTTTTCTCTACCATCTTGGGTCTTTTTCATTCTGGAAAACTTGAAGAAAAATAGTGAGGTGGAAAGATAGGGTAAGGTGTGAGCCGAGACATTTAGAAGAGTTAAACGAAAGCCATGACATCATGTTTCACTTGCTCAATAATCATGAAGTAATTATCTGACCTGTTTCAGAGGCCCAGGTCTCAGGGAAGCTCTGCCTGATGTAGTTTGACTCCGTGGCCAGGTTGCAGGACAAATTGCAGAAATTACCTTCATCCAGTAGGACTCATTGTCCTCCAACTCAGTGTCCGGAGGTGCATGTCATAATTGTGCCTTTTCTCAAAGAATAGGGCAGACTTGCCTCTGGATGGCAATGTTCCAGGAATACTCAGTGTGCATGCAGCTCATCAGTGGGGCCAGATTGCTGTTGATGACCAACATATTGCTCTAGATGTTCACCAGCTTTCAGATAACAGGGTCATCTGTTGTGTTGAGTGTGTGGAAGATACTCTTGGAGCTCCACAGGAGCTTGTCGCTTTTCTGAGGATGACCTCAAGACTGTATCATAATATTCTAGGGCCACACATCACTCAATGTCCTGTGGTTCCGACACTTCCAGTAGAGAAACTTCATTAACTAAGGAGAGTCCATTTGTTTTTCTTCCCAGCCCCAAAGAATTTCAGAGGCTCATGGTTTCTGTTTTGATTGCTCCCTTTTTTGCCTATATCTAAATTGTTTCTAGACTTCTGGTCAACATTGTGGTATAGGCAGACATGGCTCCTCTTTGCACAACTACATCCAAATTACAACTAAAATATAGAACAACCAGCTCTCAGACCATCAGATACTGGGTTGAATGTAAGTCTAAGAACAAGGGAATTAAAGAAACCTCATCCATCCAGACTGATAGGAGGGGCACAGATGAGGAATAGCCTTGTCCCTCACATATGTGTGGTGGAATAAAATTTGGGAGGGATATCTGGGGAGCAAGGAGTCCAGCCCCACACCCAGCCCCTCCCCAGGGTTCTAGTGCCTGGAAGACAAGTCCCCATAATATCTGTCTGCAAAAACAAGTGGGGATTTCATTGGTGGAAGACTCTCTGCAGTTCCAAGCAGTTTCTTTTAAAGTCCTCCACACAGAGTCACTCCCTCTGAGCTCCAGAAGAGCATAGCAGCTTGAAAAGCACCGTTGGTATACATGGAGAACCCCATGTGTCTGGCATCAAGGTGAGCAGTGGCCATCATCCCTTTTCTAAATCTGCCACCCACATCCCAGAGACGGCAAGCTGGTGATGTATCTGCCACCATCCACCTGGTTAACAGTGGGTGACCTGCCTTACAGATCCCTAGATACTCTGCCCCACCCAACTTATGGGCCCACCCAAACTGCTTTTCCATAGGAATGTCTGGTCTTCCCTCAGGCTTCACAACTTCTTAAATTCCATCAAAAAATAGCTGGCTTCAGTGAGCCTCAGACCCAGCAGCTGCTGCAGCCTGCCTAGGCTCATAGCATGTCTTTGCATGGGGATCTACAAGCCCAGTACAAGTAGCAGCCATCTCATGATGTTTTATAGATCAGGCAGGGTGGTTGAGGGCAAAGGACAGGTGGGAGCTGACCTTTATCTGTACCACCTGGGAATCCCAAGGGACAGAGCACCCAGTGGACAGCTACAGACCAGGTCAGAGCACCACCACCCTGCCCCTGCATAGTTGATCCACCATGGATGGCAGAAGTTGGTGGTCAGTGATGACAGGCAATCCTTGCTTCTGACTGGCCTGGGTAAATCCCTCCCATTAATCTGCTGACAGCAACCAAGGCTCAACTGTAAGAGAAGAGTTTACTCAGACTATATGAAGGGCACACCTTGAGTACCCAGCTTGGGTGATAGGAGAAGTTGTGCCCCTGGACCCTACAGGACACTTACTACACTAGGCCACACTATCAAGAAATGGAGTCACAGCAGCTCTACCTAATACATAGCAACAAACACAGGGAGGCTGCCACAATGAGGGGACAAAGAAACATGGCCCCAAAAAGAACAGATCAAGTCTCCAGAAAAAGAGCAAAACGAAATGGAGGTTAGCAATCAATCAGATACAGGCTTCAAAAGTCTGTTTATTCAGATGCTCTACAAAGTTAGTGAGGACCTCCACAGCATAATAAAATCTAGTAAGAAGTGAAGGATGCCATAATATAAACAGAGAGCAATTTTGCATGGAGACAACAGTAGTGTTGATAAAGCTGAGAATCAAATCAATGATATGGATCAGAGGGAAGCAAACAACAGCCAATCAGAACAACCAGAAGAAAACAGAATCCAAGAAATGGAGGAAAGTATAAGCAGCCTATGGGACAACTTCAAGAGATCCAACATTCGCATCATGGGGGTGCCAAAAGGAAAAGAGAAAGAACAGAATTTGGAAATCTATTTTTAAAAAGCGTGAAAAGATAACTTCACTAATTTTGTGAGGTAAATAGACATGCAGGTCCAGGAAGCACAGACGTTCAAGACAGATGGAAAGAGGCCCACTGCACGGCACATCATAACTTTTTAAAAAGACTTTATTTGTTTACTCTTAGACAGTGGGAAAGGGAGGAAGAAAGAGGAGAGAAACATCAGTGGGTGGTTACCCCTCGAGGTCACCCCACTGGGGACCTACCCGAAACTCAGGTATTTGCCCTGACCTGGAATTGGACCAGTGACTTTTTGGTTCTCAGGCCGGTACTCAATCCACTGAACCACACCAGGGAGGGCAAAACATCATAATTAAAATGCCAAAGGTTAGCCCTGCCTAGTATAGCTTAGTAGATTGAGTGCCAGCCTGCAAACTGCAAGGTCACAAGTTCAATTCCCAGTCAGGGCACATGCCTTGGTTGTGGGCCAGGTCCCCAATTTGGGACAGCAAGAGGCAACTTCCCGCACTGTTGTTTCTTTCCCTCTCTTTCTCTTTTCCTTACCCTCTCTTTAAAAATAAATAAATAAAATATTTCAAAAAAGGTGGGGTGGAATGGAAATTTAAGATGCAGGCAACAATGTATTAGGTCATTCAGTTTTTATTATGTTCCATACTTCACAGTGAAGAATGCAGATCAGCCCTGGTTGGTGTGGCTCAGTGGGTTGAGCGCAGGCCTGTGAACCAGAGGGTCGCTGGTTTGATTCCAGGTCGGGGCGCATGCCTGGACTGCAGGCTGGATCCCTATTTGTGGGCACATGACAGGTAACCGCACATTGATGTTTCTCTCCCTCTCTTTCTCCTTCCCTTCCCCTCTCTCTAAAAATAAATAAATAAAGTAAAAAAAAAAAGAATGCAGATCACCTCACAAAAGAGGCACATGAAGGTCAAGAAGAAAAAATTAAATGCCAAAGGTGAAAGATAAAGAGAGAGTCTTAAAAGCAGCATAAGAAAAGCAGTTAGTTATCTACAGGAGAATTCCCGTAAGACTGTCAGCTGTCAGTTTCTCAGAAGAAACTTTGCAGGCTGGAAGGGACTGGCAAGAAATATTGAAAGTCATGAGAAGCAGGGACCTACAGCCAAGATTGCTCTACCCAGCGAAGATACCATTTAGAATCCAAGGGCAGATAAAGAGCTACCCAGACTAGAAAAATAGGAAAGGAGTTCATCATGACCAAACCATTATTATGTGAAACATTAAAGGGATTTATTTAAGAAAAAGAAGAACATCAAAACTATGGCAAATAAAAAGAACAATAAAATGGCAAAGAAGACAATCTATCAACCATTGAATGTAGCCTTTCTGGAGGTGAGGAGCTCCCCAAGTCAACATGCCACTCACAAAGTACCTCATTGATCCCTCTCCAGAAGAAGAGAAGAGGAAACACAAGAAGTGCCTGGTGCAGAGCCCCAGTTCCTTCTTCATGGATGTGAAATGCCCTGGATGCTGTAAAATCACCGCTGTCGTTAGCCGTGCACAAGCGGTAGTTTCGTGCGCTGTCTTCTCCACTGCCCTCTGTCAGCCTACAGTAGTTTTGAAAAGCAAGGCTGACAGAAGGATGCTCCTTCAGAAGGACACATCACTAAAGTACCTGAGTCAAGATGAGTGGCACCATCCCCAAAACATATTTTGGATACAACCCCCCCCCAAACAAACAAACAATTGAATCTAAAAAACAAACTAAGGAACAAGAAGAACCAGTCATGGATATGGAGAGCATGTTGATGGTTGCCACGTGGGGGAGGTGGTGTGGGGGAATGGCTGAAGAGGTGAGGGGATTAACAAGCACACATGGGTAGTTACAGAATAGCCATGGGGACATAAAGTACAGTACAGAAAATGAAGTAGCCAAAGAACTTATATGTGTGACCCATGGACATAAACAATGGTTGGGGGACTGCCTGAGGGAGTGAGTGACGCTAGGTGGAGGAGGGCAGAAGGAGAAAAGTTAGGACAACTGTAATAGCATAATCAATAAAATATAAAACATTTAAAAAGAAGTAATAAGGTCTATGAAGAAAAATAACTTGTCTCTGGAATTTTTTCCACAAGCACATGCGTTCACTCTCTCTACCCTTGGTGCTTTTAGGCAGCACCTGAAGGTTCAACTACTATGTTTTTTGTATCTTTGTCTGGGCTGAGGTTCTCATGTGAAAATTTCATCTAAATCAATTGGTAGGCCGTCTTCTGTGTGCCCACTGTGTCCACTACCTGGATACAGTTCCTCCTCCTCGTGGACATAAGCTCACTGACTTCACCACCAAACTGAGAGGGGTACTGATGCATGACTTGGTAGGTGGCACCCACCCAGCCTGTAGCCTTTGTTAGAGGAGGTCTCCTTAGTTGAATGGCAGGTGGGGCGTATTGGGAATGTGCTTGCTTGGTTAGCATTTACAAAGGGACTGCAAGTAGCCTGAGGGAATGACGTCTTGGGTAAAGGGTGTCTTAAACTTTGAAATGCTTTAAAACCTGCCGTGACATTGGCAGTCCAGATTTGAAAGATGGTTCGAGACCGCCACCTTGACGCCACCTTGACAACCAGTGCAGTCTTTACAGGAACATTCTGCGCCCAATTCCTTTAATGGCATGTCTTTGATGTCTTCAACCCGTACTCCACTGTTTGAAAAAGGAATGTGTAATTTCAGTTCGAGGCATCCGCAGATTGAATCAGCAAGGAATGTAGTCACAGTGCTGCCCAGGCAGAGCTTAGCTTCTGGCTGCACTAAGGCACAGACATGCTTAAGTGTTAGTGTTTATTTATTACATTTAATTCGCCTTGTGGGTCCTCCTGATGCAGGATAGAGACCATTAGGGACTGGAGCGAAGTTCCCAACCCCATTTGGCCTGAAGGAGGCACAAGCCCCATGGCCTGAATGAAAGGCCTAGCAGGCATACCAAATACTTCCTTGCCCAAGAAGTGATGTCCACCAGGACAGCTACAGTGCAGATTTAGTATTCTCAGGGTATTCATTGGGTGTACACCCGCAAATCCACTCCTGGAGTCAGCTAGGGAAATACAGGATCCCACTCTTACATTACCCAGAAGGCAGGTGTGGAATATGACAAGGCTGAGTCAATAAAGACTCAGAAAATGCACGTCCCTCCGTCTCCTGGCCAGCATTTCCTCTTCTCTGTTTCCTTATTACCTGGCTGGGGTGTAGTGGTCAGGGAGGAAAGGAGAAGGCCCTAGTGTGCTGCTCCCCACAGAAGCTGTGAGGCCAAGAACACTGCCCGCGTGTCTGGCGTCAGGGTTGGGACAGTGATGCCAATACCAGAAACAGCCTCCTTGCCCACTGCACCCACCCCTCTCCTGACACAGAGTCAGATGGCAGTGACTGCAGTGAGGTCCCCAGCTGAGGTGAGTGAGCGGCCCTGGGCCCTCCACCCTCAGCCCACCGAGCCCTACAGCCCAGGCCCTGACATCCAGGATCGTAGGTGCTCATGGGTGACACAGGGTGTGACAGAGTGGGTGAGGATGACCAGCCTAGATGCTGCCTTCAAAATACGTGAAGGGGTCGTTGACCCGGATAAACCCGCACACCTGGCCTCTGCCCCGAAACAGTCTGAGGGGGAGTCACGTCCTGACTGGGAGACAGAGGGGCTGCACCTTCATTTTCATGGTACTGGGGTCCCAGGATGGTTGTGAACCGAGGGAGACACAGGCTGTGTCATAGTTTTCAAAGCTGTTTAGATACTTCTCAGATAGAAAACCAACTGAAGTGTGGTGATGAAAACATTGAGATACAGGAACAGGAGTCCTTGTCCAAGGTCGCAGGGTTGATAAGAGGCCTCACTGACGAGAAACTTGGCCGGAGGTCACCGGACTCCAGGGCTGAGCTGAGATACAGCTGAGACCTGCTGACCAGGGGCTGAGGGTGGTTGATTGCGTCTTCCCACAGGTTCTGAAGTTGAAAATTATTATCAAACTAGACAAGGAAGGACAGGGTGTCCCAACCCTACCTGGTGGTGACATTACCTTATAGTGTGTAAAGACTCTTCCCTTGGTAATTTTCAAGCTTTCAAGTGAGGAGACCCTGGGGGTACCCCAATCCTGAGTGTAGGTCACAGGCGATATCAAGGTGCTCCCATCTGTGGTGTGAACTTAAGAAACATTCAAACAGTAGAGACTTTTTTAAATGTTTATTTGAGCTGAACTGAGGAAGATTTCCAGGAAAATAAAATCTCAGTGGAGTACAAAAATGCTTCGGAAAATGGCAGCTTTACCACTTATTTTATACTTGAGAATCAAAAGGGAAGATGTGTAAGTTGGGAAATTGAAATCCATTGGCGATGGGTCACAGAGGTGGGAGAGAACAAAGCAGGAAAATCCCTGATATTAAATAAAAGGTAAAGATGAGTGGACACAGAATTCTTTTACATTACTGGGCATAAAGTAGTTAATATTTAGTTAATTAGCACAGTAATAACACGAAGCAGTGCCTTGGTCTCTGCTCTCATGCAGAGTTTGTGCCCAGAGGGATAAGAACAAAGGAAATCATCCGGAGGTTCCAAAGGTGTGTTAACAAAGGTGCATAATACAAAGATGGGCTCCGTCAAGGTTAACATTGACCTTCCTCAGGGAAGGTAGAGGCCTAGGACATGACTATTTACCAAGACTTGCTTTAAGTTAGGAACTTTTCATTTGAGACCATATACAGGGGTATTTTCAGTCTCTTAGTTTGTAAGGCCATCTGGGAGGACTCCCCTAGGCTAGTCAGGGTTAGTATGTGAACCCTACCATTTTTGGGGGGATCCACTGGCAGCCAGTGTAAGCAGTTAAGGCAGGTTGTCTGGGAAGGGACACCCGCATCTGCTTGGAGATGCCACAGAGCTGGGAGTGCGTCCCTCAGGTCTCTTTCCTTATGTTAAAAACAAGGCACAAGGGATTCAAAAATCAGACTTGAAAGAGGCCAAATGATAATTTGGGTATGTATTAGGGGGATAATAGGGCATTTGCATAAGAAACAGGAGTTGGTGTCTCCTGGGTTTAACAGCCTACATCGGACTGCATAGTGGAAAACAGATTGTGGGGGTTAATGGAGGAGGCAGGGAGCCTTGCACCAGGCGAGCTCAATGACCCAGAGGAGAGCTGATGGACCCGAGCTGGGCCTCAGAGGTAGGAGAAAAGTTTGGATTCTTGGTCCATTTTTATTTATTTTTTATTGAATTTTTCCTTTTACCATTTATCTCCCTCATACATTCTTCCACTTCCATCCACTCCCCTCCTTTTTATATTTTTTAAGAAGGGCAAGCATAGTTTCAGGTTTTCGGGTACAGGAAGAAAGGAAAGGGTTCAAAACCACCCCAGCATTTTTGGTCCTAGCAGCTGAAGGTGGAGGCTCCATCAGCTGGGCTGGGGCAGATGGTAGTGGATTAATTCTCTTTGGAAATGTCAAAAGGTTCATTTGGTTCGCACTTTCATTTGTCACAAGGAGAAGTAAGCAGAAACTGATATGGCCAGGCCAGTTCCAGCCCTCCAGAGTGCTCATGACCCGGTCAGGCCAGTTTTCCGACCTGCTGGACTGCTCATGACGCAGTTATCCCGACTCAGCTGACAGCCTGCGGCTCCATCAAACCATCCCAACTTGTGCAATCAATAGGCATCTGGTGCCAGGCAAAGTGGCCGGTGCTCACACTGGCCCTGCTGTGCCTGGGAACAGCCTGGCCCTTCACCTAACCTGTTGTCTCAGCTCACATGCTGGAACCCTGAGGTACCTGCTTGGAAGAACAAGAAACTAAACCCTACCCTATCAGCTCACAAAGCCTGTGCTTTTTCTTCTACAAACCCCACTCTTGCCTTTCCCCAGGGCTGCAGTCAATCCCAACTCAGACCACCCTAAGCACAGCACCAAATAAAGGCACTTGGATCAGATCATCTGGTTCCTCCCGCCTCTATTTCTTGTGCATTTGTAACAGAAACATCTTGTGAGCAGCTAACACATGTGTCTGGAAATCTGTGGAAGAGTGGAGGATGGGGTCACGCAAAAGTGGCAGCTCTTTTATGCAGGAGGGTGAAGGGGGCAGAGCTGAGGGAGTGCACCTGGGGTGTGAACCTGTGAAGCAGGTAGAGATCACTCGGTGTGTGCGCAGCTAGAGGAAGTGTGAGCTGATGGCCCTGGGTTCTTGGTGTTTGGATTTAAGGGTGAAGCCTGAGCCCATATGTGGCTGTGTGTTGGAGACGTGATCTGGGAGTTGCAGTGGGATTGTTTAGTAGGAAGAATGGGGCGCTGTAGGCACGGCCCCGAGTTTAGATGGCATTCACCTGCCCCACTTCCTCTTCTCTCTGCCTTTGCTGAGGGCGATGGGAGTAATTAATGGGACTGTATAGAGATGGCAGGCAGCTGTGGCACCAAGTGCTGGTGTCTTCTCTGAACAGGGGCCCTGCAAGGGGTTGGGCGTGGGGAAGAGTAGGGTACAGGGTCTCAGACTGACTGTTCCAAATTCATTTGCATTAATTCTGACAGGTTGTTGTGACCTTTGAGGATGTCGCCGAGTATTTGTCCAGGAAAGAATGGCTCCTCTGTGATGAGGCTCAGATGTACCTCCATGTCATGCTGGAGAACTATGCTCTCATATCATCACTGGGTGCGACACCGACTCTCCCTGAGCGCTCTTCTGTGCCTCGCCTGTAGCCCCCTTCCTCCGGGTGGCAGTTTGCTGCTTCTACCGTAAGCTCTATGGGTCCTGACCAGGCTTGTTCCCAGGGAAATGGGCAGCAGCGCTGGTCTCCGGCTTGCCCCTCATCATGTCTGCAAGGATCCATTTTGTTTGTTTGTTTCATTACCCCCAATTTTAATAAACTAACTCACAGTTTCAAAAAAAATCCTGTGTCTTACCTGTGACCTGGACTAGGTTTTGCATGTCCCCTGTGCCCTTCATTCCTCAGGGGTTGCTCTGTGCTCCCATGTGGCCTGTGAAGCACTATGTACTTCCCCAGTGTTGCGGGTGGATCCTGGACTTGGCAGCGCTGGTTTGCTTGCCCTGCCCCCTTCTCTCCCTGCTGCCCCACACCTGCTGTACAGAACCCTCATAGGGAAGGGTCTGACCTCAGTAGTGTTGTTAGAAGCCAAAGAGAATGCACATTGACTAATGAGAAAAAGCATCTTTTATATTCTCCAACATTTCTACAAGTATTTGTATTTTTTGTCCTTACTGCAAAATATTTTTTGATTGTTAGGGACAGAAGGGAGGGAGAAGGAGAAATATTGTGAGATAGAAGCATCAGTTGGTTTTCTCCCACACGTGTCTATAACAGGGAATCGAACCCATAATCTAGGTTTGAGTCCGGACCAGGAATCAAACCTGCAGCCTTTTGGGTCATGTGACATTGCTCTAACTAAGAGCACCGCTTGGCCACTGCACATGGACTTATCAGCTCTGTTTTCTAGTAGTGTTTTCAGACTTCAACAATTCCTTACTGCTTTGAAATAGATCATCTAAATATCACAAGGAGAATATTCAAGTTGTCTAGTTGTGTTGCATTGTGATTTCCACTTTCGGATCTCATATTATTTGCCTTTTCACTTAGGTGCTCGGTATTTGGGGATGCAGTAATTGCGATTGTTATCCTCCTGCTCTCTATGGTATTATTTGCATAGGATGTTTTTTACATCTCTTTATATTCAGCGTGTTTGTGTCCGTAAGGTTTTAGTGAGTCTCTTGAAGCAGCGTATGCTGTGTATTGGGGATTTTCTTTTTTGAACACAAGTGAAGCCCAACCAAGCCTATTTCTTTCTTTATTTACTTGTATAAATTTTTTTATTTTTAAATACGGTTGACATATATCATGGCATTAGTTTCATGATTAGACATTTTGTGACTTACTAAGTGATCATCGCTATAAATATCACACCATCTGACATCATTTTTTAAAATTTTTATTGTTATTCAGTTACAGTTGTATGCCTTTTCTCCCCATCCCTCCACCCCACCCCAGCCCGAGCCCCCTCCCTCCCCCTGCTCCACCCTCCCCCTTGATTTTGTCCATGTGTCCTTTATAGTAGTTCCTATAATCCCCTCTCCCCACTGTCCCCTCCCCACTCCCCCCTGGCTATTGTTAGATTGTTCTTAACTTCAATGTCTCTGCTTATATTTTGTTTGCTTTTTTCTTCTGTTGATTATTTTCCAGTTAAAGGCGAGATCATATGGTATTTGTTGACACCATTTATAATCAGTAGAATGTTATTCACTCTATTTCCTAAGCTGTCCTTTACATCCCCGTGACTATTCTGTAACTGCCAGTTTGTGCTGTTTAATCCCTTCGCCTTTTTCACCCATCATGAAAGTTTTTATCAGTGTTTATTGAGCCAAACTGATGACAACCAGGACGCAAGATCTCGAATGCTTTTGTGTCTCGTGTTTTTTATCCCTTGCCCCACCCTATGTCTTTGACTGGAGAATTGCTTGAAGAACCTGCTGTTGCCACCTTGTCGTGTTTTCCACCTTTTTTTTGTAGTTCCTTTTGTCTTCCCCTCTTGCTGTCTTTGTGTGCGTGTCTGTGATTTGATTCCTTCTCTTCTGTGCATCCGTTACTGTGCTTGTGGTTTGTTTTTTATTAGACTTACATGAAACTCATACTCTTACCAGTTTGTTGTAACCTGAAACAGCTTCACTGCGTGCAAAAATGCTACCCTTTGACTCTCTGCCACACCAGCCCTTTATTTGTATCGATGTCCCATTCATAGCTTTCTATATTATGTATCTATTCACAAGAATTGTCACATTTATCATTTTTTCAAAAGATTTCATTTATTTATTTTTAGACAGAGGGGGAAGGAGAGAGACAGAGGGAGAGAAACTGTGGAGTGGCTGCCTCTTTCACACCCCTGCTAGGGACCTGGGCCACAACGCAGGCCCGAGCCCTAATTGGGAATTGAACTGGAGACCCTTTGGTTCACACGCTCTTGCTCAATCCACTGAGCCACACCAGCCAGGGGTGTTAGTCTTAATACACTTTATTTTTCTCCTATACAATAGAGGTAAAAAAAAGTATACTCCACCCATAAACTCTTACTGTTGTAAACCTGATGCTACCCCAGCCTTACCACAGAGTCTTACACCTTCCCATAGTTCCCTCTTTTTATGTAGCATGCCTTCATTTCAGCTCAGAGATCTGGGTTGCGTTGGTTTTTTTTGGGGGGGGGGTGGCATTTGTAGTAAGTCAGGATGAGTGGAAATTAACTTCTTCAATTTTTGCGTCTCTGAGAAAGTTCTTTTCCTGTTGTTTCTGAGGAGGAGGTTTTGGAATTTGGAAGAAGTATTGTGCTTTGCCCGTATTTTCCCTTAGTGTTCAGCATACATCACTTGCTACTCGCCGAGCCTGCCAGGTCTCTCCAGAGAGATCTGTTGCTGGCCTCCTGGGAGGGTTGTCCTTCCACGAGGGGTTTCTATTGTCTTCGGTGCTTCAAACATTTTATTGCTTTTGATGTTTGACATTTGCATCATAATATGTTGTGCTGCAATCCTGTTTGCATGGAATGTGTACAGGCACCTGGGAAGATGTTGAACATGGCTATTTACATTTCTTTTTCATATTTAAGTCAATGTTTAGCTCATTTTTAAAAAATAAAATTTTTATGCTTCTCCTTCCCCTCCCGTTCATCTAGCTCTAATTTTCTCTCCTTCCCCCTCCTCTGGGACTCCTGTGATGCAAATATAGGGTATCTCTATGATGCTCTAAAATTCACATCGGTTGTCTTCACATTCTATTTTACATGCAGGATTTTAAATCCCCTGCCTCTGAGTGATGTGTTCATTTTAGTCCTTCATCTTGTCTGCTTTTGAAAGTCTTTTGCATTTTTCATTGTATTCTTCAACTTCAAATTTCTGCTTCATTCCTTTTTATGATTTCTCTGTCTCTGATCCCCGTGTTGTGTTCTTACATTTGTTCTTTCATTTGTTGAGTTCCATGTGTATTAGCTTGTACCTCATGGTTTCTAGAAATTATTATTTGAATTTTTTTTGGCAATTTATATACCTCCATATTTTAGTTATATCACTTTAACATCGTGATGTTCCTTTTGTGATTTTTTTCCCCATATTTCCATTAGTCTTACTGTCGATGTCTGATACTTGATGAAGCAGTTTCTTTCTTGTAATTCAGGAACCAATTCCTTTTAGAGGAGTAGTTTAATCTGCATATGCATTCAGAGGTGCTTCTTATGCGGTGTGTTGTGTTTTGGGCTGATGAGAAGCTTCACTCCTTCTTGCTCCCCATGACCAAGGTGGCCTAGTGAAGATTGAAGGGGTCTTCATACGCCAGGGCTGCGGTCTTCCAAATATTTAGTGAATGTTACAGTCTTTGGTGGCCAGAAACAGCCACTAGAGTCAATGGTAGCACAAGCTCATTGTCCCAAGAAGTTCTTCCTCTGTCTTTTGAATCCGACCCTGTTTGCTGAGCCGGTCTTTCCTGCCATCCCTCTGTGTCGCTCTTTCTATTGTGCTCCCACTTGTAGCTCTTTGAAATAACTGGTGTCTTTAGCCTCTTCCCGGATCCTGAAGGGTGCTGTTTGTATGGATAATTGCCTAGTTATTCTTGAAGGAGATCGGTTATTTGTATTTTTCTTCTGCCATCTTGCTGTGGTCACTGACGTAAATCCTTTTCTTTTCTTTTGTTTTCTTTTTTGTGCAGAGTCGGTCTACGACAGTGTTGGTTATTCACCCCCTCTGCTTTCTCTTTGGGGTTGCCTCATCAGTGTTCCACATAAGTGCTCTAAGGAAAGGGACGGGAACACTTCTTTGTGTATCACAAGAGGGACAGGCATCCAGCCACGACAGGTTGGGCTCACATGGGGCCTGGCATTGGTGAGTGGCATGTGGGGAGAATTTGATTCCAAGGCTTGGTTAAAACATGTGGAGGAACCTGTTCTCTTCAACTGTATTTTGTCACCATTGCCAGTGGCCACAATTTAATATACTTGTCCTTTCCCAGTGTTGGCACCTTGTCAGTTTGTTTCTTTTAATAAATTTCCTTCACACTGTTGACATCCGGCCATGGGTCATCTCTGCCTCTTTGGCCTCTACACCGCAACCCTTTCTCTGAGGAGTCTTTCGTGTGCTCTCCCATTGTGATCAATGCCTGTTGCACCTCGAAGTGTGCTCATATTTCTACACAAACTTAGCACAGCGTCTGCTCTGCTGTGGTTGAATTTCATGGTTTGGGGCTCATTTACATCCTGTACACAGCCTGACATCACCAGTGGGAGGGTTCGTAGGCAGCCCCTAATACAGGAATAACTTGTAAAGCCAGCCTCTCTTCCTTTTGTCCAGTGGAGCCCTGGTATCCTTTGACGAATGTGTTGCCCATTATTACAGCCCTGAGGGGTTTTGGGGTTTTTTTTTTTACCCTCTTTTGTTTTGGAAATCATCTCACAGAATAACGCCACATGTTACAGAGGCAAATTAGTGATGAGAAACCTGCTCCCTCTAGGTCAGTATGGACTTCACCAGCGTTTGTTTTTCTTTAGGTTGCTGCTGTGGAGCAGAGCATGGGGAGGCACCCATCGAAGAGAATGTTAGTGTAAGAGTCTCAAAGGCTGTGCATCTGACATGTCTTCCCAGAAGGGCCACTGTGTGAGAGGTGTGGGTGTGTCTTGAGACACATTTTCTTCTTGGTTGACCAGCAGGGAACCCAACAGGACGCAACACTGCTGAGGTGTGGGGCACGTGCAAAACCATATTTCAGTGCACGGAGTCACCACCAGTAGCAGCGGGGCACAACAAAAAGCTCTTTCATCAGCAGTGTGGCCAGGGTCTCACTTGAAAACAGCTGCAATTCCCATGTATCATGGAAGTCTCGTCCCTCTAGTCAGGTTGGAAAATGCTTCCTCATCTGCTCTGCGGATCAGGAGCAATTGGCTGCTTATTCCACGCCTGGGGAAACGAAATCTCTAAGTCTGGAATGACTTTTCAAACGACAAAATATTACATCCCAAGAGAATGCAAGAAAGCCATTGGCTGTAATGACACCCTTGCTGAGGCCCAGAGCTTCCTTACTGGAAGTCAGTGTTGGGTGTGTTGTGAATGTGGCAAGTCTTTTACCAGAATTTCTGCCGTCCGTGTTCATCAGAGAGTTCACACTGGGGAAAGGCCTTATGAGTGCACTAAATGGGGAAATCCTTTTTGTGTATCAGTTACCTCCATTACCAAAAAAGAGTTTATACCAAAGAAACTGTTAATAGTGTGGTGAATGAGGGATATCTTTTATCTGTTGCAGTAACTATCATTTTTATCAAATGCTATACACATGAGCAAAGTTTTATGTCTGCAGGGAATGTGAGAAATACCGTTTTATCAGTAGCCTTCCTTATCCTTGAGACTTCACATAGGAGAAAAGCCTCACGAGTGCAGTGAAAGTGGGAGTCCTTTTTCGGTAGCGGTTCCCTCGGTTGTCATCAGAGTCACCCTGGAGAGTGGCCTCACGCCTGCAGTGATTTGGGAAGTGTTTTTCTTGTATCAGTGACTTCCACTAGTATGATGGAGTTTATGGTGCAGAAATGCAATTTGAGTGATGTGAGTAGGAGAAATGTTTGAACTGTCGCCATTCCCTTCATTGTCGTTAGAGAATTCACAATGTCTAAGTTCTTATAACTTAAGGAAATTTGGGAAATCTTTTATTATCTATCCGTTGTCTTTGTTATCTTCTGAGAATTGACATGGGGGAAACATTTTTATATACAGGCAATGGGAGAATTTTTTTTTTTTTTTTTTTTTAGACAGTCCTCCATTATATTCCCGATAAACACTCCCCTCTGGTGAAAGGCCTTAAGAGTACAAAGAACGTGGGCAAATGTTTTTGATTGTTTCTCCTTTCTTATCAGAGAGTTTACACAGGGAACAGGCTTTCTGATGACATAAAATGTGGAAAATCTTTCACCTCGTTTCCACGGCCACCTTAATCACAGCTCACACTGGTGAAAGGATTGACGCGTGAAGTGAACGTGGGAAATCTTTACCCATACGTCTTACCCTTTGATGTCGGCGAGGTCTCACTGTGTAAAAGGTTAGATTGTAGGAAACTGAAAATGTCTGAGTTTAATTTTATATGCTCACAGTGTGGACAGGTCTCAGAAGTTCAGTGTTAAATTTTGAAGTAACTCACAAAGTATGATCTAAACTACTTGTGCCTTTAGCATTCATACACGGGTCACGCTCCTTCTGCTGCTCTAGCTGCATTTCTGTGAGGACTTTATACCGAGCGTTTTTCCGGAGTGTTTGAAGTGGGGATATGTTTCTAGTATATTATGTGCTCTCATACTTTACCTATTGTTTTATAGTTTAGGGCTAGTCTCCTTTAAATAAAAGGAGAATGAAACAACAAAGGTCTATGTTGTGGTGTCACCCATTTGCACTCCTAGAATAATAAATAATTTCTGTTTCATGGAACTTGTTTTTATGGAAAAATTGATTTTAGTAGTGGAAATCATATCCCAATTTTTTGGATGGTTTTTTTTCCCCTGTGCTGGATATAGTAGGTATTCATCATACACTTTAAAGAATAATCTGCATTATTAACACACTGCATCACTTTTATAAATTAAAACATTAAGAAATATAATAATTTTGATTTTTAGTTTTCAGCCCTTTCTGTGGTCTTTCCTCTGGGGTTGCTGGGCTGGGGCAGGACTTGAACGTGCACCAGGTGGTGTGAGGATAAATGCGTGTGTGTTGAGCCTGAAAGCCCTCCCGGAAGCCAAAGACAGGAAAACAGTGATTAGACCCCACATATCTTGGCCATGCAACTGGGTGTAAATCTTAGATTACTAATCATAGATAAGGCTACAGGAAAGTGATTCGCCCTATAAGCCTCAGTATTTTCCTGTATAAAATAAGGATAAAAACCAACCTTGCCCTGGATTGAGTGGCACATTAGGTTGATTGTTGTCCAATAAACCAAAAGGCTGCATGTTCAATTCCTAGTGTGGGCGTACACCTGTGTTTTGGTCCAGTTCCCCAGTTAGGGGAGTGGGAGAGGCAAACAATTAATGTTTTTATACTTCGATATTTCTGTACCTCTCTTTCCCTTCCTTATCCTCTCTAAAAATCAGAGAATAAAATACATTTAAGAAAGAGCAGCTTTCATCCCTGAGTGAAAATTTTCCTGGGCTTGCTTTTTGACCACTATTACTTTGTCAATCCTAACAGTACCCTGGAAATTAGTAACTGTTATTATATTTCTGGGGAAAATAGGATCGACAAGAGGAAGGGGTTGTTGTCCAGAACACTGGCCTGGATCTTGCTGCATTTTCCATTCTTCACATCCTTCTGTTGAAGAAACAGTCTGGAATCTTTATTGGTGTGGCTTCTGCATAATGGTAATCGCCCCTCCACCTCATCCTCTGCGAGCTCTCTTGCTGTCTTGTTGAGGTCGGTGTGTGCTTCCCTCAGCACCACATGAGCATGTCCTCGCCCCACACCCTTAATTGCAGGGATGGCAAAGGCTAAGTTCCTTCGCGCATCGGTGCTGGTGTTGCATACTCGCAAATTGTACTGGAATTTCTCAGGAATCACTAGAGATACAGCTGCAGCAGTTTGTACACCTCCTGTGGAAGAGCTCAAATAGGTTTTCAATTTTGTGCTTTTCCTCTTCTCCTTCTGGCACCATATTATTCAGATGTTGGCACATTTGGAGATGTCTTCGAGACTTCTTATACTATCCTTTTTTTTAATTTTTAAAGTATTTTTATCAATTATGTTATTACAGTTTTCTCAATTTCCCCCCTTTATCCTCCCTCCTCCCTGCACCCCAACCCTCCAGCATTATCCCCTCCTCAGTTCATGTCCATGGGTTGTACATATAAGTTCTTTGAGTTCTCTGTTTCCTATACCATTTTTTATCTCTCCCCATCTATTTTATGCCTGCCAATTATGCTTCTTTTTCCCTGTACCTTTCCCCCCCTTTCCTTCCTCCCTTCCCCCTCCCCACTGAAAACTTGCCATGTGATGTCCATTTCTCTGATTCTGTTCCTGTTCTAGTTGTTTGCTTAGTTTTTGTTTTCATTGTTTTTCTTTTTTTAGATTCATTTGTTGATAGTTGTGAGTTTGTTGTCATTTTACTGTTCATAGTTTTTACCTTCTTTTTCTTAGATAAGTCCCTTTAACATTTCATATAATAAGGGCTTGGTGATGGTGAACTCCTTTAACTTGACCTTATCTGGGAAGCACTTTATCTGCCCTTTCATTCTCAATGATAGCTTTACTGGATAGAGGAATCTTGGCCTTTCATGATTTTAAACACTTCTTTCCAGCCCCTTCTTGCCTGTAAGGTTTCTTTTGAGAAATCAACTAATAGTCTTATGGACACTCCCTTGTAGGTAACTGTCTCCTTTTCTCTTGCTGCTTTTAAGATTTTCTCCTTATCTTTAATCTTGAATAACCTAATGATGATGTGCCTTGGTGTGTTCCTCTTTGGGCCCAACTTCTTTAAGATTCTCTGGGCTTCCTGGGCTTCCTGGAAGTCTGTTTGCTTTGCCAGATTGGGGAAGTTTTCCTTTATTAGTTGTGCAAATAAGTTTTAAATTTCTTGGTCTTCCTCTTCTCTTTCTGGCACCCCTATGATTCGGATATTGGAAAGTTGCAGGTTGTCCCAGAGCTTCGTTAAGTCTCTCTTCACTTTTTTGAATTCTTGTTGTTTCTTCCTTTTGTTCCGGTTAGATGTTTATTTCTTCCTTTTGTTCCAAATCGTTGCTTTGAGTCCTGGTTTCCTTCCTGTCACTGTTGGTTCCCTGAATATTTTGCTTTATTTCATTTTGGGTACCCTTCATTTGTTCTTTCATTTTTTGACCAAGCTCAATCAGTTCTGTGAGCATTTTGATCACCAGGGCTTTGAGTTCTCCATCAGACAGGTTGGCTATGTGCTCATCGCTTAGCTCTTTTTCTGAAGTTTTGCTCTGTTCTTTCATTTGGGCCATAGTTCTTTGTCTTGGCGCAGCTGATAAGTTGGGGCCTTAAGTATTCACCCCGGCAGAGCAACCCTGCTTTCTGCGCTGTGGTGCTGCCTGTGGGGGAGGGGCCAGAGCGGGAACAATGCAGTTCACCTGCTGGTCTCTAGCCCACTTTCCAAACGAACTCTCATGTGAGACTGGGAGTTTCTCCCGCCGCAGCATCCACCATAGTCCACAGTCAGCACTGAGTGTCAGTTTCACGTTTAGGAAGCCGGGCCCATGTGGTCTGCATCCTCGCTGAGGTTTTTCTCAGCCAGCCCTGCCTGTGCAGTCCACCGCTGGTTCTTACAGGTCTGGTTGTTCTGGTTGATTTTTTAATCCCTTGGTTGTCGGAGTTCCATGCAGTTTGATTTTCTGGCTCTTGTGGTTGTTTATTGATTTTAGATCAGTTGCTATTCTCCTTTCGGTTGTGTGGGGAAGCGAAGGGTTTCTACCTACGCCTCCATCTTGGCTGCAGCTCTGATCTATAATTCTTTATAGGTGCCAGCAAGAAGAACCAGATCTTTCTCTCAAGTGACAAAACCCGGGAAGGTGACATGGATCCCACCATTTGTCCCCAGTCATTTGGGACGCAGTGAGTAGGGTCCCACCAGCAAGGTTGTCCTGCCTTTCTCACCTTTGGGATAAAGGAGACGCTGCGCTGTGGGTGTGGGGTGTAAAACATGCCAGGCCTACGTTTGGAGGTAGAAACAAGGAAATCTGAAATGAGTGCTCGGGTTCTGCACAGGCTCTGAAGAATATAGAGGCACGTCCTTTCTCCAGCCCATGTTCTTGGGCGTCCCTAGGTGAGGGGAGCCTTGCAGAGATGTCTGGGGTCAATACCTAAGACATCCAGGGGCCTCACAGAGAACTCCTATCACTTTAATGTAACTTTGGCTCCTCTGGGGGTGTGCAAAATAAGGGCTGGTCACCCAGCACTCTGAGCCCCCCTGGCTGTTTTAGACAATTATGGGAGAAAATGAGGCACATAAGAGCGTGAGGAGTGACCAAAGGGGTAACGGCCTTTGGGAGCCCTATTCATAGACAGCCCACTTCGGATTCCTTAGCCTTTTCCATCTCCAAACCTGGCCAGGAGAAAAGTCAACTTAAATCGTTGGCCTGCTGTGAGCTGCAGCAGCTCTCTCCAGGCCGTGTGACTTCTAGCAACTCAATTTGCATT
The DNA here is from genome assembly GCF_022682495.2 of Desmodus rotundus. Taxonomy (NCBI): domain Eukaryota; kingdom Metazoa; phylum Chordata; class Mammalia; order Chiroptera; family Phyllostomidae; genus Desmodus; species Desmodus rotundus. Next base: position 51,930,353 of record NC_071398.1, on the reverse strand, counting down.
TGAATGCCCCTTGCAGGAAGGGTAAGGAGGGGCAATGTTAGGTGTCCTGGGTAAAAGTCTTGCTTTCTCCCCTACTCAAGAAGTTGCCACACCCAGTGGGCGCAGGTCCAGCATTTAAAAGCCACAAGGGCATTCGCTACAACAGATACTCACGTGAGAGGACAAGCTGGGACAGGACCGGGACAGAACAGTAGGTTTCCCGCCAGCCACACAGGAAAGTTCACACAAGGAGAGGCACGTTATAAAAGCAATCACGACCCCATCCCTGCAGCACATTTCCTACTTAGGTTTGGCCCTTTAGAGGAGAACACAAGATTTTAGCCCGCAGTGGAAAGTGCTGGCTTTCCCAGGTTCTTTTCTCCTAACGATGCCTTTTCTTCACTCAAATTTGCTTCATTTATAAGTTACCCCCCTCCCCTTTATTTCATAATATACTCCTTAGGTCAAACGTTTGGCAACTTAACCAGGCTTAAGTTTTAAGAGGCTTATTATAATTATTTTATAATGTTAGGTATGCATATTGCAGAAGGTTCAAGTAAGTCGTAGATGGTCTGTGCAAGTGGAAGAAGGATGGCGTAGGGCAAAGGAAGTGAAGAAGGGAGAAGGGTAAGAAGGAATAAAGGAAAGAGACATACGCCACATCCATGTGTGGCATGGGAAGGAAGGATAGTCGAAGTGAAAAAGAAATAAGGAAAGTAAGGAGATACATCTTTAAAACACCATAAAATTCTAGACCTAGGAGTTCCTAGGTCCTGAGAACAATAGGGTAATTAACTCGCTACTCAGAAACAGCAGGGTGCCTGCCTTTCCAACACTGTAGGAAAAAAGTGACACTTTTATTTCTTTTAATGATTTTATTTATTTATTTTTGGAGAGGGGAAGGGAGGGAGAGAGGGAAACATCAATGTTTGGTAACCATCCTTGAGTGGCCCTTCGTGGGGTCCTGGCCTGCAATGCAGGCATGCGCCCTGACTGGCAATTGAACTGGCGACCCTTTGGTTCGCAGGCCTGTACTCAATCCCATGAGCCACACCAGCCAGGGGAAAAAAGTGACAATTTGAAATTCAGGCATTTTTTCAGCTGCGCCTGAGGCCTGAGCCTATGATCTCGGCCTACTTGCCAGCTCACTGCCTCCCAACCCACCCCCCTTTATCTCCCAAGCCCCCCACATCCCCACTCCCCCTACCCCCCCATCCCCTGGGATTTTCACAGAGATGGGCTTGCCTTTTCTTCTTAGGCACCTTCTGTGTTTTAGTCCAGTAGACCCCTGAGATGGGAGCGACCCAGGGCCACATAGGTGGCAAATATTTTGCCACAGTAGGGGGCTCTGTTACTGGATTGAACAGTATTGTATTGGCCTCCTGTCCTTGCAGAAAATATACCATATGACTAGTGCTGTTCTGAGGCAGGAGTTAAACAGGAGGGAGGAAATTCCGGAGATTCCCCAGGACTAAGATAAAGGATATTGATATAAGACAGCTCCTGTTCTGAGACTGGCTGTTCTTTCCCTTTCTGGAAAAACGCTGAATTATGATGAATCATGAATGTACCTGCACAGAAAATGCTACCTGACCCTTGCTTCATATAATAGCACTGAAATACGTTAACACTGTGGGACCTCCTTCCCCAGTGGGCAATCAAGAAAAATCATGGGAGACCACATGCACAGTAGCTTTAAAGTAATATAACTACTTGTGCATGTGCAATAAAAGCCTGCCAAAACCAGCCAGGAAATATCTGCCCTGCAAGAATAGAATCCCTCCAGCCCCTGAGGTCAATCTCTGCTCGGAGTTGGCCCGCTCCCATGTTCTGTGGAGTGTGCTATTGCTTAATAAATCTGCTCTGTCTCTTTCTGCTATAAACTCTGTGTGTTTGGTTCAATTCTTTGTCTGCGATCACCAAGCACCTGGTTACCTGTGCCCACCTGTGACAATTCTCTCTCTCTGACTCCTCGCTGGCAAGGAGTCAAACTTACAAAAGCCTTGAGATGTGCAGAAGGGGCCCAGTTCAATCAGAGCTGTTGACTTCGCCAGTAGCAAAGGGGATACAAACAGTCTGGCAAGCTGAGCTCTCAGTCTTTCGCTGGCCAGTGCATCGTGCTTCCTTCGTGTTGCCAGAGACATCTGGTAGCTTTGTGGTGGGGAGATGGGGAACGCCCTGTAAGCCACTAGTCGGCTCCTTGGGTATTCAAGGCGGATGCCTTTTGGGAGCCAAGGAGTTACAGTCTCCATTCTCTTGAGACACCAGAGATGCCTGGTAGCTTTGCGGTGGGAAAAGCAGGAGACGCCATGCATCCCACTAGTTGGCTCTGGGAGAAAAGACGGGGGACGCCTCTCCCAACCCAAGAGTTCTACTCTTTGTTTTCTTTTCCTAGGTGCACCATGGACCAAATGGGGAATAGAGGAAAATACGCCCTCTATCCCCCCAGGACCCCCATTAGGATGTGTCCTTAGAAACTGGGACAAGTTTGACCTTGAGTGTCTCAAGGCAAAGAGACTCATTTTCTTGTGTAACACAGCTTGGCCTCAGTATGAGTTGGGAGAGAGGGAGATGTGGCCCGAAAATGGGAGCAGCAATTACAACACCGTACTCCGATGACATCTGTTCTGTAGGCTAGGAGAGTGGTCGGAGCTCCCGTACGTACAAGGGGTTTTGTGTTACCTCACACTCCATCTCTTTGTTCTGGGCCAAAGGAAACATCTACTTTGGGGTTTACTGATGACATTTTAGATGACCCACTCGTAAGTTCCGCACCCGCCTCCCAGGGGGAAGAAGAGGACGTTAGCACATCTGCCTCTCAGGGGGAATCTAGCAGGCCTCAGAGCCCCGAGACCTCAACCCCTGAGTGACAACTATAACTTCTCCTCCATCCTACTCACCCATATACCCAAAGTTACCAAAGGAGGAGAAACCCAGTCCAGTGGGGCATAGTAGGAGTGGAGCCTCATATCTCCCTCCCCCTTCCGGCCTCCTACCCCTGAGAGAAGTAGCGGGCGCAGAAGGCCCTACTCAGGTACACGCGCCTTTCTCAATAGCTGACCTACAGTAGTGCGAGGAAAGGCTGGGAATTTTGTGAGCATCCCTCACACTTCATTAATTACTTCCATACCTGAACCCTTGCCTTTGATATGGCCTGGAGGGACCTTTATATAGTTATGACTACATGTCGCTCTCCAGGACACAAGCAACTAATTTGGGAAGGGGCCTGCAAACACGCAGATCAATTACACACTGAAGACCCCGGCAGTGCGAGGCCTGCAGCAGAGGCTGTCCCAGATTGTGAGCCCGGCTGGGACTGTGACACACCGGGAGGGACAGAAGTAAATCCGTCATGACACAGTGCTTGCTGGCTGGAACTAGGGCCTGTATCAAAAGGCCAGTGAGTTATGATAAGGTTAAGGAAATAACAGAAGGAAGGGAAGGGAACACTGCTCTCTTCCATCACAGACTGGCAGAGGCCTTTCAGAAGTACACTCATAGAGACCCACCCTCTCCAGAGGGCCAAGTGTTAGTAGGGAAAACTTATTGCCCAGTCAGCCCCTAATATCTGTAAAAAGCTTCAGAAATTACAAAGGGGGCCCCAAATCCCTTTGGCACAACTGATGGATATTGCCTTCTCTGTCTTCATCAATTGAGACTTAGAGGAAAGACAGGCCAAGCTACTTGCATTAGCTCTTAGTGGCAACAATGGCCATGGACAGCCACCTCAAGGTGACCCAGGAAAGTCACAAAAACATGGAGGGCACAGGGATCAAATGTGTGTTAGGTGCAAATGCCCTGACACTAGGCAAAGGAATGCAGTAGGCCACTGCCGGGGCCATGTCCCAAGCGCAGAGGAACAAACCCTAGCCTGGCACTGGAAGGCAGACTGCCCCCGTTCCCAGAGCAGAAAGGGGTCATCTCCTATGGCCATGGCTGCGCTTGAGGACTGAGGGTGCCTGTGGGGCAGTGTGGCCCCGGCCTATACCAGCATGTCAATCTCTACCGAAGAACCCCGGGTGACTCTTAATGTGACAGGTAAGAAAATTAATTTTCTTGTTGATACTGGGGCCACTTTGTCCTCAGTTCATACACTGGGCCTCTCCTCTAACTCAAGTAGTATCATAGGGGTTGAAGGATAATCTAGGACTTGTTTTTACACGCCCCCTATCACTTGTCAGTTTGAAAGCCAAATTTTAAAGCATTCTTCCCTAATTACTCCACAATGCCCCATACCATTGCTAGGACGAGACCTCTTAGCCAGATTAGGAGCTATTCTGAAGTTTCAGGAGGTACCAAATAAGGTCCTTATAATTATGTTAGCCTGTGAAGACAAGAAGGAAAATAACATCCCAGAGCAGATTTTATAAGGAGTTGACTCCCTAGTTTGGGACTCTGCAGTTCCTGGCATGGCCAGCACGGCCTAACCAGTCCAAATCCACCTAAAGCCTGGGGTAGCTTATCCCCACAAGAAATAATATCCTATCAAGCAGGAGGCCCTAGAGGGTCTGCAGCCCATCACAGAGAAGTTTATTACACACGGGCAGCTGATGCCCTGTCAGTCCCCCTGCAATACTCTAATACTCCCTGTTCCTAAGCCCACAGGTGAGGACCAGTTGGTCCAAGACTTAAGATTAATTAATGAGGCTGTAGTCCCCTTACATCCCTTTGTGGTGAAAGCTTATACTATCCTCACCCAGGTACCAGAATATACTCAATAGTGTACTGTCTTAGACTTAAAAGATGCCTTCGTTTGCATCCCTGTCCACCCAGATTCCCAATACCTATTTACATTTGAGTGGCAGACCCAAAAACAATGACCCATCAACAGTATACCTGGAGGCTTCTACCACAAGGGTTTAGAGACAGTCCCCGTCTATTCTTGAGAGTGAGCCCCCATCTATTCCTATTAGAAAAGGATCTAAGAGATTTACAGCTATGAGAAGGAGCAGTCTTACAATATGTAGGTGATATCGTAATCTGCAGCTCATCGAAGGAAGCCTCAGATTGCAACACTATCCTAACTCTGAACTTCCTTGGGGGCTGGGGATATCGAGTCTCTAAGAAAAAGGCCCACATTTCCATAGGAAACTATTTAGGCTATATCCTAACTCCAGGATCTAGGCAGCTGTCACCAGAGACAATAAAGGCAATCGCTGAGCTAACACCACCTGCTACCAAACGGCAGGTCCGCTCTTTCCTGGGAATGGCTGGGTTTTGTAGGATTTGGATCCCAAGCTTTGGACTACTTGCAAAGCCTTTGTGTGAGGCTATTAAGAGGCCAAACATCGAACCCGTTATATGAGGAAAGGAATATGATCAGGCTTTTAATAAAATCAGGCAGGTACTTGTCAAGGTGCCAGCCCTAGGCATCCCTGACTTAAACCTTTCTCTTTACACATAGCAGAGAAACCGGGAATAGCATTAGGAGTCTTAGTCTAGCAACTGGGAAGTAAACCCCAATCTGTTGTATATTTCTCTAGAAAGCTGGACAATGTAGAAACTGGGTGGATTGAAGCCTTTCCGACCAAGGTGGAGAAAGCCACAGAAGTAGCAAAGGTGCTCCTAAAAACAACAATACCCTGACTTGGTGCCCCACACTCCCCACAAAGTGATGACAGGCCTTCCTTCACCTCTAAGATCATTCGATCAGTCTCTGAGGCCCTCGGCATAAAATCTTACCTCCACTCTGCTTGGAGACCTCAGTCCTCTGGGAAGGTAGAGGGGGTGAACCAAACTTTAAAAAGAACATTAGCAAAGTTCTTTCAAGAGACTCCTGAGAACTGGGGTAAATTACTGCCTATAGCTCCCATGGGAACAAGGGGCCCCCTAAGGCTAACTCTAGGCTCAGCCATTTTGAAATGCTATATGGCAGGCCATTCCTAACTATGGATTTAATATTTGATACCACGACCCACCAAGCCGTGAAGCATATAGTAAACTTGGGGCAGGTACAAAAAGCAGGAATATGAGAATGAAGTCTTGCCTTCTCCCAAAGGAGAACTCCTAGTCACTCTCTCTCCAGGAGACTGAGTACTTCTCAAAACTTGGAGAGAAGGATCCCCTGTAGATCAACTTAGCCCTAAATGGAAGGGACCCTACCAGGTTGTCCTGAGTACCCCCATGGCTGTGAAGCCACTGGGGGTCGATAGTTGGGTTCGTATTTCCAGGGTAGAGCCGACTCCTGTTGATCCGGTTCACTCCCCAGACCAGCAGAGGAATCCAGACTCCACTTACACCTGTGAGCCGGTAAAGGACCTCAAATCCCTGTTCAAGAAGAAGAGGACTCAGACAGCAGGATGATACTACATACTCCTGTGAGCCGACGGAGGACCTCAAGCTCCTTTTGCACAGGACTACTCTTGAGTCGGATAAGTAGCTTTCTATTTTACCCCTTAACCCTTTTTACTTATGCTAAATCTCCACCTAAAACTGCCTATGAATTAGCCAATCATATGGCCCAATCTTTAAAATTAAGTTCTTCCTGTTTGTCTTTCCACCCATACCTAGGGGTATGCTCAGCCACTGGCGTCAGAACAATGGGGAAATGTCTCTGTTACCCTGGAAAAAAAGACTACATTCCAGCCCATGGGGCATCATAGCTACTCAAAACCTTGATAACTATTACCCACTAGCAGTCAACGCTCCCCTAGAGGGCCTCTATTTTTTTCATTTACTAAACCATCTACTGGTCGACTACCCCCTCTGCATTGCTGGTAGAGCTCCAGGAGGCATGCCTGTGAGAAGGCTCGCTAATAGCCAGTGCCAACAAAAGTTTCTAATCTCAGAGCCCCTCCCACAAACACTGCTTGTAGAATTCTCCTCACCTCAATACCCTGTATCTCTGGGGGAATTCCTAACCCAGGGGACGGGACAAATTTCATGTATACCTGCTTTGCAAAGCCAGCTGTTCCTAGTCTGCCTGTAGACAAAAACTCACCAAAAACAGCTTACTGCCAAGGCAGGCCATCCTATAAAGTTAATGAATTCCTCCCACAAAAAAGAGAAGACTGTATCACTCTGTGCCACAGCTCTTGGGTTGCCATACATTTTGGAACAAAGAGGGGCTCTAATGTACTGAATTCATAAATAGCACAAGTTTCTGCAATCCTATAATAGATCCCTGGTCACAGCCTCACGGGCAGCACAAGGATTACAATGGTGGGCTACTAAATACCCAAGAACCAAGCAGCTAGTCAAAGGCAGACACGTCTCTGTAGAAACCCAGCCAGTTCAGCTGGCAGAAATTGCTCTGATGGCAGAAGTACCCCTTTTGACAGGAGTCTATTGGATTTGTGGGTCCCGGGCATACTGGACCCTCCCCCCACAGTGGAAGGGAATCTGCTCCCTAGGGTTTGTTCTTCCTGACGTTTCCTTAGGGTGTGAAAATGCCTCCCTCCCATTCCCATTACGAGGACAAGGACATCTTTCCAAGAGGGCTGGTCCCCTTACTCCTTTAATAGCACTTATTGGGATTCTCTCTGTCATGGGAGCAGTGGGAGGGGATACTTTGTTAGGAATCCACCACCACCTGTCACAGAAAACAGCTGAGTCATTAACCAAAACAGGGGAAACACCTGCAGCAGTCCAAGAGCAACTGGACTCATTAGCTGGAGTCGCCCTCCAAAATCAAAGGGCAGTAGACCTCCTCCCAGCCTCAGCGGGAGGAACATGTTTGTACTTCAAGGAAGAATGTTGCCTCTATGTTAACAAGTCAGGGCAGGTCCAGCAAAACATCCAAAGCATCCTTGACTCTCCATCTAGAACCAAGAGTTCAACCTATTTTGGGATTCAAATTCATGGCCCCTGTTTTTACTTCTGCTTTTTGCAGCACCAGAATTAATTATACTAGTGACACTATTATTTGGACCCATGATAATCAACTTACTAACTACATTTATCTCTTCTAGAATAGAGGCTATATAGCTGCAGATAATTGTCATGAAAAACTATCAACCTCAGGGACTGGAGACTCCAGGCATCTGTTGTGGCCCGATGAAAGGACACGTCCCTCCGCCTCCTCTGGCCGACATACAGCATCACCGGCACTCAGAAATTCTTTACCAACTCCCAGAGAGAAAAGGGTGAGTTTCGTGGTTCTCAAGAGGCAGGGACTGCTGTCCCATCCAAGCCTGAAGCAGCTACAGAAGATGGACCTTCACTCCTCAGTAACCTCAAAATCAATTTTTTATAACCATGTCTCTCAGGGGCAGATCAGGCAGGAGACAGCATAGGAAGAGCCCTGAGACATCGCTGCTGTTACTGGCCAGCGTCTAGCATCCTGGTTGCCAGGAAACACCTTTTAGCACTTAGGTAGAATGAATAGCAAACCAAGACAGGAAGGAGGAGGGAGACATGTCTCACATGCTAACTCAGTAGTCCTGAGCCTGGTCTAGTAATACTGCCAGGTGTTCCAACGTCACAAGAAACACTATATTAGCACAGGAGGAGGGATGTCCTCGAAATTCTATGCATTGTTTCCACTATCTGGGAAAGAAAGACTTTGAAACTGTATATTCATCCCAAGGCCTGGAAGGTGGGACAGATCCACAGTCCCCAAGGAAGCAGCACATAAAACAACTTTGGGCCCTAGCTCAGTGGATTGAGTGATGGCCTGCGAACGAAAGCGTAGCTGGTTTGATTCCTAGTCAGGGCACATGCCAGGATTGTGGGCCAGGTCATGCCAGAAGTAACCACACATTGATATTTCTCTCCTTCTCTTTCTCCCTCCCTTCCCCTCGGTCTAAAAATAAATAAATTAAATCTTTTTTTAAAAAGCAAAAAATGTACTTTAAATATTTAAATAGGAAAAGACCTCCTACAGAGTATCTATTGGTTTTTAAATTTTTATTGCATGTAGGCATACACATAGTATTTAAAATTTTAATTTATTTATTTTTAAAAAGAGGGAGAGAAAGGAATAGAGAAACATAGATTTGTGCTCCACTCACTTATGCATTCATTGGTTAATTCTTGTACATGCCCTAAACTGGGATCAAACCTAGAACCTTGGAGTTAGGGTCGACCTTCTAACGAAATGAACTACCTGTCCAGGGCCCATACTACCTTGTTCATTATAATATTTCATGTAATGTAAAAGAATTCTCAGGTAATTCAGTGCTGGCCTGGGAACCACAGGGTCTCAGGATCAATTCCTAGTTCCAGCACAGCCAGGTTGCCGGCCAGATCCCCAGTAGGGGGCACATAAGAGGCAACCACAGTGATACAAGAGAAACAATGATGTTTCTCTCCGTCTCTTTCTCCCTCCCTGCTCCTATCTCTAAAAATAAATTAATAAAATCTTTTAAAAACAAATTAAGGTATATATATTGTTATTGGTCACCTATTGTTATTGCACATTTAATAGACAACAATGTGCACTTCAGAACAAAGACATTAATGTGATTATTCTTACGAGCATATTCATTTGGTTGGTCTGGAAATTTACATGAACTTTCTGGGCTAAATTCATGTAATTGCACGTCTTTGATGTCTTCAACATACACTCCATTGTGTGCGAAAAAATGTGAATTTAAGTAAGAGGCATCCGATCGTATCAGTGAGGAATCCAGTCACAATGTGGCCCGGGCAGAGCTATGACTTCTGGCTACATTAGCTACAGATGCACTTGAGTATTAGTGTATTATTTATTACATTTAATTTGCATTGTGCGGCCTACTGATACAGAATAGATATTATTGAAGACTAGGGCAACGTCCGCCAACCACATTCGGCCTGAGGGAGGCACAGGCCCCACGGCCTGAAGCAAAGGTCCGGCAGGCAATCCAGACACTAACTCGCCCAAGAAATAAGGTCCACCCGGGTGGCTATGGAGCAGATTCTGTTCTCTCACGGTATCGTTGAGGTATAAACCGCCAAATCCACCCCTGGAGTCAGGAGGGGAAGGAAATCCAGGACCCCGGCCATAGACTGTACAACCTACACTGTCTGGAAGGCAGGCGTGGAATATCACCAGACCGAGTCAATACTCAGAAAAGGCGTTTCCCTGGGGGCCCCCACTCTAGGGCGGGACTTCCGCCGGTCTCGTGCGGGTATTTCCTCTCCTCTCAGTTTCCACATTCCCGGGTCAGGCTCTGGTGATCACAGTCTGGGTGGAGAAGGCGCCAGTGCGCCGCTCCGCACAGAAGCCGTGAGGCCGAGTTCGAGGCCCGGGTGTCCGGCATCAGCGTTGGGACAGCAACCCCAACACCAGGGACACCCTGTTCGCCCGCGGGTCCCGAACACCCTCCGGCCACAGAGTCCGATGGCGGCCACCGCCCTGAGGCGCAGCGCTGAGGTGAGTGTGCAACACCGGGGCCTCCGCCCTCAGCCCACCGAGCCCAGCAGCCCCAGCCCCGGCGGCGTCTGGAATCTTAGGCGCTCATGGGTGACACACGGTGTTACCGGCTGTCGTGGCTGACCGGCCGGGGTGCCCCCTTCTAAACACGTGCAGGTGTCGTGGACCCCGAAAGGCCCGCACACTTGGCCCCGGCCTCACATCTGCTGTAAACAGTCTGAGGCGGAATCACGTCCTGACTGGGAGGCGGAGGGGTTGCACTTTTTCTCTGAGGGTCCCGGGAGCCCGGGATGGTCGTGAACCGAGAGAGACACAGGCTGTGTCGTGGTTTTGAAAGCCTTTAAGATCCTGCTGAGATAGAAAACCGACTGGAGTGTGGTGACGTGGACAGTGAGGACGGGGAAGAAGGGCCTTTGTCCAAGGTCACAGAGTTGATAAGAGGCAGCACTGAGGAGACACTTGGCCAGAGGTCACCGGACTCCAGGGCTGGGCGGGGGTACAGCTGAGACCAGCTGACCAGGGGCTGAGGGTGGTCGATTGCGTCTTCCCACAGGTTTTGAAGTTGAAAATCATTATCAAACTAGACACAGAAGGACAGGGTGTCGCTGTCCCTACCTGGTGGTGACACTACCGTATAGGGTCTAAAGACTCCTCCCTTGGTAATTTTCCAGCTTTTAAATACAGAGACCCTGGGGGTACCCCAATCCTGAGTGCAGGTCTCAGGAAATATCAAGGTGCTGGCATTTCTGGTGTCAGCGTAAGAAATATTCAAACCGTAGAGACTTTTTAAAATGTTCATTTGTGCCGAAGTGAGGACGATTTCAGGACACAAAATCTCTACGGAGTGTGAAAATTCTTTGGAAATGGCAGTTTTACCACTTATTTTATTTTATTATTACTTTTTTACCACTTATTTTATACATCAGAGTCGAAAAGGAAGACGTATAAGTTGGGAACTTGAAATCCACTGGTGATAGGTCACGGAGGTGGGAGAAAACAAAGCAGGAAAATCCCTGATATTAAATAAAAATTAAAGATGAATGGACACACAATTGTTTTATATTACTGGGTATAACATCATTAATATTTAATGAATTAACACAATAATAACACGGAATAGTTTCTTAGTCTCTGCCCTCATGCAGTGTTTGTGCCCTGAGAAAAAAGGAAATTCTCCTGACATTCCAAAGGTGTGTTAACAAATGTGCTAAATACAAAGATGGGCTCAGGTAAGATAAAAATTGACTTTCCTGCCCTGGCTGGTGTGGCTCAGTGGATTGAGTGCCAGCCTGTGAACCAAAGGGTCCGTGGTTCAATTCCCAGTCAGACACACGCCTGTGTTGTGGGCCAGGCCCCCACTTGGGGGCGCGCAAGTGGCTACCACACATTGATGTGAATTCTCCCTCTCTTTCTCCATCCTTTCCCTCTCTCTAAAAATAAATAAATAAAATCTTTAAAAAAAATAATTGACTTTTCTCAGGAAGATACAGACCTAGGACTCGACTACTTGCCATAACTCTCTTTTAGTTGGAAAGCTTTAATTTCAGACCACACGTAGGGAAGGGTCTTTTCAGTCTCTCAGTTCCTAAGGCCATCTCAGAGATCCCCGCCCCTGCCCCTGCACCAACACCACCCCTCACCCCCACCCCCACCCCCGCCGCAAACTGGTCAGGTTTAGTACGTGCTCTCGTCCCTTTTTTTCTTTTACGCTGGTCCACAGAGCCAGCCAGTGTAAGCATTGGTGGCTGGTTGTCTGGGAAGGGACACCTGCACCTCCAAATGCTTGGAGATGCCACAGAGCTGGGAATAGGTCCCTCAGTCTCCTTTGTTTGTGTTAAAAACAAGGTGCAAGGGGGTGGAGAATCAGACTTGCAAAGTAGCCAAATGATAATTTGGGCATCTATTAGGGAGATAATGGGGTGTTTGCGTAAAAGAAAGGAGTTGGACTCTCCTGGGTGTAACAGGATCCATCTGGCTGCCTGTTACAGATTATGGAGACAGATTATGGGGGTTAATGGAAGAGGCCAGAAGCTCTGGATCCTGGGACTTATTATCCATAGGCGAGGTGATGGCACCAAGCTGGGCCTCAGAGATAGGAGAAAAGGTTGGATTCTTGGTCCATCTTTTATTATTTTATTGAATATTTTTTCCATTACCTCTTATCTTCCTTGTATCTTCTTCCACCTCCATCCACCCTCTTCCGCTTTATATTTTTTAAGAAGGGCAAGCATAGTTTCGGTTTTTGCAGTTACAGGAAGAAGGAAAGGTTTCCAAAGCACCCCAATGTTTTTGGTCCTAGCAGGTAAAGCAGTACAGGTTCCATCAACTGGGCTGGAGATGATGGAGGTAGGTTAATTCCCTTTGGGAATATCAAAAAGTTCTTTTAGTTTACACTTTTATCAGTTACAAAGACCATGTGGAAACATCTTGTGAGCAGCTAACACATGGGTCTGAAACCTGTGGAAGGGTTGAGGATGGGGTCATGCAAAAGTGGAGGCTCTTTTACACAGGAGGGTGAAGGGGACAGAGCTGAGGGAGCAAAATTGGGTGTAAAGCTGTGAAGCAGGGAGAGATCACACAGTGTGTGCATAGCTAGAGGAAGTGTGAGCTGATGACCCTGGGTTCTTGGTATTTGGATTTACGTACAAAGCCTAAGCCCATATATGTCTGTGTTTTGGAGACATGATCTGGAAGTTGCAGTGGAATTGTTTAGCAGGTACGAAGTGGCCCTGCAGGCATGGCCCTGGGTGTAGATGGCATTTATCTGCCCCACTTCCTCTTATCCTGCCTGTCTTTGCTGTGGATGATGTGAGAGGTGAATGAGACTGTGATGCGACAGCAGGCAGCTGTGGCACCAAGTTCTGCTGTTTCTCTGAAGGAGTGGGCTGTAAGGGGTTGGGTGTGGGGAAGAGCAGGATATAGGGTCTCAGACTGACTGTTCCAGATTCATTTGTATTAATTCTGACAGGTTGTTGTGACCTTTGAGGATGTCGCCGTGCACTTCTCCAGGACAGAATGGCGCCTCCTGGATGAGACTCAGAGACGCCTGTACCTCCATGTGATGCTGGAGAACTATGCTCTCATATCATCGCTGGGTAAGACACCGACTCTCCCTGAGCACTCTTTTTGCCTTGCCTGTAGCCCCCTTCCTCAGGGTTGCAGTTTGCTGCTTCTACCCTAAGCTCTACGGGTCCTGACCTGACTTGTTCCCAGGGAAGATGGATAGCAGCAGCTGCTCTGGAGCTTGCCCCTGATCATTTCTGTAGGGGTGGTTTTTTTTGTTTCAATGCCCTCGATTTTAATAAACTAACTCACAGTTAAAAAAAAAAAAAAAAAAAAGACTTTCTCACCAGAGACCTAGTCTGGGCTTTGCATGTCCCCTTTGCCCTTCATTTCCTCAGGGGTGGCTCTGTCCTCCCATGTGGACTGTGGGCACTCTTCACTTCCCCAGTGTTCTGGGTCGATCCTGGACTTGGCAGGGCTGGTTTGCTTGCACTGCCCCCTACCCTCCCCGCTGCCCCCACACCTGCTGTACAGAACCCTCATAGGGAACAATTTGACCTCAGTAGTATTGTTAGAAGCCAAATAGATTGAACATTGAGTAGTGAGAAAAAGTATTTTTTTATATTCTCGAACATTTCTACAACTATATATTTTTTATCCTCACTGCAAAATATATTTATTGATTGTCAGAGAAAGAAGAGAGGGAGAAGGAGAAATATCAACGTGAGAGAGGAGCATCAATCAGTTTCTGCCTATACACACCTTTAACATGCGATTGTCCCCGCAACCTACGTTTGTGCTGTGACCAGGAATCAAACCTGCAGCCTGTGGTGCATGGGACAGTGCTCTAACTAACTGAGCCACTTGGCCAGAGCTGGATAACATACTGTGCATATATTTATTAGCTCTGTTTTGTCAGTAGTGTTTTCAAATTTCAATAATTCCTTTTGCTTTCAAAATGGATGATCTACTCATGTTGGAAGAGGAATATCCAAGTTGTCTGGTAGTCTTACATTGCGTTTTCCACTTTCAGGTCCCATTATATTTGCTTATGTACTTAGGTGCTCTGTAGTTGGGTACATAGTAATTAAATTGTTATCCTCCCACTCTCTTGGTGTTATTTGCATGAAATATTTTTTGAAAGATTTTATTTATTTTTAGAGAGAAGGGAAGGGACAGAGAGACAAACATCAATTTTGGTTGCCTCTTGCGCGCCCCCTACTGGGGAGCTAGCCCACAATGCAGGCCTGTGCATTGATTGGGAATTGAAAGGTTAGCCCTTTGTTTGACAGGCCGGTGCTCAATCCACTGAGCTACACCAGCTAGGAATATTTTTTACATCTCTTCATTTTCAGCATATTTGTGTCCATAAGGATTTAATGAGTCTCTTGGAAGCAGCATATGTTGCGTCTTGGGAACTTTTTTTTTTTGCAATACAATGTAAGCCCATCCAGGCGCGAGTGAGTTTATTTATTTATTTATTTATTTATTTTATTTGTTTAATTTTTAAGTACATTGACATACATCATTATATTTGTTTCATGATTAGACATTGTGTAACTTACTAAGTAAGTGATCATCTCTATAAATCTCCCACCCATCTGACACCACACATAATCAGTAGAATGCTATTGACTGTATTTCCTAGGCCGTACTTTTTACCTCCCCATGAGTTTCGTGTAACTGCCCATTTGTACTTTTTAATCTCTTCACCTTATTCACCCACCATGCGAATTGTTTTTTAAAGATTATTTATTTATTTTTCTTTTGAGGAAAGAGAAGGGAGGGACAAAGAGAGGGAAAGAAATATCAATGTATGGTTGCCTCTCACTTGTCCCCCAAGTGGAACACACCCACAACCCAAGTACGTGCCTGACTGGGAATCAAAACTGTGACATTTTGCTCTACAGTCCGTGCTCAATCCACTGAGCCACACCAGCCTGGACTGAATTTTTATAAGTTTTTCCTTGAAACAAACTGATGCCTATGGCCAGGACATAAGATCTCAAATGCTTCTGGGTATTGTGTTTTTTATCGCTTCCCTCACTCTATGTCTTTGATCGGAGAATTTCTTGAAGAACCTACTGTTACCACCTTGTCGTGTTTTCTGCCTCTTGTGGAGTTCCTTTATTGCCTTCCTATTTTGCTCTCGTGTGTGTGTGTGTGTGTGTGTGTGGTTTGGTTCCTTTCCCTTTTGTACAGGCATTACATAGGATTGTGATTGTCGTTTGTTGTTTTTAGACTTAATAAAACTCATACTCTTAACAGTTCATTGTAATCTGAAAACAGCTTCACCGCATGCAGAACTTCTATCCTGTCATTCTCTTCGACATCACCCTTTCTGTGCGTTCACGTCACACTTCACATCTTTCTATGTTGTGTACCTATTGACATATACTGTCACCATTGTTATTCTCACTACACTTTATTTCTGTCCTTTACAGTAGAGTTAAATGAAGTACATCCACCAATGACCTGTCTTAGTATTATGAACCTGATGACATCCCAACCTTACCAGAGAGTTTTACACTTTCCCACAGTTTCCTGTTTCTTTTTTTAAAATATGTTTTATTGATTATGCTACTACAGTTGTCCCATTTCCCCCTTTTATTCCCCTCTACCCTGAGTACCCCCTCCAACTCGCATTCCTCCCCTTTAGTTCATGTCCGTGGGTCATATATATATAAGTTCTTTAGCTTCTACATTTCCTATACTATTCTTAACCTCCCCCCATCTATCTTCTACCTACCATTTATGCTCCTTATTCTCTGTACCTTTCCCCCTCTCTCCCCACCCACTCCCCCACTGATAACCCTCCCTGTGATCTCCATTTCTGTGATTCTGTTCCTGTTCTAGTTGTTTGCTTAATTTGTTTTTGTTTTGTTTTAGGTTCGGTTGTTAATAACTGTGAGTTTGTTGTCATTTTACTGTTCATAGTTTTTATCTTCTTTTTCTTAGATAAGTCCCTTTAACATTTCATATAATAAGGGCTTGGTGTTGATGAACTCTTTTAACTTGACCTTATCTGGAAAGCACTTTATCTGTCCTTCCATTCTAAATGATAGCTTTGCTGGATAGAGTAATCTTGGATGTAGGTCCTTGCCTTTCATGACTTCAAATACTTCTTTCCAGCCCCTTATTTCCTTCAAGGTTTCTTTTGAGAAGTCAGCTAATAGTCTTATGGGCACTCCTTTGTAGGTAACTGTCTCCTTTTCTCTTGATGCTTTTGAGATTCTCTCCTTATCTTTAATCTTGGATAACTTAATGATGATGTGCCTTGGTGTGTTCCTCCTTGGGTCCAACTTCTTTGGGACTCTGTGACTTCCTGGAAGTCTATTTGCTTTGCCAGATTGGGGAAGTTCTCCTTCATTACTGTTCAAATAAGTTTTCAATTTCTTGTTCTTCCTCTTCTCCTTCTGGCACCCCCATAATTTGGATACTGGAACATTTCAGGTTGTCCCAGAGGTTCATAAGTCTCTCCTCATTTTTTTGAATTCTTGTTTCTTCCTTTTGTTCCGGTTAGATGTTTATTTCTTCCTTTTGTTCCAAATCGTTGCTTTGAGTCCTGGTTTCCTTCCTGTCGCTGTTGGTTCCCTGAATATTTTCCTTTATTTCACTTAGTATAGCCTTTATTTTTTCATCTAATTTACTACCATATTCAACCAATTCTGTCATCATCCTGATTACCAGTGTTTTGAACTGTGCATCTGATAGATTGGCTCTCTCTTCATTGCTTAGTTGTATTTTTTCTGGAGCTTTGATCTGTTCTTTTATTTGGGCCATTTTTTTGTTTTGGGGCTCCTGTAGTAAGGGGCGGAGCCTTAGGTGTTCACCAGGGCAGGGCAACCCACGTGGCTGTGTTGTGACGCTGTGTGTGTGTGTGGGGGGGTGGCGCTGAGAGAGAACAGTGCCGCTTGCTCCGCTCTCTGCCAGCTTTCAGTCACTTCCCCCATTATCCACAGTCAAATTGGGCCCTTCTGGTGCTGATTGCCAGGTGGGTGGGCTTGTGTACATTCTTGGACCCTATTGGTCTCTCCAATGAACTCTTCTCTGAGGCTGGGAGTTTCTTCCACTGCTGCCTCA
The DNA here is from genome assembly GCF_022682495.2 of Desmodus rotundus. NCBI lineage: Eukaryota > Metazoa > Chordata > Mammalia > Chiroptera > Phyllostomidae > Desmodus > Desmodus rotundus. The sequence goes on along the minus strand of NC_071398.1, from coordinate 51,912,991 downwards.
ACCCCCGCTGGTGTTTTCAGTCAGAGGTTTGAGCTTTATTTCCCCATGCTGGAGCCTTGGGTTGCATGGTCTGTCTTGCTCCCCAGTTGTTCCTCCTGGTTTATCTGCAGGCGAATGCAGGACCACCCACTCCACTGGCCACTGCCTTTCTGTGAGTCCTCTCTGTCCCTCCTATCAGTCTAGATGAGCGTTTCTTCTTTAACCCCTTGGTTGTCAGACTTCCATGCGGTCAATTTTCTGTCATTTCTGGTTGTTTTTTGTTTTTAAATTTGTTGTTGTCCTTCTTTTGGTTGTGCGAGGAGGCACAGTGTGTCTACCTACGCCTCCATCTTGGCTGGAAGTGCCTCACCCGGCCTGGAGGGCTCCTGAGGCCGGATGTTGTGGCGGGGTCCCCAGTTTCCTGTTTCTATGTAGTATTCCTTTACTTCAGCTCAGAGATCTTTTTTTTTTTTTTTTTTTTTCCTTTTTGGCATTTCTAGTAAGTCAGGGTGAGTGGAAATTAACTTCTTCACCTTTTGTGTTTCCAGGAAAGTTTTTTTCTTGTGACTTCTGAAAATGAGGCTTTTGGGATAAAGTATTGTGTTTTGCAGATGTTTTCTTTAGTGTTTTAAATATATCATTTGACATTCTCCAAGTCTGCAAGGTTCCTTCAGAGAAATCTGTTGCTGGCTTATGGGAGTGCTGTCCTTTCATGAGGAGTTTCTATTGTCTTTGGTCTTTGAAAATTTTTTTTGGTTTTGATATTTGACTCTTTTATTATAAAATGTCCTGCTGAAACCCTGTTTCCATTGAATGTGTACAGGGACCTGGGAGGATGTTGAACATGGCCATTCACATTCTTTTTCATATTTTGAAGTCAATCTTTAACTCATGTTTTGAAATATTTTTTTTATGCTTTGCCTTCCCCTCCCATTTATCTGTGTGTCATTTTCTCTCTTTACCCCCTTTCCTGGGGCTCCCATGATGCAAATACAAGTTATCTCTGTGACATTCCAAAGTTCACCAGGTCCGTCCTCACATGGAGGATTTTAAATCACCTGCCTCTGAGGCGATGCATTTATTTTAGTCCTTGATCATGTCTGCTTTTGAAAGTCTTTTGCATTTTTCATTTTATTTATTGTATTCTTCAACTTCCAATTTCTGTTTCTATTTTTTGATTTCTGTTCTGTGATCCCCATGTTTTGTTCCCATATTTGTTAATTATGTTGAGTTCCTTGTGTATTCGCTTGTACCTTACTGGAGTTTTTGGAAATGATTATTTGTTTTATTTTTTGGCAATTTATATTCCTCTATCTTTTAACTTAATTTTTTAACACTGTGATGTTCCTTTTGTCATTCTTTTAATATCTTCCTTTATCTTAGTATCAATGTCTGATATTTGATACAGCAGCTTTTTTTTTCTTTTTTTTGGACTTCAGGAACCAGTCCCAGGTAGAGGAACAGTTTTGTCTGCATGTGCATGTGAGAGTGCTGCCTAGCCCTGGCTGTGTTTCTCTCCCTGTCTTTCTCTCTCCTTCCCCTCTCTAAAAAATAAAATAATTTTTTTAAAGAGTGTTTCCTAGGTGGTGTGTTGTGTTTTGGGCTGACAAGAACCTTCATTTCCCATCGTTCTTGCTTCCCCATGACCAAGGTCAGCGTTGTGAAGATTGAAGGGGTGCTCAGTGGTCGGGGCTGCAGTTTTCCAAATATTTAGTGATCTCTTGGAGTCTTTGGTGGCACGAAGCAGGCCACTAGAGTCAATGGTAGCACAAGTTCAGTGTCTCTCAGAAGTTCTTACCTTTGTGTTTTAATCTAACCCTGTTTCTTGAGGCAGTCTTTCCTGCTATCCTTTTGTGTAGCTCTTTCTATTATGCTCCACCTTGTAGGTCTTTGAAATAACTGGCCTCATTAGCCTCTTTCCTTATCCTGAAGGGATGCTGTTTAGCATGGATAATTGTCTAATTATTCTTGAAGGGGGTTGAATACTGGTATTTTTTTTTAAGATTTTATTTATTTATTTTTAGAGAGAGAAGGGAAGGAGAAAGAGAGGGAGAGAAACATCAATGTGTGGTTGCCTCTCATGCACCCCTCACTGGGGACCTGGCCCACAACCCAGGCATGTGCCCTGACTGGGAATCAAACCGGTTCATGGGCCTGCGCTCAATCCACTGAGCCACACCAGCCAGGGCCGAACATTGGTATTTTTTATTCTGCCATCTTGCTGTTATCACTCATGTAGATGTTGTTCTTTGGGATTTTGGTGCAGAATTGGTTTATGACTTTGTTGGTCAGTCTTCTCTTCTGCTTTCTCTCTAGAGTTGAATCATTAGTATTCCATGTAATTCCTTTAAGGGGAGGGGAGGGAACAGGCCTTTGTGCATCACAAGAGGGACAGGCATCCAGCTGTGGCAGGATAGGCTCACAGGGGGTCTGGCATTGATGAATGGCATTTGGGGCATTTTGATTTCAAGGGTTAGTTAAAACCTAATGAGGAACTTGTTCTCTTTAACTGTCATTTTGTCACTTGCCAGTGGCCACACATTAATCAACTTGTCCCTTCCCAGTGTTGACACGTTGCCAGTTTGTTACTTTTAATAATTGTCCCTTGCACTCTTGACTTCCAGCCACAGGTAATCTCCACCTATCTAGCCTGTACACCACAACCCTTTGTCTGAGGAGTCTTTCTGGTGCGCTCTAACATTATGATCAATGCACGGTGCACCCTGAAGTGTGCACGTATTTGTGCACAACCCTAGCACAGCCTGTGCTCCTCTGTGGTTGATTTTCATGGTTTGGGGCACATTTACATCCTCTATAAAGCCTTATAACACAAGCAGGAAGGGTTTTGCACGCAGCCCCTAAGAAAGGAATATGTTGTAAAGCCAGTCTCTATTCTTTGTGTCTTGCTGCTTCTGCTCTCCTTCAGTTCATGAGTTGCCCATTGTTACAGCCCTGAGGTGCTTTTTTCGAGACTCTCCTTTGTCTTGGAAACCATCCCATAGAATCATGCCAGATGTTACAGAGCTAAATTAGTGAGGAGACCCTGCTCACTATAGGTCAGTATATACTTCACCAGCGTTTGTTTTTCTTTAGGTTGCTGCTGTGGAGCAGAGGATGTGGAGGCACCCACTGAACACAATATTAGTGGAAGAGTCTCAAAGGCTGTGAATCTGACGTCAGCGCTGTCTTCCCAGAAGAGCCACCCATGTGAGAGGTGTGGGTGTGTCTTGAGAGACATTTTCCTCTTGCTTAAACAGCAGGGAACCCACCAAGTCCAAACTCTGCTGCGGTGTGGGGCATGTGCAAAACCATTTTATTTCAGTGCACAGCGTCGCCAGCTCCAGGAGCAGGACACAACGCAGAATTGTTTCATAAGCAGTGTGGACAGGGTCTCCCTTGCAGACAGCTGCAATTCCCGTGTGTCGAGGAAGCCTTGTATATCCATTCAGGTTGCAAATTGCTTCCTCATCAGCTCCGGACACCTTGAACAACTGGCTGCTTACACCATGCACAGGGAAAATGAAATCTCTGGATCTGTAATGACTTTTCAAACTCCAAAATATTCCACTGCAAGAGAACACAAGAAAGCCAGCGGCTCTGATGACACCCTTGTTGAGGACCAGAGATCCCTTACTAGAAGACAGTGTATTTTGTGTTGTGAATGTGGCAAGTCTTTTTCCAGAATTTCCGCCCTCCATATTCATCAGAGAGTTCACACAGGAGAAAGGCCTTATAAGTGCGGTACCTGTGGGAAAGCTTATATCCGTAGCTCTGACCTCCGTAAACATGAGAAAGTTCACTCTGCAGAAAAGCCTTATGCGTGCACTAAATGTGGGAAGTCTTTTAAGCAAAAATGTGCCTTTAATTCTCATCAGAGAGTTCATACCGGAGAAAGACCTTATAAGTGTAGTCAGTGTGAAAAATCGTTCACCAGTAGATCTGTCCTCCTTTTTCATCAGAAAGTTCACACTGGAGAAAGGCCTTATGTGTGTGGTGAATGTGGGAAATCTTTCAACAGTAGCTGTTCCCTCCATCGTCACCACAAAGTTCACACTGGAGAAAAGCCTTATAAGTGTGGTGAATGTGGGAGATCTTTTACCCGTAACTGTAGCCTCCGGTATCATCACAGAATTCATACTGGAGAAAGGCCTTATAAGTGCGATGAATGTGGAAAATCTTTTTCCCAAAACTTTACCCTCCATCGTCATCAGAAAATTCACACTGGAGAAAGGCCTCATAAGTGCGGTGAATGTAGTAAATCTTTTACCCACAGATCTGACCTTCGTAAACATCACAGAGTTCACACTGGAGAAAGGCCTTATAAGTGTGGTAAATGTGAGAAATCTTACACCACTTGCTCTTCTCTCCATTATCATCAGAAAGTACATGATTGAGAAACACCACGTGAGTGCAGTGAACACGGACCATCCTGTACGTGAAGCTCTGCCCTCTGCTTTCATCAAAGTGTTCGCACTGGATAAAGTACTCATGAGCGCACTGAATGGGAAATCCTTTTTGTGTACCGCTCACCTCAATTCCCATCAAATTGTTCACACCCAGAAACACTTAATAGTGTGGTGGGAGACCTTTTATCTGTTGCATTAACTACCATTTTTAATAGAGACTACAAACATGAGCAAAGTTTTATGGCTGCACGGAATGTGAGAAATGTTTTATCAGTAACCTTCATTTTCCTGAAAGACTTCACATTTGGAGAAAGACCTCATGAGTGCAGTGAAAGTGGGAAACACTTCTGTAGCTGTCCCCTCGGTTGTCATCAGAGTCACCCTGGAGAGTGGCCTAATGCCTGCAGTGATTTGGGAAATGTTTTTCTTGTATCAGTGACTTCCACTAGTATGACGGAGTTTATACTGCCGAAATGCAATTTGAGTGATGTGAATGTGAGAATTTTCTTTTTAAAGATTTTATTCATAGACAGAAGAGAAGGGAGGGAGAGAACCATCAAGGTGTGATTGCCTTTCGTGTACCACCTGCTGGGGATCTGGCCCACAACCCAGGCACGTGCCCTGACTGGGAATCGAACTGGTGACCCTTTGTTTTATAGGCCAGCGCTCAATCAATTGAGCCACACCAGCCAGGGCAAATATGAGAAATATTTGAACTGTAGCCATTCCCTTCGTTGTCATCAGAAAATTCACAATGTCTAAGTTCTTATAACTTAAGGAAATTTTGGAGATCTTTTATTATCTATCTGTTGCCTTTGTTATCTTCTGAGAAGTCACACAGGAGAAACATTTTTATATACAGGCAATATGAGAATTTCTTCTGTAGCACAATCCTCCATTATATTCCCAGTTTCACTCTAGTGAAAGGCCTTATGAGTACAGGGAGTGTGGGAAAATATTTTTTGATTCTTTCTCCTTTCTTATCAGAGTTGACACAGGAGATAGGTTGTATGATGACATGAAATGTGGGAGATCTTTCACCACGTGTCCATAGGCGTGTTAATCATAGTTCACACTGGTGAAAGGCTTCCAGCATGAGGTAAACATGGGAAATCTTTAGCCGTGAGACTTTACTATTTTGATGTTGGGGAGTTGTCACTTTGTAAAATGTTAGATTGTAGGAAATGGTTTTTTGTTTTTTTTTTCAGTGTAATGATACTGAAAAAAACTTTCTGAAAAGTCTGAATTTAATTATATATGTTCACAGTATGGAGATGTCTCAGATAGTTAATGTTTAAATTTTGAAATAACTTACAAAGTATGACCTAAACTAACTGTGCATTTATGCATTCATGGCTACTGTGCATGATGCTTGCATTCCCCCACTCTAACAAAGTGTTAATTTGTTTAATTTTTATAATTTTAGCTCTTTTCATATATATGGCATCCCTTTTTTGTTCTATTTGCATTTCTCTAAGGATTTATGAAAAGCATTTTTCTGGAGAGTATGTAGTGGGGATTTATTTTTAGTGTATTATGTGCTTTTATACTTTACCTATTATTTTATCATTTTGGGCTACTCTCCTTTAAAAAATGGGAGAGTTAGCCCTGGCTGGTTGGCTCAGTAGATTGAGCATCAGCCTGTGAACCAAAGGGTCACTGGTTCAAACCCCATCAGGGAACATGTTGTTTGCAGCCAGGTCTCCAGTGGAGGGCACCGAGAGGCGACCACACATTGATGTTTCTCTCTCTCTCTTTCTCCCTCCCTTCCCCTCTGTCTAAAATAAATTTAAAAAATATTTTTAAAAATTGGAGAGTGAAACAACTAATACCTATATCATCCATTTTTACTCCTTGAATAACAAATAATTTTTGTTAATAATTTTATGAAATATTGTTTTCATGGAATAATTCCTTTTAATAGTAAATATATCTAAATTATTTGGATTCTTATATAGTGTACACAATGTAGTAGATACATATCATATACTTTAAAGAATAATCTGCATTATTAACCCGCTTCTTCGCTTTTGTAAATTCAAACATTTAATAATATAATGATTTTTCCTTCTAAGTTTTCAGGCCTTTCTGTGGTCTTCCACCTGGGGTTGCTGGGCCGCAGCGGGACTTGAAGGTGCACCAGGTGGTATGAGGATCAATGGGTACTTGTTGCATCCAAAAGCCCTCCCAGAAGCCAAAGACAAGAAAACAGTGATTGGACTCCCCAGATCTTAGCAGTCTCGTTTAAATCTTAGATTATTGACCATAGTTATGGTTACAGAAAAGTGATTCAGTCCATAGGCCTCTATAGGTTTAAATAGGGATATAAAGCAACCTTGCTCTGGGTTCGGTGGCACAGAAGGTTTAATGTCCTCCAAACCAAAAGGTAGTGTGTTTAATTCCTAGTCGGGGAACATGCCTATGAGTCAGTCCAGTTCCCAAGTTAAGGGAGTGGGAGAGGCAAACAATTAATGGTTTTGCACTTCAATATTTCTCTCCCTCTTTCTCCCTTGCTTACCCTCTCTAAAATCTAGAAGATAAGATATTTTTAAGAAAGAGCTGCCCTTATAAAGGACACATGGACAAAATCAAGGGGGAGGGTAGAGGTGGGGGAGCGAGGTGGGTTCGGTTGGGGTGGGGGTGGAAGGATGGGGAGAAAAGGCATACAACTGTAATTGAATAACAATAAAAATTAAAAGAAAAAAAAAAGAAAGCTGCCCTCATCTCTGAAAGTTTTTCAGGGCTTGCTTTTTTATCATTATTATTTTCAATCCTACCTACACCCTGGAAATTAGTAACTGTTATTGTGCTTCTGGGAAAAATAGGATCGAGAAGAAGAAGGGGTTTATCCAAGGTCACAGAGCAGACAATTGTCAGATTGAAGTGCCCGGATTCGAACATGTGAGTCTGGTTCCAGGGCTGGGGACAATTTCTATCAAGCATATTAGGCCCTCAGCACAAGGCAGGAGGGAAGCAAACGTCAGGGACATTAGAAACTTGGCTAGCTGCTGTTTTCATTGTTTTAAATATTGTGAATTTTCTGCATTTTATTGGTGTCTTAGGGTGCTTAACATCTGCCTCACAGTCTTCATGGGAACCCTATCTGTCATTTCCAGTGGTCTCTCCCAGGGAACCTACTTTGATTCTTAGATGCATTTTGTCTCCCTCCTTTTTGAGCTTAGTGCACAGCTCGCACTAATGAGACCCCAATGACTCACAGCTGGGTCTTTCTGCACATTCACTTACCTTTTGCATTTCAGGCTAGGATATTATGTACTCTGGTGAGTATTATGCACTCTGTTTGATTGTTCAAGGGTTTTTTGTACACGTCACTGACCACCTCCCTGCGGTACTGAGAACGGCTGGACCTGAGACCTGGAATGTATTCAGAAGTGATGCTGGAGACCTATTGCTTTGTTATCTACTTAGTGGAGCGTTCACCACTTCTTCAATCAGGAAAGTGTCCTCTTGATCCTGTATCCCAGGTGTGTCCAGCCTGTGGCCCTGGCACACATGCAGCCCAGATGGTTATTAATGTGGCCGACACAAAATTATAAACTTACTTACAACATTATGACATTTATTTGAGATTACCTGTTGTAATGTATTTAATCTGTGGCCCAAGACAACCCTTTCAGTGTGGTGCAGAGATGCCAAAACATCAAGTACTAGCTGGATGAGGGATTGAGGCCACCATATGTTCCCTGCGGCCCTGACCGTGTTCAGCAACCACATCCCCCTTTCTACCCTCCCCGTGTCTGCACCAGAGATATTTCAGCAGGGACTAGTCCTTCTGAACAGATTCTTTTCCTGATTGCTCGTGACAGGCCCGTGGCCCAAATCAGGTTGGGTCTATGTCTGCACAGCCTTATTAGCATTGTTATGCTCATTGCTTTTTCAAGAATGGGATGAGTCTGCATCATCTTTGGTGGTGATGTTTACAATCTGATCTTGTGCTCCTAACAACATGATCCATCTAAAGGCACCAGGTGGCATGCATGGACGGTGTCTGAAAATCGGCCTGTTTCCCCTTGGTGTTTCCTCCTCACTGCTGTCAGTAGAATGCCTTGGATTAGTGCTGAATCTCTAAAGCCTTTCTAAGTCTTAGTGATTATCCAGTTGCCACATGGAGCAGCCCTCAGCAGCCCTTGTAAGCTACCTGGGACTTGAGAATTATTTTGTTGTCATTGCATTTCCATGGTAACCTATCACTAGTTGTAAGTCAAACTAATTTCCCCAGTTATTGAAGAAATACAAGTACACATTTTAGCATGCAGTGTATACAAGAAAAATTGCGCAGGTCACGTTCAAAAGAGTAATAACCATGGGCACAGCTACGTCCCCTAAGCAGAGCTCAGGTGTCAGGTCATTTGCAGGCACAGTTCAGTCTCCTCCTGCTGAACTCTAAGATCATCCCCAGCCCTTAGCTTTAAGTTTCTTTACAGAAAGTGGGTGTGTGAACGTGAGAAAGACGTTTTGGATTGTTGTATTTCTCCACCTGGCAGGGAAATGATCATCATTTCACTCATCAATGAAGTGACAGTCTGCACGGGGACTGGAGATTATTTCTGTTACAGTGTTATGAGGCCCTGCATGGTGTCGCTCAGTGGACTGAGTGCTCATGTGCAAACCAAAAGGTGGCTTGTTGGATTCCCCGTCAGGGCACAGGCCTGCACTGTGGGCCAGGTCCCCAGGAAGGGGTATTTATGAGGCAACCACACATTCATGGTTGTCTCCTCATTCTCCTTCCCTTCTCTCTAAAAATAAAATATTTTAAAATTTAAATTAAATTTATAAAAAGAGTTATGGAGTGAGCAAACCATGGAAAGTTATGGATGTTGATGAATGGATATACAGTGATCAATTCCTAAATAGAAATATGAGAAAACACTCTACAAAGCCCAAGAACAGGTAAGTCCTAAAGGGTTGGACGTTACGGGAACTTTGTTCTAAGAATGAAAGAAGTAACTTGAGCTACAGCTGTGCTGGAAATGTGGCCACCCTGAATATCTTTTCTCTACCATCTTGGGTCTTTTTCATTCTGGAAAACTTGAAGAAAAATAGTGAGGTGTAAAGATAGGGTAAGGTGTGAGCCGAGACATTTAGAAGAGTAAATGAAAGCCATGACATCATGTTTCACTTGTTCAATAATCATTAAGTTATTATCTGACCTCTTTCAGAGGCTCACCCAGGTCTCAGGGAAGCTCTGCCTGATGTAGTTTGACTCCGTGGCCAGGTTGCAGGACAAATTGCAGAAATTACCTTCATCCAGTAGGACTCATTGTCCTCCCACTCAGTGTCCGGAGGTGCATGTCATAATTGTGCCTTTTCTCAAAGAATAGGGCAGACTTGCCTCTGGATGGCAATGTTCCAGGAATACTCAGTGTGCATGCAGCTCATCAGTGGGGCCAGATTGCCATCGATGGCCAACATCTTTCTCTAGATGTTCACCAGCTTTCAGATAACAGGGTCATCTGTTCTGTTGAGTTTGTGGAAGATGCTCTTGAAGCTCTATAGGGACTTGTCGCTTTTCTGAGGATGAGCTCAAAGGCTTTATCATAATATTCTAGGGCCACACATCACTCAATGTCCTGTGGCTCTGACACTTCCAATAGAGAAACTTCATTAACTGAGGAGAGTCCATTTCTGTTTTTCTCCTGAGCCTCAAAGAGTTTCAGGGTCTCCTTTTCTGTTATATTTGGTCCCTTTTGTGCCTCACTAAATTGTCTCTGGATCTGGTCATTGTGGGAGTATAGGCAGACACGGCTCCTCTATTCCCAAAACCACATGAAAATTACAACTAAAATACATAACAACCAGCTATCAGACCATCAGATACAGAGTTGAATGTAAGTCTGAGAACAAGGGAATTAAAGAAACCTCATCCATCCAGACTGATAGGAGGGGCAGAGATGAAGAACAGTCTTGTCCCTCACCCACATGTGATGGATAAAAATTTGGGAGGGATATCTTGGGAGCAATTAGTCCAGCCCCACACCAGGCCCTCCCCAGGGTTCCAGTACCTGGAAGATAAGTCCCCATAACTTCTGTCTGCAAAAACAAGTGGGGACTTCATTGGTGGAAAAAACTTCTGGTGTCCCAAGCAGTTTCTCTTAAAGTCCACCACACAGACTCACATACTCAGACTCACTCCCTCTGAGCTCCAGCACTGGCTTAGCAACTTGAAAGGCACCATTAGTATACAGGGAGACACAGAAGTGTCTGGCATCAAGGTGAGCAGAAGCCATCATCCCTTTTCTAAATCTGCTCCCTGCACCCCAGACCCAGCAAGCTGGTGACATATTTGCCACCATCCACCTGGTTAACAGTGGGTGACCTGCCTTACAGATCCCTAGATGCTCTGCCTCACCCAACTTATGGGCCCACCCAAACTGCTTTTCCATAGGAATGTCTGGTCTTCCCTCAGGCTTCACAACTTCCTAAATTCTATCAAAAAAACAGCTGGCTTCATTGAGCCTCAGACCCAGCAGCTGCTGCAGTCTGCCTAAGCTCATAGCATGTCTTTGCATGGGGATCTACAAGCCCAGTACAAGTAGCAGCCATCTCACGATGTTTTATAGATCAGGCAGGGTGGTTGAGGGCAAAGGACAGGTGGGAGCTGACCTTTATCTGTACCACCTGGGAATCCCAAGGGACAGAGCACCCAGTGGACAGCTACAGACCAGGTCAGAGCACCACCACCCTGCCCCTGCATAGTTGATCCACCATGGATGGCAGAAGTTGGTGGTCAGTGATGACAGGCAATCCTTGCTTCTGACTGGCCTGGGTAAATCCCTCCCATTAATCTGCTGACAGCAACCAAGGCTCAACTACAAGAGCAGGGTGTTCCTACATGAAGGCTCACCTGGAGTACTTAGCTTGGGTAATAGGAGAAGTTGTGCCCCTGGACCCTACAGGACATCTACTACATTAGGCCACACTACCAAGACACAGAGTCAAAACAGCTCTACCTAATACATAGAAACAAACACAGGGAGGCTGCCACAATGAGGGGACAAAGAAACATGGTTGAAAAGAAAGAGCAAGTCAAATCTCCAGAAAAAAAGCTAAATGAAATGGAGATTAGCAATCATTCAGATGCAGGCTTCAAAAGTCTGTTTATTCAGATGCTCTACAAAGTTAGTGAGGATCTCTACAGCATAAAAAAATCCAGTCAGAAGTGAAGGATGCAGTCATTGAAACAGAGAACAATTTTGCATGGAGATAACAGTAGTGTTGATAAAGCTGAGAAATCAATGATATGGATCAGAGGGAAACAAACAACAACCAATTAGAACAACCAGAAGAAAACAGAATCCAGAAAACTGAGGAAAGTATAAGCAGCCTATGGGACAACTTCAAGAGATCCAACATTCGCATCAGGGGGTTCCAGAAGGAAAAGAGAAAGAACAAGTAGTTGGAAATCTATTTCTAAAAAGCATGAAAAGATAACTTCACTAATTTTGTGAAGTAAATAGACACGCAAGTCCAGGAACCACAGAGAATCCCAGAGAAGATGGGTGCAAAGAGTCCCATTCCAAGACACATCAGTATTAAAATGCCAAAGGTTAGCCCTGCCTGCCATAGCTTAGTGGATTGAGTGCCAGCCTGTGAACTAGAAGGTTGTGAGTTTGATTCCCAGTCAGGATACATGCCTGGGTTGTGGGCCAGGTCCCCAGTTTGGGGCAGCGAGAGGCAACCTATCAGTGTATCTCTCGCACATCGTTGTTTCTTTCCCTGTCTTTCTCCTTCCCTTACCCTCTCTTAAATAAAATCTTTTAAAAAGGTGTGTGTGGGGGGGAGAAATGGAAGTTTAAGATGCAGGCAATTATATATATATAATGTAATTCAGTTTCTATTATATTCCATAATCCACAGTGAAGAATGTAGATCACTTCACAAAAGAGAAACATTAAGGTCAAGAAGAGAAAAATAAAATGGCAAAGGTGAAAGATAAAGAGAGAGTATTTTTTTTTAGTAAAATATCTTTTATTATAAAAGTAAAAGAGGGCAACATCACACTAGTGGGATGGAAGTCCTTGCAATTCCCAGTGAATTCTTAAGGTGCTATGAGATGTTTTGGTTCTAATTTTACTTTTTTTCCATTTTTTAAAATTTTATTGTTGTTCAAGTACAGTTTTCTGCTTTTTCCCACCATCTCTCTCCCCCACCCCAGCCATCCCCACTTCCCTCCCCCGATTACACCCCCTCTTGGCTTCGTCCATGTGTCCTTTATAGTTGTTCCTGAAAACCCTTCACACTTTTCCCCTGATTATCCCCTCCCACATCCCCTCTGGTTACTGTCTGTTTGTTCTTAATTTCAAAGTCTCTGGTTATATTTTGCTTGCTTGTTTGTTTTGTTGATTAGTTTCCACTTAAAGGATAAATCTTATGGTATTTGTCTTTCACCGCCTGACTTATTTCACTTAGCATAATGCTCTCCAGTTCCATCCATGCTGTTGCAAAGGGTAGGAGCTCCTTCTTTCTTTCTGCTGTGTAGTACATTGTGTAAATGTACCACACTTTTTTGATCCATTTATTTACTGATGGGCACTTAAGTTGTTTCCAGCATGTGGCTATTGTAAATTGTGCTGCTATGAACATTGGGGTGCAATGGTTTTTTGGGTTAGCGTTTCAGAGTTCTTAGGATAAAATCCTAGCAGTGGAATTGCCATGTCAAAAGGCAGTTCCATTTTTAGTTTTCTGAGGAAATTCCATACTGTTTTCCATAGTGGCTGCACCAGTCTGCAATCCCACCAACAGTGCACTAGGGTTCCCTTTTCTCTACAACCTCTCCAACACTTTTCTGTTTGTTGCTTTGTTTATGAGGGCCATTATCACCGGTGTGAAGTGGTATCACATTGTGGTTTTAATTTGCATCCCTCTGATGGCTAGTGATTTTGAGCATCTTTTCATATGTCTCTGAGCCCTCTGTATGTCCTCCTTGGAGAAGTGTCTGTTCAAGTCCTTTGCCCATTTTTTAATTGGGTTTTTTGTCTCCCTAGAGTGGAGTTGTGTGAGTTCTTTATATATTTTGGAGATCAAACCCTTGTCTGAGGTATCAATGGCAAATACGGTTTCCCATACAGTTGGTTCTCTTTTCATTTTAATGCTGTTTTTAAAGAGAGAGTCTTAAAAGCAGCATGGGAAAAGAAGTACCTACAGGAGAATTCCCATAAGACTGTCAGCTGTCAATTTTTCAAAAGAGACTTTGCTGGCTAGACGGGATTGGCAAGAAATATTGAAAGTCATGAAAAAGAGGTTGTACCTACAGCCAAGACTGCTCTACCCAGCAAATATATCATTTAGAATCCAAGGGCAGATAAAGAGCTACCCGGACAAGAAAATACTAAAGGAGTTCATCATGACCAAACCATTATTATGTGAAACATTAAAGGGACTTATTTAAGAAAAAGAAGAAGATCAAAACTGTGAAGAATAAAATGGCAAACAAGACAATCTATCAACCATTGAATGTAGCCTTTCTGGAAGTGAGGAGCTCCCCACATTAATATGCCTCTCGCAAAGGATCTCTTTCATCCATCTCCAGAAGAGGCGAAGAGGAAACACGAGAAGCACCTGGTACAGAGCTCCAATTCCTACATCATGGATGTGAAATGCCCTGGATGCTGTAAAATCACCACCGTTGTTAGCCGTGCACTAGCGGTAGTTTTGTGCGCTGTATTCTCCACTGCCCTCTGTCAGCCTACAGTAGTTTTGAAAAGCAAGGCTGACAGAAGGATGCTCCTTCGGATGGAAGCAGAACTAGAAGTACCTGAATCAAGATGAGTGGGGAACCTTCCCCAAAACACCTTTTTGATAGAAAATTAAAAAAAAACAAACAATTGAATCTAAAAAACAAACTAAGCAACAAGAAGATCAGAGACCCCAGTCATGGATATGGAGAGCATGTTGATGGTTGCCACGTGGGGGAGGTGGTGTGGGGGAATGGCTGAAGAGGTGAGGGGATTAACAAGCACACATGGGTAGTTACAGAATAGCCATGGGGACATAAAGTACAGTACAGAAAATGAAGTAGCCAGAGAACTTATATGCCTGACCCATGGACATAAGCAATGGTTGGGGGACTGCCTAAGGGAGGTGTGGGTGCTGGGTGGAGGAGGGCAGAAGGAGAAAAGTTAGGACAACTGTAATAGCATAATCAATAAAATATAAAAAATTTAAAAAGAAGTAATAAGGTCTATGAAGAAAAATAACTTGTCTCTGGAATTTTTTCCACAAGCACGTGCGTTCGTTCACTCTCTCTACCCTTGGTGCTTTTAGGCAGCACCTGAAGGTTCAACTACTATGTTTTTTGTATCTTTGTCTGGGCTGAGGTTCTCATGTGAAAATTTCATCTAAATCAATTGGTAGGCCGTCTTCTGTGTGCCCACTGTGTCCACTACCTGGATACAGTTCCTCCTCCTCGTGGACATAAGCTCACTGACTTCACCACCAAACAGAGAGGGGTACTGATGCATGACTTGGTAGGTGGCACCCACCCAGCCTGTAGCCTTTGTTAGAGGAGGTCTCCTTAGTTGAATGGCAGGTGGGGCGTATTGGGAATGTGCGTGGTTAGCATTTACAAAGGGACTGCAAGTAGCCTGAGGGAATGACGTCTTGGATCAAGGGTGTCATAACCTTTGCAATATTTTAAAACCTGCAGTGATCTTGCCAGTCCAGATTTGAAAGATGGTTTAAGACCACGACCTCAATACCTAGTGTAATCAAAGACAAGAAAAAGTGTACATTCAATTTTTTAAAAGGAAAGACCTAACAGAATTTGTACTGATTTAAAAATTTTTATGACATGTATACATACCCATAATTTTAACAATTTACTTATTTTAAGAAAGAGAGAGAGGGACAGAGAGAAAAACGTCTATTTGTTATTTCACTTATATATGCATTTATTGGTTAATGCTTATGTAATTTATGTATCTTATCTTGTTATTCTTCTTTTTTTCATTTTCGAAGGTTTGTACTATATTCTTGTGACATTTTAACATATGTATGATGGGGAAACCAGGTTATTACCATATTTCCCAGACTTGCTCACGTGAGCACACCCCCACCTTTGTTGCAATGTGCTTTATTGAGCTTCAGAGAATATGCATTTTCATCAACTGAAAGGCAAGAACCCCACCAGCAAAAGATTGTATGAAACTCAACCAAGGCTCAGATAATGGTTTACATTTCTTACCGATAAAATATTTTTAAATTAAGCATATATTTTTATTTTTCACCTAGTGTTATTGCATTCTTAATAGACTACAATGTACACTTCGCAACAAATTAGTGTGACTACAAGCTTTATTATCATATTCTGTTGGTTGGTATGGAAGCTTACATGCACTTTCTGGGCCGAATTCCTGTAATGGCGTCTCTTTCCTGTGTTCAACACGTACTCCATTGTTTGAAAAAAAAAATGTGTAATGTAAGTCAAAGCCATCATCAGATCAAGTCACTGATGAATCCAATCACACTGCTGCCCAAGTAGAGCTAAGATTCTATTACACGTGGCACAGATGCACTTAAGTATTAGTGTATTATTTATTTAATTTGCATTGTATGTCCTACTGATGCAGAATAGAGAGCATTACGGACTACAGCAAGGGCCTCCAAACCCATTCGGCCTGAAGGAGGCACTTGCCGCATGGCCTGAATCTAAGGCCTAGCAGGCATTGCAGAGACTTCTTCGCTCAAGAAATGACATCCAATAGGGAGCGACAGAGCGCACTGAGTATTCTCAGGGTATTCTTGGGGTGTTGACCTGCAAATCACTCCCGGAGTCAGCTGGGGAAATACAGGAAACCTACACTACCCAGAAGGCAGGCGTGGAGTAGCACCAGAGTCAGTAAGACTCCGAAAGGGCGTTTCCGTCGGGGCCCCACTGTAGGGCGGGACTTCCGCCGGTCTCCTGGCGGGCACTTCCTCTTCTCTCAGTTTCCCTGTTACCGTGTCAGGGTCTCGTGGTCAGTGAGTTGAAAGAGAAAGTGCTTGTGTGCCGTTCCGCACAGAAGCTGTGAGGCCAAGTGCGCGGCCTGGGTGTCCGGCGTCAGCGTTGGGACAGCAACCCCAACACCAGGGACACCCTGTTCGCCCGCGGGTCCTGCCACTCTCGGACCACGGAGGCCGATGGCAGCGACCGCGCTGAGGCGCCGCGCTGAGGTGAGTGCGCGACCCCGGGCTCACCGCCCTTAGCCCACCGAGCCCAGCAGCCCGGGTGCGGGGTGCCCGTCACGTCCTGCAGCCCCGGCCCGGAGTCCGGGATTGTAGTTGTTTGTGGGTGACCCACGGTGTCACAGGGTGGACGAGGGTGACCGCCGAGGTACCGCCTTCTAAACACGTGCTGGTGACTTTGACCCGGATAAACTCGCACACGTGGCCTCGGCCTTACATTTGGTTTCAGAAGCCTGAGGTGGAGTCACGTCCTGACTGGGAGGCGGAGGGTTTGCACCTTCATTCTAATGGTCCCGGGAGCCCTGGTTGGTCGTGAACCGAGAGAGATACGGGCTGTGTCGTGGTTTTGAAAGCCTTTCAGATCCTGCTGAGATAGAAAACCGACTGGAGTGTGGTGATGAGGACATTGAGGCCCAGGAAAGGGAGTCCTTGTCCAAGGTCACAGGGCTGGTAAGAGGCCACACTGAGGAGACACTTGGCCGGAGGGCACCAGACTCCAGGGCTGGGCGGGGATACAGCTGAGACCTACTGACCAGGGGTTGAGGGTGGTTGATTGCGTCTTCCCACAGGTTCTGAAGTTGAAAATCATAATCAAACTAGACAAGGAAGGACAGGGTGTCGCTGTCCCTACCTGGTGGTGACACTACCGTATAGGGTCTAAAGACTCCTCCCTTGGTAATTTTCCAACTTTTAAATACAGAGACCCTGGAGGTACCCCAATCCTGAGTGCAGGTCTCAGGAAATATCAAGGTGCTCGCATTTCTGGTGTCAGCGTAAGAAATATTCAAACTGTGGAGACATTTTTAAATGTTTATTTGAGCCGAACTGAAAACCATTTCCAGGAAACAAAATGACAGTGGAGTGTGGAAATGCTTGGGAAAATGTCAGTTTTACCACTTATTTTATTGATCAGAATCAAAAAGGTAGATGTATAAGTTGAGAACTTGAAGCCCATTGATGATGCGTTAGGGAGGTAGGAGAGAATAAAGCGGGAAAATCCCTGATATTAAATAAAAGGTAAAGATGAATGGACACACAGCTGTTTTACATTACTTGGTATAAGATAGTGAATATTCAATGCATTAACACAGTAACCAGGAGCAGTACCTTGGTCTCTGCTCTCATGCAGTGTTTGTGCCCTGGGGGGTAAGAAAAAAGTAAATTATCCTGACATTCCAAAGGTGTGTTAACAAAGGTGCCAAAATACCAAGATGGGCTCAGAGTAAAAATTGATTTTCTTCAGGGGAGATAGAGGCCCAGGACATGACTACTTGCTATGACTGGCTTTTGGTTAAAAAGCTGTACTTTTAGACCATATAGAGGGTTATTTTCAGTCTCTCAGTTTGTAAGGCCATCTGGGAGGAGTCCCCTAAGCTGGTCAGATTTAGTATGTGCCCCCTGCCCTTTTGTTTTTTTTGGTCTTGGTCCATACATGCAGCCAGTGTAAGCATTGAAGGCAGGTTATCTGGAAGGGACATCTGCACTTAATAATGGTTGGAGATGCCACAGAGCTGGGAATAGGTACCTCAAGTCTCCTCTTTTTGTGTTACAAACAAGATGGCAGGAGGGTCAAGAATCAGACTTGTAAAGTGGCCAGATGACAATTTGGGTGTGTTTTGGGGTGATAACAGTGCATTTGCATAAAAGAAGATGGTCTCTCCTGGGTGTAATAGGCTTCATCTGGATGCATAGTGGAGAACAGATTATGGGAGTTAATGAAGGATGCAGGGAGCCCTGGACCAGGTGAGTTCTCTGATCCAGAGTAGAGCTGATGGACCCGTGTTGGGCCTAAGAGGAGGGAGAAAAGGTTGGATTCTTGGTCCATGTTTTATTTTATTTATTCTATTTTTTTCCCATTACCTCTTATCTTCTTCATACCTTCTTCCACCCCCATATACTTGCTCCGCATTACATTTTTTAAGAAGTGCAAGTATAATTTCAGGTTTTGCAGCTGCAGGAAGAAAGGAAAGGGTTGAAAACCAACCCAGCATTTTTGGTCCTGGCAGATGAAACAGTGGAGGCTCCATCCACTGGGTTGGGGAAGACGGTGGTAGATTAATTCTCTTTGGCAATATCAGAAGGATCTTTTTCTTCATACTTTCATAAGTTACAAGTAGCAGGAAATGGAAATATCTTGTGAGCAGTTAACACATTGATCTGTAAATCTGGGGAAAGGTGGAGGATGGGGTCATGCAGAAGTGGTGGCTCTCTTTGTGCATGAGGGTGAAGGAGGCAGAGCTGAGGGAGTGAATCTTGGTGTGAAACTGAAACAGGTAGAGATCACTCGGTGTGTGCACAGCTAGAGGAAGTGTGAGCTGGTGGCCCTGGGTTCTAGGTGTTTGGATTTAAGGGTGAAGCCTAAGCCCATATATGGCTGTGTTTTGGAGGCATGATCTGGGAGACTCAGTGGAATTGTTTAACAGGAAGAAAGGGGCCCAGCAGGCATGGCCCTGAGTTTAGATGGCATTTATCTGACCTACTTCCTCTCATCCTGCCTATCTTTGCTGAGGGTGATGTGAGTGATAAATGAGACTGTGATGAGACAGCAGGCAGCTCTGGCACCAAGTTCTGGTGTCTTCTCAGAATGAGGGGCCCTGCAAGGGTTTATCCAGGGGATAAGTAAGGAACAGGGGGTCAGACAGACTGTTCCAGATTCATTTGTATTAATTCTGACAGGTTCTAGTGACCTTTGAGGATGTTGCTGTGTACTTCTCCAGGACAGAATGGCTCCTCCTTGATGAGGCTCAGAGACGCCTGTACCTTGATGTCATGCTGGAGAACTATGCTCTCATATCATCACTGGGTAAGACACCGACTCTCCCTGTGCACTCATCTTTGGATTGACTGTGCCCCGCCCCCCTTTCCTCCGGGGTCCAGTTTGCTTCTTATATCCCAAGCTCTAAGGGTCCTGACCAGACTTGTTCCCAGGGAGAGATAGGCAGCAGCAGCTGGTCTCCTGTTGCCCCTCATCATGTCTGCAGGGGTCCATTTTCTTTATGGTTAATTGCCCCCAATTTTAATAAACTAACTCACAGTTTTAAATAAAAGACCCTGTCTCTCACCAGTGACTTATACAAGGCTTTTTTCTCCGTGCCCTTCTTTCCTCAGGGATTGCTCTATCCTCCCATGTGCACTGTGGACAATATATGCTTCCCCAATTTTCTGGATAGATCTTGGACTTTGTAGGGCTGAAGTGTTTTCATTGCCCCCTATGCTCCCTGCTGCCCCAATGCCTGCTGTACTGAACTGTCTTAGGGAAGAATTTGACCTCAGTAGTATTGCCACAGCCTAGTATATTTCCCATTGATTAGTGAGGAAAAGCATTATTTATATCTTCAAAAATTCATTTCATGATTAGGCATTGTATAACTTACTAAGTGATCATGTCCATAAATCTCACACCCATCTGACAACAGACATAATGAGTAGAATGTTGTTGACTATTTCCTAGGCTGTACTTTACATCCCCGTGACTATTCTGTAACTGCCAGTTTGTTCTTTTTAACCCCTTCACCTTTTTCACCAATCATGAGAATTTTTTATTAGTGTTTATTTGAACCAAACTGAAAACAATGGCCAGGACACAAGTCTCAAATGTTTTTATGTCTTATATTTTTTATCCCTTTACCCACTCATATCTTGGACTGGAGAATTTCTTGAAGAACCTAGTATTGGAATCTTGTCATGTTTTCTGCCTCTTTTATAGTTCCTTTTTTGTCTTCCTAGCTTGCTGTCGTGTGTGTGTGTGTGTGTGTGTGTGATTTGATTTGATTACTTTCTGTCTTGTGCATCCATAACAAAGGATTATGCCTGTGGGTTTTCTTTATTAGACTTACATAAAACTCATAATCATAACAGTTCGTTGTAACCTGAAAACAGCTTCACTGCGTGCAAAAATACAACCCTGTGACTCTGCCACACCAGCCCTTTGTATTATTGTCACAGTTCACATCATTGTTATTCTTAATGTACTTTAGTTTTATCCCATAAAAGAGAGTTAAAGTACACTCCACAAATGAAGTGTTTTAATATTGTATTAATATTAACTGTATTAACATTTAATATTAGCACAGAGTTTTACACTTTCCCAGTTTCCTGTTTCTATGTAGTATGCCTTTATTTCAGCTCAAAGATCTTTTTTTTTTTTTTTTTTTTTGCATTTCTAGTAAGTCACATGAGTAGAAATTAACTTCTTCACCTTTTGTATTTCCAGGAAAGTTTTTTCTTGTTATTGCTGAGGAGAAGGTTTTGGGGATAAAGTATTGTGTTTTGCAGATGTTTTCTTGTAGTGTTTTGCATATATCATTTGACATTCTCCAAGGCTGCAAGGTTCCTTCAGAGAAATCTATTGCTGGCTTATGGGAGTGTTGTCCTTTCATGAGGAGTTTCTATTGTCTTAGGTGTTTCAAATATTCTTTTTGCTTTTGATTTTTGACCCTTTTATTAGGATATGTCATGCTGATACCCTGTTTGCATTGAATGTGTACAGGGACCTGGGAGGATGTTGAACATGGCTGTTCACATTTCTTTTTTATATTTTGAAGTCGTTCTTTAGCTCACTTTTAAAAATAAATATTTCATGCTTCTCCTTCCCCTCCCAATTATCTATCTCATATTTCTCTCTTTTTCCCCTCCTCTGGGACTCCCATAATACAAACATTGGTTATCTCTGTGGTGTTCCTAAATTGATGTAGGGTGTCCTCACATTTTTTTCTTACACAGAACATTTTAAATCACCTGCCTGTGAGGTGATGTATTCATTTTACTCCTGCTGTTGTCTTCTTATGAAAGTCCTTTGTATTTTTCACTTTATTTATTGTATTCAACTTCAAATTTGTTTCATTCTTTTTTTGTAATTTCTGTCTCTCTGATCCCCATGTTTTATTCCCATATTCGTTTGTTCATTATTTTGAGT
This sequence comes from Desmodus rotundus, assembly GCF_022682495.2. Taxonomy (NCBI): domain Eukaryota; kingdom Metazoa; phylum Chordata; class Mammalia; order Chiroptera; family Phyllostomidae; genus Desmodus; species Desmodus rotundus. The sequence continues at coordinate 51,891,508 of NC_071398.1, read as the reverse complement.
TCCATGTGTATTTGCTTTAACTCAATGAAGGTTTTAGAAATAATTTTTTAATTATTATTCAGCAATTTATATACCTCCATATTTTGGCTTAATTTACTATCACATTGTGATGTTCCTTTTGTGATTTTTTTTTTCATATTCTCCTTTGTCTTACTATTGATGTTTGATATTTGATGAAGCAGTTGCTTTTTTGCACTTCGTGAACCAATTCTGTTCACAGCTGTCATTTCATCTGCATATGCACACAAGGCTGCTTGTTAGGTGGTGTGTTGTGTTTGGGGCTCATGAGAAACTTCCCTTCCCCTTCTTCTTGCTGCTTCTTCTTGGTCAACGATGACCAAGGTCAGCGTTGTAGAGATTGAAGGGGCCCTCAATGGTCAGGGCTTCAGTTTTCCAAATATTTAGCGATCTCTTGGAGGCTTGGGTGACGACACCGAGTCAGTGGTAGCACAAACTCAGGGTTCCCCAGAAGTTCTCACCCTTGTATTTTCAATCTAGCCCTGTTTGCTGAGCCACTCTTTATACTATTGTATAGCTCATTGTATTATCGTCCACATGGTGCCTCTTTGAAATAACTGATCTCGTAGGCCTCTTCCCTTTCATGAAGGGGTGATGTTTATCGTGGATAATTCTCTATGATTCTTGAAGGGGGTTGAATACTTTTATTTTTTTATTCTGCCATCTTGCTGTGGTCACACAAATCTTTTTCTTTTGTTTTTTTGGTACAGAGTTATTCTAAGATGGTATTGGTTATTCACCTCTTCTGCTTTCTTTAGAGGTGCATCATCAATATTTCACATACTTGCTCAACGAGTTGGATACTGGGAGAGTCCTTTGTGTATCACAAGAAGGATAGTAGTCCAGCCATGACAGATTGGACTCACAGGAGGTCTGGCTGTGGGGGAGAATTTGATTCCAAGACTTTGTTAAAGCATAATGGGCACCCTATTCTCTTTAATTGTATTTAGTCACAATTGCGAATAGCCACACATTAATCAACTTGTCCTTTTCCATTTCTGGCATATTACCAGTTTATTTCTTTGAATAGTTTCTGTTTGTTTCCTGATTTCCAGCCTTGGATAATCTCTGCCTCTCTTACTTCTACACCACAACCATTTCTTTGAGGAGTCTTTTTCATGTGCCCCCCCATTTTTGATCAATGCATGTGCCCCTTGAAGTGTCCATGTATTTCTATAGAAACCTAGCACAGTATCTGCTCTACTGTTGTTGATTTTCATTGTTGTTTCGGGAACATTCATGTCCTCTACACAGCCTTACAAGACAAGCATGGAGGGTTTTGCAGGCAGCCCATACAGGAAGAATAACCTGTAGAGCCACCCTTTCTTCCTTGGGTCCTGTCCTGTCTTAGTTTCCTTTAATTAATGAGTTGCCCATTATTATAGACAGGAGGTACTTTTTTTGAGTCTCTCATTTGTCTTGGTAATCATCCCATAGAGTGATGCCAGATGTTACAGATGCAAATTAGTGATGAGAAAACTCACTCCCTGTGGGTCAGTATGGACCTCATTAGCGTTTGTTTTTCTTCAGGTTGCTGCTGTGGAGCAGAGGATGGGGAGACACCCACTGAACAGAATATTACCGTAAGAGTCTCAAAGGCTATGAATCTGAAGTCAGCACTGTCTTCCCAGAAGAGCCACCCCTGTGAGAGGTGTGGGTGTGTCTTGAGAGACATTTTCCTCTTGGTTGACCAGCAGGGAACGCAACAGGGCCCAACACTGCTGCGGTGTGGGGCATGTGCAAAAGCTTTTTATTTCAGTGCACAGCGTCACCAGCACCAGGAACAGGACGCAACACTGAACTGTTTCATAAGCAGTGAGGACAGGGTCTCACTTGCAAAGAACTGCAGTTTCTATGTGTCTTGGGATCCTTGTACCTCTAGTCAGGTTGGAAAAGGCTTCCTTATCAGCTACAGATATTGTGAGCAACAGTCTGCTTATACCATGCACAGAGAAAAGGAAATCTCTAAGCCTGGAATGACTTTTCAAGCTACAAAGTATTACACCACAAGAGAATGCAAGAAAGCCATTGGCTGTGATGACACACTCGTCGAGGACCAGAGTTTCCTTACTGGAAGACAGTGTTTTTTGTGTTGTGAATGTGGCAAGTCTTTTACCAGGATTTCTGCCCTCCGTGTTCATCAGAGAGTTCACACTAGAGAAAGGACTTACAAATGTGATAAATGTGGGAAATCTTTTGCCAGTCCCAGTGGCCTCTTATATCATCACAGAGTCCACACTGGAGAAAGGCCTCATGAGTGTGTTAAATGTGGAAAGTCTTTTACCCAGAACTCTACCCTCCGTCGTCATCAGAAAGTTCACACTGGAGAAAGGCCTTATAAGTGCGATGAATGTAGTAAATCTTTTACCCGTAGCTATGATCTTCGTAAACATCACAGAGTTCATGGTGAGCGTGGGAAATCTTTAACCCATAACTTTCTCCTCCAACATCATCATAAAGTGCGCACAGAAGGAAGCGCTTATAAGTGTGGTGAATGTGAAAAATCTTTTAATAGTAGATCTGGTCTCCATTATCATGAGAAAGTTCACACTGGAGAAAGGCCTTATAAGTGTGGTGAATGTGGGAAATCTTTCATCAGTCACTCTGTTCTCCGTCATCATCAGAAACTTCACAATGGAGAAAGGCCTTATAAGTGTGGTGAATGTGGGAAGGCTTTTACCCGTAGCTGTGTCCTCCGGTATCATCACAGAGTTCACACTGGAGAAAGGCCTTATGAATGTGGTGAATGTGGGAAATCTTTTACCCAAAACTTTACCCTCCGTGTTCATCAGAGAGTTCACACTGGAGAAAGGCCTTATAAGTGCCGTGAATGTAGTAAATCTTTTATCCGTAGCTGTGACCTTCTTGAACATAAGAGAATTCACACTGGAGAAAGGCCTTATGAGTGCAGTCAATGCAGAAAATCTTTTACCCGTAAATTTGACCTTCATATTCATCATAGAGTTCACACTGGAGAAAGGCCTTATGACTGTGGTCAGTGCGGAAAATCTTTTACCCGTACCTCTTCCCTCCATCTTCATCACAGAGTTCACACTGGAGAAAGGCCTTATGAGTGCAGTCAATGTGGGAAATCTTTTTCCAGTAAGTATGGTTTTCATTGTCATCAGCGAGTTCACACTGGAGAAAGACCTTATGAGTGTCGTGAATGTAAGAAGTGTTTTACACAGAGCTCCGCCCTTATTCAACACTACAGAGTTCATTCTAGAGAGAAATCATATGAGTGCAGTTAATGTGGAAAACTTAGGAATAACTGTCTTTTGTCATCATTGAAGTGTTGGCACTGGACAAAGGCTTTTTGAGTGCAGTGAAGTTTGGAAATCTTTTATTGTGTGTTCACATAATTTACCCATTGTATTAATTTTAGTTAACTCCTTTAATAGGATATAAAACCGTAAAGATATGTGTTACGATGTCATCACTTTCACTCCTTCAATATGAGAGTTCACAAAGGAGAGAGGCTTTATGAGTGCTCTGAATGTAGGATATCCTATAGCTGTAGCAGTCACCCATATTAATATCGAATAGTTCACTAAAGAAAGAAAGGCCTTATGAGTTTAGTGACTGAAGGTTATCTGTCGCAATAACCTTCATTGTCATCCATCAGCTAGTTCACACAGAAGAATGGCCTTATGGCTGCAGTGACTATGGGAAGTCTTTTTCTTGTGCCAGTAATTTCCATTATTATGAGAACTTACACTGTAGAAATGCCTGTTTAGTGCTGTGAATATGGGGGATCTTACCAGTAGCCATGATTTTCATTTCATCAGAGAATTCACAATGACTGAGTTTTTATAAATTAAGTAACTTGATAAAATCTTTCATTTCTAGCTAGTCCCTTTGTTATATTTTTGAGACTTCACAGAGGCGAAAGGTTTTGTATATACATGCAATGTGATAAATTTTTCTCTTTTATAACACTAAGCTCCTTTATTCAGAAATTCCACTCCAGAGAAAAGCCATATGAGTACAGTAAATGTTGGGAATTCTTTTTCTATCCTCTCTTTTTACTTCTCATCAGAGACGTCACACAGGATATAGGCCTTATGGGGACATCAAGCTTAAATGTTTTATCTCAGAGTCATAGTCACTTTAATCACAGTTCAGACTGGTTAAAGGCTTCTCATGTAAAGTGAACTTGGGAAGTCTGTAGCAATAAGTTTATTCCCTTCGAACGTTGGAGTGTGCTCACTTTGTAAATGGTTATATTTTGGGAAATGTTTTTTTTTTTTCCAGTACAATGACACTGAAGAGAACTTTCTGAGGAACCTCGGAATTTAATTTTATACGTTCACAGTATGGACATGTCTCAGATTTTAATGTTTAAACTCTGAAGAACCTAACAAAGTAGGAACTAAACTAGTTGTGACTTTACACATTCTTACTCACAGTGTATGTAGGTTGTTTCTCCCCATCTAACAAAATCTTGAGTGTTTTCTATTTATCAGTTCCAGCTGTTTTTATATGTTCCTCATGCTCTCTGTTGTTTTAGTTGTATTTCCCTGAGGATTAATAGTGAGCATTTTTGTAGGTGTATACGCATTGCTGATACGTTTTTAGTATATTGTGTGTTCACATAATTTACCCATTGTATTAATTTTAGTTAACTCCTTTAATAGGATATAAAACCGTAAAGATATGTGTTACGATGTCATCACTTTCACTCCTTCAATATCATGTAATTTTCCCTTTCTGGAAAATTGTACTGTTGGAGTAATTGTTTTTTGTAATGGAAAATATTTCCTAATTATTCAAATGTTTGATGTACAAAACATAGTAGAACATGTCATATACTTTGAGGAATACTCTGCATTGTTAACACTCTTTATTACTTTTGTAAGTGCAAACGGTAAGATAATAAAAATAAAAAGCCTTGCTTTTTAGTGCTCACTCATTTATGGTCTGTCATCTGGGGTTTGCTGGGCTTGAAGGTGAAACTGGTGCTGTGAGGATGAACAAGTATGTCCTGAGCCCTCTCGGAAGCCAAAGAGAAATCAGTGATTAGACCCCCCATACCATGGGCCATGCAGCAGCCATGGGTTTAAAGCTTGGGTTACTGACTATCGTTTTGATGATAGGAATTCGATGCTCTGTAGGGGTCAGTATTGTCCCTTGTAATACAGTGATAAAGAGCAGCCTTGATCCCTCTGCCTTGGTGCTTGTTCAAAAACTAGTTGCCTTACATTTAGTTATCAACTTTGGGTACCATCCAAAGGCAAAACCCCCCTGCAACCTCTGCCCCAAGTTGTTGGGGGAAAATGAATGGAGGTTTGCAGATCTCCCATAGCTGCTGCTGTCCACACAGCCTCCACCACAGGGAGGAGGTGGCTTCAGGGCTCCTAACTATCTGTATGGATTCTCCACATGGGCATCTCTGGGTGTCAACAAAACTCCCCAAAACTCACTTCACTGACTGATAGGAAGTTAACGAAGGCACTAACCACAGCCCTCATGAGGGTCAATAGAGGTAACAAAATTCTGTAAACACTTACTGGTGGTATTAGTATTCCAGGGTTTGCTTTTTGATGATGATTATTTTTTTAATTCATATGTCAGCAGGTCAATAACAGTTAGTGTATTTCTCAGGAAATCAAATATCAGGAAGGTAAAGGGGTTTTTCAAGGTCACAGCAAACACCAGGTTCAAGGGGCTTGATTCAAAGTCATTAGTGTAGTTCCAGAGCTGGGGACATTCCCTATTGTGGCATATTAAGGCCTCAGCACAAGGCAGGAGGACAGTAACAACCAAGAACACGGGAAACTCAGCTGTTGCTCCTGTTTTCATTGTTGCAATTTAATGAAATTTCTGCATTTTTCTGATGGGTTAGAATGCTTAACACCTACCTCACAGTCTTCATGGGAACCCCATGTCTCAGGTCCAGTGGTTTCTCCTGGGGAAATGACTTTGAGCTTTAGCTGCATTTTGTCTACTTCTTTTTAAGTTTAACACACAGCTGGGCAGTAAGTAGTCCCCAATGAGTCTTTAGAGAATACAACATTTGAAACAACAAAAAGGCAAGACACTCCACCAGCAAAAGATGAAGTTGAATCGCATGCAACTCCACGAAGGCTCACATAATGGTTTACATTTTTTAATCAAAATATTTTTAAGTTAAGGTATGTATATTGTTATTTCTTACCTAGTGTTATTGAATATTTAGTAGGCCACAGTGCCTGTTTAGGAAGAAACCAATTGGTGTAACTAGCTTTATTAGCATATTCGGTTGGTTAGTCTGGAACTTCACATGCACTTTCTAGGCTGAATTCCTGTAATTCACGTCTTTGGTGTCTTCAACATGTACTCCATTTGGCGGGGAGGGGAGTGTAATTTAAGTTAGAGGCATATCAAATCAGTGAGGAATCCAGTCACACTGCAGCTGAGACACAGCAAAGATTTCTGGCTGCATCAGGCACGGATGCACTTAAGTATTAGAGTTTATTTATTACATTTAATTTGCATTACGGGTCCTACTGATGCAGGATAGAGACCATAAGGGACTGGAGCAACATCCTCCAACCACATTCGCCTGAAGGAGGCCCCTGACCCATGGCCTGAATCAAGGCCCTAGCAGGCATAGCAGAGACTTCCTCGCCCAAGAAATGATGTGCACCAGGGCAACTATACAGAAGCTTTAATATTCTCAGGGAATTCTTGGGATGTACGTCCGCAAATCCACTCCTGGAGTCAGCTCGGGAAATACAGGATCCCAGCCTTGGACTGTACAACCTACCTTACCCAGAAGGCAGGTGTAGAATATTGCAAGGCAGAGTCAATAAAAACTCAGAAAAGGCGTTTCCCTTGGGGACATTCTGTAGGGCGGGACTTCCGCCGGTCTCCTGGCGCGCGTTTCCTCTTTCAGTTTCCGTGTTACCCGCTCAGGGTCTCGTGGTCACAGGATGGAAAGAAGACCCCAGTGTGCCGCTCCGCACAGAAGCTCTGAGGCCGAGTACGTTGCCCGGGTGTCCGGCGTCAGCGTTGGGACAGTAACCCCAACACCAGGGACACCCTGTTCGCCCGCGGCTCCCGCCACTCTGGGACCACGGAATCCGATGGCGGCCACCGCCCTGAGGCGCCGCGCTGAGGTGAGTGCGCGAACCCCGGGCTCACCGCCCTCAGCCTTGAAGCCCAGCTGCGGGGCGCCCGTCACGTCCTGCAGCACCGGCCTGGGCGTGGGGATCGTGGGCGCTACTGGGTGACCCACGGCGTGACGGGGTGGGCGAGGGTGACCCGCCGAGTTGCCGCCTTCCAAACACGTGCAGGTGTGGTTGACCCCAAAACCCTGCACACCTGGCCTCCGCCTTACATCGGCTTTAAACAGTCCGAGGCGTAGTCCCTTCCTGACTGGGAGGCGGAGGGGTTGCACCTTCATTCTAATGGTCCTGGGAGCCCGGGATGGTCGTGAACCGAGAGAGACGCGGGCTGTGTCGTGGTTTTGAAAGCCTTTAAGATCCTGCTGAGATAGAAAACCGACTGGAGTGTGGTGAAGGGGACAGTGAGGCCCAGGAAAGGGAGTCCTTGTCCAAGGTCACAGGGCTGGTAAGAGGCCACACTGAGGAGACACTTGGCCAGAGGTCACCGGACTCCAGGGCTGGGCGGGGATACAGCTGAGACCTGCTGACCAGGGGCTGAGGATGGTCGATTGCGTCTTCCCACAGGTTCTGAAGTTGAAAATCATAATCAAACTAGACAAGGAAGGACAGGGTGTCCCAGTCCCTACCTGGTGGTGATATTACCTTATAGTGTGTAAAGACTCTTCACTTGGTAATTTTCCAGCTTTCAAATGAGGAGACCCTGGGGGTACCCCAATCCTGAGTGCAGGTCACAGGTAGTAGAAGGTTCTCCCATTTCTGCTGTGAAGGTAACAAACATTCAAACTCTAGAGACTTCTTTAAATGTTTATTTGAGCCAAATTGAGGATGATTTCAGGAAACAAAATGACAATGGAGTGTGAAAATGCATCGGGAAATGGCAGTTTTACCACTTATTTTATACATCAGAATCAAAAGGGAAGATAAGTAAGTTGGGAACTTGAAATCTATTGGTGATGGGTTAGCGAGATGGAAGAAAACAAAGCAGGAAACCCAATAATATTAGATAAAAGGTAAAGATGAAGGGACAACAATTCCTTTACATTACTGGGTGTTATATAGTTAATCTTTAATTAATTAACACAACAATAACACGGAGCAGTACCTTGGTCTCTGCTGATTCAGTGTTTGTGCCCTGAGGAGTAAGAAGAAAGGAAAGGAAATTATCCTGACATTCCAAAGGTGTGTTAACAAAGGTGCCAAACTACTAAGGTGGGCTCGGGAAAGGTAAAATTTGAATTTCTTCAGGGAAGATAGAGGCCCAGGTCAAAAATACTTGCCATGGCTTGTTTTTGAAAGATTTAATTTCAGACCCTATATAGGGGTCTTTTCAGCCTTTCAGTTTGTAAGGCCATCTGGGAGGAGTCCCTTAGGCTGGTCAGGTTTAATATGGCCTTTTGGTTTTTGTTCTTGGTCCGGACTCGCAGCCAGTGTAAGCATTGAAGGCAGGTTATCTGGAAGGGACATCTGCACTTAATAATGGTTGGAGATGCCACAGAGCTGGGAATGAGTGCCTCAAGTCTCCTTTGTTTGTGTTGAAAACAAGACCTAAGGGGGTCAAGAAACAGACTTGTGAAGTGGCCAATTGATAATTTGGGTATCTATCAGGGAGATAATGGGGCATTTGCATAAGAAAGGAGTTGGTCTCTCCTGGTGTGACAGGATCCATTTGGATGCTTAGTGGAGAACTGAGTATGGGGGTTAATGGAGGAGGCAGGGAGCCCTGGACCAGGTGAGTTCCAATATCCGGAGGAGAGCTGATGGAGGTGAGCTGGGCCTCACAAGTAGGAGGAAAGATTGGATTCTTGGACCATCTTTTTTTTTTTTTTAATGTATTTTTTCCCACTACTATTTATGTCCCTCATACCTTTTTGCACCTCCATCGACACCCCTCCCTTTTACATTTTTTAAGAAGGGCAAGTATAGTTTCAGATTTTTCAGCTGCAGGAAGAAAGGAAAGAGTTCAAAACAACCCCAGTGTTTTTGGTCCCAGAAGCTGTAGCAGTGAAGGCCCCATCAGCTGGGCTGGGGAAGATGGTGGTAGGTTAATTCTCCTTGTGAATATTAGAAGGTTCTTTCAGTTCACACTTTTATAAGTTACAAAGAGCAGTAAGTGGAAGCCTAATACATTGGTCTATAAATCTATGGAAGAGTCGAGGATGGAGTTAATACAAAAGTGGTGGCTCTTCTATGCAGGGAGTGAAAGTGCAGAGCTGAGGGAATAAACCTGGAGTGTAAAATTGTGAAGCAGGGAGAGATCACACAGTGTGTGCACAGCTAGGTGAAGTGTGAGCTGATGACCCTGGGTTCTTGGTGTTTGGATTTAAGGGTGAAGCCTAAGCCCATTTATGGCTGGGTTTGGAGGTATGATCTGGGAGAGTCAATGGAATTATTTAGCAGGAAGGAGGGGGCCCTACAGGCATAGCCCTGAGTTTAAATGGCATTCATCTGCCTCACTTCCTCTCATCCTGCCTACCTTTGCTGAAGGCGATGTGAGTGATAAATGAGACTGTGATGAGAGACAACAGGCGGCTCTGGCAGGAAGCTCTGGTGTCTTCTTTGATGGGGGCCACTGGAAGGGTTTGGGCCTGGGGGAAGAGTATGACAGGGGGCATCAGACAGACTGTTCCACATTCATTTGTATTAATTTCGACAGGTTCTAGTGACCTTTGAGGATGTTGCCGTGTATCTCTCCAGGACCGAATGGCTCCTTCTGAATGAGGCTCAGAGATGCCTGTACCTCGATGTCATGCTGAAGAACTATGCTCTCATATCCTCTCTGGGTAAGACACTGACTCTCCCTACACACTCTTCTTTGCCTTGCCTGTACCCCCCTTCTTTAGTGTTGAAGCTTGCTTCTTCTATGCGAAGCTCTAGGGATCCACACCTGACTTGTATCCAGGGAGTGGTGGACAGCAGCCGCTGGTCTCAGGCTTACTGCTGATCACATCTGCAGGGGTCCATTTTCTTGTGGTTGTGCCAAATTTTAATAAACTAACTCACAGTTTTAAAAAAAAGACCCTCCATCTGACAGTGAGCTGTACAAAGCTTTGCATTTCCTTTGTGCCCTTCATTCCTCAGGGGTTGCTCTGTCCTCCCACGTGGTCTTTGGGCCATATATGCTTCCCCAGTTTTTTCAGTCAGAGGTTTTGAGGCATTATTTCCCTGCACCAGAACCCTGGGTTGTGGGGTCTGTCTCGCTCCCCAGTTGGTTTATCTGCATGCAAATGTGGGGCCTCCTGCTCCACCAGCCGCTGCCTTGCCTCAAGTCCTCTCCATCCCAGCTGCCCATCTCTGCCCTTTCTACAGGTGTGGATGAACTTTTCTTCTTCTTCTTCTTCTTTATTTCTTTTTTTTTTATTATTGTTTCTTTAGAGAGACCTTTTTAAAAAAAATATATTTATTGATTATGCTATTACAGTTGTCCCATTTCCGCCCCTTCACTCAACTCCATCCTGCCCACCCTCTCCCTCCCACATTCTCCCCCAGTAGTTCATGTCCATGGGTCATACTTATAAGTTCTTTGGCTTCTACATTTCCTACACTATTCTTACCCTCCCCTTGTCTATTTTCCACCTATCATTTATGCTATTTATTCTCTGTACCTTTCCCCCCTCTCTCCCCCTCCCAATCCCCTATTGATAACCTTCCATGTGATCTCCAGTTCTGTGGTTCTGTTTCTGTTCTAGTTGTTTGCCTAGTTTTCTTTTGTTTTGGTTTTAGGTGTGGTTGTTAATAACTGAGTTTGCTGTCATTTTTACTGTTCCTTTTTTTTAATCTTCTTTTTCTTAGGTAACTCCCTTTAACATTTCATATAATAATGGCTTAGTGATGATGAACTCCTTGAACTTGACCTTATCTGAGAAGCACTTTATCTTCCCTTCCATTCTAAATGATAGCTTTGCTGCATAGAGCAATCTTGGATGTAGGTCCTTGCCTTTCATGACTTGGAATACTTCTTTCCAGCCCCTTCTTACCTGTAAGGTCTCTTTGGAGAAATCAGCTGACAGTCTTATGGGAACCCCTTTGTAGGTAACTGTGTTCTTTTCTCTTGCTGCTTCTAAGATTCTCTCCTTCTGTTTCATCTGGGTAATGTAATTATGATGTGCCTTGGTGTGTTCCTCCTTGGGGCCAGCTTCTTTGGGACTCTCTGAGCTTCCTGGACTTCCTGGAAGTCTATTTCCTTTGCCAGACTGGGGAAGTTCTCCTTCATTATTTGTTCAAATAAGTTTTCAATTTTTTGTTCTTCCTCTTCTCCTTCTGGCACCCCTATAATTCGGATGTTGGAACATTTCAGGATGTCCTGGAGGTTCCTAAGCCTCTCCTCATTTTTCCGAGTTCTTGTTTCTTCATTCTTTTCTGGTTGGATGTTTCTTTCTTCCTTCTGGTCCACCCCGTTGATTTGAGTCCCAGTTTCCTTCACATCACTATTGGTTCCCTGTACGTTTTCCTTAGTTTCTCTTGGCATAGCCTTCATTTTTTCATCTAGTTTTCGAACAGATTCAACCAATTCTGTGAGCATCTTGATAACCAGTGTTTTGAACTGTGCATCCGATAGGCTGGCTATCTCTTCCTCGCTTAGTTGTATTTTTTCTGGAGCTTTGAAGTGTTCTGTCATTTGGGCCTTTTGGGGAGGGGGGGGCTTGGCCCGACTGTTACTTTAAGGGGCGGAGTCTTAGGTGTTCACCGGGCAGGGTAACGCTGGTTGCTGCTCTGTGATGCTGTACGTGGGGGAGGGGCTGAGAGGGAGCAATGGCGCCCGCTCCCCTCTCCACCAGATCTCAGTCACTCCCTCTGCTACCCACAATCAAACTGGGCCCCTCTGGTGCTGGTTCCCGAGTGGGTGGGCTTGTGCACGCCCTAGGCCCCTGTGGGTCTCTCCAACGACCTCTCCTGTGAGGCTGGGAGTCTCTCCTGCTGCCGCCCCAACCCCCACGGGCGTTTTCAATCAGAGGTTTGAGGCTTTATTTCCCCGCACTGGAGCCCTGGGTTACGTGGTCTGCCTCGCTCCCCGCCGTTTGTCCGGTTTATCTGTGCGGGAGTGTGGGGCCGCGGGGTCTGCTAGTGGTCAGACTGACTGCCCCTTTCGTCGCCAGTCTGGGTCCCGCCACGACCACGCGAGTCCTCTCCACCCAGATGCCCATCTCCGCCCCTCCTATCGGTCTGGATGTATGTTTCTTTTTTATCTACTTGGTGTCGGACTTCCCTGCCGTTTGATTTTCTGTCAGTTCTGGTTGTGCGAGGAGGCACAATGTGTCTACCTACGCCGCCATCTTGGTTCTCAGGTTTTATATTGAACTTTTCTTCTTTAACCCCTTGGTTGTCGGACTTCCATACCATTTGATTTTCTGGCAGTCCTGGTTATTTTTTATTTCACGCCAGATGTTACAGGTGCAAATTAGTGATGAGAAAACCTGCCTATAGGTCAGTGTGTACTTTGCTAGCTTTTGTTTTTCCTCAGGTTGCTGCTGTGGACCAGAGGATGTGGAGGCACCCACTGAAGACAGTATTAGTGGAAGAGTCTCAAAGGATGTGAATCTTAAGTCAGCACTGTCTTCCCAGAAGAGCCACCCCTGTGAGAGGTGCGGGTGTATCTTGAGATATATTTTCCTCTTGGTTGACCAGCAGGGCCCAATACTGCTGAGGTGTGGGGCATGTGCAAAACCGTTTTATTTCAGTGCACAGAGTCACCAGCACTGGGAGCAGGACTCAGCACAGAATGGTCTCATAAGCAGTGTGGACAGGGTCTCACTTGAAAAGAGCTGCAATTTCCATGTGTCCAGGGATCCTTGTAGCTCTAGTCAGGTTGGAAAATGCTTTCTCATCAGTTCCAGACATGGTGAGCAACTGGATGCTTACTCCACGCCTAGGGGAAACAAAATCTCTAAGTCTAGAATGACTTTTCAAACTAAAAAATATTACATCCCAAGAGAATGCAAGAAAGCCATTGGCTGTGATGACACCCTTGAGGGCCAGAGCTTCCATACTAGAAGAAAGTGTTTTTTGTGTTCTGAATGTGGGAAGTCTTTTATCAGAATTTCTGCCCTCCGTGTTCATCAGAGAGTTCACACTAGAGAAAGTGTTTATAAATGTGGTGAATGTGGGAAATCTTTTACACAAAACTTCATCCTCCGTCGTCATCAGAGAGTTCACACTGGAGAAAGTCCTTATAAGTGTGATCAGTGCGGAAGATCTTTTACCCATAGTACTTCCCTCCATCTTCATCACAGAGTTCACATTAGAGACAGGCCTTATGAGTGCAGTCAGTGTGGAAAGTCTTTTTCCAGTAGGTATGGTTTTCATTGTCATCAGCGAGTTCACACTGGAGAAAGACCTTACGAGTGCAGCGAATGTAAGAAGTGTTTCGCACAGAGCTCTGCCCTTATTCAACACTACAGAGTTCATTCTGGAGAAAAACCATTGTGGAAAACATATGAGTAGCTCTGCCTTTTGTCATCATTGAAGTGTTGGCACTGGATAAAGACTATTTGAGTGCAATGAAGTTCAGAAATCTTTTCACCAGTAACTGCTGGAATTATGAGAGTTCACAAAGGAGAGAGGCTTTATGAGTGCTCTGAATGTAGGATATCCTATAGATGTAGCAGTCACCCATATTAATATCGAATAGTTCACTCAACAGAAAGGCCTTATGAGTACAGTGACTGTGGGAAATGTTTTATCTGTTACAATAAACTCCATTGTCATCAGCTAGTTCACACAGGAGAATGGCCTTATGGCTGCAGTGACTATGGGAAGTCTTTCTTGTATCAGTAATTTCTGTTATTATGAGAACTTACACTGTAGAAATGCCCGGTGAGTGCTGTGGATATGGGGAATCTTTCCAGTAGCCTTGATTTTCATTTCATCAGACAATTCACAATGACTGAGTTTTTATAAATTAAGTAACTTGATAAAATCTTTCATTTCTAGCTAGTCCCTTTGTTATATTTTTGAGACTTCACAGAGGCGAAAGGTTTTGTATATACATGCAATGTGATAAATTTTTCTCTTTTATAACACTAAGCTCCTTTATTCAGAAATTCCACTCCAGAGAAAAGCCATATGAGTACAGTAAATGTTGGGAATTCTTTTTCTATCCTCTCTTTTTACTTCTCATCAGAGACGTCACACAGGATATAGGCCTTATGGGGACATCAAGCTTAAATGTTTTATCTCAGAGTCATAGTCACTTTAATCACAGTTCAGACTGGTTAAAGGCTTCTCATGTAAAGTGAACTTGGGAAGTCTGTAGCAATAAGTTTATTCCCTTTGAACATTGGAGTGTGCTCACTTTGTAAATGGTTATATTTTGGGAAATGTATTTTTTTTCCAGTACAATGACACTGAAGAGAACTTTCTGAGGAACCTCGGAATTTAATTTTATACGTTCACAGTATGGACATGTCTCAGATTTTAATGTTTAAACTCTGAAGAACCTAACAAATTAGGAACTAAACTAGTTGTGACTTTACACATTCTTACTCACAGTGTATGTAGGTTGTTTCTCCCCATCTAACAAAATCTTGAGTGTTTTCTATTTATCAGTTCCAGCTGTTTTTGTATGTTCCTCATGCTCTCTGTTGTTTTAGTTGTATTTCCTTAAGGATTTGTAATGAGCATTTTTGCAGGTGTATATGCATTGCTGATATGTTTTTAGTATATTGTGTGTTCACATAATTTACCTATTGTGTTAATTTCAGCTAACTCCTGTAACAGGAGATAAAAGAGCAAAGGTACGTGTTGCAATGTCACCACTTTCACTCCTTCAATATCATGTAATTTTCCCTTTGTGGAATATTCCCACTGTTTTGGAATAATTGTTTTTCATAATGGAAAATGTTTCCTAATTAATCAGAATCTTTGATGTACAAAACATAGTAGCACATGTCATATATTTTGAGGAATACTCTGCATTGTTAACAGTCTTTATTACTTTTGTAAGTGCAAATGGTAAGATAATAAAGCCTTGCTTTTTAGTGCTCACCCATTTTTATGGCCTGTCATCTGGGGTTTGCTGGGCTTGAAGGTGAAACTGGTGCTGTGAGGATGAACAAGTATGTCCTGAGCCCTCTCGGAAGCCAAAGAGAAATCGGTGATTAGACCCCCCATACCATGGGCCATGCAGCAGCCATGGGTTTAAAGCTTGGGTTACTGACTATCGTTTTGAGGATAGGAATTCGATGCTCTGTAGGGGTCAGTATTGTCCCTTGTAATACAGTGATAAAGAGCAGCCTTGATCCCTCTGCCTTGGTGCTTGTTCAAAAACTAGTTGCCTTACATTTAGTTATCAACTTTGGGTACCATCCAAAGGCAAAACCCCCCTGCAACCTCTGCCCCAAGTTGTTGGGGGAAAATGAATGGAGGTTTGCAGATCTCCCATAGCTGCTGCTGTCCACACAGCCTCCACCACAGGGAGGAGGTGGCTTCAGGGCTCCTAACTATCTGTATGGATTCTCCACATGGGCATCTCTGGGTGTCAACAAAACTCACTTCACTGACTAATAGGAAGTTAACGAAGGGACTCTAAGCACAACCCTCATGAGGGTCAAAATTAGAGGTAACAAAATTCTGTAAACACTTACTGGTGGTATTAGTATTCCAGGGTTTGCTTTTTGATGATGATTATTTTTTAATTCATATGTCAGTAGGTCAATAACAGTTAGTGTATTTCTCAGGAAATCAAATATCAGGAAGGTAAAGGGGTTTTTCAAGGTCACAGCAAACATCAGGTTCAAGGGGCTTGATTCAAAGTCATTAGTGCAGTTCCAGAGCTGGGGACATTCCCTGTTGTGGCATATTAAGGCCTCAAGCACAAGGCAGGAGGACAGTAAAGACCAAGAACACGGGAAACTCAGCTGTTGCAATTATAGTGAAGTTTCTGCATTTTTCTGATGGGTTAGAATGCTTAACACCTACCTCACAGTCTTCATGGGAACCCTATGTCTCAGGTCCAGTGGTTTCTCCTGGGGAAACTGAGCTTTAGCTGCATTTTGTCTACTTAAGTTTAACACAGCTGGGCAGTAAGGAGTCCCCGATGATTCATGGCGGAGTTTTCTGCAGGTTCACCATTTCTGCAAGGTAACTTTTGCATGACAGGCTTTGATTTTATCCGCTGCGGTGCATGTGGTGCCTCAGTTTGACCCGTCAGGTGTTTTTGGTACGTGTCACTGACATACATTCTGCAGTATTGAAGACAGCTGGACATGATATCTGGGGCATTTCAGAAGGGACCCTGGAAACCTATAGTATTGTTATGTCCCTGGTGGAGTGTTCACCTCTTCATTCAGGAAACTCAGTGCCCACTTGACCCTGTACTCTGTCAGGACTGGCTGCAGAAGACAGTGGTGCTCACCATCTGTTCCCTGCAGCCCCGACCATGTTCAGCAGCCACATCCTCCTTTCCCGTGTCCCTGTGTCTGCACCAGAGATCTTTGGGTAGGAACATAGTCCTGAACAGAAGCCCTCGCTACAGTGCCCAGTACACTGGTCACAACTATGATTTAGTCCTAAGTGCTCCAGTCGGGCAAATTAGCCGTATTCAGTTGAATCCATGTCTTCATGGCTCAGTAGAATTACGGCTCATGGGCTTTTTCAGAAGATGGTGAGTCTGGAGCATCTTTGGTGATTTGCAGTCTGTTTCCATGACATTTTACGAAACAATACAATGCATTTAAAGGAACCAGGTGGCATGTGTGGACACTGAAAATCTTTTGTCATTTCCTCCTCTGCTGTCAGTACAATGTCTTGGATTAGTGCTGAATCTTTATAAACTGTCTAAATGTTAGTGAGTTTCCATTTACTTCTGATGGAGAGTAAGGGAGATAGAAAAGGAGAGAAACATCCACGTGTGAGAGATACTTTTATCTATTCCTTCTCACATGACCACTGCTGGCGACCTGGTCTATAGTCCATGCGTGTTCCCTGACTTGGAAACAAACCGGTGACCACCTTCCAGTTCACAGGCTGGCATTCAATCCACTGAGCCACACCAGCAAGAGCCAGAAATAATTATTTTTCTACAGGGAACTTCTCACTGGATTTTCTGAGATAAGATGTATTTTTAAACTCTGTGAAGATTAACATGTACCTGGAAATAGTGGTTAAATACAAAATATACATTTTTGTACCAAAACGGCTGTGATACTGCCATCTGTGAAGGTTTCGAAAGTGGGCATGTGAACAGGAGAAACACTTTTTGGATTCTGTATTTCTGCACCTGGCAGGGAAATGACCATCATTTTACCTGTCAATGCAATCACAATTTCTGCATGGGGACTCAATGCAATCACAATTTCTGCATGGGGATTGGAGAGTGTTTCTATAAAGAGTTATGGATTGAGCTAACCAAAGAAAGGTAATAATGTTGATGGATGGGGTTATGCAATGAACATTACTAAAGTAGCTATATGACAAAACGCTCTATGAAGCCCAAGAACAGGTAAGACAGAACTAACTTGAGCTACGGCCCTGCTGGAAACAGGACACCCCTGAATATCTTCTTTCTTCAAAGTGTGGGTCCTTTTCATTCCAGACAACTTGAATAAAAACAGTGAGGTGAGAAAGATATGGTGATGTGAGCTGAGAAATTCAGAAGAGTTAAAGGAAAGCCATGACACCGTGTTTTCATTTCTTCAATAATCATTTACTAATTATGTCACCTGTTTTAAAGCCTCATCTTGGTCTCAGGGAAGCTTTGGCTGATGTAGTTTGACTCCATGGCCAGGTTGCAGGGCAAGTTGCAGAAGTTACTTTCATTCAATAGGGCTCATTGGCCCTCCCACTCACTGTCAGGAGGTCCGCATCAGGATTGTACCTTTCATCAAAGAATAGGGCAGACCTGCCTCTGGACGGCAATGTCCCAGGAATACAGGGAGTGCATGCAGCTCGTCTTTGGGGCCAGATTGCCCTCAATGGCCAACATATTGCTCTAGATGTTCACCAGCTTTCAGATGACAGGGTCATCTGTGTGTTGAGTGTGTGGAAGATACTCTTGGAGCTCCATAGGGGCCTTTTGCTTTTCTGGGGATGCCCTCAAAGGCTTTATCATAATATTCTAGGGCCACACATCACTCAATGTCCTGTGGCTCTGACACTTCCAAGTAGAACAACTTCGTTAACTGAGGAGAGTCCATTTCTGTTTTCCCTTCCTGTTCCTAAGTATTTCAGTCTCATGGTTATGGATGGCAGCTTAGGCAGACATGGCTCAACTCTTCACACAACCACATCAAAATTACAACTAAAATATAGAACAACCATCACTCGGAACCATCAGATACAGAGTTGAATGTAAGTTTGAGAACAAGAGAATTAAAGAAAACGCATCCATCCAGACTGGAGAAGGGGCAGAGCTGAGGGAAGGGCTGGTCCCTCATCCATGTGTGGTGAATAAAAATTCAGTAGGGATATCTTGGCAGCAAGAAGTCCAGAGCCACGTGAGGCTCCCCAGCCCAGGGTTCCAGTGCCATGAGGATACATCCCCATAACTTTTGTCTTTAAAAACAACTCAGGATTTTATTGGTGCAAGAACGTGGAAGTCTCAAGCAATTTCTCTGAAAGACCCCAGACACAGACTCACCTACTCAGATTCAGTCCCTCTGACCTCCAGCACCTGTATAGCAGCTTGAAAGTCACCTTTGGTATACAGGGAGACACCGAAGTATCTGGCCTCAAGGTGAGCAGAGGCCATGGGCCCTTTTCTATAAACCCTTTCCCCTGCTTCCCATAGCCACAGCTAGAGTCTTATCTGAGACTCCATCAACCTGGCTAACTGTGCTCCACCCAACTTACGGGCCCATCCAGACTGCTTTTCCATATGAATGGCTAGTCATAGTTAATGCTTCACAACTTCCTAAATTCTATCAAAGAAAAGCTCCGGTGAGCCCCAGGCCTGGCACTAGCAGCAGCTGGCCGAGGAGCATAGCATGGCTTTGCCTGGGAATCTCCAAGCCCAACACAAGTAGCAGCCACCTCAGATCGTTTTATAGCCCAGGCAGGGTGGCTGAGGGCAAAAGGCAGGTGGGAGCTGACCTTGGCCTGAAACACCTGGGGAACCCCAGGGACAGAGCACCCAGTGGACAGCTGCAGACCACGTCAGAGCGCCACCACCCTGCCCCTGCATAGCTGACCCTCCAAGGATGGCAAAGTCGGTGGTCAGTGGTCACAGCCAATCCTTGCCTCTGACTGGCCTGGGTAAATGATGGGTTAAAGAAATATTAAGAATCCTCCGTGTTTATGCCGGAGTTGTGACCTTTTATTGTAAGAATGAAATATAGGTGTGCTGTCTCCCGGGGAGAACTAGCCCTTCTCCACAGAAGACTAAGCACCCCTGATTTTTAACTCAGTGTCTGTGAACACTGATAGTTCCCTTGGGGAAGAACTGGCTCTTCTCCCGGAGGGAACGGTTGGTCAATTGAGTCACCAAAGTGGTGCATGGTGTGTAGCCACTTTTGTCTAAAACATATTTAAGCAGAGCCCCCAAAATGAGACTTTGGAATCCCACCTGAGAGAAGGACGCTTCACTCGGAACTGTTCCCAGATGAACCCCAAATGCAGCTGCCTCCGGGATTCCCCAGCGTCTGTGTTCGGGTGTTGGTGACTTTCCCCTCTGGTGATGGGTGCTCTTGATTCTTGCTTTCTCTTTGCTCTTGCTTAACAAATTGCTTAACTATTCACCTTTGACTTGGGGTCTTTATTGTCTGCGAATCCAAACCTCCAAATTAAGTGGCCACAATCTCATACGTGCCCCTTAACGGCACAGTAAATTCCTCCCATTGATCTTCCAGCAGCATCCAAGGCTCAACCACAGGAGACTGGTGTACTCAGCCCACATGAAAGGCATACCTTGAGTACCCAGCTTGGGTGATAGGAGATGTGCCACAGGACACCTCCTACATTAGGCCATACTACCAAGACATGGAGTCAAAGCAGCTCTACCTAATACATATAAACAAACACAGGAAGGCTGCCAAAACGAGGAGACAAAGAAACATGGCCCAGAGGGGAGGTGGGAGGAGATATGGGGGGGCAGAAGGGGAAGGGTTTTCAGGAATAACTATAAAAGACACATGGACAAAACCAAGGGGGGTGGAAGCAGGGGAGGGAGGTGGGGATGGCCTTGTGGGGGGGGGGGGCAGGGAGTAGAGGAGGGTAGATGTAGACAACTGTACTTGAACAACAATAAAGTAATTTTTAAAAAATTTTTTGGCAAAAAATAAATAAATATATAAATAATCAAAAAGAGAGAGAGAGAGAGAGAGAGAGAGAGAGAAACATGGCCCAAATGAAAGAACAGATCAAAACTACAGAAAAAGAGCTATAAAAATGGCTATTGGCAATCAGTCATATGCAGACTTCAAAACAGTTTATTCGGTCTCCAGAAAATTAGTAAGGACCTCAACAGCATAAGGCCACGTGTTTGTGGCTGCATCCACCTCCTCCACAGGTGTGGCATGCGTGACAACCCCAGCCTCTGGAGCGCTTGCTGTTTGGATCTCTCATCACACCGTCTGTGAGTGTCCCCATTGGTCAACATGGCTTCTCAGACCCTCATCACATGTTTCAAAACTCAACCCTCCAATAATGAGCCTCCTTAGCTGTTTGGGCTCTTTGGGAGACTCTGGCTGAGACGTGACAACTGCAGAAGGGAGACTTCAGTGATGATACTTAGCAGCGTCCGCCTGCAGAAAGGGTTAGTATTTATTTTCTCACTAGTGAAAACACTTGTTTTGGCCCATGAAATGTTTCATCGAGTTTTCTCAGATAAGACGTATTTTTAACTTCTGTGAATATAACACGAATCTAGAAATAGTGTGATTATATATACACAATTTACATTATAACCAGAGTGTCTGTGACGTTGCCATCCGTGAAGGTTTGTAAAGTGGACATGTGAACGTGAGACAATCGTTTTGGATTGTTATATTTCTCCACACTGCAGGGAAAAAATCATCATTTTACCTGTAAATGCAGTGACAGTTTCTGCATGGTGACTGGAGATCATTTCTGTAAGAGTTGCAGAGTAAGCAAACTACAGAAAGGAATTAATGTTGATGAACGGAGTTATACAATGTGCATTTCTTAAATAGCTATAAGAGAAAATGCTCTATGGGGCCCTAGAAAAGGCAAGTTCCAATGGGTAATACAAATGGCACTTAGCTAAGAATGAGAGAACCAACTTGAGCTATGGCTCTGCTGGAAACGTGGCTACCCTGAAATTCTTTCTACAAAATGTGGGTTCTTTGCATTCCTGAGGTCTTGAGGAAAAATAGTAAGATGAGGAAGGTATAGTAAGGTGTGAGTCAAGAAATTAGATGACTTAAAGGAAAGTAAGAAACATTCCTACTGCAGAGACTGTTTTTTAAATATTTCATTTATTTATTTTTAGACAGAAGGGAAGGGAGGGAGAAAGAGGGAGAGAATCATCAATGTGTGGTTGCCTCTCACACATCCCCTGCTGGGGACCTGGCTAGCAACCCAGTCACGCGCCCTGACTAGGAATCAAACTGAGGACCATTTGGTTTACAGACTGGCACTCAGTCCACTGAGCCACGCCAGCCAGGGCTGGAAAGACTGTTTTTAATGTGTATTTGAGCCAAACTGAGGATAATTTCCAGGAAATAAAATTTCAAGGAAGTGTGAAGATGCATCGGAAAATGGCAGTTTTACCGCTTATTTTATACATCAGAAGCAAAAAGGAAGATTTAAATGGGAACTTGAAATCCATTGGTGATGGCTTAGAGAGGCAGAAGAAAACAAAGCAATAAAATCTCTGATATTAGATAAAAAAGCAAAAATGAATGAAACTCAGTTTTTTTACATTGGTGGGAATGACATAGTTAATATTTAGTTAATTAACAAAATAATGAGAACAATGGGGGTTTCTTTGGTCTCTGCTCTGGTGTAGTGCTTGTGCCCTGAGGGGTAAGAGAAAAGGAAATTACCCTGACCTTACAAATGTATGTTAACATAGGTGCAAAAGTAAAATAAATTTTCAGTTAAGGTAAAAACTGACCTCTTTCAGGGAAGATGCAGTCCTAGACATGCCTACTTGCCATGACCTGCTTTTAGTTAGAAAGTTTTAATTTCAGAGCATATATAGGGGCATTTTCAGACTGTCAGTGTGTAAGGCCATCTCGGAGGAGTCCGCTAAGATGGTGAGGTTTAGTTTGGGCCTGAGCCTTTTCTTTTTTTGGTCCACAGAGCCAGCACATGTAAGCAGTTAAGAAGGGCCACCTGTACCTGCAAATGCTTGGAGATGCTACAGAGCTGGGAATAGGTACCTCAAGTCTACTTTCTTTGTGTTAAAAACAAGGGGTAAAGGGGAGGGGTCAAGAATCAGACTTGTAAAATGGCCAAATGATAATCTGGATATCCACTGTGGAGATACTGGGGCATTTGCATAAGAGAAAGTAGTTGGTCTCTCCTGGGTTTAACAGGATCCATCTGGCTGCCTAGTTTAAAACAGGTTGTGAGGGTTAATGGAGGAAGCAGGGAGCTCTAGACCAAGGAAGTTCTATGAACCAGAGGAGAGCTGATGGACCACAGTTGGGCCTCAGAGGTAGGAGAAAAGGTTGGATTCTTGGTCCATCTTTTATTTTTTTATTGCATTTTTCACATTACCGTTTATCCCCTTCACATCCTCTTCCACTTCCATCCACACACACTTCCTTCCATTTTTTAAGAAGAGCAAGTAGAGTTTCAGAGTTTGCCCCTGCAGTAGAGAAAGGAAAAGGTTCAAAACCACCCAGGCGTTTTTGGTCCTAGCAGCTAAAGCAGGGGAGGCTTTATCAGCTGGGCAGCGGAAGATGGTAGTAGGTTAGTTCTCTTTGGGAATATGGGAACATTCTTTCTGCTCACACTTTTAGAAGTTTCAAACGGCAGTGAATGGAAACACCCTGTGAGCAGCTGCCATGTGAGCCTGGAAACGTGTGGAAGGGTGGAGGATGGAGTCAAGCAAAAGTGGTGGCTCTTTTGTACACGAGAGTGAGGGTGTCAAAGCTAAAAGAGTGAACCCAGATGTGAAGTTATAAGGAGGAAGATGATCACACAGCGTGTGCACAGCTAGAGGAAGTGTGAGCTGATGGGCCTGGGTTCTTGGTGTTTGGATTGAAGGGTGAAGCCTAAGCCCGTATATATGGCTGTGTGTTGGAGGCATGATCCGGGAGATTCAGTGAAAGTGCTCACCAGGAAGAGTGGGGCCCTGCAGGCAAGGCCCTGAGTTTAGATGGTATAAGGCAGGAGTTTGAGCCCAGGGATCGGGACTGTTCCTTTGGATAAGTTGAAAAAAAACCACAGAGACTTGGATAGATCTGATATGTTTATTGATTTTAGAGAAAGGAAGGAAAAGACATAGATAAAAATGTGAGAGAGACACATCAATTCACCCCAACTGGGGATGAGTATTGAACCCACCATTTAGGTATGAGCTCTGACAGGGAATCACACCTTTCTGTTTACAGGACGATGCTCCAACTAACTAAGCCATATCAGCCAGGACTCACATATTCTTATATTGACCTTAAATCTGTGGTGCTGTGATGTGATTGATTTTTATGGCCTTGCGCACCTTCAACTTCTTCTACACAGCCTCTCATCACAGGGAGGAAAAGTCCTACAGGAAGCCGTTTGTGGAAGATCAACTAGTAAACCCTGCCTCTCTTTGTTTCCCATTCTATGCTTGTCTTTTTTGGTGAGGTCTCCACCATTTACTGAACTTCAGGGCCAACCCATATATGGCAGCCATTTCCTCAAAGTCTGAGTCTTTGTCTTGAAAATCATCCCATAGAATCATGCCTAATTGTGCAAGATGGATGTTTGTAATAGGAATAGTCTTTCCCTATTAAGTCAACATCAAATTCACCAGGTTTCCTTTTTGTTCAGGTTGCTGCTGTGGAGCAGCAGATGTGGAGGCTCCCACTGAACAGAACCTTTCTGTATGAGTGTCGCAGGCAAAGGATCCCAAGGAAGCTTTGTCTTCCCAGAAGAGCCACCCTGTGAGTGTTGTGGACCAGTCTTGAGAGACATTATCCTCTTGGTTGACCAGCAAAGAACACAACACAGCCAGAAACTTCAGGTGTGGTGCATGGGCAAAATGATTTTATTTCAGAGCAAAGCAGCTCCAGTACCAGGAGTAGCACATGAGAGAGAAGGTTTCCATACGAGGTGTGGACAGAGCCTCGCTTGTGAAGGGCTGAAATTTCAGTGTGCCCCAGAAGTTTTTTACCAGTGGGGAGCTTGGGCAGAACATTTTTACCAGCTCAGGACATGTCCAACAACAGGCTACATACACCTGGGAAAGGCCAAGTGAAATGTCAACATCTGGGTTGGGTTTTCAAAGATCAAACATTATCACACAGGGAAAGAATGTAAGAAAGCCATTGGCTGCAAACACACTTCTTCCAGAACAGCCTGTCCAAACTGGAAGACTGTGTTTTTTGGGCCATGAATGTGAATAATGTTTTCTAGGAATCTCTGGTCTTTATCATCATCAGAAAGTTCACATACGAAAAAAAGGGAGGAAGCCTTATATGGATTCTTGCCACACTCACTGCACTTATATGTGCAGTGAATGTGGGAAATCTTTTATCAGGAGCTTTGCCCTTGTTATCATGAGAAAATTAGCACAAGAGAACATTATCATTAGAGTTCAAATAGAACAAAGACTTTTTGAGAATGGTAAATGTGAGTAATCTTTTAGCCAAAATTATATCATGTTTGGACACATGAGAGTTCACTTTGGAGGATGTTTTTGGATGTGTAGAAAATGTACACTTTCACCCTGGCTGGTGTAGCTCAGTGGGTGCAAGTGGTGTAGCTTGGGTGCTGGCCTGCAAACCAAAGGGGCGTCAGTTCGATTCCTAGTCAGGGCACATGCCTGGGTTGTGGGCCAGGTCCCCAGTTGGGGATGTGCCAGAAGTAACCACACATTGATGTTTTCCACCCTCTCTTTCTCCCTCCCTTCTCTCTTTAAAAATAAATAAATAAAATCTTTAAAAAATATATACACTGTCTTTGGTTCAGTTTAACAACACTGGAGAAAACTCTGAGGCATCATTTTTCTGAATTTAATCATTTACATCCAAACATCAAATGAAGGGAGATATTGAAATAACTTTTAGTTGTCTGGAAAGAATCTGTTTATATTTTTCATGACTTATTTATTTTTAAGGAGAGGGGGAGGGAAAAAGTGAGTGAAACGTTCATGTCCGAAATAAATGTCAAGAGGCATCGAACACCCCAAAGGCCTGAACCTGCACCCCAGGCATGTGCCCTGACTGGAAATCAAAGCGGCCACTTTTCGCTTTGCTGGACAATAACACTCAACCAACTGAGCCACTCGGGTCATGGGAAAGCATGTGCATTTATGTTACATTTTCTAAACTTCCAAGGGCTCTTGACAGATTTATGTCAGTGGAAAATTCTGTGGCCAAAGCTATTTCACATGTACCAGGTACTCACAGTTTTTTCTTTCTTTAGATCTTCACATTTTTCATAGGTCCCTGTCCTACTGTCCTCAGGGAAGCTGACTTTGCTTTCTGATTTGTTGGAGGAAATTAGGAGTAGCCTGAGCCCTTAGGATATCTGCATTTCCGTCACTCTGACTAGTTGGGGCGTGGATCTGACTCAGTGTTGACCCCAGAAAACAGCCCCTTATATTACAGGTGCACAAAAATAAAGAAATATGACCCAAATGAAAGAACATATCAAAACTCCTGAAAAAGAACTAGGTGCTGAGGAGATAGACAACCTATCAGATGCAGAGGTCAAAACACTGTAAGTCAGTATGTTCACAGAAATGGTTGAATATGGTTGCAAAATAGAGGAAAAACTGAAGGCTATACAAAGTGAAATAATGCAAAATATTTAGGTAACCAACAGTGAAGGGAAGGAAACGGACTCAAATCAACTATTTGGAGCAGAAGGAAGAAATAAGCATTCACCCAGAACCGAATGAAGGAATAAGAATTTTAAAAAATGAGGAAATGCTTAGGAACCTCTAGGACAACTTTCAACATTCCAACATCCAAATCATAGGGGTGCCAGAAGGGGAAGAGGAAGAACAAGAAATTGAAAACTTATTTGAAAAAAATAATGAAGGAGAACTTTCCTAATCTAGCAAAGGAAATAGACTTCAGGAAGTCCAGGAAGCTCAGAAAGTCCCAAAGAAGCTGAGCGCAAGGAAGCACACACCAAGGCACATCATAGTTGCACTACCAAAGATTAAAGATAAGGAGAGAATCCTAAAAGCAGCAAGAGAAAAGGACACAGTTACCTACAAAGGAGTTCCCATGAGACTGTCAGCTGATTTCTCAAAAGAAACTTTCCAGGCAAGAAGGGGCTGGAAAGAAGTATTTGAAGTCATGAAAGGCAAGGACCTACATCCAAGGTTACTCTACCCCGCAAAGCTATCATTTATAATGGGAGGGCAGATAAAGTGCTTCTCAGATAAGGTCAAGTTCAAGGAGTTCATCTTCACCAAGCCCTTATTATATGAAATGTTAAAGGGAGTTATCTATGAAAAAGAAGATGATCAAAAATATGAACAGTGTAATGACAACAAACTCACAACTATCAACAACTGAACCTGAAAAACCAAAACCAAAAACAAACTAAGCAAACAACTAGAACAGGGACAGAATCACAGAAATGGAGATCGCATGGAGGGTTATCAGTGGGGAGGGGAAAGGAGGGGACTGGAGGAAAATGTATAGGGAAGAAGAAGCATAAATGGTAGGTACAAAATAGATAGTGGGAGGTTAAGAAATAACATAGGAAATGGAGAAGCCAAAGAACTTACATGTATGACCCATGGACATGAACTAAAGGGGGGGTGGGGGTTGAATGGTGGTGAGGAAGAATGCAAGGAAGAGGGGACTAAAGGGTAAAATGGGACAACTGTGATAACATAATCAATAAAATATATTTAAAAGAAAAAGAAAACAAACAAACAAACAAATAACTTTGCAACCTGGATTCAAAGCCTTAAGTGAAGGTTAGCCACATAGTCAAAAAGAATATATTTTATATTATTGTAAACTATAAGGTGGTAGGTGCTGTTGAAACATGAAAAAAGCAGCACACCGAAAAGACAAGTATGTGCATCCTGAGTATTTTAAGAGCTCTCATTGAAAGAGGGGAGAAGGTTGTGATTAGATCAGGATGCTGTTCTGTGGACAATGAAAATGCGGTACAATCTTCCCATGTTTGCAACTTGGCTGGAGCGTCAGACGATTTCTGTGACCACTGAGCCCATTGCAGGGGCTGAAAACACTGTGTTTTATTTTTTTGAAAAGTGATTTCTAAGTAATATCTGGTAAGTTTTCAGATTTTTTTCAACTCCTCTCTTATGTTACTTTGTTTTAATGTTTTTTCAAGTTTTGGGTTATATTTTAGTGTGATGTTTGCTCTAAATTTTTTATTAAGACAGGCTTCTTGCAGTATTATTGATATTTGATATGATTGCACATATGTACGCCCATATTTTTTTGTTAATCCTAACATTTTATGTGCTTTTTAATTTTCTGGGGTAGACATAGGTTGAGTATGAATATGTACTTTATTTACTCTAAATATAATTTCTAAATAGATTCCTCTTATTCCATTAGGAATGTGAGAAACATGTTGCCTCTGCTCTTAAATATGTCTGCACAGGAGAAAATCTTTCCTTATGATAATTGCAGTATCACTGTGAAGTTAAAATAATATGAATAACCTTGTCAGAATTCAATTCTCCCAGTTTTTCTTAATGGATGTTTATAAGTAAACAATTGACTTCCATTTAAGGTTATATTTTGTATGCTAGTTCTTTTTCATATTAAACGTTTAACTTAAATTCTTGTGTTACTTCTGACACTTGTGTGGTGGTGTAGGTAAACCATTTGTGTGAAAAAAATTTTCAGGCCCTGTCATGCGGGAGTACTTCCTTTTTCTGTGATTGGCTGTGTGGAGTTGCAGAGATAATGCATGTTCATCATCGTGCACGCGAGACCCGTCGCCAGAAACAGACATCATTTATCATTTTCAGAACGCGTTATCTCCCACTAGCTCTCCCAGAGTCTGGGTCTTGTCTCTGGGAGTGAGGTGGGAAACCCCTTTTCGACCTCCTGGACTCTAGGGACTACAGTACCCAGAAGGCTGTTCGAGGGCTGAGCCAATAAGGCCCAAAAAAGGCTTTTCCGCTGGGGCCAAACGCCTGTGGGCGGGGCCTCCGTCGCCCTGCTGGCGGGCACTTTGGCTTCTCTCAGAATCACCTCACCCTAGGAAGGGTGGTGAACGCATTGCCACAGTGGAGATACTAGTGACAAGAAATCAGAGACCTGGTCGCCGCGTCACAAAAGCGATTATGATGCTCCGTGACTCCGCTCGGGTGACCGGGATGGGGACCACGATGCCCGACGCCCCCTCCTGGCCCGCTGCTCCCTCCCCGCCCTTCCCACAGAGTTCGCCTGGGGCGACCGCGCTGCGGAGCCCGTTTGAGGTGAGGCATGTCCCCCGCCCAGACCCCGCCCCCCCCCCCCCCCCCCCCCCCGCCCTCAGCCCGTGGAACCCTGAAGGCCGGGTGAGGGGTGCCTGTCCCGTCCTGCAGTCCACGCCCCGGCCTCCTGGGTCATAGGTGCTCGTGGGTGACACAGGGTGTGAAGGCTGAGGTACCACCGAGCAGGTGCTGCTGACCCTGAAAGACCCGCAAACTGGGGTTGGCCTCACATCTGCTTGAAACAGTCTGAGGCGGAGTCACGTCCTGACTGGGAGGCGGAGGGGTTGCACCTTCATTCTGAGGGTCCTGGGAGCCCGGGATGGTGGTGAACAGAGAGAGACACAGGCTGTGTTGTGGTACTAAAAGCTTTTTACATCGTGCTGTGAGAGAAAACCGACTGGAGTGGGTGATGAAACTGTGAGGCACAAGGAGAGGAGCCGTTGATAAAGGTCACAGGGCTGGTAAGCGGCCGCACCGAGGAGACGCTTGGCCGGAGGTCACCGGACTCCAGGGATGGTTCTAGGTGCAGCAGGGACCTGCTGACCAGGGGCTGAGGATGGTTGATTGCTTCTTCCCACAGGTTCTGAAGTTGAAAATCATTATCAAACTAGACAAGGAAGGACAGGGCGTCCCCGTCCCTACCTGGTAATAGTGTCCAAATACTCTTCCCTTGGTTTTTTCCTGGCACTTGGATGTGGGGACCCTGGGAATACCCCAATCCTGAGTGCAGGTCACTGGTAATATCAAGGTGCTCCTATTTCTTGTGTCAATTAAAGAAAATTTCAAATCTTTAGAGAATTTTTTAAAAATATTCTATTTTTAGCGAGAGGGGAAGGGAAGAAGGGAAACACCAATGTGTGATTGCCTCTCGCGCGCCCCCTATGGGGGTACGACTTGATTCACAACCCAGGCAAGTGCCCTGACTGGGAATGGAACCAGCGACCCTGTGGTTCGAGGGCCAGTGCTCAATCCACTGAGCCTCACCAGCCAGGGCACTTTAAAGATTTTTTTTTAAATACTTATTATATTTTTCCCAGTATTATTTATTCTCCGTTTACCCCCTAGAGACTTTTAAAAATGTTTATTTTAGTCAAAAGGACATCGATTGCGAAGAAACAATTTTAACTGAATGAGAAAATGCTTCGGAAAATGGCATTTTTACCACTTGTTTTATACATCAGAAGCAAAAGGGGAGACATAAGTGGAAAACGACATCAATTGGTGATAGATTAGGCAGGAATATACAAGGAAGGAAACTCTGGTATTAGATAAAAAATAAAAATGTTCATGTATATTGGTGGGTATAAGATAGTTAATATTTAACTAATTAACACAATAATAACAGTGAGGGGTCTTTTGGCCTCTTTTTCTGGTGCAGTGTTTGTGTTTTGCAGGGTAAGAAAAAAGGAAATTATCCTGATATTTGAAGGGTATGTTAACGTAAGTGCAAAAACACAAAGATGGGCTCAGTTAAGGTAAAAATTGACCTTCCTCAGGGAAGATACTGACTTAGGACATGACTACTTACCATGATTGGCTTTTAGTTAGAATGTTTGAAATTCAGACTATCTATAAGGGTGGTTTCAGTCTCTCATTTTGTAGTCCATCATGGAGGACTCCCCTAAGCTGATCAGGTTTAGTTTGTGCCCTCCCTTTTTTTTTCCAGTCCACACAGGCAACCAGTTTAAGCAGTTAATTTGGGTTATCCAAGAAGGGACACTTAATAGTGCTTAGAAATGTTACAGAACTTAGAATAGGTACCTCAGGTCTCCTTTGTTAGTGTTAAAAACAAGGAGCAAGGGGGTCAAGAATTAAATTTATAAAGTGGCCAAATGATAATTAGGGTATTCATAGATACTGGAGATACTGGGGCATTTGCATAAGGGAAAAGAGTTGGTCTCTCTAGGATTTCACAGGCTCCTTATGGATGCATACTGGAAATACATATGCTGGGGGTTAAATGGAGGAGGCAGGGAGCACTGGCCTAGGTAAGTTCTATGATCCAAAGGAGAGCTGGTGGACCCAGAGGAAAGCTGATTAACAAGAAATGGGCCTCAGGTAGGAGAAAAGGTGGTTTCTTGGTCCATCTTTTATTTTCATATTATATTTTTTCCCATTACCCTTTATCCCCTTCATCCCCTCTTCCACCTCCATCCACACCCTCCCCCTTCCATTTCTAAAGAATGTCAAGTAGAGTTTCTGATTTTCATCCTAGCACCTGAAGCAGTGGAGGCTCCATCAACTGGGCAGGGGAGGATGGTGGTATGTTAATTCTCTTTGAGAATATCAGAAGGATGTTTTGGTTACACTTTTAAAAGTTTCAAAGAGCAGTGAGTGGAAACATCTAGTGAGTGAACACAGGGGTCTGGAAATCTGTGGAAGGGTTGAGGTAGGAGTAATTCAAAAGTGGTGGCTCTTTGGTGTGAGGACTAAGGTGATAGAGCTGAGGGTGTGAACCCCAGGGTAAAGATCTGAAGGGGTAGAGATCACACAGTTGTGCACAGCTAGAGGTAGTGGGAGCTCATGGTTCTAGGTACCTGGTTTTGGGAAGTAAGGGTGAAGCATAAGACCATGTTTGTCTGTGTCTTGAAGGTATGATGTGGGAGACTCAGTGGAGTTGCTTGTTTGTAGGATGAGGGCTTGAAGGGTAGACCCTGAGTTTAGATGGCATTTCTCTGCCCCACTTCCTGTTATCCTGCCTCTCTATGCCAAGGGCAATGTGAGTGATTGAGATTGTGATGAGACAGTAGGCAGCAATGGCACCAAGGAAGGGCTGGTGTCTTTTCTCAACTAAGGACCCTGTAGGGGGTTGAGTGTGGGTAAGAATAAGATAGCGAGTTCTCAGACACACTTTTCTGGATTTGTTTTTGTTAATTCTGACAGGTCGTTGTGATCTTTGAGGATGTCGCCATGTATTTCTCCAGGACAGAATGGCGCCTCCTTGGTGAGGCTCAGAGATGCCTGTACCTTGAGGTGATGCTGGAGAACTATGCTCTTATATCATCACTGGGTAAGACACTCACTCTCCCATTGCACTCTTCTTTGGCATGCCTTCACTCCCCATTCTTTTGGGTTGCCTTTTGCTTCTATTCTAAGCTCTAACGGTCCTGACCAGACTCATACCCAGGGAGGAATGGACAGCAGCAGCTGGTCTTGGGCGTGTTATAGGAAACTCAGTTCTCCTTTCCGACACAGTAAAGAATTACAGATTAGCAAGTCTACTAGCATGCAAGCAGAATTTGTGATACCTTCCCATGGAAGAGAATGGGTCTTGCGAAGTTGGGGGTGTAAATTGTAGGTTTAGGGTAAGGCAAGGGTGGCAAAAAACATCAGGTCTTTGTCCTTAGGATTCATGTAGTGGGAGGGTTGGGGTGAGATGTTACATATTGATTGATGGGTAAAGGTGGTGGCAGCTTTTTCTGGGGGAACGTGACTACCCAAAAGTCAGTATGTAGTCAGGGTTTCTTAGCCCAAATTCTTATTTTGATCCAGACCACATTTGGTAATCTTGTAAAACAGATACATGACAGGAGCCAGGTAATTAAAGTTGAGGTGATTTCCCAAAGTTATTTATGGGATCTTTCTGTAAGCACTAGGGACCCCCTCATAAAACAGATAGTGATCAGAAACAGGCAATTAACCAAAGCTGTTTTATGAACCTTCTTTGGATACTGTGGGTCCCCTTCCCCCTTTCTTCCAAGACTGGGGATGAAAGCAGTTTCAAAGGCTTTCTTTCCAGATAGGGGAAACTATACATAGATTTCAAGGGCTTCCCCGCTCCTGTGCTAGCATGTGTTTTTTGTGATGTTGGGAACACATGGAAATATTATGGGACCAGGCTCAGGACTGCTGAGGTAGTGGGTGAGACATGTCTCCCTTCTCCTCCCTGCCTTTACTGCCAGTTCTGCCTGCCAGGCTCACCCAATCCTCTTTTAGGGATCCTTCTTTTTGCTTCATTGTCCCAACCTTTAGTAAACTAACTCATTTTCAAGAAACAGTAAAATCCTCACTCTCTCCCAGTGACCTTGACTAAGGTTTGCATAGTCCCCATGTCCTCTGTTCCCTAGGGAGCCCTCTGTCCTCACATGTGGATTTTGGGCACTGCGTGCTTCCCCAGTTTCCTGAGTAGATCCTGGACTTGGCTGGGCTGGTTTGTTTGCACTGCCCCCTTCTCTCCCTGCATCCCCACTACCTGCTGTACTGAACCCTCTTAGGGAAGTATTTGAAATCAGCAGTGTTGCCAGAAGGCTAATAAATTTCTCATTAGGTTAGTGAGAAAATACATTTTTTATGTTTCTATTGATCATTCTACAACTATATATATATTTTTTTATCCTCAGTGGAAAATATTTTTATTGATTGTTAGAAGAAGGGAGGGCGAAGTAGAAACATCAGTGTGAAAGAGAAGCCTGGATAGGTTGCCCTCATATATGCCTTTAATAGGGGTTCAAACCCACAACCTATTGGTGCAAGGGACCATGCCCTAACTAACTGAGCCACTTGGACAGGGCTGGATAAAATACTGTGTGTATATTTATTAGTTCTGTTTTCTCAATAGTATTTTCAAACTTCAATAATTCCATATTGCTTTCAAATGGGATGATCTGCCCATTGTTGAAAGGGGGATATGTAAGTTGTCCAGTACTGTTGCATTGCATTTTCTGCCTTGAGATCTCATCCTTTTGGCTTAATATACTTAAATGCTCTGTGGTTGGTTGCATAGTAATTCACATTCAAATTCCTACACACTCATACATCATAAGCAGGAAGGATTTTGCAGGCAGCCATTAACAGAAATATTTTGTAAACCCAGTCCCTCTTCCTTGTGTCCCATTGTGTCCTATTATCCTTCAATTAATGAGGTGTCCTTTATCACTGACCTCAGGGGCTTATTTAGAGTCTGTTGCACTTGTCTTGATAATCGTCACATAGAGTTGTACCAGATGTTATAGATGAAAATTTTTAATGAGAAAACCCCCTCCCTATAGGTCGGTATGTACTTCACTAGCGTTTGTTTTTGTTCAGGTTGCTGCTGTGGAACAGAGGATGTGGAGGCTCCCATTGAACAGAAAGTTTCTGTAAGAGTTTCGAAGGCTAAGAATCTTAAGTCAGCAGTGTCTTCCCAGAAGACACACCCCTGTGAGAGGTGTGGGTGTGTCTTGAGAGACATTTTCCTCTTGGTTGACCAGCAGGGAACCCAACAGAGGCCAACAATGCTGAGGTGTGGGGCATGTGCAAAAGCTTTTTATTTCAGTGCACAGCGTCACCAGCAGCAGGAGCAGGACACAACAGAGAATTGTTTCATAAGTAGTGTGGACAGGGTCTCACTTAAAAAGAGCTGCAATTCCCATATATCATGGAATCCTTGTACCTTTAGTCAGGTTGGAAAATACTTCATCAGCCCCGGACATCTAGAGCAACTGTCTGTTCCCACCATGCACAGGAGAAACAAAATCTCTAAGTCTGGAATGACTTTACAAAGTACAAAATATTACACCACAAGAGAATGCAAGAAAGCCATTGGCTGTGATAACACACTTCTTGAGGACCAGGGATTCCTTCCTGGAAGACAATGTTTTTTGTATTGTGAAATTGGAAAAACTGTTACCTGTAGCTCTTCCCTCCATGTTCATCAGGGAGTTCACAGTGGAGAAAGGCCTTATGAGGGCATTGAATGTGGGAAATCTTTTAACTTTAGCTCTGAACTTTCTAAACATTCTGAAGAAAGGCCTTATACATGTGATAAATGTGGGAAATCTTTTACCCATAGCTCTACCCTGCGCTATCATCAGACAGTTCACACTGAAGAAAGGTCTTATGAGTGCAGTCAATGTGGAAAATCTTTTACCTTTATCTCGGCCCTCCATTATCATTACAGAGTTCACACTGGAGAAAGGCCTTATAAGTGCAGTCAATGTGGAAAATCTTTTACTAGTAGTTCAAACCTCCATTATCATCACAGAGTTCACACTGGAGAAAGACCTTACAAGTGTGGTGAATGTGGGAAGTCTTTTACCCACCGCTCTCCCCTGCATGCACATGAGAAAGTTCACATTGCGGAGAGGCCTTATGTGTGTAGTAAGTGTGGGAAATCTTTTAAGAGAAAAGGTATCTTTAACTCTCATCAGAAAGTTCACGTTGGAGAAAGGCCTTATGAGTGCAGTGAATGTGGGAAATATTTTAAGAGAAAAGATTACTTTAATTCTCATCAGAGACTTCACACTGGAGAAGGGCTTAATGAATGTGGTGAATGTGGGAAATATTTTACCCATAGCTCTACCCTACGTAAACATCAGAAAGTTCACACTGCAGAAAAGCCTTATGAGTGCCGTGAATGTGGGAAGTATTTTAAGAGAAAAGATAACTTTAATTCTCATCACAGAGTACACACTGGAGAAAGACCTATGAATGTGGGAAATCTTTTACCCACAGCTCTACCCTGTGTAAACATCAGAGAGTTCACAGTGGAGAAAGGCCTTATGAGTGCAGTGAATGTGGAAAATTTTTTACACGTAGCTCATCCCTCCATTATCATCACAGAATTCACACTGGAGAAAGGCCTTATAAGTGCAGTAAATGTGAGAAATCTTTTACCCATAGCTCTGAACTTAGTAAACATCACAGAGATCATATTGGAGAAAAGCCTTAGTAGTGTGGTAAATGTGGGAAATCATAGACCAGTAGTTCTGCCCTCTGTAAACTTCACAGAGTTCGCACTTGAAAAAGGCCTTACGAGTGCATTGGGTATGGGACACCTTATACCTATAGCTGTGCCCTCCATTTTTACCAGTGTTCACACTGGATGAAGACCTTATGAGTGCGCTAAATTGGGATATCCTTTATGTGTACCAGTCACGTCCATTACCATAAAAGAGTTCTCACTAAAGGAATGCCTCTGAGGACGGGAAATGCAGGAAATCTTTTCTCTATAACATTAACCTTCATTGTTATCAGAGACTACACATAGGAGCAAAGTTTTATGGCTGCAGGGAATGTGGGAAATTTGGTTTTATCAGTAACCTTAGAGACTTCACATAGGAGAAAGGCCTTAAGAGTACAGTGAAATTGGAAGTATCTTTTTCTGTGCAGTCCTCACTGTTGTCGTCAGAGAGCTCATAATGGAATGGCCTTATGCCCGCAGTGAATGTGGGTAATGTTTCTTGTATCAGTGATCTCCACCAGTATGATAGAATTTCACTATGGAAATGCAATTTCAGTAATTATGAATATGAAATATCTTTTAACTGTTGCCATTCCCTTCATTGTTATTAGAGAATTGACAATGTCTTAGTTCTTATAAGTAAAGAAAACTTGGGAAGTTTTATTGTCTATCCATTGCCTGTGTTAACTTCTGAGATCACACAGGAGAAACGTTCTTACGTACATGAAATATGAGGAGTTTTTTTTGTATCACTAGCCTCCATTATATTCCTATTTTCATTCGGGTGCAAGGCGTCATGAGTACAGGGAATGTGGGAAAATATTTTCTGATTATTCCTCCTTTCTATCATCAGAGAGTTTACACATAGACAGGCCTTACAGGAACATCACATATGGGAAATCTTTTACCTTGTAGCCATAGCTTTTTTAATCATAGTTCACACTGGTTAAAGTCTTCGAACATGAAGTGAACACGGGAAATCTTTAGCCATAAGTCTATACCCTTTCAATACTGGAGAGTTCTATCTAAATGGTTACATTTCAGGAAATGTACTGTGTTCTCAGTGTAATAACTGAAGAAAACTTACTGAGAAAAGTATCTGAGTTTAATTTTATATGTTCACATGTCTCAGTGTGAACATGTCTCAGAAGTTTAATGTTTAGATTTTGAAGACCCTAACAAAGTACAACCTAAACTAATGGTGCCTTTTTGGATTCATATTTATAGTGTAAGAGGGTTGCATTTCCCCACTCTAACAAAATCTTGATTGTTATTTTTTATCATTTTAGCTCTTTTCATATGTATGTCATGCACTCACTGTTTTAGTTGCATTTCCCTGAGGATTTTTGGTGAACATTTTTGCAGGAGTGTATGTACTAGAGATATGTTTTTAGTAAAATGTGTACTTGCATAATTTGCCTATTTTATTAATTTGGGTTACTCTCCTTTAACAAATAGGACAGTGAAACAACAAAGATCTATGTTGTAGTGTCACCTATTTTCATTCCTGAATAACAAATAATTTTTGATTAATGAAGTAGCTGTTTTGTGGAATAATTTTTATTTTTTTTAAAGGTTTTATTTATTTTTTTGGAGGAAGAAAGAGAGGGAGAGAAACATCAATGTGTGGTTGCCTCTCAAATGGCCCTCAATAGGGACCTGGCCTGCAACCCAGGCATGTGCCCTGACTGGGACTCAAACCAGCGACCCTTTTGTTCGCAGCCTGCACTCAATCCACTAAGCTACACCAACCAGGCGAATAATTGTTTTTAATAGTGGAAAACATGCCCAAATTATGTGGATATTTTGAAAAGATTTTATTTGTTTATTTGTAGAGACGGGAAGGGAAGGAGAGAGGGAGAGAAACATCAATGTGTGGTTGCCTCTTGAGTGCCCCCTACTGGGGACCTGGCCTGTAACCCAGGCATGTGCCCTGAGATGGGATTAAACCAGTGAACCTTTGGTTCACAGGCCTGAACAGCCAGGGCTATTTTGATTTTTTTTCCTGTACACAATGTAGTTGGTACATTTCATATATTTTAATGAATAATATAAATCATTAACACTTTTTATTGTTTTTGTAAATTCAAACATTTAGTAATAAAATAAAAAGCTTTGTTTCTTAGTTTTCAGCCATTTGTGGTATATCATCTTGGGTTTGCCAGGCTGCAGCAGGAGTTGGAGGTGTACTAGTTGGTAATAGGATGGACGGATACTTGTAGAAACCTCCAAGCCCTCCCAAAGACAAGGGAACAGTGATCAGACTCACTATACCTTGGCCTTCCAACCTGGGATTAAATCTTAGATTATTGACCATTGCTATGATTGCAGGAAAGTAATGCTGTCTATGGGACTCAGAATTTTCCTGTGTAAAATATGGATAAAAAGCAACATTGACCTGGGTTGAGTGGCACAGTGGGCGAGTGTTGTCCTGCAAATGAAAAGGTTGCAGTTTCAGTTCCTGGTGAGGCCACTTGCCTGGCGATTGGACTAGGTCCCTCTCGCCCTCCTTTACCCTCGCTCTAAAAATAAGTGATAAGAAGTTAAAATATTTTTTTAAAAAGAGCAGCCTTCATCCCTGAAAGGACAAAATCCCTCTTTTAAAAAAAAGATTTTATTTATTTTTAGAGAGAGAAGGGAAGGAGAAAGAATGTGTGGTTGCCTCTCAACGCACCCCCAACTGGGGACCTGGCCTGCAACCCAGGCATGTGCCCTGACTGGGAATCAAACCAGTGACCCTTTGGTTCCCAGCCTGTGCTCAATCCACTGAGCTATACCAGCCAGGGCCAAAAATCTTTCCTAAGGCTCTCTTTACCGGAGCTACCCCTCTATTCCTTGACTCAGGCAGAATTAATTGTTTTTCTGAGCCTTTATTGTCAGGACTAGAGAGATTACCGAAGTCACCCTCTGTTCAGGTGTTTTAGAAACATGCAAAGAACACCACCAGATCCTCACTCCTGGACCCTAACCCCAAAGATAGCAGAACAAGTGTGCACAATCAGCCTGAAACCTGTTTAATAACTGATTGCCACAACTACCCAGCTGCAAAGACCCCGCTCTTTATCACCCAATAAAAACTCAGCCCCAATCTTTCACCTCCAGTGCTGCCTCTCATGCACTTAGGTCCCTGTTCTCTCTTCTAAGGGAATAAAACTTTGCTTTCTGCATTTTCTTCTCTTTGTGAATTCTTTCACAGCCAATGTCACCTGCCTCGCTAACAGTCCCAGCCTTGGCGCTTATTTCAAAAGTAGTGGCTATGCCACCAGTTATCACTGGTGGCTGCTATCCACAAGCCCGTGACTCTTGGGACCTTCTGACCCAAGTGCTTGTGAAAATAGATGGAGCTTCTCAGGTCCCTCATATCTGCTGCAGTCCACACAGACTCCTCCCTTTGGAGGACGTGGCTTCAGGGCTCCTCAGTTTCAACATGAATCCCCCACTGGGGCATCTCAGGGTGACAATAAAACCCCAAAACTCACTTCACTGACCAATAATAAATTAACAGAAGACACTAATTATGGCTCTTGTGAGGATCAGTAGAATTAATGAAACTTAACACGTACAGGTATTAATATGACAGGGTTTGCTTTTTTTTAAAAAAGGATTTTATTTATTTTTAAATTTATTTAGAGAGAGGGGAAGGGAAGGAGAAAGAGATGGAGAGAAACATCAATGAGTGGTTGCCCATATCATGTGTCCCCAACTGGGGACCTGGCCTACAACCCAAGCATATGCCCTGACTGGGAATTGAACCGTCAGCCCTTTGGTTCGCAGGCCCATACTCAATCCACTGAGCTACGCCAGCCGGGGCTCCAGGGTTTGCTTTTGATCATTTTTTGTTGTTTTGACAGCACCCTGGATATTAGTAACTGTTGTGTTTCTGGGAAAAATAGGATCAGGAATGGGAAGGGGTGTTTCCAAGATCACAGAGCAGATAGGTGCCAGCTTGAAGAGCCTAAATTCAACTGAGTTTGGCTCCAGAACTGGGAACGGTCTCTATCTTAGCATATTAAGCCTTCAGGGCAAAGCAGGAGGACAGCAGAGGCCAGGCGAATGAGAAACTCATCTTGCTGCTGTTTTCATTGTTGCAATTGTCATGCTTTTCTGACTTTTACTGATGTGTTAGAGTGCTTAACATCTGCCTCACAGTCTTTGTGGGATCAATATCTGTCATTTCCAGTTGTATCTCCAGGGGAAACTACTTTGAGCCTTAACTGCATTTTGTCTACCTCATTTCTGAGCTTCGTGCAAAGCTCAGCACTAGGGAGACCCCAGTAGTTCTGGGCAAGGTGTTTCTGCACACTCACTTAGCTTGTGTATGACCGGCTAGAATACTTATCCAGTATGGAATATGGGGCCTCAGCTGGACCCTGCGAGTGTTTTTGGTGCATGTCGTTGACGTGCACTCTGCAGTATTGAGGACAGCTGGACATTATACCTGGGATACATTCAGAAGTGATGATGAAGACCTACTTTATTGTTGTCTCCTTGGTAGAGTGTTCACCTCTTCTTCATACAGAAAACTCAGTGACCACTTGATCTTGTACTGCGTCAGGACTGGCTGCAGGACAGAGTGGTGCTTGCCATCTATCTCCTGTGGCCCTGACCATGTGCAGCAACCACATCCTCCTTTCCAACCTCCCTTATACTTGGGTAGGAACTAGTCCTTCTGAACATAAACTCTCGAACCATTGCCCAGTACACTCTAGCCACAATGAAGATTCTTACTCCTGATTGCTCCAGACAGAGGCCAGTGGCCAAATTGATTATGTGTATGTCTGCATGGCCCAATTAGTATCGTTATGGCTGATGGCTTTTTCAGAGAACAGGGTGAGTCTGCAGCATCCTTGGTGATATTTGCAATCTGATCTTACAATATTCCTAAACAACACAAGCCATTTAAATGCACAGGTGGCATTCTTGGACACTCTGAAAACTGACCCCTTCCCCTTGTTTCCTCCTCAGTGCTCTCAGTAGCCTGTCTTGGATTAGTGCTGAAGCTCTGAAGCCCTTCTAAATGTTATTGATTTTCCATTTTCCACATGAAACAGTCCTCAGCAGCCCTTGTAAGTTACTGGGGACTTGAGCATTATTTGATGTCATTGCATTTTCATGGTAACCTATCACAAGTCCTAAGGGAAACTTATTTTCCTAGTTATTGGAGAGATACCAGTACACTTTTTAGCATGCAACATATACAAGAAAAATTGTGTAGGTCATATTGAGAATAATAACCATGGGCACAACTATGTCCCCTAAGCAGAGCTCAGGTGTCAGGTCATTTGCACGCACAGTTCAGTCTCCTACTGAACTCTAAGATCATCCCCAGCCCTTTAAGTTTCTTTACATCGTTTGAAAGTTTCTTTACATTGTGCTTGTTTATATTGCTACTTGTATTTCTGCCTTTCAAGTGTGTCTTGGTGTCTCACTAAATGCTACAGAAAGTTTATTTTTATTTTATTGATTATGTTATTATGGTTGTCCCAATTATGCCCTGTTGCCCCCTCCACACAGTACACCATTCCCTCCAGCAATCCCCCCTCTTAGTTCATATCCATGGATCATGCATATAAGTTTTTTGGCTTCTCTATTTTCTATATTATTCTTAACATCCCACTATCTATTTTGTACCTATGAATTATGCTTTTTAATTCCTCCACCCCTCCCCTTCCTCCTCCCGTTATATACCCTCCAAATGATCTCCATACCTATGATTCTGTTCCTGTTTTTTATTGTTTGCTTGGTTTATTTTAATGTGATGAGTTGGATCAAAGAGTTAGATCAAAGTACAGAGGGATATTCCTGTTAATTAGTGGAGTTATACAATGAGAATTATTTATATAGTTAGAAAAAAAAGAAGCTCTGTTAAGGCTGAGAACAGGTAAGATACAATGGGCGGTAAAAAAAAGGACACTGACTCTAAGAATGAGAGATTTAACTTGAGCAATTTCTCTGCTGGGAAATTGGCTACCATGAAATTGTTTCTACAGAGTGTGAGTCTTTTTAACATATGAGAACTTGGAAAAAATAGGCGACAAAGATAGCAAGTTGTTAGAAAAATAGAGTTGAAGAGACATGGCATCATGTTTCATTTCTTCAACAACCATTTAGTAATTGTTAAATTCATCTGCTTCAGAAGCTCTGGTAGTTCTATGTTATGTATCAATGAATAAATGTGTTTGCAACTTGGCTTCTTCAGAGCCTTAACTGAAAGCTAACCAAGTAGTCAAGAAGAAAATATTTTATGTTATTGTAAACTATAAGGTGGTAGGTGCTGTTGAAACATGAAAAAAGCAGCACACCGAAGACAAGTATGTGCATCCTGAGTATTTTAAGAGCTCTCATTGAAAGAGGGGAGAAGGTTGTGATTAGATCAGGATGCTGTTCTGTGGACAATGAAAATGCGATACAATCTTCCCGTGTTTGCAACTTGGCTGGAGCGTCAGACGATTTCTGTGACCACTGAGCCCATTGCAGGTGGCTGAAAACAGTGTTTTATTTTTTTGAAAAGTGATTTTTAAGTACTATCTGGTAAGTTTTTAGATTTTTTTCAACTCTCATGTTACTTAGTTTTAATGTTTTTCAAGGTTTGGTTTATATTTTGGTGTGATGTTTGCTCTAATTTTTTTAATAAGACAGGCTTGTTACAATATTATTGATGTTTGATATTGCACATATGTACGCCCATATTTTTGTTAATCCTAACATGTTATGTGCTTTTTAATTTTCTGAGGTAGACATAGGTTGAGTATGAATATGTTCTTTATTTACTCTAAATATAATTTCTAAATAGATTCCTCTTATTCCATTAGGAATGTGAGAAACATGTCGCCTCCGCTCTTAAAAATGTCTGCACAGGAGAAAATCTCTTTGCTTAAGACAATTGCAATATCATTTGGAAGTTTGAATAATACGAATAACTTTGACAGAATTCAATTCTCCCAGTTTTTCAAAACTTTATTTTTCTTAATGGATGTTTATAACTAAACAATGGACTTCCATTTAAGTTTACATTTTGTATCTTAGTTCTTTTTTATATCAAACGTTTGACTTACATTCTTGTGTTATCTCTGACATACATGTGATGTTGTAAGTAGGTTATTTCTCTGATAAAATTTTCCAGGCCCTGTCTCGCAGGAGTACCTTCTTTGACTATAACTGGCTCTGTGGAGTTGCAGAGATAATGCATGTTCATCTTCGTGCACGCGAGACCCGTCACCAGAAACAGACAACATCATTTATCATATTCAGGACGCGTTATCTCCCAGTAGGTTTCCCAGAGATCCGGGTCTTTTCTCTTGAAATCAGGTGGGAAACCCCTTTTCATCTTCTTGTTCTCGAGGAACCGCAGTACCCAGCAGGCTGTTCAGGGCTGAGCCAATAAAGGCTCAGGAAAGGCTTTTCCGCTGGGGCCCGTCCTGTGGGCGGGACTTCCGTCGCCCTGCTGGCGGGCATTTTGCCTGCTTCAGGTTCTTCTCACCGGTCAGAAGGAGGTGAGCGCTGGGCCGCACGGAGTTGCTCCTGAGGAGAGACCTGATCGCTGCGTCACCAACGCAGTTGTGAGGCTCTGTGACTCCGCCCGTGTCACCTGGGCCTGGTCCGGGATGGGGACCGCGGTGCTCGGCGCCCCCTCCTGGCCTTCCGCTCCCTCACAGCTCAGCACACAGATTGCCATGGCGGCGGCCGCGCTCAGGCACTCGGGGGAGGTGAGTGCTGGTCACCTGGCCTTCACCCCTCGTCCCACCGAACCCTGCATCACGGATGCGGGGTGCCGGTCACGTCCTGCAGCCCACGCCCCTGCGTTCTGGACGTGAGGGTGACAGGGAGTGACGGGGTGGGAAAGGGTGATGGGCTGAGGGGGCCACCGAGTAATGACGCTCAGTTGCCGCTGACCCTGAAGGACCCGCAAACTGGGATCGGCCTCATCGTTTAAATGGTCTGAGGCGGAGTCAGGTCCTAACTGGGAGGCAGAGGATTTGCACCTTCATTCTCAGAGTCCTGGGAGCCCGGGAACGTTGTGAACCGAGAGGGACACAGGCAGTGTGATTGTTTTCAAAGCTTTTAGGATTCTGCTGAGATAGAAAACCGAGTGGAGTCTGGTGATGAGGACAGAGAGGCACAGGAAGGGGAGCCCCTTGTTGAAGGCCGCACTGAGGGGACACTTGGCCGGAGGTCACCAGACTCCAGGGCTGGGAGAGGGGATACAGCTGAGACCGGCTTACCAGTAGGTGAGGGTGATGGATTGCGTCTTCCCACAGGTTCTGAAGTTAAATCATTATTGAACTAGACAAGGAAGGAAACGGTGCCCCATTCTGTACCTGGTGGTGACATTCATTACCTTATAGTGTCTAAAGACTCTTGGTAATTTCCCAGCTTTTAGATTTGGGGACACAGGGGATACCCCAATCCTGAGTGCAAGTCACAGGTATGTCAAGGTATTCCCATTTCTGGTGTCAATATAAGAAACATTCCAATTTTTAGAGTTTTATTTTTTAATGTTTATTTTAGCCAAACTGACGATGATTGCCAGGAAATAAAATCTCAAAAGAGTGAGAAAATGCTTTGGAATATGGCAGTTTTATTTTATTTTTTAAAGATTTTATTTATTTATTTTTAGAGAGAGGGGAAGGAAAGGAGAAAGACGGAGAGAAACATCTATGTGTGGTTGCTTCTCTTGCGCCCTCTACTGGGCACCTGGCCTGCAACCCAGGCATGTGCCCTGACTGGGAATCCAGCTGGTGACCCTTTGATTCACAGGCCCGTACTCAACCCACTGAGCTACACCAGCCAGGGCTGGAAAATGGTAGTTTTAGTACTTATTTTATACAGTAGAATCAAAAGGGAAGATGCAAAGTGGGAACTTGAAATTAAATGAGTGATAGGTTAGGGAGGCAGGAAAAACAAAGAAGGAAACTCTTTGATATTAGATAAAAAGTAAGTGTTCTTTTACATTGATGGATATAGGATAGTAAATATTAACTGATTAACAATCATAAGAACAATGAGGGTATTTTTAAGTCTGTTCCCATGCAGAGGTTGTGCCCTTATGGGTAAGAAAAAAGGAAATTACGCTGACCTTCCAAAGGTATGTTAACATAGGTGCAAAAATAGAAAGATGGGCTCAGTTAAGGTAAAAATTGACCTTCCTCAGGGAAGATGCAGGCCCAGGAGAAAACTTGCCACTACCCGTTTTTAGTTAGAAAGTTTTAATTTCAGACCATCTATGGGGGTATTTTCTGCTTCTCAGTTTGTAAGGCCATCATGATGGATCCCATAAGCTGGTCAGTTTTAGTATGTGGTGCCCCCCTTTTTGGGGGGTCCACAATGGCAGCCCGTGTAAGCAGTTATGGAACGTTATCCAGGGAGAATCACCTCCACATGCAAATACTTGGAGGTGCCACAGAGCTAGGAATAGGTATCTAAGGTCTCCTTTCTTTGTGTTAAAAACCAGGTACAGGGAGATCAAGAATCACACATGTAAAGTGGCCAAATGATAATTTTGTTCATGGAGAGAATGGGGCATTTGCATAAGAAAAGGAGTTAGGCTCTCCAGGGTTTAACAGGCTACATCTGGCTGCATAGTAGGAAATACTATGGGAGTTTAAAAAGGTGGCAGGGAGCCCAGAACCAGGAAAATTCTAGGATCCCAGGACAGATGATGAAGCAGCATTGGGCCTCAGGTTGAAGA
This sequence comes from Desmodus rotundus, assembly GCF_022682495.2. NCBI lineage: Eukaryota > Metazoa > Chordata > Mammalia > Chiroptera > Phyllostomidae > Desmodus > Desmodus rotundus. Next base: position 51,846,563 of record NC_071398.1, on the reverse strand, counting down.
AAAGATTGGATTGTTGGTCCATTTTTTTATTGTATTTTTTTCATTATTATCCCCTTTATACCCTCTTCCACCTCTCCTCCCTCCTTTCTCCCTCTAAAAAAAAAAGAAGTACAAATAAAGTTTCAGATTTTGCAGCTACAGAAAAGAAAGGAGAGTGTTGAAAACCACCCCAGCAATTTTGGTCCTAGCAGCTGAAGGTGAATTGGTGGAAAAGAAGAAAGGGGCCCTGCAGGCACAGCCCTGAGTTTAGATGGCGTTTATCTGCCACACTTCCTCTCATACTGCCTGCCTTTGCTGAGGGTGATGCGAGTGATTAATGAGATCATGATGAGACTGTAGGCATCCCTGGCACCAAGGGCTGGTGTCTTTTCTGATTTTGGCCCTGCAGATGGTTGGTCATGGGGAAGTAGGGTTCTGGGGTCTCAGACTTTTCCAGATTTATTTGTGTTAATTCTGACAGGTTGTTGTGACCTTTGAGGATGTTGCTGTGTATTTCTCCAGGACAGAATGGCACCTCCTTGATGAGGCTCAGAGATGCCTGTACATCAGTGTGATGCTGGAGAACTATGCTCTTATATCATCGCTGGGTAAGACACTGACTCCCTGCGTGCCCTTCTTTGGCATGCCTGCGTCCCTATTTCCTCAGGTTTACCATTTGCTGCTTCTAAGCTTTATAGGTCCTGACCAGACTTGTACCCAGGGGGCAATGGACAGCAGCTCCTAGCCTTGGGATTTTTACATGATAGACTCGGTTTGTCTTTCCGATACAGTAAAGAATTACAGATTAGCAGTCTACTAGCATTTAAGCAGAGTTTATTAGTGATACATTCTCATGGAAGACAACAAGCCTTGCCAAGGTCGGGGTGAAAGGCATAGGTTATGGGCATTGCAAGGTAAGGGCAGCAAAAAGCATCAGATCTTTTGTCCTGAGAATTTAAATAGTTGGCAAGATGGGGATATGGGAGTTGCATGTTCATTGATGGCCAAAGGTGGTTCCAACTTCCCCTGGGGCAGAGGTTACTACCCAAAAGTGGGTGTGTGCAGGGGGGTTGTTAGCCTGAATTCTCATCTTGCTCCAGACCACCTATGGTTATCCTGTTGTGTACAGATACATAACAGGAAGCCGATCTTTAAAGTTGAGGCAGTTACCCAGAGTTATTTATGGGATCTTTCTGTAAGCAATAGGGACCCCCTCATAAAACTGTGATGACCAGAGACAGGCAATTAGCTGGTTTTTTATGAACCTTCTTCTTTGGGCACTATGGACCCACTCCTGCTTTTCTTCTTGGCCTTGGGATTAATATACAGTTTCTTTCCCAGATAGTGGAAACTATGCATAGAATTTCAAGAGCTTTCCCCCTCCTATGCTAGCATGGTGTTTTTGTGATGTTCAGAACACCTGGCAATATTATTGGACCAGGCTCAGGGCTACTGAGGTAGTGGGTGTGACATATCTCCCTCCTCCCTGCCTGAGTTTACTGTCTATTCTACCTAACAGGCTCACCCATGATCCTGTCTCCAGGGGTCCATTTTTTTTTTGTTTCACTGCCCCAAACTTTAATAAACTAACTCACATTTTCATAAAAAAATTAAAAACCCTCACACTCTTCCGGTGACCATGACTAGGGCTTACATTTTGCCTGTACCCTGTACAACTATATATGTATTTTTTATCCTCACTGGAAAATATTTTCATTGAGCCTTGGCTGGTGTGGCTCAGTGGATTGAGTGCCAGCTTGCAAACCACAGGGTCGTCAGTTCAATTCCCAGTCAGGACACATGCCTGGGTTGCAGTCTAGGTCCTCAGTGGGCGACATATAACAGGCAACCACACATTGATGTTTCTCTCTCCCTCTGTTTCTTCTTCCCTTCCCTGCTCTAAAAATAAATAAATAAAATCTTTTTTAAAAAGAAGAAAATATTTTCATTGATTGTTAGAGAAAAAAGAGAGGGATAAGGAGAAACATTAATATGAGAGAGGCATCAAATGGTGCCTCTTGTGTATATACCTTTAACAGGGGATCAAATCCCCAAATTATTTCTGAAGTGAGACTGCTCTAAGTAACTGAGACACTTGGCCAGGGCTGGATAAAATACTATGCATGTATGTATGTATGTATGTATGTATGTATTTAATATATTTATTGATTATGCTATTACAGTTGTCCCACTTCCCCCCCTCACTCCACTCCATCCTGCCCACCCCCTCCCTCCCACATTCCCCCCCAGTAGTTCATGTCCATGGGTCATACTTATAAGTTCTTTGGCTTCTACATTTCCTACACTAGTCTTACCCTCCCCCTGTCTATTTTCCACCTATCATCTATGCTACTTATTCTCTGTACCTTTCCCCCCTCTCCCCCATCCCACTCCCCTATTGACAACCCTCCATGTGATCTCCATCTCTATGGTTCTGTTCCTGTTCTAGTTGTTTGCCTAGTTTGCTCTTGTTTTTGTTTTAGGTGTGGTCATTAATAACTGTGAGTTTGCTGTTATTTTTACTGTTCATATTTTTTATCTTCTTTTTCTTAGGTAACTCCCTTTAACATTTCATATAATAAGGGCTTGGCGATGATGAACTTCTTTAACTTGACCTTATCTGAGAAGCTGTTTATCTTCCCTTCCATTCTAAATGATAGCTTTGCTGGATAGAGCAATCTTGGATGTAGGTCCTTGCCTTTCATGACTTGGAATACTTCTTTCCAGCCCCTTCTTGCCTGTAAGGTCTCTTTGGAGAAATCAGCTGACAGTCTTATGGGAAGTCCTTTGTAGATAACTGTGTCCTTATTTCTTGCTGCTTCTAAGATTCTCTCCTTCTGTTTCATCTGGGTAATGTAATTATGATGCGCCTTGGTGTGTTCCTCCTTGGGTCCAGCTTCTTTGGGACTCTCTGAGCTTCCTGGACTTCCTGGAAGTCTATTTCCTTTGCCAGACTGGGGAAGTTCTCCTTCATTATTTGTTCAAATAAGTTTTCAATTTTTTGTTCTTCCTCTTCTCCTTCTGGCACCCCTATAATTCGGATGTTGGAACATTTCAGGATGTCCTGGAGGTTCCTAAGCCTCTCCTCATTTTTCCGAGTTCTTGTTTCTTCATTCTTTTCTGGTTGGATGTTTCTTTCTTCCTTCTGGTCCACCCCGTTGATTTGAGTCCCAGTTTCCTTCACATCACTATTGGTTCCCTGTACGTTTTCCTTTGTTTCTCTTGGCATAGGCTTCATTTTTTCATCTGGTTTTCGAACAGATTCAACCAATTCTGTGAGCATCTTGATAACCAGTGTTTTGAACTGTGCATCCGATAGGTTGGCTATCTCTTCCTCGCTTAGTTGTATTTTTTCTGGAGCTTTGAAGTGTTCTGTCATTTGGGCCTTTTGGGGAGGGGGGGCTTGGCCCGACTGTTACTTTAAGGGGCGGAGTCTTAGGTGTTCACCAGGGTGGGGTAACGCTGGTCGCTGCTCTGTGACGTTGTACGTGGGGGAGGGGCCGAGAGGGAGCAATGGCGCCCGCTCCCCTCTCCACCAGATCTCAGTCACTCCCTCTGCTACCCACAATCAAACTGGGCCCCTCTGATGCTGGTTCCCGAGTGGGTGGGCTTGTGCACGCCCTAGGCCCCTGTGGGTCTCTCCAATGACCTCTCCCATGAGGCTGGGAGTCTCTCCTGCTGCCGCCCCAACCCCCACGGGCGTTTTCAATCAGAGGTTTGAGGCTTTATTTCCCCTCGCCGGAGCCCTGGGTTGCGTGGTCTGCTTTGCTCCCCGCTGTTTGTCCGGTTTATCTGTGCGCGAATGTGTGGCCGCGGGGTGCTACCTGCCGCTCTGCCTGTCCCGCTCTCCGCCACTCTGAGTCCGACCCTCTCGGACGTGGGGCCGCAGGGTCTGCTAGTGGTCAGACTACCTTCCCTGTTGGTCCCACACTCTGCCAGTCTCGGTCTTGCCACTGCAACGCGAGTCCTGTCCGCCCCGGCTGCCGTCTCCACCCCTCCTACCAGTCTGGATGAATGTTTATTTTTTATTTCCTTGGTGTCGGACTCCTTGCCGTTCGATTTTCTGTCCGTTCTGGTTGTGCGAGGAGGTGCAGTGTGTCTACCTATGCCTCCATCTTGGTTCTCCCTATGCATGTATTTATTAGTTCTGTTTTCTCAATAGTATTCTCAAACTTCAATAATTCTGAAATTGTTTCAAATGGGATGATCCAGCCATTGTTGGAAGGGCAATATTTAAGTTGTTTAGTCCTGTTGCATTGCATTTTCTGCCTTAAGATCTCATGTTGTGCCCTGGCTGCTGTGGCTCAGTGGGTTGGGCACTGGCTAGCAAATGAAAGGGTCGCTGGTTTGATTCTCAGTTGGGTCACATGCCTGGGTTGCAGGCCATGTCCCCAGTAGAGGGCACATGAGAGGCAACCGCACATTGATATTTCTCTCCCTCTCTTTCTCCTTCCCTTCCCCTCTGTCTAAAAAAAAAAAAAAAAAAAAAAAAAAAAAAAAAAAAGATCTCATGTTGTTTCGTTAATGTACCTAGGTGCTCTGTGGTTGGGTGCATAGTAATTAAAATTGTTATTCTCCTGATCTCTGGTGTTATTTGCCTGGAATATTTTTTATATCTCTTTATTTTCAGCGTATTTGTGTCTGTAAAGATTTCGTGAGTGTCATGGAAGCAGCATACATTGTGTCTCGTGGAGATTTTTCTTTTTTGTGGGAAGATGAGTTTTGGCTTTCTTTAAAATATTTTTAAATACAGTTCACATACATTATTACATTAGTTTCATGATTAGACATTGTCTAACTTACTAAGTGATCATCTTGATAAAATCTCACACCCATCTGACACCATACATAATTAGTAGACTGTTATTGACTATATTCCATTTGGATGGTCTGTGCTCCTGGCTGTGAAACAATTCACGAAGAGAAGAAAGTATAGGGAGTAATATTTCTATTCCCTCTGCAAAAAAGGAAAGGGGCATGGTGTGGAGAGACACACCAGTATTGAGGGGTGGAGGCTTTGAGCCTTAATTGGATTAAAACAGGATGGGAAGGTTGCTGTTTTGTGGCCCTTGGGCTGTTGGGGCTGCAGTTTGTTGCAATGTTATCTTCTGCCTTTGGCTGTAGGAAGCAGTTACTCGGGGTCTGTTATTGCTTTCCAGTAATTTCCAGTCCTGGGGACTTAAGCTCAGAAGAGTAAAATGGCATTCATTTTTAACAAGGTCATAGGCCTGCTCAGCAAATGGTGCCACAATAGCAAATGGCGCTGACTTTATCCGTTCATTCCTTGTGCTGTACTTTATGTCCCCATGACTGGGAATCAAACTTGCGACCCTTTGGATCACAGGCCGGCACTCAGTCCGCTGAGCCACACCAACCAGGGCACCATTGTTGTTCTTAATAGGCTTTATTTTTATCCTATACAATAAGTTAAATAAAGTACACTTCAGCAATGAACTGTTTCAATGTTGGGAACCTGATGACATCCAGCCTTACCAGAGAGTTTTACACTTTGTTGCATTTCCAGTTTCGATGTAGTATGCCTTTATTTCAGCTGAAAGACCTTATTTCTGAGGAATAGTTTTTCTAGTTTGCAGATGTTTGCCTTTGGTGCTTTGAATATATCATTTGATATTCTCCAAGCCTGCCAGGTATCTTCCAAGAAATCTATTGATAGCCTTATGGGAGTGTTCCCCTTACATGAGGAGTTTCTATCATCTTTGGTCTTTCAAACTTTTTCTTGCTCTTGATTTTTGACACTTTTATTATAATGTGTCTTGCTGAAGTTGTTTGCATTGAATCTACTGGGACCTGGGAGGATCTTGAACATGGCTATTCACATTTCTTTTTCATATTTTGTACTCAATCTTTAGCTCATTTTTTAAAATAAATTTTTAATGTTTCTTCTTCTCCTGTTTATCTCTCATTTTTAGTTCTTTTCACCTCCTCTGGTACACCCACAATGCAATATAGGTTATCTCTATGGTGTTCCAATATTCACACGGGCTGTCTTCACTTATTTTTTTTCACATGGATGATGATAATCTGCCTCTGAGGTGACATACTCATTTTACTGTGTGATCTTGTTTGCTCTTGAAACTCTTTTGCATTTTTAATTTTATTCATTGTATTCTTCAGCTCCCAAATATCTGTTGTATTCTTTATGATTTCTCTCTCTCTGACCCTGTGTTTTGTTCCCATATTTGCTTGTTCATTATTTTGAATTCCATGTCTATTTGCTTGTATCTCACTGATGTTTTTAAGAATGATTATTTGAATGATTTTTCTGGCAATTTATATACTTCCACTTTTTTTGGTCTAATTCACTTTAACATTGTGATGTTTCTTTTGTGATTTTTTTTCATATATCCCTTTTTCTTAGTATTGATGTCTCATATTTGATGAAGCAGTTACTTTTTTGGACTTCATGAACCAATTCTGTTTAGAGAAATAGTTTTAACTGCATATGCATACAGGGGTGCTTGCTAGGTGGTGTGTTGTGTTATGGGTTGAGAATCTTCATTTTCCATCACTCTGGCTGCCCCATGACCAAGGTTGGTGTTGGAAAGATTGAAGGGGTCCTCAGTGGCCAGGGCTGTGGTGTTCCAAATATTTAGTGATCTTTTTTGGAGTCTTTGGAGGCTCAAAACAGGCCACTAGAGTCAATGGTAGCACAAGCGCAGTGTCTCTGAAAAGTTCGTACCCTTGTGTTTTGAATCTAACCCTGTTTGCTAAGCTATCTTTCTTGCTATTGTTTTTCTGTTTTAAGGTTTTATGTATTTATTTTTAGAGAGAGTGAAAGAAGAAGAAAGAGAGGGAGTAAAAATGACAGTGTTGGAGGTCCATCAGTCAAATGCCTCTTGCACATCCCCATCTGAGGACATGGCCCGCAAAACAGCTGTGTGCCCTGACTGGGGATCGAACCTACATTCTTTCAGTTTATAGGCTGGCACTCCATCCACTGAGCCATACAAGCCGGGGCTTTCCTGTTATTCTTTTGACTAGCTCTTTGTATTGTGCTCTACTTTGTAACTCTTTGATATAACTGGTCTCTTTAGTCTCTTCCCTTTTCCTGAAGGAATGTGGTTTTATATGGATAGTTGTCTAATTATTCTTGAAAGGGGTTAAATGTTTGTATTTTTTTATTCTGCCTTCTTGCTGTCATCACACACGTAGATCTTTCTCTTTTGTTTTTTCTTCTTTGTGCAGAGTTCTACGACAGTGTTGGTTATTATCTCTTCTGCTTTCTCTTTAGAGTTGCATCATCAGTATTCCGTATAATTGATTAATGGAGAGTCAAGTGGAAGAATCCTTTGTGTAACACAAGAGGGACGGGAATCCAGCTATGACAAAATGGGCTCAGAGTGGACTGGAGTTGATGAATGGCAGTTGGGGAGAATTTGATTCCAGGGCTTTGTTAAAACATAGTGTGGAAGCTGTTCCCATTAACTGTATTTTATCACCATTACCAGTGGCTACACTTTAATCCACTTGTCTTTTCCCAGTATTTGCATATTGCCCTTTGTTACTTTAATAGTTTTCATTTCTACCCTGACTTCCAGCCTTGGAAATTCTCTGTCTTTCTAACCTCTACACCCATCCATTTGCCAGAGGGTCTTTTTGATGTGCTCTCCACCTTTGATCAATGCCTGTTGCACCTTGCAGTGTGCACATATTTCTCTACTAACCTCATACAATGTCTGATCTGCTGTGGATGATTTTCATGGAGTTGCACGCATTCATATTCCTCTACACAGCCTTACATCACAAGAAGGAAGGGTTTTGCCGGCAGCCACTAACAGAGGAACATCTTAAACCCAGCCTCTCTTCCTTGTGTCCCTTCTAGTCCTAGTGTCCTTCATTTAATGAGCTCCCATTATTTACTGAATCAAGGGGCTTTTTTCAGTATCTGTCTCACTTGTCTTGGAAATCATCACATAGAATCATGCCAGGGGTTACAGATGCATATTTGTGATGAGAAAACCTGCTCCCTAAGGTCAGTATGAACTTCAGTAATGTTTCTTTTTGTTCAGGTTGCTGCTGTGGAACAGAGGAGGTGGAGGCAGCCATTGAAGAGAATATATCTGCAGGAGACTCAAAGGCTAAGAATATTAAATCAGCACTGTCTTCCCAGAAGAGCCACCCCTGTGAGAGTTGTGGGTTCATCTTGAAAGACATTTTCCTCTTGGTTGACCAGCAGGGAACACAACAGAACCCAACACTGCTGAGGTGTGGGGCATGTGCAAAACCCTATTATTTCAGTGCACAGAGTTACCAGCACCAAGAGGAACAGATAACAAAGAATTGTTTCATAAGCAGTGTAGATAGCATCTCACTTGCAAAGAGCTGTAATTTCCATGTGTCTTGGAATCCTTGTGCCTCTAGTCAGGTTGAAAAGTGTTTCCTCATCAGCTCAGAACATCTTGAGCAACTGGCTGCTCACACCATGCCCAGGGCAAATGACATCTCTAAGTCTGTAATGACTTTTCAAACTACAAAATATGATACCCGAAAAGAATACAAGAAAGCCATTGGCTGTGATGACACACTTGTTGAGGACCAGAGATTCCTTACAGAAAGACAGTGTGTTTTATGTTGTGAATGTGGGAAATCCTTTACCACTAGCTCTTCCCTCCGTGTTCATCAGAGAATTCACACTGGAGAAAGGCCTTATGAGTGCAATGAATGTGGAAAATCTTTTAACTTTAGCTCTGCCCTACGGTATCATCAGAGAGTTCACACTGGAGAAAGGCCTTATGAGTGTGGTGAATGTGGGAAATCTTTCACTGGTAGCTCTGGCCTCCGTAATCATCAGAGTGTTCATACTGGAGAAAGGCCTTATGATTGCAGTGAATGTGGGAAATCTTTTGCCGGAAGCTCTGGCCTCCGATATCATCAGAGAATTCATGCTGGAGAAAGGCCTTATGAGTGCAATGAATGTGGGAAGTCTTTTACTGGTAGCTCTGGACTCCGTAATCATCAGAGTGTTCACAATGGAGAAAAGCCTTATAAATGCAGTAAATGTAAAAAATCTTTTACCAGGAGTTCTACCCTCCGTCATCACCAGAATGTTCACAATGGAGAAAGGCCTTATCAGTGTAGTGAATGTGGAAAATCTTTTACCTATAGCTTTTCACTCCAGTATCATCAGAGAGTTCACACTGGAGAAGGGCCTGATGAATCTAGTGAAGGTGGAAACTGTTTCACCAGTAGCTCTGAACTTTGTAAACATCACAGAGGTCACACTGGAGAAAGGCCTTATGAGTGCAATGAATGTGGAAAATCTTTTACCATTAGCTCATCTCTCCGTTATCATTACAGAGTTCACACTGGAGAAAGGCCTTATAAGTGTAGTGAATGTGGGAAATCTTTTACCAGTAGCTCTGCCCTCCGTAATCATCAGAGTGTCCACACTGGAGAAAGACCTTATGAGTGCAGTGTATGTGAAAAATCTTTTACCAGGAGCTTTTCCCTCCGTCACCATCAGAAAATTCACACTGGAGAAAGGCCTTATGAGTGCAGTGAATGTGGAAAATGTTTTGCCATTAGCTCGTCCCTCCGTTATCATCACAGAGTTCACACTGGAGAAAGGCCTTATAAGTGTGGTGAATGTGGGAAATCTTTTCCCTGCAAATCTGGCCTCATTCGTCATCAGAGAGTTCACACAGGAGAAAGGCCTTACGAGTGTGGTGAATGTGGCAAATGTTTTAAGAAAAAAGATTACTTTAATTCTCATCTGATTTCACACTGGAGAAAAGCATTATGAGTTTGGTGAAGGTAGGAAATCTTTTACCCATAAGGGTTACCTTCTGTCATCATGAGAAAGTTCACACTGGATTAAGGCCTTTTGCGTCCAGTGAATGTGGAAAATCTTTCACCGATAATTCTGCCCTCCATTGTCATCACAAAGTTCACACTAGAGAATTGCCTTGTAAGTGTGATGAATATGGAAAATAAATTACCAGTTGCTGTGAACTTTGTAAACATCACAGAGTTCACACTGGAGAAAGTTCATATGAGTTGAGTGAATGTGGGTAATCTTATACCAGTAGCTCTGCCCACTGTAAACAGAATTCACACTTACAAAAGGCCTTATGAGTGCACTGAATGTGGGAAGTCCTTTACTTGTGGCAGTCACCTCCATTGCCATCAAAGAGTTCACACCAAAGAAATGCCTATGAGGACAGTAAATGCAGGAAATCTTTTCTCTGTAGTATTAACCTTCATTGTAATCAGACTACACACCAGAGTGAAGTTTTATGAATGCATGGAATGTGGGAAATTTTGTTTTATCAGTAACCTTCCTTATCCTTAGAGATTTCATGTATGAGAAAGACCTTATGAGTGCAGTGAACGTGGGACATTCTTTTTCTGTAACAGTCCCCTGTGTTGTCATCAGAGTTTTCACCCTGGAGAATGGTCTTATGCCTGCAATGAATGTGGGTAATGTTTTTCTTGTATTACTGATTTCCATTAGTATGATAGAGTTTATGGTGCAGAAATGCAATTTAAGTGAAGTAAATTATGAGAAATCTTTTAACTGTAGCCATTTCCTTCATTGTCATTAGAGAATTCACAATGTCTTAGTTCTTAGAACTAAAGAAAATTGGGAAATCTTTCATTTTTATCCATTTCCTTTGTTATCTTCTGAGTAGTCACACAGGAGAAATGTTTTTTTATACATGCAATGTGAGAATTATTATTTTTTTTGGTAGCACTGTCCTCCATTATATTCAGACATTTAAATCTGGTGAAAGGCATTGAGTATGGGGGAATGTGGGATATTCTTTTCGATCCTTTCTCCTTATTAGTTTACACAGGAGATAGGTCTTGCAGGGACATCAAATGTGGGACATCTTTTGACTCAGAAACCTTAATCATAGTTCGCACTGGCTAATGGCTTCAAGCATGAAGTGAACATGGGAAATCTTTAGGCATTAGTCTATATACATACCCTTTTGACATAGGAGAGGTCTCACTGCATAAACGGTTAAATTTTAGGAAATGTCCTTTTTTTTTTTTTTTTCAGTGTAATGACATTGAAGAAAACTTTGTAAGAAAACATCCGAGGTTAAATTTATATGTTCACAGTGCGAACATGTCTCAGAAGTTTAATGTTTATATTTTGAAGTACCTAACAAAGTACGATCTAAACTGAGTGTGTCTTTATGCATTCATACTTACAGTGTGTGAGGGTTGCATTTCCCCACTCTAACAAAATCTTGATTTGTTTAATTTTTATAATTTGAGCCCTTTTCATATGTTCATTATGCTCTCTCTGTTGTTTTACTTGCATTTCCCTAAGGATTTATGGTGAGCATTTTTGTAGAAATGTGTATACTAGTGATGTGTTTTTAGTAAAATGTGTACTGACATAACTTACCTATTCTTTTGTTAAATTGGGTTACTCTCCTTTAACAAATAGGAGAATGAAACAACAAAGGTCTGTGTTGTAAAGTCACCCATTTTCACTCCTTAAATAACAAATAATTTTTGTTTTATGGAGTAACTTTTTTGTATAATTGTTTTTAATAGTGGAAGGCATACACATTACTTGGATTTTTTTTTCCTGTACACTATATAGTATGTACATAATATATACTTTAAGGAATAAGTTGCATTATTAACACGCTTCATTGGTTTGTAAATTCAAACATTTAATAATATAATAAAGCCTTGCTTTTTAGTTTTAAGCTCTTTCTGTAGACTACCATCTGGGTTTTGTTGGACTGCCACCAAACATGAAGGTACACCGGGTGGTATGAAGATGAACAGGTGTTTGTTGAGACTCTTAGCCCTCCCAGAAGCTGGAGGTGAGAGAATAGTGATTGGACTCCAGTACCTTGGCCATGCAACCTGGGTTTAAATGTTAGATTATTGGTCATTGTTATGATTGCAGGAAATTGATGCAGTCTTGTGGGTCTCAGGGTTAGCTGTGTAAAATAGGGCTAAACAGCCCTGGGTTGAGTGCCGCAGTGGGTTCAGTGGTGGTGTGCAAACAAAATGGTTGCAGGTTCAATTCCTGGTCATGGGACATGACTGGGTTTTGGACTAGGTCCCTAGTAAGGAGAATGCAAGAGACACAAAATTCATGTTTCCTACACTTCAATATTTCTCTCCCTCGCCCTAGCTCTGAAAATAAGTGAATGTAAGTTAATAAAATATTTTTCAAAAAAAAACAGCCATCATCCCTGAAAGGACAAAACCTGCCTTTTAGGCACTCTAAACCAGAGCTACATGTCCATTCCTTGACCCTGTCAGGCAGAATTAACTTGTTTGTTTGAGTCTCTGTTGTCAGGACTGGAGAGATTATAGAACTCATCCCCCATTTAGATATTTTAGAAACTTACACAAAAAGCACATAACAGATCCCAGCACCTGGACCCTAAACCCAAATATAACAGCAAACAAACTGAAGCTTGTACAATCTGTTGGAAACCTTCTGTTTTATAAGTAACCACCACAACTACCCAGGTGCAAAGCTGCCCCTTATCACCCAATAAAAACTCAAAACCCCAGCCTTTCGGCACCAGTGCTACCACTCATGCACTTAGGCCCCTTTCCTCTCTTGGAAAGTGAATAAAACTTTGCTTTCTGCATTTTGTTCTCTGTGAATTATTTCACAGCTCCTGTTACTGGCCAAGCAAACCATCCTACTTTTGGTATTTATTTCAAAAGTAGTGGCTATACCACTAGTTATCACACTGGTGGGTGCCATCCACAAGCCATTGACTCCTGGGACCTGACCCAAGTGCTTGTGAAAATAAATGGAGCTTCTCAGATCCCTCATATCTACTGTAGTCCACACAGACTCCTCCCCATGGAGGAGGTGGCTTCAGGGATCCTTGGTCTCAATGTGAATCCCTGCTGTGGCACCTCTAAGTGACAATAAAACTCCCCAAATCTCACTTCACTGACAGGAAATTAATGAAGGCACTGACTATGGCTCTTGCAAGAGTCAATAGGTGAGGTAATGAAACTCACTGAACACTTAACAGGTATTAATACTTCAGGGTTTGCTTTTTGATTATTACTGTTTTTTTTTAAATTCTAACAGCACCCTAGGATTAGTAGATGTTACTGTATTTCTGGAGGAAATATAATTGGGAAGAGGAAGGGGTTTTTCCAGGGTCACATAGCAAAGGGAGGTCAGATTGAAGAAACTAGATTGAATCTTGTGAGTCTGGCTCTAGAGCTGGGGACAATCTCTACCCAATATTAGGCCCTCAGTAGAAGGCAGCACAGCAAAAGCCAGGCAAATGAGAAACTCATCTATCTGCTGCTTTCATTATTGCAATTGTCATGAAATCTCTTCATTTCTCTTATGTCTTAGAGTGTTCAGCATCTTCCTCACAGTCTTCATGGGAACCCTATCATTTCCAGTGGTTTCTCCAGGGGAAACTACTTTGAGCCTTAGCTGCATTTGTCTACCTCTTCTTTTAGCTTATCACACAGTTCAGCACTAATGAGACCCTGGTGAATCAGAGCTGGGTCTTTCTGCACACTTTGTGAATGACAGGTTAGGATGTGGTGAATGTTTTTACTACATGTCTCTGATCCACTCTGCAATATTGAGGACAGCTGAACATCTTACCTGGGATATATTCAGAAGTGATGGTGGAGACCTGTAGTATATTGTCTCCTTGATGGAGTGTTCACTCAGTGCCCACTTGATACTATACACCGTCAAGTACTGGCTGCGGGAAAACAGTGGTGCTCACCATCTATTCCCTGCAGCCCTGACCGTGTTCAGCAACCACATCCTGCTTTCTAGCCTCCCTGTGTCTGCACCAGAGATACTTGGGCAGAAATAAATTGTTCTGAACATAAACTCTCATTCCATTGCCCAGTACATGCTGGCCACAATTAAGATTCTTATTCCTGATTGTTCCAGGGAGGGGCCAATCAGCCAGATCTGGTTGGGTCTATGTCTGCATGTCCCAATTAGCATTGTTACAGCTGATGGCTTTCTCAGAGAACAGGATGACTCTGAAGCATCCTTGGTGATATTTGCAAACTGATCTTATGATATGTTCCTAAACAACACAATCCATTTAAAGTCATCAAGTGGCATGCGTGGGCACCCTGAAAATCTACCCTTCCCCCTTGTCATTTCCTCCTCACTGCTGTCAGTACAATGTCTTGGATTAGTGCTGAATCTTGAAAGCCCTTCTAAGTCTTACTGATTTTCCATTTTCAACAGATGGAGCACCCCTGAATACCACTCATAAGTTACTTGGGACTTGAGCATTAATTTGATGTCATTTCATTGTCAAGGTAACCAATCAGTAGTCATAAGTCAAACTGATCTTCCCAGTTATGGGAAAGATACAAGTATACTTTTTAGGATGCAGTGTATACAAGAAAAATGGTGTAGGTCATGTTAAAGGGAACAGTAACCATGGGCACAGCTACATCCCCTAAGCAGAGATCAGGTGTCAGGTCATCTGCAGGCACAGTTCAGTCTCCTACTGAACTCTAAGATCATCTGCAGCCTTTAGCTTTAAGCTTTTTTACATGCTTGTTTATATTGCTACTTGTATTTTACAAAGTTTTTTCTTTGTTTTTAGAGAAGGGGGATGTGAGGGAGAAAAGGAGGGAAATAGCAATATGTGGTTGCCTCTCACACACCCCCAACTGGGGACCTGGCCTGCAGCCCACGCATGTGTCCTGAGTGGGAATTGAACTGGTGACCCTTTGGTTGGCAGGCTGGCACTCAATCCACTGAGCCACACCAGCCAGGGCTACAAGCTTTTATTGACATATTTTTCAAGTGTGTCTTGGTGTCTCACTAAATCTTCCAGAAAGTTTTTATACCAACACTCATATACACATTATTAAAATACTGCTACAGAATCCTTTTTCAAACCATGCTTTGAAAAGGTCAACATACATAACCAACAATTGCTTAACAGACTAATATTGTCTGAAAAAATTAATAACATTGTCTTTTCATTAGGGATCAAAGATATTACCATGAACATGGAGGGGTTCAGTGTATTCGCTCATCAATGAGAGCAACAATACCCTACACAGTTTGTAGTGGAATCCTGGAGGGGGCATCCTAGGCAGCCCTAAAGCAAATAGATGAGTTGGCACCATGGCTCCCGGACCCTAAGAAACAAGGGGGACCCAAAAAACTTGAGTTATCTTCTGAAGTGTGGGTCCCTTGTAGTATAGGCTTCCCCAGCTAGGAAGTGTTCTAGGAACCTATCTCAATTAGTGTATCAGCTGGCATTTGGAGAGGCTGCATTCACATTTAGTGAATTTTTTTGAAGACTCAATATGTTTGCCCATTTTGTGATGGTGATTTAGGAGTGCACCTGCCCACATTGTGCTGAGTGTTCAGCAGTTTTTGACTAAAACTGGCAAGTCCCCGTGCCCCACTTTCCCTGTTCACCCCATCTCTCCCCGAGCATGTTTTTGTTTTCACAGATGAATAAACTCAAAGAGAAACATTTTGCCTTGGTGGAAGAGGTGAAATGAAAATGGCAGAAATACTAAAAGTCATCAAAATTGATGAGCTCGAAAACTGAGCAGTGGAAAAAAGAACTCTATAGGTGTATTACATCAAATGGAGAATACTTTGAAGGTGACTGATGTTTCAACATGTAAGACTGCACAATTTTTAATAAATTCCGGTGGGTTTTGGGGGGTGCCCCCTCATATCCCTTTGCATCTTTCACTATTTCTTTTTTTTTCAAGAGGATTTTTAAAAAACTTTAGATTTCATTTATTTTTTAGAGAGGGGAAAGGAAGGGCAAAGAGGGGGAGAGAAATATTGATGTACCAGAGAAGAATGCCTCTGGCACAACCCTGGTGGGGAACCTGACCTGCAACCCAGGCGTTTTCCCTGAACGGGAATCCAACTAGTGACCTTTAGGTTTGCAGGCTGGTGCTCTGAAAACTGAGCCACACCATCCAGCACTCAGAACATATTAAATCATTTAGTGATTACGCATGACAATGGGTGCTCTACCAACTTCATTCCCATTAATTTATCTTTTACCATAACGAATGTAGATATATTGCATAGGATATGTAAACTATCATTAATAACCAAATTAATTCCATTACTCTGCTGGGGTGAATCTTTTAAAGGTGAACTCAAGGTCACAACACAGTAACTATCAAATGAACTACACAAAGTTTTTGAAGATGATGGCTTTGTGTGCCTAAGCAGGTTGTAAATGTATTTTAAATGGAACCTGGTATCACTTGAAGGAATTCTATATAACTTTACACTGTTGGGGTTATTTAACAACATGTCTTCAGAGTAGAATAACTTTACAGAGCACATTTAAAACACACACACACAGCTCTGACCACTGTGGCAAAGTTGGGTGGGCATCAACCTGCTAAGCAAAAGGTTCCAAGTTTGATTCTCTGTGAGGGCACTTGCCAAGGTTTCAGATTCCATTCCTGGTCAAGGGGTGTCTTGAGAGGCAATCAATTGATGTTTCTCTATGGAGGTATAGAATGAGCATTATTTAAATAGCTATAAGAGAAAATACTCTATGAAGCTTGAGAACAGGTAAGTCTTAAAAGGGTGGTAAATAAAATCACTGAGTTCTGCCCTGGTTGGTGTAGCTCAGCGATTGAGCGCAGGCCTGTGAACCAAAGGGATCGATTCCCATTAAGGGAACCCAGGCACATGCCTGGGTTGCGGGCCAGGTCCTCAGTAGGGGATGTGTGAGAGGCAACCACACATTGAAGTCTCCCAGCCTTTCTCCTTCCCTTCCTCACTCTCTAAAAATAAATAAATTCTTTTTAAAAACCTGAGTTCTGAGAAAAGAGAATTAACTTGAGCAGACACTTGGCTACGATGCAATTCTACTTTCTCTAAAGTGTGGGTCTATTTCATTCATGAGAACTTGAGGAAAATTAGTGAACTGAGAAATTTAGAAGCTTTGAAGGAAAGCCATGATATGATGTTTCATTTCTTCAACAATCATTTACTAGTAATTTAGGTCCAGAGGATATTTAGGTCTAAGGGAAGGTGTGTTTGATGTAGTTTGACTCCATAGCCAGGCTGCAGTGCAAATTGAAATTACCTTCACCCTGAGGTGCTCATTGGTGCTCTCACTCACTGTCAGGAGGTCAAAGTCAGAGTTATGCCTCTTGTCAAAGAAGAGCTTGGAACGCACTCTGCACGACAATGTCCCAGGAGTTACAGAGAGTGGGCAGAGCTCATTCTGTGACCAGATTGCCATAGATGGGCAACACATTCCCCTGGGTATTTGCCAGCTTTCTAGATGACAACATTGTCTGTGGTTGTGAGTGTTTGGAAGATGCTCGTGTTGCTCCGCAGGGACTTGTCATTTTTTTGGCTTTTTTTGTGTGGGGATGCTGTCGAAGGCTTTATGATTGTACTCTAGGGCCACATATCACTTGATATCCTGTGGCTCTTACACTTACAAGTTGAGAATATTCATTAACTAAGTAACACCCATTTCTGTCTTTCCTCCCAGTTTCTATGAACTTCAGAGTCTTGTAGATTTTGTTAAATTCGGTCCCATATGTGCCTCATCCAAATTGTTTCTGGGATTTATTCCACATGCATGTGCGTTCACTCTCTCTGTACTTGGTGCTTTGATGCAGCATCTGCAGGTTCAGCTGTGTCCTATTCCTTGGATATTTGTCCTGGGTGAGATTCTGCTGTGAGAATGTCATCTGATTTGCTGGTAGGCGGTCTCCTGTATGCATGCTGTGTCCACCAGCTGGAAAGTTTCGTTCTCCATGTGAACATAAGCATACTTCTTTTCAC
This sequence comes from Desmodus rotundus, assembly GCF_022682495.2. Lineage (NCBI taxonomy): Eukaryota > Metazoa > Chordata > Mammalia > Chiroptera > Phyllostomidae > Desmodus > Desmodus rotundus. The sequence continues at coordinate 51,828,820 of NC_071398.1, read as the reverse complement.
CACCAATTTGAGAGGGGTTATAACGTCTGTCCCTTGTATTTTGGTATGTGGCACGTGTTCAGTCTGCAAACTTTGTCAGCTGGGATCTCCTTTGCTGAATGGCTGGTAGGGCATATCCCAAAAGTGCTCAGGAATCCCACTAAAAGCCCATGCAGTCTCAAGGGTGGTCTTAGATTGAGGGTGTCATAAACTTTGCAATCTCTATAGCCTGCAAACTCCTCAACTGGTCCAGATGGTGAAAGGTGAGTTGAGACAGAAACCTCAACACCTACTGCAATCTGAGAGTCAGGAAAAAAGCCCTTTAAATATTCAAATAGGAAAAGCCTTCTGAAAAATTACTATTGATTTTAACTTATATTTCATGTATGCATACACATCATTTTGTTTTAAATTTACATATTGATTTTACAGAGGAAGTGAGAGGGAAACAGATTTGTTGTTTCACTTATTTATTAATATTGAAATTACAAATAATTAGATTTTCATTTATGTTTATATTATGCATTTTTATTTTTGAAGTTTTGCCCTATATTCTTGTGATATATTTGTCATATGTATGATGGGGTAACTAGGTTATTAGTGTCTATCCCAGATTCTCTAATGTGGGCATACCCCCCTCTATTGTAGTGTGCTTTATTGAGCTTCAGAGAACATGCATTTACATCAACAGTATGGCAAGACCCTCCACCTACAAATAGATTGCATGCAATTCAACGAAGGCTCAGATAATGGTTAATATTTTTAATCAATGAGGTATTTTAAAATTAAGGCCTGTACATTGTTATTTTTGACCTGGTGTTATTGCATATTTAATAGACTACAATGTTCACTTCAGAACAAATAAATTAGTGTGACTAGGTTTATTATCATATTTAGCTTGTGATCTGGAACTTTATATGCACTTTCTGGGCTCAGTTCCTGTACTTGCATGTCTTTGGTGTCTTCAAAATGTACTCCACTGTTTGCAAAAAAATGTGTAATTTAGGTCAGAGGCATCAGATCAGATCAGTTAGGACTCTATCAACAATGCTGTTCAGGCAGAGCTAAGACTTCTGGCTGCATTAGGCACAGATGCACTTAAGTATTAGTGTATTATTTATTACATTTAATTTGGATTGTGGATCCAACTGACGCATGATAGGTAGCATTAAGGACTGGAGCAACCTTCCCAACCACATTCGGCCTGAAGGAGGAACTTGCCCCATGGCCTGAATCCAAGGCCTAGCAGGCTTAGCAGAGACTTCCTCGCCCAAGATATGACATCCAATAGGGAGCGATACAGCGCACTGAGTATTCTCAGGGTATTCTTGGGGTATAAATTTGCAAATCCACTCCTGGAGTCAGCTCGGGAAATACAGGATCCCAGCCTTGGACTGTACAACCTACACTACCCAGAAGGCAGGCTTGGAGTATCACCAGGCCGAGTCAATAAAGACTTAGAAAAAACATTTCCGTTGAGGCCATTCTGTAGGGCGGGACTTCCGTCGGTCTCCTGGCGGGCATTTCCTCTTCTCTCAGTTTCCTTATTACCCGCTCAGAGTCTCCCGATCACAGGATGGAAAGGAGAAGGCCCCAGTGTGCTGCTCCCACAGAAGCTGTGAGACCGAGTACGCTGCCCAGGTGTCCGGCGTCAGCGTTGGGACAGCAACCCCAACACCAGGGACACCCTCCTCGCCCGCGGCTCCCGCCACTCTCGGACCACGGAGTCCGATGGTGGCCACCGCCCTGAGGCGCCGCGCTGAGGTGAGTGCGCTACCCCTGGGCTCACCGCCCTCAGCCCTGCAGCCCCGGCCTGGGCGTCTGGATCGTAGGCGCTACTGCGTGACCCACGGTGTGACGGGTAGGCGAGGGTGACCCCCCGAGGTGCCGCCTTCCAAACACGTGCAGGTGTCGTGGACTGGGAAAGACACGCCTACTGGGATCGGCCTTACATTTGGTTTCAACATCTGAGGCGCAGTCACGTCCTGACTGGGAGGCGGAGGGGTTGCACCTTCATTCTAACGGTTCTGGGAGCCGGAGAAGGTCCTGAACCGAGAGAGACACGGGCTGTGTCGTGGTTTTGAAAGCCTTTCAGATCCTGCTGAGTTAAAAAACCGACTGGAGTGTGGTGATGGGGACAGTGAGGCCCAGGAAAGGGAGCCCTTTTCCAAGGTCACAGGGCTGGTAAGCGGCCGCACTGAGGAGACGCTTGGCCGGAGGTCACGGGACTCCAGGGCTGGTTCTAGGTACAGCTGAGACCTGCTGACCTGGAGCTTAACGGTGGTTGACTGCGACTTTCCCATAGGTTCTGAAGTTGAAAACTATTTTGTAAACTAGACAAAGAAGGACAGGGTGTCCCAGTGCCCGCCTAGTGGTGACACTACCTTATAGTGTCTAAAGACTTACCTTGCTAATGTCCTAGCTCTTGGATGTGGGGACCCTTGGGGAGACCCCAATTCTGAGTGCAGGTCACAGGTAATATCAAGATGCTCCCATTTTCCATTTCTGTTGTCAAGGTAAGAAACATTCAAACTGTAGGGAGGTTTTTTATGTACTAATTTGAGTCAAACGGAGAAGTAAAGCCAGAAAGCAAAATCTCAAGGGAGTGTGAAAATGCTTCAGAAAATGGCAGTTTTACTATTTATTTTATACATCAGAATCAGGAAGTAAAATAGAAATGGGAACTTGAAACCCATTGGTGATAGGTTAGGGAGGTGGGAGAAAACAAAGCAGGAAAATTGCTGATATTAGATAAGTAAAAATGAGTGGAAACAATTCTTTTACATTGATGGGTATAAAGTAATTCATATTTAGTTAATTAACACAATAATAACAAAACTGCAGGGTTTTTTGTCTTTGTAGTGGTGCAGTCTTTGTGCCCTGAGGGGTAAGTAAAAAGGAGATTATCCTGAAATTACAAAGCTATGTTAACAGAGGAGCAAAAATGCAAAGATGGGCTCGATTAAGGTAGAAATTGACCTTCCTCAGGGAAGATACAGGCCTAGGACATGACTACTTGTCGTGATTCGCTTTTAGTTAGAAAGTTTTAATTTCAGACCCTATGTAGGGGTTTTTCAGTCTTTCAGTTTGTAAGGCCATGAGAGAACATCCTTAAGCTGGTAGGTTTAGTGTGTGCCCCTGCCCCGCACTTTTCTGGTCTCCACAAACAGCCAGTATAAGCAGTTAAGGCCGATTATTCAGGGAAGGGACACCTGTACTGAATAGTGCTTAGCGGTGCCACAGAGTTGGGTGTGGGTCACTCAGGTCTCCTTTGTGTTAAAAACAAGGAGGAAGGGCATAAAAGAGTCAGACTTATAAAGTGGCCAAATGGTAATTTGGGTATCTATTATGGAGATAATAGTGTATTTGCATAAGAGGAAGGAGTTGGAGACTCCTGGGTTTAACAGACTCCATCTGGCTGCATAGTCAGAAAAGAGATGACGGGGATTAGTGGAGAAGGCTGGGAGCTCTTGACCAGGCAGGTTCTGTAATTCACAGCAGATGGACCAGAGCTGGGCCTTAGAGGTTGGAGAAAAAGTTGGATTTTGGTACATCTTTTATTTTTTTTTAAGATTTTATTTTTTAGAGAGAAGGGAAGGGAGTGAGAAAGAGAGGGAGAGAAACAGATCCCTTGGCTCTCGGATGCCTCTAATCAGGGGCCTGGCCTGAAACCCAAGTATGTGCCCCAGCCAGGAATGGAACCCATAACCCTTTGGTTTATGAGACTGCACTCCAACCAACTGAGCCATACCAGTCAGGGCCATTTTTTTTTTTTTTTAATCCATTACCATTTATCCCCTTCATACCCACTTCCACCTCCATCCACTGCCGTGGCTCTTCTTTTTTTTTTTTTTTAAGATTTTATTTATTTATTTTTAGAGAGGGTAAAGGAGGGAGAAAGAGTAGGAGAGACACATCAATGTGTGATTGCCTCTCATGTGTCCCCCACTCAGGACCTGGCCCGCAACCCAGGCATGTGCCCTAGACTGTGGAATTGAACAAGTGACTCTTTGGTTCACAGGCCAGTACTCAATCCACTGAGCCGCACCAGGCAGGGCCCTCTTTTATTTTTTAAGAAGGGCCACTATGGACCTGGCTTGTGTGCCTCAGTGGATTGAGTGCTGGCCTGGGAACCACAAGGTCACTGGTTTGATTCCCAGTCAGGGCACATGCCTAGGTTGTTGGTCAATTCCCTAATTGGGGGCATGGGAGAACCAATGGATCAATGTTTCTCTCACACATGGACATTGATGTTTCTCTCCTTCCCATCCCCTGTCTCTAAAAATAAATAAATAAATAAATCTTAAAAAAAAAAAAAAAAAAGATGGGCAAGTACAGCTTCAGATTTTGCAGCTACAGGATAAAAGGAAAGGGCTCAAAACCATTGCAGCGCTTTGGGTCCTAGCAGCTGAAGCAGTGGAGGCTCCATCAACTGGGCTGGGGAGGATGGTGATAGGTTAATTCTCTTTGGGAATATGAGAACATTGTTTTGGTTCACACTTTTAAAAGTTCAAACAGCAGTGACTGGAAACACCTTGTGAACACCTGAACATATGGTTCTGGAAATCTGTGGAAGGATCCATGATGGAGTTAAGCAAAAGTGGAGGCTCTTTTGTATGTGAGGGCGAAGGAGGCAGAGCTGAGAGAGTGAACCTGGGTGTGAGATGTAAAGCAGGTAGAGATCACACAGTAGCATGCACAGGTAGAGGGAATGTAGCTGATGGTCCTCCCAACCTGGTGTTGGGACATAAGAGGGAAGCGTAGCCCGTGTTTGTCTCTGTTTTGGAGGCATGATCTGGGAGACTCAGTGGAATTGTTTATCAGGAAGAATGGGGCCCTGCAGTTATGTACCCAAGTTTAAATGGCAGTTTATCTGCCCCACTTCCTCTTCTGCCTGCCTTTGCGGAGGGTGATGAGAGTCATGAATGAGACTGATAGACAGTAGGCATCTCTGACACCAAGCGCTGGTGTCTTCTTTGAACAGGGGGCTCTGCGTGGGGAATGTTAGGATTGCAGGGTCTGAGACAGACTGTTTGAGATTCATTTTAATTCTGACAGGTTGTTGTGACCTTTGAGGACGGCGCCATGTATCTCACCAGGAAAGAATGATTCCTCCTGGATGAGGCTCAGAGACGCCTGTATCTCGATGTGATGCTGGAGAACTATGCTCTCATATCATCGCTGGGTAAGACACTGACTCTCACTGCGCACTGTTCTTTGGCTTGCGTGCACCCCCCTTTCCTCACGGTTGCAGTTTGCTTCTGTCCTAAGCTCTAAGGGTCCTTACAGCCAGATGTACCCAGGCAGCAATGGACAGCAGCAACGGGTGTCATGCTTACCCCGATCCTGTCTCCAAAAGTCCTTTTTCTTCTTCATTGATTTCAATTTTAATAAACTAACTCACGTTAATAAAAAAAAACAACAATCCTCCTTCTCATCAATCACTTGGACTAGGCTTTGCATTCCCCCAAGCCCTTCGTTCCTTAGGGGTTGCTCTGTCCTCATATGTGGATTGTGCACAGTTTGCTTTTCTAGATTTCTGGATTGATCCTGGACTTGGCAGGGCTGGTTTACTTGCACTGCTCCCTACTCTCCCTGCTGCCCCCACACCTGCTGTATAGAACCCTCAGGGAAGGATTTGAGGTCAGTGGTATTGCTGGAAGTCTTAATAGATTTCACATTGATTAGTGAGAAAAAGCATTTTTTATTTTCTCTATCATTTCTACAACTATATATATTTTTAGCCTCACTGCAAAATATTAGTATTGATTGTTAGAAGAAGATAGGGGGAAGGAGAAATACCAATTTGAAAGAGGAGCATTGATCAGTTTCTTCCCTTACACGCCTTTAACAGGGGATTGTCCCTGCACCTACCTTTGTGCCCTGATGGGGAATCAAAGCTGTAACCTTTTGGTGCATGGGACATTGCTCTAACTAACTAAGCTACCTGGCCATGGCTGGACTATGCATATATTTATTAGTTCCGTTTCCTATATTATGTATTCAAATTTCAATAATTCCTTATTGCTTTCCAAAGGGATGATCTATCCATTGTTGAAAGGGGGTCATGCAAGTTGTCTAATACTGTTGCATTGTTTCTTCTGCCTTCAGGTCTCATATTGTTCGCTTACATACTTAGGTGCTCTTGGTTGGGTGCGTAGTTATTAAAATTGTTATCTTCCTGCTCTCTTTAGTGTTACTTACATGGAATATATTTTCATCTCTTTATTTTTAGTGTATTTGTATCCATAAAGACTAATTATTCTTTTGGAAAAAGCATATATTGTGTCTTGTGGCAATTCTTTTTTTGGAACAGAAGGTAAGCCCAGCCAGGCATCAAAGTATTTATTTATTCATTTATTTATTTCTATAAATATTTTTATTTTTAAATGTGGTTGACATACATCATTATATTAGTTTTATGATTAGACATTGTATAACTTACTAAGTGACCATCTCAATAAATCTGACACTCATCTGACAACATACATTATTAGTAGAATACTATTGACTATATTCTCTAGGCCAGGGGTATCAAACTCATTTTCACTAGGGACCACATCAGCCTCACTGTTGCCTTCAAAGGGTCTAATATAATTTCAACTCCTTAACTGTTAAGGAGTAGTTACATTTATACAGTCCTAAAATTATTTCGGCCCTTTGAAGGCAACCACAAGGCTGATGTGGCCCCCGGTGAAAAAGAGTTTGACACCCCTTCTCCAGGCTGTCCTTTACATCCTAATGATTATTTGATAACTGCCAATTTGTACTTTTTAATCCCTTCATCTTTTTCACCTATGATAAGACTTTTTTAAGCATTTATGTGAGCCAAATGGATGACAGTAGCCAGGAAGCAAGATATCAAATGCTTTTGTATCTTGTTGGCTTTTTTTTTTTCCTTAAGATTTTATTTATTTATTTTTTTAGTCAGGGGGAAGGGAGGAAGAGAGGGAGAAAACATCAGTGTATGGTTGCCTCTCATGCACTCTCTACTGGGGACCTGGCCTGCAACACAGGCATGTGCCCTGATTGGGAATCAAATCAGCAACCCTTTGGTTCGCAGGCCGGCACTCAGTCCACTTAGCCACACCAGCCAGGGCTATATCTAGTGTTTTTTATCTCATCAGCTACTCTTATGTCTCTTGATTGAAGAATTTTTCAAAAAATATATTTTATTTATTTATTTATAGACAGAGGGGAAGGGAGGGAGAAAGAGAGAAACATTGCCCAGCACTGAGGAACCTGGCCCACAACTCAGGCATGTGTCCTGAACTGAGAATTGAACTAGCAACCCTGTTCTTCGCAGTCCAGCGCTCAATCCACTGAGCCACACCAGCCATGGCCGATTAAAGAATTTTTTGAAGGTCCTACTATTGCCACCTGGTCATGTTTTCTGCCTCTTGTGTACTTTCTTTTTTGTCTTCCTATCTTGCTTTCTTTCTTTTAGATTTGATTCCTTTCTCTTTGGCATCCATTAGACAGGGTTGTGCTTATGGTTTATTTTTATTAAACTTATATAAAACAACTCATACTCTTAACAGTTCATTGAAACCTTGAAACAGCTTTACTTGCATGCAAAAAATTACCCTTGACTCCCTGCTCTATCACCACTTTATATTTTTGATGTCACAGTTCATATCTTTCTATATTGTGTGTCTATTCACAAATTCTTGTCACCATTGTTATTCTCAGTGCACTTTATTTTTATCCTAGAGAGTTAAATAAAGTACACTTCACCAAGAACTGTTCTAGTGTTCAGAACTTGATGACATCCCAGCCTTACCAGAGAGTTTTATACTTTGCTACAGGTTCTTATTTCTATGTAGCATGCGTTTATTTTAGCTGATGTATCTTTTTTTTCTTTCTTTCTTTTTTTTTTTTTTTTGCATTTCTAGTAAGTCAGGATGAGTGGAAATTAACTTCTTTACAGTTTGTCTTTCCATAAAAGTGTTTTTTTTTTTTCCTTGTTATTTCTGAGGAAGTGCTTTTCTGGATAAAGTATTGCCAGTTTGCAGATGTTTTCCTTTAGCGTTTCGAATACATCATTTGGTATTCTCCAAGGCTACAAGGCTTTTTCAGAGAAATCTGTTGTTGGCCTTACATGAGGGGTTTCTATTCTCTTTGGTCTTTCAAACTATTTCTTGTTTTTGATTTTTGACTCTTTTATTATAATGTGTCTTGCTGAAGTTCTGCTTGCACTGAACCTGTACTGGGACCTGGAAGGGTCTTTAAGATGACTATTCACACTTCTTTTTCATATTTTCAGGTTGAACTTTAACTCATATTTGAAATTAAAATTTGTATGCTTCTTCTTCCTCTCCATTTTATCTTTCTCTCTTTTTTTTCTCTTTTTCACCTCCTCTGGGACTCCCCTAATGCAAATATAGGTTATATCTATGGTGTTTTAGTATTCACATAGGCTCTGTTCAGTTTTTTTCTTTGACATGGATGTTTTCAAATAATCTGCCTCTGAGGTGATGTATTCATTTTACTCCTTGATCTTGTCTGCTTTTGAAACTCTTTTGTATTTTTCATTTCATTCATCATTTTCTTCAACTTCCAATTTTGTTTCATTTTTTCATGATTTCTGTATTTCTGAACTCCATGTTTTTCCCCATATTTGCTTGTTCATTATGTTGAGTTACACCTGTATTTGCTTGTGCCTCACTCATGTTTTTTGGGGGGGTTGTTTTTGTTTTTTAAAGATTTTATTTATTTATTTTTAGACAGAGGAGAAGGGAGGGAGAAAGAGGTGGAGAGAAACATCAAAATGTGGTTGCCACTTGCATGCCCCCCACTAGGGACCCAGCCTGCAACCCAGGCATGTGCCCTGACTTGGAATCAAACTGGCTATGCTTCAGTTCACAGTCTGGCGCTCTATCCACAGAGCAACACCATCCAGGGCTCTCACTGATGTTTTTTAAAATGATTATTTGAATTATTTTTCTGGCAATGTTTATACCTCCAGTTTTTTTAGTTTAACTCACATTAAAATTGTGATGTTTCTTTTGTCACATTTTTTTTTTCATATTTCCCTTTGTCTTAGTGTTGTGTGATATTTGATTAAACAGTTATTTTTTACTTAAGGGCCAATTCGGTTGACAGAAGTGGTTTTTCTGCATATGCATACAATGGTACTTTCTAAGTGGTTTGTTGTGTTTGGGGTGATGACATTTCACTTCCCATTCTTCTTGTAGCCCCAGGAGCTAGGTCAGCCTAGTGAAGATTGAAGGGTTGATCAGTGGCCAGGGCTGCAGTTTCTAACTATTTGGCGATCTCTTTTGGAGTTTTGGTGACACAAAACAGGCCACTAGAATCAATGGGAACACAAGCGCTGTGTTTCCAAGAAGGTTTTGCCCTTGTGTTTTGCATCTAACCTTGTTTGCTAAGCCTACACTCCGACTCCGCTTCATATTATGCTCTACTTTATTGCTCTTTGGAATTACTGGTCTCTTAAGCCTCTCTCCCATTCTTGAAGGGATGCTGTTTATCATGGATAATTGTCTGATTATTTTGGAAGGGGTAGAATATTTGTATTTTTTCTTCTGCCATCTTGCTGTTGTCATTCACATAGATCTTTTTCTTTTGGTCTGTTTGTGCAGAGTTGTTCTATGACAGTGCTGGTTATTCATCTCATCTGTTCTCTCTTTGGAGTTCCATCATCACTATCCCATGTAAATGCTTAATTGGGAGGGAAGTAGAAGAGTCCTTGTGTATCACAAGGGTGACATGAGTCCGGCCACAACAGGATGGGCTCACAGAAGGTCTGGCATTCATAAATGGCAGTAGGGGAGAATTTGCTTCCACGACGTTGTTAAAATATAATGAGGAACCTGTTCTCTTTAACTGTATTTTGTCACCATTGCCAGTAACTACAGTTTAATCTACTTGTCCTTTTCCAGTGTTGCCACATTGTCAGTGTGTTGCTTTAATAGTTTTCCTTTCTCCTCTGACTTCTAGCTGTGGATAATCTTCGCCTCTCTAAGACCACAATCATTTCCCTGAGGAATCACTTTGGTGTGCTTTTCAATTTTGATTAATGCCTTTTTGTCCTGAATTGTGCACATATTCCATGCAAAACTTCAACAACATATACTCTGCTGTGGTTAATTTTCATGGTTTGGGGCACATTCATACCCATCTGCACTGCCTGACATCACAGCCAGGACAGGTTTTCCAGGCAGCCATTAGCAGAGGAACAACTTGTGCCTCTCTTCCTTGTGTCCCTTCCTATCCTAATGTCCTTTGTTTAATGAGGTCCCCATTATTTACTGACCTGAGGCCTTTCTCAGAGTCTATCTCACTAATCTTGGAAATTATCACATAGATACATGTCAGATGTTACAGATTCAAATTGGTGTTGAATAAGCCTCCTCCCTATAGGTCGCTATGTACTTCACTAGCGCTTGTTTTTCTTCAGGTTGCTGCTGTGGATCCGAGGGCATGGTGGCACCCACTGAACAGAATATTTCTGTAACAAAGTCAGAGGCTAAGGATCCCAAGTCCCCTGAGTCTTCCCAGAATAGCCACCCCTGTGAGAGTTGTGCGCCTGTGTTGAGAGACATTTTCCTCTTGGTTGACCAGCACAGAATACAAAAAAGGCCCACACTACTGAGGTGTGGGGCATGTGCAAAACCATTTTACTTCAGTGCACAGTGTAACAAGCACCAGGAGGAGCACACAACAAAGAATTCTTTCTTAGGCAGTGTAGACAGAGTCTCACATGCAAAGAGCTCCAATTTTAATGCATCATGGAAGCCTTGTACCTCTAGTCAGGGAGGAAAATGCTTTGTCATCAGCTTAGGACATATTGAGCAACTGGCTGCTCATACCACACACAGGGCCAACAAAATCTCTAAATCTGAAATGACTTTTCAAAGTACAAAGTATTATTACATCCCAAGAGAATGCAAGAAAGCCATTGGCTGCAATGACATACTTGTTGAGGACCAGAGATTTCTTACTGGAAGACAGTGTTTTGTGTGTTGTGAATGTGGGAAATCTTTTACTAGTAGTTCCTCCTTTTGTGTTCATCAGAGAGTTCACACTGGATAAAGGCCTAATAAAGGCAGTGAATGTGGAAAATCTTTCACCAGTGTCTCTGACTTTCATAAACACCAGAGAGTTCACACTGGAGAAAGGCCTTTTGAGTGTGGTGAATGTGGAAAATCTTTTGCCAGTAGCTGGAATCTCCTTTATCATCACAGAGTTCACACTGGAGAAAGGCCTTATGAGTGCAGGGAATGTGGGAAAAGTTTTACCACTCACTCTCTTCTTCATACTCATCTGAGACTTCATACTGGAGAAAGGCCTTATGAATGCAGTGAATGTGGGAAATCTTTCACCAGTAGCTCTGCCCTCCATTCTCATCAGAGAGTTCACACTGCAGAAAAGCCTTATGAGTGCTCTCAATGTGGGAAATCCTTTACCAATCACACTCTTCTTCATATTCATCTGAGACTTCACAGTAGAGAAAGGCCGTATGAATGCAGTGAATGTGGGAAATCTTTTACCAGGACCTCTGCCTTCCATGCTCATAAGAGAGTTCACACTGCAGAAAAGCCTCGTGTGTGCGGTGAATGTGGGAAATCATTTAAGTTGAAACACCACTATAATTCTCACCAGAGACTTCACACTGGAGAAAGGCCTTATGAATGCTGTCAGTGTGGGAAATCTTTTACCTGTAGCTCTCTTCTTCGTATTCATCAGAATTCACATTGCAGAAAGATCTCAAGAGTGCAGTGAATATAAGAAGTACTTTACAAAAAGCACCACCCCTTATTAAACACCATTGAATTCATTATGGAAAATAGCCATATCAGTGAAGTTAATGTGGAAAAACTGATATGAATAGCCCTGTTTTTCATAATTGTAGTGCTCACACAGGATAAAGGCATTTTTGGTGCAGTAAAACTGGAGTCTTTAACATGAACTCTGCTGTCTGTTATCAGAGATTTCACAAAGGGAATAGCTTTTATGAGTGCTCTGACGGTAGGACATCTTTTTCCTGTAGCTGTCACCTCTTGTTATCAGAGAGTTCACACGGCTGAATGGCCTTATGCCTGTAGTTAAAGTGGAAGTCTTCTTCTTTTTTTTCTTTTTCTTTTTTTAGTAATAACATTTATTTGTTTGTTTGTTTGTTTTTATTGTTGTTCAGTTACAGTTGTTTGCATTTTCTCCCCTGGAAGTCTTTTTCTTATATCAATGATTTACATTATTATGAGAGAGTTTACACTATAGATATACCATTTGAGTGCTGTGAATGTGGAAATTTAAGAGTCGCCATTATTTTCATTGTCATCATGGAATTCACAAGGATTAAGTTCTCATAAGTTAAGAAAATTTGGGGGACTTCGGTCAAGATGTCAGAATAGTCAGACGTGTCTGACCTCTGAACAACCACATCAAAGTTATAACTAAAGTGTAGAACAGCTATTCCTGAGGAACGTCAGAAATCAAGCTGAATGGAAGTCTGACAACTATGAAATTGAGTTGAATGGAGTTCTAACAAAATTAAAGAAATAACACCAATACTGACTGGGGTGGGCACAGACATGGAAAGGCTGGTATCACAACCACATGGATAAAAATTGATGAGGGATATCTCAGGAGCCAGGCATCCCAGACTCACACCAGGGCCCCCAGACCAGGATTCCAGTGCTAGGAAGATAAGTTCCCACAACTTCGGGCTGCAACAAAAAGCAGCAGGGATTGAGTCCGTGGAAGAAACTACTGGAGCCCCAAGTAGGTCCTCTTAAAGAACCCACACATGGACTCACCTACTCAGACAAAGTCCCTCTGAGCTCCAACACCAGGATAGCAGCTTGAAAGGCACCATTGGTATACAGGCAGAAACTGAAGTGTCTTTCATCAAAGTGAGCAGAGGCCACGGTACCTTTGCTATATCCTCCTCCCATAGAGCTGGTAAGCTGGTGCCATACCTGATACTCTTATCAACCTAATGCTGTTCTACCCACCCAAAGACTCCACCCCTACCAATTTAAGGGCCCACCTAAGCTGCTTTTCCACATGAATGGCTGGTTTTGACTCATGCTTCAAACCTTATTAAATGCTATTAAACAAGCAGCAGCTGTCCTCAGTGAGCCCCAGGCCTGCCAGTAGCAGTAGCCAGTTGAGTTTCACAGCTTGGTTTCACCTAGGAATCTCCAAGCTCAGCATAAGTAACAGCCATCTCTGATTGTTTTATATCTCAGGCAGATGGCCCATGGCAAAACACAAGTGGGGCTGACCCTGCCCTGTACCACCCGGGAAACCCCAGAGCTTACCCATGTAGTGGGCAGCTATAGACCACATCAGAGCACCAACATCTTGCCCCTGCGCAGCTGATCTTTCACGTAGAGGAGAGGGTGGTGGGCAGTGGTCACAGCCAGTTCTTGTACCTGACTGGCCTGAGTAAATCCCATTGATCTGCAACAGCAACGAAGGCTCAACTACAAGAGATGGGTGTAATTTGCCCACATGAAGGGTGCATCTCGAGTGCCCAGCTTGGGTGATAGGGGAGGTTGTACCACTGGACCATACAGGACACCTACTACATTAGGCCACACTACCAAGACAGAGTCAATGCAGCTCTACCTAATTCATAGAAACAAACACAGGGGGGCTGCCAAAATGAGGAGACAAAGAAATGGCCCAAATAAAAGAACAGATCACAACTCCAGAAAGAGCTAAATGAAATGGAGATAAGCAATCTCTAAGATGAAGAGTTCAAAACACTGGTTATAAGGATGTTCAAGGAACTTAGAACATCAGCAGTAGAAAAAATGCCCAGTGAGGAATGAAGGATACACTAATTTACAGGGAGACAAGTAGAGTGGATGAAGCTGAGAATTGATGATTTGGAACATAAGGAAGCAAAAAACAACCACACACAACAAGAAAAGAATTTTTAAAAATGAGGATAGTATAAACAGCCTCTGGGACAACTTCAAGAGGTATGACATTCGAATCATAGGGGTGCCAGAATGAAAAGAGAAAGAGCAAGAAATTGAAAATCTGAAAAAATAGTGAAAGAAAACTTCCTGCTCTGGCTGGTGTGGCTCAGTGGATTGAGCAGCAGACTGTGAACCAAAGGGTCGCTGGATAGACTCCCAGTCAGGGCACATGCCTGGGTTGTGAGCCAAGTTGTGGCCCCAGTAGGGGAGGGAGTGTGAGAGGCAACCACACATGATGTTTCTCTCCCTCTCTACCTCCCTTCCCTTCTCTCTAACAATAAATAAATAAATAAAATCTTAAAAAAGAAAGAAAGAAAAAACTTCCTTAATTTTGTGAAGTAAACAGACGTGCAAATCCAGGAAGCACAGAATCCCAAAATGATGTTTGCAAAGAGGCATACTCCAAGACACATCATAATGAAAAGGCCAAAGGTTTAAGATCAAGAGGCTCTTAAAAGCAGCAAGACAAAAGAAGTTCCTTACTAGATGGTTGCCAGATGGAAGGGGAGGTGGGTGAATGGGTGAAGAGGTGAGGGGATTTTATATGTTCACATGTCTCAGAAGTTTAATGTTGCCATTTTGAAGAGCGTAACAAATATGATCTAAATTAATACTGCCTTTACGCATTCTTACTCATAGTGTATGAGGGTTGCATTTCTCCACTCTTAAGAAAATACAGATTTGTTTAACTTTTATAATTTTAGTTCTTTTTGTATATTTTTCATGCTCTCTCTGTTTAAGTTGCATTCCCCTAAGGATTTATGATGACCGTTTTTGGAGGATTGTATGCACTACTGATACGTTTCCAGCGAAATGTGTGCTCACATAATTCACCTATTTTATGAATTTGGGTTACTCTTCCTTAACAAATAGGACAGTGGAACTACAGATTTTATGTTGTAATGTCACCCATTTTCACTCCTTGAATAAAATAATTTTTACTTTGTAGAATAATGTTTTGGAATAACTTTTTAATACTAGAAAGCATGCCCAAATTATTTGGATTGTTCTTGCTGTACACAGTGTACATATATACTTCAAAGAATAATCTGCATTATTAACACACTTCATCACTTTTGTAAATTCAAACATTTAGTAATGTAATAAAAAGCCTTGCTTTTTAGTTTTCATTTTTGTGGTGTGTTGTCTGGCATTTGCTGGCTGCTGCAGGACTTGAAGATGCCCCAGGCGGTCTGAGTATGAACTGGTGTTTGTTGAGCCTCAAAGCCCTCCCAGAAGCCCAAAAGAAGAGTCAGTGATTAGACTCCTCAGACCTTGGGCCATGCAATCTCTCTTTAAACCTTAGATTATTGACCATAGTTTTGATTACACGAAAGTGATATGCTCTATGGGTCTCAGTATTTTCCTGTGTAAATAGGGATGATAAGCAACCTTGCCCTGGCTGGAGTGGCACAGTGAGTTGAGTGTTGCCCCACCAACTAAAAGGTTGCAGGTTCAATTCCTGGTCAGGGTACAAGTCTGGGTTGTGGGCCAAGTCCCTGGTAGGAGTGCTTGAGAGGCAAGCACATATTCATGTTTCCCTCTCTGTCTCCATCTCTCTAAAAAGTCATTTTTAAAAAGCAGCATTCATCCTTGAAAGGACAAAAAGTCCCCTTTTAGGCCCTCTTTTCCAGAGCTACCTATTCATTTCTTGACCTTGTCAGGCAGAATTAATTTGTTTTCTGAGCCTCTTCTCAGGACTGGAGAGATTACTGAACATGTCCTTCCCATAGGTGTTGCAGAAACTTACACAAATGGCATAGCAGACCATAATGCCTGGACCTAAACCCAAAGATAACAACATAACTGAACCCTGCATAATCACCCTGAAACCTATTTTATATCTAGTTGCCATGACTACCCATATGCAGACACCTCACCCTTCATCACCCAATAAAAACTCACAACCCCAACCTTTCACCAAGAGTGCTTCCTGACATCCACTCAGGCCACTTTGCTCTCGTAGAAAGTGAATAAAACTTTGTTCTCCGCATTTTCTCTTTGTGAATTTTCTCACTGCCAGTGTCACTGGCAATGCTAATAATCCCAGCCTTGGTATTTATTTGGAAAGTAGTGACTACACCATCAGTCATCACATATGGTTGCCACCCACACACTAGACATTGCTGGGACCTTCTGCCCCAAGTGCTTGTGAAAATAAATGCAGCTTCTCAGATTCCCCATATCTGCTACAGTCCACATAGACTCAACCCTGTGGACAACGTGACTTCAGGGCTCCTTGGTTTCAGTATGATTCCCCCACTGGGACATCTGAGTGATAATAAAACTCTTGAAACCTCACTTCATTAACATACGAATTTAATGAAGGCATTAACGATGACCCTGGTGAGGATCAGTAGAGTTATGAAACTCACTGAACCCTTACAAGTACTAATATTCCAAGATTTGCTTTTTGATCATTTTTTATTTTTATTTTTTAAATATTTCATTTTATTTTTAGAGGGGAAAGGAGGGAGAAAGAGATGGAGAGAAACGTGGATCAATTGGTTGCCTCTCCCACACCCCCAACAGGGGACCTGGCTCACAACCTAGGCATGTGCCCTGACTGGGAATTGAACCACCAACCATGGGTCTGCAGGCTGGTGCTCAATCCACTGAGCCACAGCAACCAGAGTTGGACCATTTTAAAAATTCTAACAGCACCCTGGAGATTAGTATCTCATTGTATATTTGGGGAAATTAACAATTGGGAAGAGGAGGGGGGTTTTTCAAGGTCACAGAGTAGATAAATGTCAGATTGAAGTGGCTGAGTTCAAATTAATGAATCTGGCTCCACAGGTGGGGACAGTCTCTACCATGGCATGCTAAACTATCTACATGTTTACTTATCTTTGGCATGACTGGCTTCCATTTTACCTACTGCAGTGAATGTTGTGTCTCAGTTTGCCCTTCAAATGTTTTTGGTACATGTCGCTGGCATGTACTCTGCAGTATTGAGGACAGCTGGACGTGATGCCTGGGACATATTCAAAAGTGATGCTGGAGATCTATAATATTATCTCCTTGGTGGAGTGTTCACCTCTTCTTCATACAGGAAACTCAGTGCTCACTTGACCCTGTATTCCGTGAGGACTGGCTGGAGGAGACAGGGGTGCTCACCATCTGTTCCCTGCGGCCCCGGCCATGTTCAGTAACCACATCCTCCTTTCCAGTCTCCCCGTGTCTGCACCAGAGTTATTGGGGTAGGAACAAGTCCTTCCGAACATAAACTCTCATTCCATTTCCCAGTACGCTCACTCCACAACCAAGATTCTTACTCCTGATTGTTCACAATGGGTCAGTCAGCCAAATCAGGTTGGTTTTATGTGTGCACAGCCCAAATACCATTTTTATGGCTGATGGGTCTTTCAGAGAAGAGGGTGAGGACCAGCATCCTTGGTGATACTTACACTCTTCTCTTAGGATATGTTCCTAAACAACACAATCTATTCAAAAGCACCAGGTGGCATGTGTGTGCACTCTGAAAATCGACCCCTTTTCCTTTGTCATTTCCTCCTCACCGCTGTCAGTAGAGCGTCTTGGATTAGTGCTGAATTTCTAAAGCCCTCATGTTACTGATTTTCCATTTTCAACAGATGGAGCAGCACTGGGGAACCCTTGTAAGTTACATGGGATTTGAGCATTAATTTGATGTCATTGCATTTTCAAGTACCCTATCAGTAGTTGTAAGTCCAACTGATTTTCCTAGTTATTGGAGAGATACAAGTAAACTTTTAGGATGTATTCTATACAGGAAAAATTGTTTAGGTCACGTTAAAGAGAATCATACCATGGGCACAACTAAGGTCCCCTAAGCAGACATCAGGTGTCAGGTCATTTTCAGGCACAGTTCAATCTTGTCCTATTGAACTTTTAAGATGATCCCCAGCCCTTAGCTTTAAGTTTCTTTACATGCTTGTTTATATTGCTGCTTGTATTTTACAGGCTTTTATTGACATGTTTTTCAAGTGGGTCTTGGTGTCTCACTAAATCCCCTGGAAAGTTTTTACATCCACACTCATACAGACATGTTATTAAAATACTGCTACAGAATCCTTTTGCAAATCATGCTCTCAAAAAGTCAACAATACATATCCAACAACTGCTTAACAGACTAATATTCAGTCAAAAAATTGATAACACCCATTGTCTTTTTTTTATTGGGGACCAAAGATACTAAAATGAACATGGGTGGATTGGTGTATTTTCTCAGCAATGATAGAAACAATTCCTCCAGTTTTTAGAGGAATCCTGGAGGGGACGTCCTAGGCAGCAAGTGGATGAGTTGGCACCGTGGCTCACAGACCCTAAGAATACAAGGGGGACCCAAAAAACTTGAATTATCTTCTGGAGTATGGACCCCTTGTAGTACAAGCTTCCTCCACTAGGTGAGTGTTCTAAAAGTGCATCTGTATCTGTACCAGCTGGCATTGTGAGAGGCTGCATTCAGGTTCAGTAATTTTTTAAAAGAATATATTTATTTATTTTTAGATAGAGGGTAAGGGTGGGAGAAAGAGAGAGAGAGAAACATCAATGTGTGGTTGCCTCTGGCACGCCCCCTACCGGGGTCCTGGCCCACAACCCACAGCTGGGCAGTGATTTTTTTTCATACAGTTTTTTTTATTATTGTTTTAGATTTTGAAATAATTTTAACTTTATAGAAAAGTTGCAATTGTAGCACTAATCTATATTCCTATATCCCCTCCTATATATCCATAAAGGAGCTCCTCTATAGCTTTACCTAGGTTCTATGATGTTACCATGTAGCCACGAATTAATCAAAACTAGGAAATTATTGGTAAAATAATATCAACTAAAATATAGACTTCAGATATATCCAGTTTTCCACTAATGTCCATTTTCTGGTCTAGGATCTGATCTGGGCTCTACATTGCATTTATTTATGTATTTTGTCTTTTTAAAAAAGATTTTATTTATTTATTTTTAGAAAGAGGAGAAGGGGAGAAGAAAGAGAGGGAGAGAAACATCCATGTGTGGTTGCCTCTAGAGTACCCCCTACTGGGGACCCAGCCAAAATCCAGATATGTGCCCTGACAGGGAATTGAACCAGCAACCCTTTGGTTCATAGGCTAGAACTTAGTCCGCTGAGCCACACTAGCCAGGGCTATTATTTATTTATTTATTTATTTATTTATTTTATTACCCTTGGCCCAATTCCTTTTTTCTCCCCCCATTTAGCCCCCTTCCACCGAGCCCACCCCTCCTGTCTACAGTCAATCCCGTATTTGTTGTCCATGTCCATCAGTTATTCATACATGTTCCTTGACTAGTCACTTCTCCTTCCTTCCACCACTGCTCCCCTCACTCCTCCCCTCCTACAACCTATTAGTCTGTTCCATGTTTCCATGTATCTGGTTGTATTTTTCTCATTAGTTTATTTTGTTCATTAGGTTCCAGTTATAAGTCACGTCGTATGGTACTTGTCTTTTGCTGAGTGGCTCATTTCACTTAGCATAATAGTCCCCAGTTCCATCCATGCTATCACAAAACAGAACTTCCTTCTTTTTTTTCTGCTGTGTAGTATCCCTTTGTGTAAATGTACCACAGTTTTTTAATCTACTCATCTACCAATGGGCACTTGGGCTGTTTCCAACACTTAGCTCTTGTAAATAGCACTGCTGTGAACATAGGGGTGAATAAGTTCTTTTGAATTGGTGTTTCAGAATTCTTAGGGTATATTCCCAGCAGTGGAATTGCTGGGTTATAAGGAAGTTCCATCTTTAATTTTTTGAGGAAACTCTATACTCTTTTTCCCACAGTGGTTGCACCAGTCTACATTCCCACCAACAGTGCTCCATGGTTCCCTTTTCTCCACATCCTCGCCAGCATTTGTTGTTTGTTGATTTATTAGTGGTGGCCATTCTGACAGGTGTGAGATGACATCTCATTGCAGATTTAATTTGCATCCCTCTGACGGCTAGTGTTTCTGAGCATCCTTACATATGTCTTTGGGCCATCTGTATGTACCCTTTGGGTTGCAGTCCGCACTCAATCCACTGACCTACACCAGCCAGGGCTTATAATTTTATTTTTAAAAAATTTTTATAAATTTATTGATTTTCAAGAGAGAAATGAAAGGAGAGAGTGAAAGAGAAACATCAATTTGTTGTTCCACTTTTTAGGCATTCGTTGGTCGATTTTTTCTTTTTTTAATTATATTTTACTTATTGTGCTATTACAGTTATCTTAATTTTCTCCCTTTGCCTCCCTCCACCCAGCACTGCCCACTCCATCAGGCAATGCCCCCTCCATTGTTCATGTCCATGGGTAATGCATTTAAATTCTTCGGCTACTCTATTTCCTATACTGTAATTTCCGTCCTCATGGGCATACCCTTCTTTATTGTGATGTGCTTTACTGAGGTTCAAAGATAATGCATTTTCATTAACAGGAAAGCAAAAAGAGTGCATACAACTGAATGAAGGATTAGATGATTTTTTGCTTTTTAATGAAGTGTTTTTAAATTATAGTACATGTAGTTATTTCTGTTTTTTAAAAGATTATCTTTACTTATTTTTAGATAGGGGAACAGAGGGAGAAAGAGAAGGAGAGAAATATTGATGTGGGTAGCCTCTCATGCCTCCCCCCCCCACCCACTGGGGAACTGGCCCACAATCCAGGCATGTGCCCTGACTGGGAATCACACTGGCAACCCTTTAGTTTGCAGGTCAGCACTCAATCCACTGAGCCACACCAGTCAGAGCATTTGTTTGTGACATAGTGCTATTGTATATTTAATAGACTACAATATACACCAACCAATTAGTGTTACTACCTTGACTGTCATATTCAGTTGGTTTCTCTGGAACTCTACATGTAATTTCTTGACTGAATTCCTATAATTGCATGTCTTTGAGGTCTTCAATAGGTACTTCATTAATTTTTTTCAAAAGTGTATAATTTAAGCAAGAGGCAAAAAAAAAATTTGTCTGGATCCTAGTCATGCTGATCACCAAAAGAGCTGAGATTTCTCATTGCATCAGGCTCAGATGCGCTTAAATATTAGTGTATTTTTTTAAAGATTTTATTTATTTATTTATTTATTTATTTATTTATTTATTTTTAGACAGAGGGGAATGGAGGGAGAAAGGAGAGAAACATGGATGTGTAGTTGCCTCTCACGCCCCCACCTGGGGACAAGGCCTGCAACCCAAGCATGTGCCCTGCCTGGGAATCGAAACAGCCACTCTTTGGTTCCCAGACCCGTAATCAATCCACTAAGCCACAGGAGCCAGGGCTTAGTGTATGTTTTATTACATTGACTTTTCCAAGTAGGTATAACTAGGGCAGAATAGATAGTGTTAGGATCTGGACCAACCACATTCCACATGAAGAATACATGTGCCACATGGCGTGACTCAAGAAGAGACAGGATGCCTGGAGGTCAGAAGTGGCAGGTGCTGAAGAAAGAGGCAAAACCTACAGCTAAACACAAAACAAAACGGACAAAAAAAACCCGTGCAAGCACACCACAGATTACCTCGCCCAAGACATGAAGAAATGATGTTCACTGAGGCGCGACAGAGCGCACCTTGCACTCTGCATGCTGGTTGTCGGGGGAGGGGGGGAGGGTCCACAAATCCACTGCTGGAGTCCACAGAGGACCCTGATGGTGCCGGCTTCGGAGTGGGAGAACTACAGTCCCCAGAAGGCAGGCGCAGAATACTGCGATTCGAACCCCAAAAGCCTCAAAGACGCATTTCCGTGTGGCGGGGCAGGACTTCCGCGCCTTCAGGTGGCGGGCATTTCCTCTTCCCTCGTTTCCTCGATACGCGGTCCGTATCTGGCGGTCACGACATGAAAAGGAAAAGACGTGAGCGCAGTGGTCGCTGCAGCAGGCGCGAGGCCCCGCGGCGCGGCTCTGGTGAGCGGGGCCGGGGCCCGGCCGGGAGCCCCGACGCCCAGGGCAGCCTGCTGGAGCCGCCGCTCCGCGCGCACGGTCGGATGGCGGCGGCCGCGCCGGGGCGCCAGGCGGAGGTGAGTGCGCGTACCCGGGCACCGCCCGGGCCGCGGGGTGGTGGGTCCTGAGACGCTCGTGGATGACACCTGGTGTGACCAGCAGGGAGTGGGACAGGCTGAGGGGCTGACGGCGGTTTTCTTCCTGAACCTCTAACACACCCGGGCCGCCCCTGCCCTGGCACCTTCCTAACACTTGGGTTTGTCAGACAACCTTCTGGTCCTTGACTGGCCTGGGGTCACTTTGAATAAGAAATCAGTGCGAGACTGAAGCAAGTTTTACTCAGGCAGAAAAAAACGAAGAGGCCAGTGTGGTCGCCTCTGAAGAAAGCAAAACGTGTGCCTCCGAGTGGACTCGGGCCAACAACTGGAGAGAGAGGAGCGAGTTCTTGGTATTTTGTGCGTTTCCCAGGGTAGGTAGGGGCTTTGTCTCCAAGCTTCCTGGTGGGAAACTGGGTCGGCCCTCGGGGTGGGGCAGGGCCTTGTAATTTCCACTTCTGTGATGGCCACAGGAGCTTCCTGCCTTTCAGTGTTTTCGCTTTTAGAGAGAGGGAAAGAGAAGGAACAAGAAAGGGAGAGAAACACCACTGCGTGGTTGCCTCTGGGGCGCCCCCTCCTGGGGACCTGGCCTGCAACCCAGGCATGTGACTTAGACTGTGAATCCAACCAGCCACCCTTTGGTTTGCACGCAGGTGCTCAATCCACTGAGCCACACCAGCCAGGGATTCCCTGACTTCTTCCTGTCCTGTCTCAGTTGTACTGGATCGTTCTGAAATCTCTGAGACTCTCTGGAAGCCATATGCTAAGTTCATGGGTGATTTCTGAGACATGCCTGTGGTGTGGAGCAGGAGGTGGCAGAGCTGAGGGAGTGAGCCTGGATGTGAAGGAGGTAGAGATCACACAGTGTGGTGTGCACAGCTGGAGGATGTGTGAGCTCATGGTCCTGGGTACCTGCTGTGGGGATTTAAGGGTGAAGCATAAGCCTACGTTCGTCTGTGTCTTGGAGGCATGATATGGGACTCAGTCAAATTGCTTGGCGGGATGGAGGGGGCCCTGAGCTTTACTCCTATTTATCTGTGGCACATCCCATCCCTGCTGCTTTGCTGAGGGTGGTGAGCCTGGTTAATGAGACTGCTGAGACAGAAGGCAGCACTGGGGCCAAGGACTGGTGTCTTCTCTGAACTGGGGCCTCTGGAGCGGTTTGGCCATGGGGAAGGGTAGGATTGCAGAGTCCAGAAGACAGACTGTTCCAGATTCATTTGCATTCATTCTGACAGGATAGGGTGACCTTGGAGGATGTTGCCGTGTATTTCTCCAGGACAGAATGGCAGCTCCTTGATGAGACTCAGAGACGCCTGTACCTCGATGTGATGCTGGAGAACTTTGCTCTTATATCTTCCCTGGGTAAGACCCTCAACCTCTTCCCGTGACCTTGACTGGGGTTTGCATTTCCCCTTGCCCTCTCTTCCCTAGGGTGGGCTCTGTCCTCACGTGTGGGCTGTCAGCACTGCTTGTTTAGCCTGTGTTCTGGGAAGATCCTGCACTTGGCAGGGCTGGTCTGCTTGTAGTGCCCTGGACTCTCCCTACAGCCCCAATTCCTGCTGTACAAAACCCTCATAGGGAAGGATTTGAGGTGAGTAGTATTGCCAGGAGCCTAAGGGATTCCACCTTCATTAGTGAGGAAAAGCATTTTTTATCTTTCTCTTTGTCAATTTTACATACATTTTTGGAAAATGTCTATACCATTAGCCTTGCTTTTAACCATATTTTTGGGCTAGTGATTAGTCTTTTTCTTTTCATCTTTATGTATTGATTTTTAGAGAGACAGAGAGAAAAACATTGATTGTTACTGCACTTAATCTCGCTGCAGCCCCAATATCTGCTTACAGAACCCTCTACTGATTGCATTTACTGATTGATTCTTGTATGTGTTCTGACCAGTGATTGACCCTCAAGCTTGGGGTATCAGAACCTCGCTCTAAGCAACTGAGCCACTAGGCCAGGATAGGCTAACTTTGTATATTTTATCAATCAGTTTCTTAGGTGGTTCAGGAACATGTTTGTTTTGCACTTTGCTTTATTTTACTTCACAGATACTGAGTTTTTTAAATAAATATTTCAGTCAGCAAATCTTAAGTTATGTAGTATTTTTTATACAAAGCTATTGTGTTAATAGATTGCAGTGTGATGTAAACATAACAATTTTATTTATTGAGAAATCAAAACATTTGTGTATCTTTTTTTCTGCTTTTTGTTCAACTGAACTGAAAATATTTCCTTCTTTTTTATAAAGCTTTTATTTATTTATTTTCGGAGAAGGGAATGCAGAGAGAAGAGAGGGAAATACCAATGGGTGGTTGCTTCTTGGGTGCCCCATACAGGGGACTTGGCCCACAACCCAGGCATGTGCCCCAGACTGGGAATCGAACTGGCAACCTCTTGATTCATAGGCCGACCCTCAATCCACTGAGTCACACCAGCCAAGCAGAGCCTATAATATTTCCAGGAAATACCTTTACATGGGTTCCAAGTATTTTTTCCCATCTGGTAAATATGCTTTTCATTTTGTTAATTGCTGTTGTACTGTGCAGAAGGTAATTAGTTTGTTGTAGTTCAGATTGTGTATTTTTGCCTGGAGGGTAATGACATATCCAGTAAATTATGGCCAATACAAATGTCCAAAGCTTTTTGTCTAGGTTGTCTTGAATGAGTTTTTTTTTTCAAGATTTTAATTTTTTCCTTTTAGAGAGAGGGGAAGGCAGGGAGAGAAAAATAATGTTTGGTTGCCTCCCATGTGCCCTACACCAGGGGCCCGACTCCCAACCCAGGCATGAGCCCTGACCAGGAATCTAACCGACGACCTTCATGTTCCCAGACGGGGCACTCAGTCCCCTGAGGCACACCAGCCAGGGTGTCTTGAAGGAGTTTTAAAGGCTTTGGACTGACTAATTTTTTAATCATTTGGGAACTAACTTTTATCAGTGGTGTCCAGTTTTGTTGTTTTACATGTGAGTGCCCAGTTATCCCAGCATCATTTATTGAACAAACTATCTTTTCTATCATATGTGTCTTTCAGTTTTTGTCAAACTTGAATGGAAATTTGTGCCTGGGTTTGTTTTTGCGTTCTCTATTCCTGTCCTCTTCGCCTGTGTCTATGACAATAACACACTGTTTGGTGGCTCGGGCTTTGTAATACCTAGAAGTCAGGAAGTGTGATGCCTCTAGATTGCTGTTCTTGCTCTAGATTGCTTTTGCTATTCGAGGTCTTTTGAGGTTTCCTACATTTCAGGATTCTTTTTTTAAGAACTTTGTTTAAAATACCATTGGAATTGTGATCAAAATTGCATTTAATCTGTAGATTGCCTTGGGGAGTATAACATTTTAACAATATTAAATCTTGAAATCCAAGAACACAAGATGTCTTTTCATTTATCTGTGTTTTCTTCCACCTCTTTGATCAATGTCCAGTAGGGTTCAGTGTGCAGACTTTTCACCCGAATGGTTGAATTGATTCCTGCGTCTTTTCTTGCTTTTGATGCTGTTGTAAATTTGTTTACTTTCTTAATAACCCATTCAAAGATTTTATTGTCTGTGCATAAATACCGAACTGATGTTCATTCTGTATCCCGTATCTTTATTGAATTTATTAATTTCAGAAGTTTGCAGTAAAATGTTGATAATTTTCTGTATGTTGGGCCATGTCATCGGCAATGTCTCCTAATGTTGCTTTGTGGTTCTTAGTGCCAGGTGTACTGTCCCAAAAAGGAGCTCTTTATTTTCTTTGCTAACTTTGGGTTTAGTTTCTTCTTGTTTTTCTAAGTTCTTGAGGTGCAAGTTTAGGTGGTTGATTGGAGATCTTTTATCTCAAGGTGGCATTTATCGCTACAAAATTTGGTGTTAGAATGTATTTTCTGCTGCACATACATAAGCTTTGGTATTTGTGTTTCACTTCCTTTTGCCCCTAGATATTTTTTGAGTTACCGCATTTTTTTCTCTGACCCTCTCTTTGTTCAGGAGTGTTGTGTTTAATTTCATCATCATTGTAAATACTCCATCGTTCTTAACGCTAACATTAATTTCTAGTTTTATACCATTTCAACCAGACAAGACACATGATGTATTTCTACTGAAAGTTCAATACTTGTTTCTTGACCTAACATATGACCTACATAGAGATTGTTTCTTGTGCCTTTGACTAGAATACATCCTCTGTTGTATTTGGATGGAATGTTCTGTAAAATATTTATTATATTGTAAAGTATAGTCAAACTTCAGTGATCCCTTACTGCTTTCAGATGGGATGATCTAGTTATAGTTGAAGGGGGATGTTACAGTTCCCTAATGATGTTGGACTAATACTGGGTTTCGTTTTTTACCTTCAGGTCTGATATTATTTCCTTAATAATTTTTTTAAAGATTCTATTTATTTATTTTTAGAGGGGAAGGGAGTGAGAAAGAGATGGAGGGAAACATCAAGGTGTGGTTGCCTCTTGTGCGCCCCCAACTGGGGATGTGGCCTACAACACAAGCACGTGCCCTGACTGTAAATCGACCAGCCACCCCTTCCTTTGCAGGCCGGCACTCAATCCAGTGAGCCATGTAAACAGGGCTCTTTCCTTAATAATCTTAAATATATGTTGTTAGATGCTTAATACTTAAAATTGTTGTCCTCTTTTTTTTTTCAGTGTGGTTTATTTTATATTTTTAAATTTTATTTATTTATTTTTAGGGAGAGCGGAAAAGAGGGACAAACAGAGGGAGATAACCTGTACAGTTACCTCTGAGAAACCACCTGATTATTTGCATGTCTTTCAGATTTGGGGGGTCAGTCTTCAGGTTATTATTTAAAATCAACTTTCTAATTTATTCTCTTTCTCTCACATTTTTCTTTTCCGGTGTTCCCAGGGTTCCTCTGGTTCCTAATAACAAAATGTCTTAGTGTTTTTCACCAAAGGCTACTAAGTTCAAAGCTACCACAAGCACAGTGGCTGTCAAAGGTAATTCCGAGCCGTGTCTTTTGTCCCTCGCAGTCTGCATGTAGCTTTACTCACCCAGTCATCTTCCAGTTTTCTGAGAAGTTTTCTGTTTTTTGCTTTTTACATTCCTGGTTGCCTTTAATTAAACTCTTTTACCACCGTGCCCCCACCCCCTGCCCAGGACTGTTTTTGTTCGTGGATAGCTGTGCACTTGGTCATGGAACGGGGATAAATTCTCCTATGTCCTGTTCTGCTATTTTGCTGATGTCTGTCACAGAGATATTTTTGCTAGAGTCTGTTTTGTGCTGTCTTGTTTTATCATAGTTTTATCATCCATCTCTTCAGTTTCTTTCTTAGGATTTCTTTATGCAAATGCCATGGCATGGCTCCACTGCCAGTTAAGGGGAAGAGTCATTTGTGCATCACAGGAGGGGCATGACTCCATCCGTGACAGTGGGCGCAGCAAGGGTTATGCCTTGGTGAATGGCAGTTGATGAGGGTTTGATGCCATGGATTTGTTAAGGTCATAACTAGGAACCCATTTATTTAACAGTGTTTTCTACCATTGTTTTCTCACACCTTAATCTACTTGCCCTTACATATTGTTGACACTCTTCCAACTATTATGTTTTGACAGTTATCATTTCTCCTAGTATTCGCAACCTATGAATAATTTCCATTTTTCTAAATCATTCCCCCTGGCTGGTGTGGCTCAGTGGATTCAGCGCTGGCAGGTTCGATTCCCAGTCTTGGGCTCATGCCTGGGTGGCAGGCCAGATCCCTAGTAGCGGGGCACGCAAGAGGCAACCACACATTGATGTTTTTCTCTCTTCTCCCATCCTTCCCCTCTGTAAAAATGAATAAATAAACAAATAAATAAATAAAAACATTTAAACCCTTCACCTCAACCATGTCTTTCCTTACTGCTCTCCATCCTTGATCCATGCCTATAAAGCCTCATAATGTGCACATACTCACTTTTTATCATTATTTTTTAATTTCTTCCTTGAGGATATGTTTATTGATTTGAGAGAGAGAGAGACATGTGATACAGAAACAACAATCAGTTAATCAGTTGGCTTTTGCACCCACCCCAACTGGGGTTGGGGACCAACCTGCAGCCTTTTTGTTTATGCTCCAACCAAGTGGCCACTTGAGCCAGTACTCAAGTATTCTGTTTCCCTGCCCCCTCACACTGGAAGATTTTAATATATATATTTTTTTTTAACGCATTTTTTTCCATTACCATATATGCCCCTTATACTCCCTACGTCCTCCACCTGCTATCACCACACTATTGTCCATGTCCATGAGTCCTTTTTCCTTTTTGCTCAGTTTCCCCACCCCCTTACCACCCCAAGCCCAGAGCTATCAGCCTGTTCTCTATCTGTGAGTCTGTCTCTGTTTTGCCTGTTAGTTCACTTTGTTCCTTAGAATTCACATGACTGAAATCATACGATATTTGTCTTTGACTAGCTTATTTCACTTAATATAATGTTCTCCAGATCCATCATGCTGTCATAAGGGGAACAATCTTCTTTTCTATGGCTGGGTAGTATTCCATTTTGTGTCTGTACCAGATCTTTTTTTCAACTTCAATTTTCTAAAGATTTTTAAATTAGTTTTTAGAGAAAGGGGCCAGGAGGGAGAACAACACCCAAACCACTCACCCACACCAGTCAGGGCAGCACTTACAGATTCTTCTATTGACCTGGAACATCATATGCTCTGATGAAACTGATTTTTGTTTGGAACACAAATTACCTCTGTCGATTATATGTGTTTATTTTTAGAGAGAGGGGGAGGGACTGAGAGACATCAATGTGTAGTGGAAACATCAGTTGGTTGCCTTTTGGATGTGCCCCAACTGGGGACCGGGTCTGCAACCCAAACATCTGTCCTGGGCGGGAATGGAACTGCAACATTTCGCTGTGCACGATGACACCAGACCAACTTTGCTAGACTGGCCAGGGCTGCAATTGATTTTTACGGGTTCATGCAGAATGTTCAAATTCTTCTACACAGCCTGTCATCACCAGAAGGAAAGGTCCTATTTTCCTTATGAAGGAAAAACTAGTAGGCCCTGTTTCCTTTCTTTGTTTCACATTCTATGTTTATATGTTTTTTGGTGAGGTCTCCACCATTTACTGACCTTTGGGGCCAGCGAATATATAACAGCCCTTTCCTCAGTGTAACTCATTGTCTTGAAAACCATTCCATAGGATCATGCCTAGCTGTGACAGATGAATATTTGCGGCTATAATATTCCTTCACTATATGGTTAGCACGCATTTCAAAAGTATTTTCTTTTTGTCAGGTTGCTGCTGTGGAGCAGAGGATGTGGAGGCTCCCACTGAACAGAACCTTTCTGTACAAGCATCACAGGCAAAGAATCTCAAAACAGCTTTGTCTTCCCAGAAGGGTCACCCATGTGAGAGTTGTAGGCTGGTCTTGAGAGACATTTTCCTCTGGATTGACCAACAGGGAACACAAGAGAGCCAGAAACTGTTGAGATGTGGGGCCTGTAGAAAACGATTTTATTTCAGAGCAGAGCATCACCAGGAGCAGCATACGAGAGAGAAGGCTTCCATACAAGGTGTGGGCAGGGCCTCGCTTGCGAAGGGCTGCGATTTCAATGTGTCCCAAAAGCTGTTCACTTGTGGGGAGGTTGGGCAGAATGTTTGTACCAGCTCAGGACATGTCCAACAACAAGCTACTTACACCAGAGACAAGCCAAAAGAAATGGGAACATCTGAGGAGGGTTTGCAGAGGAGCAAACGTCACACAGGGAAGGAATGTAAGAAAACCATTGGCTGCAAACGTACACCTGATCCAGGCCAAGCTGTCAAAACTGGAAGACAGTGTTCTGTGTGCCATGGATGTGAAAAATGTTCTCTAGAAATCTCTGGGCTTCATTATCAGAAAGTTCACACAGGGGAAAAGCCACATGAGTGCAGTGAATGTGGGAAAAGCTTAGTTCACTCAGGAGAAAAGCCTCATAGGTGTGGTGAGTGTGGGAAATGTTTTAAACAAAGTTCAAACCTCATTATACACCAGAGAGTCCACACTGGAGAAAAGCCTTATGAGTGTGACAAATGTGGGAAATCCTTTAGCCAATGGGGGAGCCTCATTCAACACCAAAGGATTCACACTGGAGAAAAGCCATACCAGTGCAGTGAATGCGGGAAACATTTTACCAGAATGTCTGGCGTTCATCGTCATCAGAGACTTCACACTGGAGAAAGGCCTTATGAATGCAGTGAATGTGGAAAATCTTTTAAGAGGAAATGGCACTTTCTCTGTCATCAATATACTCACACAGAAGAAAGGCCATATGAGTGCAATGAATGTGGAAAGTTTTTTAAGAGTAAATGGCACGTTCGTTGTCATCGGAAACTTCACAATGGGGAGAAGCCTTATCAGTGCAGTGAATGTGGGAAATCTTTCACTGTAAATTCTGCACTCCTTTATCATCAGAGACTTCACACTGAAGACAAGCGTTATAAGTGCAATGAATGTGGAAAATCGTTTATCTGGAGCTCTAGCCTTCTTTATCATCAGAGGGTTCACACTGGAGAAAGGCCTTATAAGTGCAGTGAATGTGGGAAATCTTTTAATAGGAAATACCCATTCCGTTGTCATCAGAGAGTTCACAATGGAAAAAGGCCTTAGGAATGCAGTTAAAGTGGAACACCTTATACCACTAGCCATGGCGTCTATTACCATGAGAGGTTTTACACTAGAGAAAGGCATTCAAAGTACAGTGACTATGGGAAATCTTTTCATTAGCAGTATAGTTCACTATTCTCAGAAAACTCCCAGAGGAGAAAGGTCCTATCAGTCCAGTGAATGTGGGAAATCTTTTATCAGAATCTCTGACCTTCATTGTCATCAGACAGTTCACACTGGACAAAGAACTTTTAAAAACAAACTGATCGCCTGTGGGTATGTTTATTGTTTTGGAGGGAGTGGAAAGGACAGGGCCAGAGAAAATGATGTGAGACAGAAACATCGATTGGTTGCCTCTCCTACCTGCCCCAATGAGGAAATGAACCCAAAACCTGGGCACTGGGCAAGTGCCGTGACTCACCACCAAACCACTGACCTTTTCTTTGCGGGAGGACCTCCAACCAGCTGAGCCACAGTGGCCAGGGCAACCTCAAGTACTTCTTACAGCAGCATGAATTTTTCCCTTGTTCTTGGAGTATGCCAAGAATTTTGAAGGGAATCGCTTTCAAGAGTTTTTCAAAGGTCCATGTGTTATAACATGTATGATTACATGAGTTAAGTGATGGTCTCTTAGTTGTATGACCAAAGGAGTTAGGATAAACCATGATTAGTACAGAATCGCCTGCAGGAGAAAGATTTGCGAAGACAGCTGCCAGCTATACGCAATGTGCTGCTTCTAAACCTGTCCAGAAACATTTCTGTGAAGAAGACTGCAGTCAGCGTGGACACAAATCTGAGGCTCTCCAGGCATGTTTGTCTTTTGCAGTCCAAGTCACTGTCATTGAAAATTAAGTTTTGTGGATGTCTGTACCCTCTCATATGTTTACCTGAAGACCACTGATGTCTAGACAGAAAAATCAAAGATAAAGAAAAGTGGTATCTATTGTCCAGTGGTGAGGCTTTTGTGACCCATCTAGCATTTCTGCTGATTTAGTTGAAAGCCATTCATTGATTTGCTATAAGTAAGGCAGGGGTGACCCCGGAGGGCACAAGAATATGGATATAATACTCTCAATTTACATGATAGAGTTGTCAAATCTATTATCCAAAATGTTGCACAGGGAGTAATTTTCTTTTAATTGAAGCATTTTTGAA
Organism: Desmodus rotundus; assembly: GCF_022682495.2. Taxonomy (NCBI): domain Eukaryota; kingdom Metazoa; phylum Chordata; class Mammalia; order Chiroptera; family Phyllostomidae; genus Desmodus; species Desmodus rotundus. The sequence goes on along the minus strand of NC_071398.1, from coordinate 51,797,109 downwards.
ATGTTTTTATTAGGAAACAGTGTATTGGAATGAGAATATGTCATGGAATTTTACTTACGTATTAAGCTGAAACCCTCACCATAATTGTAACACTGACCATATCCGTCCCTGTGTATTTACCTCACATCCTTTTATAACCCCTCTCCCTGCCCTTCACAATTCTCTAACTGACCATTGCTTTCCTCTTCCCTTTAGTGGGTAACTGCATTCCCTAGAATTTATATGATGAGAGTAAAGGTTTTTGTGCTTTAATTTATGTTGCATAAATACTTGAAGATTCACTTATGTTTGTAGCTCATCATTTCTTCTGGAACTATTCTTGTCTTTGAATTCATCAACATTTGTTTATTCACTTGTTCATGGACATTGGGTTATTTCTAATTTTTGATGATTTGAAATAAAGCTGAGACAAACATTTGTGTGTAATTCTTACTCTTTCTCATCTCCTCCTGGAATCCCTATGATTCAGATGTTGGCCTGTTTGGAGATGTTCCAGAGTCTTATATGCTACTTGTTTTTTGAATTATTGTTTCTTCCTTCAGTTCTGGTTGAATGTTTTCTTCTTCCCTGTCTACCAAATCGTTTATATGAATCCCAGCTTCCTTCCCTTCACTGTTGGTTCCTTGTGGTTTTTTCTTTATTGCACTTACTGTAGCTTTCATTTCTTCCCTTATGTTTTTGCCACACTCAGTGAGTTCTCAGCATCCTGACCACCAGTGTTTTGAACTGCATCTCATAGGTTGGCTATCTGTTTTGTTTAGTTGTTTTTCTGCAGTTTTGTTCTGCTCTTTCAATTGGGCCATATTTCTCTGTCTCCTCAATTTGGCATCCTCCCTGTGTTTGTTTCTGTGTATTAGGTAGAGCTGGTTTGATGCCCTCTCTTGGTGCACCTGTTAAGTTAATATGGGCGGTACCTTAGGTGCTTGCCAGAGTGGGGCAACCCACTTCTGTGTGTGGAGGAGGAGTCGGGGAGGGGACAGTGCTCCTGCCTGGCTTCTGGAGGCTTCCCTGGCACTTGCTATGTCTCCAGTCACTTCACCCACTTCCTGTATGCCGCTGGCACCCTTTCAGTTGTTGCCCTGCTGGTGATGCCCAGAGTGGGTGGGCTTGTATATGTTCTAAGTCCGTGCGGGTCCTTTAAATGTACTCTCCTGAGAAACCAACAGTTTCTACCACCACACCAACCCCTAAAGGTTTTTTTAAGCCAGAAATTATGTGGCTTTATTTTGCTGGCACTGGTAGCCTGGGCTGCACTGTCTGGCCTGGGGTTGGGATCACTTGCTCCCAAGGCTTTGGCAGAGTGGGGACCCTGTGGTGGCTACACAGCTGGTGGTGCCAGGAGCCTGAATCACAGACTTGTACTTCTTTTCCTGAGATACGGTACCCTGGACTTGGCAGAGGGAGAAGGAAGGACTGTGTGCGTCTGGGGGTCTTCTAAAGGACTTTAGTATTTTAATGAAGACATTAAGTCATTACTCTAAGTCTGTATAACTTTTAAATAAATAATTCCTTTCCTTTTCACCAATCTCTGGCATTGAGAGACGTCTTTCCTGTGGCGGCAGGCAAGGCGAACCTAGTAGGTGGGGGGAACCCCAGAGAGAAAGGGAGTCCTTTTGGTAATAGTATATCATTCACCCCACCTTGGGTCTGTTCTGTAAGAAGACCCGGTCTTAACCTTCTATATCACTACCTTTCTTACACTTTTGCTATCTGGAAACAAACCCAAATAAGTATCCCAACCCCTTACTCCAGCCATCACTCAGTGTTGGGTGAGCCACATTCCCTTGTCCAAAAAGGACGGTATTTCTAATAAACTTTTTCCTCAAGCCTCTGTTAAAGAACTCTTGGCTGTGAGTTCTTTCTCCTTAAGTAGACAAGACACTGGAGGCTTGGGATTGAGATCCACCTTTGGAAATTCACTGCCCACAGCCAGCCAACGTGACAACTGTTACTAAGGTTTTTCATCCAGTGTCACGGTTACAGGACTTTCATCTATTGTGCCAGCTGTCCTTGAAGTTACTTGGTTGAAGTAATTGGTTGATGATCATGATGTAAATCCATTTATTGTTTTGTATACTGCTGATACAGGTCTGAATTCTACCTGATTTTCTCAGGACATCTACATTTATTACATAGGAATCATCTGTAAAGAAAACATTAATTTAAATTTCGTTTACCTTGCATTGCAGTCAGTATATCGAAGGAAGGAAAGGCCATTTTCAATATGTCTTTTGGACAAAGTCTCAATTTCCTTGTGCTGCTGGCCATGGGGACTCCCCTTTCTCCTTGTGTCAGCGGGGAAAATACTGCACCTTGCCTGGGACTGTAGAAGTCCATTACCTGGAAGGGGGAAGGAAGGAGGACTACCTCAGCTTCCCCTTTAGGCTACTGAGAGCTCAGGAAAGGCGTTTCCACTAAGTGCAAGGAATAGGGGCTGAACTTGCGTCTTTCTCCTAGCCGGCATGTTTTTCTTCCTTAAAAGTCATCTCATCTGGTCAGTGGCTCCTGAACGCTGGGTGATGGTAGAGATGCAGGAAAGGGAGGGCAAGAGTTCTTGCCCTCGCTGCAAAACATGGGTCTGAGGCTAGGTGACTCTGCCTAGGGGACCCACACTGGACTGGGTGAGGAACTGCTTTTCATGGACCCCTCCTCCAGTCCCGCCCTACCCATGGCGTCCGATATACCTGCCTGAGCTGAAACCAGGTGAAGTGCGTGCGAGTCCCGGGGCCTGCCCCCTCACCCCACCAAGCCCCACAGCCCAGGTTCAGGCATCTGGGACTGAGGCTCTCGTGGGTAACACCTGGTGTGACAGGTTGAGGGGCCTGCGTGTAAACACGTGCAGGGGGTAGCTGAGCTGGAAGGACCCTGGAACCTGGGGTCCTTCCTATGTCTGCATTAAACAATCTGATGCAGAGAAGCATCTTTTCTGAAAGACAGAAGGGTTGTACCATGATTCGAAGGATCCTTATGGGACTATCCAGTAAGCCAGGACAATAGGGAAACAGACAAATAGCTGAACAAACTGGCTGAGCAATTTACAGCCACATGCACAAGGTCACCTCCCTAGAGGTAATAGCTAGGCCTCGGTTTAGACTTTGCAGCTGCTAGAGAGAATGGAAATTCAAAACAGCCCCAGGGGTTTGGGTCCCAGCAGCTAAAGCAAATGGTGGCTCTATCAACTGAGCTTGGGAAGATGGTGGTAGGTTAATTTTCTTTGAACATATTAGAAGCATTTTCTTTTTCTTTCTTTTTTTTTTGTTATTATTGTTAAGAGTGTCAGAAATTTTTCCCTAAGTGGTGTGGCTCAGTAAGTTGGTCTTCTATCCACAAACCAAAAGGGCACTGATTCAATTCCAGGTCAGAACACATGACTGGATTGTAGGCCAAGTGCCCATTTAGGGGCATCTGAGACACAACTGATCAATGTTTCTCTCCCTCTCTTTCTCCCTCCCTTCTTCTTTCTTTAAAAATAAATTAAAATCTTTAATATAAATAGTCTTAGACATTTCAAAGGACAGGGAGTAGAGACATCAATTGAGCAGCTGAACCCTTAAGTCTGGAAATCAGGGGAGGAGTCCAGGATGGAAACGTGCAAAGGTGGTGGCTCTTTGGGGCACTTCAGCAAAGGAGGCAGAGCTGAGGGAGTGAAGCTGGGTGTGAAGATGTGAAGCAGGCGGAGATCACACAGTGTGTGCACAGCTGGAGGAAGTGTGAGCTCATGGTCCTGAGTACCTGGTGTGGGGACTTAAGGGTGAAGAATAAGCCCATATTTGGCTGTGTCTGAGAGGCATGATGTGGGAGACATGGTGGAATTGCTTAGCAGGAGGGAAGGAGTCCTACAGGCCTGGCCAGCAGTTTAGATGGCATTTATCTGCCCCACACCCCAACCTCCTCTTGTCCTGCCTACTGCTGCTGAGGTGGTAAGAGTGATTAAACGAGACTGTGATGAGACAGCAGGCAGCTCTGGCACCAAGAGTTGCTGTCTTCTCTGAGCTGAGGTTCCTGAATGGGGTGGACATGGGTAAGCTTTGTATGGAGTAAGTGTGCATGTACTCAGACTGTTCCAGATTCATTTGTACTCATTCTGACAGGTTGCTGTGACCCTTGAGGATGTTGCGGTGTATTTCTCCTGGGCAGAATATGCCTCCTTGATGAGGCTCAGAGATGCCTGTACCTTGATGTGATGCTGGAGAACTTTGCTCTTATATCTTCACTAGGTAAAACTCTTCTTTAGCACCCCTGTGCCCCATCCCCCCTTCCCTCAGGCTTGCAGTTTGCTTCTCCTATCCTAAACTCTAAAGGTCCTGGCCAGATTTGTACCCAGGAAGCAATGAACAGCAGCAGCTGGTGTTGGACTCATCCCAGATCCTGTCTCCAGGGGTCTTTCTCTCTGCCTCATTGCCCCAAACTTTAGTAAATGAGCTCTCACCTTAAAGAAAATACCGTCACACTCTCCAGTGACCTGGACTGGGCTTTGCATGTCCCCCATGCCCTTCATTCCTCAGGGGTTGCTCTGTCCGCACATGCGGACTGTGTACAGTTTGGTTTTCCAGATTTCTGGGTAGGTCTTGTCCTTGGCAGGGCTGCTTTGTTCGCACTGCCCCCTTCTCTCCCTGCTGCCCCAATACCTGCTGTACTGAACTCTTAGGGAAGGATTCGACCTCAGTAGTATTGCTGGAAACCTAATAGATTTCACCTTGATTAGTGAGGAGACCCATTTTTTATATTCCTCGTGATCATTTCTACAGCAGACGAATGTTTGTTGATTGTTAGAGACAAGAAGGAAAGGAGGGGGAGAGAGAGAATGAGAGGGAGAAATATTCAATGTGAGAGAGAAGTATTTACCTGTATCTGCCTGCCATGTGCACCCCAAGCGGGGATGGAAACTGCAACCTAGGTATGTGCCTTGACCAGGAACCAAACCTGCAAGTTTTTGGTGCACAGGACAATGATCTAAGTAACTGAGCCACCTGGCCACGGCTGGATAAAATATTTTGTCTATGTTTATTTGTTGTATTTTGTCTAAAGTGTAGTCTGAGTTCAATAATTACTTAATGCTTTTGAACAGGATGAGCTACCCATTTTTGAAAGAGGAATATTTGTCTAGGGCTGTTGGGTTGCGTTTTCTGATTTAAGATCTCATATTGTTCGATTAATGTTCCTAGGTGCTCGTTGGTGGGGTACATAGTAATTAAAGTTGTTATCCTCTTGATGAATTGACTTCATTGTCATTTTAGGATGACCTATTCCCCTTTTGATAGTGTTTGAGGTTGTTTTTTGTGTGTGATAAATATTGGCTACTCCTGTTCTCTTTGGTTATATTTGCATGAAATGTTTATTACATCTCTTTATTTTCATATACATATGTCTCTGAGCAATCTGTATGTACTCCTTGGAGAAGTGTCTTTTCATTGGGTTCTTTGTCTTCCTGGTGTAGAGGCGTATGAGTGCTGTATGTATTTTGGAAATCAAACCCTTTCCTAATGTTTCATTTGGAAATATGTTCTCCCATATAGTCAGTTCCCTTTTCATTTTGATGATGGTTTCTTTTTTAAAAATATATTTATTTATTTATTTATTTATTTATTTTTAGACAGGGGAAGGGAGGGAGAAGAAAGGGAGAGAAACGTCAATGTGTGGTTGCCTGTTGTGCGCCTCTACTGGGGACCTGGCCTGCAACCTAGGCATGTGCCCTGACTGGGAATTGAACCATTGACCCTTTGCTTCTTAGTCCAGTGCTCAATCCACTGAGCCACACCAGCCGGGGCTGATGATGGTTTCTTTAACCATGCAGAAATTTTTTAATTTGATGTAGTCCAATTTGTTTATTTTTTCCTTCTTTTCCCTTGCCCTAGTATTTATTGCATTTTTTTTTTTTTTGAAGACTCAACACATTTGCCATTTTATGGTGGGTGATTAAGGAGTGCACCTGCCCACGCTGTGCTGAATGTTCAGCAGTTTTTGACCAAAAATGGCATGACTCCTATGTCCCACCCTCGCCACGTCCAGTTCCAGTACGGTCAACCATGTTGTCTGACAAAGTCCAGACATGGGGGATATGTCTTCAAAGAAGCGTATCCTGGCCTGGAGGATGTGGCATTACTTGGGATCTGTGTGTGATTTTGTTCTTTCTCTTTCTTGGAATCTTTATTTTTACTGCCTTAATCATCTGGAACCTCCTGGAAATGATCACCACTCTTAGAATTGACCAGCAGCTGACACAAACAGGATATAATCAGACCAATGCATCTCTGGTCAACAAATCCCTGAATGTCTAAAAGTCGTTAGAGTAACAGCCCCTCCTTTACCTTAAATAAGAATATATATCAATTAGACAGCCATAGAAATAAGAAAAGCTGGTTAGCTATTAAGCATATAGAAACAGTTACTATGAAGTTAAAGCTTATAGTACACAGAGAAACATTTTAGACAGAAAAGATAGATAGCTAAGTTAGATATCACAAAGGCCTTATTGCCTCTGCTCAATCTACCGTATACTTTTGCCCTATGAACAATTTCTGAAAATGTCTAATCGTCTGATTTATGACTCTCCTGGTTAAAATAATCTTTGTTCACTATAACTGAATCTATGAAAACTTTGGTCGAAACAGTCCTTGTTTAATATAATTAAATCCATGGAAACTTTCGTACTTTTCCTGGTTACTTTTGTATTGATTTTTCTGCTTAACTGATCATGCTATACACTTGCAAATGTTAATCTATGCTAAAAAGGAAAATATAAAAATCCACTTGTACTTGCCATAAACGAGTCAGTGCTTCACCTGCCTCTGAGCTGTGTAGTTGCCTGATCTCCACGCGCCGACGCCTCATAGCACCTTTGGGACCCCCTGGACTCTGCTGTGGCTGGACAGCGGCACACCCTCCCTATTCACCCAATCTTGCCCTGAGTGACTTATTTTTGTTTTTGTTTCCCCGAATGAAAAAAGTCCTCAATGAGAACATTTGGCCTTGGTGGAAGACGTGAAACAAGCATGGCAGAAGCACTTAAAAGCCATCAAAATCAATGAGTTCAAAAGTGTTTAAGCAGTGAAAAAAAAATCTTGATAGGTGTATTGCATCAAATGGAGAGTTCTTTGAAGGTGACTGAACTTTCAACATGTAAGAATAAATACATAACTTTTTATAAATAAATTCTGGAGGGTGTTTTTGGGCTCCCTCTCATATATCTCTCTGCCTCTCAGTATTTTTTTTTTTCCCAAGAGGATATTAAATCCTTTAATGATTACACATGATAACGGGTGCTACACAAACTTCATTCCCATTAATAATTTTATCTGGTACCGTAACTAAATTTAGCCATGATGTATAGGATATGTAAACTATCATTAATAAACAAACTAACTCCCTGACTCTGCTTGGGTGAACCTTTTAGTAGTGAACTCAAGGTCACAACACAGTAACTATCAGTTCAAATACAACAAGGTCTGTGAAGATAATGGTTTATGTGTCCATGCAGATTTTAAATGTATTTCAAATGGAACCTAGCATCACCCTGAAGGAATTCTATATAACTTCACACTATTGGTGTTATTTATCAAGATGGCTTCAGAGTAGAGTACCTTTACACAGAACATTTAACACACACACACACACACACAGACACTGGATGGTATGGCTCACTGGATTGAGCACTGGTCATTGAACCAAGAGGTCACCAGTTCCATTCCTGTTCAGGGCAAATGCTTGAGTTGCAGTCCAGGTCCATGGTTGGGGGCACATGAGAGGCAATTGATCGATGTATCTCTTACATGTAGATGTTTCTCTCCATCTCTTTCTCTGTCCCTTCCCCTCTCACAAAATAAATAAATAAAATCTTTAAACACACACACACTCACACACTTAGCTATGACTCCCTCCTGTGGTTCAGTGGGGTGGGCTGCTATTTTCCTACTAAGCGAAAGGTTGCAAGTTAGATTCTCAGGGCACTTCCTGAGGTTTCAGATTCCATTCCTGGTCAAAGCGCATGCCAGAGGCAATAGATTAGTGATTCTCTATGGCATTATACAATGAGCATTATTTAAATAGGCAGAAGAGAAAATGCTCTATGAAGCCCGAGAACATGTAAGTTTCAAAGGGTGGTAAATAAAGAACACTGAGTTCTTTAGAGTTCTAAGTTCTATCTGAGTTCTAAGATATGAGAGAATGAACTTGAGCTATGGCTTTGCTGGAACCTTGGCTACCATGAAATTCTACTTTCTCCAAAGTGTGGGTCCTTTTCATTCCTGAGAACTTAAGGAAAATTAGTGAGCTGAGAAAAATATAATAATGTGTGAGCCGAGAAACTTAGAAGTATTGAAGGAAATCCATGATATCATGTTTCATTTCTTCAACAATCATTTACTAATTATCTCATCCTCTTCAGAGGAAACTTAGGCCTAAGGGAAGGTGTGGTTGATGTAATTTGACTCCATGGTGAAGGGTTAAAGGGAGTTTGAGAATTCCCCCTGTTTATGCCTGAGCTGTGACCTTCATTGGAAAAGCAAAATATAGTGCTGTCTCCCAGGGAGAACTGGCCCTTCTCCCAGAGGGAAGTTAGTCAAAATTCACACCAGGCCCTTGGTGTATAGACACATTTGTCTAAAACATATTTAATCATAGCCCCCAAAGTGAGCCTTTGAATCCCACCAGAAGGACGCTTTCCCACATGAACCCTGACCATTGCTGCCTCTGGGGCTTCCCTGGTGTCTGTTCCGCGTAGGTGATTTCCCGTCTGGTGATGTATGCTCTATTCTTGCTTTTCTCTTTGTTCCCGCTTAATAAAGCGCTTAAATATTCACCCTTGACCTTTATTTTCTGCGAATCTGAATCTCCAAATCAAGTGGCCACGATCTCAAAGGTGCCCCTTAACGGCACACACGGCCAGGTTACTGGGCAAACTGAAGAAATTACCTTCACCCTGACGTGCTCAGCGGCCCTCTCACTCAAGGTCAAGAGGTCAAAGTCAGAGTTGTGCCCCTTGTCAAAGAGTTTGGACCAGACTCTCTGTATCACTGTATCCCAGAAGAGAGTGGACACAGCTCATGAAGAAGACATATGCCACATGGCGTGACTCAAGAAGAGACAGGATGCCTGGAGGTCAGAAGTGGCAGGTGCTGAAGAAAGATAGGCAAAACCTACAGCTAAACACAAAACAAAGAAACAAACAGAAAAAACCGTGCAAGCACAACACAGACTACCTCGCCCAAGACATGAAGAAATGATGTTCACTGAGGCGCGACAGAGCGCACCTTGCACTCTGCATGCTCGTTGGGGTGGGGGGGGGGTGTCCGCAAATCCACTGCTGGAGTCCGCTGAGGACCCTGATGGTGCCGGCTTCGGAGTGGGAGAACTACAGTCCCCAGAAGGCAGGCGCAGAACACTGCCATTCGGACCCCAAAAGCCTCGAAGACGCATTTCCGTGTGGGCGCCACTGCGGGGCAGGACTTCCGCGCCTTCAGGCGGCGGGCATTTCCTCTTCCCTTGTTTCCTCGATACGCGGTGGGCATCTGGCGGTCGCGATATGAAAAAGAAAAGACGTGAGCGCAGTGGTCGCTGCAGCAGGCACGAGGCCCCGCGGCGAGGCTCTGGTGAGCGGGGCCGGGGCCGGGCCGGGAGCCCCGACGCCCAGGGCAGCCTGCTGGAGCCGCCGCTCCGCGCGCACGGTCGGATGGCGGCGGCCGCGCCGGGGCGCCAGGCGGAGGTGAGTGCGCGTACCTGGGCACCGCCCGGGCCGCGGGGTGGTGGGTCCTGAGACGCTCGTGGGTGACACCTGGTGTGACCAGCAGGGAGTGGGACAGGCTGAGGGGCTGACGGCGGTTTTCTTCCTGAACCTCTAACACACCCGGGCCGCCCCTGCCCTGGCACCTTCCTAACACTTGGGTTTGTCAGACAACCTTCTGGTCCTTGACTGGCCTGGGGTCACTTTGAATAAGAAATCAGTGCGAGACTGAAGCAAGTTTTACTCAGGCAGAAAAAAAGGAAGAGGCCCGTGTGGTCGCCTCTGAAGAAAGCAAAACGTGTGCCTCCGAGTGGACTCGGGCCAACAACTGGAGAGAGAGGAGTGAGTTCTTGGTATTTTGTGCGTTTCCCAGGGTAGGTAGGGGCTTTGTCTTCAAGCTTCCTGGTGGGAAACTGGGTCGGCCCTCGGGGTGGGGCAGGGCCTTGTAATTTCCACTTCTGTGATGGCCACAGGAGCTTCCTGCCTTTCAGTGTTTCGCTTTTAGAGAGAGGGAAAGAGAAGGAACAAGAAAGGGAGAGAAACACCACTGCGTGGTTGCCTCTGGGGCGCCCCCTCCTGGGGACCTGGCCTGCAACCCAGGCATGTGACTTAGACTGTGAATCCAACCAGCCACCCTTTGGTTTGCACGCAGGTGCTCAATCCACTGAGCCACACCAGCCAGGGATTCCCTGACTTCTTCCTGTCCTGTCTCAGTTGTACTGGATCGTTCTGAAATCTCTGAGACTCTCTGGAAGCCATATGCTAAGTTCATGGGTGATTTCTGAGACATGCCTGTGGTGTGGAGCAGGAGGTGGCAGAGCTGAGGGAGTGAGCCTGGATGTGAAGGAGGTAGAGATCACACAGTGTGGTGTGCACAGCTGGAGGATGTGTGAGCTCATGGTCCTGGGTACCTGCTGTGGGGATTTAAGGGTGAAGCATAAGCCTACGTTCGTCTGTGTCTTGGAGGCATGATATGGGACTCAGTCAAATTGCTTGGCGGGATGGAGGGGGCCCTGAGCTTTACTCCTATTTATCTGTGGCACATCCCATCCCTGCTGCTTTGCTGAGGGTGGTGAGCCTGGTTAATGAGACTGCTGAGACAGAAGGCAGCACTGGGGCCAAGGACTGGTGTCTTCTCTGAACTGGGGCCTCTGGAGCGGTTTGGCCATGGGGAAGGGTAGGATTGCAGAGTCCAGAAGACAGACTGTTCCAGATTCATTTGCATTCATTCTGACAGGATAGGGTGACCTTGGAGGATGTTGCCGTGTATTTCTCCAGGACAGAATGGCAGCTCCTTGATGAGACTCAGAGACGCCTGTACCTCGATGTGATGCTGGAGAACTTTGCTCTTATATCTTCCCTGGGTAAGACCCTCAACCTCTTCCCGTGACCTTGACTGGGGTTTGCATTTCCCCTTGCCCTCTCTTCCCTAGGGTGGGCTCTGTCCTCACATGTGGGCTGTCAGCACTGCTTGTTTAGCCTGTGTTCTGGGAAGATCCTGCACTTGGCAGGGCTGGTCTGCTTGTAGTGCCCTGGACTCTCCCTACAGCCCCAATTCCTGCTTTACAAAACCCTCATAGGGAAGGATTTGAGGTGAGTAGTATTGCCAGGAGCCTAAGGGATTCCACCTTCATTAGTGAGGAAAAGCATTTTTTATCTTTCTCTTTGTCAATTTTACATAAATTTTTGGAAAATGTCTATACCATTAGTCTTGCTTTTAACCATATTTTTGGGCTAGTGATTAGTCTTTTTCTTTTCATCTTTATGTATTGATTTTTAGAGAGACAGAGAAAAACATTGATTGTTACTCCACTTAATCTCGCTGCAGCCCCAATACTGAACCAATACAGAACCAATACAGCCCCAATACAGAACCCTCTACTGATTGCATTTACTGATTGATTCTTGTGTGTGTTCTGATCAGTGATTGACCCTCAAGCTTGGGGTATCAGAACCTCGCTCTAAGCAACTGAGCCACTAGGCCAGGATAGGCTAACTTTGTATATTTTATCAATCAGTTTCTTAGGTGGTTCAGGAACATGTTTGTTTTGCACTTTGCTTTATTCTACTTCACAGATACTGAGTTTTTTTTACAAATTAAATATTTCAATCAGCAAGTCTGCTGCCATTTTAGGAAGGTGACATGCTGGTTAGCAATTTTCAGCATTGAAATATTTTAATTAAGTTATGTAGTATTTTTTATACAAAGCTATTGTGTTAATAGATTGCAGTCTGATGTAAACATAACAATTTTATTCATTGAGAAATCAAAACATTTTTGTATCTTTTTTTCTGCTTTTTGTTCAACTGAACTGAAAATATTTCCTTCTTTTTTATAAAGCTTTTATTTATTTATTTTCGGAGAAGGGAATGCAGAGAGAAGAGAGGGAGATAGCAGTAGGTGGTTGCCACTTGTGTGCCCCGCACTGGGGACCTGGCTCACAATCCAGGCATGCACCCCAGACTGGGAATCGAACTGGCAACCCCTTGATTCACAGGCCGACCCTCAATCCACTGAGTCACACCAGCCAGGGCAGAACCTATAATATTTCCAGGAAATACCTTTACGTGGTTTCCAAGTATTTTTTCCCATCCGGTAAATATGCTTTTCTGCCACGGTCTGGCCGCAGCTGGGTCCAGGGGTTCCTGAAAGGTGGGTAAGGCATCGGTGATGGGAGACAGACGACAACACGACTCAGAGAACGGTAAAGCTCAGTTCCGTTTATTGCAAGTACAAACAGGTTTTTATATTTTCATTTTAGGCAGTGATTAACATTTGCAGTTAGGCGAAACAGAAAAATTTACCCGGATATCAGGTCACGCTAGTCTAGTGACCTTTTAAATCAGACAATTAAAAATAGCTATATGTATAGAGTTTGAATGTCTTATTGTTTATTAAAGTTCTCAGAATTTGTCATGGGGCAAAAGGATATGCTAGATTGAGTAGAGGTTATAGGAAATTTATTATAAGGCCTTTGTGATGTCTAACTTAGCTATCTTTTCTGTCTAAAATGTTTTTCTAAGTACTATGGACTCTGACTCCCTGGTAATTGTTTCTCCATGCTTAGTTTGTAATAGCTAACCAGCTTCTCTTATTTCTTTGCCTGTCTAATTCTAATTGCTATATTTTTCTATTCAAGGTAAAGGAGGGGCTGTTCTCCACCAACTTTTAGACATTCAGGGACTATTTCATTAGAGGGGATTTTGTTCTCTGGTGAAGAAATTATTTTGTACAACTTTTTTGGAATTATGAGAATCAATGAACCTGAAATACAGGTGTCTAAGAATCCCACCACCTTTTGATTACCAAAACAAACATGTGAGGAGGGATAGACAGGAAATCCAACCACAGTAAACCTATTGACCTAAAAGGTGATAGACAGTTTTATTAGATTTTGTAGGGTACAGGCCATTCTTGACTTTCTCATATCTTACTCTATTTCTGTTTGGATAGTTCAGAGAGTTCTTTTATGGGAACAGTCGGGGATAGTTTCTTACTCAGGTTTATAAACACATTGTTTAAACAATTTGGGCATGATTCAGTAGTCTGGGGAGAACTAGTTGTCCCGTCAGAATTTCCCTCGAGGTTAATCATCGACTCACTTCGAGCCTCTTTCCCCTCATGGCCTGTTCTAATGGGAATCAAGGTTCAAAGTAAGACCATGAATAATATCAGCAAGGAAGTTACTAAGAGCAATCCCAGGAAAATTACCGCCCCCCCTTTGTATGCCATGTTCTCCTCCAGGAAGATGGATTCCTTGAATTCCTTCTTTCCACATCCGCACCTTGTCAGACAACACGGTTGGAAGAGGACGTGGCACTTTTCATTTTGTTAATTGCTGTCGTACTGTGCAGAAGGTAATTAGTTTGTTGTAGTTCAGATTGTGTATTTTTGCCTGGAGGGTAATGACATATCCAGTAAATTATGGCCAATACAAATGTCCAAAGCTTTTTGTCTAGGTTGTCTTGAATGAGTTTTTTTTTTTTCAAGATTTTAATTTTTTTCCTTTTAGAGAGAGGGGAAGGCAGGGAGAGAAAAATAATGTTTGGTTGCCTCCCATGTGCCCTACACCAGGGGCCCGACTCCCAACCCAGGCATGAGCCCTGACCAGGAATCTAACCGACGACCCTCATGTTCCCAGATGGGGCACTCAGTCCCCTGAGGCACACCAGCCAGGGTGTCTTGAAGGAGTTTTAAAGGTTTTGGACTGATTAATTTTTTAATCATTTGGGAACTAACTTTTATCAGTGGTGTCCAGTTTTGTTGTTTTACATGTGAGTGCCCAGTTATCCCAGCATCATTCATTGAAGAAACTATGTTTTCTATCATATGTGTCTTTCAGTTTTTGTCAAACTTGAATGGAAATTTGTGCCTGGGTTTATTTTTGCGTTCTCTATTCCTGTCCTCTTGGCCTGTGTTTATGACAATAACACACTGTTTGGTGGCTTGGGCTTTGTAATACCTTGAAGTCGGGAAGTGTGATGCCTCTAGATTATTGTTCTTGCTCTAGATTGCTTTTGCTATTCGAGGTCTTTTGAGGTTTCCTACATTTCAGGATTCTTTTTTTAAGAACTTTGTTTAAAATACCATTGGAATTGTGATCAAAATTGCATTTAATCTGTAGATTGCCTTGGGGAGTATAACATTTTAACAATATTAAATCTTGAAATCCAAGAACACAAGATGTCTTTTCATTTATCTGTGTTTTCTTCCACCTCTTTGATCAATGTCCAGTAGGGTTCAGTGTGCAGACTTTTCACCCGAATGGTTGAATTGATTCCTGCGTCTTTTCTTGCTTTTGATGCTGTTGTAAATTTGTTTACTTTCTTAATAACCCATTCAAAGATTTTATTGTCTGTGCATAAATACCGAACTGATGTTCATTCTGTATCCCGTATCTTTATTGAATTTATTAATTTCAGAAGTTTGCAGTAAAATGTTGATAATTTTCTGTATGTTGGGCCATGTCATCGGCAATGTCTCCTAATGTTGCTTTGTGGTTCTTAGTGCCAGGTGTACTGTCCCAAAAAGGAGCTCTTTATTTTCTTTGCTAACTTTGGGTTTAGTTTCTTCTTGTTTTTCTAAGTTCTTGAGGTGCAAGTTTAGGTGGTTGATTGGAGATCTTTTATCTCAAGGTGGCATTTATCGCTACAAAATTTGGTGTTAGAATGTATTTTCTGCTGCACATACATAAGCTTTGGTATTTGTGTTTCACTTCCTTTGCCCCTAGATATTTTTTGAGTTACTGCATTTTTTTCTCTGACCCTCTCTTTGTTCAGGAGTGTTGTGTTTAATTTCATCATCATTGTAAATACTCCATCGTTCTTAACGCTAACATTAATTTCTAGTTTTATACCATTTCAACCAGACAAGACACATGATGTATTTCTACTGAAAGTTCAATACTTGTTTCTTGACCTAACATATGACCTACATAGAGATTGTTTCTTGTGCCTTTGACTAGAATACATCCTCTGTTGTATTTGGATGGAATGTTCTGTAAATATTTATTATATTGTAAAGTATAGTCAAACTTCAGTGATCCCTTACTGCTTTCAGATGGGATGATCTAGTTATAGTTGAAGGGGGATGTTACAGTTCCCTAATGATGTTGGACTAATACTGGGTTTCGTTTTTTACCTTCAGGTCTGATATTATTTCCTTAATAATTTTTTTAAAGATTCTATTTATTTATTTTTAGAGGGGAAGGGAGTGAGAAAGAGATGGAGGGAAACATCAAGGTGTGGTTGCCTCTTGTGCGCCCCCAACTGGGGATGTGGCCTGCAACACAAGCACGTGCCCTGAAAATCAACCAGGACACCTTGCTCTGCAGGCTGGCACTCAATCTAGTGAGCCACGCCAACCCACAGGGGCTCTTTCCTTAATAATCTTAACATATGTTATTGGATGCTTAATACTTAAAATTGTTGTCCTCTTTTTTTTTTCAGTGTGGTTCATTTTATCATTTTTAATTTTATTTAATTATTTTTACAGAGAGTGGAAGGGAGGGAGAAAGAGAGGGAGAGAAACATCAGTGTGTGGTTACCTTTCACGTGGCCCCCATTGGGGACCTGGCCCATCACCCAGGCATGTGCCCTGGCTGGGAACTGAACTGGCGACCCTTTGGTTCTCAGCCCAGGCTCAGTGCACTGAGCTACACCAGCCAAGGCTGTCCTCTTTTTTCTTTTTTCTTTTTTAAGATTTTATTTATTTACTTTTAGAGAAAAGAAAAGGTAGGGAGAAAGAGAGGGAGATAAACATCAATGGGTGGTTACCTCTTATGGGCCCCCTGCTGGGGACCTGGCCCACAACCTAGGCATGTGCCCTGACTGGGAGTGGACCTGGAAATCCTTTGGTTTGCACACGGCACTCCGTACGCTGAGCCACACCAGCCAGGGCAAATTGTTGTCTTTTTGATGAATTGACCACTTACCATTCTGTGATGACCTTTACCTTTTGTGTCAGTGTATGAGGTTGTCTATTTTGTCCGAGAAAATTTTAGCTGCTCCTGTCCTCTTCTGGTTTTATTTCCAAGAAATATGTTTGCCTTGTTTTTCTTTCAGGCTATTTCTGTCCATAAAGGTTTAGGGAGTCTCTTGCAGGCAGCATATATTGTTTTTTTTTTTTTTTAATCTTTTCAGTCACTCTATGTCTTTTGATTGGAGAGTTTGTTGAAGAAACTATTAGCCATTTTTTATTGGTTTCTGGCACTTTTGTAGTTTCTTTGTCTTTTTGTCTCACTGTGATCCTTTGTGATTTCATCATTTTTTATAGTGGTGTGCTTAAACTCCTTTCTTTTTTGTGTATCTATTACATAGGCATTTGCTTGTGGTTTCTGAGAAACTTAGCTAAAAGAACTAATACACTCAACACTGTATTTTCTCTTGATGGCAGCTTCAATTGCATACAAAAATTCTACCCTTTGACTCTTCACCACACCACCCCTTTGTATGTTTTTGATGTCACAATTCACATCTTTATATTGTCTATCTGTTAAGGTTCACAATGTTAGCTGTGTTGTTTTTACTCCTTTTAAATTTTAACCTTTATGATAGTGTTTTAAGTAATGTACATTGCACCAATGCAGTCTTGCTATGTTGTGAATTTAATTCCATTCTCAGATTTAGTTGCTTTTTTTTATATATTCATGTTTCTGTTAAGTATTCTTTCATTTCGAGATGAAGAACTTCCTTTGGGATTAATGAGGGTGTTTTTTAAATTACAGTTTATTGTTAATGCTATTACAGTTGTCCCAGTTTTTCCCTTTTTGTCCCCCTCCACTCAGCACCCCACACTCCCTCAGGCAATTCCCCAACCATTGTTCATGTCCTTGGGTCATGCATATAAGTTCTTTAGCTACTTCTTTCCTATACTGTACTTTACATCCCCATGGCTATCTGTAACTACCTATTTGTACTTTTTAATTCCCTCACCTCTTTACCCATTGTCCTTCCCCCAGTACACACCCCCCCCCCCCCCCCCCCCCCCCCGCCTTCTGGTAACCATCTAAAAGCTCTTTGTATCCATGATTCTGTCTCTAGTCTTTTTGTTTGCTTAGTTTTTTAAATTCAATTTTTGTTAGATAAGTATTTTTGCCATTTTATTGTTTATAGTTTTGATCTCCTTTTTCTTAAATAAGTCCCTTTAATATCTCATATAATAATGGTTTGGTGATGATGAACTCCTTTAGTTTTTTTCTTCTCTGAGAAGCTGTTTATCTGCCCTTTGATATCTTTGCTGGGTAGAGTGATCTTGGCTGTAGGTCCCTGCTTTTCATGACTTTGACTATGTCGTGCCAGTCCCTTCCAGCCAGCTAAGTTTCTTCTGAGAAATCAGCTGGCAGTCTTATGGGAACTCCCCTGTAGGTAAGTAACCACATTTCTTTTGGTGCTTTTAACTTCTCTCTTTATCTTTAACCTTTGGCATTTTCATTATGATGTGTCCTGGAGTGGGCCTCTTTATATCCATCTTGTTTGGGACTGTCTCTGCATCCTGGACTTGCATATCTATTTCCTTCACCAAATTTGGGGATTTTTCTTTCATTATTTTTTCAAATAGATTTCCAGTTTCTAGCTCTCTCTCTTCTCTTTTGGGCACCCCTGTGATGAGAATGTTGGACCTCTTGAAGTTGTGCCAGCGGCTGCTTATACTGTCTTCTTTTCTTTCTTGGATTCTTTTTTCTTCGTTTTCTCTGATTGGCTGTTTTTGCTCCCTTATGTTCCATATCATTGATTTGATTCTGGGCTTCATCCATTCTATTATGGTTTCCCTATAAATTGTTCTTTATTAGTGTATCCTTCGTTACTGACTGGATCTTTTTTATGCTGTTGAGATCCTCACTAAGTTCCTTGAGTATCCTTATAACCAGTGGGGTTTTTTTTGTTTTTTTATATAACCAGTGTTTTGAACTCTGCATCTGATAGATTATCTTCATTTCATTTAGTTCTTTTTCTGGAGTTTTGATCTATTTTTTCATTTAGAGCCCAAGGGTGTCCAAGTGTTTGGCGTCTCTGGGCTACACTGGAAGAAGAGTTGTCTTGGGCCACACATTAAATACAAACACTAATGAAAACAGATGAGCCAAAAAAAAGGTCAGAGATATAACAGATTTTGTGTTGGGCAACATGCAGCCCACAGGCCACTGTTTGGACATCCCTGAATTTCGGGCCATGTTTCTTTGTCTCCTTGTTTTGGCAGCCTCCATGTATTTGTTTCTATATATTAGGTAGAGCTGCTTTGACTCTGTGTCTTGGTAGTATGGTCTAATGTAGGAGGTGTCCTGTAGGGTCCAATGGCCCAGCGTCCCCTATCACCCAAGCTGGATACTCAACGTGTACCCTCTCTGTGGGCTGAGTACAACCTCCTTTTGTAGCTGAACCTTGGTTGCTGTTAGCAGATCAATGGGAGGTATTTACCTAAATCAGTCAGCTGCAAGGATTGTCTGTGACCACTGACCACCAATATCTGTCCTACATGGAGAATCAGCCGTGCCGGGGAGGGTGGTGGTGCTCTGACATGGCCTGAAGCTGTCCACTGGGTGATCTGTCCCTGGCGTTTCCCAGGTGGTGCAGGTCAAACTCAGCCCCCCCTGTTTTTTGTTCAAGGTCATGCTGCCTGAGCTATAAAGCAATATGAGATGGCTGCTACTTGTGTTGGGCTTGGAGATTCCCAGGTGACGCCAGGATGTGAATCTAGGCTGGCTGGTTCTATTTCCGAACCCGGGGCTCACTGATACCAGCTCTTGCTTGTTTGAGAGGATTTAGGAAGTTGTGAAGCATGTGCCAAGACCAACCATTCATATGGTAAAGTTGCTTGGGTGAGCCCATAAGTTGGATGGGGCAGAGTCTCTGGGAATCTCCAAGTCAGGTCAGGCAGTGTTAGCCAGGTTGACGGAGTCTTAGATACAGCACGAGCTTGCTGGCTTTGTGGCAGGAGGGTTTAGCAAAGGAACAGTGGCATCTGCTCACCTTAATGTCAGACACCTCAGTTTCTCCCAGTATACCATTGGTGCCTTTTAAGCTGCTACCCTGGTGCTGGAGCTCAGAGGGACTGCGGCTGAGTAGGTGGGTCCGTGTGTAGGTTCTGTAAGAGGACCTGCTTGGAGCTCCAGCATTTTCTCCACTGTCTCAATTCCCGCTGGATTTTACAGCCAGAAGTTGTGGGGACTTAACCTTCCTGACACTGGAACCCTGCGCTGGGGTCCTGGTGTGGGGCCGGGACTCCTTGTCCCTGAGATATCCCTCCTGAATTTTATCTATCACACATGGGTGTGGGACCAGCCCTTTCTGTGTCTACACCTCTCCTACCAGTCTTCATGGATGCGGTTTCTTTAATTCCGTAGTTGTCAGACTTCCTTTCAACCCAATTTTTGACCATTCTGAGTGATGGTTGTCGTATCTTTTAGTGGTAATTTTGATGTGGTTGTATGAAGTGGCGATCCATGTCTGCCTGTGCAGCCTTCTTGTCCAGATGTTTCTCCTTTGGGATTTCTACTGAGTCAGGCTAAGTGGCAATGAACTTTCTCAGCTTTGCTTGCCTGGGCATGTCTTTCTTATTTCTGAAGAACAGGTTTTCTAGATAAATACTGTTGGTTTGCAGATTTTTATCTTTTAGTGTTTTTAATATATCACTTCATTTTCTTCTAGCCTTTAAGGTTTTTTCACAGAACTTTACCCATAGCATATGGCTGTGTTTTTTCTGTGAAAAGTGTTTCTATTCTCTCTCTGCTTTCAAAATTTTCTTTGCTTTGCATTTTGGACACTTTTATGATAATGTGTCTTGGTGAAGTCCTACTCCCATTAACCTGTACAGTTACCTCTGAGAAACCACCTGATTATTTGCATGTCTTTCAGATTTGGGGGGTCAGTCTTCAGGTTATTATTTAAAATCAACTTTCTAATTTATTCTCTTTCTCTCACATTTTTTTTCATTGTTCTCAGCGTTCCTCTGGTTCCTAATAACAAAATGTCTTAGTGTTTTTCACCAAAGGCTACTAAGTTCAAAGCTACCACAAGCACAGTGGCTGTCAAAGGTAATTCCGAGCCGTGTCTTTTGTCCCTCGCAGTCTGCATGTAGCTTTACTCACCCAGTCATCTTCCAGTTTTCTGAGAAGTTTTCTGTTTTTTGCTTTTTACATTCCTGGTTGCCTTTAATTAAACTCTTTTACCACCGTGCCCCCACCCCCTGCCCAGGACTGTTTTTGTTCGTGGATAGCTGTGCACTTGGTCATGGAACGGGGATAAATTCTCCTATGTCCTGTTCTGCTATTTTGCTGATGTCTGTCACAGAGATATTTTTGCTAGAGTCTGTTTTGTGCTGTCTTGTTTTATCATAGTTTTATCATCCATCTCTTCAGTTTCTTTCTTAGGATTTCTTTATGCAAATGCCATGGCATCGCTCCACTGCCAGTTAAGGGGAAGAGTCATTTGTGCATCACAGGAGGGGCATGACTCCATCCGTGACAGTGGGCGCAGCAAGGGTTATGCCTTGGTGAATGGCAGTTGATGAGGGTTTGATGCCATGGATTTGTTAAGGTCATAACTAGGAACCCATTTATTTCACAGTGTTTTTTTCCCATTGCTTTCTCACAGCTTAATCTACTTGCCCTTGCATATTGATGACATTTTTCCAACTATTATGTTTCGACAGTTATCATTTAACCTAGGATTCACAGACTATGAATAATTTCCATTTTTCTAAACCCTTCCCCCTGGCAGGTGGGGCTCAGTAGATTGAGTGCCAACTTTTGAACCAAAGGGTTGCAATTTCCATTTCCAGTGTAGGGCACATGCCTGGTTCCCTAAAAAGGGGGCATGCAAGAGGCAACCACACATTGATGTTTTTCTCTCTTCTCCCATCCTTCCCCTCTGTAAAAATGAATAAATAAACAAACAAATAAATAAAAACATTCAAACTCTTCATCTCAACCATTTTTCTCCTTACTATCTCCATCCTTGATCCATGCCTATAGAGCCTCATGTGCACAAATTCAGTTTTTATCATTATTTTTTAATTTCTCACCTGAGGATATGTTTATTGATTTGAGAGAGAGAGAGAGAGAGGTGATAGAGAAACAACAATCAGTTAATCAGTTGGCTTTTGCACCCACCCCAACTGGGGTCAGAGACCACCCTGCAGCCTTTTTGTTTATGCTCCAACCAAGTGGCCACTTCAGCTCAATTTCCCCACCCCTGTACCACCCCAGCCCCAGAGCTATCAGCCTGTTCTCTATCTGTGAGTCTGTCTCTGTTTTGCCTGTAGGTTCACTTTGTTCCTTAGAATCCACATGACTGAAATCATACGATATTTGTCTTTGAGCAGCTTATTTCACTTAATATATTGTTCTCCAGGTCCATCCATGCTGTCATAAGGGGAAAAATCTTCCTTTTTATGGCTGGGTAGTATTCCATGGTGTGTCTGTACTAGATCTTTTTTTCAACTTCAATTTTCTAAAGATTTTTAAATTAGCCTTTAGAGAAAGGGGCCAGGAGGGAGAACAACACCCAAACCACTCACCCACACCAGTCAGGGCAGCACTTACATATTCTTCTATTGACCTGGAACATCATATGCTCTGATGAAACTGATTTTTGTTTGGAACACAAATTACCTCTGTCGATTATATGTGTTTATTTTTAGAGAGAGGGGGAGGGACTGAGAGACATCAATGTGTAGTGGAAACATCAGTTGGTTGCCTTTTGGATGTGCCCCAACTGGGGACCAGGTCTGCAACCCAAACATCTGTCCTGGGCAGGAATGGAACTGCAACATTTCGCTGTGCACGATGACACCAGACCAACTTTGCTAGACCAGCCAGGGCTGCAATTGATTTTTACGGGTTCATGCAGAATGTACAAATTCTTCTACACAGCCTGTCATCACCAGAAGGAAAGGTCCTATTTTCCTTATGAAGGAAAAACTAGTAGGCCCTGCCTCCTTTCTTTGTTTCACATTCTATGTTTATATATTTTTTGGTGAGGTCTCCACCATTTACTGACCTTTGGGGCCAGCCAATATATAACGGCCCTTTCCTCAGTGTAACTCATTGTCTTGAAAACCATTCCATAGGATCATGCCTAGCTGTGACAGATGAATATTTGTGGCTATGATATTCCTTTACTATGTGGTTAGCACGCATTTCAAAAGTATTTTCTTTTTGTCAGGTTGCTGCTGTGGAGCAGAGGATGTGGAGGCTCCCACTGAACAGAACCTTTCTGTACAAGGATCACAGGCAAAGAATCTCAAGATAGCTTTGTCTTCCCAGAAGGGCCACCCCTGTGAGAGATGTGGGCCAGTCTTGAGAGACATTTTCCTCTGGGTTGACCAACAGGGAACACAAGAGAGCCAGAAACTGTTGAGATGTGGGGCCTGTAGAAAACGATTTTATTTCAGAGCAGAGCATCCACAGGAGCAGCATACGAGAGAGAAGGCTTCCATACAAGGTGTGGGCAGGGCCTCGCTTGCGAAGGGCTGCGATTTCAATGTGTCCCAAAAGCTGTTCACTTGTGGGGAGGTTGGGCAGAATGTTTGTACCAGCTCAGGACATGTCCAACAACAAGCTACTTACACCAGGGACAAGCCAAAAGAAATGGGAACATCTGAGGAGGGTTTGCAGAGGAGCAAACGTCACACAGGGAAGGAATGTAAGAAAACCATTGGCTGCAAACGTACACCTGATCCAGGCCAAGCTGTCAAAACTGGAAGACAGTGTTCTGTGTGCCATGGATGTGAAAAATGTTCTCTAGAAATCTCTGGGCTTCATTATCAGAAAGTTCACACAGGGGAAAAGCCACATGAGTGCAGTGAATGTGGGAAAAGCTTAGTTCACTCAGGAGAAAAGCCTCATAGGTGTGGCGAATGTGGAAAATGTTTTAAACAAAGTTCTGAACTCGTTATACACCAGAGAGTCCACACTGGAGAAAAGCCTTATGAGTGTGACAAATGTGGGAAATCCTTTAGCCAATGGGGGAGCCTCATTCAACACCAAAGGATTCACACTGGAGAAAAGCCATATCAGTGCAATGAATGTGGGAAATACTTTACCAGAATATCTGGCCTTCATCGTCATCAGAGACTTCACACTGGAGAAAGGCCTTATGAATGCAGTGAATGTGGAAAATCTTTTAAGAGGAAATGGCACTTTCTCTGTCATCAATATGCTCACACAGAAGAAAGGCCTTATGAGTGCAATGAATGTGGAAAGTTTTTTAAGAGTAAATGGCACGTTCGTTGTCATCAGAAACTTCACACTGGGGAGAAGCCTTATCAGTGCAGTGAATGTGGGAAATCTTTCACTGTAAATTCTGCCCTTCGTTATCATCAGAGAATTCACACTGAAGAAAAGCGTTATAAGTGCAATGAATGTGGAAAATCGTTTATCTGGAGCTCTAGCCTTCTTTATCATCAGAGGATTCACACTGGAGAAAGGCCTTATAAGTGCAGTGAATGTGGGAAATCTTTTAATAGGAAATACCCATTCCGTTGTCATCAGAGAGTTCACAATGGAAAAAGGCCTTAGGAATGCAGTTAAAGTGGAACACCTTATACCACTAGCCATGGCGTCTATTACCATGAGAGGTTTTACACTAGAGAAAGGCATTCAAAGTACAGTGACTATGGGAAATCTTTTTTCATTAGCAGTATAGTTCACTATTCTCAGAAAGCTCCCAGAGGAGAAAGGTCCTATCAGTCCAGTGAATGTGGGAAATCTTTTATCAGAATCTCTGACCTTCATTGTCATCAGACAGTTCACACCGGACAAAGAACTTTTAAAAACAAACTGTTCGCCTGTGGGTATGTTTAATGTTTTGGAGGGAGTGGAAAGGACAGGGCCAGAGAAAATGATGTGAGACAGAAACATCGATTGGTTGCCTCTCCTACCTGCCCCAATGAGGAAATGAACCCAAAACCTGGGCACTGGGCAAGTGCCATGACTCACCACCAACCACTGACCTTTTCTTTGCGGGAGGACCTCCAACCAGCTGAGCCACAGTGGCCAGGGCAACCTCAAGTACTTCTTACAGCAGCATGAATTTTTCCCTTGTTCTTGGAGTATGCCAAGAATTTTGAAGGGAATCGCTTTCAAGAGTTTTTCAAAGGTCCATGTGTTATAACATGTATGATTACATGAGTTAAGTGATGGTCTCTTAGTTGTATGACCAAAGGAGTTAGGGTAAACCATGATTAGTACAGAATCGCCTGCAGAAGAAAGATTTGCGAAGACGCAATGTGCTGCTTCTAAACCTGTCCAGAAACATTTCTGTGAAAAAGACTGCAGTCAGCGTGGACACAAATCTGAGGCTCTCCAGGCATGTTTGTCTTTTGCAGTCCAAGTCACTGTCATTGAAAATTAAGTTTTGTGGATGTCTGTACCCTCTCATATGTTTACCTGAAGACCACTGATGTCTAGACAGAAAAATCAAAGATAAAGAAAAGTGGTATCTATTGTCCAGTGGGGAGGCTTTTGTGACCCATCTAGCATTTCTGCTGATTTAGTTGAATGCCATTCATTGATTGGCATATTTGCTATAACTAAGGGAAGAGTGACCCCGGAGGGCATGAGAATGTGGATTGAATATAGAATCGTCAAATCTATTATCCAAAACATTGGACAGGCAGTAATTTTTTTATTGAAGCATTTTTGAAATGTTTTTATTAGCAAACTATATATGAATGAGAATATGTCATGGAATTTTACTTACGTATTAAGCTGAAACCCTCACCATAATTGTAACACTGACCATATCCGTCCCTGTGTATTTACCTCACATCCTTTTATAACCCCTCTCCCTGCCCTTCACAATTCTCTAACTGACCATTGCTTTCCTCTTCCCTTTAGCGGGTAACTGCATTCCCTAGATTTATATGATGAGAGTAAAAGTTTTTGTGCTTTAATTTATGTTGCATAAATACTTGAAGATTCATTTATGAAATGTTTGTAGCTCATCTTCTGGAAATCTTTGAATTTATCAACATTTGTTTATTCACTTGTTCATGGACATTGGGTTATTTCTAATTTTTGATGATTTAAAATAAAGCTGAGACAAACATTTATGTGTAATTCTTAGTCTCTCATCTCCTGGAATCCCTATGATTCAGATGTTGGCCTGTTTGGAGATGTTCCAGAGTCTTCTTACATGCTACTTGTTTTATGAATTATTGTTTCTTCCTTCAGTTCTGGTTGAATGTTTTCTTCTTCCCTGTCTACCAAATCGTTTATATGAATCCCAGCTTCCTTCCCTTCACTGTTGGTTCCTTGTGGCTTTTTCTTTATTGCACTTACTGTAGCTTTCATTTCTTCCCTTATGTTTTTGCCACACTCAGTGAGTTCTCAGCATCCTGACCACCAGTGTTTTGAACTGCATCTCATAGGTTGGCTATCTCTGTTTTGTTTAGTTGTTTTTCTACAGTTTTGTTTTGCTCTTTCAATTGGGCCATATTTCTCTGTCTCCTCAATTTGGCATCCTCCCTGTGTTTGTTTCTGTGTATTAGGTAGAGCTGGTTTGATGCCCTCTCTTGGTGCACCTGTTAAGTTAATATGGGCGGTACCTTAGGTGCTTGCCAGAGTGGGGCAACCCACTTCTGTGTGTGGAGGAGGGGTCAGGGAGGGGAGAGTGCTCCTGCCTGGCTCCTGGAGGCTTCCCTGGCACTTGCTATGTCTCCAGTCACTTCACCCACTTCCTGTAGGCCGCTGGCACCCTTTCAGTTGTTGCCCTGCTGGTGATGCCCAGAGTGGGTGGGCTTGTATGTGTTCTAAGTCTGTGCGGGCCCTTTAAATGTACTCTCCTGAGAAACCAACAGTTTCTACCACCACACCAACCCCTAAAGGTTTTTTAAGCCAGAAATTATGTGGCTTTATTTTGCTGGCACTGGTAGCCTGGGCTGCACTGTCTGGCCTGGGGTTGGGATCACTTGCTCCCAAGGCTTTGGCAGAGTGGGGACCCTGTGGTGGCTACACAGCTGGTGGTGCCAGGAGCCTGAATCACAGACTTGTACTTCTTTTCCTGAGGTACGGTACCCCGGACTTGGCAGAGGGAGAAGGAAGGACTGTGTGCGTCTAGGGGTCTTCTAAAGGACTTTAGTATATTAATGAAGACGTTAAGTCATTACTCTAAGTCTGTATAACTTTTAAATAATTCCTTTCCTTTTCACCAATCTCTGGTATTGAGAGACGTCTTTCCTGGGCGGCAGGCAAGGCGAACCTAGTAGGTGGGGGGAACCCCAGAGAGAAAGAGGGAGTCCTTTTGGTAATAGTATATCATTCACCCCTCCTTGGGTCTGTTCTGTAACAAGACGCAGTCTTCACCTTCTATATCACTACCTTTCTTACACTTGTGCTATCTGGAAACAAACCCAAATAAGTATCCCAACCCCTTACTCCAGCCATCACTCAGTGTTGGGTGAGCCACATTCCCTTCTCCAAAAAGGACGGTATTTCTAGTAAACTTTTTTTCCTCAAGCCTCTGTGAAAGAACTCTTGGCTGTGAGTTCTTTCTCCTTAAGTAGACAAGACACTGGAGGCTTGGGATTGAGATCCACCTTTGGAAATTCACTGCCCACAGCCAGCCAACATGGCAACTATTACTAAGGTTTTTCATCCAGTGTCACGGTTACAGGACTTTCATCTATTGTGCCAGCTGTCCTTGAAGTTACTTGGTTGAAGTAATTGGTTGATGATCATGATGTAAATCCATTTATTGTTTTATATACTGCTGATACAGGTCTGAATTCTACCTGATTTTCTCAGGACATCTACATTTATTACATAGGAATCATCTGTAAAGAAAACATTAATTTAAATTTCGTTTACCTTGCAGTGCAGTCAGTATATTGAAGGAAGGAAAGGCCATTTTCAATATGTCTTTTGGACAAAGACTCGATTTCCTTGTGCTGCTGGCGGTGGGGACTCCCCTTTCTCCTTGTGTCAGCGGGGAAAATACTGGACCCTGCCTGGGACTGTAGAAGTCCATTACCTGGAAGGGGGAAGGAGGGAGGACTACTTCAGCTTCCCCTTTAGGCTACTGAGAGCTCAGGAAAGGCGTTTCCACTAAGTGCAAGGAATAGGGGCTGAACTTGCGTCTTCCTCCGAGCCGGAATGTTTTTCTTCCTTAAAAGTCATCTCATCTGGTCAGTGGCTCCTGAACGCTGGGTGATAGTAGAGATGCAGGAAAGGGAGGGCAAGAGTTCTTGTCCTCGCTGCAAAACATGGGTCTGAGGCTAGGTGACTCTGCCTAGGGGACCCACACTGGACTGGGTGAGGAACTGCTTTTCATGGACCCCTCCTCCAGTCTCGCCCTACCCATGAGGTCCGATATACCTGCCTGAGCTGAAACCAGGTGAAGTGCGTGCGAGTCCCCGGGCGTGCCCCCCTCACCCCACCAAGCCCCACAGCCCAGGTTCAGGCATCTGGGACTGAGGCTCTCGTGGGTAACACCTGGTGTGACAGGTTGAGGGGCCTGCGTGTAAACACGTGCAGGGGGTAGCTGAGCTGGAAGGACCCCGGAACCTGGGGTCCTTCCTATGTCTGCATTAAACAATCTGATGCAGAGAAGCATCTTTTCTGAGAGACAGAAGGGTTGTACCATGATTCGAAGGGTCCTTATGGGACTATCCAGTAAGCCAGGACAATAGGGAAACAGACAAATAGCTGAACAAACTGGCTGAGCAATTTACAGCCACATGCACAAGGTCACCTCCCTAGAGGTAATAGCTAGGCCTCGGTTTAGACTTTGCAGCTGCCAGAGAGAATGGAAATTCAAAACAGCCCCAGGGGTTTGGGTCCCAGCAGCTAAAGCAAATGGTGGCTCTATCAACTGAGCTTGGGAAGATGGTGGTAGGTTAATTTTCTTTGAACATATTAGAAGCATTTTCTTTTTCTTTCTTTTTTTTTTGTTGTTGTTAAGAGTGTCAGAAATTTTGCCCTAAGTGGTGTGGCTCAGTAAGTTGGGCTTCTATCCACAAACCAAAAGGGCACTGATTCAATTCCAGGTCAGAACACATGACTGGATTGTAGGCCAAGTGCCCATTTAGGGGCATCTGAGACACAACTGATCAATGTTTCTCTCCCTCTCTTTCTCCCTCCCTTCTTCTTTCTTTAAAAATAAATTAAAATCTTTAATATAAATAGTCTTAGACATTTCAAAGGACAGGGAGTGGAGACATCAATTGAGCAGCTGAACCCATAAGTCTGGAAATCAGGGGAGGAGTCCAGGATGGAAACGTGCAAAGGTGGTGGCTCTTTGGGGCACTTCAGCAAAGGAGGCAGAGCTGAGGGAGTGAAGCTGGGTGTGAAGATGTGAAGCAGGCGGAGATCACACAGTGTGTGCACAGCTGGAGGAAAAGTGAGCTCATGGTCCTGGCTACCTGGTGTGGGGACTTAAGGGTGAAGAATAAGCCCATGTTTGGCTGTGTCTGGGAGGCATGATGTGGGAGACATGGGGGAATTGCTTAGCAGGAGGGAAGGAGTCCTACAGGCCTGGCCGGCAGTTTAGATGGCATTTATCTGCCCCACACCCCAACCTCCTCTTGTCCTGCCTACTGCTGCTGAGGTGGTAAGAGTGATTAAATGAGACTGTGATGAGACAGCAGGCAGCTCTGGCACCAAGAGTTGCTGTCTTCTCTGAGCTGAGGTCCCTGAATGGGGTGGACATGGGTAAGCTTTGTATGGAGTAAGTGTGCACGTACTCAGACTGTTCCAGATTCATTTGTACTCATTCTGACAGGTTGCTGTGACCCTTGAGGATGTTGCGGTGTATTTCTCCTGGGCAGAATAATGCCTCCTTGATGAGGCTCAGAGATGCCTGTACCTTGATGTGATGCTGGAGAACTTTGCTCTTATATCTTCACTAGGTAAAACTCTTCTTTAGCACCCCTGTGCCCCATCCCCCCTTCCCTCAGGCTTGCAGTTTGCTTCTCCTATCCTAAACTCTAAAGGTCCTGGCCAGATTTGTACCCAGGAAGCAATGAACAGCAGCAGCTGGTGTTGGACTCATCCCAGATCCTGTCTCCAGGGGTCTTTCTCTCTGCCTCATTGCCCCAAACTTTAGTAAATGAGCTCTCACCTTAAAGAAAATACCGTCACACTCTCCAGTGACCTGGACTGGGCTTTGCATGTCCCCCATGCCCTTCATTCCTCAGGGGTTGCTCTGTCCGCACATGCGGACTGTGAACAGTTTGGTTTTCCAGATTTCTGGGTAGGTCTTGTCCTTGGCAGGGCTGCTTTGTTCGCACTGCCCCCTTCTCTCCCTGCTGCCCCAATACCTGCTGTACTGAACTCTTAGGGAAGGATTTGACCTCAGTAGTATTGCTGGAAACCTAATAGATTTCACCTTGATTAGTGAGGAGACCCATTTTTTATATTCCTCTTGATCATTTCTACAGCAGAGGAATGTTTGTTGATTGTTAGAGACAAGAAGGAAAGGAGGGGGAGAGAGAAAATGAGAAGGAGAAATATGTCAATGTGAGAGAGAAGTATTTATCTGTATCTGCCTGCCATCTGCACCCCAAGCGGGGATGGAACCTGCAACCTAGGTATGTGCCTTGACCAGGAACCAAACCTGCAAGTTTTTGGTGCACAGGACAATGAT
This sequence comes from Desmodus rotundus, assembly GCF_022682495.2. Taxonomy (NCBI): domain Eukaryota; kingdom Metazoa; phylum Chordata; class Mammalia; order Chiroptera; family Phyllostomidae; genus Desmodus; species Desmodus rotundus. The sequence continues at coordinate 51,767,306 of NC_071398.1, read as the reverse complement.
CTAAGTAACTGAGCCACCTGGCCACGGCTGGATAAAATATTTTGTCTATGTTTATTTGTTGTATTTTGTCTAAAGTGTAGTCAAACTTCAATAATTACTTAATCTTTGAACAGGATGAGCTACCCATTTTTGAAAGAGGAGTATTTGTCTAGTACTGTTGCATTCCATTTTCTACTTTCAGATCTCATATTGTTGGCTTAATATTCTTATGTGCACTGTGGTGGGATACATATTAATTAGTCATTATCTTCTGATGAATTGACTTCATTGTCATTTTAGGATGGCCTATTCCCCTTTTGACAGTGTTTGAGGTTGTTTGTTTTGTGTGATAAATATTGGCTACTCCTGTTCTCTTTGGTTATATTTGCATGAAATATTCCTTATATCTCTGTATTTTCAGCTTATTTGCATTCATGAAGATTCCGTGAGTCTCTTGGAGGCAGCGTGTATTGTGTGTTGTGGGATTTTGGCGGGGGTTGAGGGGAGATGCCGGGGAGACGAAGGCAAACCTAAGCAGGCTTTTCCAGTTGTTCTGTCCTCAACTTATTTATCTTTATAAATAAATATTTTCAAATTAAAGTTACCACACGTTATGATTTTAGTTTCATGTGTACACCCCAGTGATTAGACATTATTATTATAACTTACTAAATGGTCTTCCCGATAAATCTAGCCATGCATATTTATCAGACACCGTACATAGGTATTAGAATGTTATTGAGTGTATTTCCTAGGCTGTACTTTACATCCCCGTGACTATTCTGTCACTGCTAACATGTATATCTTGATCCCTTCACCATTTTCACACACCATGAGAATTTTTTAAGCGTTTATTTGAGCGAAACTGATGTCAATGACCGGGAAGAAAGATCTCAAATGCTTTCATATCTTGAGTTTTTTATCTCTTCAACCACTCTGTGTCAAATTGTCCACTCTTGATTGGACAATTTGTTGAGGACCTACTATTGCCACTTTGTCATTGTTTTCTGCCTCTTTTGTTGTTCCATTTTTGTGTTCCTTGCTTAGTCATTTTTGTGTGTGTGATTTGATCCTTTACTATAGTGGTATGCTTTGATTCCTTTCTGTTGTGTATGTCTATTATATAGGATTGTGCTTGTGGTTTGCATAAAAGAACTCATACTGTTAATAGTTTATTCTAACCTGAAAACAGCTTCAGTTGGATTAAAAAAATCTACCCTCTGACTGTCCATGTGCCTCCCCATTGTATGTCTTGATGTCACAATTCACGTCATAATATTGTGTATCTATTAAGAAATTATCATGACCATTGTTATTCTTTTTAATGTATATTTTATTGATTATGCTATTACAGTGGACCCATTTGTTTTCTCCCTTTTATTCCCCTCAGTCTCGCACCCACCTTCCACCAGCAACCCTCCACCCTTAGTTCATGTCCCTGGGTCATACATATAAGTTCTTTTGTTTCTCCATTCCCTATACTATTCTTACCCTCCCCTGTCTATTTTGTACCTTCCATTTATGCTTCTTATCCCTGTACCTTTCCCCCAATTACCTTTTCCCCCTCCCCGTTGATAACCCTCCACGTGATCTCCATTTCTGTGATTCTGTTCCTGTTCTAGTTGTTTGCTTAGTTTGTTTTTGTTTTTGCTTTGGACATGTTTTTGTTTAAGACATGGAAGCATCCATTGAACAAATACTTCAGTTGTTGATAGTTGTGAGTTTATTTTCATTTTACTGTTAATATTTTGTATCTTCTTTTACTTAGATAAGTCCCTTTAGCATTTCATATAATAAGGGCTTGGTGATGATGAACTCCTTTAACTTGACCTTATCTGGGAAGCACTTTATGTGCCCTTCCATTCTAAATGGTAGCTTGGCTGGATAGAGTAATCTTCGATGTAGGTCCTTTCCTTTCATGACTTTGAATACTTCTTTCCAGCCACTTCTTACCTATAATGTTTCTTTTGAGAAATCAGCTGACAATCTTATGGGAACTTCTTTGTAGGTAACTGTCCCCTTTTCTCCTGCTGCTTTTAAGATTCTCTGCTTATCTTTAATCTCAGATAATGTAATTATGATGTGCCTTGGTGTGTGCTTCCTTGGGTCCAACTTCTTTGGGACTCTCTGAGCTTCCTGGACTTCTTAGAAGTCTATTTCCTTTGCCAGATTGAGGAAGTTCTCCATCATTTTTGCAAATAAGTTTTCAATTTCTTGCTGTTCCTCTTCTCCTTCTGGCACACCTATGATTCAGATGTTGGAACATTTAAAGCTGTCCTGGAAGTTCTTAAGCCTCTCCTCATTTTTTTGAATTCTTGTGTCTTCATTCTGTTCTGGTTGAATGTTTATTTCTTCCCTCTGCTCCAAATCGTTGTTTGGAGTCCAGGTTTCCTCCCCTTCACTGTTGATTCCCTGTATGTTTTTGTTTATTTCACTTTGCATAGCCCTCAGTTTTTTCTCTATTTTACGACCATACTCAACCATTTCTGTGAGCATCCTGATTACCAGTGTTTTAACCTCTGCATCTGATAGACCAGCTATCTCTTCATCGCTTAGTTGTAATTTTGGAGTTTTGATCTGTTTTTTTCATTTGGGCCATATTTCTTTGTCTTGGCACACCTGTTAAATTTTAAGGGGTGGAGCCTTAAGTATTTGCCAGGGTGGAGCAACCTAGGTCTCTGTGTTGTGGTGCAGTCAGGATGAATGTACCTTCTTTAACTCCTTGATTGTCAGACTTCCATACAGTTCAATTTTCTGGCAGTTTTGCTTATTTTTTGTTTTTAAATTTGTTGTCTTTCTTTTGGTTCTGTGAGGAGGCAAAGCATATCTATATATGCTTCCATCATGACTGGAAGTCTTTTTTTAAAAATATTTATTTATTTATTTTTAGAGAGAGGGGAAGGGAGGGACAAAGAAAAGGGGAGTTACACGAGTGTGTGCTTGCTTCCTGCATGCCCCCAACTGTGGTCCTGGCCTGCAACCCAGGCATGTGTCTCGACCAGAATCAAACCCTCTACTCTCTGGTTCGCAGGCCAGCACTCAATCCACTGAGCCACACCAGCCAAGGTCATTGTTATTCTTAATATGCTTTATTTTTATCCTATATAATAGAATCTTTTAGGTGTACTTTCCAATTTTGGTTAAGCCCTGTTGCACTTTGAAGTGTGTACACATTTCTGTACAAACCTTGGACAGCATCTGCTCTGCTGCAATTGCTATTCATGGTTTGGGGAACATTCACATTCCTCTACACAGCCTAACATCCTGCCTCTCTTCCTTGTGTCCTGTCCTATCCTAGTGTTTTTTGTTTAATGAAGTGCCCTTTACTTACTGACCTTAGTGGCCTGTAATGCACAACAACAATGTTTTCTGAGTATATCTTAGTTGTCCCGAAAATCATCACATTGAATCATACCTAGATGTGACAGACAAAAATTTGTTGAGAATGCTCCTTCCTGATAGGTCACTATCTACTTCACCAGGGTTTTCTTTTGTTCAGGTTTCTGCTGTGGAGCAGAAGACATGGAAGCATCCATTGAACAGAACATTTCTCTAAGAGTGTCACCGTCAAAGAATATTACAGCACCTGTGTCTTCTCAGAACTCCAAGCCCTGTAAGAATTGTGGGCCAGTCTTGAGAGATATTTTCCTATTGGTTGACCAGAAGGGAACACAACAGCAGCCCACATTGCTAAGGTGTGGGGCATGTGGTAAACATTTTTATTTTAGTGCAAAGTGTCACCAGCACACAACAAAGAATTATGTCATAGCAGTATGCACTACTCATAATTTCTTGTTTATTATAATATTTCCTGTGATGTAAAGGAATTCTCGACTCAGCATTCCTCAACTTTCAGTATGAATATGTACTTCTTCATTTATTCTAGATATAATTCCTGAATATGTCCCTAATCTTATTGCAGTGACAATGCCATCCTTATCATCATCTGACCTATAAATCATTAACTACATCTATAACTCACACGGTCTATTTCATTACGATAATTACAATTGCATTTTCATACCAACAGAAATACAAATAGCTTTGTCAGAATTCAAGTGTCCCACTTTTTCAAAAATTAGTTTTTAAATTGATATTTAAATTATAAATAAATAGCCTTTCATTTGTTTATATTATGCATCCTTTCTTTTGAGCAGTTTGTTCTACATTCTTGTGTTATATTTGTCATATGTATGATTGTGTACTAGTAAGTCATTTGTTTAAAAATTTTCATTCTCCAATGTGAATATGTCCCCCTGTATCATTCTGTGCTTTATTGAGCTTCAGAGATAATGCACATTCATCAATACAGAGGCAAGACACTCTACCTGCAAAACGATTGTATGCAACTCAATGAAGGCTCAGGTGATGGTTTGTATTTTTAATCAATAAAATATTTAAAAATCGATAATTGGAATTGAACAATAAAATAATTATTTTAAAATCTTTTAAAATCAAAGTGTGTATATTGTTACTTTTTACAGTGCCATAGCACACTTAATAGACTACAGTAGTGTCTAGTGTAAACATAAATTTTAAAAAGTTTTTAGAAATTTGGTATTTTAAAAATACTCATTTGACATGTTCAGTGATTTTTAGAGACAGGGGAAGGGAGAGAAAGAGAAACATCGGTGTGAGAAATATAAATTGGTTGCCTCCAGCATGTGCCCTCACTGAGGATCAAACTCCATCTAGGTATGTGCCCTAACCCGAAAGCGCAATGTCGATGGTTTTTGGTGCATGGGACCACGCTCCAAGCAACAGCGCCACCAAACCAGGGCTCTCCCCACCAGCCCTCTCGGTGTATTCATCAGCTATGTGTCCCATAATCCACTTCTGCGGCCAGCTGGGGAAATACCGCAGCCAGGCCTTGGAGCGTAGGAACTACATTACCCAGAAGGCAAGGGTGGAATGCTGCTGCACGGAGCCAATGAAGACTCAAAAAAGGCATTTCCGGTGGGGCACTGTTGCTGGGCTGGACTTCGGCCGTTCTCCTAACGGGCATTTCCTTTACTCTGTTTCCTCATTACCCGGTGAGGGTCTTGCGGTCTCGGAGTCGAATGTAGAGGACGTGAGAATGGTGGTCACACTAGGTGTGAAGCTCGGCCACTCCGCTTCGGTGACCGGCGCCAGAGCGGGGACAGAGTTCGTCTGGCCCCGGGGACCACTGTTTTCAGCGGCTCCAGCCCCCCTCAGCTCACGGAGTTTGATGGCGGCGCCCGCGCGGAGGCGTCTGGCTGAGGTGAACGTGTGTCCCCCGAACCCTCCCCGCTCAGCCCACCGAGCCCTGCGACCCGGGCAGCGGCGTCTGGGAGCGCCAGGCGCTCCCTGGTGACACGTGGTGTGACGGGAGTAGGGGGAGGGTGACGGGCTGAGGGGCCGGCGGCGGTTTTCTCACTAAACCTCCAACAGCGGGGCGATGCTGCCCTGGACGTTCCTAAAATTTTCGGTGTCAGACAGCCTTCGGGTCCCTGACCGGCCCAGGAAGGTTTGAAGGACAAATGGTGTGAGACTAAAGCAAGTTTTATTCAGGTGGAAAAAAAGAAAGAGGTCAGCGTGGGCGCCACTGTGAAGGGAGCAAACCCAGTGCCTCCGAGTGGACGCGCGCCAACCGGAGAGACTGCAGCGAGTGCTGAGATAGTTCTTGGGATTTTCTGTTTCCAAGGGTGGGGGCTTTGTCTCCAAGCTGTGTGGTGCCAAATTCTGAGCCTTTTGTTCGGGAGTGGGGCTTGTTGTTCTGATTTCTGTGATTGCCACAGAGGTTTCCTGCCATTACGTGTTTCCCTTTGTGCAGAGAGCTCGGGGCTCAGATGAAAGGATGTGGGATTTTACCACCACTGGTCAGGGTTTTTCTCTTAAGTTCTTTCTGTCCTGCTTCAGTTGTAGATCATTCTGAAATATCTGAGACTCTCTGGAAGCCATATGCTAAGTTCATGGGTGATTTCTGAGAGATGCTTGTGGTGTGGAGCAGGAGGTGGCAGAGCTGAGGGAGTGAACCTGGGTGTGAAGCTGTGAGGGAGGAAGAGATCACACAGTGTGTGCACAGCTAGCGGCAGTGTGAGCTGCTGGTCCTGGTTACCAGGTGTAGGGACTCAAGAGTGAAGTATGAGCCCATGTTTGGCTGAGTGTGGGAGGCATGAGCTGGGAGACTTAGTGGAATTGCTGGGCGGGAAGGTTGGAACCCGGCAGGCATGGCCTGGAATTTAGATGCTGTTTGTCCGTTGCACATCACATCCCCGCTGCTGTTGCTGAGGGCGATCACAGTGATTCTTGGGACCGTGAGCAGATAGCATCACTGGTACCAGGGCCTGGTATTGTTACTGGACAGTGGCCTTGCCCTGAGCAGCTGTGCCCAGGGTCGGCTGGTTATGTATGAGTTCTTCATTGGTGTAGAAAAGGTTTCACAACACGAGTTCAGGTGACTATGTGGATACATTTATTAAAGCTGGGGACATTAAAACAAGGAAGGGCTTAGCATAGAAAAAGCAACAGGAGAACTATACTGGGCCGCCACAGCTCACTTAGGAGGTCAGAGAAAAGGTGGCTTTGAGGATAGGTTCAGGGAATCTGCCTGGGACAAGCTGCCAGCTGCCCATTGCCTTAGAGTTTAGGAGATGTTTGCCTTGAAGAAAGAAGTGGGAAATGAGGGAGGAATGGTGCTAGGTGCTCCTCAGAGGGAGAGGACACACACTGGTCATTTGTCTTGAGTCTTTTATCTCTTTCTTGGAGGAGGGAATCTTAGCAGAGGTCTCGGGAGGGCTTCAGTAAAATATTCACCAGTTTCCCAGGTATGCTCTCTTAGGGTCATGGTCACCGCTGATTGGTCAGTGACAGGGCAGGGGATATTTGGTCACTACAGTTGGTCCTGGCATCGCCCACCTGGTTTTGCTGCTTTTCTGGGCCTGGAGCTGAACTACAACGGAAGCCTAGATGTTATTTCCAGGGAGGAAAGGCCAGGGGAGAAGAGGTTACCCTGGGGGTGAGGTCCTTGTTTTCCCAGTTTTGCGCCCTGTCAGGCACTCCTGGTGACAGTCTTCCCGGGCTGTGAATTGCTTGGCGTTGTGTTCAGCTATCTGTCTCAGTCTCTCTATTCCACGTGCCAAGAGACTTTCCTAGCTCCTCAGTACTGTCTCAGTATCTCCTCTTGTGTCGGGGGCAGTGCTGGAGGATGGTGAATATGGGGAAGATGTGTGAATAGTAGTGGGATTGTGAGTTCTCAGAGATACAATGTTTGTGTTTCTTCTGTATTCATCCTAATAGGTTGGTTTTACCTTTGAGGACATTGCTGTGTACTTCTCTCAAGAGGAATGGCACCTTCTTGATGAGGTTCAGAGACGCCTGTACCTGGATGTGATGCTGGAGAACTTTGCTCTTATATCCTCATTGGGTAAGATCCCCAGTCTACACAGTGACCTGGAGTAGGCTTTGTAGTTTCCATGATCCCTTTCTTCAAGGTGTGTTCTGTCCTCACACCTATGAATGGTGGGTACTGCTCGCTTCCCCAGTTTTGGGGGTAGATGTTGTTTGTGGCAAGGTTGGTTTGTTAGCACTGCCCTGTTCTCTCCCTGTAGCCCCAATACCCGCTGTACTGAATCCTCATAGGGAAGTATTTGTGGTTGCTGGTCTTGCAGGGAGCCAAATGGATTCCACCTTGGTTAGTGAGAAAAAGAATATTTTATATTCCTCATGGTCATTTTTATATGTTCTTTTGAAAAACATCTGTGCGTTCTAAGTCCTTTCTTTAATTGTAATTTTCTTTGGCTAATGAGTCTTTGGAATGTCTTGTATATTTTATATAAATTCCTTATCAGATACACCTTTTTGCATTTGCTTAATTGTACTTCTCAGATATTACATTTTTACAAATTTGGCTTACGGAAACTCCATTCAGCAAATCTATTTATTGATGCCATTTTTTGAGCAGTCATAGTATATAGTTAGTGTTTTTTAGCAATAAAGCATTTAAAATTTTTTTTGCCCTGGCTGGTGTAGCTCAGTGGATTGAGCGCCAGCCTGTGAACCAAAGGGTTGCTGGTTCAATTCCCAGTAGGGGCGCATGCCTGGGCTGCGGGTCAGGTCCCAAGTTGGAGGCACAGGAGAGTCAATCACACATTGATGTTTCTCTCCCTCTCTCTCCCCCTTCCCCTGTGTCTAAAAATAAATAAATAAATAATCTTTTTTAAAAAGTATTTTTAGTTTTTATGTACACTTTTGCAGATATAAAGCTATGGAGCTATTAGGAGACTAGAGTATAATGTAAACACAACTGTAATATTCGCTGGAAATCAAAAGTTTTATGTGACTCCTTATAGGTGATACTTGTTTTATTGTGGAGGTCTGACCCGAACCTACAACATCTCCAAGGGATAACTGTATGTGGTTTGCAAGTATTTTCTACCATCCTGTAGATTGCATTTTTGTTTTATTAATTTTTTGTTTTGCTGTGCAGAAGCTTTTTCATTAGTTGTAGTTTAGATTTTTCATTTTTATTTTTGTTTTCTGTGTTTTGGCATCATATCCAGAAAACCAGTGCTGACACCAATCTCAGAGCTTTTTCTCTAGATTGTCTTCTATGAGCTTTACATTTTTAACACCTGTATTTAATTTTTAATCCATTTGGAGTTAACTTTTATTAGTGGTGTAATACCCAATTTTCCTAACAAGCTTCATTATAAAGACTATGCTTTTTCCCATATATGTTCTTCCAGTTTTTGTCAAAGACTACTTGCTTATATGTGCTTGGGTTTATTTCTGCATTCTCTGTACTGGGCTATTGGTTTATGCTTCTGTGTTCTTGCTAGTAACACACTGTTTGGTTGCTGCAATGTAAAAGAGTGAAATGAGAAAACTTTTTGCCACCAGCTTTGTTCTTCCTGCTGAAGATTGCTATGGCTACTGAAGGTTTTCTGAGGTTGCATACATTTCAGGATTTATACTTTTATTTCTGTGTGAAATACCATTGCAGTTCTGATTGGATTGCATTAAATCAGTAGTAAATACATTTTAACAATATTAGTTCTTGGAATTTAAGAATGAATAATGTCTTCCAAAATTTATTTGTGTTTTCTTTCATCTCTTTTGTCATTCTTATAGTGTTCAATGTACAGATCTCTCACCTTTTTGGGTAAAGTTACTCCTGGGTATTTTATGGTTTTTCACGCTATTGTAATGGCGATTGCTTTCTTCATTTCTCTGTCAGATCTTGTTGTTATATCTTCTATATTGTATAGAAATGGAACTGATTTGCATGTTGATTGTGTATCCCGTCAGTTTACTTAATTTGTTCATTAATTTTTGAAGTTCATGGTGGAATCTTGATGATGTTATGTATATGACGTTATATCACAGGGGTGTCAAACTCATTTTTACTGGGGGCCACATCTGCCTTGCAGTTGCCTTCAGAGGGCCAAATATAATTTTAGGACTGTATAAATGTAACTACTCCTTAACTGTTAAGCGAGAGCTCAGCGCTGCCACAGGGTAGAAACAAGGTGTGGGGCCGGATAAAACGAGGTGGATCGGCCAGCAGGCCTTGTGTTTGCCACCTGTGTTATATCACCTGCAAACATCTCTTAGGATCCTTCATGGTTTGTAGTATCAGGTATAATGTGTAATCTCTCATTAAGGTCTGCCAGTTGTCTGTATCTTTTTTTAAAAATGGGTAATCATTTTGTTATTCTTTTGTTTTTTCTGTATTTTAGTCTATTTTAATATGTATCATTTCCTTCATTTTAGTAACTTTGGCCTTAGTTTCTTCTTCTTTTTCATTTTCTGAAGTACAAGGTTAGGTGGTTTGTTTGAGGACTTTTTTAAATACAGGCATTTGTCTTTATAAAATTTGCTCTTAGAACTGTTTGTTCTGTACCCCATGCATAATTGTTGGTAGCTTTTGTTTTCATTCACATTTGCCTCTGGATGTATTTGAATTCTTTTGTTTCTTTTTTTTCTTTGACTTGTTAATTTTTTAGGAGTCTGTTTAATTTCTACATGTTTGTGAATTTTTCACCTTCTTTGGAACTAAAATTTATTTCTACATTCATACCATTGCAACCAGAAAAGTTCCTGGACCTAACATCAGCTACTTAGAGGATATTCCCTATATACTTGAAAGGAATGTGTAATCTACTGCATTTGGATGTAATGTTTTGTATATTTCTATTGCCTTTCTCTAAAGTATAGTTAATCTTCAGTAGTTTCTTGCTTGCTTTTCAGTTGGTATGATTTACCTATCGTTGAAAGGGAGTACTGAAGTTCTTTACTACTTTGGGTTGAATTTTCTACCTTCAGGTCTGACAATATTAAAAAAAAATTCTTAGGTGTTCTGATCTTGGGTGCATAACATTTATTTTTTTCATGTATTGATTTTACAGAGACTGAGAGAGAGAGAGAAACATCGATTTGTTGTTCCACTCATTTACGTACTTATTGTTTGATTCTTGTATGTGTACTGACTGGGGATCAAGCCCACAATCTTGGCATATTAGGACGATGCTCTAAACATTGGGTACATAATATTTAAAGTTGTTATATCCATTTGATGAATTGACTTTTTTATCATTCTATGATGACCATTATCTCTTGAGTTTTTTGTCCGATAGAAATTTGTCTGCTCCTGCTCTCTCTTGGTGTCCATTTGCGTGTAATATTTTTTCCATTTTTATACTTTCAGCCTATTTGTTCCCAAAAGGTGAAGTAAGTCTCTTGTAGGCTGCATATATTGACTCTTTTGTTTTTATCCCTTCAGCTACTCTGTGTCTTTTCGTCAGAGAATTTGTTACGGACCTACTATTGAGATCTTCATTGTTCTCTGGTTCTTTTGTAGTTCCTTTGTTTCTGTTCTCTTCCGTTATGATTTGATCATTTTTTTTCTAGTGGAATGCTTTGATTCCTTTCTCTTTTGTATATTATGTAAGTTTTTGTTTGTCATTTCCATGAGGAGAATGTAAAACAACTCGAAAGTCTATTTTAATGTAATAAAAGCTTCAAATTGCATATAAATATTTTACTCTTGCATCTCTCACAGAACATAGCATTTTATGTCTCCAGTGTTACAATTCACATCTCATATATTGGGCATCTATTATCAAATTATTGTAGGGGGGAGATAAATGGTAATGGAAAAAAATAAATAAAAATAAATCATAAATTAAAAAAATAAAAAAACAAATTATTGGAGCCATCATCATTTTTACTACTTTCAATTTTCACTTGACCAATATAGTATTATAGTATTGTGAATTCACTACATTCTCAGCTTTACCAGTGAGTTTCACAGTTTCCTTTGTTTTTATTTAGTAACCTTTCATTTTAGCTTCAATGACATGCTTTGACATTTCTTTTTTTAATTGATTTTAGAGCAAGAGAAACAATTGATTTGTTGTTCCACTTACGTATGCATTCATTGGTTGATTATCGTGTGTGCCCTGACTATGGATCAAACCCACAACCTTGGTATATCAGGATGACATTCTATCCAACTGAGCTACCCTACCGTATTTTTTGGCAATTCTAACAACTTAGGTTGAGTGGCAGGAAACTTCCTCAGCTTTTGTTTGTCTGAGAAACTATTTTTGTTTCTGAGGGACTATTTTTCTGGGTATAGTCTTGTTGGATGGCAGTTGTTTTCTTTTAGTGTTTTGAATATATCATCTGGGTTTCTCCTAGCCTGAATGGAATGCCTACTTAGAATAATTTTTTATCCTTTATCTTTTTTTTTTTTTTTTGAGAGTATGTATTTTATTGACATGGGTTTTTTTGTGTAAGAAAAGTTTATTTTCTCTTTGTGCTTTATGAGTACTCTTTTGCTTTTATTTTTGATACTCATTATAATATGTTTCGGTGACATCCTGTTTGCATTGAATTTGTATAGGGACCTGTGAGAATAATGAACTTGGATGATCACATTTTCAATTAGATATTGGAAGTCAGTCTTCAGCTTCTTTCTTCCATCCTTCCTCTTCCTTCCTTCCTTCCTTCCTTCCTTCCTTCCTTCCTTCCTTCCTTCCTTCCTTCCTTTATTTCATTGGGATGACACTGGTTAACAAAGTAATACAGGTTACAGAAGCACAATTCTACTGCACATTGTCTGTGGAATGTTGCGTGTTCATGGATCTTTCAGAATCCATGCCTTTGAACTCTGCAGTGCCCTCTGAGGTGTAAACTCTGGAAAGGTTTCAGGTATTGCAGGGGCTTTGAAGGATTTCATCAACAAAGTTTTCCAGTGTCCTTCACTGAACAGGCCATTAGGGTTCAATTTGACACAAGCAAACTGGCTAAAAGAGCTAGCTTTATACTTGTCTTTTGGCCCCAGCCAGGATCTTTACACATCTTTGTATACCCAGTCTCTCCAGTCATTCTTGCTGTGCATTTGTTTCTTTTTGCTCTTCTGCATTGCTTTTTGTATCAATCGTACTCTTATTCCCCTCCCTCAGATCTGTTTTTGTTCCTGGATAACTGTCTACTTGTCCTGGGAAGGGTAATGAATTCTGGCAACTCCTAGTCTGCCATCTTGCTGGTGTCACACATATAGGTCCTTTTCCTGTGGTTTGTTTTGTGCTGTGTTTTTCTACCATAGTGCTGGCTATCCATCTCTTCAGTTTCTCTCTTTGGAAGTGTATTTTCTATCTGTCTCCTATGTAGTGAGCAAATCATATTTGTGCATCACAGGAAGGACATGACTTCATCCATGGTAGGGTGGGATCAGAAAGGGTCTTGCCTTGGTCAGTGGCAATTGGTGAAGGTTTTATGTTAAGGCTTTGTTGAGGTCATAACTGAGAACCCAGGCTATCCAACAGTGTTTTGTTACCATTTCCAGTGTCCACAGCCCAATCTGCTTGTTTTTACCCATTGTTGACACTTTGCCAACTGGTCAATTCTAGCAATTATTATTTCTAGTCAGACTTGCAGTTTATGGATGATCTTCACCTCTGTAAACTCTATACCTCAACCATTTTTCTCTGTACTGCTCTTCAACTGTGGTACGTGACTGCAGCACATTACAGTGTGCGATATCCTTGTGTTGGCTGTGAACAGATCTGTTGTGCTGCAGTTAATTTTCACGACTTTGGGCACTTTCACATTCCTCTACGTAGCCTCATGACACCAGCAGGAACGGTCGCAAAAGAAGCCATTGGCAGAGGAACTACTTGTAAACTTGTGTCTCTCTTTTGTCTCATTCTATGTTTCTGTCCTACCATTGGTGCGGTTTTTACCATTTACTGCCATTAAGGGTTGAGTCATGGCTACAACAGCCATTTTTGCAGAGTCTAACTCACTTGCATTGAAATCTTTCTATACTATCTGCCTAGATGTGACATATGGACATTTATGATGTGATTACCTCCTCTTTAGAAGATCAAAATATATTTCACTAACATTTCTTTGTCTTCAGGATGCTGCTGTGGAAAAGAGGATGTGGAGGCACCCATTGAACACAGCATTTCTGTACGAGCGTCACAGGCAAAGAATTCCAAGGCATCTTCGTCTTCCCAGAAGAGCCACCCATGTGAGAGTTGTGCAGCAGTGCTGAGAGACATTTTCCTCTTGGTTGACCAGAAGGGAACACAACACAGCCTGACACTGCTGAAGTGCGGGGCATGTGCAAAACCATTTTATTTCAGTGCAGATTATTACCAGCACCAAGAGCAGCACATGAGAGAGAAACCTTTTACATATGGAGTGGACAGGGTCTCTCTTGTGAATAGCAGCAATTTCCATATATCGAAAACTTTTATTGTTGGGGAGGTTGGGAAGAATTTTCTGACCATCTCAGGAAATCTCCAGCAAAATGCCACTCAAATCAGAGAAAAGCCAAATAAAATACCTATGTCTGGAGTGACATTTCAAAGAAGAAAAAATCATCATACCTGGAGATCATGCAAGAATACCACCGGCCTCAAGCACACTGTTGGACAGGACAAGGGTGTTCATAATGGAAGAGAGTGTTTTTTGTGCCATGAATGTGGGAAATATTTTACCAGCAGCTATGGCCTTCGTTGTCATGAGAGACTTCACAAAGGAGAAAGGCCTTATGAGTGCAGTGAATGTGGAAAGTCTTTTACCACAGCCAGTAGCCTTGGAAAACATCAAAGAGTTCATCCTGGAGAAAGGCCTTATGAGTGCAGTGAATGTGGGAAATCTTTCACAAGCAGCTTTGGCCTCCAGTGTCATCAGAGAGTTCACACAAGGGAAAGGCATTATAAGTGCAATGAGTGTGACAGATCTTTTACCAGCAGCAGTAAGCTCTGTTATCATGAGAGAGTTCACACTGCAGAAAGGCCTTATGTGTGCCATGAATGTGGGAAATCTTTTTTCTTTAGAAGTCGCCTCCGTTTTCATGAAAGAGTTCACACTAGAGAAAGGCCTTATGAGTGCCATGAATGTGGAAAATCTTATACCTGGAGCAGTAACCTCTATGCTCATAAGAGAGTTCACACTGGTGAAAGGCCTTATGTGTGCAATCAGTGTGGGAAATCTTTTCAAAGAAATTCTGACCTTCGTTTACATCAGATAGTTCATACTGGAGAAAGGCCTTATGAGTGCAGTAAATGTGGAAAATCTTTCACCAGTAATAATGGCCTTCGTTATCATCAGAGATTTCACACTGGAGAAAGGCCTTATGAATGCAGTGAATGTGGGAAATTTCTTGTGAGTAACAATGGCCTCCGTTATCATCAGAGAGTTCATAAGGGAGAAAGGCCTTATGAGTGCAATAAATGTGGGAGGTCTTTTACCAGTAGCAGTGACCTCCGTTGTCATCAGAGAGTCCATACAAGAAAAAAGCCTTACGCCTGTAGTCATTGTGGGAAATCTTTTGTTCGTGTTAGTAACCTTCACTATCATGAGAGATTGCACACTGTAGAAAGGCCTTGTGAGTATCCTAAATAGAAAAATCTTTTAACAGTAGTCATGGCCTTTATTGTCATCTGAAAGTTCACACACTAAGGCCTTTTGAGTGCAAAAAATATGAAAAATATTTTACCGTGTTGCCATACATTTTGGTTATTAAACATCACACAAGAGAAAGGCCTCATGGGCAGCAAATGTGGGAAATCTTTTACCAGGAGCTCTGGCCTCCGTTATCAAAGAACTCAAGCTGGTTAAAGGCTTCAGACATTAAGTAAATGTGGGAAATAATTTAGCCATAAAATTATGCCCTCTCGACATTGGATAGTTGACACTCTGGAAATGCTTAGGTTTTAGGGAATGCTATTTTCTTGTTCATTGTAATGACACTGAAGAAAACTGAGTATCCATCCACCTGGGCTAACCTTTATACAAATATTCGCAGAGTGGACATTTCTCATAAGTTTATGATGTAAACTGATTGTAACTTTGTAGATTCTTACCAGCAGTGTAGGGGAATTCCATTTCAGCCACACTAAAAAGCTATTGATTTGTTTAAACTTTATTAATTTTAGCTTTTTAAATAGCTTTGTTGTGCACTCTTACTGCTGTTATAGTTGCATTTTTATAAGAATTCATGAGCATTTTTGCAGATGTATATTATAAAATTTTAGTAAAAGGTGTGCTCATGTGATTTACTTATTTTATTATGAATTTAAGCTGCTCCTTTAATAGGACAGTGAAACAACAGAGATATGTTACATTGCATTGTCACTTATTTTCACTCCTTGAATAACAGGCATAACTCTTGCATTATGGTATAATTGTTTTCAATACAGGGAAAATATTTCCAGTTTTTAAACAGTTTTTTGGTGTAAACGGTATTATTGGCACATACCATACACTTTAAAGAATAATCTACAAAAGAAGGACGAGCTTCATTATGAAAGCACTTCATTACTTTTATAAGTTCGAACATTTACTAATATAAAAAGCCTTTTTATTTCTTTTTTAAAAATTATTTTATAGTTGTTCAAGTACAGTTGTCTGCCTATGCCCCCCTCCCCCCCCGCCAGCCATCGCCACCTTCCTCCCCTGCTTCCACCCCCACCCCTTGGTTTTGTCCATGTGTCCTTTATAGCTGTAAAAGCCTTTTTAGTGTTAACTGATTTTTGTGGTCTGTCCGCTGTGGTGTGCTGGGGTGTAGCAAATGCAAAGGTGCACCAGGTGGTATGAGGGTGAGGGTATTTGTTGAGTTCCAAAGCCCTTCTGAAAATGAAAGAGATCAGTGTCCCAACTCTTCACACCTTTGTCCATGCAACCTGGGTTTAAATCTCAGAACTCCAAAAATCACCATAATAACACAGAAAGCCTCCCTCTCGGGGGGCCTTATATTTTTTGTATGATGGGGGCAATGAGCTGCCCTGCACCAGGCTTTAGGTGCTGTACCTGGTAGCAGAGCCAGTGTGTGCAAAATGGTTGTCCCATCATGTGTGGGTGTCATCCACAGACCAGATGCCCCTGGGACCCTCTGCACACCAGTGCTTGAGAAAACCAAATTGGGCCTCTCGGGACCTCTGACTGGCTAAGGTCCACACAGACCCCACCACATGGAGGAGATAGATGTCTTCATGGCACTGAGGTGTCAGCGTGGATTTCTTTTACCAGGGAACCTCAGGGTGATTAGAGCTGTCCAAAATTCTAATTACTGATGATACGAAAGTAATGAAGGTTCTAAGCGTGCCCATGTGAGGGTCAATAGAGGTAACAAAACACTGAATTCATACCATTGCCAGTATTCCAGAGTTTTTGCTTTTTGAGCCTTTTTTTTTCTTTAATACTTACAATACCCTGGAAATTTGAGGAAATCAAAGATCAGAAAGATAGAGTGAGCCATGGCTGGTGGAGCTCATTGGATTGAGTGGGAGCCTGCAAACCAAAGGATAGACAGTTCAATTCCCAGTCAGGGCATATGGCCAGGTTGCTGGCCAGGTCCCCAGTGAGGGGTGTATGAGAGGCAAACACACATTGATGTTTCTGTCCCTCCTTTCCTTCCCCTCTAAAAACAAAGTCTTAAAAAAAAAAGTTATAAAAAAAGAAAGATAAAATGAGTTTTCCAAGTTCATACAAAAGGTGAGTGTCAGATTCAAGAGGCTGCACAAACCAGAGACTGGCTCCAGAGCGAGGGACCATCCAGGACATGTGATGCCCTCAATTTAGAGCAGATGGCTGGGGAGGAGCAGGGAGGCTCAGGTGCTGCTGCTGCTGCTGCTGCTGCTTTAATTGTTGGAACTACAATCATGATTTTTCTCATTCCTCTGGTGTCTCAGAGCGCTCACTGTGCCCCACAATCTTGATGGGAACGCCATCAGTTGTCATTTCCAATGGTGGCTCCAAGGGAAACTTAAAATTTTGAGTCTCAGGTGCACTTTGTCTGCCTCAACTTTGAGATTAGCACAGAGCTGGCCCTAAGGAGACCCAGTGATTCAGGCCTGGGTCTTCACCTTCACCCACCTTTATCTGATGGGACAGCCACCCCTTGTTCCCCTTAATACCCACTAGAACTGTGTTAATCTCAGGGTGACTCGCTAGAGCTCCCTGAACCTCATGCAGGTGATGATGGCGCTTGCCTTGGCTTCTGGGGATCAGTAAAAGGAACAGAGTACTTCCTGGTATCAGGATTCCAGGTTAGGGTTTAGATCATTTTCTTTCTAAATTCTCACAAAGCCCTGGGAATGGAAACTAATATTGAAGTGCTGAGGAAATCCAGGATTAGAGAAAAAGTCCTCCAAGTTAACACAGCACACAGTGTCAAATTAAAAGAGGCTGGATTCCAACTTTGGATTCTGGCTCCAGAGCCCAGGACAGTATCACTGCTGTGAAACCTTCACTGGGGCAGGTACACAGAACCAGGTAGGGTAAGCTGAAGCTGCCCTTTCCATTGTAATTATCATTTTTTCTTCCATTTCCCTAACATCTTAGAGTACTTACATACTGCCCTCCAGTCTCCAGAAAAATGGCATCATATGTCAGCTCCAGTAGTTTCTCCCTGGGAATCTTTTTTTTTCAGTCTGAGTTGCAATTTGCCTCCTCTTTGGGCTCAGCATGGAGTGTGGCCCTCAGGAGACCTCAGTAATTTGGGCTGGGTCTCTGCAACTTCACCCACCTTTTGGGTGTCAGGATGTGATACCATCCCTTGAGGTGAATTTGATATCTTAATTTGTCTCAGAGTATCGACATTACATGGTTCTACATTCACCCTGCAGGATAGGGTGCAAGAGGATGTAAATTTTGGGACTTCATATTCAAAAGTGATGCTGGAGACCTGCAGGGTGCTGGTCTCATTGGGTGACTGCTCACCTCTTTTCTGTGCAAGGGCCCTACTGCCTTGTGTTATTTTGTTGTCTGTATCCAGAGTGGCTTTATGAGACACTGATGCTCACCATGTCTTTCCTGCAGCCCTGACCACGTTCTGAACCCAAGTCATTTTTTGCAGTCTCTCTGCACCAAGGACTTTGTGTTTATACACATTTATTTATATGTAAATGTGTATAAACGTAGTATTTACATAGTATTTCTGTATAAATGTATTTATATATACAAACCCTGACCCCAGTGTCCAGCATACTCTATCCACAATGCAGATTCTTCTACTCCAGATTCCAGTCAGCAGAGATGCAAATACACTTAAAAAAAAAAGATTATTTATTTTTAGAGAGAGGGCAAGGGAGGAAGAAAGAGGGAGAGAAACATTGATGTGCAAGAGAAACATCAATTGGTTGCCTCTCACAACCCCCAACCAGGGACCTGGCCTGCAACCCAGGCATATGCCTTTACCAGGAATCAAACTGGCAATCTTTTGTTTTGCCAGATGGCATCCAACACACTGAGCTGCATCAGTCAGTGCCAAAATACACTTTTTAGGGTACAATCTCTATTAAAATTTAATGTAGATCATTTTAAATTACTGATTGATTTGAAGTAGAAAGAAATGAGAGAAAGTAGCATCAATTTGTTTTCCCAGTTATGTATGCATTTGTTGGTTGAATGAATTGGTATGTGCCCCAATCTGGGATGGAACCTGCAACCTTGACATAGGGGGATGACCTTCTAACCAGCCAACCAACCAATCTACCCAGCCAGACTAGTTTAGAGTCATAAAGTTTTACCAAGTAAATTTAAAGATAATTGGCTTTAAGTAATCCTTCATCTGGCAGCATCCCATCTAACAACATGAAGGGTGCTCAGATTTGCATGAAATGGAGGAAGAAATTTAAACATTCAAAGAGTGAATTTACTGAGGGAAGCCAAAAGTTACAAATTTTTAGCTTTAGCCCTGGCTGTTGGGGCTCAGTGGATTGAGTGCCAGCGTGCAAACCAAAATGTCGCCAGTTCAATTCCCTGTCAGGGCACATACCTAGGTTGCAGGCCAGGTTCCCAGTTGGGGGTGTGCAAGAGGCTATCAATCCATTTTTCCCTCTCTTCTTCCCCTCCCTCTGTCTAAAAATAAATAAATAAAATCATTTTAAAAAACTGTAAAAAATTGTTTTTAGCTTTAGTTATAGTTAATACATTTAGTGCTTAATGCATGTAGAAAACTATTGTTCCATGAACTGGAATACATGACTGGATATAACATGACTGTAGAATGCCAAGAAGCAAGTCAACCTTTGTGTCCCAGGAGGATGGCAAGTGATCTAGATGGTATCTGAGCAATTGTGCTCCAGAGGGAGAACAACCATCGACCAGGATACAGATAAAGAGTCAGTGGTCAGCAGATGAAGAGATGCTGGAAAAGCATCCAACAACACATATTAAAATTATTAAGGAAATAGCCCTGGATGGTGTCACTCAGTGGATTGAGCAAGGATCTGCGAACCAAAGGGTCACAGGTTTGATTCCCAGTTAGGGCACATGCCTGGGTTGCAGGCCAGGTACCCAGTAGGGGATGCGCGAAAGGCAACCACACATGGATGTTTCTCTCCCTCCCTTCCCTTCTCTAAAAATAAAATCTTTTAAAAAGAGAGAGAGATGGAGATGCTGGAAAAATCGCTGGACTGCAATTTTTATCTGATTAACCTTTTTCCTTGAATTCCAAACACCTTACCTACTTCTTTCTTGAATTCCAAGCCCCTTACCTACCCTGCCCTTATTATTAAAAGACTGGCCTGAAATGAGATGTTAAGACAGTTTTTAAGGTACATAACCTGCCATCTTCTTAGACTGTTGGCATCTGAATAATGCACACAGAAAAATTAAATTTTGTTTTTGTCCAAACCTGGAGAGAATTTTTGTAAGAATTTATTTGAGCCAACACTGGCAACAATGCCTGGAAACAAGATCTCAAATGCTCTTAAATTCAGTCCTTGTCTCTACTTATTGGTTCTGTCAGTGACAGGCAGCACAGTTGTCCACTTTTCCTATTACAGACTATTTCAGGCAAAGTTGCTTTTTCTTAGGGGAAGGCAAAAGTCTTATCTAAAACATAAATAGGAGGCTTTTCCCTGACTGGTGTGGCTCAGTGGCTTGGGAGTCTGCCTGCAAAGTGAAAGGTTAGGGATTCAGTTCCCTCAGGACACATGCCTGGATTGCTGGACAGGCAAGTGGCAACCAACTGATTTTTCTCCTTCTCTTTGTACCTCATTTCCCTTCTCTCTAAAAATAAATGAAAGGTTTTATAGGAAGCAGGGTGGGGCAAGGAAGCAATTAGAAAGGACCGGATATTTCTGAGCAAGGACATCTTTTCACTAGAGGAAGAGATCTGGAGGGGGTTTTGTCTTGCAGATTGCCTCTTCTAACTAAGGGGAATGGGGAGGGTTTATGAGAAAGATCACCTGACCAGTGCTTGGACAGAAAATGTCAAACTGGGTAAGACTAGGTTTCCGTGAACCTACAGTTACATCACGAATTAAACTTGGTTTGGTATCTTAGGCTTTTAGCATCACTGATGCCATTTTGGGCCTGTGTGTTTTTTTAAAAAAATAACCTGTTCTTCCAAAGCACAGGTAACACATGGACTTAAATTTGCATTTGAATTGGGCCAGTCTTCCGGATCTGATCCCTGAAGCTATGTTCCAGTACATTGTGTCAGAACTGTAAGTTAACAGAAAGCAAAGTCCTCCTTCGAGGGAGGAGGAGTATCAATTTACGCAATCATCTAGTGGCTCAGGATGGAGAACTCCATTCCTTATGACCTCTAGAGCTCTGAGAACTACATTACCCAGAAGACAGAGGGCTTAGTTGAGCCAATCACAAATCGAAAGAGCACTTCTCAGATTTCATCAGTTTGGGGCGGAACTTCCGGCATCCTCCTCCTGGCGGCCATTCTTGCTGCCATTCTTGTGAGTCTATTCGGCTTTGGGTAGGTGAACCGCTTATGAGTTGACAAACGGAAAAATCGCAAAGGAGTCGTAGTCCTTGCGGAACAGACGGGAGTCTGACGTTCGGTGACACCGCCCGTGGGACCCGCCAACGCAGAGATCGGAACTGCGGCCCCGGGGACCCCTCCGCACCCGCCCCACTCCGCCCACACAGTCGGATGGCGGCGGCGGCGATGAGGCGCCCAGCTGCGGTGAGTGCGCGTCCGCGTGCCGTCCACCTTCACCGTAGGGAGCCCTGCAGCCCAAACCCCGGTGGACGGCGTTTAGGTGGCGGAATGCAGGTTCTCCTGCCGGTGCTACTTGGTCAGAAAGAGTAGGGTGCGGGATGAGTTTCCTCTAGCTCTGCCCCTGATGAGGGTGCTGCGCACAGAAATACAAGTGAAAGAGGGAGGTGGTCACGGTAACTGTGTAGCAGGTGACGAAGGCTTCGATGGGACGAGTAGACGTGATGGTTCTGGAGGCAGAGGAGTAACTGAGATGACTTGACACTGAGGGCAGAGCTCCTGCTTGTTCGCTAGAGCTGGATCCCCCCGTGTGTGTGCTCTGCTGTGATGGGGTCTGGGGGAGTTTCAGATTTGCTGGTGGCTAAGGTCTGGGACACGTATGGTCATCTTTGAGTGTCAGTGTGTCTGGCATGGAGACCATTAGGACTGGGATTCTTAGGGAAGGTTGTGTGGAGAGAACCCGACGTGGCTGCTGAGAACATCACACCGGTGGAAGGGGGCCATGGGCATCTGAAGTTCACATGTGCTTTTGGGAGGCGAATTCTGAAGCAAGGGCTAGATGTATAGAGGAGGCCTTCAAAGCAGCATCTCCACAAATGAGTACCTGTGGGATCAGGTGGGGACTGTCAAAGGAACAATCTACAGAATGATGTGCTTATTGAGGAAAAGTGAGTTGTTGTCCCAGGACCCTAGTGTTGGGCACTGAAGGGTGAAGCATGCGCCCACACTTGGCTGTGTCTTGTCACAATCTAGAGACCCCAAAGGGAATTAATGACAGGATGGATGGGACCCTACAAGCCAGGACCAGAACTGGATTACTTCTCTGTGCCTCCCTGCCTGATGAGGCTGAGGGCTGAACATAATGAATAAAAAGGGACCTGAGGGTAGAGCGGGCATCAGTGGAATTCCTCTGAGGAGGCAGCTTTGGAGGAGGCTGGGAGTGGGATAGATGTGTGGGGAGGTGGGTTGTGGGTTCTCAGAGACAGAAAGCTCATGTTTTTCCTGTCCCCATGATAACAGGCCAGTGTGACCTTTGAGGATGTTGCCGTGCACTTCTCCTGGGAGGAATGGAGGCTGCTTGATGAGGCTCAGAGACGCCTGTACCTCCGTGTGATGCTGGAGAACTTTTCACTTATATCCTCTCTGGGTAAGACCCATGGCCTCACCAGTGACTTGGACTAGACTCTACTCCATCCACCCCAAGACCTTTCTCAGGGCTCAGGTGTGGACCACAGGCACTGCTTGCTGCCCCAGTTTTCCGGGGAGTTGCTGTATTGCTAGGGCTGGAGTGTTTGCACTGCCTTCCCTCCCTGCAGTCCCAGTCCTGAACCCTTTTAGGGAAAGATTCAAAGTCACCACTATTGCATTGAGCTTAGTGGATTCACAGAGCTTGCCCTCTCAGTGTCTGGGTTAATGTGTCCAGATCCACCTCACTTCTGCCTCCCAGGGTTTGACTCCTCCTTTTAGCCATCATTTCCTCTTGCCTACCTGGGCCAGGAGTTGCAGGTGTTGTCATGGTCGTTACTTATGTAAACCATGGCCTTTTCTTAAAATACCTCCCCTGCATAGTGTATAGTCTTTAGATCTGTTTTCCCTTTTTTTTTTTCCTAGCCTTTCCAAGATATAAACTTGTATGTATATGTTAAAGTGTACAATGTGGTGATTTTATACACATAGTAAAATAATTGTCACAGTGAAGTTAATTCAACATCCATCACTATAGAAAATTGCCTTATTTTTTTTTATGCTAAGAATGCTTAAGATCTACTCTCTTGAATTTCAAGTACATGAAATTGTTAACTATAGTCACCATGCTCTTAGTCACATCCTCAGAACTCATCTTTTTTTTTTTTTTTTTAAGATTTTATTTATTTAATATATAGAGAGGGGAAGGGAAGGCAAAAGAGAACGAGGGAAACATCAATGTGTGGTTGCCTCTCACGCTCACCCGCACAGCAGACCTGGCCCTCCGCCCAGGCATGTGCCCTAACTAGGAATTGAACCAGCAATCCTTTGGTTCTCAGGCCGGCATTCAATCCACTGAGCCACACCAGCCAGGAAATAATCTCTCATATTTTAAAGGAATGTTGGAACTTTCAACCAACAAGTTCCTGTTTTCCACTACACCCCAGATCCTGGCATTCTATTTGTTTTTTTTTACAATTTTCTTTTTTCTTTTTCTTTTTTTTCTATTTCAGCCTTATTGTCCATGGGTTTCATAATATCTACACCTGCACTAACACTTCTCTCTACAGTGTTTTTCTTTTTTGAAGATTTTATTTATTTGTTTTTAGAGAGAGGGAAAGGCTGGGAGAAAGAGAGGGAGAGAAACTTGAATGGGTGGTTGCCTCTTCCAGGCCCATCACCAGGTTCCTGGCCCACAACTCAGGCATGTACCCGCACTGGGAATCAAACCAGCAACCCTTTGGTTTTCAGGCCAGCACTCAAACCACTGAGGCACTCTAGCCACGGCTCTCGCTGCAGTTTTGATGGTAGGCGTCTTATCAGGTTAGAGGTAATATCGTTGGTTTGATTTGCATTTACGTTGATTAGTGAGGAGAATTATGTGTGTGTGTGTGTTTTGTTATTGGTGCTAAAACATGGGAGGAAATACATTTTTCAAATTATTTGCCCTTTTTAGATTTTTAAAAAAATATATTTATTGATTATGCTATTACAGTTGTCCCATTTCCCCCCTTCACTCAACTCCATCCTGCCTACCCCCTCCCTCCCACATTCCCCCCTATGGTTCATGTCCATGGGTCATACTTATAAGTTCTTTGGCTTCTACATTTCCTACACTATTCTTACCCTCCCCCTGTCTATTTTCCACCTATCATTTATGCTATTTATTCTCTGTACCTTTCCCCCCTCTCTCCCCCTCCCACTCTCCTATTGATAACCCTCCATGTGATCTCCATTTCTGTGGTTCTGTTTCTGTTCTAGTTGTTTGCCTAGTTTGCTCTTGTTTTTGTTTTAGGTGTGGTTGTTAATAACTGTGAGTTTGCTGTCATTTTTACTGTTCATATTTTTTATCTTTTTCTTAGATAAGTCTCTTTAACATTTCATATAATAATGGCTTAGTGATGATGAACTCCTTTAACTTGACTTTATCTGAGAAGCACTTTATCTTCCCTTCCATTCTAAATGATAGCTTTGCTGGATAGAGTAATCTTGGATGTAGGCCCTTGCCTTTCATGACTTGGAATCCTTCTTTCCAGCCCCTTCTTGCCTGTAAGGTCTCTTTGGAGAAATCAGCTAGCAGTCTTATGGGAACTCCCTTATAGATAACTGTGTCCTTTTCTCTTGCTGCTTCTAAGATTCTCTCCTGTTCCATCTTGGGCAATGTAATTTTGATGTGCCTTGGTGTGTTCCTCCTTCGGTCTAGCTTCTTTGGGACTCTCTGAGCTTCCTGGACTTACTGGAAGTCTATTTCCTTTCCAGACTGGGGAAGTTCTCCTTCATTATTTGTTCAAATAAGTTTTCAATTTTTTGTTCTTCCTCTTCTCCTTCTGGCACCCCTATAATTCGGATGTTGGAACATTTCAAGATATCCTGGAGGTTCCTAAGCTTCTCCTCATTTTTCCGAATTCTTGTTTCTTCATTCTTTTCTGGTTGGATGTTTCTTTCTTCCTTCTGGTCTACACCATTGATTTGAGTCCCAGTTTCCTTCACATCACTATTGGTTCCCTGTACATTTTCCTTTGTTTATCTTGGCATAGGCTTCATTTTTTCATCTAGTTTTCGAACAAATTCAACCAGTTCTGTGAGCATCTTGATAACCAGTGTTTTGAACTGTGCATCCGATAGGTTGGCTATCTCTTCCTCGCTTAGTTGTATTTTTTCTGGAGCTTTGAAGTGTTCTGTCACTTGGGCCTTTTTTTTTTTTTTGTCTTGGTGGGTCTGTTACTTTAAGGGGCGGAGCCTTAGGTGTTCCCGGGGGCGTGGTAACGCTGGTCGCTGTGCTGTGATGCTGTACGTGGGGGAGGGGCCGAGAGGGAGCAATGGCACTTGCTCTACTCTCTGCCATATTTCAGTCACTCCCTGTGCTACCCACAATGAAATTGGGCCCCTCTGGTGCTGGTTCCCGAGTGGGTGGGCTTGTGCACACTCTAGGCCCCTGTGGGTCTCTCCAACGACCTCTCCTGTGAGGCTGGGAGTCTCTCCTGCTGCTGCCTCTACCCCCACGGGTGTTTTCAATCAGAGGTTTGAGGCTTTATTTCCCTGTGTTGGAACCCTGGGTTATGCGGTCTGCTTCGCTCCCCCGCCATCTGTCTGGGTTTCTCTGTGAGCGATTGTAGGGCCGCAGGGTCTGCTAGTGGTCGGACTGCCTGCCCCGTTCGTCCCACACTCCGCCAGTCTCGGTCCTGCCACGGCCACGCGAGTCCTCTCTTCCCTGGTGCCCGCCCCGGTGCCCATCTCCTCCCCTCCTACCGGTCTGGATGTATGTTTCTTTTTTATCTCCTTGGTGTCGGACTTCCTTGCTGTTCGATTTTTCTGTCAGTTCTGGTTGTGCGAGGAGGCGCAGTGTGTCTACCTACACCTCCATCTTGGTTCTCCCCCTTTTAGATTTTTGATTAAATGTTTATTCAGATTTGTGCCAACTTTTTAATTTGTTCTTTTGCTATTGAGTTCTTTGGGCACCTTATATGTTAGATACTTACCCTTTGTGAGACCGTTCTTACAAATATTCCCTCAAATTTCATTTTGTTGGTTCCTTTCTCTTACTTTATTTTATTTACTTTTAGAGAGAGTGAAGGGGAGGGAGAAAGAGAGAGGTACACCAGTGTGTGACAGATACATCAATCTCAGTTGCATCAACCCCAACTAGGGACCTGGCCTGCAACCTAGGCATGTTCCCTGACCAGGAACTGAACCAGTGAACTTTCTGTTCACAGGCCAGGACTCAACCCATTGAGCCACACCACCCAGAGCTGTTAATTGCTTTCTTTACTATGCAGAAACTTTTCTTTTAAATATTTTATTTATTTATTTTTGGAGAGCAGGGAAAGGAGGGAGAAATAGAGGGAGAAAAACATCCATGAGTGGTTGCCTCTCATGCACCCCCCACTGGAGACCAGGCCTGTAACCCAGTGGTGTGTCCTGACTGGGAATCGAGGCAGCGAACCTCCACTGAGCCACATCAGCCAGGGCATTTGCACAATCGTTTTAGTTTATAGCCTGGCTTATTTATTTTTGCCTTTCTTACCTCCTTTTGGTGTCATCCAAAATATTATTGCCAATACCAGTGTTAAGAAGATCATCTTTCCCAAGGAATTTTGTATTTTCATGTGTTATGTTTGAGAGTTTACTGCATTTTGAGTTAATTTTTGTGAGTGGTATAAGGTAGAGGGTCTGGTATATGTTCAGTTTTTTCATCACTATTTATTTTACTTTAATTATTTTATTGATTTTTATAGAGAGAGAGTGGGAGAGTCAGGAGAGAGAGAGGCAGAAACATCGGTTTGTGATTCTTGTATGTGCCCTGACCAGGGATTGAACCTGAAACCTTGGCACATTGCAATGATGCTCTAACCAGTTGAACTACCTGGCCAAGGCTCAACACTATTAGTTGGATAAACTATCTTTTCCCCGTTGTGTATTTTTGGTGTTCTTGTCAAAGAGAAGTTGCCCACATATGTGGGTTTATTTCTAGGCTGTCTATATTCTGTTTCTTAGGTCTTTGTGTTCATGTGTCTATTTTTGTCGATTTTGATTAATATTGATTTATAATATGGTTTAAATCCTAAAGTGTTGGCCCTCAACAGTGGTCTGAGGTGGTTGGGTGTTGTCCTGCAAAGCTAAAGGTTGCTGGTTCCATTCTTGGTCAGGGCACATGCCTGGGTTTTGGGTTTGGTCCCCAGTTGGGGCATGTACAAGAGGTGACTGATCTCTCACTTCAGCATTTCTTTCCCTATCTTTCTCTGTCCTTCCTCCTCTAAAAATAAATAAAGTCTTAAAAAATGAATAATGAAGTGTGATGCCTCTGTCCCTACCATTGATGTTCTTGATCAAAATTGCTTTGACTATTGGAGATCATTTGTTGTTTGAATTTTAGGATTCTTTTTCTATTTCTGGTAAAAATGTTACGGATTTTTATAGAGATTGCATTGAATCATTTGGTTGTTTTATTTATTAGAAATAGCCAGCCCTGGCTGGTGTGGCTCACTAGTTTGAATGCTGACACTCAAACCAAAGGATCGCTGGTTCAATTCCTAGTCAGGGGATATGCCTGGGTTTTGGGCCAACTCTGCACTACAGGGCATGTGAGAGGTGCTCATACATTGATGTTTATCTCTATCTCCTTCCCTTTGCCTCTCAAAAATAAATAAATAAATAAATCTTTGTTAAAAAAGAAATATCCTAACAATAATAATTCTTCCAATCCAAGAACACAGGATGTCTTTTCATTAATTTCTGTGTTCAGTTCCTTTCATCACTGTGTTAAAGTTTGAGTCCACATCTTTCTCCTCCTTGATTTAATTTAGTCCTCAGTATTTTATTGCTTTTAATGCTATGGGTTTCTTCATTTCTTATTGAGATATTTTATTAGTGTTATGATGCATCTTGATTTTTATGTGGATTTGGGGTTATGTAAATTAACAGGACTTGTTACTTCTGGCAGAGATTTTGTTTTTTTAGTGCAGATTTTAGGTTTTTATTCATGTAAACTTATGTCATCTACAAACACAGGCAGTTTCTCTTCTTTTTCTGTATAGCTTTTTCTTCACCCTGGCCGGAGAACATGATCACTGATCTTACAGAGAGGGAAAGGGAGGGAGAGAGAAAGGGAGAGAAACATTGATGTGAGAGTGACAGGGAAACACTGACCAGTTGCTTCTCCTATGTGCCCTGACCGGGGACCAAACCAAAGCCCAGGCATGTGACCTAACTGGGGGTGGAACCTCTGACCATTCCCTTTACAGGACAATGCACAAGAAACTGAGCGACACTGGTCAGGGCAATATGGATTATTATTATTTTTTTAAGATTTTATTTATTTTTAGAGAGGGGGGAAAGGGAGAGAAATATACATGTGTGAGATACATCAATCAGTTGCCTCTGGCATACCTGTACACCCCTCCTTACACCCTTAATCCAGGACATGCCCTGCTGTGGGGAGGCTCTAGCCAGAGAGCCCTCCTGTCTTCCCCACATGAGAATAAGTCTACCAAGACATGATCTTCTTGGGGAGGAAAGGTGGCCAATCTCTCTGAGGAGAAGGGCCTTGAGCCTATTCCTCAATGGGCTTTTATTGGGTTTGATTTGCATAAGAATACAGGGCTTATAGGTAAAGTTCATCAATCATTATTAGGCAGTTATGATCAAGGAATAGATATTCAAAGAAATATAAGGGCTTATTCTGAGTCAGGGTCAGATAGATAGAGTGATATCACAGGGCCATAAAACTTTGGGAAACAAACTCATTTTATGCTTGGACGCTTATCATTTAAATTGAGGGTATTCTTAGCAAAGCAGGTTTCAAAGGATTTTATGCATTCTTTTCTTAAGCCTGATGTCCCCAGGAAACCCTCATTCCAGCACAGGGCCACACCCAGCTCCAGCACTGTTTTAGGCTTAAGTCAGGTGGTGGATGGAGGCAGCCAACACATTAGGAGACTTTTTACAGATAGAATGAGCACTCACGCTATGACAAAGCTGAGGGGTGAGGGTCCATCATCCCTTTTTCTATAGTCCCCTAAGTACTTTCCTGATGACACCTTTGTGACCCTGCCTATCTTAGGTTGTCCCTCCCTTGAGGAATCTTACCCATCATTGGCTAACCAGTCATCCCCCTGGGCCACGGAGGTTGAAGTAGGCTCTGTCCCTGCCGAGAAAATAACTTTGGTCTCCTTAGTGGCTTATGGTCCCAAGGTCTTTTTACTCAGCCTCAGCCTTGACGGGTTACAGCTTCTGAAACCAGTCAGGGCAGTTCCCAACACCTGGCAACTGAGGCATGTGTCCTGACTGGGAATAGAACTGCAGACCTTTAGGTTTGGAGCGTGGTGCTCAATCCACTGAGACACTCTGGCCAGGGTCATTATTTTTAAAAATAACCTTGTGATAACCTATAATTTATGTAGACTTTATTTAGTCTCTTTAGTTCTTTTGATTACTTTTTCCTTTGGATGGTTTTAAAAGACCTTTCAATTTCTGAATCATTTCTTTGATAGATCAACTGTTGATGCTCTCTGTCCCATTCTTTTCCTTTCATTTATTATTTTTAAGCACCATAATTCCTGTTTGTTTTATTTTGAAGTCCTTCTCTGACCACTCACAGCTCTTCATTTCTCTGGGGTGATTGATAAATTATTGTGTTCCCTTGTTTGGGAGTTGTCATATTTCCTTGATTTTCTTTTTTGTTTGTGTGTACTTTGTAGCCTTGTGTTGATGCCTATACGTTTCACAG
Organism: Desmodus rotundus; assembly: GCF_022682495.2. Lineage (NCBI taxonomy): Eukaryota > Metazoa > Chordata > Mammalia > Chiroptera > Phyllostomidae > Desmodus > Desmodus rotundus. The sequence goes on along the minus strand of NC_071398.1, from coordinate 51,737,469 downwards.
AGCAGAATCTGCAGACTTCATGGAAGGGGTTTACAGAGCCAGATCAACACCTGTGTGTGGGTGTCACTGTGTAGACTTAGTAGGATGTTGCAGTTCTCAATACAAGAAGGCCCAGCAGCTTAGTGTCTGCATCTGTGTCACCTGAGGTCAACATTAGGGAAACAATAGCTAAGACTGTGGGTGTTGACATCAGTGGAAAAGGTTTCTGAGGACTTCCCTACTTTGTTCTCTGGTGGGAACTGTTTTGGCTGAGTGGTTCCCTTTTGGTGCCAAGTACAGGGCATCTTCACGGTGATGGTGCAGTTGGTGTCTGATCTTTGGGCACCTGTAGAGCAGGTGTGAATCTGGATTCTAGGCTCTGAATAGACTCAGAGGAATAGCAGTAGTAGGGTCTTAGATACTGACTTGCCCCCAGGAAAAATGACATTGTTGTGAGAGATGCAGTCACACATGGATCAGTTCTGGAGCCTATGACCAGCGCACAGATACACAGAGAGAGACAGTGACTGTGGTGTCTGAGGAGCTGGCTGCCCCCCAGCAGTCATGGCTTTGGTGCATGAGACCTGAGCACTCACTCACCTGATAGCCGTGGAGTCCGGGTCTAAAATACGGGCATCGCAGGAGCAGCTGTGGCTCTGGGGCCTGGGAGTTGGGAGGCATGGCTGCCCTTGTGCTGGAAAGGGGGAGTGAGGACAACTCACCTGCTCTTGTCCCGCAGGTGGCCTGTGGTGATGGACCTTGGTACCCTCACTGTTAAGGCTGCTGGTATCCTCTGGGGAGCAGGCATGTTGGGTCCATGGCAATACACGCTCAGCCTCTTCTACTGTGCATACTGTGGGGGTTCTCACCTTGAAGAAGAGCTGTGGAGGTCTCTGTGGCAAAGGCTCCTGAGGTTTCCTGCAGATCACAGCCTTGAGAACACTATGTCATCTGCCCTGTGGCTGGTACACTGGGCTCCTGCCTTGTCATATATTTCATCTCTGTTTGTCTTCATTAAGTTGATATCACCAGCCGTCCTCTTTGTGTGAATATTCTCCTTTTTATACTCCACTGTGTTACTGTAATATCTTTCTGTTTTTAAGTTTTGTTTTATTACATATTTATACTTTTCTGATAGGGAAAGGGAGGAAGAAAGGAGAAAAACATTGATGTGAGAGAGAAATATCAATTGGTTGCCTTTTGAACAAGGCCATAATGGGGACTGAACCCACAGAGTGGGCATGTACCCTGACTGAGAACCGAGGCCCCAACCTTTTGGTTTGTGTGGTGACTCAAACCATTTCAGTTACACCAGGCATGGTGCTGTAGTATTTTAATGGTACTCTTTAGTCCTTCAAGGACCAGTTCTCTCTGTGGATAGCTGTCTTAGTATTTTGTCATTAGTAATCCAGGCTGGTTTCTTCCACCATCGTGCTGACATGACTCACCTACATGTCTTTTCTGGGTCTGTTCTCTGCTTTGTTGCTCTGAGACAGTGCCGGCCATTCAGTGTTCTGGTTTTTCCTTTTGTGCTTCATGTTCTATATAGCTGACCTTCTAGGACTTTCAGGGAAGGGTCCTTTCTGCACATATCACAGGATGGATCTCTCTCCAACAATGGCAGAGTGGGCTAATGGGATCTGGTCCTGGTGAGTGGCAGCTGTGGAGATTGTAAAGTCAGGGCTTCATTCAGATCATAACCAGTAACCTGACTTTTTTTCAACCACAATTTGACTACTATTGCCAGCAGCCATACCCACTTCTACCTTTTCCAGCTTTGATACTTTGCTGACTTGTCAGTTCTACTACTTGTCACTTCTCCTGGGGTTTCCAGCTCACAGATATTTCCACCTCCATTGATCCCACATTTCACCCTTTCTCTCACCCCTCTTTCTGTGGTACTCTTGAACATTGGCACTCATGTGTTATTTGCCCAGACACTCACGAATCTATATATTGACCTTGTACAGCAGCTAATATCTTGCAAAGGGACAGTAATGGGCTTATATGTGTGTTCTACCCAGCCTAATGTCAGCAGCAGAGAGGGATATACAGGAAGCTGTTGGCAGAGGAAATGCATTGCAAGCCCTGCCTCTTTCCCGTGTGTCATGCCCTGTCCAAGTATCCTTCCCCTGGAGAGGTTTCCATTATATTGTAACCTTAGAAGCCCAATAATACACCACAGTCAGCCAGTCCTTCAGTGGAACTTTCTCATTTTGAAGAATATTTCTTGTATTCTTGCTTTCCTGTGACACGTAGACATGTGTGCTGGGGTTCTCTGCTCCTTATAGTCAATAGGTACTTCACCAGCATTTCTCTGCATTCAGGTTGCTGCTGTGGAAGAGAGGATGTGGAGACACCTATTAAACAGAATGTTTGTGTACAAGTCGCACAGACCAAGAATCCCAAGGCAGCTTCGTCTTCCCAGAAGAGTCACCCCTGTGCGAGTTGTGAGCCTGTCTTGAGAGACATTTTTAACTTGGTAGAGCAGCAGGGCAAACAACACAGCCCGACACTGCTGAGGTGCGGGGCATGTGCAAAACGATTTCATTTCAGTGCAAAGTGTCACCAGTACCAGGAACAGCATATGGGACAGAAACCCTTCAGTAATACTCTGAGCGGGGCCTCACTTGTGAAGAGCTGCAGAATCCACGTGTCAGGGACACGCTTTATCTATGGCGAGGTTGAGAAGGACTGCCTGGCCAGCTCAGGTCCTCAGCAACAGCAGGACACCCATAAAGTGAAGGAGCCAAACAAGGGCACACAGTGGGAAGCAGCATTACGAAGCAGAAGAAGTCATTACACCTTGGGGGAAGGCAAGAAAGCCTGCAACTCCCAGCACATACCTGTGGACCAGGCTGTTCACACTGGAAGACAGTGTTTTGTATGTAGTGAATGTGGAAAAACATTCAGGTACAAATCCTCATTTGTCACGCACTGCAGAGGCCACACTGGGAAAAGTTTCCATGTGTGTGGTAGAAATAGAAAATCCTTTGGTGGGAGCTCAGCTCGCAGTCATCATGAAAAAATTCATACAGGACCAAGGCTGTACAAGTGCAGCAAATGTGGAAAATCCTTAAGCCACAAATGTTTCCTCATTTCTCCCTCAGGACAGCACAGTGGAGAAAACAGTTTTTTGTGCAGTGAGTGTACACAACCTTTTAGTCATAGTTCAGTGTTGATTCCTTATCAGAGAGTTCACACTGGAGAAAAGCCTTACAAGTGTAATGACTGCTCCAAATCTTTTACCTCTGTTGCTGCTCTAAATTATCATCAGAGCTCTCATACAGGAGAAAGGCCTTATGGGTGTAATGAATGTGGGAAATCTTTTATTTCTAGGTCTGACCTGCGTTATCATCAAAGAGTTCACACTGGAGAGAGACCTCATGAGTGTAGTGAATGTGGGAAATCTTTTATTACTCGTACCGCTCTTCGTTATCATCAGAGGGTTCACACTGGAGAAAGGCCTTATGAATGTAGGCAATGTGGGAAGTCCTTTACCCGTAGAAATAACCTTCTCATACACCTGAGGGTTCACTCAGGGTATAGGCCTTATGAATGCAGTGAATGTGGAAAATCTTTTACTTTTAGCTCTAGCCTTCGTTATCATCATAGAGTTCACACAGGAGAAAGGCCTTATGATTGTAATGAGTGTGGAAAATCCTTTAACAATAGGTGGACACTTGTTCGACACCAGAGAATTCACACAGGAGAAAAGCCTTATGTGTGCAGTAAATGTGGCAAATCTTTTACTTGTAGCTCCACCCTTCAGTATCATGAGCGAGGCCACCTTGGAGAAAGGCCTTATGAGTGCAGTGAATGTGATAGATCTTTTACCACTAGCTCTGCCCTTCGTTACCATCAGAGTGTTCACACAGGAGAAAGGCCTTATGGGTGCAATGAATGTGGCAGATCTTTTATCTCTAGGTCTGACTTCCAATATCATCAGAAAACTCATTCAGGAGAAAGGCCTTATGAGTGTAGTGTATGTGGGAAATCCTTTATTCGAAGAAATAACCTCATTTTACACCAGAGAGTTCACACAGGAGAAAGACCTTACAAGTGTAGTGAATGTGGGAAATCTTTTAACAATAAGTCGACACTCATTCAACACTTGAGAGTCCACACAGGAGAAAAACCTTATGTGTGCAGTGAATGTGGGAAATCCTTTACTTCTAGCTCCACGCTCTGTTACCATCTGAGAACTCATGCGGGAAAAAGGCCTTATGAGTGTCGTGAATGTGGGAAATGTTTTACATCTAGTTCCACCCTGAATTACCATCAGAGAGTTCATACAGGAGAAAGACCTTATAAGTGCAATGAATGTGGGAAGACTTTTACCTTTAGCTCAAGCCTCCGTTATCATCACAGAGTACATACTGGAGAGAGACCATATGAATGCAGTGAATGTGGAAAAACTTTTAAAGATAGGTCACAATTTACTAAACACCAGAGAGGTCATACTGGACAGAGGCCTTATGAGTGTAGTGAATGTGGGAAATCTTTTAGCCACAAATCTTCCCTCTCGATACACCAGAAAATTCACAATAGAGAAAGGTCTTACAAGTGTAGTGAATGTGGCAAATCTTTTACCTCTACCTCTGGCCTTGGTTATCATCGGAGACTTCACAGGGGAGAAAAGCCCTATCAGTGCATTGAATGTGGAAAATCTTTTACCAGCAGCTCAATACTCGTTAGACACCAGAGAGTTCACACTGGAGAAAGGCCTTATGAGTGTACTGAATGTGGCAAATCTTTTGCCAGTAGTGATACGCTTTCTTATCATCAGAGAGTTCATACAGGAACAAAGCCTTACAAATGCAGTCAGTGTGAAAAATCCTTTGCTTCTGGTTCCACTCTCCGCTATCATCAAAGAGTTCACACAGGAGAAAGGCCTTATGAGTGTGGTGAATGTGGGAAATCTTTTATCTGTAGTTCCAAACTTCGTTATCATCAGCGAGTTCACACAGGAGAAAGGCCTTATGAGTGCAGTGAATGTGGAAAGTCATTTAGGGATAGTTCCCAATTCAGTCAACACCGGAGAGGTCACACAGGAGAAAGGCCTTATGAGTGCAGAGATTGTGGAAAATTTTTTATGCGAAAATCTACCTTGTCTCAACATCAGAGAGTTCACGTTAGAGAAGAGCCTTAAATGTGTTGAGAATGTACAATTTACTCTTCAGTGTCGCGGCCCTGGAGGAAACTGAGGAGCCATCTGTCTGAAAATAAGCTGTTACATTTGAATTGGCCCAGTGGGGAGATTCCTTGTAAATTTCATTGATATGGGAAATTGTGTATATTGTACTTCCTTACTTGCTGGGACACTAGGTTTATGGTACAGATTGTGTGGCTGTAGACTTTTCCTCTTGACCAGGGGACAGGTTTATAAACTTTGCAACTGTCCCACACCCTCATGTGCTCAGGGAAACTGACCTCTTGTCCTCACATATATTGTAATGTAGAAATAATGTGAGCACTTAGGTGTCAGCTTTCCCCTTATGACTAATTCGGACACTGCAGAACAGTATCTACTTGTCCCAGGGATTTGTTGGTCTCATGTGATGCTTTTGATGAGTTTTTCCGTCTAGCATTTCATAAACCTAGGAAGTGCCTGCTGCACATTGCTTTGGCTTGTACAATAATTGAGGCCTTAGTCTTTTAATTCCACACTAATTTTTATTTTTAAAATTTTAAGAAAGGTTTTATTTATTTTTAGAGAGGAGGAAGGAGGGAGAAATAGAAGGAGAGAAACAGACCAGCTGGGGACCTCACCTGCAACCCAGGCATGTGTCCTGACCAGGAACTGCAACAGCGATCTTTCAGGCCATGGGCCAGTGCTCAATCCACTGAGCCACACCAGCCAGGGCTGTTTTTAATTTTTATTTATTGATTTCTTGTTTCTCTTATTTATGCAATCATTTATTGGTTATTTATGTGGACAGTCAAGAGTTTGAACCTACAACCTTGGCATATTGGGGTGATGCTCTAACCAGCTGAGCTACCTACCCAGTGCTCTCCTTTAAAATTGGTTGTCCTTTTTACTGTTCAGGGTAGTTTATAAACTGATTTGGGCTCTACAAGCATGAAAAGCTGAACAACATTTTAGGGGTCTCAAACATTCTCTGCTTGTGGACAGACTGTATGATGGCAGAAAATAACTGACCAGTTTTCACCAAATTTGTGTGGCTCTCCAAAGCTTCCTGGAAAGGAGTGAAGACCTTTCTGGTTGTCATTTGGATATTGTGTTTTAGGAGTCTCTGAGATTACCCCAAGGAAGTGGCAGACATGAGACCCTCAGTTATGAGAGCAGCATGATTTTTCCTTTACCCAAAGCAGATGGCAGATTATATCAGCACTGTCAATGGGTTGTCTTCTGGTCTACAGGAAATTGTGTGTCCTGCTGTCCACAATTCATTGGACTAGGATAACTGGTTGAAAGACTGGGTCCAGGGAAAACCATAGTTGGTAGAGAAACTGCAGCCAGATGAACGTTCCTCTTCTAAACGTGCATCCAGGATTCTCTCTGCCACCACAACTGCGTGATCAGTCTGAACATGCAGATGGGAGATCTGAGACCTCCCACGTGTGGTTATTTTCTGTAACAGGTTTGTTCATACTTTAATAAAATGAGTGCAGTAGGCCCACTGGGTTTCATATCCTTGGATTACACTGGGTGGAACGTGCTGGGAAAAAATTACATTATTGCTCACATCTACTATGTAATTAGCTATATAGTGGTTGTATAACTGTCTACTAAACATGAACAGTTTTTTTCCTCTTTAAAATTACTATATAAAACGTATATAAAATTTATGCCCTGGCTGGTGTAGCTGAGAGGATTGAGTGCGGGACTGGGAAGCAAAGGGTCATGGGTTCGATTCCCAGTCAGGGCACTTGCCTGGGTTGTGGGCCAGGTCCCCAGTGCAGGGATCACAAGAGACAACCACACACATTGATGTTTCTCTCCCTTTCTCTTCCCTTACCCTCTCTAAAAATAAAATCTTTTAAAAAGTATATAAAATTTATATTGTGTTATGTATTATAAGTAATCTCGAAATTTCTTAATGTATACAGGACATTGCAGGCTATATGCAAATCATGGCATTTTATATGAGATTTGAACATCCACAGACTTAGGTATTTGCAGGGTCATTGAAGAAATCCCTTGTACATATTGTCTGTCTTAGATTATAAAGTCAGAAATATTACATGAGTAGCCCTGACAGATGTCACTTGGTTGTGTGTCATGGAAAGTTAACAGTCGCCAGTTTCATTCCTGGCCATGGTACATGTCAGAGTTGTGGGTTTGGTCCCGGCAAGCAGGAAGCAAACCCATCTTTGTTTCTCTCTGACATCAATGTTTCTTCATCTCCTTGTCTTCTCCTTCACTAAAAATAAATAAAATCTTTTAAAAAGAAATGTTAATGTGGTTAAAATTGTCCCTAAATGGGTAGTACATAATCATTGCCTGCAGGGAGCAGAGAGCGGTTTTTTAATTATTATTTTTAATGGGACTAGAAGTAGAACTTGTCAGCATGAGAAACACAGCTGTGGAGAATTGTAAGAGCTTATGGAAGCCAAAAAGATGACATAGGCCTGGGAGAAAAATCTCTAATGCTTTTGAGAATAAATTTTGCACTTGAATGCAGTTGAAATTGAGGGTACAGGAGGAAAACGGCATGGAGTTTGGGAAAAGTAAAGTGCGAAGTGGATTACAGGATAGTTAACAAAATTGTGCACTCTCTTGAGGGTTCATCCTCCCGTTGAGGGCTATTACTTTCGGTATTCTGGAGGAGTATGAACCTAGACACATGTAAAAGACAAGGCTGCCTTAGCACTTTTCACCAAAGAAGTTTCAAGCCTGGGGTGTGACTCCCCACCATGCCCTTCACAGTTGGTATTTTATGATCAGATCACACTGTGATGTTACTTTCCACAGAATCCCCCCCCCCCTTTTTTGGAGGGGTGCTGAACTGCTAGTGCTTATTAAAGCAATTCAGAATATATGTCTTCTTTCTTTCCAACTATGGCTCAGTATGGAGTCATTTCTGTTGTTCTTGGCTAATCATAATAAAGCAAAATACCAGTACACACTTAAGACTACACACATTTGGAGTGTCCTGCTATGCCTGGACTATTTTGTATGTGAGTAAGTATAGAAGGATATTTCCTTTTGGAACAAAAGATTTGAGAGCATCTCAAATATTATGTTCTGGGAGCAGTCTGGCTTCACTAAAGAAGTTATGTCTTTGGCTGTAGTTCACAATGAGCAAAGGCTCTGGAAGTCGGTACCTCACTCTGCAGGATCACTGCCTTGCAATTGTTGAGGGCCATGATTGGGAAGTTTTGTGCCACCTGTAAGGTCCGAGGAACTACATTGCCCAGAAGTACCTGCTCGGAATTAAACCAGTGACAGGACAGGGTGAAAGCATTTCCTTGAGACTGACTTGGGGCGGGACTTCCGGGTCTGTCTCCTGGCGGCCATGCTTGCTACTATGTGTGGGTTCTGGCTTTTGGATCGTTGTGTCAGTTTTGAGGTGGCAAATCCGAGAAAGAGCGAAGGAGTCGTGGTCCTTGTCACACAGACTCGAGTTTGAAGCTCCTAGAGGACACCCGGGTGGCCGGTGCGAAGGCCGCCTCCTCGAATGCAGATCCCTCCCCTCGGCCCAGAGGCGATGGCTGCGGCCAGTGTGAGGCGCCCGGCTGAGGTGAGTGTGTAACCCGCGCGCTCCCCTAACCCCACCGAGCCCTGCAGCCCGGTTCCCGGGCGCCGGTGAAGTACTGCAGCCCCAGCCATGGTGGAGCGCGTTTAGGTATCGGAACGCTCGTCGTCCTGGCAGTGGTACTGCTTGGTCAGAAAGAACAGGGGGTGTGTGGGGTGAGGAGTTGTTTCTTGTCCTGAAGTTCATCAGTGTGCTGCACACGGGAAGAAAAGTGAAGGAAGGAGGTGGTCAAGGTAACTGTGTGGCAGGTGAGGAGGGTTTCAGTGGTACAAGTGGACATGATAATTCCGGAGGCAGAAGAGTAACTGAGATGACATGACACTGAGGGCGAAGCTGCTGTTTGTTCACTAGGGCAGGATCCACCCCGTGTATGCTGTGCTGTGCTGAGGTCTCGGGGGAGGGCGGTTTCAGTCCTGTTGGTGGCTAAGGTCTGGGGCAAATGTCACTTTTGATTGTAACTGTACCTGGCATGGAGACCGTCAGGATTGGGGTTTTAAAGTGGTGAGAGCCTGTTGTGGCTGCTGAGAACAGCACACCAGTCTAAAAGGGCCACGGGCATCAGAAGGTCACATGTGCTTTTGGAAGGCGAATACTGAAGCAAGACCCAGAAGTATAGAGGAGGGTCTCAAAGCAGCATCTCCACAAATGCGTAACTGGGAGCTCAGGTAGGGACTAAAGGTGTCAGAGGGACAGTCTACAGAATGATGTCCGTGTTGAGAAAAGGTGTGAGTTATGGTCCCAGGGCCCTAGTGATGGGTACTGAAGGGTGAAGCATGAGCCCACGCTTGGCTGTGTCTTGTCACAATCTAGAGATCCCAAAAGGAATTAATGACAAGATGGATGGGACCCTACAAGCCAGGACCAGAACTGGATTACATCTCTGTGCCTCCCTGCCTGATGAGGCTGAGGGCTGAACATAATGAATAAAAAGGGACCTGAGGGTAGGGCGGGCATCAGTGGAATTCCTCTGAGGAGGCAGCTTTGGAGGAGGCTGGGAGTGGGATAGATGTGTGGGGAGGTGGGTTGTGGGTTCTCAGAGACAGGAAGCTCATGTTTTTCCTGTCCCCGTGATAACAGGCCAGTGTGACCTTTGAGGATGTTGCTGTGCACTTCTCCGGGGAGGAATGGAGGCTGCTTGATGAGGCTCAGAGACGCCTGTACCTCCGTGTGATGCTGGAGAACTTTTCACTTATATCCTCTCTGGGTAAGACCCATGGCCTCACCAGTGACTTGGACTAGACTCTACTCCATCCACCCCAAGACCTTTCTCAGGGCTCAGGTGTGGACCACAGGCACTGCTTGCTGCCCCAGTTTTCTGGGTAGTTGCTGTATTGCTAGGGCTGGAGTGTTTGCACTGCCTTCCCTCCCTGCAGTCCCAGTCCTGAACCCTTTTAGGGAAGGATTCAAAGTCACCACTATTGCATTGAGCTTAGTGGATTCACAGAGCTTGCCCTCTCAGTGTCTGGGTTAATGTGTCCAGATCCACCTCACTTCTGCCTCCCAGGGTTTGACTCCTCCTTTTAGCCATCATTTCCTCTTGCCTACCTGGGCCAGGAGTTGCAGGTGTTGTCATGGTCGTTACTTATGTAAACCATGGGCTTTTCTTAAAATACCTCCCCTGCATAGTGTATAGTCTTTAGATCTGTTTTCCCTTTTTTTTTCCTAGCCTTTCCAAGATATAAACTTGTATGTATATGTTAAAGTGTACAGTGTGGTGATTTTATACACATAGTAAAATAATTGTCACAGTGAAGTTAATTCAACATCCATCACTATAGAAAATTACCTTATTTTTTTTTATGCTAAGAATGCTTAAGATCTATTCTCCTGAATTTCAAGTATATGAAATTGTTAACGATAGTTGCCACACTCTTAATTACATCCTCAGAACTCACTCATCTTTTAAAGGAATGTTTGTCCCTTTCGATCAACAAGTACCCATTTTCCGCTACACCTCAGAACCTGGCATTGTACTTGTTTTTCATAATTTTGACTTCTTTTTACATTTCAACCATATGTATAACAGTTTTAGTATATCTACATCTGCACTTTGGTTTTTTTTTTTTTTTTAAGATTTTATTCATTTATTTTTAGAGAGAGGGAAAGGGAGGGAGAAAAAAGAGATCAAGAGAAATATCAGTGTATAGTTGCCTCTCGCATGCCCCCCTACCCAGGACCTGGCCCACCACCCAGGCATGTGCCCTCACTGGAAATCGAATCAGCAACCCTTTGGTTTTCACGTGGACACTCAGTCCACTGAGCCACCCCAGACAAGGCTCTCTGCTGTTTTGATAGTAGCCATCTTATCTGGTGGGAGGTGATGTCATTCTTAGTTTGATTTGCATTTTACTGTTGTTTAGTGAGGAATAATGTGTGTATGTGTGTTTTATGGGGTTTTTTTGGTGCCAAAACATGGAAGTAAGTACATTTATCATATATCTGTTGGCCATTTTTAGATTTTGGAATAAACGATTATTCTGGTTTGTTGTCAATTTTTAAAATTTTCTTTTTCTATTGAGTTGTATGGGACCTTATATGTTTTGGATATTTACCTCTTTAGGAGATAGTCTTTACAAATATTCTCTCACTTTCCATTTTGTTCATTGCTTTCTTTTTTAAATTTTATTTTATTTTATTACTTATGGAGATGGTGAAAGAGAGGGAGAGAAACAACAATGTGTAAGAGATATATCGATCGATAAGTTGTCTTGCCCCCAGCAGGGGGCTTGGCCTGCAATTTAGGCATGTGCCCTGACTTGGAACTGACCAGTGACCTTTCTGTCAACAGGCCAGGGCTCAATCCACTAAGCTACAGCAGCCAGGGCTGTTGATTGCTTTCTTTACTATGCAGAATTTTCTTAGTTTGAGGTAGCCTGACTTATTTCTTTCTGCTTTTCTTGCCTGCTTTTGGTGTCATCCAAAATATTATTGCCAAAACCCATGTCGAGAAGATCTTTTTTCCCAAGAAATTTTGTATTTCATGTGTTACATTCCTTTGAGGGTTTAGTACATTTTGGGTTAATTTTTCTACTGTTGTAAGGTAGGGTGTCAGGTATATTTTCAGTTTTCTCAACACCATTTTATTTTAATTTATTTTACTGATTTTTATAAAGAGTAGGTGGGCGAGACAAGAGAGAGAAGCAGAAACATCGATTTATTGTTCCACTTATTTATGCATTCATCAGTTGATTCTTGTATGTTCCCTGATCAGGGATTGAACCTGAAACCTTGGTGCATCAGGATGATGCTCTAACCAATTGATCTACCTGGCCAAGGCTTAACACTATTTCTTGGACAAACTGCTTTTCCCCATTATGTGGTTTGGTGTTCTTGTCAAAGAGTAGTTGCCCACATATGAGGGTTTATTTCTGAGCTGTCTGTGTTTTGTTTCTTAAATCTGTGTGTACATGTGTCTATTTGCATCTGTTTTGATTAATATTGTTTTGCAGTATGGTTTAAATCCTTAAGTGTTGGCCCTGAACAATGTGTCTCACTGGTTGTGTGTTGTCCCCCAAAGCTAAAGGTTACTGGTTCTATTCTTGGTCAGGGCACATGGCTGGGTTTCAGGTTTGGTCTCCATTGGGATGCGTACAAGAGGCAACTGATCAGTGTTTCTCTTTCATCTCAATATTTCTCTTTGTCCCTCCCTTCTCCTCAAAAAATAAATGAAGTCTTAAAAAAATAAATCATGAAGTATGATGCCTCTATCTCTATCATTGATCTTCTTGATCAAAATTGCTTTGACTATTGGATAGCATTTGTTGTTTGAATTTTAGGATTCTTTTTCTGTTTCTGGTAAAAAATGTTATGGATTTTGGTAGAGATTACATTGAATCATTTGGTCATCTTGTTTACTAGAAATATTCTAACAATAATAATTGTTCCTATTCAAATACACAGGATGTCTTTTCCTTAATATGTATCTTTAGTTTCTTTGAAAACTGTGTTATAATTTTTTAGAATCCAAATCTTTCTCCTTCTTGATTAAACTTGTTTCTGAGTACTTTATTTTTTTTACTTTTATTTTAGATATATATATTCTTTATTTCATTAGATATTTTTTAATGTTTTATTGATTATGCTATTACAGTTGGTCCCATTTCCTCCCTTCACTCCACTCCATCCTGCCCACTCCCTCCCTCCCACATTCCCCCACTATAGTTCATGTCCATGGGTCATACATACAAGTTCTTTGGTTTCTACATTTCCTATACTATTCTTACCCTCCCCCTGTCTATTTTCCACCTATCATCTATGCTACTTATTCTCTGTACCTTCCCCTCCTCCCCCTCCTACTCCCCTGTTGATAACCCTCCATGTGATCTCCATTTCTGTGGTTCTGTTCCTGTTCTAGTTGTTTGCTTAGTTTGCTTTTGTTTTTGTTTTAGGTGTGGTTGTTACTAACTGTGAGTTTGCTATCGTTTTTGCTGATCATATTTTTTATCATCTTTTTCTTAGATAAATCCCTTTAACATTTCATATAATAAGGGTTTGGAGATGATGAACTCGTTTAACTTGAACTTATCTGGAAGCATGTTATCTGCCTTCCATTCTAAATGGTACGTTTGCTTGGTAGAGCAATCTTGGATGTAGGTCCTTGCCTTTCATGACTTGGAATACTTCTTTCCAGCCCCTTCTTGCCTGCAAGGTTTCTTTTGAGAAGTCTGCTGACAGTCTTATGGGAAGTCCTTTGTAGGTAACTGTCTCCTTTTCTCTTGCTGCTTCTAAGATTCTCTCATTCTGTTTCATCTTGGGTAATGTAATTATGATGTGCCTTGGTGTGTTCCTCCTTGGGTCCAGCTTCTTTGGGACTCTCTGAGCTTCCTGGACTTCCTGGAAGTCTATTTCCTTTGCCAGATGAGGGAAGTTCTCCTTCATTATTTGTTCAAATAAGTTTTCAATTTTTTCCTCTTTCTGTTCTCCTTCTGGTACCCCTATAACTCGGATGTTGGAACATTTAAAGATGTCCTGGAGGTTCCTAAGCCTCTCCTCATTTTTTTGAATTCTTCTTTATTCTTTTCTGGTTGGATATTTCTTTCTTCCTTCTGGTCCACACTGTTGATTTGAGTCCCAGTTTCCTTCGAATCACTATTGGTTCCCTGTACATTTTCCTTTGTTTCTCTTAGCATAGCCTTTGTTTTCATCTAATTTGCGACCAAATTCAACCAGTTCTGTGAGCTTCCTGATTACCAGTGTTTTGAACTGTGCATCTGATAGGTTGGCTATCTCTTCGTCACTTAGTTGTATTTTTTCTGGAGCTTTGATCTGTTCTTTCATTTGGGCCCTTTTTTTTTTTTTTTTTTTTTTGTCTTGGCGGGCCTGTTAAGTAAAAGGGCGGAGCCTTAGGTATTCACCTGGGCGGGGTAATGCTTGTAGCTGTGCTGTGAAGCTGTATGTCCGGGAGGGGTCCGATAGGGAGCAATGGCGCTTGCTCCTCTCTCTGTGGGTTTTCAGTCACTCCCTCCACTACCTACAATCAAATGGGCCCTTCTGGTGCTCCTTCCCAAGTGGTTGGGTTGGTGTAGGTTCTAGGACCCTGTGGGTCTCTCCAAGGAACTCTCGTATGAGGCTGGGAGTTTCTCCCTCTGCCGCCTGAACCCCCACAGGTATTTTCAATCAGTGGTTTGAGGCTTTTTTCCCTCACTAGAATTCTGGGTTGTGAGGTCTGTCACCTGGTCCACCAGCTGCTGCCTCGCCGGCCAGCTGCAGCTTTGCCCGCCCTGCTCCACAATCCCCACGCGCCTCGCTGGGTCAACCAGCCCCCGCCTTGCTGCCCGTGTATACCCCTCCTACCGGTCTGGATGAATGTTTCTTCTTTATCTCCTTGGTTGTCAGACTTCCATATAGTTTGATTTGTTTGTCAGTTCTGGTTGTTTTTGTTTTTAAATTGTTGTCCTTCTTTTGGTTGTGCGAGGAGGCACAGTGTGTCTACCTATGCTTCCATCTTGGCCGTAAGTCCCTAAGTACTTTATTGTTTTTAATGCTATAGATGTCTTAATCTCTTATTCAGATATTTTATTAGTGTTATGATGCATCTGATTTTTATGTGGATTTGGGATTCTGTAAATGTTACGGGATTTGTTCTTCTGGCAAGTTTTTATTTTTTTTTTAGTGCAGATTTTAGGTTTAATTATATAAACTTATGTCATCTGGAAACACAAGCAGTTTTACTTCTTTTTCAGTATAGCTCTTTATTTATCATGACGGGAGAACACCTTCACTGATCTTACAGAGAGGGAAAGGGAGGGAGAGAAACATTGATATGAGAGTGAGAAGGAAACATTGATCAGTTGCTTCTCCTACATCCCCTGAGGTAGGACCAGACCACACCCGTGGTGTGTGCCCTGGCTGGGGGTGGAACCGCTGACCATTCCCTTTACAGGACAGCACACAAGAAACTGAGCCACACTGGTCAGGGCAATATTGATGATCTTTTAAAGCTTTAAATCTTTTAAAAAGATTTTATTTATTTATTTTTAGAGAGGGGAAGGGAGGGAGAAAGAGAGGGAGAGAGACATCCATGTGGGAGATAACATCAATCACTTGCCTCTCCCATAATGCACACCCCCACACCCCCAATCCAGGATGTGACCTGCAACTGAGGCATGTGTCCTGACTGGGAATAGAACTGCAGACCTTTAGGTTTGGAGCGTGGTGCTCAATCCACTGAGACACTCTGGCCAGGGCCATTATTTTTAAAAATAACCTTGTGATAACCTATAATTTATGTAGAGTTTATTTAGTCTCTTTAGTTCTTTTGATTACTTTTTCCTTTGGATGGTTTTAAAAGACCTTTCAATTTCTGAATCATTTCTTTGATAGATCAACTGTTGATGCTCTCTGTCCCATTCTTTTCCTTTCATTTATTATTTTTAAGCACCATAATTTCTGTTTGTTTTATTTTGAAGTCCTTCTCTGACCACTCATAGCTCTTCATTTCTCTGGGGTGATTGATAAATTATTGTGTGCCCTCATTTGGGGGGTTGTCATGTTTCCTTGATTTTTTTTTTGTTTGTGTGTACTTTGTAGCCTTGTGTTGATGCCTATACGTTTCACAGAGCAGAATCTGCAGACTTCATGGAAGGGGTTTACAGAGCCAGATCAACACCTGTGTGTGGGTGTCACTGTGTAGACTTAGTAGGATGTTGCAGTTCTCAATACAAGAAGGCCCAGCAGCTTAGTGTCTGCATCTGTGTCACCTGAGGTCAACATTAGGGAAACAATAGCTAAGACTGTGGGTGTTGACATCAGTGGAAAAGGTTTCTGAGGACTTCCCTACTTTGTTCTCTGGTGGGAACTGTTTTGGCTGAGTGGTTCCCTTTTGGTGCCAAGTGCAGGGCATCTTCACGGTGATGGTGCAGTTGGTGTCTGATCTTTGGGCACCTGTAGAGCAGGTGTGAATCTGGATTCTAGGCTCTGAATAGACTCAGAGGAATAGCAGTAGTAGGGTCTTAGATACTGACTTGCCCCCAGGAAAAATGACATTGTTGTGAGAGATGCAGTCACACACGGATCAGTTCTGGAGCCTATGACCAGCGCACAGATACACAGAGAGAGACAGTGATTGTGGTGTCTGAGGAGCTGGCTGCCCCCCAGCAGTCATGGCTTTGGTGCATGGGACCTGAGCACTCACTCACCTGATAGCCGTGGAGTCCGGGTCTAAAATACGGGCATCGCAGGAGCAGCTGTGGCTCTGGGGCCTGGCAGTTGGGAGGTGTGGCTGCCCTTGTGCTGGGAAGGGGGAGTGAGGACAACTCACCTGCTCTTGTCCCACAGGTGGCCTGTGGTGATGGACCTTGGTACCCTCACTGTTAAGGCTGCTGGTATCCTCTGGGGAGCAGGCATGTTGGGTCCATGGCAACACACGCTCGGCCTCCTTTGCTGTGGGTGCCGTGGGGGTTCTCACCTTGAAGAAGAGCTGTGGGGGTCTCTGTGGCAAAGGCTCCTGAGGTTTCCTGCAGATCACAGCCTTGAGAACACTATGTCATCTGCCCTGTGGCTGGTACACTGGGCTCCTGCCTTTCTCATTTCTTTTCCATCTCCATCTGTGTTCACTAAGCTGATGTCAGCAGCTGACCTCTTTGTGGTCCTTTTCATGCTCCACTGTGTTGCTGCAGTATCTTTTTGTTTTTAAGCTGTTTCATTACTTTTTAAATATTTTTCGGATAGCAAAACGGAGGGAGAAAAACATCAATGTGAGAAAGAAATATGAATTGGTTGTCTTTTGAACATGGCCCAACTAAGGACCGAACTAACAAAGTGGGCATATGCTGTGACCGGGAATTGAACTCCTGACCTTTTGTAGAATTATGCACAACCAGTTTAGCTACACCAGGCATGGTGCTGTAGTATTTTAATGGTACTCTTAGTCTTCCAAGGACCAATTTTCTCTGTGGATAGCTGTCTTAGTATTTTGTCATTAGTAATCCAGGCTGGTTTCTTCCACCATCATGCTGACATGACTCACCTACATGTCTTTTCTGGGTCTGTTCTCTCCTTTGTTGCTCTGGGACAGTGCTGGCCATTCAGTGTTCCTGGTTTTTCCTTTTGTGCTTCATGTTCTATGTAGCTGACCTTCTAGGACTTTCAGGGAAGGTTCCTTTCTGCACATACCGCAGGATGGATCTCTCTCCAACAATGGCAGAGTGGGCTCACGGGGGTGTGGTAGCTGTGGAGATAGTGAAGTCAGGGCCTCCTTCAGATCATAATCAGTAACCTGACTTTTTTTCCAACCACAATTTTAGTATCATTGCCAGTAGCCCCACCCATTTCTACCTTTTGCAGCTTTGACACTGCTGACTTGTCAGTTCTACTAGTCGTCACTTCCCTTGGGGTTTCCAGCTCAGAGATATTTCCACCTCCATTGATCCCACATTTCACCCTTTCTCTCACCCCTCTTTCTGTGGTACTCTTGAACATTGGCACTCATGTGTTATTTGCCCAGACACTCACGAATCTATATATTGACCTTGTACAGCAGCTAATATCTTGCAAAGGGACAGTAATGGGCTTATATGTGTGTTCTACCCAGCCTAATGTCAGCAGCAGAGAGGGATATACAGGAAGCTTTTGGCAGAGGAAATGCATTGTAAGCCCTGCCTCTCTTCTGTGTGTCATGCCCTGTCCAAGTATCCTTCCCCTGGAGAGGTTTCCATTATATTGTGACCTTAGAAGCCCAATAATACACCACAGTCAGCCAGTCCTTCAGTGGAACTTTCTCATTTTGAAGAATATTTCTTGTATTCTTGCTTTCCTGTGACACGTAGACATGTGTGCTGGGGTTCTCTGCTCCTTATAGTCAATAGGTACTTCACCAGCATTTCTCTGCATTCAGGTTGCTGCTGTGGAAGAGAGGATGTGGAGACACCTATTAAACAGAATGTTTGTGTACAAGTCGCACAGACCAAGAATCCCAAGGCAGCTTCGTCTTCCCAGAAGAGTCACCCCTGTGCGAGTTGTGAGCCTGTCTTGAGAGACATTTTTAACTTGGTAGAGCAGCAGGGCAAACAACACAGCCCGACACTGCTGAGGTGCGGGGCATGTGCAAAACGATTTCATTTCAGTGCAAAGTGTCACCAGTACCAGGAACAGCATATGGGACAGAAACCCTTCAGTAATACTCTGAGCGGGGCCTCACTTGTGAAGAGCTGCAGAATCCACGTGTCAGGGAAGCCCTTTACCTGTGGAGATGCTGACATGGACTTCCTGGCCAGCTCAGGTCCTCAGCAACAGCAGGACACCCATAAAGTGAAGGAGCCAAACAAAGGCACACAGTGGGAAGCAGCGATACAAAGCAGAAAAAGTCATTACACTTTGGGGGAAGGCAAGAAAGCCTGCAACTCCCAGCACGTACTTGTGGACCAGGCTGTTCACACTGGAAGACAGTGTTTTGTGTGCAGTGAATGTGGAAAAACATTCAGATGCCAATCCTCATTTATCACACACTGCAGAAGCCACACAGGAGAAAGTTTCCATGTGTGTGGTGAAAGTGTAAAATCCTTTAGTGAAACCTTAACTTTCCATCGGCATCAAAAAATTCATACAGGAGCAAGGCCGTACAAGTGTAGCCAATGTGGAAAATCCTTAAGCCACAAATGTTTCCTCATTTCTCCCTCAGGACAGCAGAATGGAGAAAACAGTTTTGTGTGCAGTGAGTGTACACAACTTTTTAGTCATAGTTCAGTGTTGATTCCTTATCAGAGAGTTCACACTGGAGAAAAGCCTTACAAGTGTAATGACTGCTCCAAATCTTTTACCTCTGTTGCTGCTTTAAATTATCATCAGAGCTCTCACACAGGAGAAAGGCCTTATGGGTGTAATGAATGTGGGAAATCTTTTACCTCTACCTCAAGCCTCCGTTATCATCACAGAGTACATAATGGAGAAAAACTATATGAATGCAGTGAATGTGAAAAAACCTTTAAGGATAGATCACAATTTACTAAACACCAGAGAGTTCACACTGGAGAAAGGCCTTATGAGTGCAGTGAATGTGGAAAGTCTTTCACCAGTAGTAGTAGCCTTTCTTACCATCAGAGAGTTCATTCTGGAACAAAGCCTTACAAATGCAATCAGTGTGAAAAATCTTTTGCCTCTGGTTCCACCCTCCGCTATCATCAGAGAATTCACACAAGAGAAAGGCCTTATGAGTGTGGTGAATGTGGGAAATCTTTTATCTGTAGTTCCAAACTTCGTTATCATCAGCGAATTCACACTGGAGAAAGGCCTTATGAATGCAGGGAATGCGGGAAGTCTTATACCCATAGAAATAACCTTCTTACACACCTGATAGTTCATTCAGGGAATAGTCCTTACGAATGCAGTGAGTGTGGAAAACATTTTACCTTTAGGTCTACCCTTCGTTATCATCATAGAATTCACACTGGAGAAAAGCCATATGTGTGCAGTTTATGTGGCAAATCTTTTACTTCAAGCTCCACCCTTCGATGTCATGAGCGACGGCACCTTGGACAAAGAACTCATGAATGCAGTGAATGTGGGAAGTCTTTTACATCTAGTTCCACTCTGAATTACCATCAGAGAATTCATACAGGAGAAAGACCTTATAAGTGCAATGAGTGTGGGAAATCTTTTACCTTTAGCTCAAGCCTCCGTTATCATCACAGAATGCATACTGGAGAAAGGCCATATAAATGCAGTGAATGTGGAAAAACCTTTAAAGATAGTTCTCAATTTGTTAAACACCAGAGAGGTCACACTGGACAGAGACCTTATGAGTGTAGTGAATGTGGGAAATCCTTTCACATCAAATATTCCCTCTCAATGCACCAGAAAATTCACAATAGAGAAAGGTCTTACAAGTGTAGTGAATGTAGTAAATCTTTTACCTCTGCCCCTGGCCTTCGTTATCATCAGAGACTTCACAGGGGAGAAAAGCCCTATCAGTGCATTCAATGTGGGAAATCTTTTACCAGCAAGTCTTCACTCGTTAGACACCAGAGAGTTCACACTGGAGAAAGGCCTTATGAGTGCACTGAATGTGGCAAATCTTTTACTTGTCGCTACTCCCTTCAATGTCACGAGCGAGTGCATCGTGGAGAAAGGCCTTATGAGTGTGGTGAATGTGGGAAATCTTTTATCAGTAGTTCCAACCTTCGTTATCATCAGCGAGTTCACACAGGAGACAGGCCTTATGAGTGCAGTGAATGTGGAAGGTCATTTAAGGATAGTTCCCAATTCAGCAAACACCAGAGAGTTCACACTGAAGAAAGACCTTATGAGTGCAGTGAGTGTGGGAAATTTTTTAAGCGAATATCTACCTTGTCTCAACACCAGAGAGTTCACACTAGAAAAAAGTCTGAAGTGTGTTGAGAGTGTACAATTTCCTGTTCAGTGTAACAAGCAACCTTGTAGGAAACTCTGAGGAGCCATCTGTCTGAATCTAAACTATTACATTTGAATTGGCCCAATGACATTCCTTGTAAATTTCATTCATATGGGAAATGTGTGGAAATATATTATACTTTCTTACTTGCTTAGCGCACTTTTTAGGTTTACAGTGCAAACTGATTGTGTGGCTGTAGCCTTTTCCTCTCGACCAGGGGGCAGGTTTACAAACTTTGGAACAGTCCACACCCTAATGTGCTCAGGGAAACTGACCTCTTATTCTCACACATATTGTAGTAAAGTAGAAATAATGTGAGCACTTAGGTGTCAGCTTTCCCCTTATGACTAATTCGGACACTGCAGAACAGTATCTACTTGTCCCAGGGATTTGTTGGGCTCATGTGATGCTTTGGATGAGTTTTTCCAGCTAGCAATTCATAAACCTAGAAGTGCCTGCTGCACATTGCTTTGGCTTGTACAGTAATTGAGGCCTTACTGTTAATTCCACACTAATCTTTACTTTTAAAGTTTTAAAACATATTTTATTTATTTTTAGAGAGGAGGGAGGGAGAAACAGAGATTAGTGGCCTCTCTGACGCCCCCAACTGGGGACCCGACCTGCAACCCAGTCATGTGCCCTGATCAGGAACTGCAGGAGCAACCTAATGGGCCATGGGCCAATGCTCAGTCTGCTGAGCCACACCAGCCAGGGCTATTTTTAATTTTTATTTATTGATTTTTAGAGAAGGGAAGAGAGAAATATTGATTTGTTGTTTCTCTTACTTATGTATTCATTTGTTGATTATTTATGTGCCCAAACGGGTTTGAACCCACAGCCTTGGCATATTGGGGTGATGCTCTAACCAGCTGAGCTACCTACCCAGTTCTCTCCTTTAAAATTGGTTGTCCTTTTTACTGTTCAGGGTAGTTTATAAACTGATTTGGGCTCTACAAGCATGAAGAGCTAAACAACATTTTAGGGGTCTCAAACATTCTCTGCTTGTGGACAGACTGTATGATGGCAGAAAATAACTGACCAGTTTTCACCAAATTTGTGTGGCTCTCCAAAGCTTCCTAGAAAAGAATGAAGGCCTTTCTGGTTCTCATTTGGATATTGTGTTTCAGGAGTCTTAGAGATTACCCCAAGGAAGTGGCAGATATGAGACCCTCAGTTATGAGAGCAGCATGATTTTTCCTTTACCCAAAGCAGATGGCAGATTATATCAGCACTGTTAATGGGTTGTCTTCTGGTCTACAGGAAATTGTGTGTCCTGCTGTCCACATTTCATTGGACTAGGGTCACTGATTGAGAGACTGGGTCCAGGGAAAACCATAGTTGGTGCAGAAACAGTGGCCCATTACGGACTGGAGGAGCTGCAGCCAGCTAGATGAACATGCCTTTTCTAAACATGCACCCATAATTCTTTCTGCGACCCCAATTGCATGATCAGTCTGCATATATCTGAGGACTCCTAGGCATGGTTACTTTGTATAGCTGAATTTGGTCATTTAATAAAGAAAAATTGAGTTCTGGCAGGTATGGCTCATTGCATTGAGTGCTGGCCTGGGAACCAAAAGGCCGCAGGTTTGATTCCCAGTCAGGGCACATGCCTGGGTTGTCCAGGCCCCCAGGTGAGGCGTGTGAGAATCTGATGATTGTTTCTGTTTCTCCCTCTGCTCCTCTCTGTCCAACTAAACAAATTTGGTGGGAAATTGGGATGGGTGGGGTAAGGGAAAGTGGTAGTGGGTAATGGAGATAACTGTATTCGAACAGCTATAAAAATTATTTAAAAATTAAAAAAAAATTTAAAGTATTTTTAAAAAAAGAGTCTATCTAGTTGGGCCATTGTATCCATGGGTTTCACATCCTTGTATTACACTAACCATGGGTGGAAAATATTCAAAAATAACTTACATTGTTGCCCATGTGTACTATGTAGTTCTAGCTGTATATTGATTGTATGGTTGTGCCTGCTGAACATGAAAAGTTTTTCTTGATATTCTCTAAAGCTACAATATTAAAAAGTATATAAAATTTATATTGTGTTATGTATTATAAGTAATCTAGAAATTTGTTAGCATATACAGGACATATGTAGGCTATATACAAATCTAATGCCATTTTATATAAGGGAGTTGAGCATACAGACTTCGGTATTTGCAGGGTCATGGAACCAGTCCCTTGTAGATAATGTCTGTCTTAGATTATAAATTAAGAAATATTATATGGGTAGCCTTGACCAATGTGGTTCAGTTGGTTGGGTGTCATAGAAAGTGAAAGTTTGCCAGTTTCATTCCTGGCCATGGCATATGCCAGAGTTGTGGATTTGGTCCTGGTAAGAAGGAGGCAACTAACCTATGTTTTTCTCTTACATCAATGTTTCTTTCTTTCACCTCCTGCTTTTCCTCCCTTTCTAAAAATAAACTTTTTAATAAAGATATATGTGGGTGAAATTGTCCCTAAATGGGTGGTACATAATCATTGACTACAGGGAAGAGAGAGGGGTTTTTTTTGTTTTTTTGTTTTTTTTTTATGGGACTAGAAGTAGAACTTGTCAGCATGAGAAACACCTAAAGCTGTAGAGAATTGTAAGAGCTTATGGGAGCCAAAAAGATAACATAGGCCTGGGAGAAAAATCTCTAATGCTTTTGAGAATAAATTTTGCACTTGAATGCAGTTGAAATTGAGGGTACAGGAGGAAAACGGCATGGAGTTTGGGAAAAGTAAAGTGCGAAGTGGATTACAGGATAGTTAACAAAATTGTGCACTCTCTTGAGGGTTCATCCTCCCGTTGAGGGCTATTACTTTCGGTATTCTGGAGGAGTATGAACCTAGACACATGTAAAAGACAAGGCTGCCTTAGCACTTTTCACCAAAGAAGTTTCAAGCCTGGGGTGTGACTCCCCACCATGCCCTTCACAGTTGGTATTTTATGATCAGATCACACTGTGATGTTACTTTCCACAGAATCCCCCCCCCCCTTTTTTGGAGGGGTGCTGAACTGCTAGTGCTTATTAAAGCAATTCAGAATATATGTCTTCTTTCTTTCCAACTATGGCTCAGTATGGAGTCATTTCTGTTGTTCTTGGCTAATCATAATAAAGCAAAATACCAGTACACACTTAAGACTACACACATTTGGAGTGTCCTGCTATGCCTGGACTATTTTGTATGTGAGTAAGTATAGAAGGATATTTCCTTTTGGAACAAAAGATTTGAGAGCATCTCAAATATTGTTATGTTCTGGGAGCAGTCTGGCTTCACTAAAGAAGTTATGTCTTTGGCTGTAGTTCACAATGAGCAAAGGCTCTGGAAGTCGGTACCTCACTCTGCAGGATCACTGCCTTGCAATTGTTGAGGGCCATGATTGGGAAGTTTTGTGCCACCTGTAAGGTCCGAGGAACTACATTGCCCAGAAGTACCTGCTCGGAATTAAACCAGTGACAGGACAGGGTGAAAGCATTTCCTTGAGACTGACTTGGGGCGGGACTTCCGGGTCTGTCTCCTGGCGGCCATGCTTGCTACTATGTGTGGGTTCTGGCTTTTGGATCGTTGTGTCAGTTTTGAGGTGGCAAATCCGAGAAAGAGCGAAGGAGTCGTGGTCCTTGTCACACAGACTCGAGTTTGAAGCTCCTAGAGGACACCCGGGTGGCCGGTGCGAAGGCCGCCTCCTCGAATGCAGATCCCTCCCCTCGGCCCAGAGGCGATGGCTGCGGCCAGTGTGAGGCGCCCGGCTGAGGTGAGTGTGTAACCCGCGCGCTCCCCTAACCCCACCGAGCCCTGCAGCCCGGTTCCTGGGCGCCGGTGAAGTACTGCAGCCCCGCCATGGTGGAGCGCGTTTAGGTATCGGAACGCTCGTAGTCCTGGCAGTGGTACTGCTTGGTCAGAAAGAACAGGGTGTGTGTGGGGTGAGGAGTTGTTTCTTGTCCTGCAGTTCATCAGTGTGCTGCACACGGGAAGAAAAGTGAAGGAAGGAGGTGGTCAAGGTAACTGTGTGGCAGGTGAGGAGGGTTTCAGTGGTACAAGTGGACATGATAATTCCGGAGGCGGAAGAGTAACTGAGATGACATGACACTGAGGGCGAAGCTGCTCTTTCGCTACTGCACGATCCTCTCCGTGTGTCCTGCGTGAGATGAAGTCTGTGGGGTCTCCGTCCTAAGGTCTGAGATACTCCATTATTTTGTCAATGGCTGTATGATTCCATACTCATTCACACATAAAATAAGCACACGCATAGCTGTAAACGTTATGATATTGCTCCTCAAGTGCATGTAACGTGAAGAATTATTCAGTGTTGTCACTATGTCTGGTCAAGAGAAAAAAGTTCCAAGTAGGGCTGTGAGAAGACTATTAGGTTGCAGTGAAGCAGATGCCACTGGTTCCACAGGAAAACTTCTCTTGCCTGTGTCACTGTCTGACAGCGATTGTGTCTGACCCACTCATGAACCTTGTTTTATTTGCATACCAATTCTTAGTACATATGGTAACATATACTCAAATTCCTTTTAGTAATCTTACATATATCTCAACCAGAGAGCAGTTTACATAAATTTCACTCTGGTTGTACATTCTACTGGTTTGGACAAATGTACTGTAAACAAAACTTCCAGAAGACCCTCCTGAGAAATTGAAAGGGAGTTTATTCTTTTGGATTTGCAAATCGGGGAACACAGCCTTCAGTAAAAACAAGACATACTCTTGAGTGGGGAGAATGGAATGGGGTTTCTGAAGATGCATTTTGTTTTTAAATTATAAATTGAACTTTTTATTAGAAACCAATTTTTATTTCTTAAAGTATATTTTCTTGATTTTGCTATTACAGTTGTCCCAATTTTTTTCTCCCCTCTATCCCTACTTCCACCCTGCACAATCCCCCCATCCTCCAGCATCCCCCCTATTTCATGTCCATGGGTTGTATATATAAGTTCTTTGACTTCTGTTTCCTATACAGTCCTTAAACTCCCCCTGTCTATTTTATTCCCACCAATTATGCCTCTCATTCCCTGTACCTTCCCCCCTCCCTCTCCCCAATGAAAAGTCTCTGTGTAGTCTCCATTTCTGTGGTTCTGTTTGCTTAGTTTTTGTTTTTGTGTTTTAGATTCAGTTGTTGCTAGTCATGACTTTGTTGTCATTTTTACTGTTCAGTTTTTGATCTTCTGTTTCTTATATAAGTTCCTGTAACATTTTGTATAAGGGCTTGG
Organism: Desmodus rotundus; assembly: GCF_022682495.2. Classification (NCBI taxonomy): domain Eukaryota; kingdom Metazoa; phylum Chordata; class Mammalia; order Chiroptera; family Phyllostomidae; genus Desmodus; species Desmodus rotundus. The sequence continues at coordinate 51,711,718 of NC_071398.1, read as the reverse complement.
TAATGACGAACTCCTTTAACTTTACCTCATCTGGGAAGCTCTTTGTCTGCCCTTGCATTCTAAATGATAGCTTTGCTGGTTAGAGTATTCTTGGCTGTAGGTCCTTGCCTTTCATGACTTCAGATACTTCTTTCCAGCCCCTCCTTGCCTGCAAGGTTTCTTTTGAGAAATCAGGTGATAGTCTAATGGGCACTCCTTTGTAGTTAACTTTCTCCTTTCCTCTTGCTGCTTTTAAGATTCTCTCTTTATCTTTAATCTTGGCTAACCTACTTATGAGGTGCCTCAGTGTGTTCCTCCTCGGGTCCAATTTCTTTGATACTCCCTGGGCTTTCTGGAAGTCTGCTTTCTTCGCCAGATTGGGGAAGTTTTCCTTCATTATTTGTTCAAATAAGTTTTCAATTTCTTGCTCTTGTTCTTCTTTTTCTGGTAACCCTATGATTCTGATGTTAGAGTGCTTAAAGTTGTCCCATAGGTTCCTAAGCCTCTCCTCATGTTTTTGAATTGTTTCTTCATTCTCTTCTGGTTGGATGTTTATTCTTCCTTTTGTACCAAATTGTTGATTTGAGTCCTGGTTTCCTTCCCTTCACTGTTGGTTCCCTGTATATTTTGCTTTATTTCACTTTTAGTAGCCTTCATTTCTTCCTTCATTTTGCGAGTGAGCTCAGTCAGTTTTGTGACCATCCTGATTACCAGTGTTTTGACTCTGCATGACATAGGTTGTCTTTCCTCCTTGCTTAGCTCTTTTTCTGGAGTTTTGATCTGTTCTTTCATTTGGGCCATATTTCATTTGGGTGGAGCCTTAGGTATTAGCCAGGGCAGGGCAACTCTGCTGCGATGTGGCACTGTGTGTGAGGGATGGGTCAGAGAGGGAACAATGCCTTTTGCTTACTCTGCTCTAGCCTGACTTTCCAAGGACCTCTCCTGTGAGACTGGGAGTTTTTCCTGCCGTCGCAACCCCTGCAGTATTTTGCAACTAGTTTTGAGTTTTCAGTTTCCTGTTCAGCCAGCCCTTCCTGGCCTGAGCAGTCTGCTGCCTTGCTGTGCATCCTCTCTATTTGCCTGCCTGTCTCCCATCTCCACCCCTCCTACCAGTCTGGGTGAATGTTTCTTTAACTCCTTGGTTGTCGGAGTTCCATGCAGTTTGATTTTGTAGCCCTTCTGGTTGTTTATTGTTTTTAAATTGGTTATCCTTCTTTTGGTTGTGTGAGGAAGCAAAGCATTTCTACTTATTCCTCCGTGTTGGCCAGAACCTGAAGATGCATTTTGCAAGGAGGTGACAAAGAGATGAGCTTCTAGGGAGTAATGTTCACAAACTTACACCATTCATGTTCTGACTGGTAGGGTCAACTGGACCTTCAATGTTTGGGTGACCCAGTGGTTAACAGGTGGAGTTGTGAGTTGAGAGCAATGAGCTCTATGAGGCCGAACCCAAAACCCCCACAATGTATTTATAAAAAATTATGTATTTATTCTTACATGTTTAAACTTCAGTGACCTTCAAAGTACTCTCCATCTGATGCAATACAGCTATTGAGACCTTTTTTCCACTATTCAAAACAGTTTTTGAACATGTCAATTTTGATGGGTTTAGTGCTTCTGTTTTTTGTTTTACCTCTTCCACATCAGCAAAACATTTCCCTTTGAGGGCTTTTTTTTTAATCCGAGGAAACAGAAAACAGTCACTCAGGGCGAGATCAGGTAAATACGGAGTGTGGGGCATGGGGTCATGCTGTTTTGGGTCAAAAACTGAATACCCAGCACCGTGTGGGCAGGTATGCGGTTAAATCACCCATCACGAAATGGGCAAACACATTGAGTCTTAAAAAAAAAATTCACTGAAGCCAAACATAGCTTCTTACAATGCCAGCTGGTACACTGATACAGATGGGTTCCTAGAACCCTCACCTGGGCAGGGGGAGGCCTGTACTACAGTGGGGCCACAGTGCATGAGATAATTCCGTGGTGGTTTTTTTGAGGGGGATCCTTCCTTGTTTATGATGAAGCATTTAGCAACATCCTAATTCAAGTTCAGGTCTGCAGAATGAAGAGTTTTAGTCACAGTTTTAGTACAGGGAGTGTTGCTTGTCAGCAGCATAAGAAGTAGCATTTTTGGAACAGCACAGTCATGCTGTGGGTGGTTTTGGAGCCCAAAGAATAAAGTCATGATTTGTAAGCTGCTTCAGAGGCTAAAGTGCAAAACATGCAAATAAATGTTGGGCCACAAATTATGATATTAAAGTTCTTATAAGTCTTTGATGTAATGACATGTACCTATCCACCTTTATATCATAGTGTTTTACTTGCATAAAAACTGTCTGCACTCTTCCTATTCATCTCTCCCTACAGGGCCTGACAATAAGCTTTTGATTATCAGGGAATCGATTTCAGAGACATCCATCAGTAATAAGCATATTGCCAGCTGTGTGACATGGCAACTAGGTAAGAAACCAGGCCTGCCCACCCACGAAGTTCTCCTTTAAAAAGTTCTAGATTATGTAGATAACTAACTACTTACGTGACCGTTTTTCTCTCTCCACACCTTAATCTCGATTTTACATTAATTCCCAAAGTTACAAAGAGTTGGTCAACACAAATGCTTTTAGTCAGCTGTCTGATAAAGCCCCACGCAGGTCAGAAAGGGTAACATAGGTACACATGCTTCTCAAATAACTAAACTTATGGCAAATCTCCCAACTGTGGACAACTGGATATATGAGATCAAATTCAGACAGATGGCTTCTCATGGTTTCTTCCAGCATCATAATACTAAACAAGAAAAGTGCACGTTCCTTTGCACATCTAAGGTCTTTCTCCAATCTGAATTCTTCATGGTATATTAAGGAGAATCCTTTGGGAAAACAATTTCCTACATTCCAAGAACTCCTGGGTGAACTCTCTGGTGGTAAAAGACTGTGGGTAAATGAGTTTTTATATTTCCTACACATAATGCCTTCATCTTGTGTGAACTCTCAGATAATAAATTCCAGAGATATAGGTAAGACATTCCTTATATTCACTACATTCGTAAGACCATTTTCCAATATGAAATCTCAGATGTTACGAAGGTAAAATTAACGGCTAAAGGATTTTCCATATTTTTACTTTCAAGTGCATTTCCCAATGTGAACTCTCATGTTAACTGGACTGGGAACTATCCTTAAAGGATTTCCCATATTCGCTGCAATCATAAGGTCTTTATCTTGTGTGAACTTGCTGATATACAAGGTGATTTCTCTGGAAAAAAGATTTCCCAGACACTGAACACATAAGGTGTTTCTCCTGTGTGAACTCTTCAATGTTGAATGAGTGCCAAGCTCTCAGGAAAAGATTTCCCACATTCACTGAACTCATAAGGCCTTAACCCAGTATAAATGAACACTCTGATGATAACGGAGGCTGGAGCCAGGTGAAAAAGATTTCCCACATTCAGTACATTGATAAGACTTTTCTCCAGTGTGAACTCTCGAGTGTTCAGTGAGGTAATAATATACTCTAAAGGAATTCCCACATTCAGTCCATTCATAAGGCCTTTTAATTGTGTGATTTCTCTGATGGTCACGGAAGGCATGAAAGGTAAAGTATTTCCCACATTCATGCCAGTCATAAGGCTTTTCTCCTGTATGAACTCTGATGATTTCTGAAATTAAAACCAGATGCAGAAGATGTTTCACATTCATTATACTGATATGGCCTTTCTCTTGTATGAACTCTCTGGTGTGCAAGAAGGTGATGTCTTTGGATAAAGGAATTCCCACAGTCATTGCACTCATAAGGTCTCTCTCTCTCGTGTGTATTCTCTGATGATTACTGAGGTTGGAACCAGTTAAGAAAGATTTCCCACGTTGACTACACTGATAAGGCCTTTCACCTGTGTGAACTCTCTGGTGAACAACTAATGAGGACTGACTGACACCTGAATGCCTTTCCACATTCAGGGCACAAAAGATACTGTACTCCAGTGTGCATGTCCTGGTCCTGAGCATGTGTGTGTGACTGGGGCTAAAGGGTTTCTTATCTTCTCACAGGTTGGAACCAGTTTTTCTCTTTTGTACTGTTGCCCCACTCTGGATGATTGTGTTGGGCTCCTCTCTGGCCTGAGTATTCTGCTGCTGTAGATGTTCTGAATTGGCCAGGAAGTCCACCTCGACTTTGTCACAGGTAAGGACTTCTCTGAAACATGGAATTTATAGCTCTTTACAAATAAGGCCCTGTCCACACTGCTTCTTAAGGGTTTCTCTCCCTGGTGCTGCTTCTGGTGTGTTTGGAGGTTTGCAGTACAATTAAATTGTTTCATACACACCCCACACCTGAACACTTTTTGGCTGTGTGGTGTTCCTTGGTGCTCAGCCAACTGGAATATGTCTCTCAAGACTGGACCACAAGTCTGACAGAAGTGGGTCTTCAGGGAAGAGAGAGCTGCCCTGGAGGTGCTGGCCTGTGACACTCCCCTCTGTTCAAAGGGGGCTTCTACATCCTCTGGTCCACAGGACCCACCTGAATGCAAATAAATGCTGGTGAAGTACATGCTGACTATAGGAATGCAATGTCATCACAGGTGTCTATTTTTTATATCAGGAGTAAGTCTATGGGATGGTTTTCAACGACGGGTAAAATATGGTTGGGGAACTGGCTCCTGAGCATTACCCACCTCTTAACACAAAAGAATGTAAAGTTCTCACCAGGGAAAGGACACAGAGTAAGGTATAATAGAAGATATGCACTGGCTGGTGTAGCTCAGTGGATTGAGGGCAGGCCTGTGAACCAAAGGGTTGCTGGTTCAACTCCCAGTCAGGGAACATGCCTGGGTTGCAGGCCAACTCCCCAGCAAGGGGTGTGCAAGAGGCAACCACACATTGATGTTTCTCTCCCTCTCTTTCTCCTTCCTTTCCCCTCTCTCTAAAAATAAAATCTTAAAAAAAAAAAATCAACCAATGAATACATACATAAAATATGAGAAAATAATCTGATTAAGTGGCTAATAGGTAAATTTTAATGAGAAATTGCTCTCCCTTACTAATCAGCAGGGGACTGTAAAGCCAAACAACGAGATATTACTTCATACATGTTTTGAGGACTATCACCAAAAAGACAAGATGTAAGTATTAGCAAACATGTATAGAGAAAGGAACACTGTACAGTGTTGATGGGAATGTAAACTCTTAAAGGCATTATGAAAAACAGTATAGAGCTCTGGCTGTGTGGCTAAGAGGATTGAGCACTAGCCTTCAAACTGACAGGTCACTGGTTCAGTTCCCAGTCAGGGCACATGCCTGTGATGTGTACTAGGTCCCCAATGGCAAAAGATCGATGTTTTTCTCTGTGTTTCTCCCCTCTCTATAAAAATAAGTATTTTTTTTTTAAGCCTGAAAATGGGCAAAAATAAATAAATAAAAACCCTACAGTATGAGCCAGCAAATCTGACTTCTTGGCATACACCAAAGGAAGTAAAATCCGAGTGTGGAAGAGACATCTTTGTTCTCATGTTCACTTCCCCATTGTTCACAATACACAAGATACATTGACAACATGTCTAGCCGTGGATAACGATAAAAAAGTGTCACACACACACAACCCCTTGCAATATTATTCAGCTTAATGACCCCCCTAAAAAAATTGAAAGTATAAAAATAAAGAGAAAGACAACAGAAGAAAAGAAAAAAGACACTGCCATGTGCAACAACCGGGATGAACGTGGAGGGCATTGGGCAAAATGAAAAAAGCCAGTCACATGAAGGTAAGTACTGAATGACAGCACTTCACTGCAGAGTCTAAACAGGAAAAAAAAAAAAAAAAAAAAGACTCAAAGAAGCTGAGCGTACTGACAACACCAAGGGGAGGAAAAGTGGAAAGTTATCAATCAAAAGGTACAAACCTTCCTATAAGATGAATAAGTTTTGAGGGTCTAATGTAAACATCGTGTCCACAGTAAATAATACTGTACACTTAAAGTTGCTCGGAGAGTATATCTTAAGCCCTATTACAAAAAATGGTAACTATATCAGGTGATGGAAATGTTTATTAACTTGATTATAGGAATTATTTGACAAAATATACATATATCAGACCATCACATTTTATACTTCAAACACCTTGTGTATAGTACCATTTTACAGACTCAAGAGTCCAACCCAGAGAGGATATAAGTGCCAAGTTCTCCAGCATTACATCATGGTATAGGCGTCTCAGCCTCATCAAGGAGACTCCATTTCTCCCAGGAGAAAAGCACAGCAATGTCTTCAAAGGTCAGACTGGCCTGTGAGGATGGGGACAGGAAACCACAAACTGTCTTTCTGAGAATCTCACGGTCCTCCCCCTCCTCGTCCTCTTCCAGGGCTCCCCCAATCAGAGGAGACAGCAGGCCCTGGTGACAGGGATGTCTGCTCATCTCTTAACAGTACCCAGCCCTCAGCAACAGGCATTGGGGACACACAGACTTCATCCAAGCTGCGGGCCATACCTGCAGGGCCCCATCCTTCCGCAGAGCAATTTCTCCCGAGGTCTTCCAGACTGTACCTGCTACACTCAGCAAACGTGGGCTCCCGCTTTAACGGCCCCGCCCCAGGGCCTTGTGGCAATCAGCTCACACAACCTATCGTGTGTACACGCTACCTTCTAACACGTTCCATCCCCAGACTCCCACCCCCACAGCTCTGCGACCGCCCACCCCTGCATCACAGGCATCTCTCTCCACTCACCCGGTGCGTGGCCCACGGCACCTAGAGAGAGTGCTCGAGAACCTCCACCACCACCCAGTACAACACCATCCTCTGCCGGGTCCCACAGCCGGGAGAAGCCCCGCGCGAGGCTCTGCAGTCCTCCCTGCCAGCCTCTGACCTTCACTTCATTGTTAGGCACCCAGATGGGCATGTAAATTTCAGCTACAAATAACCCCGGTCCCCTCTGCACTACTGTCCTCTCAGTAGTCACAACACACCTGTCTCCACTCGGCCTCCCTCCTGTCCTGGACGCCGGGCCGGGACTGCAGGAGGTGACAGACGCCCGAACTCTGGTTGCAGGTGGGCTGAGGGCAGAGGGCCCGGGGGACGCGTACTCACCTCGGCCCGGCGCCTCGGCACCGCCGCCGCCAGCAGACTCCGTTTGCAGAGCAGGGCGCGTGCAGAGGGAGCGCTGAGCCAGCGGTTCCTGTTCCGGCCCTGGCGCGGGTCACCCAGGCGCGTTGCTGAGAGTCACATGGCGTCTGTGCAGCTGAGATAAAGACTCCTTTGCACTTTCTCGGTGCCCTCACTTCTATACGGGCTCACTCTGGTGAGCTGAAAATATGGTGGCAACGGGGAGTACCTAGCAGTCCCGCTCCAAATGCAGCAATCTCATGGAAATGCATACAAGCTGATCTTTCATTGGCCTACTCGGCGCTGGCTCTTTTGGGTATTGTAGTCCCCCGACTCTAGAGAACACGAGGAAAGAGTTCTCGGTGCTGACGAACTAGAACGTTTGTGAAGCCCTGGTGGGTGTGGCTCCGTGGAGTTGCAGGCCGGGTCCCCCGTTAGGGGCATGTGAGAGGCAACCGATCAATGTATCTCTCACACGTTGATGTTTCTCTCCCTCTCTTTCTCCCTCCCTTCCCCCTCTCTAAAAAAATAACTAAATAAAACCTTTAAAAAAAGAAAAAAAGAACTTTTGTTAATGGAGGAATCCAGGAAAAGCAATGTTCCTACTTCCTGAGAGGGTCTTTCTTCATTGTTTACTGCAGCAAAAGGCATAATTTAATGTTCTGTGAAGTCAGCCTGTGATGCTCTCAGATATGGTGATCTGAACTGGCTCGTTCTATAGAGTCATTCACAAATAACATTCAGGCATAGCAGGGCACGTTGTTATTGCCTTCAAATACGTGTGAGGTAGATAGATACTTGTATTTTGTTTTATTATGAATGGCCAAATGACTCCATACTGAGTCATTGCTGGGAAGAAAGAAAGTATTCTGAATTAGATGAACAAGCAGCAGTTTGTAGAAGGACAAAGCCGATGCCGTTTTCTATCATGGTGCCATTTGCGGAGCAGGCCTGTGAACTTGTTAAACATGACTGCCATTTTACTCTCCTGAGCTCATGTCATTAGGAGTGGAAGTTACTGGAAAGCAATAATAGAATGTGACTAACCACTCCCCACAGCCACAGGCAAAATATAACATTGGAGCAAACTGCAGCTTATGCAAAACCAACGGAAACCTTCTATGTTGCAACACCCCTAACAGCCGAGCAGCAACACAGCCACATCCACCCCCTACCCTGAACAATTCAATAAAAGCCCAAGTCCTCTACCCTTTAGTGCTGGCGCATTTCTCCACCACCTAGCCCCTTTCCAATCTCAGGAAGTGAATAAAACTTTGTTGTCTGCATTTTCTTCTCTTTAGGAATTCTTTCACAGCCAGCGTCACCTGCCACCCTAACAGCTTGTGCAGAAAATAATGGAGTGCTCTCAATTATTCCTTCCAGGGTGATCTGATCTGCTAGCTGCTTACTTTTCTGCTTGCCCTTGAAAATGGAGGTTTTTAACAATTCTAATTGAGTTGAAAAGATATTGTATGGTTTTGATAATAGAAGAAATAAGGTATGGAGATGATTTTTGAAGGAATAGGGAAAAAATGAGTTGTTCTAAAGAATAGTTACTTCTCAATGAATACGAAGGTTTGTGAAAGCTGTAGAAAGGTTTACAGAAGGTAATGAAGGTTATAAAAGTTTGTGAAAATTTTAAGTTTGTTTCAAACAAAAAAACACCTAGGCCTGGCCTCTGGCAAAGTAGTTGAGTGTCACCCTGTACACCAAAAAGTTGGAAGTTTGATTCCTGGTCAGCACACATACCTAGGTTGTGGGTTTTCTCCCCAGGCAGAATGCCTATAGGAGGCAACCAATCAATGTTTCTCTCTCACATTGATGTTTCTCTCTCCTGAAATCAATAAACACATTCTCAGCTGAGTACTGAAAGAAAAAAAATGTCAGGCTCTAATCTCCCTTCCCCCGCCTAATTTCTCTCCAGGGACATTCTTTGACAACACTGGTGGGATCTGGAGTTGTTTTCATTACACCCTCTCTTCCCATCATCCATGAGGGGAAAACCTACCTGTCAGCTGCTGAGTAACTAGTTCATTAAAATGTGTCTCTTTCAATGCTGAGATAAAAAGTAGACCTGCCTTCTGGACGCTGTTACCTGCCCACGTGACCATCCCCAGAGGAGCCCCAGGTGATGGTGTCTGGTGAGGCGGGATTTAAACGACCCTGATGTTTAAAGGGACACCTTTCCTCTTCTTTGTTTTAATATAGAGATCTGATCAGATCATTGGGGCGGGATAGGGAGGGGCCATAGGAGGAGATGGTCCAAGGCCACAGTAAACAGTCTAGGACAGGTTTGGCTGAGAAGCTGAATGCCTCCTGAGTGCATGGAATTACGGGCTAGAAGATTTGAAATAAAGGAGGGGTTCTCAGGCTCTAAGGCTGGCTCTCTGGCTTTCTTTCTTTGGCTCTCTCTTCCTCAAGGATGCCTGGATGATTGTGCTGCAGATCCCTGTGTTTCCCAATGGAGGGTATTTCAGATGGGCGGCCTGGCAGAGGGTGCGGGGTTATCGTTCTTTGGATGTTCTAGAGGAGAAAAGCTCTGAGGCAGAAGCCTGCCACTTTTCCAAAACTGTGAAACTTTTGTATCTTACGTTGTTTTTTAATTTGTAAACTAACCCTATAGAAATAAGAATTAAAAACTAACAGGAGGAATACTAGGAGAACAAAAGATTTCCCACACTCATTACACTGATAAGGCCTTTCTCCTGTGTGACCTCTCTGGCGTGTGAGGATGTGATGCCTTCGGAAGAAGGATTTCCCACAGTCACTGTACTCATAGTCTTTCTCCTGTGTGTACTCTCTGATGGGCCCTAAGGTTGGAACCAAATGCAAAAGATTTTCCATTTTCACTGTACTTACAAAGCCTTTGTCCTATGTGACCTCTTTGATGTTGAATGAAGTGGGACTTTATAAGATTTCCCACACACACTACAGTAATAAGGCCTTTTTCCACTATAAACTTTCTGGCACTGAGTGAGGCACGACTCATGGCTAAAGGGTTCCAACGTTCAGTGCTCTCATAAGGCCTTTTCCTGTGTGAACTCCTATATAGGATGAGTATTGAACTACTGGTAAGAAGATTCCTACATTTCTCTATGTATTCAGCAATGTAGAATAAGTACTAAACTTTGGTAAAAGATTTTCCACACTCACTGCGTGCATAAGGCCTTGCTCCAGTGTGAACTCTCATAAGCACAATGAGATAAGATTTCGTGTAAAGGATTTCCCACAGTGTGTGCACTCATAATGCCTTTCTCCAATGTAAACTGTTCACTGTTGAGTAAGGGCATGCCCAGCTTGGGCACCTGGTGGGGTGGGAAGAGAGGATAATCCAGCAGGTGGCCGAGGCTTCTGAGGAATAAATGGACATGAGGACATGGAGGCAAAGGTGTAAGTGAAGCCAAATGACATGGAGTCCTGCTGTTTATTTGCTGCTCTACATGGTGAGAACATGGAGCCCCACGTCAGGTCCAGAGACATCGCATCAGCCCTTTCTTGCTTTTGTGCATTGAGGCAGTGATCGACGTAGCCACGTGCTTAGAGCAAGCACCAGGACGAGTTATTTCTCTGAGGTGTCAAGTTTGGGAGTAGAATGAGCAGAGAAGGGATGTATATGTTTGGGGGCAATAGCAACTTATGGTTTTAGAAGAGATCCTACTAATAGAATGAAATATCTCCATTATGACGGAGCATGATCTTTGAGGGCATGGCCAGCAACTTCAACCAGACACAGCGGCTCCTCGGTGAAGCTCAGAGGTTGACGTACTGTGATTTGATGCGGTATCCACGGGTAAGACCCTCACACCCCTCCTAGAATCCTGGGCTCATCTCTGTCTTCCCTCCCTCCCCAGTCATTTCTGTCATTCCACAGCTGGACCACGACTCTAGTAATGTCCACTTTCAGCATCTGTGCTGAGGACACCTGTGCTGAGGGTTGTGCTCTTCTCCCAGAAAACCTCTCCCACAGCAGCCCCATCATCACCTACTTCAAAGCACGAAGACAAGTGTTGGGGTGGCAGGAATCTTGGGGTCGGCGTAATGCGTGTCACCTGGCTTGCATTTTCCTTGGCTTGGGCACAGTGGGAGAGCGCAACGTTTCGGGTCCCGCCCCTTCCTCTGAGACAGGCTTGTAAGCCAGGATATCGGGATAGGGACACTGAGACAGACAGCTGAACAAAGTGGCCGAACAACTTTCAGCTAGATGCAGAAGGTCACTTCCTTAAAGAAAATATCTAGCCCCAGAAAAGCAACAAAACCAGGTGGGCAACGCCAGGACCAGCTTCGATGACTAATGACCCTCTGCCGTCGCACTTAACAATCAGTAGAGACAATGACCCTTAAAAAGCAAACCTGGAAAACTGATGAATATTTTGCTGAAACTCTCCCCTGAGAGCTGCCTAAGATGCCTGACTGCCAGAAAGAAAACCCTCAAGACGGCTGCGGCTCCTGCGGCGCATCAGGTGGTGGAGCATCATCCTGGAAAGCAGGTCTATTTCTGGTCCAGGTGCATATGGGAGGCAACGAATCGATGTTTCCCTATCATATTCAAGTTTCTGTCACATGTCCTTCCTCTTTCTAAACAGCAATGAAAAAATGTCCCTGGGTGAGGATAAAAAAAAAAACCCAAAAACCCCAAACCCCTCAAGATGAAGGGCCCAGGGGGTGCTCCTTCTCTGGGGAGCAGCCATGCACCATTCCCCTCTCCCCTTTTTTTCTCCCACAAGACTCGTAGCAGCAGCTCATCCTGGACTAACACCCCCACCCGGACACTGTCTCCAAAGCCCCCTTTTCCCTGACTTCCCAGTCAGGCAGCCCAGCACAGGTTCTCCTGTTGCTTCTTCGATGCCAAGCCCTTCCTGGTTTCACTGTCCCCAGCTTTAACACCCTCATAGTATCTGGACTCATGCTGCGAATTTCTTTTTTTGGCACAGAGTCAAGAACCCAAGCACTACTGGCTGTGTCTGGGCAGATCTGACCAGGATTAGGTCCCCTGTATGGTAACACCTCCAGGTATTTCCAGTGGCTGCTAAGAATTGCAGGCACTGTCGTGATTACTGTTAACACGAGGGGCTGTTCTGATAAGTACCATTTTTAGGTTTCTGTAACATAGTTTTTCCTACTTTCTGTTGTGTGCTGAGCCACAAACTGCTCATTTTGTTTGTTGGTCTCTTTTTCCCTCCAGTTTTGTGACTCTGAATTTCTTTTGAAAGAACCATCTCTTTAAAAATTTAAACATACCAACAGCCACTTTTTTTTTTTGAAATGCAGACATAAAGGGAGAAAGCTCCCCTCTCTCTCCAGCCCATGTGAGGGGAGGAGCCTAACTTCAGCGTTCAGCGGGCTGCAATGTCCAAAACCACCTTCTCTCGTAAGGACGTTTCTTTCCTCTGCATGAGCCGAAGGTGAACAGGGCGAGCTCTGCCTGACAAATGCTGCTGTCAAGTCTGGTTACTTGGGCACTAGTTGTTTTTATTTTATTTTTATTTTTTTAGTATATTTTATTGATTGTGCCATCACAGTTTTCCCAATTTTTTTTCCTCCCTTTTATCCACCCTCTGCCCCCAAGCCTCCAGCATTCCCCCTCCTTCATTCATGTCCATGGAGTGTACATACAAGTTTTTTGGCTTCTCTGTTTCCTACACCATTCCTAACAACTCCCCAGCTACTTTATGCCTACCCTGTTTATTTTTAATACACGCCTGTACTGGGTTTTATCCGCTTAGCCATTTAGAGGGGTGAGGTTTGTCTGTCTTTGCTGGTTCTTACTGGATTGCCTGTGATGCACATCAAACCTCACTTAATAATTATTTAATAACAGTAAGTTGCTCTTCCTACTCCCCCCGTAGAGAGGATTTCTGGACTTGGTGTATATTGTTTGTATTTGCTCAACAATACCACCACACACCTGATAGCAGAAACCCGACCTCAAGCACCCATCTCAGCGACAGAGGACGGGGACGGGTGTAACTGGAGGGCACAGAGGTCAGGAAGGCCTCCTTCCCAAGAACACCGCTGACAAGGATGAGCCCGTGGGTATTTCTTTTTCTGGAACCAAGAGGAGGGCAGCTCTGTTCTGTTTAAAGATAAACTGAGGTACATTAAAACTTGGAAGGTTTATTTGAGAAAACAGTTGTCCAATCAGGCAGCACCAAACCAGACTCTGGAAAAGGCTTTTGTTGAGCAGAAGGAAAGTAAAGCAAGAAAATGACTGGACTGGCTATAATGTAAGGAATTGCCTCATTTCAAAAAGCCTAGTTGACTGTGATTGGTTGTTCTTAGCTTTCCATGTCTTACCATTGAGACATTCACAAGTATTTACTCTGAATTAGGTTTTTCATTTACTCATGCAAGCTGCATAGAATTGGACCCACCTCAGCCTAATGGTTGCCTTGTTTCATCACATCTGCAAGCCAAAGAAGCAGGTTGCTAGGTGGCTTCAGTGTCTGGAGCCCTCACAGGGCTCCCAGGCAGTGGAGGTTGTGGGACTCGAGCCCTTGTCACCGTTAGCCAGCTTGGCTCGCTGCAGACACTCTGAGGGTCCCCACTGGGAAGCGTAGCTCTGCTGCACCTACGAGTGTGCACACCTGCAGCCCCACGGACTGCAGCAGGCGGGAGGCAGCCGGGTCTTCCCTAGGAATCTTCTCAGGGTCTCAGCTCTGCACAGACCAGTCCATCAGCACCTAGGGGCTCATTAGAAATGTGACTTCTCAGCCCCAAACCCAAACCCATCCACTCCATTTGGGGGCAATGCCCAAGAGTCATTGTTTTCAGACACCATCAGTGGTGTCAATGCAGAATAAGGAGAAGTCCATCTCTTTCTGTAGTTCCTGTGGACAGGGCACCCGAGATTCATGGCACATACAAAAGCAACTAATGAATGTGTAATAAAGTGGTGGTTGAAGATCTAAGATTCAAACTGAGGCCACTTGGTGTTTCCCATCACTGTGATCCTATTTGCCTCCCTACAAGCTTTGAATGCCCAGACCATCCTGATGCCATCTGGTCCCCCATCTGTTCCAATCCACCAATGATACACCAGGAAAATGAGCAATTGCTACAAAGCAAGGCATAATAGTATTACTGAATATCTGAACCTAAGATACAAATGGAGCCTGGCTGGTGTGGCTCAGTGGGTTGAGCGTGGGCCTGCAAACCAAAGGGTCGCTGCTTGATTCCCAGTTGGGGCACATGCCTGGGTTGTGGGCAAGGTCCCCACTAGGGGGCGCACGGGAGACAACCACACATTGATGTTTCTCTCCCTTTCTTTCTCCTTCCCTTCCCCTCTCTCTAAAAATAAATAAAATCTCTTTTTAAAAAAGATACAAATGGAGAACACTAATGCAGGTTAATCTGAAAAATGGAAGGTATATTTTTTTCATTACATTGTGCACAGCATAAATTTTTTGGAAAAAGTTAAGATATATTTTACTAGTATTGAAAACAATCCATTAAGTAAAGAAGCAAGTCATGTATTTAAAATTGAGTAAAATTCAAATGTGTATCTTTGTCGATTCACTGTCCTAGTTGTTAAAGAAAAGGAAAATGGCCCTGGCTGGTGTGGCTCAGTGGACTGAGCGATGGCCTGTGAACCAAGGGGTCACTGGTTCAGTTCCCAGTCAGGACACATGCCTGGGTTGCAGGCCAGGTCCCTGGTAGAGGGAGGGTGAGAGGCAGCCACACATTGATGTTTCTCTCCTTTTCCTTCTCCTTCCCTTCCCCTCTGTCTAAAAATAAATAAAATCTCTTTAAAAAAAAAAAAGAAAAGGAAAGGAAAGGAAAATGGCCCTGGTTGGTGTGGCTCAGTGGACTGAGCTCTGTCCTGCAAACCAAAAGCTCACCAGTTCGATTTCAGGTCAGGGCATATGCCTGGCTTGCAGGCCAGCTCCCCAGCTGGGGCCTTGAGAGAAGCAATTGATATTTCTCTCTTTTTTCTTCCTCCTTTCCCCTCTAAAATTAAATAAAATCTTAAAAAAGGAAAATGGTCAAAAAAAAGATAAGGAAAATGGTCAATGTTTGTAAAACAGGCAAAGGGTATCAGCGGACATTTTCCAGACATTACACATAGCAAATACATATGAAAATCTACTCATCGAGAAAGCTTAAGAAAATTCAATTAAAACAAAAATAAGATAGTACTACAAATTATTTTAAAAAGCTAAATTAAAAATAACGAAAAAAACACATATTAATGATGTTGTGGAGCAATGGAACGCCCATAAAGATAAGAATGCAGACAAGTACAATCATTTTATATCACAATTTGTTAGTTTCTTCAAAAGTTAACACTCGCCTGCCTACCTGTGACTCAAACATTACACTATAAATTATTGACAAAAGATAAAACATATTCATAGAAAGAATTGTACACATAGTTTTATACAATTTTCATTTATAATCTAAAAAATGGAAATGCCCCAAATGTCTGTAATAGGATGAATGGATAAAGCAACTGTGGTATATCCAAAGATAGCAGGAATATAAAGGGAACAAAAAATAAGCAAACATTTAATGATTCCATCATATAAATTACAGAAAATGCAAAATTATCTACACTAAGGGAAAGTAAGTCAAGTTATTTGAAGGGCTGTGATGGGCAGGGAGAGAAAAAAAAGGACAAGAGGCAAAAATACACTGGCAGGTGAAGTCATTCCCATAACTGTAAACAATGATGCTTTCAGTTTCACATGTATCTCAAAACATCAAATAGGACGCTTTAAATATGAGCAGTTTATTACATGTACGTTTGTTCTCCTGCCTGTGCAACATGGCCTTGGGAATTCATTACAGGAATTCACAACACGTTTATTTTCTATGACAAAGACTTTAGGCACGCCAGACACACACACCTGGCCCTGGCTGCTGTGGCTCAGTGGATTGAGTACCAGCCTGCAAACTGAAGGGTCGCCAGTTTGATTCCCAGTCAGGGCACATGCCTGGGTTGCGGGCCAGGTCCCCAGTTGGGGGCTTGCGAGAGGCAACTGATCTATGTATCTATCCCGCATCGATGTTTCTCTCCCTCTCTTTCTCCCTTCCTTTCCCTCTCTCTCTAAAAATAAATAAAATCTTTAAAAAAAAAAAAGCCTGGAGATCCTAAGATTTGTGTGCACACTGACCCGCCCAGTCACTGTTTCAGAAACGCTGGTGTATTTAAGAAGCACATTCCATTGTGCTGGCTGAAGTCTCCAGTCCCCACAAGTGCAGGGCCCTTTCAGTAGCAGTTACCATTTCCAGTAGCCCCGATGGCACCACAACCAGCGACCATCACCAAAGGAATCGAATTCATCGCAGGGCCTAGGAAACAGATTCCCTTCAACATCCCCTGAGACTGTCGCCTGTGAGCAATGGGAAAATTCTTGCTGCTCCAAGAAGCACTCGAGATTGTCACATCTGACCCCTCCACAGGTGATTTCTAAATCTCCTAAAATTCATAGCTTCTAGGCTTCATGCAAAGACCAAAAAGGCCTGCAGTCCTTCCTAGAAAGAACGCAAATTTGGCAAAAATCGGTGAGCTGTATTTTGACATTATACTGTCCTTATGAAGAACACAAAGTTAGGGATCCTCATAAAAAAAAGTGCACCTTTTGTACTTGGGGAGCCAAACTCTGTTTATGAAATGTACCACTCGCTAAACAGAACTCAGAAACTAAAAGAGAACTGACACAGCAAGGAATTAAACACTGTACGAACCAAGGCAATGTGCAGCACAGAGGTCAAGTTGGTAACTTGGAAGCTAGAAAAATTCCTGGGGGAACATGGCCCTCCAGCCAGACTTATGCGATATTCTCTGAGCCAATAAAGGGTTGGATTTCTGCCCAATGTGACCCCAAAGACCTCAGGAAACTCCTCTTTTCCTCCAATACACGAGAGAACAGAAGTCAGCACAGCGGGATGGTAAGGGACACAGCTGTGGGGGCCTGCCACGTGGTAGTCTCAAATGACTGATAACAGAAAACGGCGAAGCGCCCGGGCAGGGGAGAAAGTGAAACATAGACACAAATGTTTCCCACATAACTAAACGTACGGTGGCTCTCCCAGCTGCGGACAGCTGGGTATATGAGATCAAATGCAGGCAGGTAGCTTCTTGTGGTTTCTTCCAGTGTCATACTGACAAGAAAAGTGCACATTCCCTTGCACATCTAGGGTCTTTCTCCAGTGTAAATTCTACACTGCATAATAAGGTAAACTCTTTAAGGATTTTCTACATTCTGTGCGCTTATAAGGCCTTTCTCCTGAATGAACTGTCTGGTGGTGCAAGACTGTGAATCTATGGGAAAGGACTTTTCACCTTTGCTACACTGTAAGGCCTTTGTCCTGTGTCAATCACCAGATATCAAACTCCAGACAGATACAACACTTCCTACACTCCATACACTTATAAAATCATTTTGCAGTATGAAGTCTTGAGTGTTAAGAAAGGTAAAATTTATGGCGAAAAGACTTCCCACATTTTTTAACTCACACACCTTTCTCCAGTGTGAACTGCCCAGTGTTATTTGGACTGGGAACTATCCTTAAAGGGTTTCCCCCATTTGCTGGATCATAAGGCCTTCATCTTGTGTGAACTCGCTGGTGTACAAGAAGGTGATGTCTCTGGATAAAGGATTTCCCACACTCACTGCACACATAAGGCCTTTCACCTGTGTGAGTTCTTCTATGGCGAATGAGTGCTGAGCTCTTGGGAAAAGATTTCCCACATTCACTGCACTCATAAGGCCTTAACCCAGTGTGAATACTCTGATGATAACGGAGGCCAGAGCCCGAGGAAAAAGATTTCCCACATTCAGTACACTGGTAAGGCTTTTCTCCAGTGTGAACTCTCCAGTGTTCAATGAGGTAAGAATTTGCTCTAAAGGACTTCCCACATTCAGTACACTCATAAGGCCTTTGGCTTGTATGAACTCTCTGATGATCACGGAGGGCATAACTAGAGGTAAAAGATTTTCCACATTCACTGCACTCATGAGGCCCTTCTCCACTGTGAACCCCCTGATGATAACGGAGTTTCCTCTTAGTGGTGAAAGATACCCCACATACACTGCACTCATAAGGCCTTTCTCCTGTGTGAGCTCTTAGGTGTATAAGAAAGTAGCATTTTTGGATAAAGGATTTTCCACATTCACTGCATTCATAAGGCTTTTCTCCAGTATGAACTCTCTGATGATTTCTCAGGTTAAAACCAGATGCAAAAGATTTTCCACATTCATTGCACTCATAAGGCCTTTCTCCTGTGTGAACTCTCTGGTGTGTAAGAAGGTGGTGTCTTTGGATAAAGGATTTCCCACAGTCACTGCACTCATAAGGTCTTTCTCCAGTGTGGACTCTCTGATGATTACTAAGGTTGGAACCAGCTGAAAAAGATTTCCCACATTCAGTACACTGATAAGGCATCTCTCCTGTGTGAACTCTCTGGTGTAAAAGAAGGTGATGTCTTTGAATAAAAGATTTCTCACACTCACTGCACTCATAGGGTCTCTCTCCTGTGTGTACTCTCTGATGATTACTGAGGTTGGAAACCGATAAAAAAGATTTCCCACATTCACTGCACTGATAAGGCCTTTCTCCAGTATGAACTTTCTTATGATAATGAAAAGCAGAGCTAGAGGTAAAACATTTCCCACATTCACTGCACTGATAAGGCCTTTCACCTGTGTGAACTCTCTGATGTTGGATGAGGTTGGACCTTTGGCTATAAGATTTCCCACATGCATTGCACTTATAAGGCTTTCTTCCAGTGTGAACTCTCAGATGATAACGAAGGCCAGGGCGAGAAGTAAAACATTTCCCACACTGACTACACTCGTAGGACCTGGATCCATTGTGAACACTCTCATGATAACGTAGGCCGGGCCGGGACGTAAAAGATTTCCCACACTCACTACATTCGTAAGACTTTTTTCCACTATGAACTACCTGGTGCTGAGTGAGGTACGACTCTTGGCTAAAGGACTTCCAACATTCAGTGCACTCATAAGGCCTTTTTCCTGTGTGAACTCTCTGGTGTAGAATGAGTATTGAACTACTGGTAAAGGGTTTCCCACACTGTGTGCACTCAAAAGGCCTTTCTCCTGTATGTACTTTCCGGTGAAAAGTAAGTACTGAACTATTGGTAAAACATTTCCCACATTCACTACACGGATAAGGCCCTGCGCCAGTGTGAACTCTCATATGCACAAGGAGGTAAAATTTTCGTCTAAAGGCTTTCCCGCATTGCGTGCACTCATAACGCCGTTCTCCAGAGTGAGCCGTCCGTTGTCGAATAAGGATGGATCTACGGCTGAGCGACTGCGCACATTCGCAGCACAAGTCATGTATTTTTTTAGTATGATTTCTCCAGGGATAAATGAGGGCAAATTTTCGGTTAAAGGACTTCCCACATTTGCTGCACTTGTACTGTCTTGCCCGACAATGAATTCTTCGATGATGACTAAGGGTTGAGGTTCGCCTAAAAGACTTGCCACATTTGCCACACACGTGACGATTTTTACCAGTGTGAACTCTTTGGTGAACTACTAATGAGGACTGATTCCGAAGTGCTTTCCCACATTCAGGGCACACAAAACACTGTCTTCCAGTGTGGGCGTCCTGGTCCTGAGCATGTGTGAGTCCAGGGCCGAAGACTTTCTTATGTTCTGTCCAGGTCAAAAGAGTTTTTCTCTTTTCTGTAGTTTCCCCACACTGAGTCATTGTGTTGGGCTCCTCCCCCGTGTGAGTCACTTGCTGCTGTAGATGTTCTGAGGTGGCCAGGAAGTTCTTCCCGATTTCATCACAAATGAAGGGCTTTTCTGAAACATAGAATCTATGGCTCTTCACAAACAAGGCCCTGTCCACACTGCTTCTTAAGGGTTTCACTCCCAGGTGCTGCTCCTGGTGTGTTTGGAGGTTTCCACTACAATTAAATTGTTTCATACACACCCCACACCTGAACACTTTTTGGCTGTGTGGTGTTCCTTGGTGCTCAGCCAACTGGAATATGTCTCTCAAGACTGGACCACAAGTCTGACAGAAGTGGGTCTTCAGGGAAGAGAGAGCTGCCCTGGAGGTGTTGGCCTGTGACACTCCCACAGAAACACTCTGTTCAAAGGGGGCTTCTACGTCCTCTGGTCTACAGCAGCCACCTGAACGCAAATAAATGCTGGTGAAGTACATGCTGACTATAGGAATGGAGCAGTGTCATCATAAACATGTATTTGTTACATCAGGAGTAAGCCTATGGGATGGTTTTCAATGAGGGGAGTTAAAATGTGGATGGGGAAGTAGCTCCTGAGCATTACTCCACCTCTAAGACAAAAGAATGTAAAGTTCTCACCAAGGAAAGGACACAAGAATAAGGTGTAACACAAACAAGATAAACATGTTCTAAAATTTGTGTGTTGGGCCCTGGCTGGTGTGGCTCAGTGGATTGAGTGCCGGCCTGTGAACCAAACGGTCGTTGATTCAGTTCCCAGTTGGGGCACATGCCTGGGTTGTGGCCCGGGTCCCTGGTGGGGGGTGCTCAGGAAGCTACCATACATTGATGTTTCTCTCCCTTTCTCTCTCCCTTCCCCTCTCTAAAAATAAATAAAATCTTAAAAAAAAAAAGAAAGAAAGAAAATAAAAATTTGTTCCTTGGAGAAAGAATTCCCGTAGGACTTCTTTTGCTTGTGACATGAGGCTGTGTAGAAGAACACGTCAAACCCAGAAAAAACTAATTGCAGCAGAGTAGCTGCCATTCAAGGCCAATGTACGGATGCATGCTAACCTCATGACGTGTGTGGACCAACGGCACAGAGCAACAGAGGAAGAGATGAGAGAGATGTGTGAGATATGAATCTGAGGAGGAGGAGATTCTCCATGGGCTACAAGTCAGGGTACGTGTAGCAAAGTTGTAAAATGACTACTCAGCAAAATGGCAATGTTAAGGAAAGAAAATTAGAAATGGAGTGCGGCCCAAGTGGTGTGGCTCAGCTGCGCGTCATTTTGCAAAGGGAAAGGTCAGGGGTTCTATGCTCGGTCAGGGTACACGCCTGGCATTGTGGGTTTGGTCCCCATCATGGTGCGTACAAGAGGTAACCAACCGATTTTTCTTTCTCACACCATTGTTTCTCTCTGTCTCTTTCTCCCTCTCTTCCTCCCTCTCTAAAAATTAAATAAATAAAATCTTTTAAAAATAAAAAAGAAATGTTGTAACTGGCAATGACAACAAAACATGGGTTAAATGAAAACAGTCCTGGTTTGATCAAAACAGTGTTGACATCACACCCTAACCAGCTTCAAAGACCAGATGCCTGTGAGTTCACCTCGCAGCCTCAGCTGTTGAGAAATGCTACAGTATTTGCCATCCTTGACCTCAGCTGTCAGAGCTGAAACTGCCCCACACAGGCAGCCAATGACCTCACAAGCAACCCGAAGTGAAGACCTTTATACACCAGAAAAACCCTGTAATGGAAGGAAAGGGCCACTAATCCATCAAATGTGGAGACATCAAAAGTTTGTAAGGAACACACACGAAAAGCAAAGAATCGTAACAACACCAAAGGAGCACAGTAAGTTTCCACCAAGTGAAGGCAACAAAGTCTGGACAAAGAATTCAAAATAGCCCTGGATGGGTAGCTCAGTTGGTTAATGTGTGGTCCTGGTATGTCAAGGTTGCAGGTTTGATCCCTAGTCAGGGCACACACAAATAATAAACTAATGAATGCATGAATAAATGGAGCAGCAAATCATTGTTTCTCTCTCTCTCAATCAAATCAATAATAAAAAAGAATTCAAAATAATTTTTCACAGAACCTTAGCCAGCTCCAACAGAACACAGAGAGACAACTCAGGGAAATCAGGAAAACACATGAACACATCAACTTCAGAGAAAAACTTTTTAAAATTCAGGTTTTTCCCATTATCATTTATCCCCACTATACCCTCTTCCACCTCTACCCAGCCACCCAAGAAAGGAACTTTTAAAAAAATGAGTTAAATAGAAATGCTGGCCCTGGCTGGTGTGGCTCAATGGGTTGAGCACTGGCCGGTGAACCGAAGGTCGCAGGTTTGATTCCCAGTCAGGGAACACTCCTGGTTTGTGGGCCAGGTCCCCAGTTGGGCATGTGCAAGAAGCAACCAATTGATATTTGTCTCCAACATCGATGTTTCATATCCCTCTCTCTCTCCCTTCCCCTCTAAGAATAAATAAAATATTTTTTTAAATTTTTTAAATTAAGCCTTTAATTATTTTTATTACTCAAAAAAGCTTCATTTTTTTTTTTCATTTAGCTTTCTGACTCTGTGCTTGTGTCTTCAATACTTTGACAACAATTTTCTGCTCCTCAATACGGAAAGCACACTCGACCCTGCCACAGACCCAATGAGCACACGTGGACCCACCGCAGGCCCTGCTGACATGTTTTCCGTTTCAGACAACCTCACTACAACTTTAGGTCTCACGGCACGAACTCTGCGAAGTCGGCCTGGGCACACGCCACGTGCAGATTTTGGTGCTTTCCCGACCTTTTTGGTATACAGGCACACAATTCTATTGCCAGGGGGTCAGGACAGCCCAGTTTTGTCGGAGGCTGTATTGCAGGACAGCCTCCGGAGGTACGTCAAATGTGGGCCCTTGCGCATGCCCCCCTCGGGAGCCTCTGCCCCCGGGCCGGCGCGAAGGAGCGCGTCTGGGCTGCCACAACCCCCCGGGCCGGCGGCCCACCGCAACAGGAGCAACTGCAATAAAATATTTTTCTTTAAAGAAAGAAATGGTGGAGGGGTTAGTTGGGGGTGGAAGAAGGAATAGGGGGATAAATGGTAAAGGAAAAAAATAAAATTAAATTAAAAATTAAGACAGCAATCACGTTGACAAATATCAAAAACAATAATACATACACACAAATATCACCTAGGGGGTGAAAGATCTGGACACTGAAACCTATAAGACATTAATGGAAAAAAACCCTGAAGACACAAACAAATGGAAAGATAGCCCATGTTCATGGATTGGAAAAATTAAGATTGTTAAAATGTCCATACTACCAAATATAATACACGATCCCATGCAATACCTATTAAAATTCCAATGGAATTTTTTGTGGAAATAGAAATGGAATCCTAAAATTCACACAGAACCACAAATGGCCTCAAATAGACAAAGCACCCTGTTAAAAAAGATTTTATTTCTTTATTTTTAGAAAGAGGGGAAGGGAGAGAGAAAGAGAGGAAAAGAAACATCAGTGTGTGATTGACTCTCCCACGCCCCCTACTGGTGAACTGGCCTGCAACCCAGGCATGTGCCCTGACTGGTAATCAACAGGTGACCCTTTGGTTCACAGGCCGGCACTCAATGCACTGAGCCACACCAGCCAGGCCAGCAATCCTGAGCAAGATCAAAGCTAAAACTATAACACTTCCTAATTTCAAACTATATTACAAAGCTACACTAATCAAAAAAGTATGATACTGACATAAAAGCAGACATACAGGGAGATGGATTAGAATAAAGAATCATTAAAGAATCCCATGTATAGCCCTGGCTGGTGTGGCTCAGTGGATTGTGTTGGCCTGTGAACCAAAGGGTTGCTGGTTCAATTCCCAGTCAGGGCACATGCCTGGGGTGTGGGCCAGGTCCCTGGTACGGGGTGCAGGAGAGGCAACCACATATTGATGTTTCTCTCCCTCTCTATCTCCCTCCCTTCCCCTCTGTGTAAAAATAAATAAAATCTTAAGAAAAAGATATTATTTATTTATTTTTATAGAGCGGGGAAGGGAGGAAGAAAGAGAGAGAAACATCTATGGGGACGTGGCTCGAAACCTGGGATGTGCCCCGACTAGGAATCGAACCAGTGACCCCTTGGTTTGCAGGCAGACACTCAATCCACTGAGGTACACCAGCCAGGGCTGATATCACTTATATGTAAAATCTAAATAAATAAAGAGTTAAACTCACAGAAATGGAGTAGAACGACAGGGCCAGGAGAAAGGCATACTGGTCAAAAAGTACCAACCTTCAGTTATAAGATAAATAAGTTCTGAGGATCTAGTGTAAAACGTGGTGATTACAGTTAATAATACTCTATTGTACACTTAAAAGTTACTGGGAGAGTATATCTTAAGCGCTGTTACCCCCACCCCAAAATGATTATGCCGGGTGAGGGAAATGTTCACTAACTTGATTATGGCACTTACTTCACAATATATACATGTATCCATCATCACACTGTAGACTTCGAACACATACCATTTTTCAGGTCAGCAACGGTGAAACAAAACAGACAGACAAAAGATCTAAACAAAACTCTACAAACCATGCAAGGGGGTCTTGAAAAACAGCCCGTGGTAAATAGTAACGATGACAATGCTCCCAATTTCTAGCACAGGGAGGCCCTAGGAAATGTCAGCTAAAGGAAGGGATCAAAACAATGACCATGAATGTGGACACAGTGACCGGCCCAAGGGGAGTGCAAGCGTGGTGGGACGCATCAGGCTCACTGCGAGTGTCCCTATAAGAGGTCAGTCCAGCAGGTACTGGGGCTGCAGCCCAGAGAAGAGGGCAGTGCAACCACCCAGGCCTAGAAACACAGCGGGCTGCAAAGGGAAGCATGGCCTGTGGTCCACATGTGAGAAGGACAGAGCACCCTCTGGGGAGAGGAGAGTGGGGCAGGACAGAGCCCAGTCCACATCACTGGTGAAACTGTAAAAGTCTTACCCAGAGAGGATGTAAGAGCAAAGTTCTCCAGCATCACATCAAGGTACAGGCGTCTCTGAGCCTCGTCAAGCAGCCTCCATTCCTCCCAGGAGAAGTGCACGGCAACGTCGACAAAGGTCACACTGGCCTGTCAAGATGGGGACAGAGGAAACCACAAACTTTGTCTTTCTGAGAACCTCACAGTCCACCACCTCACACATCTCCTGCCTGTTCATCCTCCTCCAGGGCTCCCGCATCAGAGGAGATATCAGGCCCTGGAGACTGGGATGCCTGTTCACTGCTCAGGGACCAGTAATGACTGCATTCAGCCCTCAGCAACAGGCAGTGGGGACACACAGACCTCATCCAAGCTGCGGGCCATACCTGCAGGACCCCATCCTTTCTGCAGAGCAATTGCCCCGAAGTCTCTCAGACTGTACCTGCTACACTCAGCAAACGTGGGCTCCTGCTTCACCTGGTCCCACCCCAGGGCCTTGGGGCCATCAGCTCACACGACCTACACATGTGTGCACCACTGTGTACACACTACCTTCTAACACCTTGGGTTCCCACAGTCCCACCCCCACAGCTCTGCGACCGCCCAGCCCTGCATCACCGGCATCTCTCTCCACTCACCCGGTGGGCGGCCCACGGCACCCAGAGAGAGTGCTCGAGAACCTCCACCACCACCCAGCACACCACCATCCTCCGCGGGGTCCCACAGCCGGGGAAAGCCCAATGAGACTCTGCAGTCCTCCCTGCCTGCCTCTGACCTTCACTTCATTGTTAGGCACCCAGAAGGGCAGTAAATTTCAGATACGAATAACCCTGGTCCCCTCTGCACTGTACTTGCTGTCCCCGCAGGAGCCACACCCTCCTGTCTCCACTCAGCCTTCCTCGCGATCCCGGACTCCGAGGCCTGGGGTGCAGGATATGGCAGGCGCCCCGCACCCGGGCTGCAGCGCTCGGTGGGGCGACGTGGGGAGGACCCGGGGGACGGGCACTCACCGCTGCCATCGGGCTCCGCGAGCAGAGCAGGGCGCAAACGCGCGCGGACGGCCACGAGGGAGCGGCGGCGGCGGGGGCGCGAGAGGTGAGGGGCCCCTGGATAAAGTGGTCCCTGTGTCCGCCGTGGCACGGGTCACCCGGGCGGCAAAGCCCAGCCTCACGCCCGTGTCTGGGAGGCGAAAACAACGACGCCTTTGCGCCCACTCTTTTCGTCGGCTCAGTCCCCACGGACGCTGGGGAGCTGGAAAAAGGCCCGCCACGAGGAAGCCGCCGCAAGTCCCGCCCCAAGTGTCTGAGATCTCAAGGAAAAACTTTCATCCTGATGTGTCATTGGCTCAACTCCGACCCGGGTATTCTGGGTAAGGTAGTTCTCGGGGCTCTAGGGGCCTCAAAAAAGGAGTTTTCCATCCTGGTCTACTGGAAGGTTTGCTATGCAAGGGATTTAGCAAAAGCGACGCTCCCACTTCCTGAGGCAAAATAAATCTCTGCAGCAACAGACATCATTTATTTTCCTGTGAAGCTCAACCTGCTCCCAGAAGATGAAAATATTTTAGATGCTCTCAAATCTCCTGGTGTAAAAGGGCATATCCTTCTACAGAGTCATTCACACATGAAATAGTACGGGCACAGTTGGACACGTAGTCATTGCTCGGCTAATGTCTGTAATCTGAGGTGCACATTTGTTATTTTGTTGTGTTGTGATTGGCCAAGAACAAGAGAAATGACTCCATACAGAGCCAAGGCTCAGAAGGCAGAAGATGGATATTCTGAATTACATGAACAAGATACAGTTTGTGCAAGGGGAAAAAGAAAAGGTTCTATGGAAAGTAATATCCCAGGTTGATCGGGTCAGAAATTCCTAACGGAGCAGGGCACGTAGATGGTCCCACCCTGGGACTAAAACTGTTTTAGCGAAAGGTTTTAGGGCAGCCCTGTCCATCGTTCCTGTGAATCTAGGTTAACACACCTTTGAAATGCCAGCAATAACAGCCCTGGAAGGGAGCATTAACCCTCAGGAGAGCTCACAATGTTGTTATCCAGTAATCCAATCCTCCCTTTGCTTTCCCAGAACTTCATGTAATTTTCTTTATATTTCCTCCTCAACTGCATAAAAAAATTGCAAAACTGTTATTCTCAGGAGCAGCTGAGATCTTACTCCTAGGCATATGTCATGATTTTGGCTCAAATATTTCTTATAAAAATTCTCTATAGCTTTGGACATTTCTTATGTTGGCAAGTTCTACCTCTGGTTCCTATAGAAAACCTCTCTCTTGCTTGTAGAGTCCTGCCCATTGAGGAACACTTTTATCCACATGATATTTCTTACTCCATAATCTAAGATACACCGTTGTTCCTCAGTTTCCATCAGGGATTGGTTCCAGGACCCTGCAGACACCCAAATGTGCAGGTGGTCAAGTCCCTTATATAAAATGGCATAGTCTTTGCATATGGTGTCCATATATCCTCCTGTAGAATGTAAATAATCTCTAGATTAATTGTAATACGCAATGCAATATAAATGTTACGTAAATAGTAGTTAAATTGTATTTTTAGGGAATAATGGCAGGAAAAATATCTGTTTGTGTCCAGTATACACGCAAGCATACAACCATCATGCTCTAACTACCTAGCACATCAGGAAGAGTGTAACATTTATTTTAGAATATTTCCCATCCAAGGCTAGCTGAATCCAAGGGTGCAAAACCCATGACTGTACTCAATTTTTTCTTAAGTATTTTGTTTATTTATTTTTAGAGAGAGGGGAAGGGCAGGAGAAAGAGGGAGAGAAGCATCGATGTGGGATAGATACATGGATCAGTTGCTTCTTGTGCACCCCCAACTGGGGACCTGGCCCGCAACCCAGGCATGTGCCCTGACTTGGAATCGAACCGGCAACCTTTCACCAGCTAGCACCCAATCCACGGAGCCACACCAGCCAGGGATCAACATTTTTAAAGCTTTTATTTCCTTTTTAGAGAAAGGGGAAGGGAGGGAGAAGGACAGGGAGAGAAACATCAATCAGTTGCTTCTCACATGCCCCTGATGGGGGACCTAACCAGTGACATTTTGATTCACAGGCTGACACCCAACCCACTGAGGCACACCAGCCAGGGCTGTAGGCAATTTTTTTTTTTCATGAACAGATGTCTTTCCTAAATGGAGATCAAGTTAATTCATGCTACTTTGGTTTAGGTCTGTTGGTACAAGTTTCATAGTCGCAGCAAGTGTGCAAACGTAGTATCTGAATGCTGAGATGAAGACGACACCTTAAGCCCGTGACCTCAGGTCCTCGCTTGTGATGATCATTTTCCATAAATTGCAGCTCTCCACAGGGAATTGGGTATAACCAAAAAGTAAAGCAGTTTTGAAACACAAACTTAGTAATGTGTTTATGTAGTTGTTCAATGACAGTGGCACAAATAATTCTGAGGAAATATCAGAGGTTGTTGAAGAAAGTGAATATCTCAGAGATTTTTTTTGGTTATTTTTTCCTTGAAAACATTAAGTATTACCAGCAAAGACACAAAATATAAAAGAAAACGTATGTGACTATACAGTAAATTACAACGTGACACAAAAAAGTCCAAAGACTCATCTGAGTATGACCTGAGTCATATGAGTGAGACTCAAGGCACTACTTACCCTGACACAAACTTCCTTTCCTGCCGTGACCCTGGGAAAGCAGAAGCTATGTGCTTCCAACAGACGATGGTGAAACGGGAGCAGGGTGCACATTTCCCTTCCAAACAGAGGAAATGAGCAATAAGGATGTTGTATCCAAAGCAAGTTCAAACTTTGACCGAGGCAAACTTCGTGACATCACATGACTCACGAATAATCTTCTTTAGCTTGAAGCTCTGGCTTTCAGACCCACCGGGACAGTGGTCCTGTCTCTGCAGCAGCAGTGAACAAGAGTCCTGCTCCCGGGGATTGGCCAGCTGTGAATCCCACACCCAGGGCTCCGTACAGGTGCTCTGGCTGGTTCCATTCACAAGACATTCAGGTGAGTGTTGATGGTGTGACCCATTGTGGTGGAGGGGAGAACGGTTAATGGATTTTATATTAGTTTTTAAAATAGGACAGCCCAGATTTTCTGCCTGAGATGGTGAGAGAGAAACGAAGCATCAAGAATGACTCCGAGATTTCTGGTGTTAGCTGCCGGAAGGATGGAAGCTCTGTCACTGAGATGGGGGGTCACAGTGGGAGTACATCCCGCTGGCGTTACCAGCAGTTGTCTTTTTGGTCATGTTCAGTGTATGAGATATTTCAGAGAACAAAGGGCTGCAACGGTTCAGTGCGCAGCCGGACCCACAGGCCTGGTACTGTGGGAGGGGCTTTTGGGTGGCCCCGTCTACAAGAGGGCTGGACAGTGTGTGGAGCAGGGGAGTCCTTAGTAACATTATTAGGAGGAAATCTGGACACGATGCTAACGTCCATCAGGAAGGGAGGGTGGGTGTCTAGCCTGGGCGCCCGGTGGGGCCGGGAAGAGGATAATCTGGCAGGTGGCCAAGTCTTCTGAGGACTAAATGGAGGGGGAAGCACAGGTGTCACTGAAGCAAAATGACATGGAAGCATGTTGTTTGTTTACTGTCTTACATGGTAAGAGAATATGTGGCCTGACATGTCAGGTCCAGAGACACAATAGCATCTGCCCACTATCCTGTTCTTCTTGTGCCCTGAGACGACGATAACGTGGCCGTGAGCTGAGAGCGGGCACTGGGGCCTCTTATCTTCTTTGAGGCAGGGAGATGGGAGCTGTTGACCAGAGGATGGATGTGTGTGTGTCTGTGTGTGTCTGTGGGAGGGGGGTGTATCAACTTAGGGTTTCAGCAGAGAAGCTACTAAGAGAATGAACCACCTCCATTATGACGGAGCATGATCTTTGAGGGCAGGGCCAATAACTTCAACCAGAAATGGGGGCTCCTCGGGGAGGCTCAGAGGTTGGCGTACTGTGATTTGACGCGGTATCCACAGGTAAGACCCTCACATCCCTCCTAGAATCTGGGCTCATCTCTGTCTTCCCTCCCTCCCCAGTCATTTCTGTCATTCCACAGCTGGACCATGGCTCTAGTAACGTCCACTTTCAGCATCCATGCTGAGGACACCCGTGCTGAGGGGTGTGCTCTGCTCCCAGAAAATCTCTCCCACAGGAGCCTCATCATCACCTACTTCAAAGCAAGAAGGCAAGTGTTGGGGTGGCAGGAATCTTGGGGTCGGCGTAATGCGTGTCACCTGGCTTGCATTTTCCTTGGCTTGGGCACAGTGGGAGAGAGCAACGTTTCCGGTCTCGCCCCCTTCCTCCAGGTGTTTCCTGGCGGCTGCCTGTGCTACGAATGGCAGGCATTGCCATGATCACGGTAATGCGAACCATAGATTGTTTTATTTGAGGAAGCAATTGTCCAATCAGGCAGCGTCAAACCAGACTAGGGGAAGGGCTTTTGTTGAGCAGAAGGAAAGTAAAGCAAGGACATGACTGGACTGGCTATAATGTAAGGAATTGCCTCATTTCAAAAAGCCTAGTTGACTGTGATTGGTTGTTCTTAGCTTTCCATGTCTTACCATTGAGACATTCACAAGAATTTACTCTGAATTAGGTTTTTCGTTTACTCATGCAAGCTGCATAGAATTGGACCCACCTCAGCCTAATGGTTGCCTTGTTTCATCACATCTGCAAGCCAAAGAAGCAGGTTGCTAGGTGGCTTCAGTGTCTGGAGCCCTCACAGGGCTCCCAGGCAGTGGAGGTCGTGGGACTCGAGCCCTTGTCACCGTTAGCCAGCTTGGCTCGCTGCAGACACTCTGAGGGTCCCCAGTGGGAAGCGTAGCTCTGCTGCGCCTCCGAGTGTGCACACCTGCAGCCCTATGGACTGCAGCAGGTGGGAGGCAGCCGGGTCTTCCCTAGGAATCTTCTCAGGGTCTCAGCTCTGCACAGACCAGTCCATCAGCACCTAGGGGCTCATTAGAAATGTGACGTCTCAGCCCCAAACCCAAACCCATCCACTCACTTTGGGGGCAGGATGCAAGAATCCGTATTGTGAGACCCCCTTCAGGTGGTGTTGATGCAGAATAAAGGGAATTCCATCTCTTGCTGTGGGGCTATGGACAGGGCACCTGAGATTCATGTGACTTATCTGAGTCTCTCTCTTTTTTTTTTTTTTAATTTTTATTGTTATTCAATTACAGTTGTGTGCCTTTTCTCCCCATCCCCCCACCCCACCCCAGCTGAACCCACCTCCCTCCCCCACCTCCACCCTCCCCCTTGATTTTGTCCATGTGTCCTTTATAGTAGTTCCTGTACTGAGTCTCTTTTACAGCTGCAAAATTTCACAACTGAGGTTGCAAAAGTTTAGCAGGGCATGTTATTTTAATAATAATAAAAAACAATGTATAGAATGTCCAAATTTCTACTGTTTATTAATGGATTACTACCCCTTTATAAACATTGAAACTGAAAAGCACCACTAATTATTGTACATCCTGGAGAAAACCAAGGTTTCAAAGGTAGTGTCCATTTAGCTTTCTGCAAATGCAGGTTGCTGAATGTGTGGGTTTTAGAATGTGTTCCTATGCTGTATTTCTTAGTACAATAAAGTCACATTTTATCAATCTGCACTGAGATTTTCTCCATTAACAATATATTTTGGAAAACGGAATTGTTGAAAATTTGGAGCCTGACTTTTGCCCATCCCAACGTGATCTGCTCTGTGCGTCACGTAAAAAAGTGGTGAGGGCGTGGGCCGGGCGGAGGAGGGCAAAGGGGGAATATTTGGGACAACTGTAGAAGAATAACAATAAGGTATTTAAAAAAAATAAATAAGTGGTGAGAGCCCAGACCGGTGGGGCTCTGTGAACTGAGTGCCGGCCTGCAAACTGAAAGGCCGCTGGTTTGATTCCCAGGCACGTGCCTGGGTTGCAGGTGGGTCCCTGGTTGGGAGAATGGGAGGAGAGGCAATCATCAGTGTTTCTTTTTCTCCTTCCTTCTTAGACTTCAGAGAAGCAAAAACTCAGGGAGGAATATTCTTCCTAAATCACTTCTGTGAGGGAGCAACTGCCTTTAGGTGTCTGCTGGGGCCCCTGGGGCGCACCAGCCCGTGTCACAGAAACAGTGAGCCTCTGGATTTTCACTGTTGCGTCCCAGCATTCACCACCCTAAGCACTGCCTGGCTGGCCCTCTCCCTCACTGTCCCCTTGAAGATGTGGTCTCAGATAAGATGTGGCACTGTGACTTGAAGTATCTGCATCCACAGAAAAAAAGGGACTCACCCTCAGGGATGAGAAACTAGGGAGAGCCTGGTGCGGACCAAGCTGACACCGGGTGCCCAGAGGTTCATCCCTCAGCAGCTCCAGGGCCTGTCCTCCTCAGAGTCCCCACTGGGGACAGGAGAGATCAGCAGTGACCCCAGTGGCCAGAGCATCTTCCTGGGATCAGGGCGTCTGGAAAAGTGACCCAGAGTGGTGGTGAAAGGCATGGAAGGGAAAAACCTGTTGGAGACCGACCAACAATTACAGAAAAGAAAAGAGGAAAATCACCTGGAGTGCTCAGAAGACGAGAACTCCTTAGAGTGTAGGGGTGGGGCCTTGGCTGGTATGGCTTAGTTGGTTGGACTTTCTGTAGCCAAAAGGTTGTGGGTTTGATTCCCAGTCAGGGCACATGCCTGGGTTGTGGGTTTTGTTCCGTCTTGGCACATTCAATCTTGTCCAGGTGCGTATGGAGGGCAACCAATAGGTGCTTTTCCCTTGCATTGGTATTTCTCTCTCTCTTCCTGCATCTCTCTCAAAAAGCTATGGCAACATGTCCTCAGTTGAGGATAAAAAAAAATAAAAAACAGGTATGGGCCAGAGGAAGCAACTTAAAATAAAACATGTCTCCTCTGACAGTTACGTGAGGCCACTCAGCATCTCTAAGACCCCACATGTTCAAACAGCTCTCTCCATCCTGGCACGTTTGGATTCTTCTGTCTCCAGTGTGTGGAGCCTCTGCAACCTCCAGCCAGCTGGCAGCCTCACCTGTTCTCTGCCTGGTGTTTTCAAAGTCTCCCCCTGCAGGCATTTACTTTAGCTTTTGGCTTAACGTCATGGGACACAGTAGAATTTTTCAGCTCCTTCTCTGAGAACATCACTTCCACAGTGCAAGAATTTACACTCTGGGAACAGGCAAACAATACAAAGCAGGTCTAGATTTATTGTATTACTAGAATCCTGGACGTACGTGATGGAAATTGTTAATATGCAGAGTAAAACCTGTGGCCATGACGTTCTGCGTGTCATAAGCAATTTGAGGAAATGAGAAAATTTAGAAACAATGCACTGAACAGAAAAATGATGATGTTGTATGAGTAAAATTTTAACATGTCTTTGTTGTTTCGGGGTATTATTCATAAATGAGAAGGAAAATAGCCATAAATTAGAAAGGAAAAAAGACAGGTGCTATGAATAGAAACTGTACTAAAGAAGCTATACAGGTGACAAATAAGCAGATGGAAAAAAGCTCAGAAACCACAAATCCTCGGACAAGTGTGATAAAAATCGCACTGAGACAGCACACTGAAAGGGTAATTGTAAAGGCTGCGTGAAGTACCGGCAGAGATAGGAAAGAATAGGGGCTCTCATAAACTGCTGGTGGAAATGCAAACAGGAACGATCATTTTAGATTAGAGTTTGGCAGCGTCTTAAAAAGTTAAAGACTGCCTTGACCGGTGTAGCTCAATGGGCTAGGCATGCTCCTGCAAACTGAAAGGTCACCAGTTCGATTCCCAGTCAGGGCACATGCCTGGGTTACGGGTCAAGTCCCTGGTTAGGGGTGCAGAGAGGCAACCAATCAATGTTTCTCTCACACATCGGTGTTTCTTTCCCTCTCTCCCTCCCTTCCCCTCTCTGAAGATAAATAAAATCTTAAAAAAAAAAAAAAAGTTAAACACTTACCTACCCTGTGACTTAGGCATTTCACTTATGAGTTGTAACAGAGAAGTGAGTTTCCCACCATACATAGAATTGTAAAGAAAAATGTTTAGAGCAGCATTGTTTGCAATAGTTCCAAAACTGAAAATAGCCCCACTGACCCCGAACAGACGAATGGATAGTGCCATACATTCAGAGAACAAAATAATACAAACAAAAGAATGAAGTACTCCTGTAGGCATCATAGATGAATCTCAACAAATTAGGCATGACAGACGGAGGGGGAAAAAAGATTTAACACTTTTTAATTTGAATCATATAAAAGTCTAGAAAAATGCAATGTAATCTGTAAAAACTCTAAATCACTGGTTGCTGTGAGGCCCAGGAAGGGTATGGAGAGAGATTATAAAAAACGTCCTGGTCCTGGCTGGTGTGGATCAGTAGATTGACCACTGGCTTGTGAATCAAAAGGTTGGCGGTTCGATTCCCAGGCAGGGCACATGCCTGGGTTATGGGCCAGGTCACTAGTTGGGGCACACGAGAGGCAATCAATAGATGTTTCTCTCCCTCTCTTTCTTTCTCCCTTCCACTCTCTCTAAAAATAAATAAATAAAATCTTAAAAAAAAAAAAAAAGGCCCTGGATAAGTGGCTCATTTTGTTGAAGCGTTGTCCCTTACACCAATAGGTTGTGGGTTGGATCCCTGGTCAGGGCATTTCACAGAGGCACAAGATCGATGTTTCTCTCTCTAAAATCAGTAAATATATCCTTGGGTGAGAAAAAAAAAAAGAGGACACAAGGCAAATATGCAACTAACAAATGTTCACTATTATGGTTATGATGCGTTCACTGGTTCTTATACAAGGTAATATCAAACTGTAAACTGTAATAAGTTTTTTGCATATAATTTATACCTTACTAAAGCTTTAAGAATTTTTCAAATAAAAAACCTAGCCATGGCTAGTAGCTAAGTTGGTTGGAGCATTGTCTTGTACACCAAAAGGTCGCAAGTTCGATTCCCAGTCAGGGTACATACGTAGCTTGTGGGTTCAATCCCCAGCTGGAGTGCAGACGGGAGCCAACCTATCAATATTTCTCTCTCATATCGATGTCTCTCTCCCTTTCCTCCCTCTCTAAAATCAATAAACATATCCTTTGGTGAGGATTACAAAGAAAACAAAAATGTAGATTTTCTATTTTCAGAAAGTAAGCTGTGGTAACTCTGTATGGATTCCACAAGCTCTTCTGTCCCAGTGAGGCGTTTGGCTCGGAGCGAGTGAGCCATGAAGGACAGGTGTGGTCACTATCAGGACTGGGGTGGTGGTTTTGCAGGTTCAGACCTATGTCAAAACTTGTCCAATTGTACACTTCAAATATATACAGGTAGTCCATGCAAATTGGCAGTGAACTTTTAAAACATGGCTTAAAATTAAGTAACCAAATCTTTTTGGAAAATAGGACTGACCAGCTTATATTGACTCCACCATCTTTTTTCTCAGGCCCTCTAGGGGGCAGTATTGCCTCGATGGCATCAAATATAGCGAGTAATAAACATTTTCATCTGAGTCAACAAGAATGCTGCCTGTGTCAAGAACCACATCCCCAGAGTACAGGTCTCCGTCTTCTTCTTTCCTGATGGGTAGTAGTGGCTCTGAGGCAGACGTCACCAGCAGGTACAGGAACCCAGGAGGTCTTTTGATTATTTTTATTTTTTTTCTGACAATAACCTCAGCTACGCACAATAACTATGCCTAGGGTTCCTCAGATCTGTGTACACTTGTCACACAGTCACGATCACAGAAACATTTCTGGATGCACATTTGTTTTTTTAAAAAATATTTTATTTATTTATTTTTAGAGAGAGGGGAAGGGAGAAAAAGAGGGAGAGAAACATCAATGTGTGGTTGCCTCTCACGTGCCCCCCACTGGGGAGCTGGCCTGCAACCCAGTCATGTGACCCGACTGGGAACTGAACTGGCGACCCTTTGGTTCCCAGACCGGCGCTCAATCCAGCGAGCCGCACCAGCCAGGGCTCTGGATGCACATTCGAAGAGGCACATTCCATCTAGCTGGCTGCAGGCTCCTCCACTCCCTAATAGGCCTCCGTGTCTGCACTAACTATTCTTGTCCCTGTACCTAGTCTTTCAACAACTGACCCAGCCCAGAAAATTTTGGATGTCAGGGCACATGACTCTCTGTAGACCTAAAGATATCCCATCAACAGTGCTGGTGTAATCTGTGATATCTGCTGTGGGGAAAAATAAATCATGCTGCTTTCATAAGTACTTGAGGTTCTCACACCTGCCTTCCCCTCAGGGTCACCTCTAAGACTCCTACAGTACATGGTGCCTACACGAGGACCGGAAAGCCCTTCAGTCCTTTCTAGACGTCTGTGGACGGCCATGTAAATTTGGGCAAAACAGGCAAGTTATTTTCTGCCATCATACTCACTCCACAAGCAGAGAAGGTTCGAGACCCTTAAAAAGGTGTTCATCTCATGTTCTGACTAGTGTGGCTCGGTTGGTTGGTGGTTGTGCTGCAAGTAGAAAGGCTGCTGCTTCCTTTCTTGGTCGGAGCACAGGCTTGAATTGTGGGTTCAGTCTGGGCTGCACACAAGGCAGCTGATCAGTGTTTCTCTCTCCTATTGATATTTTTCTCCCATTATTTCTCCTTCCTTCCCTCTCTAAAAAGTAAATAAAAAAAAAAAGTTGTTCCCGTCCTTATGCTTGCAGAGCTCAAATCAGTTTATAAACGACCTAGTACAATAAAAAGAACCAAGATTAAAAGTCATTAAAAGATTAAGGCCTCTATTATTGTACAAGCCAAAGCAATGTGCAGCAGGCACGTCCCAAGATCATGATCTGGAAGCTGAAACACCTCATCACAAGTATCACATGAGATGAAAACATCCCTAAAACACGTGGTCATTTCTGTGCAAGCTGAGTGCGGAAATCACGATATTCTCCAGGCCAACACGTGGACCCAGGTCCATGACCAAATTATTCATAAAGGGAAACTGACCCGCTAAGGGCTCCAGGCATTTCTATTTCCAATCAGACACATGAAACCAGAGGTCAGCTTCCCTGAGCACATTAGGGTGTTGACTGATGCAACTCTGTGGACCTGTACTGTGGTAAAGGTGAAAGGACTATAGCCACAGAATGCAGTTCTAACATAAAACCAGGAAAAGCAAGTCAGAAAACAAGGGCAAGTCAGAAAATACAACATATTTACACACACTTCCCATATAAATGAAAATTCTGGGGAATTGCCCCACTGTGCACATTTAGATGTAAGAGTTTCATTTCAGACAGATGGGTCCTCCAAGAGCTTCCTCCAGGGTTGCTATTATACTGAACAGAAAATTGAACGTTCTCAACACATTTAAGGCTTTTTCCTAGTGTGAACTCTCTGATGATAACGAAGTTTGGAACTAGAGATAAAAGTTTTCCCACATTCACTGCATTCATAAGGCCTTTCACCAGTGTGAACTCGCTGATGATAACGCAATAGGGAACTATAGATAAAAGATTTCCCACATTCACTGCACTCATAAGGCCTTTCTCCTGTGTGAAGTCGCTGATGACAACGAAGTTTGGAACTATAGATAAAAGATTTTCCACACTCACTGCACTTATAAGGTCTTTCACCAGTGTGAAGTCGCTGATGATAACGAAGTTTGGAACTATAAATAAAAAATTTCCCACATTCACTGCACTCATAAGGCCTTTCCCCTGTGTGAACTCTCTGATGATAACGGAGGGTGGAACCAGAGGAAAAAGATTTCCCACACTGATTGCACTTAAAAGGCTTTTCTCTTTTATGAACTGTCTGATGAGAACAGAAGGTGTCACTACTGGCAAAAGATTTCTCACATTCACTGCACTCAAACGGCCTTCCTCCAGGATGAACTCTCCGATGTTTTGCAAGGCTACTGCTTGTGGTGAAAGACTTCCCACATTCAGCGCACTCATAAGGCCTTTCTCCAGTGTGAATTCTCCGATGACAATGAAGGCCATTGATCCTGGTAAAGGATTTCCCACATTCACTGCACTCATAAGGTTTTTCTCCAGTGTGAACACTCTGATGACAATGAAGACCATAGTTCCTGGTAAAAGATTTCCCACATTCACTGCACTTATAAGGCTTTTCTCCTGAATGTGTTTTCAGATGATATTGGAAGGTAGACCGCGAGATAAAAGATTTCCCACATTCACTGCATTGATAAGGTCTTTTCCCCGAGTGAACACTATGATGATATCGAAGGGCAGAACTAGTGGTAAAAGATTTCTGACATTCGCTGCACTCATAAGGCCTTTTTCCTAGATGGCCTTGCTCATGATACTTAAGGGTGAAGCTATTAGTAAAAGATTTGCCACATATACTGCACACATAAGGCTTTTCTCCAGTGTGAGTTTTCTGGTGTCGAACAAGTTTCCACCTATTGTTAAAGGATTTCCCACACTCGCTGCAGTCATAATGCCTTTCTCCTGTGTGAACTTTCTGATGATAACAAAGGGCAATAAAAGTGATATAAGATTTCCCACATTCACTACACCGATAAGGCTTTTCTCCAGTGTGAACTCTCTGATATTGATTAAAAATTGAGCTGTGACTAAAAGATTGTGCACATTCACCGCACATGTAATTTCCTTGTCCATTATGCCGTTTCCGTGAATGAATGACAGATTTGAGGCTTAAGGATTTTCCACATTTGCTGCACTTGCACTGCCTTGGTCCTGTTTGAATTTTTTGATGCCGATGGAAGGTGGAGGTTTCAGTAAAAGATTTTCCACTTTTGCCACACACAAGGAAACTTTTCCCAGTGTGGCCTCTGCAGTGTGTGACAAATGAGGATTTGAACCTGAATGTTTTTCCACATTCACTGCACACAAAACACTGTCTCCCGGTATGAACAGCCTGGTCCTCAAATATGTGTTGGGAGTTAAAGGCTTTCTTGCTTTCCCCCGAAGTGTAAAGACTTTTTCTGCTTTGTAATGTTGCTTCCCACTGGGTGCCTTTGTTCGGTTCCTGCGCTTTATGGGTGTCCTGCCGCTGCTGATGTCCCGAGCTGGCCAGGAAGTCCTCCTCAACCTTGCCGCAAGTAAAGGGCTTCCCCAGCACGTGGATTCTACAGTTCTTCACAAATGAGGCCCTGTCCACACTACTTCCAAAGGGTTTCTGTCCCATGTGCACGTCCCAGTGTTGTTGACACTCTGCACTGAAATAAAATCGTTTTGCACATGCCCCGCACCTCAGCAGTGGTGGGCTCTGTTGTGTGCCCTGCTGCTCAACCAAGTTGAAAATGTCTCTCAGCACAGGCCCACAACTCTCACAGGGGTGGCTCTTCTGGGAAGACACAGCTGCCTTGACATTCCTTGCCTGTGACAATTGTACAGAAACGTTCTCTTCAGTGGGAGCCTCCACATCCTCTGCTCCACAGCAGCAACCTGGACAAAATAAATAAATAAATGCTGTAGAAGTACCTGTTGACAATAGAAAGGAGAGGATCACACACATCCACATGTCATACGTAGGCATGAATACATAAACTCTTTTTCAAAACAAGGATGTTCAGTTGAAGAACTGGCTCACTGTTGTATGGTACAGGGCTTGTGAGTCGCAAAATAATGGAAACCACGCCATGGGAAGGATACACAGACAGGGCATGACACACAGAAGAGAGGCAGGGCTTACAGTATATTTCCTCTGCCAACAGCTTCCTGCACATCCCTCTCCGCTGCTGACGTGAGGCTGGGTAGAAGCATGCATGCAAGCCCGTTACCATCCAATTGCAAGATATCAGCTGCTGTACAAGGTCAATATATAGATTTGTGAACAACTCAGAGCACAATACGTGAGCGTCAACGTTTAGGAGTATTACAGAAAGAGGGATGAGAGAGCAGGTGAAATGTGGGGTCAACAGAGGTGGAAATATCCCTGGGGCTGGAAAACACTGGGGAAGTGACCGGTAGTAGAACTGACAAGTGAGGACTGTGTCAAAGCTGGAAAAGGAAGAGCAGAAATTGGTGTGGCTACTGGTAATGACACTAAAACTCTGGATTAAAAAAGTTAGGTTCCTGGTATGATCTGAACGAGGTCCTGACTTCATAATCTCCACAGCTGTCACTCACCAGGACCACACCCCCTGGTAGCCCACTGTGCCATGGCTGGAGAGAGATCCATCCTGTGGTATGTGCAGAAAGGACCCTTCCCCGAAAGTCCTAGCAGGGCAGCTACATAGAACATGAAGGATGAAAGGAAAAAACAAGAACAATGAATGGCCAGCACTGTCCCAGAGCAACAAAGCAGAGAACAGACCCAGAAAAGACATGTAGGTGAGTCATGTCAGCACAATGGTGGAAGAAACCAGCTTTCGTTACCAACAACAAAACATTAAGACAACTATCCACAAACAAAACTGGTTCTTGAAGTCTCAACAGTATGATTAAGATACTACCGCAGCACAGTAGAGCAAACAATATAACTACACAAATAAAAAAATAATATGGCCTTGACCAGGCAGCTCAGTTGGTTAGAATATCATCCTGATACACCGAGGATAGGGGTTTGATTACTGGTCCCGGTACATACGAAAAACAGCCAATGAATGCATAAAGAAATGGAACAATAAATTGATTTCTTTCTCTCTCTCCTTCTTACTCTCATTCCCTGTCTCTAAAATAGTCATTAAATTAAAAAAAATTAGGTGTAGAAGGTATATATTTCAATATCAAAAAGGCCATATATGATTACCCTCAGCTACCAGCACATTCAATAGTGACAAGTTAAATGCTTTCCTTTAAGATCAGGAACAAGTAGAGGATGTACACCCTCAGCACGGCTTGTCAAAATAGTAGTGAAAGTTTTAGCCTGAACAATAAGACACAAAAAGAAATGAAAGAGATCCTAACTAAAAAGTAGTAAAACTTTATGTGCTTGCAGATTACATGATCTTATATAAAGAAAATCCAAAGAACTCCACCAAAAAACGCGCCAGAACGAATAAACAAGCCCAGTAAATTTGCAGAACCCATAATCCACATACAGAAATCAGCTGATCTGTACACTAACAACAAAATATCCAAATAAAAAGTTAAGAAATCAGTCTCATTTACAACAGCATTAAAACAATAAAACACTTAGGAATAGAGTTCATCAACAAGGTAGATGATCT
This sequence comes from Desmodus rotundus, assembly GCF_022682495.2. NCBI lineage: Eukaryota > Metazoa > Chordata > Mammalia > Chiroptera > Phyllostomidae > Desmodus > Desmodus rotundus. The sequence goes on along the minus strand of NC_071398.1, from coordinate 51,670,924 downwards.
GGATTCCAATACCTGTAAGACAGTGAGGAAAGAAACTGAAGACACAAACTAATAAAGAGACATCCTATGTCCTTGGATTGGAAGAATTATTATTGTTAAAATATCTCTACTAATTGAAGCAACCTAACCACTCAATGCAATCTTTACCAAACTCCAATGGCATTTTTACCAGAAATACAAAAAGAATCCTAAAATTCAAACCACAAATGATCTGTACAGTCAAAGCAATTTTGAGCAAGATGATCAAATGGTAGAGTCAGAGGCAATATACCTCATGATTTAAACCATATAATAAAACAACAGTAATCAAAACAGACACAAATAGACACATAGACACACAGACCTAAGAAAGAGAATACAGACAGCACAGAAATTAACCCACATGTGTGGTCAACTACCCTTTGACAAGCACACCCACAACACACAATAAAGAAAAGGTGGGTTCTGTGACAAACAGTGTTGACAAAACCGGATATGCACCTGCAAGAAAAGACACTGGAGTCCTACCCTACCCTACTCACAAAAATTAACTCAAAACGCATTAAAGTCTTAAATGTAACACATAAAAATGTAAAACTCCTTGGAAAAACAAAAGGCTTCTTGACATTGGTTTTGGCAGTGATTTTTTGGATGAACCAAAAGCAGACAACAAAGGCAAAAATAAATAAGCCAGACTACATCAAGCTAAAAAGCTCCTTCATAGCAAAGAAAGCAATCAATAAAATGAGAAAATATTTGTAAATACTGTCTCATAGGGGTAATTCTCTAAAATATATAAGATGCTTGTCCAACTCAATAGCAAAAAAAAGTAATAGTAATGAAAATCCAATTAAAAAAATAAACATTTTTCAAAGACCCCAAAATAGACAGCCACTGCAGTACCATGAGCTCCACAGAGACAGTGCCAGGGCAAGTGTGAGCCAGGCAGGCACTCGGGTGGCAGTGCGCTCGCTGAGGAAAAGTAATTAAACCTGGGCAAAGGAGATCCTAAGAAGCCGAGAGGAAAAGTGTCAGCATGAGCTTTCTTTGTGCAAACCCGCCAGGAGGAACACAGGAGCAAGAACCCAGATGCTTCAGTCCACTTCTCAGAGTGTTCTAAGAAGTGCTCAGAGAGGTGGAAGACCATGTTCACTAGAGGAGAAAAGGAAATCTGAAGACATGCCAAAGGTGGGCAAGGCCCACTATGAAAAAGAAATCAGACCTTATATCCCTCCTAAAGGGGAAACAAAGAAGGAATTCAAGGATCCCAATGCCCCCAACAGGTCTTCTTCGGCCTTCTTGTTTTGTTCTGAGTACCACCCCAAATCAAAGGACAGCGTCCTGGCCTGTCCACTGGTGATGTTGCAGAGAAGCTGGGGGAGATGTGGAATAATACCGCTACAGGTGGCCAGCAGCCTTACTAAAAAGAAGGATGCTAAGCTGAAAGTGGAGCATGGAAGGAATATCGCTGCATACTGAGCCAAAGGAAAGCCTGATGCAGTGAAAAGGGAGTTGCCAAGTCTACAAAAAAGCAAAAAAAGAAAAAGAAAAAGTAGAAAGAGGAAGAAGATGAGAAAGTTGAAGAGGATGATGAGGAAAAGGAAGATGCAGAAAATGAAGATTAAAAAATGATGAAAATGGTGGTGGTTGTAGCATATTTTTCTTGTCTATAAAGCATTTAACACCCTTGTACATAACTCACTCCTTTTAAAGAAAAAAATGGAAATGTAAAGCTGTGTAAGATTTGTTTTTAAACTATACAGTATCCTTTTTAAATGTAGTTAACACACTACTGAAAAGTTTCTTTTTAAGATTATATTTACTTATTTTTTGAGAGAGGTGAAGGGAGGGAGAAAGAGAGGGAGAGAAACATTGATGTGTGAGACAAACACCAATTGGGTGCCTATCACACGCCCCCAGCTGGGGACCTTGCCCAAAACCCAGGCATGTGCCCTGATGGGCAATCAAACCAGCAACCTTTCAGTTCACAGCCCAGTGCAAAATCCACTGAGCCGCACCAGCCAGGGCCTGGTGCTCGTTTTAATAGTACCGTCCTTGTCTGGTAGACCATGGGCTTGTAAATTGGCATGGAAATTAAAAGCAGGTTTTTCTTGGTGCTCAGCCCTAATTAGTCATACGTGGGGATGGTACTACTTCATCTTCAATGGTCTCTGGTGCAGCTTATATGAAATAATTGTTGTTTTGTAACTGAATACCACTTTGTGATTGCAAATCAAAGCTGCAGCTGTTTTGTGACATTCTAAATGCTTCCAAGAAAATACAATTTTATTTTTTAATGTTGTGAAAAATCTAAAAACCGCTAACAGATATATAAAAAATATTCTTCATCACTAATCATCAGGGAAATGCAAATCAAAACCACAATGATATTACCTCTCGCCTAATAAGATGGCTAATATCAAAAGAGCAGAAATAAGTGTTGGTGATGACGTAGATATAATAAAACACTTGTACACTACAGCTGGAATGTAAAAAAAATAAATAAAAGAATAGAAAAATAGAATGCCAGGGGTGTAGGGGAAAATGGGAATTTGGTCAAAAAGTACAAATGTTTCTTTAGGAGTTTTGAGGATGAAAGTAGGAGTGTGATAACTATATGTAATGTTCTATACTTGAAATGTGCTGAAAGTAGACCTTAAGCATTCTTAGCATAAAAAAATAGGGTGCCCGGCCAGGTGGCTCAGGCGGTTGGAGCACTGTACTGGACACTGACGGTCGCACCCAGTCAGTGGACATACCTAGGCTGTGTGTTTGCTGCTCAGTTGGGGCGCACATGGAAGGCAACCGACTGATGTTTCTCTCTCTCTCTGTCCTTTCCTCTTTCAGTAAAATCAGTAAGGAAATATATCCTCAGGTGAAGATTTAAAAAATAATAAATAATAATAAGGTAACTTTACATGGTGATGGATGTTTTATTAACTTCACTGTGACAAGTATTCCACCATACACACACACACACATAAATCAGGACATTATATACTTTAACATATACAAGTTAATATCTCAACAAGGCTGAAAAAAAAAAACAGATTTAAACACTACACACTGTTCAGTAGAGTGTTAAATAAAAAGCCATGGTTCAGATAAGCATGGCCATGGCAACACCTGCGACTCCTGGCCCGGGCAGGCGGGAGGAGATGATGGCAAAGGAAGGGATCCCCCGTGACTGGGGTGGTTCAGTGGTTTGGGTAACATCCCGCAAGGCAAAAACTCGCAGGTTTGATTCCTGGTCGGGGCACATGCCTGGGTTGTGGGTTCGGTCCTAGGTTGGGGCGCGTTGAAGAGACAAGAGATCAATATTTCTCTCTCACATTGATGTTTCTCCCTCCCTTCCCATGTATCTAAAACATAAATAAATAAAAGTCCTTATAGAAAAAAAAAGGACTCAAGCCCTGAGATACAGAAGTGATGTGGATCTGGACACATTAACCCAGACACTGAGAGGGCAAGCATGGTGAATCCACTAAGCTCAATGCCACAGTACTGACCTTGAATCCTTCCCTAAAAGGGTTCAGGACTGGGACTGCAGAGAGAGAAGAGGGCAGTGCAAACACACCAGCCCCAGCAATACAGCAACTACCCAGAAAACAGTGCCTATGGTCCGCACCTGAATACTAAGAGGGGTGGGGATGGTGAGGCCGTGGGTCTTACCCAGAGAAGATATAAGTGAAAAGTTCTCCAGCATCACACGGAGGTACAGGCGTCTCTGAGTCTCATCAAGCAGCCTCCATTCCTCCCCGGAGAAGTGCATGGCAATGTCCTCAAAGGTCACACTGGCCTGTTATCACGGGGACAGGAAAAAACATGAGCTTTCTGTCTCTGAGAACCCACAACCCACATCCCCACACATCTGTCCCACACCCACCCTCCTCCAAAGCTGCCTCCTCAGAGGAATTCCACTCATGCCCGCCCTACCCTCAGGTCCCTTTTTATTCATTATGTTCAGCCCTCAGCCTCAAAAAGCAGGGAGGCACAGAGATGTAATCCAGTTCTGGTCCTGGCTTGTAGGGTCCCATCCATCCATCCTGTCATTAATTCCCTTTGGCATCTCTGCATTGTGACAAAGTACCGACAAATGTGGGCTCATGCTTCACCCTTCAGTGCCCAACACTAGGTCTCTGGAACAACAACTCACTTTTTCTCAACACGCACAGCATTCTGTAGACTGTCCCTCTGACACCTTCAGTCCCCACCTGAGCTCCCACAGGTACACATTTGTGGAGATGCTGCTTTGAAACCCTCCTCTATACATCTGGCTCTTGCTTCAGTATTCGCCTCCCAAAAGCACATGTGAACTTCAGATGCCCACGACCCCCTTCCACTGGTGTGCTGTTCTCAGAAGCCTCAACGGGCTCTCTCCACACAACCTTCTACCCAAATCCCAGTCCCAATGGTCTCCATGCCAGGCCCAGTGACACTCAAAAATAACCATACGTGTCCCAGACCTTAGCCACCAGCAAATCTGAAACTCCCCCAGACCCCATCACAGCAGAGCACACACACGGGGGGATCCAGCTCTAGCGAACAAGCAGCTTTGCCCTCAGTGTCAAGTCATCTCAGTTACTCCTCTGCCTCCAGAACCATCGCGTCCACTCGTCCCATCGAAGCCTTCGTCACCTGCCACACAGTTACCGTGACCACCTCCTTCCTTCACTTGCATTTCTGTGTGCGGCACCCTCATCAGGGGCAGAACAAGGGAAAAAAACCTTATTCTGCAGCCTGTTCTTTCTGACCAAGCAGCATTGCCAGGAGGACCCGCATTCCGCCACCTAAACGCCCGGGCTGCTGAACGTGACTGGGACCCAGCCCCCCGGGCTGCAGGGCTCGGTGGGGGGAAGGGGCAGGGCCCGGGGACGCGCACTCACCTCGGCCGGGCGCCGCCGCGGAGCCGCCGCCATCGCGCTCTGAGCGGGAGCGGCGGGGGCGAGGGCGCCCAGCACGGCCGTCCTCCTCGCCGGGGCCCTGGGCGCAGGTCCCACCGTGGCGGTGCTTCTGAGCGTCGTTCCGCGGCCGCGCGGCGAGGACTAGGTGTCTCTCCCGCTTTCTCCGTTTTGTCACCTCAGTACCGTCACAGCCTTCTGAAGGCAGAATACACGCACAAGAATGGCAGCAAGAATTGTTGCCAGGACAAAGATGCCAGAAGTCCCTCCCCAAGTCGCTGAATCTCAGGAAAATGCTTTCTTCTTGATCTGTCATTGGCTCAACTCAGCACAGAGTTTTTTGGGTAATGTAGTTCTCATTGCTCTAAAGGCGACAGGGTGGGGATTCTTCACCCTAAGCCACTGGAATGTGTGCCACTGGAAGGATGCTGTAAAGCGACGCTGCTACAGCGACGGAAGGGCTTTCCTTGTTGCTAATTGCAGCCAAAACACAACCCTGACGCCATCTGCCCGAAGTCAGGGTCAGGGCTCAGGCCCACAGGACTGCCCCCCACTACTTCGGATACCAGTTGCAAGTCCAGGTGTTACCTGTGCTTCAGAACGACAGGCTATTTACTATTTTGTGTAATTCTCTCCCAAGGATATGTTTACTATTATTTTTTTTTTAATTTTTAGGGAGGAAGGGAAAGAGAAACATCCATCGGTTCTGTCCGGTATGGACCTTGACCAGGGATAGAACCTGCAACAAAGGGAAGTAGGCTGGCCAAGAACCCGCAACCTTTTGTGTATGGGATCCTGCTCCTACCACTTGAGCCACCTGGCTAGGGCACAGCAGGCTTTTAAAATTATTATTATATTTTATTGATTGTGCTATAACTGTTGTCCCAATTTTCCTCCTTTGCCCTCCTCCACCCAACACCACCCCTCTCTGGCAGTCCCCCACCCCACCTTAGTTCACGTCCATAGGTGACACATATAAGTTCTTTGGCAACTCCATTTCCTACACTGTTCTTAACATCCTCCTGCCTGTTCTGTAGCTACCGATTTGTATTTCTTAATCTCTCTACCTTTTCCCCAAAACCCCTGCCCCCTGGCAACCCTCCAAATGCTCTCCATATCCATGATTCCTGTTCGCTTAGTTTGTTTTTAGATTCAATTATTGATAGTTATGTATTTATTACCGTTTTAATTTTCATAATTTTGATCTTTTTTCTTAAGTAAATCCCTTCAACATTTCATATGGGGGGTTCTGGGTGGATGGGGTCAGAGGGGGAACATTGAGACAACTGCATTAGCATAATCAATAAAATATAATTAAAAAACAATCATATAATAATAGTTTAGTAATGAACTCCTTTAGCTTTACCTTGTCTGTGAAGCATTTTATCTGCCTTTTGATTCTAAATGATAGCTTTGCTGGATACAGTAATCTAGGTTGTAGATCCTTGCTTTTCATTATTTTAAATACTTTTTGCCAGCCCTGTCTGGTGTGGCTCACTGGATTGAGCATCGGCCTGCGAACCAACGGCCGCTGGTTCGATTCCCAGTCAGGGCACATGCCTGGGTTGTGGGCCAGGTCCCCAGTAGTGGGCACATGAGAGGCACATTGATGTTTCCCTCCCTCTCTTTCTCCCTCCCTTCCCCACTCTAAAAACAAATAAATAAAATCTTTTAAAAAATACTTTGTACCAGTCCCTTCTATTCTACAAAGTTTCTTTTGAGAAATCAGGGGACAGTCTTATGGGAACTCCCCTGTAGGTAACTAACTGCATTTCTCTTGGTGCTTTTAATAGTCTCTTTTTATCTTTAATCTTTGGCAATTTAATTATGATGTGTCTCGGTGTGGTCGTCTTCTGTCCATCTTGTTTAGGACTCTGCGCTTCCTAGACTTCTATGTCTATTTCCTTCACCAAATTAGGGAAGTTTTGTTTTATTAGTTTTTTCAAATAACTTCCAATTTCTTGTCTTTCTCATGTCCTTCCGGCACCCCTATGATGTGAATGTTGGTATGCTTGAAGATGCCCCAGAGGCTCCTGACACTATGCTCATTTTTTTGGATTCTTTTTCTTCTTGCTGTTTTCCTTGGGAGTCTTTGGCTTTCTTATGATCCGAATCACTGATTTGATTCTCAGCTTCATCCACTCCACTCTTGATTCCCGGTAAATTGTTCTTTATTTCAATTAGTGTATCTTTCATTTTTGATTGGATCATTTTAAGCTGTTGAAGTGTCCACTGTATTTCTTGAGATCCTTACAACCAGTGTTCTCAACTCTGCATCTGATAGCTGGCTTATCTCCATTTTGTTTAGTTCTTTTTTTAAAGTTTTGTTCTGTTCTTTCATTTGGGCCATATTTCTCTGCTTCCTCATTTTGGCAGCCTCTCTGTGTTAGTTTCTATGTATTAAGTTGTGGGGCGGCTCTGCCCACAGAGCTCCCCCCAGCTGCCGTGGATGAGAATAAATCTACCAAGAAATGATCTGCTTGGAGAGGAAAGGCTAACCAGTCTCTCAGAGGAGAAAGGTGTTTCGCCTCTCCCAATGGGCTTTTATTGAGTTTAGCTTGCATAGGGATGCATATCAAAGAAAGGAGGTATGGTTTACAGATAATATTTCTGGGGTCCCAGGGGTCCTTTTGAATCAGGGTCTGGTAGACAGGGTGACACTGATTGGCTGTAAAACCTTGGGAAACAAACTTATTTTGTGCTCAGACCCTTAATATTTAAATTGAGGACATTCTTAGCAAAGCAGTTTTCACAGGACTTTATGAATTCTTTCTTAGGCCTGATCGCCCCCTGCTGGGATCTGCCAGTTCCAGCACAAGGCTGCATCCCCCTTTGGCATTGTTTCAGGACTGAATCAGGATGGGGAAGGAAGGCAGCCAAGAGATTAGGAGACTTTTTACAGGTAGAACGAGGACTCAGGCTATGATAAAGACGAGGGGAGAGGATTTTTTGTCCCGTCTCCACAATCTCCTAAGTCCTTCTCTGATGCCCCCTTTGTGACTGTGCCTGTCTTATGTTGTTCCTTTCTTGAGGAATCTTATCCATCATTGACTATCCAGCCATCATCCAGGGGCCAAGCAGAAGTAAAGGAGGCAGAGGCTATGCCCCTGCCAGGAGAATCAGTTTTGTCTCCTAAGTGGCTTATGGTCCCAAGTTCCCCTAGCTGTGGGGCTTTTTTGCCTGTTGGTGGGGTTACAGCTTCTGAAACCAGGCAGGATGTTTCCCAACATTAAGTAGAGCTGCTTTGACTCCCTGTCTTGGTAGCATGGCCTAATGTAGTAGGTGTCCTGTAGGGTCCACTGGCTCAGCCTCCACCTTTACCCAAGCCGAGTACTCAAGGTGTACCCTCCATGTGGGTTGAACACTCCCTCCTCTTGTAGTTGAGTCTTGATTGCTGTTGACAGGATAATGGGAGGGATTTACCCATGCCAGTAAGCTGGTAGGACTGGCTGTGACCACTGGCTACCAACCACTTCCCTCTGTGGCTTGTGGAGGTGGTTGGATGGTGGTCCTCCATCATGGTCTGTAACTCTCTGTTGGGTGTACAAGCTCTGGGTTTTCCCGGGTGGTTCAGGCCAAGGTTAGCCACCACCTGTGTTTGTCTGGTGCCACTTGGTGTAAGCAATAAAGCAGTCTGCAGATGGCTGTTGCTAGTGCCAAGCCCAGAGCCACATAGCAAGAGGTACAGGGTGGGGGGTTTGTTGGGATCAGCTGTTGCTTGTTTAAGTGGATTTAGGAAAGTCTGAAACCTGCACTCAGCTAAGCCATTCTTATGGAAAAGCCACTTTTAACATCTTGAGTTGGCCCATAAGTTGGATCAGTTGGAGCCTTAAGTAATCGCCAGGGTAGGGCAAACTGTGTGAACCAGATTGATGGAGTCTCAGATGTGGTGTCACTGCACTTAATCTCTGTGTGGGTTAGGGCTCAAAAAAGGAAACAATGGCCGCTGCCTACAGTTCTGTCCAGGAGGAAGCTGTCCCCCAGCTCTCACCCTGATGCCAGACATTTCAGTTCCTTTCTGTATGTCACTAGTGCCCTTGAGGGTGCTGGCCCAGTGCTGGAGTCCAGAGGAAGTGAGTTTGAGAAAGTCTGTGTGTGGTGCAAGGCCCTTTAAGAGCAGAGGCCTACAAATACCTCAGTTTCTCTGTCAACCCAACCCCCACTGATTTTTACAGACAGAAGTTATGGGACTTATGTTCTTGGCACTGGAACCCTGGGCTGGTTGGTCTGGTAAGGGGATGGGTGGTCTGATGTGGGGCACCCCTCACTCCCTAGATGTCCCTTCCAACTTTTATCCATCACATGTGGGTGTGGGACCAGCTTGTTCTACCGCTCTGCCCCTCCTACCCATCTGGATGAATGTGGTTTCTTTAATTCCTTAGTTGTCCAACTCCACACACCTTGATTTTCTGATGGTTCTGAGTGACAGTTGTTCTGTAGTTTAGTTGTAATTTTGCTGCGGTTGTGCATGGAGATAAGCCATGTTTACCTATGTCTCCATCTTGACCGAAAGTCTCCATACAACATATTATAAACAGAAAACCACAGATCCTCCCTGGCTGGCTTACTCAATTGGTTAGACCATCACATCAAAATTGCATTTTCAAATCCCAGTCAGGGCAAATACAAGAATCAACCAAAGAATGCATAAATAAGTGCAACACCATATTGATGTTTCTCTTTCTCTGTAAAATCAGTAAATAATAATAAAAAGAAAACCACAAGCAAAAATGGCATCACTCATCCTGCAAGCCCATGATACTAAACCTAGTTCAATACCTGATATAATTGCAGTTTCAACCTCTCTCAGGAACATAAACTTTTTTTTTACTTTATCTTTTTACCCCCCAAGAAACATAATCTTTGTGTGCGTGTGTGTGAACATTAATACCTTTCTGTAGTTTGTTCACTCCATAACACTTTTTCCAGAAATAATCTCCCATCCCCATGGAACCACAGTCACTGCATTCACAGGAGGAATGTTCACTATTTCCCAGTGAAGACATTACATGATTGAATCCAAAACCCTTATCTCAAGTTCAGATGCTTACTTTCCAAACCTTTATGGCTGCAAAAATTTCAACAGCTTGGCAGCCAATATAAATTTGCTACATAACCATATTCCCAGATACATGTCACATTCTTTAAAAATGTGGAACATATGAAAGAGCCAGATGGAATATGCTGTGAGGAACTGAAAGGCATGGTGACACCTCATCTACTTCCTTTATTGCTGCATAATATCTCTCTCCTCCATGTGTTTTCTGCACCTGGCTGCAATGCTCTTGCTCTGATCACTGAGTGAATACACTGGATCTCCTGATGTTCACTCTAAAAACTTTGTATTCCATGAAATGAAAAGGATGAAGGTAATGTGCTTTATTTATTTTTTAATCATTTATTTATTTTTAGAGAGAGGGAAAGGGAAGGAGAAAGAGAAGGAGAAAAATATCAATGTGTGGTTGCCTCTCACGTGCTCCCTACTGGGGACCTGGCCTGCAACCCAGGTAAGTGCCCTGACTGGGAATCGAACCAGCAGCCCTTTCATTCGCAGCCCATGCTCAATCCACTGAGCTACACCAGTCAGGGTTGTTTCATTTATTTTTGAGTGAACCTTAGTGTCTTTAGAACAATTGCTGAATATGCATATTTGCCATTTTTGAAGTGGAAGTTACAAATGGAGCGTATTTTACTAACATGTCTTTGATGAAGGTGGTTGTTAAAACTTCCTTATGGATTTAGTCAACCAAGACACTCTTAAAATACATGCCAATAGGACTTCCGTCCAAGATGGAGGCATAGGTAGACATGCTTTGCCTCCTCACACAACCATAAGAAGGATAACAACCAATCTAAAAACAAAAAACAACCAGAACTGCCAGAAAACCGAAGTGCATGGAAGTCCAACAACAAAGGACTTAAAGATGAAACATTCATCCAAATGAACAGGAGGGCAGGGACAGACAGCCATGCCAGAGAGGATGGACCTTGGTATGGTGAGGTGGCAGAGGCAGTGACAGTGGAGGCCTGTGGATAGGGCAGTCCCACATTCACATGCGGCAGATAAAAACTGGGAGGGACAACCGGGGAGTGAGTGATCCCAGCCTCAGGCCAGACTGCAGCCCAGGGTTCAAGCACTGGGAAACAAAAGTCTCATAACCTCTGGGTGTAAAAACCAGTGGCTGTTGGGGCAGTGGAAGAAACTACTGGTCACTTAGGAGAGTCCACTTAAAGTGCCCACAGGGTCCTAGAATGTACACAAACCCACCCACTTGGGAAATCAGCACCAGGGCAGCAGCTAGAAGAGCACCAGTTGCTTACAGGAAGTAGGGGAAGTGACTGGAAATGGGGCAAGAGCCGAGCAAGTGGCATCGTTACCTCTCTGACCCCTCCCCACATACAGCACCACAAAGTGGCAAAGTGGGTTGCCTTACTCCGGAAAAAACCTAAGGCTCTGCCCCTTACAACATAACCGGTGTGCTAACATGGGGAATCAAAGCAGCTCTACCTAATACACAGAAACACAGGGAGGCTACCAAATTGAGGAGAAAAAGAAATATGGCCCAAATGAAAGAACAGATCAAAACTCCAGAAAAAGAACTAAGCAATACGAAGATAGCTAACCTATCAGTTGCAGAGTTCAAACACAGGTGATAAGGATGCTCAGAGAACTGATTGAGTACAGTCACAAAATAAAGGAACAAGTGAAGGGTATACAAAGTGAACTAAAGAAAAATATACAGGGAACCAAGAGTGAAGGGAAGAAAACCGGGATTCAAATCAATGATTTGGAACAAAAGGAAGAAATAAACATTCAGGTGGAATAGAATGAAGAAACAAGAATTCAAAACAATTGGAGAGGCTTAGGAACCTCTGGGACAACTTTAAACATACCAACATCCAAATCATAGGGGTGCCAAAAGGAGAAGAGGAAGAGCAAGAAATTAAAAACTTATTTGAAAAAATAATGAAAGAAAACTCCCCCAATTTGGTGAAGGAAATAGGCATACAAGTCCAGGAAGCTCAGAGAATCCCAACCAAGTTGGACACAAAGAAGGTCATATCAAGACTTATCATGATTAAATTGCCAAAGGTAAAGATAAGGAGGCCCTGTCTGGTGTGCCTCAGTGGATTACGCACCAGCCTGCAAACTGACAGGTCACTGGTGTCACTGGTTCAATTCCCGGTGAGGGCACTTGCCTGGGTTGAGGGTCAGGTCCCTGGTTGGGGGCCTGCAAAAGGGAACCAATCAATGTATCTCTCACACACTGATGTATCACTCTCTCTTTCTTTCTCCCTCCCTTCCCCTCTCTCTAAAATAAATAAATAAAACCTTTTATTTATTTATTTATTTTTAAAAATCTTGTATTTATTTATTTTTAAAAAGAGGGGAAGGGAGGGAGAAAGAGAGGGAGAGAAAACATCAGTGTGTGGTTACCTCTTGCACATCCCCTACTGGGGACCTGGCCCACAACGCAGGCATGTGCTCTGACTGGGAATCGAACTGGTGACCCTTTTGGTCACAGGCCCATGCTCAATCCACTGAGTAACACCAGCCAGGGCTAAATTAAATCTTTTAAAAATTAAAATTAAAATTAAAAATTAAATCCAAACTAGTAGGGGGGACCCAAAAAAGCTGAAATTATCTTCTGGATGGTGGGACCCTTGTAGTACAGGCTTCTCCCACTAGGTGCCTGTTCTAGGAGCCCCTCTGTATCAGTGTATCAGCCGGCGTTGTTGTGAGTGGCTGCATTGGGCTTCAGTGAGTTATTTTTTAAAGATTTCAATGCATTTGCCCATTTCATGATGGGTGGGTTTATGCAGGCACTTAGCCACACCACACTGAGTATTCAGCAGTATTTGACTAAAAGCAGCGTGACCCCCATGCCCCACCCTCCCTATTCACCTGATCTCACCCTAGTGACTTCTTTTGTTTCCCCAGATGAAACAAGTCCTCAAAGGGAAACATTCTGCTGATGTGGACAGGTGAAACAAAAACTGGCAGAAGCACTAAAAGTCACCAAAATCGCTGAGTTCAAAACCTGTTTTGATCAGTGGGAAAATCGTCTCGATAGGTGTATTGCATCAAATGGAGAGCACTTTGAATGTGACTAAAATTTAAACATGTAAGAATACACAATTTTTAATAAATACATTCTGGGAGGTTTTATTGGATATCACCCCCCTCCTTGTATATATTGCCTGCAAGAAACTTACTTCAGCTTTAAAAACAGAAATAGGTTCAAAACATAGAAATCAAAAAGAGTGATTCATGCAAGTAAAAGCCAAAAGAGTACCTTACACTTACAAGTAGCTATACTTATACTAGACAAAATAGACTAACTAAAAACCTAGCACAAAAGACAAAGAAAATAATTACATAAAGATAAACAAATCGCCCAGGTTGACGTGGCTCAGTGGGTTGGGCATCACCCTGCAAAGCAGAAGGTCGCTGGTCGGATTCCTGCTCAGGGCATATCCCTGGGTTTTAGGCCAGTTCCTTGGGTGGGGGCATATGAGAGGCAACTGATCAATGTTTCTCTCACACATCCATGTTTCTCTTCCTCTCTTCCTCCCTTCCTTCCCCTCTTCTAAAAATAAATAAATTCTGTTTTTAAAAAGGGTAGATAAATTGATTCAGGCCCTGGCCATGTGGCACAGTTGCTTAGAATATACTCTGATACAGCAGGTTGCGGATTCAATCCTTGGTCAGGGCATATACAAGAATCAATCAATAAATGAATAGGGGGAACAACAGATCGATGTTACTGTCTCTAAAATCAATAATAAAAGAAGAAATTGATGCATCAAGAGGATGTAACAATTAAAATGTAATGCACCAAACATAGACGCCACTAATTTTATTTAGTAAATATTAAAAGACTGGGCTATAGAAAAGACAGCCCTAGCCTGATGGCTCAGTTTATGGGAGCATCCTCTGGTACAAAAGGTTGCAGGTTCAATTCCCAGTCTAGGCACATATCCAGGATGTGGGTTTGATCCCCAGTTGGGACACTAATGGGATGTAAACAATTGATGTTTATCTCTCACTCCCTCCCTTCCTCTCTCTCTAGGGTTAGTGAATATTTTCTTTGGTGAGGATTGGAAAAAAAAAAAGGGCAGCTAAAGAGCTCTGACTGGTGTTGCTCAGATAGTTGAGCATGGTCCTGCAAAGCTAAAAGTCCCGGGTTAAATCCACAGTCAGGACACGTGCATGGGTAGAGGGTTCAGTCCCCACTTGGGTGCATACAAGATGCAAGCATATTTCTCTCCCTCTCCATCTCCCTCCCTTTCTCTCTCTCTAAAATAATTAAATAAATAAGTAAAACATTTTTCAAGAAGAAAGCCAATGGAACAATAATAATAGCACAGTTCTATACTCATCTTCCAAGTGTGGACAGATCATACAGACAGAAAATCAGTAAAAAGATATTTGACTTCAACAACAGGTTTTTTTATTTGAACAACATTTTATACCAAAATGAACTAATAAATATATATGGGTCATTTTGTCAAACTATCACAGAATATACATCCTCAAGTGGACAGAGACCATCCTCTAGGAGAGATCCTAGGTTTCGTTAAAACACTTATAAATTTAATAAGACTGAAATTAAATCAAGAATTTTATCTAAATACAAGGGTTTGAAACTAGAAGCTAATAATAGGATCAAAGCAAGAAAGTTCACAAGTATGTGGACATTAAACCATATATTTCTGAACAACCTGTGGATTAATGAAATATTCAAAATTAAAAAATAAGGAAAAGAGTCCTGACTGGTGTGGCTCTGTGGGTTGAGCATCACCCTGCAAACTAAAGGTAACAGGTTCAATTCCCAATCAAGACACATGCCTGGGATGCAGGCCAGGTCCAGGGTTTGGGGCGTGCAAGAGGCAAGCAATCAATGTTTATCTTACACTGAAGTTTCTCTCCCTCTCTTTCTCCCTCCCCTCCTCAAGCTCTAAAAATAAATAAAATATTAAAAAAAAACACATGTGCCTGGCGTGCCTCAGTGGATTGAGTGCCGACCTGTGAACCAAAGGGTCGCTGGTTCGATTCCCAATTGGGGCACATGCCTGGGTTGCGGGCCAGGTCCTCAGTAGCGGGTGCATGAGAAGCAACCACACATTGATGTTTCTCTTCCTCTCTTTTTATTACCCTCCCCCTCTGTCTAAAAACAAATAAATCAAATCTTTCTAAAAATATTAACATTTTTAATATTGAAAACAATCTACTAAGCAAAGATGTCACTTGTGTATTCAAGAATGAGTAAAATTCCAATATATTTCTTCATTGTACTACTGGTAAGGAAAGGAAAATGACAGTTCATAAAAGAGAAAAGTATGAGCAGACATATTACCACATGCACAGAGAGCTAATAAATACAAGAAACTACTCGTCAACATGCTCCCACCTGTGGACAACTGGACATACGAGAACGAATTCAGAGGGACGGCTCCTCGTGGTTTCTTCCAGTGTCACCGCACTGAACAACGGAAGTGCGTATTCCCTCGCGCATGTGAGTTCTTTCTCCAGTGTAAATGCTGTGCTGGATGATGAGGTAAACTCGAAGGATTTCTCATATTCCATGCACTTACTTATAAGGACTTTCTCCTGACTGAACTCCATGGTGGTGAAGAGACTGTCAAGAGCCAGCAAAAGATTTTTCATCTTTGCTACCTCAAGCCTCATCCTGTGCGAACTCTCAGACAATAACAAACACCAGAGATACAGTTAAAACACTCCCTACAATTCCCACACCCAAAAAACAATTTTCAAATATGAAATCTAAGGTAGTAAGAATATGAGATTTGTGGCTAAAGGATTTCCTACATTTTTGCACTCACATGCCCTAAACCATTGTGAACTGACCAGTGAACTGGGAACTATCCTTAAAGGATTTTGACCATTTGTTGCAATCATAAGGCCTTTATCTTGTGTGAACTCTCTGGTGTACAAGAAGGTGATTTCTCTGGATAAAAGACTTCCCACACTCACTGCACACATAAGGCCTTTCACCTGTGTGAGTTCTTTGATGTCGAATGAGTGCTGAGCTCCTGGGAAAAGATTTCCCACATTCCTTACACTCATAAGGACTTAATCCCGTGTGAACACTCTGATGATAACGGAGGCCAGAGCCCGAGGAAAAAGATTTCCCACATTCAGTACATTGATAAGGCTTTTCTCCAGTGTGAACTCTCCAGTGTGCAATGAGGTTAGAATTTGATGTAAAGGACTTCCCACACTTAGTACACTCATAAGGCCTTTTGCTTGTATGATTTCTCTGGTGATCACGGAGGGCGTAACGAGAGGTAAAAGACTTTCCACATTCACGGCACTCATGAGGCCCTTCTCCACTGTGGACTTCCTGATGGTAACGGAGTTTCCTCTTAGTGGTGAAAGATGCCCCACACACACTACATTCGTAGGGCTTTTCTCCTGTGTGAGCTCTCTCATGATTTCTGAGGCTAAAACCAGATACAAAAGATTTCCCACACTCATTACACTGATAAGGCCTTTCTCCTGTGTGAACTCTCTGGTGTGTAAGAAGGTGATGCCTTCGGGAAAAGGATTTCCCACAGTCACTGCACTCATAAGGTCTTTCTCCTGTGTGTACTCTCTGATGGGCCCTAAGGTGGGAATCACATGCAAAAGACTTTTCACATTCACTGCACTGATAAGGCCTTTCTCCAGTGTGAACCCTCTGGTGTAGAAGAAGGTGATGTCTTTGAATAAAGGATTTTCCACATTCAGTACACTGATAAGGCCTTTCTCCAGTGTGAACTCTCTTATGATAATGAAAGACTGAGCTAGTGGTAAAACATTTCCCACATTCACTACACTGGTAAGGTTTTTCTCCTGTGTGAACTCTCTGGTGTAGAAGAAGTTGATGTCTTTGAAGAAAGGATTTTCCACATTCACTGCACTGATAAGGTCTTTCTCCAGTGTGAACTCTCTTATGAAAATGAAAGACAGAACTAGTAGTAAAACATTTCCCACATTCATTACACTGATAAGGCCTTTCAGCTGTGTGAGTTCTTTGATGTCGAATGAGTCCTGAGCTCCTGGGAAAAGATTTCCCACATTCCCTACACTCATAAGGACTTAACCCAGTGTGAACAGTCTGATGATAATGAAGGCCAGAGACATATGAAAAAGATTTTCCACATTCAGTACATCGGTAAGGTTTTTCTCCAGTGTGAACTCTCCAGTGTGCAGTGAGGTTAAACTTTGTTGTAAAGGACTTGCCACATTCCGTACATTCATTAGGTCTTTTATCTGTATGATTTCTCTGATGATCACAGACTGCATGGTGAGAGGTAAAAGACTTCCCACAGTCACTACACTGATAAGGCCTTTCTCCAGTGTGAACTCTCATATGGAAAATGAGCCAAAATTTTCGTCTAAAGGATTTCCCACATTGTCTGCACTCATAACGCCGTTCTCCCTTATGACATGTCCTTTGTGGAATAAGGATGGATCTACGGGTGAACGACTGCGCACACTCGTGGCACAAGTCACATTTTCTTCCGATATAACTCCTCCAGGGATAAAGGACAAATTTTTTGTTAAAGGACTTCCCACATTTGCTGCTTGTGTAATCCTTTGCCCCACAGTGAATTCTCTGATGCTGATCAAGGGTTGAGTTTTCCCTAAAAGACTTGTCACGTTCACCATATACAAAACGTTTTTCACCAGCGTGAACTCTCGGGTGAACGACTAATGAAGATCGATACTTGAACGCTTTTCCACATTCACCACATAGAAAACACTGTCTTCCAGTGCGAACATCCTGTCTTGGATCGTGTGAATTTTTGTGGCTGAAGGCTTTTCTACATTCTCCCAGGGTGGAACCAGTTTTTCTCTTTTGTACCGTTGCCCCACTCTGGGTGATTGTGTTGGGCTCCTCTCTGACCTGAGTGTTCTGCTGCTGTAGATGTTCTGAAGTGGACAGGAAGTCCTTCCCAACTTTGTCACAGGTAAAGGGCTTCTCTGAAACATGGAATTCATAGCTCTTCACAAATAAGGTCCTGTCCACACTGCTTCTCAAGGGTTTCTCTGCCAGGTGCTGCTCCTGGTGTGTTTGGAGGTTTCCACTACAATTAAATTGTTTCATACACACCCCACACCTAAACACTTTTTGGCTGTGTGGTGTTCCTTGGTGCTCAGCCAAGTGGAATATGTCTCTCAAGACTGGACCACAAGTCTGACAGAAGTGGGTCTTCAGGGAAGAGAGAGCTGCCCTGGAGGTGCTGGCCTGTGACACTCCCACAGAAACACTTTGTTTAAAAGGGGCTTCTTTGTCCTTCAGTCCACAGCAACCACCTGAATGCAAATAAATGCTGGTGAAGCACATGTTGACTAGAGGAATGCAATGTCATCACAAATGTGTTTGTTACATCTAGGAATGAGTCTTTGGGACAGTTTTCAATGAGGGGAGTCAAAATCCAGTTGGGGCAGTAGCTCCTGAGCATTACTACACCTCTAAGACAAAAAAATGGTGAAGTTCTCATGTTGGAAAAGACCCAATAATAAGGTATAACATAAGGAAAATAAGCATGTTCTAAAACTTATTTTTCTCCCTCCCAAAAGCCACCAGACGTGACCTCTGAAAATGGTTTGCTATTCACTTGACCCAGAACCCCCCACAAAATCATACAAATCAAGAGATTCAAATCTTTGTGTTTACTCTAAGAACACCCACGCAGCAGCCCAGGTCATCGAGGTTATGTGTATATGAAAAGCCACCAAGTACCTGAAGGATGTCGTTTTGCAAACACAATGTGTGCCCTTCCACTGTTACAATAGTGCCATTGGTAGGTGTGCCCGGGCCAGACAGTAGGGCTGGACACAGAGTCCAGTGGCCCAAAAAGAGTACTGATTTTTTGCTGCACGTGCTTAAAATACAGAGTAATGCTGAACTTAAAGGTTTAGATGTAGATTATCCGGTCAGTGATTTGTGCACATCCAGGTGAACAAAGCTCGCAAGAGGCAGAGTTGAAGCTACAGAGCCCGTGGGTGGATCAGCACACACATGAGCGCTCCCTGCCACATGGAGATGATTCCTACCGAAAAACAGCAGACTGTTCCTAAACCAAAAGAGGAAGTTGCACAGAACAAAAAGATATTCCAGAAGAAACTGAAGAAAAAAAAGCGTATGGCCAAGGAGTAAATGCAGCATAAAATATATACTAGTAAAGGGTTTTAAAAAGCCCTCTGCCAATATTTTTGTAAAAACATTACTGCTGGTGACATGAGGCTGTATAAAAACACATGTCGAAACCCAGGAAAACCGAACTGCAGCAGAGTAGCTGCCATTCAAGGCTAATGCACAGATGCATGCTAACCTCATGGTGTACTGAACTGATGTCACAGAGCAGTGGGGGGAGAGATGAGAAAAATGTGTGAGATATGAAGTCCAGAGAGGTGGAGATTCTCTATGGATTACAATCAGAGTGAACATGACAGAGTAATAGAATGGACTAGTCAGCAAGGTGGCAATGGCACACACACACACACACACAACACTGGTTACATGGAAAATGTTCCTGGTATGATCAGAACACAGTCCTGGTTCACACCATACACAGCTTCAACATGAATAAATAGCTGAGCGTTAACCTTGCTGCCTCGGCATTGAGATTCTCTACTTTATTTGCCATGCTTGACCTCAGCTCACAGAGCCGCTTGGCGGTAACATGCTGGTTCCTCCCCAGAGCCCAAACTGCCACACCTTGGCAGTCCAATGACATTGCAACCGACCCAATGGGGAGACCTTTCTACACCGAGAAAAAAGCGGTTAAAGACAGGAGCGGTGACTGATCTGTCAAATGAAAGACAGCAATAAAAGGCTGTAAGCAACACGAAGAATCATGGAACCATGGTATCACCAAAACAGCACAGTAAGTTTCCACCAAGTGAAGCCAACAAAGCTCTGGATAAAGAAATCAAAATACCTGTTTTACAGAAGCTCACCAAGGTCCAAGAGACCACAGAGAGACAACTCAGGAAAATCAAGAAAACAGTGCATGAACACATCAAGTTCAGAGACAAAAAAAAACATTTTTAAAGGAGCTCGAAAAAAACCTCAGGACCCCAAAATACAAAGAATGGAATGAAAAACACAATAGAGAACGTCAATGGCAAGTTACTGAAGCAGGAGAACAATCTCTGATGTGACCCATCATCAGGTCACTGCAAATCATCCAGTCAAGGGGGAAAAAGCCTGGAAACAGACTACATAGTTTATGGATGTCATCAAGGGAAATAATATTGGCAGTGTGGGAGGTCTAGAAGGAGAAGTGAGGGAGAAAGGGTCAGGAAGCTTGCTTATTTATTTATTTATTTACAAATATTTTATATGTTTATTTTTAGAGAGAGGGGAAGGGAAGGGAAGGAGAAAGAGAGGGAGAGGAACATCATGTGTGGTTGCCTCTTGCATGCCCCATACTGGGGACCTGGCCTGTAACCCAAGCATGTGCCCTGACAGGGAATTGAACCCACAACCCTTTGGATCGCAGTCCGGCACTCAGTCCACTGAGCCACACCAGCCACGAGGAAGCTTATTGAAAGAAATAATGGCTGAGCGCTGACCAGTATGTCTCAGTTGGTTGGGTGTCATAAAAGAAAAGTTCACTGGTTTGATTCCACATGAAGGCACACGCCCAGGGTGCTGGTTCTGTTCTTTGCCAGGGCATTGTAGAGATACAGCAAATGGATGTTTCTCTCTCACACTGATGTTTCTCTCCCTCTCTTCTTCTCTGTCTTCCTGGAAGAAGAAGGAGAAGGAGGAGAAAGGAAGAAGAGGAAGAATAATAATGAAGAAGAAGGAGGAGGGGAAGGAGGGGAAAGGGGTAGAGGAGGTGGAGAAAGAAGAAGGAAGAACAAGAAGAAGAACAAAAAGAAGAAGAAAGAAGGAAGAAGGAAGAACAAGAAGAAAAAGAAATAATAATGGCTGAACACTTCCCAAATCAGGAGAAAGATGCTGACATCCAGGTACATGATGCTCACAGGTCCATGTACACATTCAAAACAAAGAGATCTTTGCTGAGACACTTCATAATGAACCTTTCAAAATCAAACACAAAGAGAATTTTGAGCCCTGGCTGGTGTGGCTCAGTGGATTGAGTGCCGGCCTGCAAACCAAAGGGTCACTGGTTAGATTCCCAGTCTAGGGCACATGCCCAGCTTGCCAGCCAGGTCCTCAGTAAGGGTGCACAAGAGGCCACCACACATTGATGTTTCTTTCCCTCTCTCCCTCCCTTCCCCTCTCTCTAAAAAATAGATAAATAAAATGTTTTAAAAAAGAATTTTGATGGCAGAAAAAGAAAAGAAAGTCATTAAATACAAGGAAACCACAATTAGTTATCAGTCAGTTTGTCAGCAGAAACTGAGCACACCAGGAGAGAATGGGAAATGAAATCAATAACTGAAGAGAAAAAATGCCAACTAAGAATGCTTTTCCTGGCAAAGCTGTCCCTCAGAAAGGTAGGAGAATAAAGACTTCTCTAGATTAAAAACAGCCGAAAAAGTACTACACCGCTTGGCCTGCCTTACCAGAAATACTAGCAAGAGTTCTTCACGATGAATTTGACAGTGTCCTGGTCAAAGATTATTTTGGGTATGACACCAAAAGTAACAGAGGAAAAAAAATCTAAAATAACCAAGAGGAACTACATCGAACTAAAATGTTTCTTTATACACACACACACACACACACCCTTTGAATATTATTTAGCCTTAATAAAGAAGGAAATCCTCCCAAAATTAAAAAATAAATAAATAGAATGAATATAATAGAGTAAGAAAAATATTTTTTTGAAAAGGAAATCCTGCATATGTGACAACTGGAATGAACCCGGGTGCCGTTACGCTGAGTGAAATGAGCCGGTCAAAAAAGGACAAATGCTGTATGATACCACTCAGATGTGAAGTGTAAAATAAAAGAAGTCGAACTCACAGAAACAGTGAATGACAGGGCCAGGGAGAGGGGAAAATGGGTAGTTATTGGTCAAAAGATACAAAACTACATTTATAAGATGAATAAGTTCTGAGGATCTAATGTAAAACCTCAGAATTTATTAACTGTAATGTGACTTCAGTTAATAATACTGTGTTTTACACCTAAAAGTTACTAGGAAAGTATAGCTTAAGCACTATTACCAACAAAAAAAAGTTGTATCGGGTGACCAAAGTGTTCATTAACTTGATTTCACAATTAATTCACCATATTTACATATATCAAATCATCACATTTTACACTTCAAATACACCATTTTACATATCAGCAACGCTGGAACAAAACCAAAAAGAGATCTACAGGAAATTCTGAAAATGTGCAAAAGCATCTTGGAAAGATGTCCATGGTCCAGGTAAAAGGTGAATATGACAATGCCTGAGACTCGTGGCACAGGGAGGCCCTGGGAAATGTCAGCTAAAGGAAGGGATCAAAACAAGTACCAGGGATCCGGCCACAGTGAGCCGACTAGGGAGGGGCAAGCGCAGTGGAATGCATCAGGCTCACTGCCATCCGTCCCTAGGAGAAGAGGTCAGTCCAGCAGGTACTGGGGCTGCAGCCCAGAGAAGAGGGCAGTGCAGCCACCCAGCCCTAGAAACACAGCGGGCTGCAGAGGGAAGCAGGGCCTGTGGTCCACATGTGAGAAGGACAGAGCACCCTCTGGGGAGAGGAGGGTGAGGCAGAAAGGAGCCTAGTCCACGTCAGAGGTGTGACTGTGAGAGTCCTACCCAGGGAGGATGTAAGAGCAAAGTTCTCCAGCATCACATCAAGGTACAGGCATCTCTGAGCCTCGTCAAGCAGCCTCCATTCCTCCCAGGAGAAGTGCACGGCAACATCGTCGAAGGTCACACTGGCCTGTCAAGATGGGGACAGAAGAAACCGGGGCTGCAGGGCTCCATGGGGTGGGGTAAGGGGTAAGGGATAAGGGATTGGGGGTAGGAGGGAGGGCCCAGGGGACACGCACTCACCTCAGCCAGGCCCCTCAGCGTGGAGGCCATCGGACTCTGTGGGCAGGGGAGGCGGGAGCAGCAGGGAAGAGCCTGGCACTTGGGTGTGTTTTGTTCCAGGCGCGGGTCACCTTAAGGGGTGCGGCGTCGCGGAGCCTCGCAGCCACGTGTGAGAGACCGCAACTGCTTTGCGCCTCCTATCTTCTGTCGAATGTCTCTGCTGAACCCCGTGAGGTTAAAACAAACAACAACAAAAAACCCACACACAAAAAAACGCCGCTAGGACACCAGAAGTCCCTCCTAAATGCTAAAAGTCACGAAAATGTTTCCTATTCTTTTATTGGCTTAACTCAGCTCCATGTCTTCTGGGTAATGTAGTTCGCGGGGATCTAGAGGCCTCAAGGAAGACGTTTTTCATCCTGACCCACTAAAATGTTTGCTTTGCCAAGAATCACGCAAAAGTAAGTATTCTTACCTCCAGGAGAGGGGCTTTGCTCATTGTTTACTGCAGCTAAAGACATAATTTTTGAGATGCTTTCAAATCTACTGATCTAAATGGCCGTATCCTTCTATGGAGACATTCACACACGAAAGTGCAGTCATAGCTGGACACGTTGTTATTGCTCTCAAAATGCACGTAGTGTGAGGTGAATACTTGTCTTTTGTTGTATTATGATTGGTCGAGAAAGTAGAAATGACTCCATCCAGAGCCATGGTTATGAAGGAAGAAGGTGGATATTCTGAATCAGGTGAACAAGCAGCAGTATGTGCGGGGTGGGGATAAGAGGCGTTCTATGGAAAGTAATCGCCCAGGGTGTCCCGATCATAAATTCCTAACTGAGCATGGCTTGGTGGATAGTCACGGCTCCAGCCTAAAACTTTAGTGAAAGATTTTAGGGCAGTCTTGTCTATTGTTCTTGTTCATCGTGGTTAACACAGCTTTGAGATAGCAAAAGTAGTAACTGTGGAAGGAATCATAAACCCTAATGAGAGCTCACAGTTCTGTTAACTATCCTGCCATCCAATCCCCACTTTGCTGTCCTCAAACTCACGTGATTGTCCTTACGTTCCCTCCTAAATTTCAACAGCATGATAGAAGCTGCACAATGATTATTCTACAAGTAGTTGAGATCTTGCTACCAGGCATGGCATATTATTGGCTGAAATAAACTTTAAAAATTTTTTTAGTTTTATTCAGTTACAATTGTCTGCATTTTCTCCCCATCCCTCCACCCCATCAAATAAACTTTTATAAAAATTTTCGCCATGGCTGGTGTGGCTCAGTTGGTTGAAGTATCTTCTGGTAGACAAAAAGGTCACGGGTTCAACTCCCAGTCACAGCACATAAACAGGCTGTGGGTTCGGTCACCGTTTGTGGTAAACACAACAAAGCAGCCAAGAGATGTCTCTGTCACACACAGATCTCTCTCTCTCCTCTCTCTCCCTTCCTCTCTATCTAAAAAGCAATGAAAAAAATATCCTTAGGTAAAGATTTTTAAAAGAACTGTGTAAAACAAATTCTCTACAATTTGGACATTTCTTATGTTGACAAGTTCTACCCCTAGTTCTCATAGAAACCCTGTTTCCTGTATTATCAGTGATTATGTACTGCCCATTGGGGAACGCTTTTATCCACATAATATTTCTTTTTATTTTTTAATGATTTTATTTATTCTTTAGAGAGAAGGGAAGGGAGGGAGAAAGAAAGGGAGAGAAGCATCAATGTGTGAGACAAACACCAATTGGTTGCCCCTGGTATGTCCCAAACCCGGGGGGCCTGGCCCACAACCTAAGCCTTATGCCTTGACTGGGAATCAAGCCAGCGACCTTTCAGTTCACAGGCTGGCACTCAACCCGCCGAGCCACACCAGCTGGGGCTCCACATATTTCTTTTCCATATTCTGAGATACACAGTCGTTCCTCAGTATCCACCAGGGATTGGTTCCAAGACCCTGCACGCACCAAAGTCTGTGGATGTTCAGATCACTTATATAAAATAACATAGGATTTACATATATCTTTCTGGACATACTTTAAATTCTCTCTATATTACTTATCACATGTGATGCAATATAAATTTTGTGTAAATTGTTCTATATTGTATTTTTTATAAATGACTAGAAAAAAATGTCTGTCTATGTTCAGTACACACTCAACCAAGCAACCATCATGGGCACCATGGCCTAACCACGTAGTGCACCTCAGCAGCAATGTGATATTTTTTAGAATATTTTTCATCCAAGGTTAGTTTCATCCAAGGATGCAAAATCCATGGATACTATGGGATTACTGTACTCAATTTTGTTTTAGGAACAAACATCTACAAATGGAGAGTGACTAAAATAATGCTATTTTGGTACAGGTCAGTGGGTGCAACTGTCAGCCACAGAACGTGAGCAAAGGGAGCATCTGAACACTGACATGGAGGGACCCTCTTAAGCAAAGCATTCCCTCTCCGGCGCTAGTGGCTCATTTTCCTTTGATTGCAGG
Source organism: Desmodus rotundus (assembly GCF_022682495.2). NCBI lineage: Eukaryota > Metazoa > Chordata > Mammalia > Chiroptera > Phyllostomidae > Desmodus > Desmodus rotundus. The sequence continues at coordinate 51,645,589 of NC_071398.1, read as the reverse complement.
TACAGCTCTTAATGCAGAACTGAGTTTATATCAGGAAAACCGTTTTGAAATGCTAGTTTCAGGAACATATTAACATGTTTATATAGTTATGTAAAAAACTGTGGCAGAAATAGTTTCAGGGAAATAACAGAGGATGTTGAAGAATGTTCACATATGAGAAAAGTCTCAGAAGGGTTTTGATTCCCCAAAACATTAAGCAGTACCAGTCTTAAGAATTTGCAGATCACATTTAGAGCAACCCAAGTAGTAAAAATGCACAAGAACTTGCGGTGTCATGTTTACACATGGTTCTAATAAATGTTCACTGAGCAAATACTCAGCATCAGACATTGTTGTAGGAACATGTGAAATGTCACAAAGACCCCTGAGCACAAGCAACTTAAATTCTTCGGTGGACAAAGACAGGAAACATAAAGGAAAAAGTGTGTGACTGTACAGTAAGTTAAATTTGATATAAAGAAATCAAAACATCTAAATATCATCTCTGTCAGGTAGGAGTGAGAATCAAGATCTAATTCATCCTGAGCAAAATTCCCTTCCAGCTATAAACACGTGAAACCAAAAGCTACGTGCTTCCAAAGACAACTGTGGAGCAGTCAGGAGATAAACATTTTCTTCCCAACAAGGGAAAATGAAAAATAAAGAAGGGATGAGGTGTCCAAAGAAGATTCAAAATCAAGAAAAGTAAACTTCATGAGATCATATGGCTCTTGAATAATCTTTATTAACTTAAAGGTCTTTCCATTAGACCCACAGGGACAGTGGTCCTGTCCCTGCCCCCAGCGATTGGCCTGGTGGAATCCTACACCCAGGGCTCAGTGCACATGCACCGGCTGGTTCTGTTAGGTAGAAGTTAGAAAATGCAGGAGGGGGACAGTCAGAGGGGATCCCCAGTGTCCAAAGGAGAAGCCTACAAAACAACTTTGGTTAATTGCCTGCCTCTGGTCACTGTGTTTTACAAGGAGGTCCCTAGTGCTCACAGAAAGAGACCATGAACGACTTTGTGTAACTGCTTCAACTTTAATTAACTGCCTCCTGTCACACATCTGGTTTACAAGATGAACAAATGTGGTCTGGAGCAAGGTAAGAGTTGGGCTAACAGACCCCCACACATACCTACATTTAGGTGGTGATGACCCCCCGGGGGGAAGCTGGCATTAGTTACCCACCAATCAACATGGAACTCCCTCACCCCATCCCAACTGTGTAAGCCCTCAGGACAAAGGACCTGGTGCCTTGCCATCCTTGCCTGCCTTGCTTTTTGCCTACACCCTTCTCCCCCACCTTGGCAAGGCTGGTTCTCACACGAATGAACCCTGATTGTGTACTAACTGACTTGCTAATTTGTAATTCTTTACTGTGTCAGCAAGAACTGAGTTTTTCCCACAACCGTTCCATCCACATGAATTTGAGGTACATGTTGATGGTATGTATGGCTCATTGTAATGGAGGTAGGAAAAATAAATGGATTTTTAATCAGTTTTTAAAAGTACAGTAACACAAAGTTTTCCCTAAAGATGTCTTTTTTCTCCCAGGCTGAGTAGCTCAGTTGGTTACAGCTTTGTCCAGATACGCCAAGGTTGCAAGTTTGATCCGCGGTCAGGGCACATACAGGCGTCAACCAATGAATGCATCAATAAATGGAACAACAAATTGGTATTTCTCTCTCTCCTCTCACTCTTTAAAATCAATAAAGAAAATTAAAGAAAATTTTTTTTTAAGATTTATTTTTTAGTCAGAAGAATGGAGAAAGGAGGAGAGTAACATTGATTGGCTGCTTCTCAGATGCCCCCTAGTGGGAACCTGTCCTGCAACCCAGGCATGTGTCCTGACCAGCACTGGAACTGGTGACCTTTGGGTTTGCAGGCCAGCACTCAACCCAATGAGCCACAGCAGCCTGGGCAACGCAAATCTTCTGATTGTAACAGTGAGGGAGTAAAAGGTAGGAGTCAGGGATGACTCCAGGATTTATATTGTTAGCTGCTAGAAGGATGGAAGCTCTGTCACTGAGACGGGAGGTTAACAGGGAGGATACTTGTCAGTGGGGTCGGTACCCATATATGATGGCTGTGGTGTAGCCACTACTCCCAGAATGGGCAATGAGGCCCAGAGAAGGACAAATCTTTACCCCCATCTTACACAAGAAGACTGAGGCCGAAAGAGAGGATGTTTTTTTTGCCTGTTATTGTGGTGATTGCTGGAAGCCAGTTCCCTGAGTGGGGGTATATGAGAGGCAACTGATCGTGTCTCTCACATTGTTTCTCTCCCTCTTACTCCCTCCCTGGCCCTCTCTCTAAATATAAATAAATTTTATTTTAAAAAAAAAGATAAAGATGGCCTGGCTGGTGCAACTCAGTGGAATGATTGCTGGTGTGCAAACTGAAAGGTTGACCGTTCAATTCCCAGTAGGGCACATGCCTGGGTTGCAGGCCAGGTCCCCAGTTGGGGGCATGTGAGAGGCAACCTATTGATGTATTTCTCATCCATTAATATATCTGTCTCCTTCTCCCTCCCTTCCCCTCTCTCTAAAAATAAATAACTAAAATATCCAAAAAAAAAAAAAGATAAATTCATTCAGATCCTGGCCAGGTGGCTCAGCTGCTTAGAACATAGTCCGATACAGCAAGGTTGCGCGTTCAGTCCTTGGTCAGGGCATACACAAGAATCAATCAATCAATGAATAACAGGTGAAACAACAGATCGATGTTACTCTCTTTCTCTGAATTCAATAAATAAAAAAATAAGAAATTGATTCATCAAGAAGATATCACAATTAAAATGTATATGCACCAAACACAGATGCGACTGATTATACTTGCTAATTATATTTAGCAAATATTAACAGACTGGTCTATAGAAAAGACAGCCCTGGCCTGATGGCTCGGTTGGTGGGAGCATCATCCAGTACAAAAGGGTGCAGCTTCAACTCCCGCTCTGGGCACAAACCTAGGTTGTTGACTTGACCCCCAGCTGGGGTATAAAAGGAATGTAAACAATCAATGTTTCTCTTTCAAGTTGATGTTTTTCTGTCTCTCTCCCCCTCCCTCATCTTTCTCTAGGGAAAATGAACATTTCCTTTGGTGAGGATGAAAAAAAGACAGCTAACAAGCCCTAACTGGTGTAGTTCAGTAGGCTGGGGATCATCCTGCAAAGGAAAAGTCCCGAGTTCAATTCACGATCAGGACACAATGCCTGGATAGTGGATTCGGTGCCCGGTTGCTGCACATACAAGAGGCAACTAATCGATGTTACCAGTGTTTCACTGCACATCAATGTTTCTCTCCTCTTTCTCCCTCCCTTCCCCTCTCCAAAAAAGTAATTAAATAAGTAAAAATTTTTGAAAAAAGAAAGCGAATGGATTCATAATAGTACACTCCTATACTAATCTTTCAAATGTGAGTAGAAAATCCAGACAGAAAAATTGGTAAAAAGATATTTGATTTCAACAGGTTTTTTTTTATTTGAACATTTATAGAAAATGGACCTAATAAATGTATATATAGGTCATTTTCGTAGATCTATCACAGAATGTACATTCTCAAGTGGTCAGAAAACATTCTCTAGGAGAGATCCTAGGTTTCATTAAAACACTTGTAAATTTAAAAAAACTACTTATAAATTTAATAAGACTGAAATTAACTCAAGAATTTTATCTGAACACAAGGGTTGGAAACTAGAAACCACTAAGAGGATAAAAGCTAGAAAGTTCACAAATATGTGGACATTAAACCATACATTACTGAACAACCTGTGGATTAAAGAAAAGTTGAATAAAAAAATAGTGCTGATTGAGGTGGCTCAGTGGGTTCGGCGTCATCCTGCAAACCTAAAGGTTGCATGTTTGATCCCAGTCAAGACGTTCGCCTTGGGTTGCAGGCCTGGTACCGGGTTTGGAGTGTGGGAGGCAACCAATCAATGTTTCTTTCCTACATTGAAGTTTCTCTCTCTTTCTCCCTCCCTTCCCCAGTCTCTATAACTAAATAAAATTTTTAAAAAATTAACATTTTTCTAATATTGAAAACAATCTGTTAAGCAAAAAATTCACTCATATTCAAAAATGAGTAAAATTCCAATATACATATGTTTTTTCATTGTCCTACTGTTAAAGGAAAATGACAGTTCATAAAAGGGAAAAGTATGAGCAGACATATTACCACATGCAGAGAGAGCTAATAAATACAAGAAACTACTCGTCAATATGCTCCCACCTGTGGACAACTGGACATACGAGAACGAATTCAGAGGGACGGCTCCTAGTGGTTTCTTCCAGTGTCACCGCACTGAACAACGGAAGTGCGTAGTATTCCCTCGCGCATGTGAGTTCTTTCTCCAGTGTAAATGCTGTGCTGGATGATGAGGTAAACTCGAAGGATTTCTCATATTCCATGCACTTACTTATAAGGCCTTGCCCCTGAGTGAACTCTATGGTGGTGAAGAGACTGTCAAGAGCCAGCAAAAGATTTTTCATCTTTGCTACCTCAAGCCTCATCCTGTGCGAACTCTCAGACGATAACAAACACCAGAGATACAGTTAAAACACTCCCTACAATTCCCACACCCAAAAACAATTTTCAAATATGAAATCTAAGGTAGTAAGAATATGAGATTTGTGGCTAAAGGATTTCCTACATTTTTGCACTCACATGCCCTAAACCATTGTGAACTGACCAGTGAACTGGGAACTATCCTTAAAGGATTTTGACCATTTGTTGCAATCATAAGGCCTTTATCTTGTGTGAACTCTCTGGTGTACAAGAAGGTGATTTCTCTGGATAAAAGACTTCCCACACTCACTGCACACATAAGGCCTTTCACCTGTGTGAGTTCTTTGATGTCGAATGAGTGCTGAGCTCCTGGGAAAAGATTTCCCACATTCCTTACACTCATAAGGACTTAATCCCGTGTGAACACTCTGATGATAACGGAGGCCAGAGCCCGAGGAAAAAGATTTCCCACATTCAGTACATTGATAAGGCTTTTCTCCAGTGTGAACTCTCCAGTGTGCAATGAGGTTAGAATTTGATGTAAAGGACTTCCCACACTTAGTACACTCATAAGGCCTTTTGCTTGTATGATTTCTCTGGTGATCACGGAGGGCGTAACGAGAGGTAAAAGACTTTCCACATTCACGGCACTCATGAGGCCCTTCTCCACTGTGGACTTCCTGATGGTAACGGAGTTTCCTCTTAGTGGCGAAAGATGCCCCACACACACTACATTCGTAGGGCTTTTCTCCTGTGTGAGCTCTCTCATGATTTCTGAGGCTAAAACCAGATACAAAAGATTTCCCACACTCATTACACTGATAAGGCCTTTCTCCTGTGTGAACTCTCTGGTGTGTAAGAAGGTGATGCCTTCGGGAAAAGGATTTCCCACAGTCACTGCACTCATAAGGTCTTTCTCCTGTGTGTACTCTCTGATGGGCCCTAAGGTGGGAATCACATGCAAAAGACTTTTCACATTCACTGCACTGATAAGGCCTTTCTCCAGTGTGAACCCTCTGGTGTAGAAGAAGGTGATGTCTTTGAATAAAGGATTTTCCACATTCAGTACACTGATAAGGCCTTTCTCCAGTGTGAACTCTCTTATGATAATGAAAGACTGAGCTAGTGGTAAAACATTTCCCACATTCACTACACTGGTAAGGTTTTTCTCCTGTGTGAACTCTCTGGTGTAGAAGAAGTTGATGTCTTTGAAGAAAGGATTTTCCACATTCACTGCACTGATAAGGTCTTTCTCCAGTGTGAACTCTCTTATGAAAATGAAAGACAGAACTAGTAGTAAAACATTTCCCACATTCATTACACTGATAAGGCCTTTCAGCTGTGTGAGTTCTTTGATGTCGAATGAGTCCTGAGCTCCTGGGAAAAGATTTCCCACATTCCCTACACTCATAAGGACTTAACCCAGTGTGAACAGTCTGATGATAATGAAGGCCAGAGACATATGAAAAAGATTTTCCACATTCAGTACATCGGTAAGGTTTTTCTCCAGTGTGAACTCTCCAGTGTGCAGTGAGGTTAAACTTTGTTGTAAAGGACTTGCCACATTCCGTACATTCATTAGGTCTTTTATCTGTATGATTTCTCTGATGATCACAGACTGCATGGTGAGAGGTAAAAGACTTCCCACAGTCACTACACTGATAAGGCCTTTCTCCAGTGTGAACTCTCATATGGAAAATGAGCCAAAATTTTCGTCTAAAGGATTTCCCACATTGTCTGCACTCATAACGCCGTTCTCCCTTATGACATGTCCTTTGTGGAATAAGGATGGATCTACGGGTGAACGACTGCGCACACTCGTGGCACAAGTCACATTTTCTTCCGATATAACTCCTCCAGGGATAAAGGACAAATTTTTTGTTAAAGGACTTCCCACATTTGCTGCTTGTGTAATCCTTTGCCCCACAGTGAATTCTCTGATGCTGATCAAGGGTTGAGTTTTCCCTAAAAGACTTGTCACGTTCACCATATACAAAACGTTTTTCACCAGCGTGAACTCTCGGGTGAACGACTAATGAAGATCGATACTTGAACGCTTTTCCACATTCACCACATAGAAAACACTGTCTTCCAGTGCGAACATCCTGTCTTGGATCGTGTGAATTTTTGTGGCTGAAGGCTTTTCTACATTCTCCCAGGGTGGAACCAGTTTTTCTCTTTTGTACCGTTGCCCCACTCTGGGTGATTGTGTTGGGCTCCTCTCTGACCTGAGTGTTCTGCTGCTGTAGATGTTCTGAAGTGGACAGGAAGTCCTTCCCAACTTTGTCACAGGTAAAGGGCTTCTCTGAAACATGGAATTCATAGCTCTTCACAAATAAGGTCCTGTCCACACTGCTTCTCAAGGGTTTCTCTGCCAGGTGCTGCTCCTGGTGTGTTTGGAGGTTTCCACTACAATTAAATTGTTTCATACACACCCCACACCTAAACACTTTTTGGCTGTGTGGTGTTCCTTGGTGCTCAGCCAAGTGGAATATGTCTCTCAAGACTGGACCACAAGTCTGACAGAAGTGGGTCTTCAGGGAAGAGAGAGCTGCCCTGGAGGTGCTGGCCTGTGACACTCCCACAGAAACACTTTGTTTAAAAGGGGCTTCTTTGTCCTTCAGTCCACAGCAACCACCTGAATGCAAATAAATGCTGGTGAAGCACATGTTGACTAGAGGAATGCAATGTCATCACAAATGTGTTTGTTACATCTAGGAATGAGTCTTTGGGACAGTTTTCAATGAGGGGAGTCAAAATCCAGTTGGGGCAGTAGCTCCTGAGCATTACTACACCTCTAAGACAAAAAAATGGTGAAGTTCTCATGTTGGAAAAGACCCAATAATAAGGTATAACATAAGGAAAATAAGCATGTTCTAAAACTTATTTTTCTCCCTCCCAAAAGCCACCAGACGTGACCTCTGAAAATGGTTTGCTATTCACTTGACCCAGAACCCCCCACAAAATCATACAAATCAAGAGATTCAAATCTTTGTGTTTACTCTAAGAACACCCACGCAGCAGCCCAGGTCATCGAGGTTATGTGTATATGAAAAGCCACCAAGTACCTGAAGGATGTCGTTTTGCAAACACAATGTGTGCCCTTCCACTGTTACAATAGTGCCATTGGTAGGTGTGCCCGGGCCAGACAGTAGGGCTGGACACAGAGTCCAGTGGCCCAAAAAGAGTACTGATTTTTTGCTGCACGTGCTTAAAATACAGAGTAATGCTGAACTTAAAGGTTTAGATGTAGATTATCCGGTCAGTGATTTGTGCACATCCAGGTGAACAAAGCTCGCAAGAGGCAGAGTTGAAGCTACAGAGCCCGTGGGTGGATCAGCACACACATGAGCGCTCCCTGCCACATGGAGATGATTCCTACCGAAAAACAGCAGACTGTTCCTAAACCAAAAGAGGAAGTTGCACAGAACAAAAAGATATTCCAGAAGAAACTGAAGAAAAAAAAGCGTATGGCCAAGGAGTAAATGCAGCATAAAATATATACTAGTAAAGGGTTTTAAAAAGCCCTCTGCCAATATTTTTGTAAAAACATTACTGCTGGTGACATGAGGCTGTATAAAAACACATGTCGAAACCCAGGAAAACCGAACTGCAGCAGAGTAGCTGCCATTCAAGGCTAATGCACAGATGCATGCTAACCTCATGGTGTACTGAACTGATGTCACAGAGCAGTGGGGGGAGAGATGAGAAAAATGTGTGAGATATGAAGTCCAGAGAGGTGGAGATTCTCTATGGATTACAATCAGAGTGAACATGACAGAGTAATAGAATGGACTAGTCAGCAAGGTGGCAATGGCACACACACACACACACACAACACTGGTTACATGGAAAATGTTCCTGGTATGATCAGAACACAGTCCTGGTTCACACCATACACAGCTTCAACATGAATAAATAGCTGAGCGTTAACCTTGCTGCCTCGGCATTGAGATTCTCTACTTTATTTGCCATGCTTGACCTCAGCTCACAGAGCCGCTTGGCGGTAACATGCTGGTTCCTCCCCAGAGCCCAAACTGCCACACCTTGGCAGTCCAATGACATTGCAACCGACCCAATGGGGAGACCTTTCTACACCGAGAAAAAAGCGGTTAAAGACAGGAGCGGTGACTGATCTGTCAAATGAAAGACAGCAATAAAAGGCTGTAAGCAACACGAAGAATCATGGAACCATGGTATCACCAAAACAGCACAGTAAGTTTCCACCAAGTGAAGCCAACAAAGCTCTGGATAAAGAAATCAAAATACCTGTTTTACAGAAGCTCACCAAGGTCCAAGAGACCACAGAGAGACAACTCAGGAAAATCAAGAAAACAGTGCATGAACACATCAAGTTCAGAGACAAAAAAAAACATTTTTAAAGGAGCTCGAAAAAAACCTCAGGACCCCAAAATACAAAGAATGGAATGAAAAACACAATAGAGAACGTCAATGGCAAGTTACTGAAGCAGGAGAACAATCTCTGATGTGACCCATCATCAGGTCACTGCAAATCATCCAGTCAAGGGGGAAAAAGCCTGGAAACAGACTACATAGTTTATGGATGTCATCAAGGGAAATAATATTGGCAGTGTGGGAGGTCTAGAAGGAGAAGTGAGGGAGAAAGGGTCAGGAAGCTTGCTTATTTATTTATTTATTTACAAATATTTTATATGTTTATTTTTAGAGAGAGGGGAAGGGAAGGGAAGGAGAAAGAGAGGGAGAGGAACATCATGTGTGGTTGCCTCTTGCATGCCCCATACTGGGGACCTGGCCTGTAACCCAAGCATGTGCCCTGACAGGGAATTGAACCCACAACCCTTTGGATCGCAGTCCGGCACTCAGTCCACTGAGCCACACCAGCCACGAGGAAGCTTATTGAAAGAAATAATGGCTGAGCGCTGACCAGTATGTCTCAGTTGGTTGGGTGTCATAAAAGAAAAGTTCACTGGTTTGATTCCACATGAAGGCACACGCCCAGGGTGCTGGTTCTGTTCTTTGCCAGGGCATTGTAGAGATACAGCAAATGGATGTTTCTCTCTCACACTGATGTTTCTCTCCCTCTCTTCTTCTCTGTCTTCCTGGAAGAAGAAGGAGAAGGAGGAGAAAGGAAGAAGAGGAAGAATAATAATGAAGAAGAAGGAGGAGGGGAAGGAGGGGAAAGGGGTAGAGGAGGTGGAGAAAGAAGAAGGAAGAACAAGAAGAAGAACAAAAAGAAGAAGAAAGAAGGAAGAAGGAAGAACAAGAAGAAAAAGAAATAATAATGGCTGAACACTTCCCAAATCAGGAGAAAGATGCTGACATCCAGGTACATGATGCTCACAGGTCCATGTACACATTCAAAACAAAGAGATCTTTGCTGAGACACTTCATAATGAACCTTTCAAAATCAAACACAAAGAGAATTTTGAGCCCTGGCTGGTGTGGCTCAGTGGATTGAGTGCCGGCCTGCAAACCAAAGGGTCACTGGTTAGATTCCCAGTCTAGGGCACATGCCCAGCTTGCCAGCCAGGTCCTCAGTAAGGGTGCACAAGAGGCCACCACACATTGATGTTTCTTTCCCTCTCTCCCTCCCTTCCCCTCTCTCTAAAAAATAGATAAATAAAATGTTTTAAAAAAGAATTTTGATGGCAGAAAAAGAAAAGAAAGTCATTAAATACAAGGAAACCACAATTAGTTATCAGTCAGTTTGTCAGCAGAAACTGAGCACACCAGGAGAGAATGGGAAATGAAATCAATAACTGAAGAGAAAAAATGCCAACTAAGAATGCTTTTCCTGGCAAAGCTGTCCCTCAGAAAGGTAGGAGAATAAAGACTTCTCTAGATTAAAAACAGCCGAAAAAGTACTACACCGCTTGGCCTGCCTTACCAGAAATACTAGCAAGAGTTCTTCACGATGAATTTGACAGTGTCCTGGTCAAAGATTATTTTGGGTATGACACCAAAAGTAACAGAGGAAAAAAAATCTAAAATAACCAAGAGGAACTACATCGAACTAAAATGTTTCTTTATACACACACACACACACACACCCTTTGAATATTATTTAGCCTTAATAAAGAAGGAAATCCTCCCAAAATTAAAAAATAAATAAATAGAATGAATATAATAGAGTAAGAAAAATATTTTTTTGAAAAGGAAATCCTGCATATGTGACAACTGGAATGAACCCGGGTGCCGTTACGCTGAGTGAAATGAGCCGGTCAAAAAAGGACAAATGCTGTATGATACCACTCAGATGTGAAGTGTAAAATAAAAGAAGTCGAACTCACAGAAACAGTGAATGACAGGGCCAGGGAGAGGGGAAAATGGGTAGTTATTGGTCAAAAGATACAAAACTACATTTATAAGATGAATAAGTTCTGAGGATCTAATGTAAAACCTCAGAATTTATTAACTGTAATGTGACTTCAGTTAATAATACTGTGTTTTACACCTAAAAGTTACTAGGAAAGTATAGCTTAAGCACTATTACCAACAAAAAAAAGTTGTATCGGGTGACCAAAGTGTTCATTAACTTGATTTCACAATTAATTCACCATATTTACATATATCAAATCATCACATTTTACACTTCAAATACACCATTTTACATATCAGCAACGCTGGAACAAAACCAAAAAGAGATCTACAGGAAATTCTGAAAATGTGCAAAAGCATCTTGGAAAGATGTCCATGGTCCAGGTAAAAGGTGAATATGACAATGCCTGAGACTCGTGGCACAGGGAGGCCCTGGGAAATGTCAGCTAAAGGAAGGGATCAAAACAAGTACCAGGGATCCGGCCACAGTGAGCCGACTAGGGAGGGGCAAGCGCAGTGGAATGCATCAGGCTCACTGCCATCCGTCCCTAGGAGAAGAGGTCAGTCCAGCAGGTACTGGGGCTGCAGCCCAGAGAAGAGGGCAGTGCAGCCACCCAGCCCTAGAAACACAGCGGGCTGCAGAGGGAAGCAGGGCCTGTGGTCCACATGTGAGAAGGACAGAGCACCCTCTGGGGAGAGGAGGGTGAGGCAGAAAGGAGCCTAGTCCACGTCAGAGGTGTGACTGTGAGAGTCCTACCCAGGGAGGATGTAAGAGCAAAGTTCTCCAGCATCACATCAAGGTACAGGCATCTCTGAGCCTCGTCAAGCAGCCTCCATTCCTCCCAGGAGAAGTGCACGGCAACATCGTCGAAGGTCACACTGGCCTGTCAAGATGGGGACAGAAGAAACCGGGGCTGCAGGGCTCCATGGGGTGGGGTAAGGGGTAAGGGATAAGGGATTGGGGGTAGGAGGGAGGGCCCAGGGGACACGCACTCACCTCAGCCAGGCCCCTCAGCGTGGAGGCCATCGGACTCTGTGGGCAGGGGAGGCGGGAGCAGCAGGGAAGAGCCTGGCACTTGGGTGTGTTTTGTTCCAGGCGCGGGTCACCTTAAGGGGTGCGGCGTCGCGGAGCCTCGCAGCCACGTGTGAGAGACCGCAACTGCTTTGCGCCTCCTATCTTCTGTCGAATGTCTCTGCTGAACCCCGTGAGGTTAAAACAAACAACAACAAAAAACCCACACACAAAAAAACGCCGCTAGGACACCAGAAGTCCCTCCTAAATGCTAAAAGTCACGAAAATGTTTCCTATTCTTTTATTGGCTTAACTCAGCTCCATGTCTTCTGGGTAATGTAGTTCGCGGGGATCTAGAGGCCTCAAGGAAGACGTTTTTCATCCTGACCCACTAAAATGTTTGCTTTGCCAAGAATCACGCAAAAGTAAGTATTCTTACCTCCAGGAGAGGGGCTTTGCTCATTGTTTACTGCAGCTAAAGACATAATTTTTGAGATGCTTTCAAATCTACTGATCTAAATGGCCGTATCCTTCTATGGAGACATTCACACACGAAAGTGCAGTCATAGCTGGACACGTTGTTATTGCTCTCAAAATGCACGTAGTGTGAGGTGAATACTTGTCTTTTGTTGTATTATGATTGGTCGAGAAAGTAGAAATGACTCCATCCAGAGCCATGGTTATGAAGGAAGAAGGTGGATATTCTGAATCAGGTGAACAAGCAGCAGTATGTGCGGGGTGGGGATAAGAGGCGTTCTATGGAAAGTAATCGCCCAGGGTGTCCCGATCATAAATTCCTAACTGAGCATGGCTTGGTGGATAGTCACGGCTCCAGCCTAAAACTTTAGTGAAAGATTTTAGGGCAGTCTTGTCTATTGTTCTTGTTCATCGTGGTTAACACAGCTTTGAGATAGCAAAAGTAGTAACTGTGGAAGGAATCATAAACCCTAATGAGAGCTCACAGTTCTGTTAACTATCCTGCCATCCAATCCCCACTTTGCTGTCCTCAAACTCACGTGATTGTCCTTACGTTCCCTCCTAAATTTCAACAGCATGATAGAAGCTGCACAATGATTATTCTACAAGTAGTTGAGATCTTGCTACCAGGCATGGCATATTATTGGCTGAAATAAACTTTAAAAATTTTTTTAGTTTTATTCAGTTACAATTGTCTGCATTTTCTCCCCATCCCTCCACCCCATCAAATAAACTTTTATAAAAATTTTCGCCATGGCTGGTGTGGCTCAGTTGGTTGAAGTATCTTCTGGTAGACAAAAAGGTCACGGGTTCAACTCCCAGTCACAGCACATAAACAGGCTGTGGGTTCGGTCACCGTTTGTGGTAAACACAACAAAGCAGCCAAGAGATGTCTCTGTCACACACAGATCTCTCTCTCTCCTCTCTCTCCCTTCCTCTCTATCTAAAAAGCAATGAAAAAAATATCCTTAGGTAAAGATTTTTAAAAGAACTGTGTAAAACAAATTCTCTACAATTTGGACATTTCTTATGTTGACAAGTTCTACCCCTAGTTCTCATAGAAACCCTGTTTCCTGTATTATCAGTGATTATGTACTGCCCATTGGGGAACGCTTTTATCCACATAATATTTCTTTTTATTTTTTAATGATTTTATTTATTCTTTAGAGAGAAGGGAAGGGAGGGAGAAAGAAAGGGAGAGAAGCATCAATGTGTGAGACAAACACCAATTGGTTGCCCCTGGTATGTCCCAAACCCGGGGGGCCTGGCCCACAACCTAAGCCTTATGCCTTGACTGGGAATCAAGCCAGCGACCTTTCAGTTCACAGGCTGGCACTCAACCCGCCGAGCCACACCAGCTGGGGCTCCACATATTTCTTTTCCATATTCTGAGATACACAGTCGTTCCTCAGTATCCACCAGGGATTGGTTCCAAGACCCTGCACGCACCAAAGTCTGTGGATGTTCAGATCACTTATATAAAATAACATAGGATTTACATATATCTTTCTGGACATACTTTAAATTCTCTCTATATTACTTATCACATGTGATGCAATATAAATTTTGTGTAAATTGTTCTATATTGTATTTTTTATAAATGACTAGAAAAAAATGTCTGTCTATGTTCAGTACACACTCAACCAAGCAACCATCATGGGCACCATGGCCTAACCACGTAGTGCACCTCAGCAGCAATGTGATATTTTTTAGAATATTTTTCATCCAAGGTTAGTTTCATCCAAGGATGCAAAATCCATGGATACTATGGGATTACTGTACTCAATTTTGTTTTAGGAACAAACATCTACAAATGGAGAGTGACTAAAATAATGCTATTTTGGTACAGGTCAGTGGGTGCAACTGTCAGCCACAGAACGTGAGCAAAGGGAGCATCTGAACACTGACATGGAGGGACCCTCTTAAGCAAAGCATTCCCTCTCCGGCGCTAGTGGCTCATTTTCCTTTGATTGCAGGTACAGCTCTTAATGCAGAACTGAGTTTATATCAGGAAAACCGTTTTGAAATGCTAGTTTCAGGAACATATTAACATGTTTATATAGTTATGTAAAAAACTGTGGCAGAAATAGTTTCAGGGAAATAACAGAGGATGTTGAAGAATGTTCACATATGAGAAAAGTCTCAGAAGGGTTTTGATTCCCCAAAACATTAAGCAGTACCAGTCTTAAGAATTTGCAGATCACATTTAGAGCAACCCAAGTAGTAAAAATGCACAAGAACTTGCGGTGTCATGTTTACACATGGTTCTAATAAATGTTCACTGAGCAAATACTCAGCATCAGACATTGTTGTAGGAACATGTGAAATGTCACAAAGACCCCTGAGCACAAGCAACTTAAATTCTTCGGTGGACAAAGACAGGAAACATAAAGGAAAAAGTGTGTGACTGTACAGTAAGTTAAATTTGATATAAAGAAATCAAAACATCTAAATATCATCTCTGTCAGGTAGGAGTGAGAATCAAGATCTAATTCATCCTGAGCAAAATTCCCTTCCAGCTATAAACACGTGAAACCAAAAGCTACGTGCTTCCAAAGACAACTGTGGAGCAGTCAGGAGATAAACATTTTCTTCCCAACAAGGGAAAATGAAAAATAAAGAAGGGATGAGGTGTCCAAAGAAGATTCAAAATCAAGAAAAGTAAACTTCATGAGATCATATGGCTCTTGAATAATCTTTATTAACTTAAAGGTCTTTCCATTAGACCCACAGGGACAGTGGTCCTGTCCCTGCCCCCAGCGATTGGCCTGGTGGAATCCTACACCCAGGGCTCAGTGCACATGCACCGGCTGGTTCTGTTAGGTAGAAGTTAGAAAATGCAGGAGGGGGACAGTCAGAGGGGATCCCCAGTGTCCAAAGGAGAAGCCTACAAAACAACTTTGGTTAATTGCCTGCCTCTGGTCACTGTGTTTTACAAGGAGGTCCCTAGTGCTCACAGAAAGAGACCATGAACGACTTTGTGTAACTGCTTCAACTTTAATTAACTGCCTCCTGTCACACATCTGGTTTACAAGATGAACAAATGTGGTCTGGAGCAAGGTAAGAGTTGGGCTAACAGACCCCCACACATACCTACATTTAGGTGGTGATGACCCCCCGGGGGGAAGCTGGCATTAGTTACCCACCAATCAACATGGAACTCCCTCACCCCATCCCAACTGTGTAAGCCCTCAGGACAAAGGACCTGGTGCCTTGCCATCCTTGCCTGCCTTGCTTTTTGCCTACACCCTTCTCCCCCACCTTGGCAAGGCTGGTTCTCACACGAATGAACCCTGATTGTGTACTAACTGACTTGCTAATTTGTAATTCTTTACTGTGTCAGCAAGAACTGAGTTTTTCCCACAACCGTTCCATCCACATGAATTTGAGGTACATGTTGATGGTATGTATGGCTCATTGTAATGGAGGTAGGAAAAATAAATGGATTTTTAATCAGTTTTTAAAAGTACAGTAACACAAAGTTTTCCCTAAAGATGTCTTTTTTCTCCCAGGCTGAGTAGCTCAGTTGGTTACAGCTTTGTCCAGATACGCCAAGGTTGCAAGTTTGATCCGCGGTCAGGGCACATACAGGCGTCAACCAATGAATGCATCAATAAATGGAACAACAAATTGGTATTTCTCTCTCTCCTCTCACTCTTTAAAATCAATAAAGAAAATTAAAGAAAATTTTTTTTTAAGATTTATTTTTTAGTCAGAAGAATGGAGAAAGGAGGAGAGTAACATTGATTGGCTGCTTCTCAGATGCCCCCTAGTGGGAACCTGTCCTGCAACCCAGGCATGTGTCCTGACCAGCACTGGAACTGGTGACCTTTGGGTTTGCAGGCCAGCACTCAACCCAATGAGCCACAGCAGCCTGGGCAACGCAAATCTTCTGATTGTAACAGTGAGGGAGTAAAAGGTAGGAGTCAGGGATGACTCCAGGATTTATATTGTTAGCTGCTAGAAGGATGGAAGCTCTGTCACTGAGACGGGAGGTTAACAGGGAGGATACTTGTCAGTGGGGTCGGTACCCATATATGATGGCTGTGGTGTAGCCACTACTCCCAGAATGGGCAATGAGGCCCAGAGAAGGACAAATCTTTACCCCCATCTTACACAAGAAGACTGAGGCCGAAAGAGAGGATGTTTTTTTTGCCTGTTATTGTGGTGATTGCTGGAAGCCAGTTCCCTGAGTGGGGGTATATGAGAGGCAACTGATCGTGTCTCTCACATTGTTTCTCTCCCTCTTACTCCCTCCCTGGCCCTCTCTCTAAATATAAATAAATTTTATTTTAAAAAAAAAGATAAAGATGGCCTGGCTGGTGCAACTCAGTGGAATGATTGCTGGTGTGCAAACTGAAAGGTTGACCGTTCAATTCCCAGTAGGGCACATGCCTGGGTTGCAGGCCAGGTCCCCAGTTGGGGGCATGTGAGAGGCAACCTATTGATGTATTTCTCATCCATTAATATATCTGTCTCCTTCTCCCTCCCTTCCCCTCTCTCTAAAAATAAATAACTAAAATATCCAAAAAAAAAAAAAGATAAATTCATTCAGATCCTGGCCAGGTGGCTCAGCTGCTTAGAACATAGTCCGATACAGCAAGGTTGCGCGTTCAGTCCTTGGTCAGGGCATACACAAGAATCAATCAATCAATGAATAACAGGTGAAACAACAGATCGATGTTACTCTCTTTCTCTGAATTCAATAAATAAAAAAATAAGAAATTGATTCATCAAGAAGATATCACAATTAAAATGTATATGCACCAAACACAGATGCGACTGATTATACTTGCTAATTATATTTAGCAAATATTAACAGACTGGTCTATAGAAAAGACAGCCCTGGCCTGATGGCTCGGTTGGTGGGAGCATCATCCAGTACAAAAGGGTGCAGCTTCAACTCCCGCTCTGGGCACAAACCTAGGTTGTTGACTTGACCCCCAGCTGGGGTATAAAAGGAATGTAAACAATCAATGTTTCTCTTTCAAGTTGATGTTTTTCTGTCTCTCTCCCCCTCCCTCATCTTTCTCTAGGGAAAATGAACATTTCCTTTGGTGAGGATGAAAAAAAGACAGCTAACAAGCCCTAACTGGTGTAGTTCAGTAGGCTGGGGATCATCCTGCAAAGGAAAAGTCCCGAGTTCAATTCACGATCAGGACACAATGCCTGGATAGTGGATTCGGTGCCCGGTTGCTGCACATACAAGAGGCAACTAATCGATGTTACCAGTGTTTCACTGCACATCAATGTTTCTCTCCTCTTTCTCCCTCCCTTCCCCTCTCCAAAAAAGTAATTAAATAAGTAAAAATTTTTGAAAAAAGAAAGCGAATGGATTCATAATAGTACACTCCTATACTAATCTTTCAAATGTGAGTAGAAAATCCAGACAGAAAAATTGGTAAAAAGATATTTGATTTCAACAGGTTTTTTTTTATTTGAACATTTATAGAAAATGGACCTAATAAATGTATATATAGGTCATTTTCGTAGATCTATCACAGAATGTACATTCTCAAGTGGTCAGAAAACATTCTCTAGGAGAGATCCTAGGTTTCATTAAAACACTTGTAAATTTAAAAAAACTACTTATAAATTTAATAAGACTGAAATTAACTCAAGAATTTTATCTGAACACAAGGGTTGGAAACTAGAAACCACTAAGAGGATAAAAGCTAGAAAGTTCACAAATATGTGGACATTAAACCATACATTACTGAACAACCTGTGGATTAAAGAAAAGTTGAATAAAAAAATAGTGCTGATTGAGGTGGCTCAGTGGGTTCGGCGTCATCCTGCAAACCTAAAGGTTGCATGTTTGATCCCAGTCAAGACGTTCGCCTTGGGTTGCAGGCCTGGTACCGGGTTTGGAGTGTGGGAGGCAACCAATCAATGTTTCTTTCCTACATTGAAGTTTCTCTCTCTTTCTCCCTCCCTTCCCCAGTCTCTATAACTAAATAAAATTTTTAAAAAATTAACATTTTTCTAATATTGAAAACAATCTGTTAAGCAAAAAATTCACTCATATTCAAAAATGAGTAAAATTCCAATATACATATGTTTTTTCATTGTCCTACTGTTAAAGGAAAATGACAGTTCATAAAAGGGAAAAGTATGAGCAGACATATTACCACATGCAGAGAGAGCTAATAAATACAAGAAACTACTCGTCAATATGCTCCCACCTGTGGACAACTGGACATACGAGAACGAATTCAGAGGGACGGCTCCTAGTGGTTTCTTCCAGTGTCACCGCACTGAACAACGGAAGTGCGTAGTATTCCCTCGCGCATGTGAGTTCTTTCTCCAGTGTAAATGCTGTGCTGGATGATGAGGTAAACTCGAAGGATTTCTCATATTCCATGCACTTACTTATAAGGCCTTGCCCCTGAGTGAACTCTATGGTGGTGAAGAGACTGTCAAGAGCCAGCAAAAGATTTTTCATCTTTGCTACCTCAAGCCTCATCCTGTGCGAACTCTCAGACGATAACAAACACCAGAGATACAGTTAAAACACTCCCTACAATTCCCACACCCAAAAACAATTTTCAAATATGAAATCTAAGGTAGTAAGAATATGAGATTTGTGGCTAAAGGATTTCCTACATTTTTGCACTCACATGCCCTAAACCATTGTGAACTGACCAGTGAACTGGGAACTATCCTTAAAGGATTTTGACCATTTGTTGCAATCATAAGGCCTTCATCTTGTGTGAACTCTCTGGTGTACAAGAAGGTGATTTCTCTGGATAAAAGACTTCCCACACTCACTGCACACATAAGGCCTTTCACCCGTGTGAGTTCTTTGATGTCGAATGAGTGCTGAGCTCCTGGGAAAAGATTTCCCACATTCCTTACACTCATAAGGACTTAATCCCGTGTGAACACTCTGATGATAACGGAGGCCAGAGCCCGAGGAAAAAGATTTCCCACATTCAGTACATTGATAAGGCTTTTCTCCAGTGTGAACTCTCCAGTGTGCAATGAGGTTAGAATTTGATGTAAAGGACTTCCCACACTTAGTACACTCATAAGGCCTTTTGCTTGTATGATTTCTCTGGTGATCACGGAGGGCGTAACGAGAGGTAAAAGACTTTCCACATTCACGGCACTCATGAGGCCCTTCTCCACTGTGGACTTCCTGATGGTAACGGAGTTTCCTCTTAGTGGCGAAAGATGCCCCACACACACTGCACTTGTAGGGCTTTTCTCCTGTGTGAGCTCTCTCATGATTTCTGAGGCTAAAACCAGATACAAAAGATTTCCCACACTCATTACACTGATAAGGCCTTTCTCCTGTGTGAACTCTCTGGTGTGTAAGAAGGTGATGCCTTCGGAAAAAGGATTTCCCACAGTCACTGCACTTATAAGGTCTTTCTCCTGTGTGTACTCTCTGATGGGCCCTAAGGTTGGAACCAAATGCAAAAGATCTTCCACATTCAGTACACTGATAAGGCCTTTCTCCAGTATGAACTCTCTTATGATAATGAAACACAGAGCTAGTAGTAAAACATTTCCCACATTCACTACACTGATAAGGCTTTTCTCCTGTGTGAACTCTCTGGTGCAGAAGAAGGTGATGTCTCTGAATAAATGATTTCCCACATTCACTGCACTGATAAGGTCTCTCTCCTGTGTGTACCCTCTGATGATTACTGAGGATGAAAGCGAATGCAAAAGATTTCCCGCATTCATGGCACTGATAAGGTCTTTCTCCAGTGTGAACTTTCTTATGACAATAAAAGCCAGAGCTAGTGGTAAAACATTTCCCACACTCATTACACTGATAAGGCCTTTCTCCAGTGTGAACTCTCTGGTGTGTGAGAAGGTGATGCCTTCGGAAATAGGATTTCCCACAGTCACTGCACTCATAAGGTCTTTCTCCTGTGTGTACTCTCTGATGAGCCCTGAAATTAGAACCAAATGCAAAAGATTTCCCACATTCACTGCATTGATAAGGCCTCGCTCCAGTGTGAACTTTCTTATGATAATGAAAGACAGAACTATTGGTAAAACATTTCCCACATGAACTACACTGATAAGGCTTTTCTCCAGAGTGAACTCTCATATGCACAATAAGGCAAAATTTTCGTCTAAAGACCTTCCCGCATTGCGTGCACTCATAATGCTGTTCTCCAGAGTGAGCCGTCTGTTCTCTAATAAGGATGGATCTACGGCTACAAGATTGTGCACATTCATGGCACAAGTCACACGTTTTTCCATTATGACCCCTCCTGGAATACAGGAGGACAAATTTTTGGTTAAAGGACTTCCCACATTTGCTGCATGTGCACCGCCTTGCCCCACGATGAATTCTTTGATGCTGACTGAGGGCTGAGTTTGGCCTGGAAGACTTGCCACATGTGCTACACGCATGATGTCTTTCACTGGTGTGAATCCTCTGGTGAACAAGTAATGAGGATCGATACCTGAACGCTTTCCCACATTCACGGCACAGAAAACACTGTGTTCCAGCGCGAACATCCTGTCTTGGATTGCGTGAATTTTTGTGGCTGAAGGCTTTTCTACATTTTGCCGGGGTGGAACCAGTTTTTCTCTTTTGTACTGTTGCCCCACGCTGGGTGACTTTGTTGGGCTCCTCTCTGACCCGAGTGTTCTGCTGCTGTAGATGTTCTGAGGTGGCCAGGATGTTCTTCCCGATTTCATCACAAATGAAGGGCTTTTCTGAAACATAGAATCTATGGCTCTTCACAAACAAGGCCCTGTCCACACTGCTTCTTAAGGGTTTCACTCCCAGGTGCTGCTCCTGGTGTGTTTGGAGGTTTGTACTACAATTAAATTGTTTCATACACACCCCACACCTGAACACTGTGTGGCTGTGTGGTGTTCCTTGGTGCTCAGCCAATTGGAATATGTCTCTCAAGACTGGACCACAAGTCTGACAGAAGTGGGTCTTCAGGGAAGAGAGAGCTGCCCTGGAGGTGCTGGCCTGTGACACTCCCACAGAAACACTCTGTTCAACGGGGGCTTCTACATCTTCTGGTCCAGAGCAGCAACCTGAACATAAATAAATGATGGTGAAGTACATGCTGACTATAGGAATGGAGCAATGTCACCACAGATGTGCATTTGTCACATCTGGGATTGAGTCTATGGAATGGTTTTCAATCAGGGGAGTTAAAATCTGGTTGGTGAAGTGGCTCCTGAGCATTACCTCACAGAGAGAAGACACAAGTGTAATGTACATCACAAGGAAGAGAAGCATGCTCTAAAACTTATTCATCTGCCAAATTTCCTGTAAAAACTATGACTGGTGATGTGAGGCCATGTAGAAGCACTTGTCCAAACCTAGGAAAAACCAATTGCAGCAGAGTAGCTGTCATTCAAGGCCAATGTACGGATGCCCATTGTGCACTGATGTCACAGAGCAATAAACAGAGAGATGAGAGAAATGTGTGAGATACGAAGCCCAGAGAGGCGGAGATTCTTTATGGGCTAAAAGTGAGAATAGAGATGACAAAGTACTAAAATGGACTAGTCAGCAAAGTGGCCATGACAAAAACACTTGTTAAATGGAAAATGTTTCTGGTATGATCAGAACACAGTCCTGGTTCACACCATACACAGCTTCAACATGAATAAATAGCTGAGCGTTAACCTTGCTGCCTCGGCATTGAGATTCTCTACTTTATTTGCCATGCTTGACCTCAGCTCACAGAGCCGCTTGGCGGTAACATGCTGGTTCCTCCCCAGAGCCCAAACTGCCACACCTTGGCAGTCCAATGACATTGCAACCGACCCAATGGGGAGACCTTTCTACACCGAGAAAAAAGCAGTTAAAGACAGGAGCGGTGACTGATCTGTCAAATGAAAGCCAGCAATAAAAGGCTGTTAGCAACGCAAAGAATCATGGAACCATGGTATCACCAAAACAGCACAGTAAGTTTCCACCAAGTGAAGCCAACAAAGTTCTGGATAAAGAAATCAAAATACCTGTTTTACAGAATCTCACCAAGGTCCAAGAGACCACAGAGAGACAACTCAGGAAAATCAAGAAAACAGTGCATGAACACATCAAGTTCAGAGACAAAAAAAATATATAGTTCAAGGAGTTCGAAAAAACTCAGGACCCCAAAATACAAAGAATGGAATGAAAAACACAATAGAGAACGTCAATGGCAAGTTACTGAAGCAGGAGAACAATCTCTGATGTGACCCATCATCAGGTCACTGCAAATCATCCAGTCAAGGGGGAAAAAAGCCTGGAAACAGACTACATAGTTTATGGATGTCATCAAGGGAAATAATATTGGCAGTGTGGGAGCGCTAGAAGGAGAAGTGAGGGAGAAAGGGTCAGGAGGCTTATTTAAGGAAATAATGGCGAGCCTGACTGCTGTGTTGCAGTCGGTTGGGGGTCATCTTGCAAAGTTCACCGGTTTGATTCCATGTGAGGGCATACGCCCAGGGTGCTGCTTTTGTTATTGGTCAGGGCATATAAGAAAGGCAACAAACAAATGTTTTTCTCTCAGATCATCATTTCTCTCCTCCTCTTCTCTTTCCCATCCCCCTTTCTCTCCAAAAAAAAAAAAAAAAAAAGGGAGGGAGGGAGACAACTTCCCAAATCAGGAGAGATGCCGACAGGTCCACAAACAAATTCAAAACAAAAAGATCTTCGCTGAGACTTCAGTGAGACACTTTATAACGAACCCCTCAAAAATCAAAAACCGAATTTTGAAAGCTGAAGAAAAAGGAAACTGGTTGCACACAGAGAACCTCTATCAGGTACGAGTGAATTTATGAGCAGAAACTGCACACCTGGAGGGATGGGTGATAAATTTAAAATAGTGAAGAAAAAAATGCCAAATAAGAATACTTCCGGAGAACCAAGATGGCGGCGTAGGTAGACACACTGCGCCTCCTCGCACAACCAGAACTGACAGAGAATCGAACAGCAAGGGGGACCAACACCAAGAAAATAGAAAATAACCATTCATCCAGACTGGTAGGAGGGGCGGAGACGGGCACCGGGGTGGAGATGACTCGCGTGGCTGTGGCGGGACTGAGACTGGCGGAGTGTGGGACAAATGGCGCAGGCAGTCCGAGCACTAGCAGACCCTGCAGCCCCACATTTGCGCAGATAAACCGAGAGGGCCGGACTCAGAGTGGCGGAGAGTGGGGCAGGCAGAGCAGCGGGTAGCACCCTGCGGCACCAAATTCGCCCACAGATAAACCTGACGAACGGCAGGCAACGAAGCAGACCGTGCAACCCAGGGCTCCAGCTCCCGGAAATAAAGCCTCAAACCTCTGATTGAAAGCACCCCTGGGGCGGCAGCAGGAGAGACTCCCAGCCTCACAGAAGAGGTTGTTGGAGAGACCCACAGGGGCCTAGAGTGTGTACAGGCCCACTTACTCGGGAACCAGCACCAGAGTGGCCCAGTTTGATTGTGGGTAACGGAGTGAAAGATTGAAATCCGGAGGAGAGTGAGGCGGGCGCCATTGCTCCCATTCGGCCCCTCCCCCTCGTACAGCGTCACAGCGCAGCAACCAGCGTTACCCCGCCCTGGTGAACACCTAAGGCTCCGCCCCTTAAAGTAACAGACGCGCCAAGACAAAAAAAAAAAAAAAAAATGGCCCAAATGACAGAACACTTCAAAGCTCCAGAAAAAATACAACTAAGCGAGGAAGAGATAGCCAACCTATCGGATGCACAGTTCAAAGCACTGGTTATCAATATGCTCACAGACTTGGTTGAATCTATTCGAAAAACAGATGAAAAAATGAAGCCTATGCTAAGAGAAACAAAGGAAAATGTACAGGGAACCAATAGTGATGAGAAGGAAACTGGGACTCAAATCAATGGTGTGGACCAGAAGAAAGAAACAAACATCCAAACAGAAAAGAATGAAGAAACAAGAACTTGGAAAAATGAGGAGAGGCTTAGGAACCTCCCAGACGCCTTGAAACGTTCCCACATCCGAATTATAGGGGTGCCAGAAGGAGAAGAGGAAGAACAAAAAATTGAAAACTTATTTGAACAAATAATGAAGGAGAACTTCCCTAATCTGGCAAAGGAAATAGACTTCCGGGAAGTCCAGGAAGCTCAGAGAGTCCCAAAGAAGCTGGACCCAAGGAGGAACACACCAAGGCACATCATAATTACATTACCCAAGATTAAACGCAAGGACCTACATCCAAGATTACTGTATCCAGCAAAGCTATCACTTAGAATGGAAGGGAAGATAAAGTGCTTCTCAGATAAGGTCAAGTTAAAGAAGCTCATCATCACCAAGCCCTTATTATATGAAATGTTAAAGGGAGTTACCTAAGAAAAAGAAGATCAAAAATTGGAACAGTAAAAATGACAGCAAACTCACAGTTATTAACAACCACACCTAAAACAAAAACGAGAGCAAACTAGGCAAACAACTAGAACATGAGGGTTGTCATTAAAGGAGTGGGAGGGGGAGAGAGGGGGAAAGGTACAGAGAATAATTAGCATAGATGATAGGTGGAAAATAGACAGGGGGAGGGTAAAAATAGTGTAGGAAATGTAGAAGCCAAAGAACTTATAAGTATGACCCATGGACATGAACTATGGGGGGGAATGTGGGAGGGAGGGGGGTGGGCAGGATGGAGTGGAGTGGGGGGGGAATGGGACAACTGTAATAGCATAATCAATAAATATATTAAAAAAAAAAAAAAAAAAAAAAAGAATACTTCCAGGAAGCTGTCCTTCCGAAATGTAGGCGAAATACATACTTCTCTAGGTTAAAAACAGCTGAGAAATTTCATCATGCCTTACCGGAAATACTAACAAGAGTTGTCCAGGTGAAACTTGCTGGTGTCCTGGTCAAAGATTTTTTTGGATATGACACCACAAGTAACGGAGGAAAAGGCATCTAAAATAACCGAGTAGCACGGCATCAAACTAACATGCTTCCTCACACGCCCGCACGAGCAAGTGCTCACACGACTTTCGAATACTATTTAGCCTTAATAAAGGAAATTCCCCTGAAATTTCAATAAATAAATAAAAAGAATTTAACAAAATAAGAAAAAGTTTAAAAAGACAAGAAATCCTGCTGTATATGACCAGTTGAACGAACCTGGACACCCTTATGCTAAATTAAATCAGCCAGTCACAGAAAGATAAATTCTGGATGATATCATTTAGAAGCGGAGTCTTTTAAACAAAAAGAAATTGAACTCTCTCTGGCTGGTGTGGCTCAGTGGACTCAGTGCCAATCTGCAAACCAATATGTCCCGGGTTTGATTCCTGGGCAGGGCACATGCCCGGGTTGTGGGCCAGGATGCCAGCTGGCGGCTCGTGAGAGGCAACAGACTGATGTTCATTTCCCACACCGATGTTTCTCTCCCTCTCTCTTCCCTTCGTTATAAAATAAAAAATAAAATAAAATCTTTGAAAAAAAAGTTGAACTCGCGGAATAATAGAATGAGAGGGTCAGGGAAAGGGGGACATAGGTAGTTATCAGTCAAAAGATACAAAACTTCATATCTAAGATGAGTAAGTTCTGAGGATCTAATGTAAAGCCTTGTGACTCCAGTTAATAATGCTATATTTTACACATACAATTTACTAGGAAAGTATATTTTAAGTGCTATTACAAAAAAAAAAGTGATTATACCAGGTGAGGAAAGTGTTCATTAACTTGATTTCACAATTAATTCACCATGTTTACATATAGAGAATGGTCACATTTTATACCTCAAATTTATACCATTTTACATATCAGCAATGCTGGAACAAAAACAAAAAGAAAAGATATCTATTGAAAATTCTAAAAACTGTGCAAAAGGGTCTTGAAAAGAGGCCCATGATTCAGGTAAATGGTGATGATGACAATGCCTGAGATTTGTGTCAAAGGGAGGCCCTAGGAAATGTCAGCTAAAGGAAGGGATCAAAACAAGTACCAGGGATCCAGCCACAGTGAGCCGACTAGGGAGGGGCAAGCGCAGTGGAATGCATCAGGCTCACTGCCATCCGTCCCTAGGAGAAGAGGTCAGTCCAGCAGGTACTGGGGCTGCAGCCCAGAGAAGAGGGCAGTGCAGCCACCCAGCCCTAGAAACACAGCGGGCTGCAGAGGGAAGCAGGGCCTGTGGTCCACATGTGAGAAGGACAGAGCACCCTCTGGGGAGAGGAGAGTGGGGCAGGACAGAGCCCAGTCCACATCACTGGTGAAACTGTAAAAGTCTTACCCAGTGAGGATGTAAGAGCAAAGTTCTCCAGCATCACATCAAGGTACAGGCGTCTCTGAGCCTCGTCAAGCAGCCTCCATTCCTCCCAGGAGAAGTGCACGGCAACGTCGACAAAGGTCACACTGGCCTGTCAAGATGGGGACAGAGGAAACCACAAACTTTGTCTTTCTGAGAACCTCACAGTCCACCACCTCACACATCTCCTGCCTGTTCATCCTCCTCCAGGGCTCCCGCATCAGAGGAGATATCAGGCCCTGGAGACTGGGATGCCTGTTCACTGCTCAGGGACCAGTAATGACTGCATTCAGCCCTCAGCAACAGGCAGTGGGGACACACAGACCTCATCCAAGCTGCGGGCCATACCTGCAGGACCCCATCCTTCCTGCAGAGCAATTGCCCCAAAGTCTCTCAGACTGTACCTGCTACACTCAGCAAACGTGGGCTCCTGCTTCACCTGGTCCCACCCCAGGGCCTTGGGGCCATCAGCTCACACGACCTACACATGTGTGCACCACTGTGTACACACTACCTTCTAACACCTTGGGTTCCCACAGTCCCACCCCCACAGCTCTGCGACCATTCTGCTCTGCATCACCGGCATCTCTCTCCACTCACCCGGTGGGCGGCCCACGGCACCCAGAGAGAGTGCTGGAGAAACTCCACCACCACCCAGCACAACGCCATCCACTGCCGGGTCCCACAGCCGGGGAAAGCCCAATGAGACTCTGCAGTCCTCCCTGCCAGCCTCTGACCTTCACTTCATTGTTAGACACCCAGAAGAGCACGTACATTTCAGATGCAAATAACCCTGGTCCCCTCTGCATTGTACTTGCTGTCCCCGCAGGAGCCACAACACACCTGTCTCCACTCAGCCTCCCTCACGTCCGGTACACCGAGGCCTGGGCTGCAGGAAGTGACAGACGCCCCGCATCCGCATCCCGGCTGCAGCGCTCGGTGAGGTGAGAGGGGAGGATCGGAGATGGGTGGGGGGGGAGACGCACTCACCTCAGTCCGGCGCTGCAGCGCAGCAGCAGCCATCTGGCTCTGTGGGCGGAGCTGGGCGGGTGCGGATGGGGTGCAGGGGACTTGGGTCTGTTTGGTCCCAGGTGCCAGTCACTTTAAGGGGTGGAGCGTCGCAGAGCCTTCCACCCGCGAGTGAAGGGAACTGGACCCCTTTTCGCCTCCGAGGTCTGACAAACCTGCCCGATGAACCTCTTTAGGTAAAAAATACCGCCAGAAGAAGGACAACGGATGTCCCTCCCAATAACTGAACTCTCAGGAAATACTGTTTCCTACTCTTTCATTGGATCAACTCAGCGCCCAATCTTCTGGGTAATGTAGTTTCCAGGGATCCAGAGGCCTCAAGAAAAAACTTCGTCCTGAGCCACTAAAATGTTTGCTATGCTAGGAATCACGCAAAAGTTAAGTATTCTTATCTACAGAGAGAGGCTTTGCTTATTGTTTACTGAAGCCAAAGACATAATTTAATGATGCGTGAAGCTCATCTGCTCCCAGAAGATAAAAATTGGGGCAACTGTAATAGCATAATCAATAAAAAATAATTTTAAAAAAATTTGAGATGTTCTCAAATCTTTAATCTAAAAGGGCATATCTATGTATAGAGTCATTCTCTATATCCTTCTATAGAGTCATTCACACGCATAAATAGTCCAGGCATCGCTGTGAGGCGAGAGAGAGAATAGGGAAGAGGAAGTCTCTGGGACTAGGCCTGCTGACACCTGCAGAGCTGCGCATCCGATTTATCAAGAACCTTGTGCCCTGATAGCCTTTGACACTTCTGGCTTTTCGAAAGCACGAGGCAGGAAGCACCTGTGCCTAAGGACACCGAGAGCCCAAAGTTGCACGTTTTTTGCCTAATATCATCATAATACATTAGCACTATAGTTTGATGCCCCGGAGTGGGCAATCAAGGAAAGTTATTGGAAAACACACGCAAAGTAACGAAGAAGTTATATAACCACTCACACATGCAGTAGGAGCCTACAGCCTTTTGGCGGAAGGGGGCCAGTCTCTGGTCAGAGGTGGCCCACTCAGGTATCTTTGGAAGCATACTTTTCTTAATAAATCTCACTTGCTTCACTTAATTCTGTTCGTGTAGTCCATTCAATTCTTTGTTTGCAGCCACCAATAACCTGGACCCCATGTCCATCTGTACTCCTGGCCACGTTGGTATTGCTGTGGCTCTTCAAATGCATGGAGTCTGAGATTAATATGTCTTTTTTTTTTTTTAATGATTGGCTAAAAGCAATGGAAATGACTCCATACAGAGCCGTGGCTGGAAGGAAAGAAGAAGGATATTCCAAATTAGGTGAACAAACAGCAGTAAGTGCTGGAAAAAAGAGAGTTTATGGTAAGGAGTCTTTCTGGGTGTTCTGATCATAAATGCCTAACTGAGCATGGCATGGTGGGTAGTCACACCCTAGGCCTGAAATTTCAGTGAAATGTTATAGGACAACCCAGTTAATTGTTCTTGTCCATGTAGATTAAGACACCTTTGAAATACCAGCAGTAATAATGCTGAAGGAAGCAGAAACTGTCAAGGGAGCACACAATTTTGGTAACTTTCCTGTAATCCAGTTCCCACTTTGCTGTCCTCAAACTCCATGTTATTGTCCTTACATTCCCTCCTTAATTTCTACAGCATAAAGAAACTGAAAAACTCTTATTCCAGGAATCAGTTGAGATCTTCCTCCCAGGCATATTTCATAATATTGACTCAAATAAACTTTTACAAAAATTCTTGCCATAGCAGCTGTGGCTCAGTTGGTTGGAGCATCTTCCAGTAGACCAAAGGTCATGGGTTTGATTCCAGGTCAGGGAACACCCAGGTTGTGGCTTTGATTCCCTGGTCACATCAATGTCTCTATCTCCTCTCTCTCTCTTCCTTTCTCTCTCTCTGAAAAGCAATGAAAACAATGTTCTTGGGTGAAGATAAAAAACAAATTCTCTATAGCGTTGGAATTTCGTATGATGACACATTCTACCAACAGTTCCCATAGACACCTCTCTCTTTCCTATAGAGTCAGTGCCTACCCATTGAAGAACACTACTGTATACATATTTCTTACTCCATATTCTTAAAAAAAAAAGATTTTATTTATTCTTAGAGAGAGGAGAAGGGAAGGAGAAAGAGAGGGATAGAAACATCAATGTGTTGTTGCTTCTCACATGCTCCCCCACTGGGGACCTGGCCTGAAACCTAGGCATGCGCCGTAGACTGGGAATCGAACCAGCGACCCTATGATTCACACGCCCACACTCAATCCACTAAGCTACGTACACCAGCCAGGGCCTTATTCCATATTCTTAGATATACAGTTGTTCCTCAGTATCCACCAGAGATTGGTTCAATGCAGAGGACCCTGCACATATCAAAGTCCGTGGATGTTCAAGTCCCTCATATAAAATGGCACTGGATTTGCATATAGCCTACACATATCTTTCTGTACATTATAATCTTCTGTACTACCTATGATATGTGATGCAATATAAATTCTACATAGTTTTTTATAGTCCTCTCTATAAAAACTATTTACATAGAATTTATATTGTGTTTTTTGTTTGTTTTTTTTATAGAGCGATAGTGGATTTTCTGTTTTATTTTTCCCCTTGAAACAACAAAGACATAAGGGATAGTTTTAGATTTTAATAAAGTTCAAACCTAACTTTTATAAGAACAAATTAATGTTTGAATTCTAGAATAAAAATGCTAGAGCTGAATTTGTGAATGGTATCATTAAAAGGGAACAACTGAATTATTAAATACCTTGCTCAGACACACACATCACCTAAGAAATTCTGAGACAACCCACCACCTGGGTTTGCAGACACCAAATGCGTTTCCTAAATGTCACACAAAGGCTGAGCAGAGTTTCTTCAAGGACGCTCCAGCTTTGGAGTGTTAACCGCGGAGCCAGATTAAGCTGTTTGTGAGAAAGGAGCGTAGAAATATGCTACCTTAAGAAGTTACTCAGAAAGGTCATGTGAAGTCTAATGAATGTTAAGAATATAGAACAAAAAATACTATATAAAAAACTACAAGAAGGAAATTCATGAAAATTAGCCATTGAAAATATTTCTTTAAAAACAAACTATTTGATTGTCCTTTATTTTCTTTATCAAAATAAGAACTATTTTCTCATAAGGCAGTACTAGTATAGTTTTGCTTTATTTTTTAAAAAACTCTTTAAGCTAGCTGGCTATACAACACATTACAAAATTTGAGCTAAATAATTTTAACCTTTATTAACATGACTCTAGTGTAATATTACTGAAAATTGAGACCACTTTTTAACAATTTAACTTTCTTATAATTAATTATATAGAATTAGCCCCACATTCAGTCTTGTGTAAAAGAATACCTAGCCAATTGGAAAATTACTGGGAAAGCAAAATCAAGCACGAGGACTTTAAAAACTAGTATGTTTTAAAGTAAAGAGTTCGATAGAATGTTTAACAACTCTGCCATGTTGTTGAAAATCAAAGTTTTATTCCTCAAGTAGGGACAATTATAAAGCTAGCACTTCCTTTACATTGAGATATCAGAAGAAAGTTGTGAAATACAGCATTGATTTAACAACAAGAGATTGGTCTTATGTGTATTACCCAGCACCATTATTTTCTCTGTTAAAACAACCCAAACTAAACACTTCAAATGCAGGGCTATTTATTTTTTGTTGATTTTCACAGGTGAGCCTTTGACGTTGAGTTTGTCCACAAAAGCGTCTGCTCTTCTTCCGTGTTCAATGGCTGGGCTTTGATGAGGTTTCTCCCTTCTTTTAAGTTCTCGAGATCCTGAATTCTCACGCCCAACACCTCGCATCCTGGTGTTTTCTAGATTGCGCCACTGTCCCCCTGGTTTGTACTTTAAAACCTCATTTTGCCACTCATCATCAAAAGCATGAGCATCACTTTCATTCATATTGATGAACTCTTGGTTGACCTCTTCATCTCCAGTCTTGCTGTTCTTCGATTTCTTAATGACATGAGCTCGGTCGTGGAGATGATGGCCAATAGCCATTTTTTTCTAGTTCACAGTCAGAATCTCTCAATGCCTTCCTAGTTTCCTTTATTCCTCCTGGAGCCCGACGGGTTTGAGTTGAGGCCTGGAAAACCTTTGGTGGTTCGTCTCCTACTTTGGAATAAGTCATAACTGAGGAAGAAGTAAACGAATGTCCATTTGGATCCATTGAAAGGTGATCAAAATTTCTTTGTAATTCCTGCATACTGTTTTGCATATTTAACATCATTCGGTCCATGGCCTGAAAAGGGTTGACATCTGTACGAGTCAAGTGATTTTCCCCATCATCACGTCCTGTGCGATTGTGAGCTCTTCTTCTGCCATCAGAGATGCTCAGCAAGTCTCTCCCAAAAGGTTCAGAAAAACTTCTCATCATCTGTCTCATACTTTCTCGGTGAGCATTAAAAGAATCAGAGAAGAAGGGATCATCCTCAAAACCGCTGCTCAGCATCCTGAACATCCCGGCATCCTGAACATGCCGGCTCCAGCTCTGGCGGCGGACGCGGGCAGATGGGAAACGGTGTAATGCAGCCGAGGCTGGAGCGCTTGCCCGCCCTCCCCGCTCGGTCCTCGCCACTCTCGGGGCCGTGAAGGCCGAATTTATATTGTTTTTTTAAAAATAATGACTAGAGTCCTGGCTGGTGTGGCTGAGTGAATTGAGTGCCAGCCTATGAACCAAAGGGTCACCACTCTGGTTCCCAGCCAGGGCACGTGCCTGGGTTGTGGGCCAGGCCCCCAGTAGGGAGCATGGGAGAGGCAACCTATCAATTTACCTCTTGCACATTGATGTTTCTCTCCCTTTTTCTCCCTCCCTCTCCTCTCTCTAAAAAATAAAAAATACACAAAATATTTCAATAAAATAAATCAATAAAATAAAATAAGTCGATAGCAGATTGTCATGTCCTAGGCTGAAATCTTTCCTAACAAATGTCGTACTTCACATAAACTTACGCCTATGTGTTGTCTTTTCTCATCTAGGATACATTACCTGACAAACATGCCTTCGCAAAAACAAAGTAATTTCTCTTTTTCCAGACCCTTCAAAGCAGAGGCACTACACCAGAGATCACAGATCCCTTCATCATCATCGTCATCATGTTATCTGTTGACTGCTAACTATTCTGTACCCACCTGTGTGAAGGAAGTACATGTCTATCATTTTACTTTTTGTCCAATGCCAGAGATTTTCCCCCTTTGCTTCCTCCCACCCCCGTCGTCTATCTCCACTGGATTTATGTAACCCACTTCCAGCTCTTCCTTCGATTGTAACGTATAAAACAAGGTGCATAACTGCCATTCTCTGGAACAGTTTCTCATTCTGTTGAGGTTTTGCTTCCAGACAACGGTCGTCAGTTTGCCTCAAATAAATTCATTGAAATTCTCCACAGATTTGATTGAGTGTTACTAATGTTGATAGAAGAGCTGAGTGCAATAATTCAGTGGGCAGCCGGACCCACAGGCCTGGTGCTGTGGGAGGGGCTTTTGGATGGGCCCGTCTACAGGAGGGCTGGACAGTGTGTGGGGCAGGGGAGCTCACAGTAATATTATTAGGGGGAAATCTGGACACGATGGTGATGCTAACAGTCCACTGGGAAGGGAGGGCTGTGCCACAAGTGCATGCCCAGCTTGGGCACCTGGTGGGGTGGGAAGAGAGGATAATCCAGCAAGTGGCCGAGGTTTCTGAGGAATAAATGGACGTGGAGGCACAGGTGTAACTGAGGCAAAATTGAGACAGGATACTAAGAAGCTAGGAAAATTCCTGGGAAAGTGGAATGGGAAAACTGAAATAACATTCAACAAGGCCAAACTGAGCAATTAATAGCCAGCTGGTGAATGCCAAAAGCTCACCTCACTAAGGAGAGAATACATAACCTCCCAGGCCATAACCAGAAGTGTCAGGGGAAGAGAGAAATTCTAACGCAAAGGGAGAGATAGGTGGGAGCCAGCTTGGGAAGAAGCTGCCTGACTCCCTTGTCAGCGCTCCTTCCTGAGAGAATCAGCACGACTCCATGTCTGCACGCCCACTAGGAAGTTCACCCTCCCAATTTCACAGTTTCCCCTAAATAAACTTTCTTCTGAAAGCTCAAGGGAAGATGGATGTTAGGGTTTTTACCTGCCTCCTTCTCAGACTGCTGGCATGACATTAATAAAAGCACAACTACAATCCCATCACTGTTTCTGCTTTTTGGCTGAGCAGACAGGCAACACGAGCCCTGGACTCGGTTGGAGAGTCGTCTTGTACACCAAAAGGTTGTGGGTTCAATTCCCAGT
Organism: Desmodus rotundus; assembly: GCF_022682495.2. NCBI lineage: Eukaryota > Metazoa > Chordata > Mammalia > Chiroptera > Phyllostomidae > Desmodus > Desmodus rotundus. Next base: position 51,611,826 of record NC_071398.1, on the reverse strand, counting down.
TGGGGCACATATGGGAGGCAACCCATCAATGTTTCTCTGTCACATGGGTGTCTCTGTCTGTCTCCCTTCTTTCCTCTCTCTCTAAAATCAATAAACATATTCTTGGGTGAGAATTACAAACAAAACAAAAACATAGATTTTCCACAATTTTTAGAGAATAAGCTATGGTAACTGTATTTACTCCACAAGTTCTTCTGTCCTACCTAGGTCCATGTGGCCTCAGTGGCAGCTAGTGAGCAATGAAGGACAGGTGTGGTCACTATCAGGACTGTGATGATGGTTTCATAGGTTCACACCTATGTCAAAACTTAGCAAATTGTGCGCTTTAAATACATGGAGGCAGCACATGCGGCTCAGTGGACTGAGTGCCGGCCTGTGAAATCAAAAGGACACCAGTTTGATTCCCAGTCAGGGCACATGCCTGGGATGCAGGCCAGGTCCCCAGTTGGGGGCTTGCGAGAGGCAAGAGGCAACTGGCAACCAACAGCAGATCAATGTTTCTCTGCCTCTTTTTCTTCGTCCCTTGACTTCTAAGAAAAAAAAATAATAATAAAATCTTTTTTTAAAACGGCTCAAAATTAAAACAAACTTCATGTCCCAATCGTTTTGGAAAATAGGCTTGACCACCCTACACTGACTCCCCCCTCACTTTCCTCAGGCCCTCTAGGGCTCAGTGTTGCCTCCATGGCATCGAATGTGGTGAGTAATGAACATATGCACCTCAGTCCACGAGAATGCTGCCTGCGCCCACAATCACAACCATGGGGTACAGGTCCCCGTCCTCTTCTTTCCGGTTGTGTAGTAATGGCTTTGAGGCAGACATCACTGAGTGGCTACAGAATCCACAAAACCTGTTGATTATTTTTGCTTTTTCTCACAGTGATGTCAGCTACACAAGATAACGACGTCTGGGGTTCCTCAGATCTGTGTGCACTCATCACGCAGTCACGGTCACAGGAACAATCAGGATGCACATCTGCAAGAGACACATTCCATCTGGCTGGCTGCAGTCCCCTCCAATCCCTGATACCACTCTTTCTGCACCAACTATGGTTTGCCCTCGATCCAGTCTTTCGACTAGTGACTATTGGGGTGGCCACTGGTGTGGGCTGTGAAAGAATTCACAGAGTAGAAAGCACAGAGAGCAAAGCTTTTATTTACTTTTCAAGAAGGAAAGGGGCTGGTGTGAAGAGATACACCAGCAGGGAAATGGAGGGGCTTTTTTATTCAGTGATAAAGGGAAGGGAGCTACAGCTGGGTGGTCATGACAATTAGTTGTAAATCAGCTTTCAGAATGACTGTGCAGCTTCAGTTGGTATTGCTGTTATCTTTGGGTTAAGGGTTTGGATGCTCCAGTCTTACACGTCTTGTTTGTGTAAGTTTTAAAACACTTGTGCGGGGGATATTTTTCAGTAATCTATTCAGTCCTGATAATAGAGGCTCAGAGAAACAACAGTTAATTACGTCTGGCAGACTCCGGGGAAGAGAGAGAGCTAGTGTTGGTAGAGAGCTCTGGAAAGGAGCTTTTTCTGTCCTTTCAGTGACTCTAGCCCAGTGAATTGTGGACGTCAGGGCACATGACTTTCTGTAGACCTGGGGAAGGTATGCTCTCCACAGCGCTGACAATCATGCTACTCTTACAAGTGCCTGCGGTTCTCAACCTGTCTTCTCCTCAGTCATCCCAAGGACTCCTAGAACACAGAGCATCCAAATCAGGACCAGAAAGCCCTTCTCCTTCCTAGGAGGCTGTGGACAGCTATGCAAATTTGGTCAAAATTGGCCAGTTATTTTCTGCCATCATACAGGCCCTCCACAAGCAGAGAAAGATTCAGAGCCCTAAAAAGTTGTTTACCTCTTCCTGTTTGTAGACCCCAAATCAGTTTATGAATTACCCTGTAAAAGAACAACCAAAATTAAAGAAACTTAAAACAACGCGGCCTTGATTACTGTACAAGCCAAAGCAATGTGCAGCAGGCACGTCCCAAGTTCATGAACTAGAAACTGAAACACCTCATCACGAGTATCACATGAGACGAACACGTCCCTGGAACATTAGTCATTTCTATGCAAGCGGTACTCACGATTCACGATATTCTCAGGGCCGACAAACACACGCACACACTTCCATGTCCAAATTGGCCGTATAAGAAAAAGCTAACCCCCCTCAGGCTCCGGTCATTGCTATTTTGCTACAACATTCATGAGACCAGAGGTCAGCTTCCCTGAGCACAGTAGGGTGTTGAATGATGTAAACTCTGTGGACCTGTCCTGCGACAGAGGTGAAAAGTCTTTAGCCACGGAATGTAGCTGCAACATAAACCCAGGAAGAGCCATGGGCAAGTCAGAAAGTGCAACATATTTACACACACTTCCCGTACAAATGCAACTTATGGGAAATCTCCCCACTACGCATATTCATATATAGGAGTTTGAATTCAGATGGCTGCTCAAAAATTTCCTCAAGGGTTGTTACACAGAACAGAAACTTATACATTCCCAGCACGTAGTTTTTCTCCATTGTGAACTCTCTGATGATAATAAAGTTTAGACCTGGTAATAAAAGATTTCCCACATTCACTGCACTCATAAGGCCTTTCTCCAGTGTGACCTCTCCGGTGTCGACTGAATTGGGCAGTATCTCTAAATGACTTTCCACATTCCCCACACTCATAAGGCCTTTCTCCTGTGTGTCCTCGCTGATGGTAACGGAGGGCAGAGCTACTGGTAAAAGATTTCTCACATTCATTGCACTCATACGGCCTTTCTCCTGTGTGAACTCTCCGGTGTAGACTTAATTGGAAACTACGCCTAAATGACTTTCCACATTCACTGCACTCATAAGGCCTTTCTCCTGTATGGACGCTCTGATGATAATGAAGTTTAGAATTACTGATAAACGATTTCCCACACTCACCACACTCATAAGGCCTTTCTCCTGTGTGACCTCTCCAGTGTAGATTTAATTGGGAACTACCCCTGAATGACTTTCCACATTCGCTGCACTCATAAGGCTTTTCTCCTGTGTGCCCTCGCTGATGAAAACGGAGGGCAGAGCTACTCGCAAAAGATTTCTCACATTCACTGCAATCATATGGCCTTTCTCCTGTGTGAACTCTCTCATGACAACGGAGGTTAGAACTACAAGCAAAAGATTTTCCACACTGATTACATTTGTACGTCTCTGTTCCTGTATGAACTCTCTGATGATAATAAAGGGTGTGCGGACGGGTGAAGGTTTTCCCACATTCATTGCACTCGTAAGGCCTTTCTCCTGTGTGCACTCTCTGATGAAAACAAAGGTTTTGGCGGGAGGTAAAAGATTTCCCACATTCACTGCATTCATAAGGCCTTTGGCCCGTGTGAATTTTTTGATGATAATGAAGGCTGTTATTCCGGGTAAAAGATTTGCCACATTCACTGCATTCATAAGGCTTTTTTCCTGTGTGAACTCTCTGATGATAATGGAGAGCAGAGGTAGTGTTAAAAGACTTCCCACAGTCACTGCATTCACTAGGCCTTTCTCCCATGTGCACTCTCTGGTGATAACGAAGGCTTCCTTTCCAGGTGAAACATTTCCCACATTCACTACACTCATAAGGTCTTTCTCCAGAGTGAAGTCTTTGATGACAACGAAAATTATAAATCCTGGTAAAAGACTTTCCACATTCGCTACACTCATAAGGCCTTTCTCCCGTGTGAGAGCTTTGGTGATAACTGAGAGCAGCAACAGAGGTAAAAGATTTTTCACAGTCAGTAGACTTATAAGGCTCTTCTCCAGTGTGAACTCTCTGAGACTGATCAAACACTGAGCTGTGACTAAATGACTGAGTACATTCACTACACATGTAATTGTTTTCTGCATTTTCCCGTCCCTGTGAATGAATGACAACAGATTTGAGGCTTAAGGATTTTCCACACTTGCTGCACCTGTCCTGCCTTGCTCCTGTATGAATTTTTTGATGCTGATGAAGGGCTGAGACTTCACCAGAGGCTTTCCCACTTTCACTACGCACACTGAAGCTTTTTCCAGTGTGGCCTCTGCAGTGCGTGACAAATGAGGATTTGCACCTGAATGTTTCTCCACATTCACTGCACACAAAACACTGTCTTCCAGTGTGGACAGCCTGGTCCTGAATAAGTATGTGTTGAGGGTTAAAGGCTTTCTTGCCTTCCTCTGAGGTGTGATGACCTTTTCCATTTTGTAACGTTGCTTCCCACTGGGTGCCTGTGTTTGGCTCCTGCGCTTTATGGGTGTCCTGTTGCTCCTGATGTCCCAAGCTGGACAGGTAGTCCCTCTCAACCTTGCCACAAGTAAAGGGCTTCTCTGATACAAATGAGGCCCTGTCCACACTACTTCTGAAGGGTTTCTGTCCCATGTGCACATCCCGGTGTTGGTGATACTTTGTGCTGAAATGAAATCGTTTTGCACATGCTCCACACCACAGCACGTTCGGGCTCTGTTGTGTTCCATGTTGCTCAAACAAGCTGAAAACGTCTCTCAAAACTGTTCCACAAGCCTCACAGGGGTGGCTCTTCTGGGGAGACGAAGCTGCCTTGGCATTCCTTGCCTGTGACACTTCTACATCCTCTGGTCCACAGCAGCAACCTGAGTAAAAATAATGGTGGTGAATTACTTCAACTATAGGGAACAGAGAACCCCATCACACATACTTAGGTGTCACATGTAACAAGAATACATGAAATGTTCTTCAAAATGAGAAAGTTCAGTTGAAGAACTGGCTCACTGTTATGTGTTACTGGGCTCCTAAGTAACAAAATAATGGGAACCCCGCCAGGGGCAGGATACTCGGACAGGGCATGACACACGGAAGAGAGGCAGGACTTACGGTGCATTTCCCCTGCCAACAGCTTCCTGCGCATCCTTCTCTACTGCTGACATGAGGCTGGGCAGAAGCATGCATGCCAGTCCATTACTATCCAATTGCAAGATATTAGCTGCTAAGGTCAATATACAGATTTGTGAATGTCTCAGAGCAAAACACGATTGCCAATGTTGAAGAGTACTACAGAAAAAGGGGTGAGGGAGGGGTGCAATGTGGGATCAATGGAGGTGGAAATATCCCCCGGGTGGAAATCACAATGGAAGTGACCAGTAGTAGAACTGAGAGGCTGGCAAAGTGTCTAAGCAGGAAGAGAAAGCATAGAATGGTGTGGCTACTGGTAATCACGTGAAAACTCTGGTTGAACAAAGACAGGTTCCTTATATGAGTTGAATGAGGTCCTGACTTCACAATCTCCACAGCTGTCACTCACCCCTTGTCAGCGCACTTTGCCATGGCTGAAGAAATACCCATCCTGTGATACTTCCCCAAAAGTCCTAGCAGAGCAGCTAAACAGAACATAAATGATACAAGGACAAACCAGAAAGACTGAATGGCCAGGAATGTGTCAGAGCAACACAGCATACAATGTACCCAGGAAATAAATCTAAGCGAGTCATGTCAGCATGATGGTGCAAGAAACTAGCCTTCCCTACCAACAACAAAACACTAAGACAGTTATCTACAAACAAAATTGATCCTTGGATGGCTCAATAGTATGATTAAGATAGAACTGCAGCTCTGGCTGGTGTGGCTGAGTACACAGAGTGGCGGCCTTCAAACCAAAAGATCTTCGGTTTGATTCCCAGTCGGGGCGCATGCCTGCGTTGAGGGCCAGGTCCCTAGTTGGCAGCGTGTGAGAGGCAACCATCGATATATCTCTCACACATCAATGTTTCTCTCCCTTTCTCCCTCCCTTCCCCTCTCTAAAAATAAATAAATAAAAATTTTAAAAAGACACAAATGCAACACAGCAGAGGGGAAAAAATAATGGCTTTGGCCAAGCCTCTCAATTGTTTAGATCATCAGACAGACACGCCAGACTTGTGGGGTTCATAATTGGTAAGGGCACATACAAGAAGCAACCTGTGAATGCATAAAAATGTGGAACAATACATCTATATTTTTCTTTCTCTCTCTCTTACTCTCTTGCTCTAGAGACGGTGCTGGGGCACGTGTGAGCCAGGCAGGCACTCGGGTGGCAGTGCGCTCGCTGAGGAAAAGTAATTAAACTTGGGCAAAGGAGATCCTAAGAAGCCGAGAAAAAAAACGTCAACATGTACTTTCTTTGTGCAAACCCGCCAGGAGGAACACAAGAGCTTCAGTCCACTTCTCAGAGTGTTCTAAGAAGTGCTCAGAGAGGTGGAAGACCATGTCCACCAAAGAGGAAGGAAATCTGAAGACATGGCAAAGGTGGACAAGGCCCACTATGAAAAAGAAATCAGACCTTATATCCCTCCTAAAGGGGAAACAAAGAAGGAATTCAAGGATCCCAATGTCCCCAAGAAGCCTCCTTCAGCCTTCTTGTTTTGTTCTGAGTACCACCCCAAATCAAAGGAGAGAATCCTGGCCTGTGCACTGGTGATGCTGCAGAGAAGCTGGGGGAGATGTGGAATAATAACGCTACAGGTGGCCAGCAGCCTTACTAAAAAGAAAGTGGCCAAGCCGAAGATGAAATGCAAAAAGAATATTGCTACATACTGAGCTAAAAAACCCCTGATGTGGTAAAAAGGAAGTCACCAAGACTGAAAAAAGCAAGAAAAATAAGGAAGAGGAAGAAAACGAGGAAGATAAAGGAGATGAGGAGAAGATGATACCCCTGTATATAGGTTATACATGGGGATGGTAGTGTTTTCATCTTCAGTTGTTTCTGAGGTAGCTTAGAAATAATTGTTTTGTTAACTGAATAGAACTCTGTAATTGCAAAAAAAAAATTGCAGATGTTTCATTGACATTCTGAATGCTTCTAAAAAGCAAAATTAAAAAATTTATTTATTTATTCTCATAAGAGAGGAAAGGAGGAAAAAAGAGAGGGAAATATCAGGTCCCCAACTGGGGACCTGGCCTGCAACCCAGGCACGTGCCATGACTGGGTATCGAACCGGCGACCCTTTGATTTGCAGGCCAGCACTTAGTCCACTGAGCCACACCAGCCAGGGCTAAAAAATACAATTTTTATATAAAAAATCTATAAAGGAATCTAAAAATGGACAAACTATATAAAATATGTTCTTCCTCACTAATAAACAGAAAAATGCAAATCAAAACTACAATAATATTATCTCTCACCTGACAAATGGCTACTATCAAAGAGCAGAGGTAAGTGTTGGTACAGGTGCATATATAAAGAAATGCATGTACACTACAATTGAAATGTAAAAAACAAACAAAAACTCCAAGAAACATGCCAAAATTATAGAAAAATAATAAAATGCCAGGATCTGGGATGTAGGGAAAAATGGGAACCTGTCAGTCGAAGGTACAAAGATTCCTTTATGAGTTCTGAGGATACATTTACGAGCATGGTAAGTACAGATAATAATGTTATATAGTTGAAATTTACTAAGAGTAGACCTTAAGCATTCTTATTATGAAAAAATAATGAGGTAGACCCGACCAGATGGCACAGTTCATTGAGGCTTCACACCATACACCATAAAGTTGCAAATTCGATTCCTGCTCAGGTTGTGGGTTCAATCCCTGGTTGAAGCAAATACAGGGGGCAACGGCCTGATGATTCTCTCACACTGACATTTCTCTCTCTCCCTTCTCCTTTCATTAAAATCACTAAACAATATTTCCTTGGGTGAGGATTAAAAAATAATAATAATAAATAATAATAAGTTAACTTTAGATGGTAAATGACCTTATTTTAACTTCACAGTGGTAATTATTTCACCATACATATAAAATCAGCAAATGGTACACTTTAATATATACAAGTTTATACCTCAACAAGGCTTTAAAAAAAGGAAAACAGATTTAAACACTACACACTGTGCAGGAGAGTGTTAAAAGAAGCCCGTGCTTCGATTAAGTAACGACCATGACAACATCTGCAACTCCTGGCCCAGGTAGGCAGGAGGAAATGATGGCTAAAAGAAGGACTCAAACCCTGGGAGGCAGAAGTGATGTGGATCTGGACACATTAACCCAGACACTGAGAGGGCAAGCACTGTGAATCCACTAAGCTCAATGCAATAGTGCTGACCTTGAATCCTTCCCTAAAAGGGTTCAGGACTGGGACTGCAGGGAGGGAAGGCAGTGCAAACACTCCAGCCCTAGCAATACAGCAACTCCCCGGAAAACTGGGGCAGCAAGCAGTGCCTGTGGTCCACACCTGAGCCCTGAGAAAGGTCTTGGGGTGGATGGAGTAGAGTCTAGTCCAAGTCACCGGGGAGGCCGTGGGTCTTACCCAGAGAGGATATAAGTGAAAAGTTCTCCAGCATCACACGGAGGTACAGGCGTCTCTGAGCCTCACCAAGCAGCCTCCATTCCTCCCCGGAGAAGTGCACGGCAACATCCTCTAAGGTCACATTGGCCTGTTATCATGGGGACAGGAAAAACATGAGCTTTCTGTCTCTGAGAACCCACAACCCACCTCCCCACACATCTGTCCCACACCCACCCTCCTCCAAAGCTGCCTCCTCAGAGGAATTCCACTGATGCCCGCTCTACCCTCAGGTCCCTTTTTATTCATTATGTTCAGCCCTCAGCCTCACCAGACAGGGAGGCACAGAGATGTAATCCAGTTCTGGTCCTGGCTTGTAGGGTCCCATGCATCCTGTCATTAATTCCCTTTGGGGTCTCTGATTGTGACAAGACACAGCCAAACATGGGCTCATGCTCCACCCTTCAGTGCCCAACACTAGGGCCCTGGGACCATAACTCACACCTTTTCTCAATAAGCACATTATTCTGTAGATTGTTCCTTTGACACCTTCAGTCCCCACCTGAGCTCCCACAGGTACTCATTTGTGGAGATGCTGCTTTGAAGGCCTCCTCTATGTATCTGGCTCTTGCTTCAGTATTCGTCTCCCAGAAGCACATATGAACTTCAGATGCCCATGACCCCCTTCCACTGGTGTGATGTACTCAGCAGCCACATCGGGTTCTCTCCACTTTAAAACCCCAGTTCTGATGGTCTCCATGCCAGACCCAGTGCCACTCAAAAATGACATTTGCCCCAGACCTTAGCCACCAACGGGACTGAGACCCCCCCCACCCCACCCGCACACTCCAATCCCGAGACCTCATTACAGCACCCACGCGGGGAGGATCCAGCTCTAGCGAACAAGTAGGAGCTTTGCCCTTGGTGTCAAGTCATCTCAGTACTCCTCTGCCTCCAGAACCATCACGTCCACTCGTCCCATCGAAGCCTTCATCACTTGCCACAAAGTTACCGTGACCACCTCCCTCCTTTACTTGTATTTCTGTGCGCAGCACTCTCATCAGGGGCAGAGCAAGGAAAAAAACTCCTCATCCCGCACCCTACTCTTTCTGACCAAATAACTGCACCCGCAAGAGGTCCTGCATTCCGCCACCTAAATGCTGTCCACCGGGGCCTGGGCTGCAGGACCTGACGGGTGCCCCGCATCCGGACCGCCGGGCTCTGTGTAATGTGGGGGCAGGGCGCGGGAGGCGTGCACTCACCTCCGCGGGGCCCCGCGGCTTGGCGGCAGCCATCCGACTGCGTGGGCGGAGCTTGGTGGGGGAGCTGGCAGAGGAGGGGGCGCAGGAGAGGTCTACCCTTCCCCTGCCAGATCTACTCCGCGGACCTACCAAGAGTGTCGCGCCGCTTCACACCCGCAGTAATGGCCACTAGTAAGAGAGCCCGGAAGTCCCGCCCCAACTGAGTGAATCTCACGGAAATTTCATACTAACCTGTAAATGCCCCAGCTCAGCACAGGATTTTATGGGTAGTGTAGTTTCTAGAGCTCTATAGGCCACAGGGAAGCGAGTTCTCCAACCTGAGCAACTAGGATGTTTGCACTGGGAGGATCCTGTAAAGCACTGCTGGTACCTGGAGGGAAGGTCTTTGCTTGTGGTTAATTGCACCAAAAACTCAACTGTGACACTATCTACCTCAAGATACCTTCAGGGCTCAGTCCCACAAGACTGTACCCCCCCCCCCAACTCCCCTTTCAGATACCAATTGCAAGCCCAGGTGTTTTCTGTGCTTCAGAACCACAGGCTATTTTATTTTATTTGTTATTTGAAAAATCTTCACACAAGGATGATTTTTTAAATTTTTTAGAGAGAGAGGATTGGACAGAAAGAGAAATATCAATCAGTTGCTTCCCGGATGTGCCTTGACCAAGGGTCAAACTTGCAACCAAGGTAAGTACACTGACTGGGAGTGAAATGCCCATCAATTTGGTATAAGAAACAATGACACATCCAAGTGAGCTATCCAGCCAGGGCACAGCGGGGTATTTTAAACAGAAAACCACCAGTCAGCCCTGGCTGGTTACAGAATTGGTTAGAACATCACCCTAATATGCCAAAATTGCGGGTTCAGTCCCCAGTCAGGGCAAATAAAAGAATCAGTCAATGGATGCATAAATAAGTGAAACAATAAGTCGATTATTCTCTCTCTCTCTAAATCAATAAATAATAATAAAACGAAAACCACAGGCACAAACGGCATCACTCACGCTATGAAACCTCGTCCAATACCTGATATACTAGTATATTCAACCTATTCCTGAAACATAATTTTTTAAAAACATTTTCCCAAGAAACATAATCTTTTTTTTTGTTTTGACCGACATTAATACCTTTCTGTAGTTTGCTCACAGCATACCACTTCCAGAAATAATCTCCGGTTTCCATGGAAACACAGTCATTGAGTTTAGAAGAGTAATGTTCATTTTTGAAATTTTTATTTATTTTCAGAAAGAGAGGAAGGGAGGGAGAAAGAGAGGAAGAGAAACAACAATGTGAGAAACATTAGTTGGCTGCCTCTCGCAAGCTGCCAGTTAGGGTCCTGGCCCACTATCCCGGCATGTGTCCTGACTGGGAATTGAACCAGTGACCTTTCTGTTCACAGGGCAGCACTCAATCCCCTGAGCCACACCACTCAGGGCAGCGATATTCATTATTTCCCAGTGAGGACATTACATGGTCGAATCCCAAACCATTATCTCAGGTTCAGATGCCCACTTTCCAAACCTTCATGGATGCAAAAATGGCAGCATCTTGGCAGCAAATATAAATTTGCTACATAACCATATTCCCAGGTACATGTCACAAGCTTTTAAAAAGTAAGACCATATGGAGAATATTCAGTAATAAAGGCAACGGACAAAAACTTTTTTTTGGAGTTGGAACACGAACAGAGAGCCAGATGGAATATGTTGCGAGGAACTAAAAGGCATGGTGACACCTCATCCACTTCCTTTAGGGCTGCACATATCTGCCCTCCCTGTGTCCTCTACACCTGGCTGCGATGCTCTCGGTCTGATCAGAGAGTGAATACACTGGGCCTCCTGACGTTCACTCTAAAAACTTTGTTCCCCAGGAAACGAAGAGCTTGAAGATAAAGAGTTTTATTTAGTTTCTGAGTAAACCTTAGTGTCTTTAGAACAATTGTTGGGTGTGCATGTTTGACATTTTCAAAGTGGAAGTTATAAATGGAGTGTATTTTACTAACATGTCTTTGATGAAGGTGGTTGTTAAAATTTATGGATTTAGTGAAACCATGACATTCTTTAAAAACCTGCCAATAGAATATTATATAATACAAATAGCAAGATAATCAGGCCTGTAAAGAATCTCCAAGCTAAAGGATGGTGGCCATGTTACGATTCAATGTGTGGAGTTTGAACTGTGCTTCTAACCAATCCGATGCCCAGTCTGTGCTTAGGGGAAATGAGCTGTGAGCATGGTTATTATTCTCTTTAAAATGACCTACATTTAAAAATTTCAGAACTTCTGGCCAAGACGGGGGCGTAGGTAGGCACGCTGTACCTCCTCGCACAACCAAAAGAAGGACAACAACAAATTTAAAAACCAAAAGCAACCAGAACTGACAGGAAATCAAACTGTATGGAAGTCCAACAACCAAGGAGATAAAGAAGAAACATTCATCCAGACCTGTAGGAGGGGTGGAGCCGGGCAGCCGGGCAGAGAGGACTCGGGGCAAGGCTGCAGTTGGACGACCGGCAAGGCAGCTGCTGGTGGAGCAGGCGGTCCCATGTTCGAGTGCAGATAAGCCGGGAGGAACAACTGGGGAGCAAGATAGACCACACAACCCAGGGTTCCAGTGAGGGGAAATAAAGCCTCAACCTCTGAGTGAAAACACCTGTGGGGGTTGAGGTGGCAGCAGGAGAAACTCCCAGCCTCATAGGAGAGCTCATTGGAGAGACCCACAGGGGCCTAGAATGTACACAAACCCACCCACCCAGGAATCAGCACCAGAAGGGCCCAATTTGATAGTGGGTAGTAGGGGAAGTGACTGAAAACTGGCAGAGAATGGCATTGTTTCCTCTCAGACCCCTCCCCCACACACAGTGTCACAAGGCAGCGACACAGGTTGCCCCGCCCTGGTGAGCACCTAAGGCCCCGCCCCTTATACGTAACAGGTGTGGAGACAAAAAAAAAAAAACGGCCCAAATGAAAGAACAGATCAAAGCTCCAGAAAAAATACAACTAAGCTATAAAGAGATAGCCAACCTATCATCAAATGCACAGTTCAAAACACTGGTAATCAGGATGCTCACAGAATTGGTGGAATATGGTCAAAAATTAGTTAAAAAAATGAAGGCTACGCTAAGTGCAATAAAGGAAAATGTACAGGGAACCAACAGTGATGGGAAGGAAACTGGGGCTCAAATCAACGGTGTGGACCAGAAGGAAGAAAGAAATATTCAACCAGAACAGAGTGAAGAAACAAGAATTCAAAAAAATGAGGAGAGACTTAGGAATCTCCAGGACATCTTTAACTGTTCCAACATCCAAATCATAGGGGTACCAGAAGGAGAAGAGGAAGACCAAGGAATTGAAAACTTATTTGAAAAAATAATGAAGGAAAACTTCCCGAATCTGGCAAAGGAAATAGACTTTCAAGAAGTCCAGGAAGCTCAGGGAGTCCCAAAGAAGTTGGACCTAAAGAGAAACACACCAAGGCACATCATTACATTACCCAAGATTAAAGATAAGGAGAGAACCTTAGAAGCAGCAAGAGAAAAGGACACAGTTACCTACAAAGGAGTTCCCATGAGACTATCAGCTGATTTCTCAAAAGAAACCCTGCAGGAAAGAAGGGGCTGGAAAGAAGTATTCAAAGTCATGAAAAACAAGGACCTACATCCAAGATTGCTCTATCCAGCAAAGCTATCATTTAGAATGGAAGGGCAGATAAAGTGCTTCTCAGATAAGGTCAAGTTAAAGGAGTTCATCATCACCCAGCCCTTATTATATGAAATGTTAAAGGGACTTATCTAAGAAAAAGAAGATCAAAAATATGAACAGTAAAATGACAACAAGCTCACAGGTATTAACCGAACCAAAAACAAAAAAAACAAAAACAACAATTAAGCAAACAACTAGAACAGGAACAGTTTCACGGAAATGGAGATCACATGGAGGGTTATCAGTTGGGGAGTGGGAGGGGAAGAGGGGGGAAAAGGTACAGAGAATAAGTAGCATAAATGGTAAGCAGAAAATAGACAGGGTGAGATTAAGAATAGTATAGGAAATGTAGAAGCCAAAGAACTTATATGTATGACCCATGGACATGAACTAAAGGGGGCGATGTGGGTGGGTGGGGGTGTGCAGGGTGGAGGGGAATAAAGGGGAAATGGGACAAATGTAATAGCATAATCAATAAAATATATTTAAAATAAAATAAAATTTCTAGAAACCCCCCCCTACATTTAGTATTTCTTATATCACTTGCGTCGTAAATAGTCTATTTCTATCGGTTGTTTAGCTGGAAAATCAGTTTGACACGACACGAGAGAGGTTGCATGAAAACACAATGACCTTAAAATAATCCTCTAAATACCAGAGTTCATGACGCTTATTCAGGGCTGCTCCATCTGTTGAAATTAAAAACTAGTGACACTTAAAAAGGCTTTAGAAACTCAGCAGTAATCCAAGACATTCCCCTGATAGCTGTGAGGCCTGACAACAAGGGGAAAGGCGTCGGCTTTCTGAGGGAGTCCATACGTGCCAACTGGTGCCTTCTATATGGGTTGTGTTGTCCAGGCAGATGCTGAGAGAGCACCAATGGCGTATGTGTCATCAAGGGTGCTCCGGACACTTGTCGTCTCTAAGAAATGCCCATCACCCTCAACTCTGCTAACTGAGCTGTGGAAACGCTGACCCCACCTGGTTTGGCTCATTGGTTCCCTTCTCATAAAATTTGGAGTCAGGATCTCGGTAGTGGCCAGAGTGTGCCAGGCACTGGAGTTAGGGCTTGTGTTCAGGACTCTGTTCTTACACAAACATCCCTGGTGGAGACACGGGGAGAATGGAAAGGAGGATGTGGGTTCACAACATGGTCAGGGCTGCAGGGAAGGCAAGGTCTCATCCAGCCAGTCCAGAGGGCAGACGCACATGGCCAGCGAGTCCTCTGCGTGGAGAAGAGAGGAGCACTCAACTAAGGAGACCAGAATCCTGTAAACCTCCAGCATCACTTTCGAATACAAAGTTTCAGGGTTCATGTCCAGCTGTCCCCTCTCCTACAGGGTGAAAGTCAAAGGCATGTACCAATAACACTTGAAGAGTCAAACTGAGGTATCAAATTCACCACGGGGGGTGGGGCCCAAGCCTCTCACACATAATGCGGGTGATGGGGAAGAACCAGGCCTGAGTCACCAGGGTCTCATTAGAACCAGGCTCTGTACAGGTTAAACTCTAAGGTGAGACAGACATGATCAGAAAAGTTTGCCCTGGAGATGACAGAAATGATGGCAGTCCCATGAAGAATGTGGGGCAGTCAGTGAGCAAGTCAGAAGAATGGGAAGGCCACGGTGAGGATGATTCCAGTGGTGGAAACAGCAGCCGCAGCTGAGCCTCCCTGTTCCTCCCCAGCCATGTGCCCTCAGCTGAGGGCTTCACGTGTGGAGAGATTGTCCCCACTCACTGGTTTGGATGCAGCCTCTGGAGTCTGACACTTGTCTGTTGTGTGACCTTAGAAAACTCACTTCATCTTTCTGGTCCTTATTTCCCCCCAAATACTCAGGGTGTTGTAACAACAACAAAAGCAAACTGAAATACTGGCACCAGTATGTATTTAGTGTTTTGTTGCCCCTGCTGATTCTCCCACGGGCACGCTTAGCACCTTCATTACTTTCATATCATCAGTAATTTGAGTTTGGAGAGCCCTAGTCACTCCGAGATTCCCTGGTAAAAACTCCACCCTGCCACCTCAGTGCCGTGAAGACTCCTGCTCCGGGCGGTGGCGTCTGTGTGGACCACAGCGAGCTAGGGGTCCTGAGAAGCCCCACTTAGTTTTCACAAGCACCTGGGGAAGAATGTCTCAAAAGAGACTGGCCTGTGGTTGGCACCCACACGTGATGGCGGTGGCTAGCCCCTGCTCCTAGAATGGGTAATAAGGCCCAGAGAAGGGGGGCTCTTTATCCCCATTTTACATAACAGGAACCTGAGGCTCAAAGAGCGGATGTTTTGCCTGTCCTCATGGAGATTTTTTGAGGTCTGGAATTTCAACCCAGGTTGCATGGCCCAAAATATGAAATATCTGTTACTAATATTTTCTCTTTGGCTTCTGGTAGGGCTTGGGGGGGTCAACAAATACCCACCCATTTTTGTTCCTCAGGGGGTTCATCCAGAGTTGACAGAACCTAGGAGGAACAAAGAGGTCCTGGACCCTCAGTCACCAGTGGGAGGCTCCACCACGCCCACCTCTTAAGGTGACCCAGGCTAGGATACCCGCCTTTCTGAAGCGAGTGCGCGTCTCTAGGGCCCTCTCCTCTCCCCACAGCAGCCCAGGAGCGGGACGCCCATCAGTCTTGCAGCTCCAGCCCCGGAGTCATCCGGGACCTGAGGGAGGCTGAGTGGAGACACAAGGGTTGTGGCTCCTGTAGGGACAGCAAGTACAGTGCAGAGGGGACCAGGTTTATTTGCATCTGAAATTTACATTCTCTTCTGGGTGTCTAACAATGAAATGAAGGTCAGAGGCAGGCAGGGAGGACTGCAGAGTCTCATTGGGCTTTTCCTGGCTGTGGGGCCCGACAGAGGATGGCGTTGTGCTGGGTGGTGTCGGAGTTTCTCGAGCACTCTCTCTGGGTGCCGTGGGCCACGCACCGGGTGAGTGGAGAGAGATGCCTGTGATGCAGGGCTGGGCGGTCGCAGAGGTGTGGGGGTGGGACTCTGGGAACCCAAGGTGTTAGAAGGTAGTGTGTACACAGTGGTGTGCACACGTGTAGGTCGTGTGAGCTGATGGCCCCAAGGCCCTGGGGTGGGACCAGGTGAAGCAGGAGCCCATGTTTGCTGAGTGTAGCAGGTACAGTCTGAGACCCCAGGGCAATTGCTCTGCAGAAGGGATGAGGCCCTGCAGGTATGGCCCACAGCTTGGATGAGGTCTGTGTGTCCCCACTGCCTGTTGCTGAGGGCTGCACATAGTCATTAGGGGACAGTGAGTGGTGAGCAGACATCCCTGTCATCAGGGTCTTGTGTCTCCTCTGAGCCCTGGAGGATTAGCATTCAAGTTAAGGCAAGTGAAATGGGGAAACTGAGACAAGAAAATTAAACAAGTGCAAACAGTTTGAGCAATTTACAGCCAGCTGGTGAATCGTAACACCTAATCTCCCCTGAGGACACTAGAGAGCAAATGGTTTATACCTCTCCTTCCTAAGGAGAGAATACAGAGGCTCCCTGACCATAAACCACAGGTGTCCTGGGAAGAGAGGATGGTAACGCAAACGGCGAGATAACGCCTCAACCAAGGGATCGAGCTCAACTCCCCTGAGTTCCTCCTGCCCTTCCTCCCAAGAAAAACTGCAGATTGTGGCTCCTCTCTTTGGAATTTCCCCCTCCCAAATTCTTACATTTCCCGTATGTAAACTTGCTTCTGAAAGCTCAAGGAAAGTGGATGGTAGGGTTTTTACCCACCACCTTCTCAGACTGCTGGCCTCTGTCATTAATAAAAATGCAATTGCAATCCAATCCCTGTCTCTGCGTTATGGCTGAGTGGTGGCAGGCAGTGGGAGTGGGGACTTGGTTGCCCTGCGGTTGCACCTGTATTGAGGAAAGAGGTTCGTCTATCTTTGCAATTTTCTTAGTGATGCAGAACAAACTGTGGTTTAATGGTTATCTAATAATAAAACTGTTTCTCTACTACCCTTGTAGTGAGGACTTCTGAGCTAAGAAAAGATTTCGTTTGTATTTGCTCAACAGTCACCATCAGATACCTGATGGCAGAGACCAAACTTCAAACACCAACTCAGCAATAGGCGGTGGGGTGTAACGGGAGGGCAGAGGTCAGGAAGGCCTCCTTTCTAAGAACACCATTGAGAAGGATGAACCCTGTAGGTACTTTTTTTCCAGAGGCAAGAGGGAGCAGGGTGAGATCTGTTCTCTTTAAAGATAAACTTTGAAGGATTTGAGCAAAAGTCAATTCCAATCAGGCAGCACCGAACCAGACCCGAGGACAGGCTTTTGTTGGGCAGAAGGAAAGCAAAGCAAGAAAATGATTGGACTGCCTATAGTGTAAGGAGTTGCCTCACTTGTAAAAGTCTAGTTGAACCCTGGCTGGTGTGGTTCAGTGGATTGAGTACTGGCCTGGGAACCAAGGGGTCACCAGGTCAACTCCTTTGCACATGCCTGGGTTGTGGGCCAGGTCCCCAGTAGGGGGCACACAAGAGGCAACCACACGCTGATGTTTCTCTCCCTCCCTTCCCCTTTCTAAAAATAAATAAAACCTTTTAAAAAGAAAGAAATGCAACTTCTCAGTCCCAAACCTGTCCACTTACTTTCCGGGCAGGGTCTGAGTCAGTGTTTTGAGACACCTCCATCTCTTGCTCTGGTTCCTGTGAACAGGTCACCAGAGATCCATGTGATTAACCTGAGTCTCCTATACAGCTGCAAAATTTCACAACTGAGGTTGCAAGTTCAGCAGGGCATGTTGTTAACGAGAAAAAAGTTAAAAGTATAGGATGCCCACATTCTACTGTTTATTAATGGATTACTACTTCTTTATAAACATGGAACATGAAAAGCACCTCTAAGCATTGTACATCTTAGAGAAAATGTTTGCAAGTGTTTTACTTTGTGCACATGCATAGACTGTTGACATGTGCGGCATTCATTTATGTTCCTATGTTTTTTCTTAGGACAATAAAGTGACACTTTAGTTCATCAATCTGCAGTGACATTTTCTGCCTTAACATTTTGGAAACTGAATCACTGAGGGTTTGGTCTGACTTTTGCACATCCCGATGCGATCTGGCTGTGTATCACCTTAGAATCGAGCAGTGGGAGATCAGCCTCCAGAGGGAGAACAGAGACCTTGGCCAGGAAGGTCCCTCCCAAATCAGATCTGCAGGGTGCAACCCCCTCCAGGTGTCCCTTCTGGGTGGTGGCCCTCACGTCACAGGCACAGTGGGTCTTTGGTTCCCACACGGGGTGCCCAGAGAATTCTCTCTGGCTGCTCCAAGGTCTGTCCTCCTCAGGGACCCCACTGGGGACAGAAGAGACCAGCAATGACCCCAGTGCCCAGTGCATCTTCCTGGGATCAGGGGATCTGGAAAAGTGGCCTTGAGTTGTGATAAAATGCACAGAAAGTAAACATCTGGAGATCCACGGAGAGAAAAAGATAAAAATCACTTTGAGTGTTCAGAAGGTGGAACTCATAAAAGGTATGGGTGGCGCTGGAGGCAGCAACTCAAAACAAAGCGTGTGTGTGCCCTGATACTTAGGTGAGGCCACGGGGAGTCCCCATGACCCCAGGTGTTTACAGCTCTCTCCATCCAGGTACTCTGGATTCTTGTCTCCAGACTGTGGAGCCTCTGTAACCTCCAGCCAATTGGCAGCCCCACTTGTCGTCTGCCTGGCAATTTCAGTCTCCTCCTGCGGGCACTTACTTTAACTTTTGGGCTAACACCATGGGACACAGTAGAATTTTTCAGCTCCTCTGAACACATCACTTTCATAGTGGGAGAACTTACACTTTTGGTGAACACTAAAAAGCAGGGTCAGATTTATCATATTACTAGAAGCCTGGACTTATGTGATGAAAACTGTAAGTATGCAGGCTAAAATCTAAGCTTGTAGGGTGTTTATGGCCATGACATTGTACATAGCACAAAAAGTGTGGGGAAAATAAGAAAATTTAAAAACAATGAACGAAGCCCTGGGTCGTGTGGCTCAGTGACTTGAGTGCTGGCCTGCAAACAGAAAGGTCACCAGTTCTATTCCAGGTCAGGACACATGCCTGGGTTGCAAGCCAGGTCCCCAGCTGGGGGGGTGAGAGAGGCAAATGACAGATGTTTCTCTCTCTCTTCCCCTGACTGAAAATTAAAAACAAAAAACAATACACCAAACAGAAAAGTGATATTGATGCTGTATAAGATTTAGTTAAATTCTAACATGTGGTTGTTGTTTTGAGATCTTCTTTGTAAATAAGGGAAATATCATAACTTACAAAGGAAAAAAGCCAAACGATACAGAGAGATATTGTACTGAAGATACACTGGTAGCAACTAATCACATGAAAAACAGCTCAGTTAATTGGAGCATCATCCCGTACAACAAAAAGATGCACGCTGGATTCGCAGTCAGGGCACATATGTAGGTTGTGGGTTTGATCCCAGGTTGGGGCGTATAAGGGAGGCAAGCAATTGATGTTTCTCTCTATCTCCTTTCCAATCTCTCTAAAATCAATAAACATAATCTTGGGTGGATTTAAAGAAAAAAAGGTCAAAATCACTAATCCCTAGGCAAGTGTGATTAAAACCACACCAAGATAGCACTACACAGTTACTAGAAGGGCTAACATTAAAGACTGATGATATGAATTACTGGCAGGGATGTGCCAGTTCAAGCCCGGCTGCGGCGCATATGCGAGGCAACCAATTGATGTTTTTCTCTCTCTAAAATCAATTAACATTTTTAATTGTAAAAATATCCAGATCAGTTTTATTTGCAATTGCCCCAAACAGATGAATGGATAGTGGTATATATCCAGAAAGCAAAATATTACTCAGAAATAAGACAATAGTGTCTCAAAAAATAGGCATGAGGGGATGGAGGGAGAAAGAATAAACACTTTTTAATTACAACCATATAAAAGTCCAGAAAATGCAATCTAATCTATAAAAAGAGTAAATCAATGGTTGCTGTGATGTCAGGGAAGGCTATGAGGAGGGATTAGAGAAAAAACACAAGGCACATATGTGAGTGATAGATGTTCATTCTCATGGGCATGACCTGTTCACAGGTTATACTTAACAAAACTGTAAACTTCAATATGTTTTACCGCCTGTCACTTATTCCTTACTAAATGTTAAAAACAGTTCAAAATAAAACCTAGGTTTCCCACTCTTTTCAGAAAATAAGCTATAAAACTCTATATAGACCCCACAAGCTCTTGTGTCCTAGCGATGTCTGCCTGGCCTCAGTGGCAGCTGGTGAGCAATGAAGGACAGATGTGGAGAACTACAATGATAGTTTCATAGGTTCATACCTACATCAAAACTTATCAAATTGTATATTTTATATATATGCAGGTAGTGCATATAAATTGGTAGTGAAATTTTAAAAAATGGCTCAAGATTACAACAACAAACTGTATCACAATCATTTTGGAAAATAGGCTTGATCACCCTACACTGAGTCCACCCTCGCTTTCCTCAGGCCCTCTAGGGCTCAGAGTTGCCTCGATGGCATCAAATGTGGTGAGTAGTGAACATCTACACCAGAGTCCACAAGAATGCTGCCTGCACCCACAATCACAACCCTGGAGTACAGGTCCCTCCACCCACCTCTTCTCCTTTCCTGTTGTGCAGTAATGGCTTTGAAGCAGATGTCACTGAGTGGCTACGGGAATCCACAGAACCTTTTGTTTTTTCTCAGTGATGTCAAGTACACAAGATAACAATGCCTAGCGTTCCTCACATCTGTGTACACTCATCATGCCGCCGGGGTCACAGAAGCAATTCTGGGTGTATGTTTGGAAGAGGCACATTCCACCTAGCTGGCTGCAGTCTCCTCCAATCCCTAAGAGGCCACCGTTTGTGCACTATGGTTTTCCATGGACCCAGTTTTTCAACCAGTGACCCTACTAGCCCAATGAGTTGTGGACGTCAGGGCATGTGACTTTCTGTAGACCTGAGGAAGATATACCCTCAACAGTGCTGGTAGAATCTGTGACATCTGCTGTGGGTATGGGAAAAAAAAAAACAGGCTACTCTTATAAGTACTGGAGGTTCTCATCCCTGCCTTTCCCTCAGGATCATCTCAAAGACTCCTAAAACTCATAGCATCCAAATAAAAACCAGAAAGCCTTTAGTCCTTTCTAGAAGTCTGTGGACAGCCATGCAAATTTGGTCAAAACTAGCCAGTTATTTTATGCCATCATACCAGAGAAAATTTGAGACCATAAAAAAATTGATCACCTCTTCATGGTTTTAGAGCCTGAATCAATTTATAAACTACCCTGTAATAGAATAACCAAAATTAAAGAAAAACTTAAACATTAAGGCCTGGTCATGACCAGTGTGGCTCAGTTGGTTAGGTGTTGTCCCAGAAAGCGAAGGGTGGTAGGTTCTATTCCCAGTCAGGGCACATGCCTAAGTTGCGGGTTCCCCATTCAGGTGTGTGCAAGAGACAACTGATCAATGTTTCTCTCTCACATTAATGTTCTCTCTCTCTCTTTCTCCCTTCCTTGCCCCTTCTCTAAATCAAATAAATCCTAAAAAATTAAAAGAAGGCCTGAATTATTGTGCAAGCCAAAGCAATGTGCAGAAGGCATGTATCAAGTTCACAAGCTGAAAAATCTCACCAAAACATCATGTGAGATGAATACGTCTCCGGAATAGGTAGACACTTCTATGCAAGCTTGAGTGCAGAACTCACAACATTTTCTAGGTCAGCAGAGGACCCAGTCCATATCCAAATTACTAATAAAGAGAAAGCTGACTTCTTGAGGACTCCAGTCATTTCCATTTTGCTAAAACATTCATGAGACCAGAGTTCAGCTTCCCTGAGCACATTAGGGTGTTGAATGATGCAAACTCTGTGGACCTGCACTGTGGCAAAGGTGAAAGGACTATAGCCACAGAATGCAGCTGCACAATAAACCTAGAAGGAGCCTCGGGCAAGTCAGAAAGTACGACATATTTACAAACACTTCCCATATAACTGAAAATGACAGGAAATTTCCACACTGTGCATATTCACATGTAAAAGTTTCAATTCAGACAGATGGCTCTTCAAAGAATTTCCTCCAGGTTGTTACACTGAACAGAAAACTGCACATTGCCAGCACACTTAAGGCTTTTCTCTAGTGTGAATTCTCAGATGATTATGAAGTTTAGAACGATAGATGAAAGATTTCCCACATTCACTGCACTTATATGGCCTTTCCCCAGTGTGAACTCTCTGATGATAATGAAGTTTAGACCTACTGATAAAAAATTTCTTACATTTACTGCACTCATAAGGCCTTTCTCCTGTGTGAAATCTCTGATGATAATGAAGTTTAGAATTACTAATAAAAGATTTCCCACATTCATTGCACTCATAAGGCCTTTCCCCAGTATGACGTCTCCAGTGTAGACTGAATTGGGAACTATCCCTAAATGACTTTCCACATTCGCTGCACTCATAAGGCCTTTCTCCTGTGTGACCTCGCTGATGATAACGGAGGGCAGAGCTCGTAGTAAAAGATTTCTCACATTCACTGCACTTATAAGGCCTTTCTCCTGTGTGAACTCTCTCATGGCAACGGAGTGTGGAACTAGAGGCAAAAGATTTTCCACATTGACTGCATTCGTAAGGCTTTGTTCCTGTATGAACTCTCTGATGATAAGAGAGAGTGTTGCGACGGGCAAAAGATTTCCCACATTCACTGCACTCATAAGGCCTTTCTCCTGTGTGCACTCTCTGATGATTACGAAGGTATTGGCGGGAGATAAAAGATTTCCCACATTCACTGCATGCATAAGGCCGTTTCCCTGTGTGAATTCTTTGATGACAGCGAAGGCTATGGTTCTGGGTAAAAGATTTCCCACACTCGCTGCACTCATAAGGCCTTTCTCTTCTATTAACTTTCTGATGATAACAAAAGCTTTTGTTGCAGGCAGAATTCCCACATTCACTGCACTCAGTAGGCCTTTTTCCTGTATGAACTCTCTGATGATAATGAAGGCTTTTGATCCAGGCAAAAGACTTCCCACATTCACTGCACTCATAAGGCCTTTCTCCAGTGTGAAGTCTCTGATGACAACGAAAGTTATAAATCCTGGTAAAAGATTTCCCACATTCACTGCACACATAAGGTTTTTCTCCTGTGTGAACGCTCTGATGACACTGAAGGGCATAGATCCAGGTAAAAGATTTCCCACATTCAGTGCACTCATAAGGCCTTTCTCCTGTGTGAACTCTCCGATGACAATAGAGGGCAGAGCCAGTGGTAAAAGATTTCCCACATTCACCACACTCATAAGGCTTTTCTCCTAGGTGGCTTCGCTCATGATACTTAAGGTTGCAACGACGATAAAAAGATTTCCCACACATACTGCACATATATGGCTTTTCTCCTGTGTGAGTTCTCTGGTGTCGAACAAGTTTCCCCCTATCATTAAAGGATTTCCCACACTCGCTACACTCATAAGGCCTTTCTTCTGTGTGAGATTTCTGGTGTCGAACCAGTTTCCACCTATTGTTAAAAGATTTTCCACATTCACTGCATTCATAAGGTTCTTCTCCAGTGTGAACTCTCTGAGACTGATCAAACATTGAGCTGTGACTAAATGACTGAGTACATTCACTACACATGTAATTGTTTTCTGCATTTTCCCGTCCCTGTGAATGAATGACAACAGATTTGAGGCTTAAGGATTTTCCACACTTGCTGCACCTGTCCTGCCTTGCTCCTGTATGAATTTTTTGATGCTGATGAAGGGCTGAGACTTCACCAGAGGCTTTCCCACTTTCACTACGCACACTGAAGCTTTTTCCAGTGTGGCCTCTGCAGTGCGTGACAAATGAGGATTTGTACCTGAATGTTTCTCCACATTCACTGCACACAAAACACTGTCTTCCAGTGTGGACAGCCTGGTCCTGAATAAGTATGTGTTGAGGGTTAAAGGCTTTCTTGCCTTCCTCTGAGGTGTGATGACCTTTTCCATTTTGTAACGTTGCTTCCCACTGGGTGCCTGTGTTTGGCTCCTGCGCTTTATGGGTGTCCTGTTGCTGCTGATGTCCCAAGCTGGACAGGTAGTCCCTCTCAACCTTGCCACAAGTAAAGGGCTTCTCTGATACAAATGAGGCCCTGTCCACACTACTTCTGAAGGGTTTCTGTCCCATATGCTGCTCCTGGTACTGGTAATACTTTGTGCTGAAATTAAATCGTTTTGCACATGCCCCACACCTCAGCAGTGGTGGGCTATGTTGTGTTCCATGTTGCTCAAACAAGCTAAAAATGTCTCTCAAAACTGTCCCACAAGCCCCACAGGGGTGGCTCTTCTGGGAAGATGAAGCTGCCTTGGCATTCCTTGCCTGAGACACTCGTACACAAACATTCAATTCAGTGAGTGCTTCCACATCCTCTGGTTCACAGCAGCAACCTGAACAAAAAAGATAAATAAATGCTGGAGAAGTACCTGTTGACTATAAAGGAGAGAACCCCATGACACATACTCTCATGTCACATGTAGGCATGAATACATAAACTCTTTTTCAAAACAAGATGTTCAGTTGAACTGGCTCACTGTTGTATGGTACTGGGCTTATAAGTCACAATATAATGGAAACCTCTCCAGGGGAAGGATACTTGGACAGGGCATGACACACAGAAGAGAGGCAGGGCTTACAGTGTATTTCCTCTGCCAACAGCTTCCTGCACATCCGCCTCTACTGCTGACGTGAGGTTGGGTAGAAGCATGCATGCAAGTCCATTACCATCCAATTGCAAGATATCAGCTGCTGTACAAGGTCAATATATAGATTTGTGAACAACTCAGAGCACAATACGTGAGTGCCAATGTTTAGGAGTATTACAGAAAGAGGGATGAGAGAGTGGGTGAAATGTGGGGTCAACAAAGATGGAAATATCCCTGGGGCTGGAAACCACAATGGAAATGATAAGTAGTAGAAATGACAAGTCAGCAAAGTGTCAAAGCTAGAATAGGAGCCCTGGCCTTGCAGCTCAGATGATTAGAGCATTGTCCACATGAGCCAATGAAGTGAGTTTGATCCTAGGTCAGGGCACATTCAAGAAACAACCAATGGCCTGGCTTACATGGCTCAGTGGATTGAACACTGGCCTGTGAACTGAAATGTGCTGGTTTGATTCCAGTGCCTGGTTTGTAAGCCAGGTCCCCAGCTGGGGGTGTACATGAGCCGACCGATCGCTGTTTCTCCCACATATCTGCAAGCCAAGATACTTTACTAGCAAAGCTCTCCTTCAGAAACGAAGAGGAGATACTTTCCCAAAGAAAAGCTGAGGGACTTCATCACTACTCGCCCTACCCTACAAGAAATGCTCCATTGAGTTGTTCAAATTGAAATAAAAGTACACAAATTAGTAACATGTAAATATAAAATACTCTGGTAAAGGAAAGTATAGAGTCAAATCAGAATACTCCAATTTGTTAATGGTTATCAAATATAAAAATATAAATTGTGACATCAAAACCATAAAATGTGTGTGTATGGGGGGAGTGTAAGAGAATTGGTTTTACATGCAACTGAAGTTGTTATCAGCTTAAAGTAGAATATTTTAAGTGTAAGAAGTTTTAGATAAGCCTCTGGAAACCACAAAGCAAAAAGGTATAGTTGATAGACAAAAGACAAAGACAGAGAAATAAAAACATACATCATCAAATTACAAAGAAAAATAAGAAAGGAAAAAAGAAACTACAAGCAGTCAGATAACAATAAACAAGATAATAGTACATCCTAATAAAATTCTCCAATCAAAAGAAACTGGCTAAATAAATATTAAACAAACAAAGAAATAAGACCTAACTATATCCTGCCTACCATAGAGTAACTTCAGCAGTAAAGACACACATTGGCTGAAAGTGAGGGACTGAAAGATATTACACACAAATGGAAATTAAAAGAGAGCAGGGTTAGCTACACCACATAGACTTAATGTGAAAAACTATCACAAGAGACAAAATAGGTCATTACATAATAAAAATGGAGTAACTTCATCAGAAGCATATAACTGTATGTTTATATCAGAGCAACACATTTCAGAGCATCTGAAGTATTACGCAAATACTACCATATCTGAATACAGGAAAACAGCAACAGAGTATTTTTTTTAATGTATTATTTATTTATTGTTTAGAGAGAGAGGAAGGGAAGGAGAAAGTGAGGGAGAGAAACATCAATGTGTGGTTGCCCCACACACGCCCCCAATTGGGGACCTGGCCTGCATGCAACCCAGGCATGTGCCCTGACTGGGAATTGAACCAGCGACCCTTTGGTTCACAGGCCCACACTCAGTCCACTGAGCTACACCAGCCAAGGCACAACAGAGTATTAATAAAAAAAACTACAATATCCCCCTTTCAACAATGAGGGGATAATTAAACAAAAATTTCATAAAGATATATTTGAATTGACTCACACTTCAGTCCAAACAGATCTAACAGGCATACAGAGAACATTCCATCCTATTACATCACAATACACATCCTTCTCAAGTACACATAAAAAATTCTCTGGCATAAATCTTATGTTACATCAAAAAAAGGCTTAACAAATTTTGGAAGACTAAAATCACATCAAGTACCTTTTGCTAAAACAAGGGATAAAACCAGTAATCACTAACAGAAAGAGTTGAAAAATTCACAAGTATGTGGACATTAAACAACATACTCCTCACCAAAGAAAAAAAAAATTTTAAATATAAGACGAATGAAAATACATGGAATGTGCAAAAGTTATTCTAAGAGGAATATTCAGAGCTATAAATGCCACTGTTATGAAAACAGAAGGATTCCAAATAACCTAAACTTAAAGCTTGAAGAACTAGTAAAAGAGCAGAACAAAGAAAAAGAACAAAGATCAGAGAAAAAATAAATAAAATAAAAAGTAGAAAAACAATAACATCAACAAGTTTAAGAGCTGGCTTTTTGAAATATATTAATTCAATTGACAAATCTTTAGCTAGGTTAACTTAGACTGGAAGGAAGATGCAAATTTTTAACTCACAAATAAAAGAAGACAAACTACAACTGACAGCACAGAGACAGAGGATCCCAGGAGACTACCACGCAATCAGGCCCCGAAATCAGATACCCCAGAAGACATACAACTGACCAACACTGAATTACGAAGAAACAGAAAATCTGACCAGTATGGAAATTAAATCAATATCAAAAAAATCTCCCAATAAAGAAAAGGTACATTCACTGGTAAATTCTATGAAATGTAAAGAATGGTTAATATTAATCCTTCTTAATCTCTTCCAAAACTTTGAAGAAAAAGAAATATTTCTGCCCTGGCTGGAGTGGCTCAGTGGATTGAGTACTGCCCGCGAACCGAAAGGTTGTTGGTTAGATTCCTAGTTGGGACATTCGCCTGGGTTGTAGGCCAGGTCCCAGGCTGGGGGCATGCAAGAGGCAACCAATCGATTTCTTTCTCACACATTGATGTTTCCCTCCCTTCCCTTCTCTCTTAAAGTAAATAAATAAAATCTTTGGGGTGAGGGGGTGGGGTGGGGGAAGAGCCCTGGCTGCCTGGCTGGTGTGGCTCAGTGGATTGAGTGCCAGCCTGAGAAGCAAGGGGTCGCTGGTTAGATTCCCAGTCAGGGCACATGTCTGGGTTGCAGGCCAGGTCCCCAGTGAGGGATGCATGAGAGGCCACCACACGTTTCCCTCTTTCTCTTTCCTTTCCCCTCTCTCTAAAAATAAAATCTTTTTTAAAGACTTTATTTATTTATTTTTAGAGAGAGGGGAAGGGAGGGAGAGAGAGGGAGAGAAACATCAATGTGTGGTTGCCTCTCGCATACCCCCTACTGGGGATCATGCCAGTAACCCAGGCATGTGCCCTGACTGGGAATCTAACCAGCAACCCTTTAGTTTGCAGGCAGGTGCTCAATCCACTGAGCCACACCAGCCAGGGTCTAAAAATAAAATCTTTTTAAAAAATAATAAAAATAAATAAAGGAAAACAGATTTAAACACTATACACTGTACAGGAGAGTGTTCAAAAGATGCCCGTGCTTCGATTAAGTAACGACCATGACAACATCTGCAACTCCTGGCCCAGGTAGCCAGGAGGAAATGATGGCTAAAAGAAGGACTCAAACCCTGGGAGGCAGAAGTGAGGTGGATCTGGACACATTAACCCAGACACTGAGAGGGCAAGCACTGTGAATCCACTAAGCTCAATGCAATAGTGCTGACCTTGAATCCTTCCCTAAAAGGGTTCAGGACTGGGACTGCAGGGAGGGAAGGCAGTGCAAACACTCAGCCCCAGCAGTACAGCAACTCCCCGGAAAACTGGGGCAGCAAGCAGTGCCTGTGGTCCACACCTGAGCCCTGAGAAAGGTCTTGGGGTGGATGGAGTAGAGTCTAGTCCAAGTCACCGGGGAGGCCGTGGGTCTTACCCAGAGAGGATATAAGTGAAAAGTTCTCCAGCATCACACGGAGGTACAGGCGTCTCTGAGCCTCACCAAGCAGCCTCCATTCCTCCCCGGAGAAGTGCACGGCAACATCCTCTAAGGTCACACTGGCCTATTATCACGGGGACAGGAAAAAACATGAGCTTTCTGTCTCTGAGAACCCACAACCCACCTCCCCACACATCTGTCCCACACCCACCCTCCTCCAAAGCTGCCTCCTCAGAGGAATTCCACTGATGCCCACCCTATCCTCAGGTCCCTTTTTACTCATTATGTTCAGCCCTCAGCCTCATCAGACAGGGAGGCACAGAGATGTAATCCAGTTCTGGTCCTGGCTTGTAGGGTCCCATGCATCCTGTCATTAATTCCCTTTGGGGTCTCTGATTGTGACAAGACACAGCCAAACATGGGCTCATGCTCCACCCTTCAGTGCCCAACACTAGGGTCCTGGGACCATAACTCACACTTTTCCTCAATAAGCACATTATTCTGTAGACTGTCCCTCTGACACCTTTAGTCCCCAACTGATTCCACAGGTACTCATTTGTGGAGATGCTGCTTTGAAGGCCTCTTCTATACATCTGGCCCTTGCTTCAGTATTCGACTCCAAAAAGCCCATGTGAATTTCAGGAGAACGTGACCCCTTTCCACTCTGTTCTGCACTTGCTGAACCCTTGTGACAGCATAGTGAAAAGCTAGGAAAATTCCTGGGCGAGTGGGATGGGGAATCTCAGACAAGTTAAACAAAGCCAAACAATGTGAGCACCTTGCAGCCAGCTGGTGAATCACCAAGACCTTATGTCCCCTAACCAAGGACACTTGAGAGCAAATGGTTTCTACCTCTCCTCCCTAACCAGAGAATACATAGCTTAAAGCATCCTGGTCTAGGACATAAGAGATAAAATCCTTTTTAGGGCCTGCTCAGTGTTCTCAGCATTATAGCCTTAGAGAACTACTAACAGACTCTGTAGCCAATTAATCAAGTTTATTTTTAACCTTATGTTCTAGCTGAGATCTCATTACAGTCCACTAAACAAGAACAAAGACTCATTCAACCCAGCCCGACCCTGAAGCATCTGGCCACCAGGAATGTGGAGGCTGACCATCTTGTTCTAGGAACCAGTAATAAAGACTTTTATTAAGATTCCACAAAGTGAACCAGAACTTTTTTGTTGACACTTCTCATTATAGTTGTGAGATACACTGGCACCAACCATAAACCACAGGAGGTGTCTGGGGAAGAGAGGAAAACGAACATAAATGGAAAGATAACAGGGGAACAAAGGAAGCCAGCTTGGGAAGAAGCTGCAAGACTCCCCCATCGGCTTCCTTTCCCCTTACTCCCAAGGGAAAGGGCATTTCCAAGCTCCCCCTAGGTACTTCCCCCTCCCAAATTTCCACATTTCCCCTTTGCAAACTTGCTTCTAGAAAGCTCAAGGGAAAGTGGATGTTAAGGCTTTTACCAGCCACCTTCTCAGACTGCCTGCCTCTTGAAACCAGAGAACTATCGAGTCCAGGGCTCCTGCTGTCTGTCACGTGTCAGCTAAAAAGCAGGACAGGGATTGGATTATAACTGTGCTTTTATTAATGACAGAGGCCAGCAGTCTGAGAAGGTGGCTGGTAAAAAACCTAACATTCACCTTCCTTTCAGAGGTGAGTTTACACAGGGGAATTGTAACAATTTGGGAGGGGGAATCTCCTGGAGTAAGGGGAGCTGGAACAGAAAGGGTCGCCAGTAGCTTCTTCCCAAGCTGGCTGCCTTTTCTGCTGTTATCCCTCCATTTGCATTAGAATTCCTCTTCCTCTCTTCCCCTGAGGCCTGTGGTTTATAGCCAGGGAGGTTAGGTATTCTCTGGTTAAGGAGGAGAGGTATAAACCATTTACTCTGAATTGTCCCTGTTTAGGGTAGATAGGTCTTGCATTTCACCAGCTGGCTGAAAGTTTCTCAGTTTCACCTTAATTTCTAGTCTCAGTTTCCCCATTCCACTCTCCCAGGAATTTTCCTGGCTTTTCACTATCCTGTCTTACTCTGATACTACTAAAAGCACAATTATAATCCAACCCCTGTCTCTGCTTTTTTGGCTGAGCAGTGAAAGGCAGCACTACCCGGACTCAGTTGACTTCTGGTTTCACCCTCAGCAGCCACAACGTCCTCTCTCCACACAATCTTCCTATGGGGGAACTTCAGGAACTGAAGGTATGATCCACCCTGACTCCAAGAGACCACAAGCAACACCTGGATTTCTACCTTGACTATTAAGATTTGCCTTTCCTGAGTTTCACTGTGATCCAAAAAAACACGGCACATGCTTTCTTGGACTATTACACGGAGGCTAATGGACACATATTCCACATCCTGAAGGAAAGAGCTGCTGCGTAAGAATGGCGACCTTAATGCAAAGACAATGAAAACTGCGCACCGGACTTAAAATAAGAATGTGGGAAACTTTTGGGGCTTTTGGCTAGTAGCTTGGTGGGGAGCATGGGAAGTGCTGGGTCTTGTGGGAAAGGAGGGCTCCAAGCTAAGGGTCTCTGAGCTCCCCCAAGGTTGAAATGTTGTAAGTAAAAATCCACTCCTTCCAGCATTAACTGGTGGATCTTTTACCAAGGCACTACACAGACAGGCCACTGTCTGCTGGCTTACAGTTTCGGCCAGCTCTGTAACAGCAGGAGGACCGCGCAACTGAAAAGGTATCTGAGCCACTGGGTTCCAGGGAGAGGCACCCCACAGCCCAGGATACAGATAAAGAATCACAGGTCAACAATGAGAGGAGGTGAGGGAAATTGAGAGACTGCAGCTTTTTATCTGATAACCTCTTTTCTGAATTCCAAATCCCTTACCTACATTTTTTTCTCCTTATCAAAAGGCTGGCTTGAACGAAAATGTAAGATGGTCTTTTAGCGTACATAACCCTCTGTCTTTTCAGTTAGCCAGTCATCTGAATAAAGCATCATAAAGATTCAATCCCTGTCTCTACTTAGTGAGTCTGGTGTTGACAGGCAGGCAGCTTGAGTACAGGTGTGGAAGAAAAGGGGCCACACATTAACCTGACAAGCTCAGGGGAGGACTGCGATGTAGCCTCACAAACTCAGAGACCTAAAGTAACCACAAAGGATGGTCTGAAATTAAAATTTATTAACTAAGCAGTTCATGGAGGGTAGCCATGTTCTAGGCCAGTATTTTTCCCTAACAAAGGTCAATTGACCTTTACTTTAACTGTTGTCCTTTGCATTTATAACAGACCTCTGGAATGTCAAGGTAACTTCCTTTTCCTGTGCCGCGACTGGGAAGGAACTGGCCCTTTGGTTCGCAACCCGCTCTTGTTATCTTTTTAATTGTTGGCTGTTAACTGTCATGTACCCAAGGATGTAAAAGAAGTGTCTATCATTTTACCTTTCTTCCAATCCCAGGGGCTTCCCTCCAGCTTCGCTTTCTCCTTCCTCCTTAATCTAATACCAGCAGATTTCAACCCTCAAGTCTCCTCCTTTGAGTCTAATGTATTAAATGAGGTGCTAAACTGCTACTCTCCGGGGCATTTCTTAATCCATGGAGATTTGTGCTTCCCAGCGATTGCCTGCCGTCAGTTTGCAGCAAACAAACTCACCAACAATTTTGCACAGGTTTGAATGTCTCTTTTGTTGACACCGGCTTTTCCGGTTTCCCTTCCTTAAAACCCCAGTTCTGATTCGATTCACGGCACCATTTACGTTACAGGAGAAACTCTCTATGGTCTTCATGGAGATGTCTCCAGGCCAGGCCCAGTAACACTCAAAAATGACCACATTTGCCCCAGACCTTAGCCACCAGCAAGACTGAGACCCCTGAGACCCCATCACAGCACAGCGCACACACGGGGGGACCCTGCCCTAGCCAACACGCAGCTTTGCCCTCGGTGTCACCTCACCTCGGTCACTCCTCTGCCTTCAGAATCACCAAGTCCACTCGTCCCATCGAAGCCTTCGTCACCTGCCACACAGTTAACGTGACCACCTCCCTCCTTCACTTGTATTTCTGTGCGCAGCACCCTCATCTGGGGCAGAGCAAGGAAAAACTCCTCATCCCGCACCCTGCTCTTTCTGACCAAACAGCAGCACCGGCAGGAGGACCTGCATTCCGCCACCTAAACGCGGTCCATGGGGCCGGGGTGCAGGACGCGACGGGCGCCCGCACCCAGGCTGCAGGGCTCGGTGGGGTGACAGGTGAGGGAGCAAGGGACGCGCACTAACCTCAGCCGGGCACCTCCGTGCGGCCGCCGCCATCCGACTCTGTGCGCGGAGCGGGAGCAGCGGGAGAGGAGCGGGCGCCGGGCACCGCAGTCGTTGTCCCGACCGGAGTGGGTCACCCTGGGGTCGTTAGGGAGCCTCACACCCGTGTCTGTGTGGGGACTACGACTCCTTCCCGCTCTCTCCGTTTTTATCACCTCAGAACCAGCCCCGCGGCTCCAAAGGTAAACCTGGCTCACAGCAGCAATAACCACCGCCAGTAAGAAGGCCCCGGAAGTCCGGCCCCATGCGGTTGAATCTTACGGAAATGCTTTTATTCTGACCTATCACTGGCTCAACTCAGAGCTCGTTCTTCTGGGAAATGTAGTTCTCAGAGCTGTAATGACCACAGGGCGGGGAGTTGTCCAGCCCTAGCAATTAACATGTTTGCACTGGAAGGATCCTGGAAAGCGCTGCTGCTACGTGGAGGGAAGGTCTTTGCTTGTTGCTAATTGGACCAAAAACTCAATTCTGACACTGTCTACCTGAAGATAGGTTCAGGGCTCAGGCCCACGAGACTACCCCCAATACAGATGTCAATTGCAAGTCCATGTGTTACCTGTGCTTCAGAACAACAGGCTATTTTTAAACTGAAAACTACAGGCCCAAAATAGCATTGTTGATGCTGAATATCTGATATAATTGCAGTTTCAATCCTTCCCAGAAACACGATCTTAATCATCCAGTTTGAAATTTTCTGGCCAACAACCAGTAAGGTAATGAATGTGTCTGAAGAACCCTCTCCATCCCGCATAGAAAGAAGAGGCAATCTCAATGATAAAAAAATTTTCCAGGTCTCTTCTCCTAAAGAAAAGGTGTCCTGCCTCAAAAATATCCTGTCAAATAAGACCCCTACCTTTCCCTAAGGGAAGGTGACTTTGCCTAAAATATTCCACTCTTTTAACTTCCTAATCCCCCTTCCCCATCATGTTTCTGCCTATAAAATCATTCCATTTTGTGCAACTCTTAGCACCTTTCAAGTTGCTAGATTGGTTGTTGCATGATTTATGAATCACTTAAAGCCAATTCTATCTTATGTTAACATAAGAAACTTCCTATCCTTAAGAATTTTTATGAGTTTATTTGAGCCCAATGGACTATTGCTGAAAGCGAACCCTCAATAAATTGAGAAAATGCTCCAGAAATGGCAGTTTTGTACCTTATTTTATACATTGCAGTCAAAAAAAGAAGACATAAGTGGGTTACATGAAATCCATTGGTAATATGGAGGTGGGAGAAAGCAAAATTGGGGGGAAACCTCTGGGATTGAATAAAAAGGAAAATGATAGATGCATACTTCTTTTACATAAGTGGGTGCAGGATAGTGAGTCAACAATTAACAAGATAACAACAATGAGGACAGAAGGACATAAGAATTTCTTTTTACTATTATTTTAATTTTATTTTTTAAAAAGATTTTATTTATTTTTAGAGAGAGGGGAGGAAGAGAAACATCAGTGTGTGGTCGCCTTTTGCGCTCCCCTCACTGGGGACCTGGCCTGCAACCCAGGCATGTGCACTGACTGGGAATCAAACTGGTAACGTTTTGTTTCTCAGGCTGTCACTCAATCCACTGAGCCACTCCAGCCAGGGCTTGTTTTTTTTTTTAACTCAAAAGTAACCAACTTATTAAGATGAACTACTCCCCTTTAACGTCCTTCAAAAATATAGACATTTCTTTCCTTCCTTTTGTAATAGCATTTCTTCTAAATTTCAAAAGAGAAAACATAAAAAGAGTATTATTAATAATACAAAAGTTATATACCTTTAGCAATTATTAACTGTTGGGCTGCATACACAATGTTTGAGAAAAAGGTGAAGAACAAGTATAATTATTATTATTGATATTAGCAAGGTTAATTACTAGCCCATCTTTAGAAATTAGATAAACAGTGTGAAGAAATGAAACCCTCATACATGCTCAATAAAAATGCAAAACAGTACAGATTAAATGACAATATGTGAGTCATTTCAAAACTTAAATATTAACCTACCCTGTGAGTCAGACACTTCATTCTACTTTATTGAGAAAAGAGAAGGAACACAGCTGGAAATAACACATGTGCATAAACAAAGGAAGGGACAAACTAATAGTTGTATATACAAAGGTAATATTACTCACCAAAAGAAAAAAGAAAAAAAGAAAAAAAGGTGAGCTACTCATATAACAACATCGAGAAATCTTAAAAAAATATTAACACATACATTTCATAACTGCAAACACTCAAATCTAATGAAATGCAAGATACCAATTTTAAGGGAGTATAAGTCAAGGATTATCTGGAAGAAGGGCAGCGAGAGAGATTATAAAAATAGGTAAACATACAGTAACAGACATAGTTATTATTATGACTATGATCATGATTTCACAGGTTCAGTCCTATGTCAAAACTTATCACATGAGCCCTGACTGGTGTGGCTCAGTAGGTTGGGCATCACCTGCAAAGCAAAACATTGCAGGTTTGATTCCCAGCTGGGGCATATGCCTGGGTTGTAGGTTCGGTCCCCTGTCAAGGTGCATGCAAGAGGTAACTGGTTGATGTTTCTCACTTCGATGTTCCTCTCCCTCTTTTTCTACCTCTCCTCCCTTCTCTCTAAAAGCAAATAAATACAATCTTTTACAAATTTATCAAATGATACACTGTATGTATGAACAGTTTAATTCAATATCAATTATACTTTGATAAAGCTGTGAAAATGGTTCTGCATTTCACAAAATCTGTTTCACTCTTCTAAGAACATATGCCCTAGCCAGGTAGCTCAGTTGGTTAGAATATCCTCCTCCTGATACATCAAGGTTGCAGGTTTGAGCCCTCCAGTGCACGTACGAGAGTTAACTGATGAATGTATAAATAAGTGGAACAACAAACTCAAACTGTTTCTCTCTCTTTCCTCTTCCTTTCTCTCTTTCTCTCAAATCAATAAATAAAAAATTTTAAAAAGAAAATATGCTTAAGAACATTATTTTCAACCCACTATTAATCTCCTCATACCTTCTGGGGGTCAGTCTTGCCTCAGCAGAAGCCAATACTGGTAAGCAACGAAGGACATTATGGCCCAGGCCAACAGGAATACTGACTGAGTCACAAGAGCAACAACCCAGGACTGCAGATCCCCACTTTGACACCTTTGTGCTCCTGCCTCTGCACTATTGGCCTTGGGAAGAACATTGCTGAGGAACGCCAGAAGTCAAAAATGAGTACATGGGAGAAGAGAGGTAACCTCCCCCCAGCACACTGGGGTAGTGGCTGGTACACACTCCGAAGACTCACCGAGTGGTAGCAGTAAAATGCCTCGAGCCACAGAAACTGCTGGGGACATAAATTCAAATCAGATAGATGGCTCCTCAGAGTTGACTTTAGTGTCATTACATGGAACAAAACTGTAGCACATTTCCTAAAATCTAAGCATTCATACAGTGTGAACTCTCCAATGTCAGGGGCACAGATTTATGGCTGAATGATTTTCCACATTTACCACACACTTAAAGCCTTTAAGCAATGTAAACTCTGACAATAATGTAAGGCAATTCTAGTGGTAAAATATTCACCATGTTCACAGCACAGAAAACACGGTCTTCCAGTCTGAACACCTGGTCCTGAATAAGTGTGTGGTTGCAGCCAATGGCTTTCTTACATTCTCTTTTTTGTAATAATTTTTTCTTTCTTAAAAAGTCATCCCAGACATTGAAGTTTCATTATAATTAACAAGAAATCATGAATGTACCTACATTCTTTTTTATTTACAATTTAAAGCATATATTATACTGAAATATAAACCAACATTTGAAGAACATTAAAGCTAAGACATGTAACAGAGCGTTAAAAAAAGTTAAAAACTTAAACAGAATTTATAAAAATCACTTCTAAATAAGAACAGAAAATATCTCCGGCAGCCTGCCACTGGCACAATGGACACGGGAGTAGCCCGACGCTCCAAGGAAGCCCCCGGCACAAGAACTTTGTGCTGGCTTTTTCTTCTGGGTGGAACACCTACACAGTGTAATCAAATCCCTCTCTCTCCCTTTCCAAGTGTGTGTCTTAAAATCCTCAGCATCCACATGCTTCTCATTCCTGGGGCGCAGCTCTTTTTCTGTCTCCACAGCACCTCTCATCTTCTAATCTACTATAATATAGAATTATTTCTTTTTGACTTATTGGCTACTTTTTCAGTAAAAATTTGAACAACTGCCCTGACCTGTGAGGCTCAGTTTGTTGGCCATCGTCCTGCAAAACAAAAGGTTGCTGGTCCAGTTCACGCTCAGGGTACATACCTGGGTTGCTGGTTCGGTTCCCAGTTGGGGTGCATACCAAAGGCAACCAATAGATGTTTCTCTCTCACGCCAATGTTCCTCTCCATCCCTGCCCTCTCTTTAAAAGTAAATAAAATCTTTAAAAAATTTCTGAACAACCCTCCCTGAGGACACATTTATTCACTGATGTATAACAAACACAGACCTAGGTGAACTTCTGAGAAAGGTGAGATCATAAGTAAATAATTGCTGAAGCAGTGAAACATGCCGTGGCTTTCCTTCCACTCACCTGCATGTCGCCACTCTCCCCTGACTGCGTGTTTCCCACCTCACTAGTTTTTCCTCCGTTTCTCATGAATGAAAACTTGGTCTGGGACCATGAAAAGGACTCACACTTTGCAAAATAAGAATTTCATGGTATCCAAGTATCCAAAAGAAGCACGGATTCAAGTTAATTCTCTCATCTAGAACTCAATGTGCTTGAAGGAATACCCATTAAAACTTACCTCCTCTCGGGCTCCATAGAGCCTTTTCTCTTCTGACTGTGGAAAAATGCTCATTGTGCAACTCCAGTAAGTAACAGTAATATGTTCTTGCGGCTTGATCACTCTGTAACTTTTTTCAAGAAATAATCTTCATTTTTCAAAAACTTCCGGGAGAACCAAGATGGCGGCGTAGGTAGACACACTGCGCCTCCTCGCACAACCAGAACTGACAGAAAATCAGACGGGGAAGGAAGTCCGACACCAAGTAGATAAAAAAGAAACATACATCCAGACCAGTAGGAGGGGCAGAGACGGGCACCGGGGCGGAGAGGACTTGCGTGGCCGTGGAGGGACCGAGACTGGCGGAGTGTGGGATGAACGGGGCAGGCAGTCTGACCACTAGCAGACCCTGAGGCCCCACATTTGCGCACAGATAAACCGAGAGGGCCGGACTCAGAGTGGCGGAGAACAGGGCAGGCAGAGCAGCGGGTAGCACCCTCGGCCACACATTCGCGCACAGATAAACCGGGACGAACGGAGGGGAGCAAAGCAGACCGCGCAACCCAGGGCTCCAGCTCCGGGAAATAAAGCCTCAAACCTCTGATTGAAAATGCTCGTGGGGGTTGGGGCAAGAGCAGGAGAGACTCCCAGCTTCACAGGAGAGGTTGTTGGAGAGACCCACAGAGGCCTAGGGCGAGCACAAGCCTACCCACTTGGGAACCAGCACCAGAGGGGCCCAGTTTGATTGTGGGTAGCGGAGGGAGTGACTGAGGTCTGGTGGAGAGTGGAGCGGGCACCATTGCTCCCTCTCAGCCCCTCCCCCACGTACAGCGTCACAGCACATTGACCAGCGTTACCCTGCCCAGGTGAACACCTAAGGCTCCGCCCCTTAAAGTAACAGATGTGCCAAGACCAAAAAAAAAAAAAAGGCCCAAATGACAGAACACTTCAAAGCTCCAGAAAAAATACAACTAAGCGAGGAAGATAGCCAACCTATTGGATGCACAGTTCAAAACACTGGTTATTAAGACGCTCACAGAATTGGTTGAATTTGTTCGAAAAGTAGATGAAAAAGTGAAGCCTATGCTAAGAGAAACAAAGGAAAATGTACAGGGAACCAATAGTGATGCGAAGGAAACTGGGACTCAAATCAACGGTGTGGACCAGAAGGAAGAAAGAAACATCCAACCAGAAAAGAATGAAGAAACAACAACTCAGAAAAATGAGGAGAGGCTTAGGAACCTCCAGGACAACCTTAAACATTCCAAAATCCAAATCATAGGGGTGCCAGAAGGAGAAGAGGAAGAACAAAAAATTGAAAACTTATTTGAACAAATAATGAAGGAGAACTTCCCCAGTCTGGCAAAGGAAATAGACTTCCAGGAAGTCCAGGAAGCTTAGGGAGTCCCAAAGAAGCTGGACCCAAGGAAGAACACACCAAGGCACATCATAATTACATTAGCCAAGATTAAAGAGGAGAGAATCTTAGAAGCAGCAAGAGAAAAGGACACAGTTACCTACAAAGGAGTTCCCATAAGACTGTCAGCTGATTTCTCAAAAGAAACCTCACAGGCAAGAAGGGCTGGCAAGAAGTATTCCAAGTCGTGAAAGGCAAGGGCCTACATCCAAGATTACTGTATCCAGCAAAGCTATCATTTAGAATGGAAGGGCAGATAAAGTGCTTCTCAGATAAGGTCAAGTTAAAGGAGTTCATCATCACCAAGCCATTATTATATGAAATGTTAAAGGGACTTATCTAAGAAAAAGAACATAAAAAATATGAACAGTAAAAATGACAGCAAACTCACAGTTATTAACAACCACACCTAAAACTAAAACAAAAGAAAACTAAGCAAACAACTAGAACGGAAACAGAAGCACAGAAATGGAGATCACATGGAGGGTTATCAATAGGGGATTGGGAGGGGGAGAGAGGGGGGAAAGGAACAGAGAATAAATAGCATAAATGATAGGTGGAAAATAGACAGGGGGAGGGTAAGAATAGTGTAGGAAATGTAGAAGCCAAAGAACTTATAAGTATGACCCATGGACATGAACTATAGGGGGGGA
Source organism: Desmodus rotundus (assembly GCF_022682495.2). NCBI lineage: Eukaryota > Metazoa > Chordata > Mammalia > Chiroptera > Phyllostomidae > Desmodus > Desmodus rotundus. The sequence goes on along the minus strand of NC_071398.1, from coordinate 51,572,142 downwards.
ATGTGGGAGGAGGGGCAGGATGGAGTTGAGTGAAGGGGCAGAACTGGGACAACTGTGATAGCATAATCAATAATTATATCAAAAAATAAAATAAAATAAAATAAAAAGAAATAATCTTCAGTCCCAGGCAGCCACTGTCACTGCATTTACAGGTGAAATGATCATTATTTCCCAATGAAAACACTCAATTGTCGAATCCAGAATCTTTATCTCAGGTTCACATGCCCGCTTTCCAAACCTTCACAAATGCCAACATTGCAGACATCTTGGCACTATGTGTACATATGGAATGTCACCACTATTCTTAGTACATGTCATATTCTGAGAAAAAGCACACCATATCCCAGGAAATTCTGTAAGAATTGTCATGGAGGAAAACGACAATTTTCTGTGGTGGAACACAAATACTGACAGAGAGCCAGATGGAATATGTTCTGAAAAACTAAAAGGAACGGTGTCACCACACCCGCTTGCTTTAGGGCCACCCAATATCTCTCCTCCATGTGTCCGCTACACCAGTCTGGAGTATTGTTGCTTTCGTCTCTGAGGAAACACACCAGGCCTCCTGAAGTTTTAAGAGTTTTATTTGCATGAAGTGAAGAGCATGAAGGCTGTGTCTTTTAATCGCTTTTTGAGTGAACCTTAAACTCTACAGCAATTATTAAATATGCATTTTTAAAGACTTTATTTATTTATATTCTAGAGAGAGGGGAAGGGAGGGAGCAAGAGAGAGAGAAACATTGATGTGAGAGAGAAACATGATCGGCTGTGCTGTGACCAGGGACCAAATCTGCTTTGTGGGATGACGACCAAGCAAGTGAGCAACGCAGTCAGGGCTAGATATACATTTTTTACCTTAATGGAGCATCAGTTACAAATGGAAACTGTAGGAGTATTTTAGTAACATGTCTTTGATAAAGGTGGCTGTTAAAACTTCCTGTTAAACTCACTGAAAGTGAACACACCTAAAGGACCTTACAATAAAAGAATGTAAAATGCAAATAGGAAGATAATCTGGCAACTAAAGGATCTCAAAGCTGAAGGGTGAAGATGATGTTGTACACCTGAAACCTATATAATTTTACGTCACCCCAATAAGTTCAATAAAAAGAAAAATTTTAAGTCATTAAAAATAAAGAATAAAAAATAAATACATATTTAGCTTTTAAAAGGAAGAAAGCTTTTTTATCCTTACCTGAGAAAAAATTTTTTCATTGCTTTTAAAGAAGACAGAGACAGGAAGGACGAGAGGGTTTAGAGAGAGGGGAAAGGGGAGCAAAAGAGAGGGAGAGAAACATCCATGTGAGAGAGAAACATCAAATTGGTTGCCTTTGGTAGGCGCCCAGACCAGGGACCTAATCAGCAACCTAGGCACATGCCCTGACCTGGAATCCCCTCATATTTGCAGGACATCACCTTTAGGAGACTTATCTGGGACCATGTTTATTATTCTCTTTAAAATGACCTACATTTATAGTATTTCTTTTTTTTAAAGATTTTCTTTATTTATTTTTAGAGAGGGGAAGGGAGAGAGAAAGAGAGGGAGAGAAACATCAATGTGTGGTTGTCTCTCACTCGCCTCCTATTGGGGACCTGGCCTGCAATACAGGCATATGCCCTGACTGGGAATTGAACCGGCGACCGTTTGGGTCACAGGCTGACACTCAATCCACTGAGCCACATCAGCCAGGGCTATAGTATTTCTTATATCAATTGAGTTCTAAAAGTGTATTTCTATACTTCTTTAGCTGGGAATACCAGTTTGACAAGCTATAAACAATAGGTTACTGAAAATACAATGACCTCAAAATAATGCTCTAAAGTCACAGAGAACTCACAGGGCCTGCTCAGGGCTTCTCCCTTTGTTAAAGCAGAAAATAAGTAACATTTAGAAGAGCTTTAGAGTCTCAGCACAAATCCAAGACATTCTACTGCAGCAGTGAGGCAGAACAACAATGGTAAATCGTCTCCTGTGGTGGCTTCAGGGAAACTCTTTTGAGTCTCAGGTGCACTTTGTCCGCCTCAACTTTGAGCTTCCCACAAAACTGGCCGGAGACCCAGTGGTTCAAGCCTGGGTCTTCACCTTCACCCACCTTTATGTGAGAGGCCCGGATCCAATTCACTGTGGCGAATGGGATGTCTCAGCTTGATTTTTTAAGTGTTGTTGGTACATGGGTCTGACATTCATTCTGCAGGAACGGGGACAATTGGACATGTACACTGAGATGTCATATTCTGATGTTATGCTAAACATCAGAATGTCAGGGTCCTTATATTACTGGGATATAGTGGGGAGGGGGAAGTGGAGAATGGGGGGAAATGTACAGGGAATAAGAAGCATAATTGGTAGGTACAAAATAGACAGGGGGAGGTTAAGAATAGTATAGGAAATGGAGAAGCCAAAGAACTTATATGAACGACCCATTGACATGAACTAAGGGCAGGGGGGACACTGGAGGGAATAGGGGTACTGAGAGTAGAGGGATAAAGGGGAGAAAAAGAATGGGACAACTCTAATACCATAATTAATAAAATATACTTTTTTAAAAAAGTTACTTTACCTATATATAACAGCTGGCTAGTATTATAGATTTGTTGAGTAGGCTCAGAGGCAGGGAGATGGGTGTGACTTTGACTTGTGATGAGGAGGGGCTTACTGAGCCTGGGAGAGAGCAGTAAGGCAGTTCCCTTACTATGGGGGTCCAGCCTGCCCAGACTAACAACGGTAGCAGAGAAAGGCAGAAGAGACCAGAGTACTGGCAAGTGTAGTCAATTGCAGGAGGAGTTTGAAATGGATTTTGGAGGAGGAGCAGGGTGAGGATTTAAACTGAAGCACAGCAGCAATGCAGGTCTCTTAACCATGCAGTTTGGGAAGGAGAAGCCTCTTGACCATGTGGCTTGGGAGCAGTCTTGGCCATGCAATTTACAAAGAAGGAGGGTTTCTGTCATGTAGGGTGTAGTTACAGTGAGGAAGGAGGCCATGCAAGATCCTGTCCTGCTACAGCTGAATTTTTACTGGGACTACTAAGACTTGTGTCTTCCCTGAGTTTCACCATGATCCAGAGAATCATGGCACAGGCTTTCCTGGACTATTAAAGCGAGGGCTGGGAAGAGAACCAAGATGGCGGCGTAGGTAGACACACTGCGCCTCCTCGCACAACCAGACCTGACAGAAAATCGAAAGGCAAGGGGGTCCGACACCAAGGAAATACAAAATAAACATTCATCCAGACCGGTAGGAGGGGCGGAGACGGGCACCAGGGCGGATTGAACTTGTGTGGCCGTGGCGGGACTGAGACTGGCGGAGTGTGGGACGAACGGGGCAGGCAGTCCGAGCACTAGCAGACCCTGCAACCCTACACTTGCGCAGATAAACCGAGAGGGCCGGACTCAGAGTGGCAGAGAGCGGGGCAGGCAGAGCAGTGGGTAGCACCCCGGGGCCCCACATTCGCACACAGATAAACCGGGCGAACGTCGGGGAGCGAAACAGACTGCGCAACCCAGGGCTCCAGCTCCGGGAAATAAAGCCTCAAACCTCTGATTGAAAGCGCCCGTGGGGGTTGGGGCAAGAGCAGGAGAGACTCCCAGCCTCACGGGAGAGGTCGTTGGAGAGACCCACAGGGGCCTAGGGTGTGCACAAGCCCACCCATTGGGGAACCAGCACCAGAGGGGCCCAGTTTGATTGTGGGTAGTGGAGTGAAGGACTGAGGTCTGGTGGAGAGGGGAGCGGGCGCCATTGCTTCCTCTCGGCCCCTCCCCCACGTACAGGGTCACAGCGCATTGACCAGTGTTACCCCTCCCCAGGTGAACATCTAAGGCTCCGCCCCTTAAAGTAACAGATGCGCCAAGACAAAAAAAAAAAAAAATGGCCCAAATGACAGAACACTTCAAAGCTCCAGAAAAAATACAACTAAGCGACAAAGAGATAGCCAACCTATCGGATACACAGTTCAAAGCACTGGTTATCAAGATGCTCACAGAATTGGTTGAATCTGTTTAAAAGTAGATGAAAAAATGAAGCCTATGCTAAGAGAAACAAAGGAAAATGTACAGGGAACCAATAGTGATGCGAAGGAAACTGGGACTCAAATCAACAGTGTGGACCAAAAGGAAGAAAGAAACATCCAACCAGAAAAGAATGAAGAAACAAGAACTCGGAAAAATGAGGAGAGGCTTAGGAACCTCCAGGACATCTTGAAACGTTCCAACATCCGAATTATAGGGGTGCCAGAAGGAGAAGAGGAAGAACAAAAAATTGAAAACTTATTTGAACAAATAATGAAGGAGAACTTCCCCAGTCTGGCAAAGGAAATAGACTTCTGGGAAGTCCAGGAAGCTCAGAGAGTCTCAAAGAAGCTGGACCCAAGGAAGAACACACCAAGGCACATCATAATTACATTACCCAAGATTAAACGCAAGGACCTACATCCAAGATTACTGTATCCAGCAAAGCTATCATTTAGAATGGAAGGGAAGATAAAGTGCTTCTCAGATAAGGTCAAGTTAAAGAAGTTCATCATCACCAAGCCCTTATTATATGAAATGTTAAAGGGAGTTACCTAAGAAAAAAAGATCAAAAATAGGAATAGTTAAAATGACAGCAAACTCACAGTTATTAACGACCACACCTAAAACAAAAACAAGAGCAAACTAGGCAAACAACTAGAATGGGAACAGAACCATAGAGATGGAGATCACATGGAGGGGTGTCAATAGGGGAGTGGGAGGGGGAGAGGGGGGGAAAGGTACAGAGAATAAGTAGCATAGATGATGGGTGGAAAATAGACAGGGGGAGGGTAAAAATAGTGTAGGAAATGTAGAAGCCAAAGAACTTGTAAGTATGACCCATGGACATGAACTATAGGGGGGAATGTGGGAGGGAGGGGGTGGGCAGGATGGAGTGGAGTGGGGGGGGGACATGGGACAACTGTAATAGCATAATCAATAAATATATTTAAAAAAAAAAAGCGGAGACTGATGAACACACATCCCAGATCCTGAAGGCGAGAGCTGCTGCATGAGGGTGGCGGCTTTGATCCTGAGAGACTGGAGAACTGCTTGCGCAGCCAGCTTAAGATAAAGACATGGGAAACTTTGGGGGCTTTTGGCTAGTAGCATGGTGGGGAGCATGGGAAGTGCTGTGTCTCATGGGAAAGGAGGGCTCTGAGCTGAGGTGCTGTGAGCATCTCCCTCCTCCAAGGTTCCAATGCTGTAAATAAAGATCTGCTCCTTCCAGCATTAATCGTTGGGTCTTTCACCAAGGCGCTACGTGGATGGGCCCCAGTGCGCTCACTTACAGTTTTGGTGAGCTCTGTAACATTTCTACAGTGTCAAGTTTTTTATGATAATAAAGGCTACTGATATGGACAAAAGATTTCCCACAATTACTACAGGCATTAGGCCTTTGTCTTGTGTGAAGTCTCTGATGATAATGGAAGACACTGCTACTGATAAAGGATTTGTCACAGTCATTGCACTTATAAGGCCTTTCTCCAGTATGAACTTTATTATGATAACAGAGGCAAAATATAGCCCTGGCTGGTGTGGCTCAGTGGATTGAGTGCTGGCCCGTGAACCAAAGGGTTGCTGGTTCAATTATCAGTTGGGGCACATGCCTGGGTTGCAGGCCTGGTCCCCGGTTGGGGGTGCGTGAGAGGCAACCCCAAACAATATAAAGAAGGACATCCCTCCCACATTCACAGCACACATAAGGCCTTCAGTGTGAACTCTCTTATGATAACAGCGTACTGCTACTGGTAAAAGATTTGCCGCATTCATTGTGCTCATAATGCCTTTCTTTTATGTGTACTCTCTGATGACAATGGAGGCCAGGATGGCTTGCTGTATTCACCATAAAGCCTTTCTCAAGGAGGGACTCTTCCACGTTTTCTGAGGCTACTGCTGTGGTCAAAGATTTTCCACATTCACTTCATTTATTAGCTCATTCACCTTTGTGAAGTCTTACGACAATGAAGGCCATAGTTGCTGGTAAATGTTTTCCACAATCACGGCACACAAAACACTGTACAGGCAATTCTCAAAGGGTAATGTGGTAACGCAGACATGAGACTTCTATTTATTTTTGCAATCCTAATATGGATCAATGTTTTCAAGAGTGGAGAGGAATCTCATTTTGGGTACAAAACCTTGAGTGACCATTCTAGTCATGTGCTCACATGAATTCTGTTTTCTGAGACATCACTACTAAAACTTCTTTGAGGTCTTAACTATTTTCCGTATCTACTGATGTTTCACCAGAAGTAGTTCCAAATCACTACATAGTCATTATCAGTAGCTTTATGTAATTTTGCTTTTTAAACCTTTTTTTTTTTCTGAGATAAGTTTAATTCCCCATGGAGGTGAGCCCCTGCAATAAGAAAAGTGATAATTATTCCCAGTCAGGAGTTGAAATCATCAATTTAATGTACTCCCAGCATGTACAATGCAAGTTACAGAGAGCTATTAACAATGATTATGTAGTGATTCAAAGGTGGTAGCGGAAATAGTTCTGGTGAAAAATCAGCGGATGTTGAAATTTACACAATGATATCGCATATGGGTCTGTAGCCTTTGGGGAGGAGGTATCTGAAGTAACATGATTAGCCCCTGGAAACTAGCTGAACTTCAGGGAGTTTGAGAGAATGTCTCCAAACACTTGGATAAACAAGGACAGGCAACGCATCACTTTCCCCAGAAACCTCAGTTCTGCAGCTTCGCGAAGGAACACAAACCTTTCTAAAGCCCTCGGGGCCATAGGCGCCGTCTCCCAGCATCCCTGGAGGTCTATGATCAGCGGGATCTATGTGTTTTCGGCGGGAGGTCAGAGCGGGAGCGCCAGCATCGATTTGTGGGAACTACATTACCCTTACGCTCTGCGTCGAGTGGCAGCCCTGCTGCGCCAATGAGGGCTCAGGGCTGAGGCGTTTCCGTGTGTGGCACAGAGCCGGGGGGCGTGACTTCCGGTGTCCTCCTCCCGGCGGTCATTTTGGCTGCTCGGGTGTGTTCATCGCTACGGTGGTTTCAGAGCGCGGGCTTGTGGCCATGAGCGAGATCCAGAAGTCGGAGGGGTCGTCCGCATTCCACAAAAGCTAGTCTGAGGGGCGCCACCGGAGATGGTCTGCACCGGGGCCTGGACAAGAACCGCTGTCCCGCTTCGCCAAAGGCCCCGATGGCGGCTGCCGTGCTGAGGCTTCCGGCTAAGGTGAGTGCGTGTCCCCCGGGCAGTCACCGCCTCACCCCACTGAGCCCTACATCGCGGACCCCGGTACCGTGAGGCGCTGGTCCGTGGGGTCCTGTTTCTGATCATGGCTGTGAATGTTTACCTGTGCTGTTGGGAGAGCATTACGTGCAGAGCTCGGAGGTGGGACTGAGCCCCGACGATCCGGGAAAGCTGGGGCCTGATGTGCCTGCGGGGAACAGTGTTTGAGGCGGAGTCACGTCTGCTGTGTGTTCGGTCTACATTCTCAGGATTCTCGAAGCCATGAAGGATTTTAAACAAAGGAGGGACAGGAACTACATTAGGGTTTTCTAAGTTTCCCGAAGACTTTCAACGTGAGAACAGCCTGAAGGAGGGTGATAAAGACAGTGAGGCATAGAGGTTAGACATCCAGCCCTGGTCGTACCTTGCTCAAAAGGCAGGCATGAACCTATTGAAACTGGACATGGTTGTATTTCATTTTCCTTTCTAGCACCTAATGTAAAGAGATGTGGGAGGGTTATTAGAGTACCAGGATGTAAAACTGCTTGGAGGTAAAGGTGAGGTGGAAGCATGTAGGAAACCATAGATCCGCTTTCTTTTGGATGGGAACCAAGAAGGAGAAGGATTGAGGACGTGATGGGACTTTGGAAATGGAGGAGCCAGATGACCGAACTCTGGTCTTAGACTCCATCGTTGCAGAGTTAAGAACATACTGAGAGGGCCTGGAAAGAAAAGGAAAATCAGGGTAGAAACTACTGCAGTCATTCAGTTGAGGCTTCGTGGAACCAAAGTAGTGGTTTAGGAGAAGTGGCTGAATTCTGGATATGTTTTTATTCAGGACCAACTAGATTTCCTAATGTGGAAGGAACGTGTCTTGGTCTGCTGTGTTGCTATAACAAAATACTATAAATAAGGTGACTTACGAACCACAGGAATTTCTCACAGTTCTGGGGCCTAGAAGAGAGACTTTAGAAATGACAAACTTTGTTTTTCAAGTGACAAAAATGAAACGGCAGAGACTAGAAGAACGTATCCGCAAAATATATCCAACAGAGAACAAGTATCTCATATATTTAAATACTTACAATTCAGAATTAAATCCATAATGACTTCCACTATGCACTTGCCATACTGAGTGTTGCCAAGCATGTGGAAGCAACTGGACCTCTCATCCTCTGATGGGAGGAATGGAAAAGGTCTGGCAGTCTTTAAAAGTTACTGTATATTTTTGGACTATGTGATGCACCAGACCGTAAGATGCACCTAGGTTTTAGAGGAGGAAAATAAAAAAAAAATTTTTGAAGCAAAAAAAATATGGTCCTGCTCCTGCCTCCTGTGACCCCCGCTCCACAAATGTGCCCCGCCCCCCCGTGAGCCAGGTAAGCTACATTCGGAATATAAGACGCACCCCCATTTCCCCCCAAATTTGGGGGAAAGGTGAGTCTTATAGTCCGAAAAATACACTAAACAGAGCTTCCATACAACCCAGAGATCCCATTTCTAGGTATTTATCCAGAGAAAATAAGAGCATATGTTTATGCAGAGACCTGTATACAATATTCAAATGAAATAAATTGTAGTACAACTATGTAATGGAATATTACTCAGGAAGAAAAAGCAGTTGTTTTAGTCTGCTTTAACAGAATACCGTAGACCAGTAGTTTAATGAACAGAAATTTATCTCACAGTTCTGGAAGCTAAGGAGTCCAGGGTCACAGTGACAGCTGCTTTGGTTCTTGATGAGGACCCTTTTCCTTCTTGCACATGGCCTATTTGTGTCTTCACGTGGTAGAAAGACAGGAAGTACAAGGTCTCTGCTCTATCTTTTATTTTTAAAATTTTTTAAAATATTTTTATTTATTTTTAGAGAGGAGGAAATTAGAAAGGGAGAGAAACACCAATCTGTTGCCTATTGCACACCCCCAACAGGGGACCTGGCCTGCAACCCAAATGTGTGCCCTGACTGGGAATCGAACCAGCAATCTTTTGGTTCGTGGGCTAGTGCTCAATCCAGTGAGCCACGCCAGGCAGAGCTCTCTGCTATATCTTTTAAAGGCACTGCCAGTGATGTCCAACCTTTTGATGTCTATGGGCCACACATTAAATACATAAAAGCTAACAAAACAAAAACATCTCATAATCTTTTTGGTAAATTTACGATTTTGTGTTGGGCCGCATTCATAGCCATCCTGGGCCACAGGTTGTACACCCGTGCAATTAAACTTACAATGAGGGTCCCAGCTGATGGTCTCACGTATCTCGTTACCTCTCCAGACTGCATCTCTTGATACTATTACATTGGGGTTGGGGGCACACTTCAGTCTGAACCGAAATGAAATACGGATATGTGCAAAAACATGGATGAAGTGCTAAATTTAGCTGAGTGGAAGAATGCAGATGAAGAGAACACAGCTTAATGTTACTTCTATAAGATCTTAGAAAATACAACTTTATCATAACATACTCTGGTCAGTAGTTGCTTGAGAATGGTGGTTTGGATGAGAGGGGATGGCAATGGAAAGGGCTGTGAGAAAACTTTGAGTGGTAATGAATACGTTCACTATCTTGACTGGGGTGATAGTTTCACAGGTACCTGCTAAAACTCACCACCTTGTACTCTTTAAATATGTTCAAGTATTATTATAAATAAAAAATATTATACTTCCACCAGGATAATCTATCTGAAGAGAGTGGTTGGAATGAAAGCAATTAGGGAGAAATTGCGGCTACCAGAATGGAATCCTAAAGAAAAGGAGAAACCAAGTTGGGTTTGTGGTGTTTAAGTTATTCAATTCATGATAATTTGTTACAGCAGCAATAAGAAACTGGTATAACCATTTCACATATTCAAATTATTATACCCATTTAAAATAGGGCATTACTGGTATACTTAGGATTTCCAGCTTTAGGAAATAAAAATACAGGATACTTAGTTAAATGTGAATTTCAAATAAACAGTGAATTTTTAAAAGTATATGTCCACCGAAATACACATTATAAAATTAATTATTACTCACCTGAAGTTCAAATTAAACCTGGTTAAGTTCTGCCAGGCAACTCTAAGTAAACTAGAAAACACAACAGGAACAGAATCTGGTGGTCATCTGTACTCCAGCACTATGAGTATGGTTTGCTATATTAACACCTACTTACTCCTTATAAAGAAGGGTAAAAACAAGCAGGCATTTGTCATTCAGCTGACTGTTAGTAAGGTCAAATGAAACAATAGCTATGAAAGCACACATAACTGGTAAACACACACGTCCAGTGAGCTTCAGCCTATTAAAACAAGCTTGTGAATGGTTTTGAAAACATTCTGCAGCTCTGATGTGTTAAGCAAATGCATTACTTTGAGTCAAAATAACCAAACCTTTTAATATTTTTTCTTTTTTAAAAGTTTTAATTTATTTTTAGATGGGTAGGGAAGGAGAAAGAAAGGGAGAGAAACATCATTGTGTGATTGCGTCTAGCGCACCCCCGACTGGGGGACCTGGCTGACAACCCAGGCACGTGCCCTGACTGGGAATCTAACCGTTGACCCTTTGGTTAGCAGGACGCACTTTATCCGCTGAGCCACACCAGCCAGGGCACCAAATCTTTTATTATGCATAATTTGATCAGCTTTGGAAGTACCAAGAATTACTCCTAATTTGTCCCTTTTTCTACCCTATCCCCCCATGCAAACACCCACAAAGAGTTAAAATAATAATTTTTTCAGAAATTTAAAAATTTTTCAGTTACAGTTGACATTCAGTGTTATATTAGTTTCAGGGATACAGTGTAGTGGTTTGACATCCCTGTACTTGCTGTACTTTATATCCCCATCAGTATTTTGTAATTGCCAATTTGTACTTCTTCACCCCATCTTCTTTTTTCCTAGTGCTCCCCCGCCCCCTGCAGTGCCCCTTCCATCTGGCAACATCAAAATGTTCTGTGTATGGCTAAGTAACATTCCATTGTACGTGTGTATGACAAGTTCTTTATCCAGTGTCTGTCTGTGGCTGCTTAGGTTGCTTCCATATCTTTACTGTTGTAATGATGCAGTGAACATAGGGGCGCACATATCTTTTTGAATTAATGTTTTGGGTTTCTTCAGGTATGTCCTCAGAAGTAGAATTGCTGGGTCATAAGGCGGGTTTCTTTTTAATTGTTTTTCGGGAACCACCCATAACGTTTTCCATAGTGGCTGCGCCGGCTGCAGCCTGCCTGCCAATATTGCACAGGGTTTCCTCTTCCCCGCGTCCTCACCAATACTTGTTTGTTGATTTATCGATGACAGCCTTTCTTATAGGCGTGAGGTAATACCTCACTGTGGTTTTAAAATTGCATTTCTCTGATTAGTGGCAGTGAATGTCTTTTCATAGGTGTATCAGTCATCTCTATGTTCTCTTTGGGGAGATGTTGATTCAGATTCTCTGCCCATGTTTTAAATTGGATTAAAAAAAAATAACTTATTTTAGAGGAAGGGGAAGGGAGAGAGAAGAGGAAGAGAAACATTGATGTGTGAGAGAAGCATCGATCAAGGTTGCCTCCCGCATGCCCCCAACCAGGGACTGGTCCGAAATCCAGGGATTGAACTGGCAACCTTTTGCTTTGCAGGAAGAGGCACAACTAACTGAGCGACATTGGTTAGGGTTCTGATACTTTTTTTAGACATAAGATTGTGGTTTGTAGGTTCAGCCTTAGGTAAAATTTATTGAGCGTGTGCACCACTACAATGCTACAGGATTTATTCTGATCTATAGAAAACGGCTTTGAAATTATGAAAGAATCTGTTAGGTGAGTTGAGACAATTTTCCAATGTGGTGATAGTGGAGTCACTGTTCTGACACTACATTCTTCTGACTCAAATACAATCAGCCTTTAAACACACTTAAATTTGGGCGTTATCTTCATCACTCAGACTGGAGTTGTGATCCTTGGAAATTATTTAACAAAAAGGGGGCACGTGTTGAAATCCAAAGACATAGGGCCTCTGGTAACAACTTGCTAACAAATTGGTTCTTTTTCTAAAGGGATCATCTGGCACTGGCAGGTTTGCTGGATGCTACTCATCTTCTGTTTCACACAGGATGGGCGTGGGGCTTTGCCCAGCACGACTTGCCTCTTGAGTAGGTTCCAGGTCATTAGGCTTTGTCCCAGTACCTTAGCTCCTGCTATTTTTTCTACTGGATCCTGAAACTCTTGGCGTATCTACCTGCATTTTTATGAGAGTGACATGCATGTTTCCCTGGGATACTCTAGATAGAATTGAGAGGTTTAGGAAATATTGTCAAAAATCTGTGATTTTTATATAATGTGTTTCAACATCATGGTCTTGCCTAATGGCTCTGTTGTCTTTGTGCCTTACAGATACAAGCAGTGAGTACTGTACACTCATCACTAGACTACACTGTGGACCTCTCTAGGAAGCCAGAGCCAGAGGCAGCATCCTGACCTTGGTGAGCACATTTGGCTCCTTTACTCATTCATGTTTATTGTATCCTGTCAGGGAGGAAGAAACTCTTTCCCCTGTCCTCAAGGTTCTTTTGGCTGCTCTAATAATCAAATAGAAGTAGGCTCAGCTTCAGAAGGTATAGAAGCTAGTGAGCATAGCTGGTGTCAATGACTATCTATGCAACTATAAAATAGGCTGATATAAAAGTTGGGGGAAGGGCCCTGGCCAGGGGCTCAGTTAGTTGGAACATCGTCCTGGGCACCATAAAAAGTCGTGAGTTTGATTTCTGGTCAGGGTGTGTACTGGAGGCAACCGAATGATGGTTTTCTCTTACATCAGTGTTTTTCTAAAATCAGTAAATACATTCTTGGGTGAGGATTTAAAAAAAATAGTTCGGGAATGTGGTTTGAAGCTTTGTAATCTTGCTGGGGGGTTAATACTGGTAGTTTTTGGCTACTTCCTGGGGGCTGGAGTAATGTCTCTAAACATGCACATAAGTAATCAGTTGCTGGCAATTCCCTGGGTATCTGGGCACGGCCCCTTTAAGACAGAGTAGTCCTCCCCTGTCCTTGCAGCCAGGACACCCCTGGCAGTGCTGTTTCCCCTATGTTCCAGGAGGTTCTGCTGTGGCCACTCAGCTTGGAGGCTTGTAGAGCTGCAAGAACATCATCACCCAGAGAAGCCTGTGTGGAGTGACGTGAGTGTGGAGCCAATGAAGGTCCATGACTGCCATCATCTTGCTTGTAGTTGCTTCTCGTTCAGAGAGTCTGGATGTGACAACCAGACAGAGAAGGTGGGACAGAAGCCATTGTCCTTATTGTACAGAGTACAATGGCAGTGGCCGCACCAAGGGGCCCAGTTGAGGTGAGTGCACGTTTTCCACCAAACCCTAAGGCCCCAGGTGTGGAGCACCTGTTATGTCCTGCAGCCTGGATCCCAGCATCCAGGACTGTGAGGCGTCATGGGTGACATGCCATAGGGGCCAACCATGCAAAGATGTCAAGTTGTGATTGAGCCAGGAAGATTCAGGAACCTGGGGTCCACTTTCTGCCTGCAGGGAACGGATCGTGTGAGGTGGAGTGACTCTTGGAAATAGCTGACTAAGGGTCCTGGGAGCCAGGGGAATTTCACCAAAAGAGAAACACAACGAAAGCTTGTCAACAGGCTGTTTACAGGAAGAATAGTAGAGAGGGTTGATGACAGGTGGCACAGGGAGATCGAGTGAGAGGCGGCACTGAGGACAGTCAGCCTGAGGTCTCCTGGGTCCAGGAATGGGCAGAAGCACAAAGGGGACCAAAGCCCAGGGAGCTCCAGCATGATCGCCTGTCTCCTACCCTCCCTCTCCTGATTTTTGTGACTGTCAGCACAGGTTAGGGGAGGCCTGTCCTGGTCTTCTCCACCTGCCATTCCCTGAGCCCCTGGGTCAGAGATCCTGGAGAAGCATCAAACCCAGGCTGGTTACAGGGAGGCATTTCTGGGCACAGGTACCAGTATGTGCAAAACACTGGGAACAGAGGCAGGAATAGAATGGTGGCCTCACCCATGCAGTTCCATGTTCCGTTAGTTGCAGAAAACAGACTGGGACTGTTGGGGAGGAAGCTACCAGAAGGTCCAGGTGAGGTTACTGTAAATTGTAGCCACTGAAGTAGGAGAAGTTTTTGGAAAGTAAGTAACAGAATGGGAGGGGTGAGGGGTGACCCTGCCCTACAGTTCTTGTCTGAGCAGCTAGGGCTATGGGAGCTCCCTTAACAGGGCTGGAGCAGTCAGTACTGGGAGTGATTTTGGTCAAGAGTCTGACATAGTTCAGAAAATACTGAGTGGAGGCAGCTGGATGTAAAGGTTTACAGATTTGAGATGAGGTTCAGCCTTAGGCACCGAATAGGCAGTGGTGGCTGAGTGGACTGGATGGAGGGCTGTGCGTCACACACGGGAATTCAGGTGGCACGTTATTGAAAGGCTGGGAAGAAGAGGTTTAGCGCTAAGTCTGGGTCTCTTTCTGGGTACTTGGTTGGAGGGAATGGCCTATCAAATACAGGTGAGGGGGGAGAGGAGGGTAATCTAGCCGGCGAACAAGGCCTCCAAGGGAAGAATGGACAGGAGGTGGATACAGAAGCCTAGGAGTTGTTGAGGCAGATGACTGACCAAAAGGCTTGTTCACTATTATTCACTCACCAGGATTTTATGGGGTTTTTTTTGTGGAGCCTGGGGTGCTTTAGTTAGGCTGTCATCTGTGAACTTAGGGGCTGAATTGTGTCCCCCTAAAATGTGTATGTTAAAGTTCTTCATTCCCAGTACCTCACATCATGACTGTAGTTGGTCATAGGGTCCTTAAAGTGGTAATTGCGTTAAAATGAAGCTATAGGTGGGCTCTAAGACAGCAAGACTGGGTGCTTTGTTACAGTAGTCCCTAGCAAAGCAACATGGCCGAGGACTGAATGAGGGAGAGAGTAAAGAAAAGGGAGAGAGTAAAGTGAAGAAAACTGGTGAGGGGATCTCAATACAACATAGGTAGCGGACCAGGGGTATATGTGAGGTGGCTGAGATTGAAGCAAGGATCCCAAGCTGACGGGGCCTTCACTGTGCACTTGAGGGTCCACCAGGTCTGTGGTAGTACTGGGTCCTGTTTGTGCCAAGTACTGTTGATGCCATGTGATGGGTAACAGATGCTTGGGAGGTACATGTGAAAAGTGTGTTTGAGCCAGTAGCTTCAGGCCCTTGATATTAAGGACTTAGGTGAAGGTTAAGGGTATATTTGGGTGTGCCTGGGAGGACATTTCAGGGAGATCGCCTGGCTGGGGGGGTGACTGGTGTCTGTGTTTGGGCCACCTCATGAAAAGGAGGGCCTGGTGTCTCTGAGTTGGGGAGCTTCACTGTGGGGCAGAGGGGTTCTTTGTAGTTTCATGTCTTCACCCCATGGCAGGGCCGTGTGACCTTTGAGGATGTGGTCGTGTACTTCTCCTGGGAGGAGTGGGGGCTCCTGGATGAGACTCAGCGATGCCTGTACCACGATGTGATGCTGGAGAACTTTGCCCTCGTTACCTCACTGGGTAAGACTCACACCCCCACCCCGGCGCACGGGCTAGCCTCCATCTCTTTAAATTACATCTGACGTTCAGTGTTACTATATTGGTTTCAGACAATCATATTGGTATTTTACAAAGTGTTCCCCCTGCTATTTCCAGCACCCAACTGGAGGTGCTATCTTTGCTTTTCCTCCCAGGGATGCTGCTCTTCTCACACTTGGACCTTTCCTTCCAGTTCCCTGGCCAGGTAGACTGATTGAAAACCTAGCGTACAAAATGTGCTGCCCCAGTTGGCCTTGCCTGCCCTGCCCCTGGCTGGGTAACTGTCCAGGCCTCAGTTTATTCTCCCTGCCTTTTACGTGACATTTCTCCCCACTTACACCTGCGTGTACTGTCACTGGTATGTCCCAAGGGTTGCTCTCACAAGACTCCTCTGAGGTTCTTTGTAACATTTAGTTGTTTCCTGTTGTCTGTTATGTGCAGAATTGCTCTGGGCCAGTGCTAGTTCCTCATGTGTCACCTTAGGTTTCCTGTCATGCAGGTCCCACACAGTTTTTCCTAAGCCTCAGGGGAAGAGTCCTAGGTGCCTCACAGGATCGACATGACGGTGAATGGAAGCCAGGGTAGGGCATGTTCACGCCAGGAGCCTGTCCTGTGCCCACCAGTGTCAATGCCCCTTTGCGTCTTCCTGCCCTTCCCCATTCTTGACACGTTTCCCAGTTTTCATTTCTACCCTGATTCTGGTCCTCTGTTTCCCTGGTGTTACCTCATACATAATATTGCAAGGATTGCACATATCTTTCAAACAATCTCTGAACACCAATTCTAGCTAGTTCCAACCAGGTTTTCCTTGGCCTGGACATAAACTTTCACACAACCAAGACTCCACTGAAGGCCACAGGAAAGAGTAAGTGGGGGACCACCCCCCACACTTCCTGGGGCTCTTAGAGTCCCCGTACTTGGTACAGAACAGCTCCTCTCACCAACCTGAAAAACAATCCACTGATTCAGTTCTTTGGTGTTCCTCGTACACATCTGTGGTGGGGCTGTTCCCCCCCAGAGTCAGCACGCACTCACCAGCCTTTTGCTTTCAGGTTCCTGGTATGGAATGGAGGAGGAGGCGCTTTCTGTGCAGAGTGTTTCTGTAGCACAAACATCACCAAGCCAGACTCCAGATTCAGACCCAGCCGTTCAGGAGGATCACCCCTGTGAGAAGTGCATCCTGGTGGGGAGAGACATTTTGTACCTGACAGAGTACCCAGGGGCACATCCTGGCCAGAAACCACACACCTGTGAGGCCTGTGGCAAACAACCCTGGTTCAGTCCAAACCTACACCAGAAGCACAAAGAAGAGAAGCCACTTCAGCGGGACATGGACACACCTTCAGTTGTGACAAGCTGCAAATTCCAGATGTCAGGAAAGCCCTTCACCTTCACTTGCGGGGCAGTCGGAAAAGACTTCCTGGCCATGTTGAGTCTTCTTCAGCATCAGGCCACTCTGAAAGGGGCAAAGTCATCAAGCAATTTCACATGTGGGGACGAGGGAGCTTTTCATAGTGGGAGAAGTCACTACACGTGCAGTGATGACGGCAAACCGCTCGGCTGTGAATACAAACTCTTTCAGCATCAGCAGCTTCACCCTCAGAGTCACGACTCCGATGATTATGAGAAACCCTTTAACCAAAGCTCCCCCGTTAGTGATTGCCAGAGACCTGACACGGGAGCGAGGCCTTATCAGTGCAATGAGTGCGGGAGATCCTTCAGCCAAAGCTACCACCTCATTCAGCACCACAGAATTCACACTGGAGCCAGGCCTTACAAGTGCAGTGAGTGTGGGAAAGCCTTCACTTACAAACTCAGACTTGTTCAGCACCTGCAAATTCACAATAGGGTAAAGCCTTATGAGTGTGGGGAGTGTAGGAAATCTTTTAGCTACAGCTCCACTCTGATTAAACACCAGAGAGTGCACACAGGAGCCAGGCCTTACAAGTGTGGTGAGTGTGGGAACTCCTTCAGTCAGAGCTCCAACCTTGTCCAACACCAGAAGATTCACAATGGGGCGAGGCCTTATAAATGTAGTGAATGTGGAAAATCTTTCAGCTACAAGTGCAAACTTGTTCAGCACCTGCGGATTCACACTGGCGAAAGGCCTTATGAGTGTGGGGATTGTGGGAGGTCTTTCAGCCACAGCTCCACCCTCAATCAACACCGGAGAATTCACACTGGGGCCAGGCCTTATAAGTGTGGTGAGTGTGAGAAATCCTTCAGCCAAAAGTCCAACCTCATTCAGCACCAGAGAGTTCACACAGGAGAAAGGCCTTATGAGTGTGGGGAATGTGGGAAATCCTTTAGCCAGAGCTCACACATCATTCAACACAGAAAGCTCCACACCAGATAACCTCGTGAAGGTGCACTGGCTTCGGCAGACTTTTCAGCCATTGCTCTCCTGTCAATTCTACATGACAGCTTAACCTAGAGATAGATAGTTTAATAATTAATGTCATTTGGCCCCAGAAAGTCCACACAGCAGAAAAGCCTGAGATCTGCCTCAGGGAACATGCTACTTTTTATTAGGAAGTCGTCTGCTTGAAGTTGAACTGTATGCATCTCAGTGTCTACGGTAGGGAGATTCTGATCCCCCATGAGTTCCTCATGCATAGGGAGAATTTTGGAGCCTGTGTATTCTACCTTGCTGGTTCCCTTGCCTGAACTCATTCCTCTGCCACAAGCCTTCTCACTTCTACAGACCACCTCAGAGGGAGGGGGGGAATTCATGACCACCTTTCTGACTAGGGCTTAATCAGGATCCGATTTTGTTGGCCCAGATCAGGCTGGATAACGGTAGCTTGAAAAGAAGGCTTGCCACCTTCTGGTTCTGGTCTAACTTGCGTTGCTGCTAAAGGCCTCCCTAAGAGTGACCTACAGCACTTTGTGGTCCTCGTTTACACCCTGGATGTTAGCCCAGAGAAGGAGGGTAAAACTTGTGACAACCTCCAGTGCTTCTGGCAAGTATAAATTGGTTCCCTTTTACCAAGATGTCACATTATATGCCAAGCACTGGGCGGGGGGGGGGGGGGGGAGTGGAGGAAGCTGTTTGCCAGGTACTACAAAGGAATCATGTGCCTTTCATGTCTAGAGCTGTCTGCTGTTAGTAGTTGTAAGACTGCAGGGGCTGGACTGAAACTAATTTGTACCGAAACACTGGGTGAGACGGGCAACTAGAACATGTGCCCTCCACACACTTCAGTGACCTGCAGCCGAGGCCATCATCGGCAAATACAGCCTTGGTTTTACAGTAGCGTCCACACTGTCCATCGGAACATTGTGCTGCGGGGGAAAGAGGATGAAAGTAGGAGGGTGACCAGGGATGTAGCTTTTGTGACCCAGCCAAGCAGTTGTCAGGAAATACTAGCAAACAAGATCATTTGAGTATTTCCTGCTGCTGAGACAGGGCTGTGCTTCCCCCAAAATCGTGAGTCAACATTTCTAAGCCCATTTATGAAAAAGTAGGGGGATCCAGACTTCCATATGAATGATTATTACATGCTAAGGAACTGCACCTCTTTGTTTACTGTTGGCATGCACCTGTGAAATGGTCAAAGTCATGACGAACAACTATGAACTCTCATTCTCACCTTGTGCCCTTTTAAAATCTCCTGCTGCCCTCACGGCAACTGGGGATTGATGTTACTTTCACAGATTTTGTATTTTATAAAATTTTACGGTTCAAGTCAAGTGCTCTCAAAGGGTTTAAATTTCGATTTCATGCTCATTACTTTTGAGGTTCATACATGTCACACATATGTGAAATGCTTTATTCCTTTTGTTGAATACTATATGAATGTACACAAATTGTTTACATTTAAATCTGTTAATGGAGGATGCTTGACTTTCCAACTTAAAGGTTATTATTGTAAGTGCATGTCCTCCAAGAAATCAACTATTGCAGCCACTCACGCAGTGAGAAGTAGTTCTCCCCCCTGAATTCTCCCTTTTCTCGAAAACACCTCCCAATTTCCTCCCCCTATAACATTCCTCTCCTCAAATTACAAAACTTTGCTTTTTATGAATAAATTTTGCTGATAAAAGAGACTTTTTCATATCAGCATTACATATTATAAGCCAACAAGCTGCGTAGAGCAGGTTGTTGGAATTGTAAAGTGGCCCAGTTAATACTTCCCAACAGTTACTCTGATTTTGTACATGATAAAACAGCATTTCCCAAAAGTGTAGAAATTGTACCAAAGACTGCGCCATATCTCACCAAAACTGAAGATTCACTTCTTCCTGGTAAATGACGCGGAACTGGAATTTCTGCAGTTGGTGCGAGCAACCAGGCTTGCTACTTGGTCCTTAAAGGACTTAAAAAGAGGGCTCGTTCCAGTGACAGGAGGACCACAAAAGTTCTGCATTATTTTCACCACTACCTTTGATCCAGAGTGGGTAAGTCGCTCTCCCAGTCACAGCTGTGGGCACCACGGTCAGCATCGTGACTACCACTGAAAGTTGATAGAGCAGATACTCCAGCGGGTTGCTGTCAGGAGGGGTTTCAAAATCAGGTTCTCAAACAGTCTCCAGAGCCCCCAGTGGGGGAAGGCTGACATGGTTGGCTTTGATCTGAGAGAGAGAATGATTTCCTCCCCTAGGTGGGAGAGGAGCGTTTCAGCATCCATTCACATGTATTAGCACCAGATGTGTATCATCCAAGTCCAAGAGGCTCGTAACTGAAATGAGCCACTTGCAGTCTCACTGCTCCTGGGGCAGGTACTCACATGCAGCTTCATCTTTGAGATGTCAACCAGTGGTCATCAGCACCCATTGAATTCCATTAGGACCCCCCAGTTTGGGATATGGTGAATGAAACTGCAATAGAGACAGCAGAGCTACGAGCTAAGCCCAGGGTCAAGGCAGCCCCATCTCAGCTAGACAGCTGTGCTCTGGGTTCCACTCCACCTGTTCTGGCCCATTCTAGTTATGGTATTTGGGCTTCAGCTGGGGGAAACCGCTTCACTGGAAAGGCTTAGGGTGATGTGGAAAGCCTCAGACCTATTGGTCAGAATACAAAGACAGGAACTGTATGGCTTCCTCGGCACAAGGCTTATCTCTGAAGCACATTTTGCACGAGAGACCCCTGCGTGGAAAAGTCTGCTAAGGCTTTGCTTTTAACTGACTTACTAGTCACCTGGAGCCCTTAGTGGGTAATTTTCTTGGTTTCCACAGAGAGAAGCAGGTGCTGCTGGGCAGGATGGGCCTGGTAGGAGCACGAGGAGCCGGAGGGCATGCTCTTTGGTAGCATCTGGCAGCTAGTGAGGGGCACATTCAGCCATGGTGCCCTTGCAGCACAGAAAGGGAAAACCTGCCCTAGCCGAGGCTGACTCAAGGTAGGGCATGTGCCATTGAGGTTCATGCTCTCTGAGGAGGGCCCACCCAAAGCCCAGGTGCCACATGCCTCAAACTGGACGCAAAGCCATGCTAGCAGCTGGACAGCAGGGCAAGGCGCCAAGGAGCTTTGTTTTTGCCAGGACACAGCCAAGACCCCTTTAGCACAGGTGGCCCCAGTAATAAGTCATCTCACTGGGCTTAGTCCACCATCCTGCATCCGCCCCCTTGCTGTACACACAACACATCTTGTGCTGCTCACTAGTTGGGGATGGAGTCAGGGCTGGGACACTTCACACCAGAACGTTAGGAGCTGTGACAGTTGGGGGCACCCTGAGAGGGGATGGCAGGAAGGGGCACACTGGGCAGGCCACAGGGAGGGGTCCAGGAAAGGCCTCCGATGCAACCAGATCAATGGAAAAGCTGGGGGTCCCCCATGTAATGCTTGGGGCCTCTGCATCCCTTGGGCCTCCAGCACCCATCATAGGTGGTTCATTCACTCACCCCAGTGTCTGTTCCAAAGTCATGTTATGTGGACAATTACAGGGGAAGCGGTCCTACCTGCTTGCACGTGTGGCTCAGGGCGGAGCGGGAGAGGAGCTGCCTGCGGTGGGGACCGGGTCTCCTCTTGGCATGTTATGGGGAACTGTGCCCCGCTCTGTGGGCCAGCTCAGAATCACTGACGGTCAGGCCTGCCCTCCAGGAGGGCTCTGTGCATGCGCAATTTGGATCGCTCACACTTGGCGGTCAGGTTCTGAGGAGGGTCTCTGGCCTCAAGGCCACGCTTAGATTCTTCACCAGGGCTTGCCCCTCTCCCAAGCCTGCAGAACACAAAGGCTCCAGACAATTGAGGGTCTGGAGTGGGGCTAGGAGACGGCACTGGTGTCCTCTACAGAGCCCAAGACATGGTTGTGATTAGTGCTTTCATTAAGAAAACCAAAGTTTGGTTCCCGCCAAGATGGAAGCATAGGTAGAAACCCTTCGCTTCCTTGCACAACCAAAAGGAGGATAACAACCGATTTAAAATCAGTAAACAACCAGAAGTGCCGGAAAGTCAAACTGCACAGGACCCCGACAACCAAGGAATTAAACAGTCAACCAGACCAACCAGATGGGTGGGAGGGAGACGGGTAGATGGAAGGTGGGAGAGAACCCGGGGCAAGTTGGCAGACCTCAGGGGGGCTGACTGAACAGGAAACTGAGACTCAGAGCTGACTGTGGACTGTGGCAGGAGTAGCCAGGGTGGGAGAAAGTTCCAGTCTCACCAGAGGGTTTGTTGGAAAGTGGGGCTAGAGTCCAGCAGGCAAGCTGCATTATTCCCTCTCTGGCCCCTCCCCCACAGGCAGGGCAGCAGCGCAGCAAGGAGGGTTGCCCTGCCCTGGTGAACAACTAAGGCCCCGCCCCCTTACAACTTTAACAGGTGCTCAGAGACAAAGAACTATGGCCCAAATGGAAGAACAGAGCAAAACTCCAGAAGGAGAGCTAAGCAATGAGATGGCCAACCTATCTGGTGGAGAGTTCAAAGCCCTGGTAATCAAAATGCTCACAGAACTGATTGAGCTTGGTTGCAAAATGAAAGAACAAATGAAGGATACCCAGAGTGAAATAAAGTAAAATATTCAGGGAACCAACAGTGACAGGAAGGAAACCAGGACTCAAATCAACTATTTGGAACAAAAGGATTCAAAAAAATGAAGAGAGGCTTAGGAACTTCTGGGACAACTTGAAACATTCCAATATTTGAATTATAGGAGTGTCACAGAAGGAGAAGAACAAGAGCAAGAAATTGAAAACTTATTTGAACAAATAATGAAGGAAAACTTCCCCAATCTGGCAAAGGAAATAGACTTCCAGGAAGTCCAGGAAGCCCAGAGAGTCCCAAAAAAGTTGAACCCAAAGAGGAACACACCAGGCACATCACCATTAAGTTACCCAAGATTAAAAATAGAGAATCTTAAAAGCAGCAAGAGTAAGGGAAAGAGTTACCTAATAAAGGAGTGCCCATAAGGCTATCAGCTGATTTTTCAAAAGAAACCTTACAGGCAAAAAGGGGCTGGAAAGAAGTATTTGAAGTTATGAAAGGCAAGAATCTACAGCCAAGATTATTCAAGCAAAGCTATCATTTAGAATGGAAGGGCAGATAAAGTTCTTCCTAGATAAGGTCAAGTTAAAGGAGTTTATCACCACCTAGCCCTTATTATATGAAATGTTAAAGGGACTATCTAAGAAATTGAAGATCAAAAACTATGAACAGTAAAATGACAACTCACAACTATTAACAAATGACCCTAAAAATAAACAACATAAACAAAAACTAAGCAAACACACCTAGAACAGGAACAGAATCAGAGAAATGCACATCACATGGAGGATTTTCAGTTGGGAGGGGCAAAAGTTACAGGGAAGAAGAAGCATAATTGGTAGGCATAAAATAGACAGGAAGAGGCCAAAAATTATACAGGAAACAGAGAATTCAAAGAAATTGCATGACAACCCATGGACATGAACTAAGGGGGGTGGGGGAAATGCTGGAGGATTGGGGGTGAAGGGCGGAGGGGGGATAAATGGGGTAAAGTTGAGACAACTGTAATAGCATAATCAATAAAATATACTAAAAAAAAAAAAGAAAACCAAAGTTAAACATTTGAAAACCAAAGTTTCCAAAGACATGGGTGACCCGTCACTAGCTTCAGCACCACACTTGCTCCCGCCTGGGGGCACAAGGGACCCTTAAAGAGTGCACTATTGCTCCCCACTGAGGTGGGAGCCCAAGGGGGTCATTGGGACGTGAACAACACCCCTGCTCATCCTTGGGCAAACAAGGGGTGACCTGGAGCCTCCATGGGTGCCATAGAGGACTTGGTGGGATGGCCTCCTCTCCCTGGGTTGACACAGCCACTCACATCCTGAGGTCAAGCACGGAGAGCGAGATCAGTCAGGTCCTCACCCCTGCTGTCCGCGCACAGTCCAGGGGCAGAGAGGAGCAGCTACAGGCTTGAGGAAGTGAACAGAGTGCACCTGCCCACCAGGAGCATCATAAACGTCCACTGACTTGGGCCTGTCAGAGCACAAGTCAGTATGCAAAGTCCCAAGGAGATGCCCAAGGGGCAGCTACCAGAAATGCTGGGTTGGGCAAGGGTAACCAACAACCTGAGAGAAGGATGCATCAGTGACACGTGTCTGAATGTGCAGGGTAAGGTCAATGAGACCACACTGTCTGAGGCATGGAGAGTCCAAGTATGGACTTCGCCACTCAGGCTCTTGAGCTCCGTGGCAGCACCATGGTGGGGGCCTGAGTTGCAGGAGTTAGGACAAGTGTTGCCTCCCAGTTTTGCCTGCATGGGCTGGGCCTGGCTCTATGTGTTGATGAGGACTTGAAAAAATATTCTACTGAGGTGACTCCAATAACTCCTTCCTTCCAAGAGACCACGGATAGCCCATGGCCACCCTACCTGGGACCCCAGGTAAGGCCTAGGCAGCTTTCCACACCCTCTCACGTTCCCCACTGAGCACCACTTGACTCCAGAGGGCCAAGGTGTCTACCTATCCTAACGGTCCCATACCCAGGCCAGGAATTGCAACGACGGTCAAGTTCTCCCATATGCCTGCAGGCACTATATCCCGCAAACGGATGGAGCACCCACATGCAGGTGTGAACCGGACTGAATCTAATAGTGCTGGAGGCCTGTTGGAAGTCTGCCTCAGTCACCACGGCCAAATCCCATCCCTTTCCCATTTCCCAGGGCACAAGAAGACAAAAAACGGCGCGAACGTTGTCCACAGCCAGCAGAGCATAGTGTTCACCTTGAACGTCCGCAGGTTAGGCCCACCCCGGGACAGTGCACGCGCTCCATGGATCATTAATGCGAAGCACGCATTAATTGGAAAGGCTTTGTCAGTCTTGCTTCCCCTTTTTCTCAGGGACTGTGGACAACAACCCCAGAAAAGGACAGCTAACACGCAGCACGGAACCTGCGAGTTGGGGAGCCTGTGGCAGTGAGGGCCCAGTTGAGGACCCCGCCGTCCTGGAGTCTGGAGACACCGCCTGGAGCGCAGGGGAGTCAGTGTGCAAGCAGGGGAGTCAGTGTCCAAGCCCCGGTGGCCGACCCTGGCAGCGGGGGCAGAGCCGGGTGGCTGGTCATGCTTAAGCCTGGGGCTCTGGGCGTAAAGCCAACCTTTGTTAAGGCTACAATCATCAGTGCGTCTTTGCCTATCTGGTAGTAGACAATAATAATTGCGGGGTGGAAATTTACTGCATCTGTTAACAGGGTGGTCCACAGGTCAAGTGGGCCCTCTTTTAGGACTGTGGTCCATTCAGCCATCCCCCACCCGGCCCCCCCACCCCCACCCGGCCCCAACACCATCTCATCAAATGTACTTGGAGCTCCTGGGACACATGGTTGTGAGTGTGGTGGAAGAGGGGCTTGCTTGGAGGACCGGCTGTGCCCTCCATGTTTTTACCTCGCCAGCAGGGCCTGGGTGTCCTTCATGTCTCCGGGAGCGCGACTCAAATACTGGTGAGAAAGATGTGTCCGATGACCGGGACCCGCGGGGTCATGCTTCCTGGCAGAGAACACCCTACCCTCCCTGGTCACCTTCGCAGGCATGGCCTGTGTCTCTGAACACGGACTTAAAAAAAAAAATTCCGCGAAGGTTCCTCCAATGACTGGGCCGCCTGAGGAGGGACTTCTTACCTGTGACTCCACATACGGCCCGGACCGGCCCCCACTTCCAGAGCAGGCCGGCCTGGGACACCCTCTCGC
Organism: Desmodus rotundus; assembly: GCF_022682495.2. Lineage (NCBI taxonomy): Eukaryota > Metazoa > Chordata > Mammalia > Chiroptera > Phyllostomidae > Desmodus > Desmodus rotundus. The sequence goes on along the minus strand of NC_071398.1, from coordinate 51,546,342 downwards.
ACTATGACCATGGACAAAGGGACATCGGCGGGTGCTGGTGGATCCGTGTGGGCCGCCCCAAACTTTGCCTGTCAGTTGCGGAGATCCTTGCTCCCAGGTAATCCAGCAGAGGTACAGTCTCCAGCGAACAGGTGAGGAGTCCACGCCCGGGCGAACCAGACGGATCACGCTAGGGCCAAGGGCCTCCTGGAACTCTGCCCTGCACCCTACAGCCGGACCCTCTCACCAACTTCCACGGAGCCTACAGGGATAAAACTACCTAAAATCGACCGCCAGGAGGCGCCCGACAACCACGAGTGTGACCAACAGTGGGACGGATCCGGATCGCAGGGAAGCGAGGGCGCCTGGAGAGGATCCTGGGGACAGCTACTGGGGCTCCGCGTCAGCCCCCGATCCTTTCCCAGGCGAGGGGGGCCGACACCCGGGAGCACGCAGGACGCGCAGCAGGGAGCCTGGAAGGCGGGGTCGCCTGGGTCGCACTCACACGAGGTGTGCACGACACGACGGAAGAGACCCGCCGACCCCGGGACTCTGGAGCCCGGATCAGACGCGGTGGCGGGGGGGCCCCCAACCCGAGAGCCAGCGGTGCGAAGGCCCTGATGGGCGGCTCCAGCAGCACTGACGGACGTAGGACGTACGGAGGGTCTTCCTCAAGCCTGGGGGCCCTGCCAGTTGGGACAAGTCAGCCTTTTTGCTAGCGGCGTGCCTTTGTCTACCCGCCTGCAGAAAGTAGCACTTTGGGGAACCACAGCTGGGGACGGGGTTGGTCCCCAAGTCCTGGGGGCCTTCTGGGACCGCGGCCCATCCACTGATTACCTCCATGGCCACTCCATGGCCATTATCCCCATGGCCACTGTCTTTGGAGCTACTGAGGCAATCCTGTCACCCCCTGAATGCGGTTGGAGAGAGTGCAGCAGCTGGGTGGTCCAGCAGGGGCCAGGGCGACGTCCACAACTCCAGATGACTTCAAAAAAAAAAAAAAAAAAATCCGCAGAGGCGCCTCACGAAAGACTGCGGCTGGTATCCTGCCTGGGGCTCCACGGATGACCTGGGCGAATCTCCTCCTCGTGTGGAGGCTCGAAGAAGTTGAGAAAGAGGCGGTAAGACAGTGGAGACTCCCGCGCGCCCCGGCGCCTTACGCAGCCCTGGCTGCAGCCCTGAAGCGGGCCTGCGCCTCCGGAGTGCGCCCACGCCCGCACCCGGGACACCCTCGCCCGTTCTCCCGTAGCCGCTGTCGGCTCCCGCAGGCAGGGGCTACCGGGGAGTGCAGTTCGACCGGTCCCGGCTGCCCATCAGCCGCGGGATCCAGGCCAAGGTCACTCCGCTAGAAGCCTGAAGATTCAATCTCCGGCGAATGGATGAATTACCAATGTCCGGGCAGGACCCGGACAAATTCGCTAGTGTTGCCGGCCTCCTGGGCAACCGCCTCGGGCAACGCAACCAAATGCCTTCCCTTGTGGATTTCCCCGAAGCTTCGGAGGGAGGAAACTGGAGCCGGCCGCCAGACGACCGCTGCGTACGCCTGGGAAGGATCCGGGTCTCGAGCCGAAGAGGCTGCATCGCGGGATGCCCGGACCCCCAGTGTTGTCCCAGCCCACCTCGGAGCGCTTCCCTCGCACGACCCACAGCGGTTAGGACCTGAGGGGCCGTGGGCAGGGCAAGCAGCGTGTCCATTCCTCGCCTGCGCGAGTTAGGCCGGCCCGGAGAGCACGAGCCCAGCGCCGCACAGATTGGCTCGCAAAGCCCCGAGGGGATCCCGGGTGAGAGCAACCGGGACAGGCTTTTCGCAGGTGAGGGCAGCCGACGACCTCAGAGGGGGACGCCTGACACAAGGAACAGACTCCCCACGCGACTCCCGGAGAGCCAGGCGGACGTGGAAAACTCCCTGGAGGCGCCGACACGGGCTTCCTAGAGCCACACGAGTGGTTCTCGGGTTCCCAGGGCACCTGTCTGCAGCCTGGTGGGGGACTGTAAACTGAAACCGTGCAAGTACCAGGAGGACGACGGACGAATCGTCTTTATTCTGTAATTGAAACCAGGCCCTAACAGTTATTTCTTCCCAGTTTTTGTTTTTATTTGCTGTTCAGGAGACAACACCTGGCGTGCTCATCGCTCCCGAGGACCACCAGACCGGGCGGATCAGACTGGTACCTAAGGCTCACATAGATGCATACAATGAACAACTGACCCCAACAGGGGCCAAGATTCAAATTCGTCTCTAGGCCGAATCTTGGTGTGCAGCCCCGGTCCTCGAGAACAGTCTTCAGAAGCCAGGGGTGCCTAATGATTTGCACTTGGCAGAGCATCTAGATCTCACCCAATCAGGCCCTGTCAACTTGGAATTCCTTTACCCTTGCTCTCACTGTTCCCATCCGTACCTTACTTGACTTGGTTCCAAGATTGTCCAATCAAGACTCCCAAATTAGAATTCATAAATATGTACTTTTTCATTACCATTATCCTTTAAATTTGCTCTAAGTCTTCACTGGGGAAGACTGACCTGAGCCTGGTCTTGTGACTGGGTGTGGAGCAAGGGGGTTCCCCGTAATATAGAAGAAAGCCCCTACAAACCATGGTTGGGGTTTGGGTGAGAGCAGATGATAGTATTTAAGACACTTCTGCATTACGACAAGCCGGTAGCTATGCTAATGACTGTGCTGAGGCCGCAGGGTGAAAGGTGTAAGGTGACTTTCAGGATTTAAAAACTGAGGGCGGGCAGCCCCAGGGACATTCGGCCATGCGTTTTGAAGAGAGCAGGAGGGAAGAAGGGCTGTGATGCTGCAGCCCTGCAGGAGGAGTTCCGCCACGTGGGAAGTAGTAGTGCAGAAGGAGGCACGCTCACTGTAGTAAGGGATGAGGCCACGTGCGGCCTGAGCCAGGAGTAAGGAACAAGCAGCAGCTGCGTAGTCTGTAGTCGGGCCATAGGGCCTGGACTAGTGAGAAAGAAGACATGCTTCTGCTTTGATCGTGCCTGTTCCAGCTGACTCCAGAGCCACCAAGGACTTCCTCGCAGGATGCTGACCTGCTACATTGGGACTCTGTCTGGACTTTTGGGACTTGTGCCTTTCCTGGACTATTACGTGGAGGCTGAGGACAATGTACCCCAGGTCCTGAAGAAGAGAGCTGCTGCAAAACTGTTGGCACAGCCAGATTAAGATCAGATAAGAACATGGGAATTTGGGGGGGGGTGATTTATATCCTTTTGGGGACAAGGGAAGTGCTGGGTCTCGTGGGGAAAAAAGAAAACAACAACCCACATACACATGGCCACATACACATGTACCAGAAAAGGTACATGAAGATGTGCTCAACACCATTTATGACTAGGAAAATGACGTATCACCTCACACCTGTTACAATGTCCATTATCAAAGAGACAGGAAATAACAAGTGTTGGCACAGATGTAGAGAAAAGGGAACCCTCATGCACTGCTGGCGGCAATGTAAATTGGTACAGCCACCACGAAAAACAGTATGAAGATTCCTCTAAAAATTAAAAATAGAATTATCATATGATCCAGCAACCCCTCTTCTGGGTATTTATCTGTAACTTGAAAAGATATATGCACCCTCATGTTCATTCAGCATTATTAACAATATCCAAGGCATGGAAAAACCTAAATGTCCATGGATGGGTAAATGGATAAAGAAATTGTGGCGTATATGTACACAATGGAACTACTCAGCCGTAAAAAAGAAGGAAGCCTTGTCATCTGCAACAACGTGGATGGACCATGAGGGCATCATGCTCAGGGAAGTGAGGCAGAAAGAGGAAAACAAACATTGTATGACCTCTCTTACACCTAGAATCTTAAAAAAAACAAAAGCCAAGCACATAGATACAGACAATGAGCTGGCAGTTGCCAAAGACAAGGGTACAGGTTGGGAGAAATAGGTGAAGGGGGTCAAAAGGTAAAAATCAGAAAATAAAAGTGTGAACTAAGTGAGTAAGTGGAGATAAGTTCTGAGTCAGGTGACTGGGATGAAAGCCTTATCTCTGGGCCCCAAGCCTCAGTGCTGACTCTCAGCATCTGCGTGACCCCAGGCAAGGCAACCTTCCTGTGCTTCAGTATTATTACCCACCTAGATCCAGCCTTTTCTGCCACTGAGCCACTTTTGGAAAAGTTTTAAAATCCTAAGATTGTGTCCTTCACAACCCTCCATGGTCTCCAGCATCCTGAGACTAATGATACCACTTCTCAGGCCGCCAGTCCTGGGGTCACTCCTAGCACCAGGTCAAGTAACATAAATGGAGTCACTTTAAAAGGGAGCCAGGGCCCTGACTGGGTAGCTCAGTAGGTTAGAATGTTGTCCCGATATGCCAGGTTGTGGGTTCGATCTCGTCAGGGTGCATACAAAAGGGAACCAATGAATATATAAATAAGTGGAATAACAAATCGATGTATCTCTCTATCTCTCATCAATAAATAAGACATGGAGCCGGGGTGGCCACACCAGACAGCTATGTTGCATGTCTTGTGCCTGAAACCTTTAGGATGGTCAAACCGGGGAAAAGAACCTTTTGGACTGGGCCTAACACAACCTTGGACCAATGAACTGTTAGCAAAGATAACAAGGAAGCACTTACTATGACTACTGGACTGAAATTAACACTGCTCGGAGATGACGTCACTTTTGTATGTCACCTACACCAACAGAAATGCCTTCCTGCCATTGAGGAGATGGGCCCCCCTTCTTCCCGTGTGTACCCATTGCCTCTGTCTCCTAATGGGAACACTTTGGGCTTCTGCCTGACTCAGTCCTTCCAGAATAACTATTCGTTTTTATTTTAATCTAGGAAAAATGCTTTGAAGGGCTTTTTATTTTTAGGTTAGGAACTCTATTCTCTGCACATCAGTCAGACTCCAGGGTCCCAGACCCTCCTAGCTCAGCTGCCCCTCCACATCTTTACACGGCGACCCCTCAGCCTGTCATCCTCTCCTACCCTGTCACACCATATGTCAACCACAAGTGCCTCATGGTCCTGGATGCCAGGGCCTGGGCTGCAGGACATGACAGGCACCCCTCACCCAGGCTGTAGGACTGGGCGGGGGGAGTGGGGGGAGGGCCTGGGGACCTCAGCACAGCCGCCACCATCACATTGTCATCAGACTCCGTGGGCAAAGTACAGAGGGAGTGTAGGGGAGGGAGGGGCACCTGGCACCACAGTCCCTGTCTTGGATCACCCTGAAATGGGGTGCAAAGTGGGAGTTCCCTGGAAATATAGAGCTATTCCCCACAGTCTTCGGCTGGGGGATGGGTTAAGGGGACGATACTGCACTTAAGATACTTTGCATGACTATGGCAAGTCTTTCCTTAAGGGAAGCCACGCTACCACCCCAGGTTGAAGGCTTACGTGATTTCCAGAGAGCATTCAGGGACTTCTGACATGGGGGGGCGGGTTCTTTACCATGTACCAAGGTGCCACTTGCACAGGCCCTGGTTTGCTCGGTTACAATCCTGGCAGTACCTCCTTTAGCATCTCCTTGGTGTCATCCTCCTGGTACTGACCCAGCACTCACTAGGCAAGATCAAATCAAAATACCAAAAAACAATCAAAAGGACCCTATGAGGAGAGGGCTAGAAGTTGCGCCGGAGGGAGACTTGTAGATCTGGAACTGCTGTTCTCCTGGGCTCTTCACCTGGAGCAACGTTTTATGGGTAATGTAGTCCCACAGCCCATGTACTGGGACTCTGATACCTCGAAGTCCCCAAACATAGGCCCAAATCCTGGGAGGGGCTTGTCCTTATGCAGGTGATTCCAGGTGTGAGCTGAGTGACCACCAGTTTTGCTCAGGTGCCTCCAGGAGATGAAGACGTGATTTCAGCTGCTCCCACAGCTTTAGACCCACGTGGTCAGCCACTCCAGTATCATTCAGCCACACCTATGTCCCTGAACCTAGAAGCAAGCAAATGTCATCTGAGAGTTCCTCACGTGCCGCCATCGGTAGCATTTCATGGCACTTCATTGGGTTGGTTCAGGACGGGAAAGAACAGACTCCGGGCTGGTCCGACCTGATGCCAGGCTGGGGTCTCGTCTGTGCAGTGCCCAAAGATCAAGGCCCAAGAGGCTGCAGCAAGTGCGGTGGAGTCCTGGCCATGTCCTGCCTGGTGGCTCATCTCTGGTCCAGGGTCACTCTGGGCTTGGTCCCCCACATGGGCACCTTCATTGGTGTTCCAGGAAGGCCTCCCCAAGGGTGCACATTGCACGTGGGGTCTGGACACTGGAAGGCTCTGCCATAAAGTTCTGAGTCTCAGAGTTGCTCCCGCTGTTCCACAACTAATGTAATACAACAGAACTCTCCAATCTGGGGTGCAGTAAAAGGAGAAACTTGATTCAGGTGAACCACTTACAAAGCAGGGAGAGGAAACCTCTGAAGCAGGGCTGTCCAACATTTTGGCATCTCTCGGCCACACTGGAAGAAGTGCATACGCACATTTATGTTATGTGACATTGTGACATGTAATCCCACAAAAAATCTCATAATGTTTTCAGTAAATTTACAGTTTCTCGTGGGGCCACATTCATAGCCATCCTGGGGCACGTGCAGCCCGTGGGCTGCGGGTTGGACACCCCTGCAAGGAAACTGAAAATGCACTCCGCTGACACTGAGGAGGCACTTTATATTATATAGACAAAGTTCCTGTTCTGGTTCCCAACTGTCCCATTTTTATGCAAGTAAGGAATCCAAATCATATAATTCTTATTGGTCCAAGCAGCATGGTCTCGATTACCCTCTATCCTGCATTCTGATTGGTTGTTATGGAGCTGCTCTAATTGGTCAGTATAGATGCAAATAAGGATATTAGGGCAGGTTTTCCTCCAAGGCTATACTCTCAGGGCTGAATTATGGACTGGGACCCTCTCTGAGATAACGTGATCCATGCAAAGTAGCTCCATATCTAAAGCACATTGGGAAACTTGTGTGACCGGCTTTCAGACTTGGGCAGAAAGTAATTTAGAATGTTGCTATTAAAGGGAGAGGAGGAGCAGGGCAGAGTGAGCTGACTCCAGGGCATGACCCATTGCTCTGGAAGGAATCCCTGGAGCTGGACAACAGCAGCGAGCACCTCAATCAAGTGAGCGGCGAAATTCCTGGTGCATCCTCTACTGACATTTTGCCAAGCATGGTAATTGCGGAGGTAGGCACATAATACATTAAGCTGGAATAAGTAGCTGGAATTTCAGAAAATAAAGGATTAAATAAGACTTTTATTTCATTAAATTTATTAAATAAATTTTTATTTCATTAAATAAAGCATTAAAAAGCATAATCAATTTTCTAGACAAATACTCACAACTTGAGTATTTGGAATACAGCTATTATTCCAGGATATGAAGGTCTTTTGAAATTTTTGATTTAGGTGAAAACAGCTGAGGAAAATAATTTGTAAATGGTTTAGATATATAAAGATGTCCATTAGAAAATGAAAGTTTCCAGCCCTGGCTGGTGTGGCTCAGTGTACTGAGCGCTGGACTGGGAACCAAGAGGTTGCCGGTTGGATTCCCAGTCAGGGCACATGCCTGGGTTGTGGGCCAGGTCCCTGGCTGGGGGTGTATGAGAGGCAACTGATTAATGTTTCTCTCCCTGTTCTTCTCCCTCTTTTCCTTTCTCCCTCTAAAAAAAAAAAGAAAACAAAAGAAAAGAAAAAATGAAAGTTTCCCTTGAAGGCTAATTCAAGGGAACACTTTTAAACTATAGCAGTAAAGAGTTACAGTATATTAGTAAAAACAACTAAAATTATTTTAGTTTAACATATGATAAAAATTTTGAGATAAAAAGCACAGATATTTTACCCACCAGATTGAATCCCTTTGCTGTCCATAATTTTCTCAAACAGAAGTTCAGATGTCTCAACCTGTCCTAAGCAGCTACTAACAACAACCATCCCCTTCAGTTCTGCTGCGCTCCCAGCTATCCACACTCCCAGCATTGAGGATTCATCTTACTCCTACGAGACTGTACATGTCTTTCTCACGTGGGTCCTTCCAGGTGATTTTACTTACATACATTTTCAAGAATTGTTGAGTTCACCTTTTTCTGAAAGGGGAAAAACAAAATAGCTTCCAGGAATCTCTACAAGGCCGGAAATGATAGACTACCCAGGGGCCTTAAACTCAGGAATTTCCCTCCATTACAGTACTTTTTTTAAACATTGATTTATTTTTTCTTAAATATGTATTTATTTTTAGAGAGAGTGCAAGAGAAGGAGAAAGAGAGAGAGATCAATGTGTGTGAGAAATATCAGTAGCCTTTCATGTGCCCCAGCTGGGGGCCTGGCCTGCAACCCAGGCATGTTCCCTCAAAGGGTGATAAAATAGACAGAAAGGTAAAAAATTGCATAGGAAACAGAGAACTCAAAGAACTTACATGTACAACCCATGGACATGAACTAAGAGGGGTGGAATTCTAGAGGTTTAGGGGTGCAGGATGGAGGGGGGATAAAGGAGGAAAAATTGGGAAAACTGTGATAGCATAATCAATAAAATATACTTAAAAATTAAAAAATGTAGTCTAGGCTCCATGAGGTAGTCTGAATTATATTTTTTAAAAGCTTTTTTATTGATTATGCTATTACAATTGCCCCATTTCCCCCCCTTTATTCCCCTCTGCCCTAAACACCACCTCCCACCTGCATTCCCCCCCTTTAGTTCATGTCCATGGGTCATGTATATAAGTTCTTTGGCTTCTACATTTCCTATACTATTCTTAACCTCCCCCGTTTATCTTCTACCTACCATTTATGCTACTTATTCTCTGTACCTTTTCCCCCCTCTTTCCCCACCCACTCCCCTGCTTATAACCTTCCATGTGATCTCCATTTCTGTGATTCTGTTCCTGTTCTAGTTGTTTGCTTAGTTTGTTTTTGTTTTTATTTTAGGTTTGTTTGTTAATAACTGTGAGTTTGTTGTTATTTTACTGTTAATATTCTTGATCTTCTTTTTCTTAGGTAAGTCCCTTTAGCATTTCATATAATAAGGGCTTGGTGATGATGGACTCCTTTAACTTGACCTTATCCGGGAAGCACTTTATGTGCCCTTCCATTCTAAATGGTAGCTTTGCTGGATAGAGTAATCTTGGATGCAGGTCCTTGCCTTTCATGACTTCAAATACTTCTTTCCAGCCCTTTCTTGCCTGCAAGGTTTCTTTTGAGAAATCAGCTGACAGTCTCATGGGCACTCCTTTGTAGGTAACTGTGTCCTTTTCTCTTGCTGCTTCTAAGATTCTCTCCTTATCTTTAATCTTGGGTAATATAATTATGATATGCCTTGGTGTGTGCTTCCTTGGGTCCAAATTTAGGACTCTCTGTGCTCCCTGGACTTGTATGTCTGTTTCCTTTGCCAGATTGGGGAAGTTCTCCTTCATTATTTGTTCAAATAAATTTTCCATTTCTTGCTCTTCCTCTTCTCCTTCTGGCACCCTTATGATTCAGATGTTGGAATATTTAAAGATGTCCTGGAGGTTCCTAAGCCTCTTCTCAATTTTTTGAATTCTTGTTTCTTCATTTTGTTCTGGTTGAATGTTTCTTTCTTTCTTCTGCTCCAAATCATTGCTTTGAGTCCTGATTTCCTTCCCGTCACTGTTGGTTCCCTGTACATTTGCCTTTATTTCACTTAGCATAGCCTTCATTTTTTTCATCTAATTTCTGACCATAATCAACCAATTCTGTGAGTATCCTGATTACCATTGTTTTGAACTGTGCATCTGATAGGTTGGCTATCTCTTCATAGCTTAGTTGTATTTGTTCTGGAATTTTGATCTGTTCTTTCATGTGGGCCATTTTTTTTGTCTCTTCACCTGTTATGTAATAAGGGGCGGGGCCTTAGGTGTTCACCAGGGCAGGGCAATCCATGTCCTTGCATTGTGATGCTGTATGTGGGGGAGGTGTCTGAGATGAAACAGTGCTGCTTGCTCCATTCTCTGACAGTTTTCAGTCACTTCCACTGCTACCCACAATCAAATTGGGCCCTTCTGGTGCTGATTCCTGGTTGGGTGCTAGGACCCTGTGAGTCTCTCCAATGAACTCTCCTGTGAGGCTGGGAGTTTCTCCTGCTGCAGCCTCAACCCCCACGGGTGTTTTCAATCAGAGGTTTGAGGCTTTATTTCCCCACGCTAACTCTGGGTTGTGCAGTCTGTCTCACTCCCCAGTTGTTCCTCCTGGTTTATCTGCATGCGAATGTGGGATAGCCCAGTCTGCCAGCCACCACCTCTCCTGCCCTGGTCCTCCAGCAGCCACCTTGCTGCGAGTCCTTTCCACCCATCTGCCCGTCTCTGCCCCTCTTACAGGTCTGGATGAATGTTTCTTCTTTAACTCGTTGGTTGTTGGACTTCCATACGGTTCGATTTTCTATCAGTTCTGGTTGTTTTTTGTTTTTAACTTTGTTGTTGTCCTTCTTCTGGTTGTGCGAGGAGGCACAGTGTGTCCACCTATGACTTCATCTTGGCCAGAAGTCTCCTGAGTTATATTTTTGACATATAGAAATATAAATATATCACACAATTGTTGAAAAACAATAAAAATAAGATATTAGAATCCATAAAATTCAAAGTAAAATGAAAAAATTATGCTGATTGTCTATCAGCATGATATTCTATGTGTACTTGTAAGAAAAAGGTCACGTTACTAGAAATCAGGGGCATAGATGAAGCATACCTGAAAAGAAATAATAAACTGCAGATTATCCTAGCATTACTAATTTGAAACACATAAATTAGTCTATTATTATAATTGGCAACTTGAGGTACAGACAATGTGTTATAGAATTGTACCCCAGAAAGCAATATATTTTATTAACCAAAGTCACTCCAGTAAATTCAGTAAAAAATATAATTGGTAAATAAGACTTTCTGTATAATAGAAAAGATTATATATGCATGACTGCTCAACCTAATAAATGAATTTGGCAAAACAGTGGGATACAAAGTCAATATTCAGAAATCAAAGGTATACTAACAATGGAATATCAGAAACAGAAATCAGGAAGAAAAATAAAATACCTAGGAATAAACCTAACCAAGGAGGTAAAAGACCCGTACTCAGAAAACTACACAACTCTGAAGAAAGAAATTGAGGAAGACACAAACAAATGGAAACATAAACCTTGTTAATGGATCGGAAGGATTAACATCATCAAAATGTCCATACTACCCAAAGCAATTTATAGATTCAATGCAATACCTATTAAAGTACCAATGGCATATTTCACAGATATAGAACGAACACTTCAAAAATTTACATGGAACCATAAATGACCCTGAATAGCTGCAGCAATCTTGAGAAAGAAGAGCAAAGTAGGAGGGATCACAATACCTGATATCAAACTGTATTACAAGGACACTGTAATCAAAACAGCCTGGTACTGGCATAAGAACAGACACATAGACCAATGGAACAGAACAGAGAGCCCAGAAATAAAGCCAAATCTCTACAGACAATTAATATCCAACAAAGGGGGAAGATGCATAAAATGGAGCAAAAATAGCCTCTTCAACAAATGGTATTGGGAGGGCTGGACAGCTACATGCAAAAGAAATGAAACTCAATCTCCAACTTACACCATACACAAAAATAAATTCAAGGTGGATAAAAGACTTAAATATTAGTTGTGGCACCATAAAAGTCCTAGAGGGGAACATAGGCAGGAAAATAGCAGATATTCCATGGAGCAGTATTTTCACTGATATTTCCTCGAAATCAAGGGACATAAAGGAAAGAATAAACAAATGGGATCTCATCAAAATAAAAAGCTTCCTCACGGCTTAAGAAAACAGCATTAAAATGAAAAGAGAACCAACTGTATGGGAAAATACATTTGTCAATGATACCTCAGATAAGGGTTTGATCTCCAAAATATATAAAGAACTCAGATGACTCCACTCTAAGAAGACAAGCAATCCAATTAAAAAAGGGGCAAAAGACTTGAACAGACTTCTCCAAGGAGGACATACACAGGGCCCAGAGACATATGAAAAAATGCTCAAAATCACTAGCCATCAGAGAGATGCAAATTAAAACCACAATGAGATAACACTTCATACTGGTCAGCATGGCCCTCATAAACAAAGCAACAAACAACAAGTGCTGGAGAGGTTGTGGAGAAAAGGGAACCCTAGCACACTGTTGTTAGTGCAGACTGGTGCAACCACTATGGAAAACAGTATGGAATTTCCTCAGAAAACTAAAAATGGAACCTCCTTTTGACCTGGCATTTGCACTGCTAGGATTATACCATAAGAACCCTGAGACACCAATCCAAAAGAACCTATGCGCTCCAATGTTCATAGCAGTACAATTTACAATAGCCAAGTGCTGGAAGCAACCTAAGTGCCCATCGGCAAATGAATGGATCAAAAACTACGGTACATTTACACAGTGGAATACTACCCAGCAGAAAGAAAGAAGGAGCTCCTACCCTTTGTGATGGCATGAATGGAACTGGAGAGCATTATGCTAAGTGAAATAAGCCAGGCGGGGAAAGACAAATACCATGTGATCTCACCTATAAGCAGAACCTGATCAATGAAACAAACAAGTAAGCAAAATATAAACAGAGACTTTCAAATAAAGAACAGACTGATGGTAACCAGAAGCGGGGGGAGAGGGATAGTGGGAAAAATAGGAGAAGAGTCTCCAAGAAACACGTATAAAGGACACATGGACAAAAGCCAAAGGGGTTGGATGAGGGTGGGAGGTTGGGATGCATGGGGAAGAGGGGACTGGTGGAGGGTAAATGGAGACAATTGTACTTGAGAAACAATTTAAAAAAAGAAAAAAGAGAAAAAACAAATGGTAGTCTAAAAAAAATAACATGTTACTAACAATGAATGGGCTAACAATGAGATCAAGGAAAAAAATCAAAAGATACATTGACTCAAATGGAAACGAGAACACAATGAGGCAAAACCTGTGGGACACCGGGAAAGCAGTCCTGAGACGGAGATTCATAGCATGATAGGCCTAGCTCAAGAAACACGGAAGAGTTCAAATAATCAATCTAAAAAAACAAGTTACACTTGTAAACAGTTTTTGCAGGTTTAACAATTGTTTATTTTTTACTCCACTTACTTTATCCTTTCTCCCTTTCTTTACAAAACACATCACACATGGGTTTGTATGTTTATATACACACAAATGTATATAATATCTTCTGAATAGCTGGTGTATAATTTGGAAATTTTCTCTTTACCACTGAATACTTCAGTGCATAATTCTCTTTTGTTAAGATTTTATTTATTAATTTTTAGACAGAGGGAAAGGAAGGGAGAGAGGGAAAGAACATCAGTGTGTGGTTGCCTCTCACATGCCCCCTACTGGGAACTAGCCCAACCCAGGCATGTGCCCTGACTGGGAATTGAACTGGCAATGCTTTGGTTCACAGGCTAGCACTTGATCCACTGAGCTACACCAGCCGGGGCCAGTGCATAATTCTTGAAAGCACGGAAACTTTCTTATGTATAACAGGGGAACTATAATGAAATCAGGAATTTCAACATGGGCACAATATAATTGAAGCAACAGGTAATACATTGCCATCATTTGTCCTGACAGGGCCCTTGTTGAGCATTTTTCTTTGTGCAAGGCCAAACTGGAATTCATGTGTTGCATTTAGTTTTCATGTCACTTTAGATTCCTTTAATAAACGTTCTTTAGCCTTCAACTGAGTTCTTTGAACTTGTCAACTTTTAAAGATTACGGGCTTACTTGTTTTAAAAATTTCCGTGTTTCTCAAATGCTTTCAAATGATTAGACTAAGCTTTGGAATATTTGTCAGGGAAACATCAGAGTGACAATATGTCGTTGTCAAGATATCGTATCAGAAGGTACATGATGTCCCATGTTTTTCAATAGTGATTATGTTTAATTTGGTCAGGCCTCTCAACTTTAAACATACTAGTGTTCCATTATATTCAGTAAATAATTAGTAGGATAAATTTGAGACTATATAAATATCCTGACCCATATCAATCTTTCACCCCTCGTTTTAAAAACCACTGATGATTTCCTAACTCTCTCAGTCTGTACTTCCTACTTGATATTCCCATTCCCCCTATTATTCATTCATTCATTCATTTATGCACGTGGTTTCATGAATTCTGAAAGGTTTCATTGAGCTATAACATGCAATTTTCCTTTTTAAATGGGGGAGAGACAGAGAGAAACTTTAATTTGTTGTTCCAATATCGATGCATTCACTGGTTGATTCCGTGTGTGCCCTGACCGGGAATCCAACCACAGCTTCGCATATCCACACGATGCTCTAACCAACCGAGCTCTCTGACCAGTGTGATGAGATTGTTGTTATTTACTCTGTGTTCCCACACTGGTTTCTCTGTCCTTTGGTCATGTCCTCATTGTTCTTCTGGCACTTCTTTCCTGTCCAACAAGAAAACTCCAACCCTTGTAACTCCCTTGCCCTGGTCAGGAATCAGACTTTTCTTTTTTTTCTCTTTTTTTGGCCTTTATGAATAATTTAATGCATAAAGGCTGTCCAGGTCCAGGTCCCTTACTTCTGCTGCTCACGGGCCCACTGCTCTGGGGTTACGGTTTTCTGCTCAAAGGCACAGATGTGCAGCATGTCTGTGTTCACCAGATGAGGTCTCTGAAGCAGTGACCTCCCCTTGAACTTGGCTGAGACCACCAGGAATCTGGACATGCAGCGACTGGGAGTCGTGACCTCCACTTCCACATGCTCTGCTCCAGGTCCCACTGCAGCTTCTCCCCACAGCCCTGGGCGCTGAGTTCCCTGGCAGAAACATCGCGGGGGCAGAACTCCAGCTGGACGTGGGCTATACTGCTTCCATCCTTAGTGGTGCCACTCGGAATCAGCCTTTTCTCCCAGAAATTCTATGTACCTTCATTTGGAAAACGCTCTTGAGAAACTAAATTCCAAGTATTAGGTGGGTGAGCCATGGCTTCTAGCCTCTCAGGATGCAATGAAATGCGGTTCACAAGTGCTATCCATCCAATGGCACAAGCAAAACCATTAGCCAGAGTTCAAGAAACACATTTTTTTGATATAGTAATGTTGAGATGAAGGAAAACGCCCACGCTTTAATCGCACAAGTTGAAGAGTTTGGGAAATGCTAGTATCCATGTGACCCATGTCCCAAAACAGGCATCAAAACGCTATGATGATGGGTGGGGGGATGGGGTAGGGTGAGCAATGGGGAAAAAGGCAGGACAACTGTAACTAAACAACGAGAAAATTTTTTAGAGGAAAAAGGAAAAGTACAAAATATTCTGTGATGACAGAAAATTCCCATTTGCCTGTCTTCAGTAAATTTCTTCACTAGACAGGCAAACATTTTTCTGGTATTTTCATAACACACTTTAGGTTTTACTTCTTCTATGAATCCACATAAGAGCTATCATTCAGAACCACCTCTGGACGTGGTTTTTCTAACTCCTATGAGAGTCAACAAAGATGATGTGTGAGCATCAGCAATTCATCCCTGTCAAAAGCTGTTTATCATATTGATGACCATTTGGGTTAACTCCAGTTCAGGGATGCTAAAATTATGTACGTCATGTCATTTTCTATCAATCTCATGCGGACACTGATCTTCATTTCTCTTGGGTAAATCCATTCAAGCAGAATTGCTAGGTCATGTATTTATTTTATTAAAAAGTGACAACCAGCTCTGGCTGGTGTGACTCATTTGGAGTGTTGTCGGTAACTGAGAGGTTGTGGGTTTGATCCCCAGTCTGGGCAAGTGCCTCCCTGGTCAGGCTCCTATGGGAGGCAACCAATGGAGGCTTCTCTCTCGCACTGAAGCTTCTCTCTCTCTGTTCCTCTTGCTCTCTAAAAACCAATGAAAAAAATGTCCTCGGTTGAGAATTTTGAAAACGGGACAACCAAAGTATATGTGCTTCACATGGTCACTACTGCAGCAGAATGGTCTGTGTCTTTGGTTTTTTCCTGACTTATATCTGTGATTTTCAGAGAGCAACTTTATGAGTGAAAGCCAGTTTACCCAGATTAACCCACTATGACACTGCGCCTTCCTATTAACAGCGAACAAGCACATCTACTTTCCAGAAATTTACAATGAAAGGATAAAATGTTTGTGATGATTATGATTCTCAGGGATTGAGAAAATATTCCTAAGTTACTTCTTCTGGTCTGAAAATTTCAACCCATGAATCAAGGCTGACAGTGATATGGATGGGACCTGATAATCAAGAGACGTAATGAATTAAGTCATTTCATAAATTATTTTAAAGGTATCTTTAAGAGGATTATGTCAAAAACATTTATGCCTCTACTTGGCTTTCAATCCCAGAAAATAAAACCAAAGGAAATTTTTATTTAAAAGTGACAATCTTTGCCCAAAGTTCCTTGACCATCTCACACTCCTACAGTCAGTACCTGTGAGAGGTCGTTCTATTCCTGCCTACGTCTGGTGTCATCGGGGTTTGTCAGTTTGTTTTCTGCTGGATCTATAATGGACAGCCATGGAGGTTTTAATTTATTTGCATTTTCCTCGTGACTGATACCATTGAAACTTTATAAAGTGTCTTTTGGCCTTTCAGATATCTTCCCTTGCAAAATGTCCATTCAAGTATTTTGAACATTTAGTTGGGTGTGTATGTCTTTACCATTGAGTTGTGGGAATGTCACTTACTCTCGATTCAAGTCCTCTGCTCTATCAGATACATGATCTGTAAATATTTTCCTCTATACTTAATCTTCACCGTATGGTATCAGTGGTTTTTTGGTATAGAGGCTTACAATTTTATCTATTAATTTTAATTATAACTAAAATTATTAAAAGTTTATCTATCAATTTTCCCTCATGGTTGTCTTGGTGTGTCCTTCCTAAGAAATATTTGCCAAATGCAGACAACTGTAATTGAATAACAATAAAAATTTAAAAACAATAAAATAAATATTTGCCTATACCCACTGCACAAAGATACTCTGATGTGTTTTCTTTTAGAATCTGAATAGGTTTAACTTTTTAAGAAATGGTATGTTTTTATTGATTTGAGAGAGAGAGAGGACATTGATCTGAGAGAGAAACATCGATGTCCTCCCGTATACACCCCAACCAGGGGCTGAACCCATAACCTAGGTATGTACCCTGAGCAGGGATCGAACCTGAAACCTTTTAGTGCACAGGATAATGCTCCAAACAACTGAGCCACCCAGGCAGGGCTCCGCACCCTTATTGTCAGTGTAATGATCAGTCAGTATAAGTCCTCCCACACTTTTCTTCTTTCAAAGATTCCGTTTTTTATTTTAGTTCCTGTGCTTTTCCACCTTAATGTTAGGATAAGACTGTCAACTTCTCCTATGAAGAAAGCTTGTCAGATAATAACTGAAATTGTGTTGCACTATAAATCGTCTTATGAAACATCAACATGTTAAAGTTTTTAAATTTTTGGGCATAATCTTTATTTTCACGTATTAAGCAATCCATATATAATAATTGGAAAGGAAGAATTAAAGCTGTCATTCCTCACCATGTCAACTATTTCCTCAGGTGTCATCTTCACTATGATTAGAAACCCCATTTGCTATTTCAGCTCACCCATAGCCAGCTCTTCTTTTCAGTTTCCTACAGGTCCCATCGCCTTCTCACATACTGTGAACCTAGTAACTGAGGTGTTTTATTTATTGTATGTTTCCATCAACTACAGTGTAAGTTCCACAAGGGAACATCTGTTTTAAGCTTTTCTGTAGTGTTATATCTCAAATACCAGAAAGTCCCAGATGCGCAGGATCCGTGCGATAAATATTTGTTGGAACACAGATTTCCCGTTCATTTGTACCACCCTGGAAACCTTCCTACTCCACTTGTTCACTGTTCCTACTTTCAGTTTCAGAAACCTCAATGCAGTCTTGAATAAAAAACCCTAGACGATATTTTGTGTCAAAACCTTCATAAGGCTAAACACCCATCAGAGCCATGTGCTCACCTCGATTCTCTTGTTAGATCCCAGTGTTCTCTGCTCACCTGCCCTTGAGATTAATTGTCTTTTTACTTTTTCATACTTCCTAGATAAGGGGTTCTGTAACTCCCACTGGAAACTTTTATAATTCAGCATTAATCGTTTTCAGTAATATACACAATCCACAGATGTTTTTCACAAACCACCTCCGCTCCCTTTGCAGACACTGTCAGCGCAATTACAGTTGAAATGATAATCACTTCCCAGCAAGGAGATGACATCATGGCATCCAAACCCTTTATCTCAGGTTCAAATGCCTACTCTCCACATCTGCAGACAAGCTGCCCCTGCAACTCACAGGCCTGACAGTAATACCAGCCGAGTAAGTAACTCTTCTCTTCATATAACTTCCATATTCTAGAAAGGAAAATAGGCAATCTAGTAATACCCGGTCTTGCTCATATACCTATGTTTTCTGAGTACGAAGCACAAGAGTACTGTTAGATATGTATCAATAGGAAGGTTGCTGCTGAGGAAACTGGGAGCATATTGCCACCCTCATCTACCTGCTTCAGGCTCCTCCCATCCCCTCTCTCCTCCTGTCCCCTCTCTCCTCCCAGTTACAGCCCTTTCTGAAATCGCCTCTCCTTTGTCCCCGAGTACACACACAGACCCTCAGTGTTCACTCTAAAGGCTTCATACCACAGCCATGTAGGCAAGCGTTCAAACAGTCAGCTCTGAGCTGCCGAGCACACACCTGATACCTGTGTGACAGGTGCTTGGGGAGCAGTATGGGACAAATGGGGTCTGCAATAACATATCTCTCCATTTTTCATTCATAGATTAATAGTTTTCTGCCGTTTAGAGAAATAAAAGTCTAATTTTCTCTCCCATTCTTGAAATGCAAATCATATCTACAGATTAATATGGAAAAAAGGATGGTGGATTTTGGGCATAAGGACTAATAAAGGACTTAATGGACTTTAAAAATCTTGAGCTGTATGTATCACTCTGCCAGTAGGTAATCTCCAAGTGCCTGGACATTGTCACTCTTGTGTAACTATGCTACCACCTCTATCCGCAAGTCCTGTGCTACTTGTCTGGATGTCTCTCTCACTCCCTCCCCCTCCCCTTTCTTCTTTCTACCTATTTTAATAAGAGAATTCTATTTTCAAAAAGAAAAACAATTCTGACCAGAGACCCTGACTGAAGGACATTTTCCACTCCCTCTTTCTGAAGGCAGGATGCACTGAATTCTGATTTCTCTGTGGCTCCACAATATCCCCACAATCTATAGGGAAGAATGAGCTTTTATTTCCTGTGAATTACTGCAATTCTTCCAGTGCAGGGGTGGCCAGTAACCAGAGCAATGCGGTATTCTTGTTTTAAAGAAACCCTCTGGCAGTGGCTGGTGTGGCTCAGCAGATTGAGTGCCGGCTTGAGGCCCAAAAGGTTGCTGGTTTGATTCCCAGTCAGGGCACATGCCTGGGTTGCAGGTTGTGTTGCCAGTGGTGGACGTGTGAGAGGCAACCACACATTGATGTTTCTCTCCCTCTCTTTCTCCTTCCCTTCCCCTCTCTCTAAAAATAAATAAATAAAATCTTAAAAAAAGAAACCCTTTAATGCCCACTGATCTTTTTATTACTTAAATTCAATATGGTTTACTTTCCAGAGATTCTGTTATTCTCCTCCTCTTATTTGCCTCATTGTTTTATTTCTAGAATATGTATTTACTATACTAGTAACTTTATAAATTTTCTTAATGTCACAAGTTATTAACATTACATTTCTTCTACAAGTATTTTGAACGATACCTGTGTGTATATGTTTAATGTAAATAGCCACTCCAACACACTACCCTGCTACCCCTACTCGACCTCCACCCAGGGACGGAACCCTATCTACGATTGGTGAGGATCCCTCCAGACACATAGTCATTTGTTTACAAATGTTTTGCAAGCTCTCTTGTAGCACACTCTGCTTGACCTACTGCTGAGTGAATTATTTCTCCACATCCCCTTCAAGCACCATGCTAATCAGTATCCATGGACCAAACATGGTCTCAGCCAGTGGGATCAGCGCATTAGTCTGCACAGGTTGGTGTGTATCCTTTACCAACAGCTGGTTTTCCGAGGATGGAAGGAGACTTGACTTGGGGTGGTAAACACACAATACAATATGTAGATTACATGTTGTAGAATTGTACACCTGAAACTTGTATAATTTTATTAATCAATATCACCCCAGTAAACTAAAAAAAGAGGCAGTTTTCTTCTCCCAAACTTTAGCTGCTCTCTTCATTCCCATTATATAATTAATTTATTGATAACAACTAAAATAGGAGCGCAAAAAGTTATATATAAGTTTTTTCTATAAATCCTGTATGAAATGCCCCCCAAATTGGAGTTTCTTTTTAAGTACCTTTAAGGTAACAGTAGGTGGTAAGACCATACATGTATAAACATATAAATTCCTGAGCACTCAGGTTTTCAACATCTCTCAATGTTCAGGCTAGCATAAAGAATTACCAGTTGTTGAATAAATAAGTCCTGGGGATGTCACGTACAGCACGGTGACTATAGTTAATAACACTGTACTGCATGTTTGAAAGTTGCTAAAAAAGTAGACCTGAACACTTCTCATCACAAGAAAAAAAAAGTAACCATGTGTGGTGATGAATGGTAACTACACTTACTATGGTGATGATTCCACAATATAGACATATATTGAATCATTATGTTGTACACCTAAAGCCAACACAATGTTATATATCAATTATATCTCAAGAAAAAATAGTTACCAGGTGTCAATTATGCTTAATGATGTTTTTTATAGAAAATAAAAGATATGTAAACCTTCTTTCAGAGGAATTTGAACCAAAATAAAATTTGGGTAAAATTAATATGTTATAGTTATAAATAATGTCATTTTAATTTCATTTTCATTTTTCTGATGGCTTGTGACATGTTATAAGTTTTAATGTTTTTAAGGCCTGCCTCTTTGTACATATTAGCAGGTGATTATTGAGACATTTTTACAACATATTGTACATATTTAAATAGACCCTTTAGGTTAATTTTATATGTGATATATTTCTTCTGCCTTCATTATAATTTCATTGTTATAAAAATAATTTTTTGCCTGTAGTATACACAGTAATGATGTGTTCTATCAAAGGTTATAAAAATATAGCTAACAGCTTATCTATGGGCTTTGTTATTCATTATTTTAGATTCTGTCCATCGTTTTAAAGCTCCCTCAGTTGTAAGGTAAAAATTTACTTCTGTTTTGAACCAATATTCTTGTAATACTGTGTACTTAAAGGGGATAGTTATTTTCCCAACTAATTTTAATGTACTTTTATTGAAGATAATGTGTGTTGTGTGTGTGTGTGTGTATCAATTACAGGCCTCCTCTTTTGGACCATACCTAATCCTATACATGAATAAAAGGTAGTTGCTAGTAGACTTTGGCTTTGTTAAAGAAAATTCTCTTTATTGTAAGCTTCAAATCTTATTAATTATATTTTTAATATTTTGAAATTATAAAAAATTTACACTGCCATTTGAATATTAATCAATACACTTAGGTTAAATGAATTATTTGCACTATGAGGTTTTCCCTTTTAGTCTAAAATGTACCACTGTTATGTCGTCCTGATGTTAATATACAAAATCAGTTCTTACTTTTGCTTCAATATCCCCTTATTACTTTCCAGAATAAATAGTTCTTTCCTTAACTTCCTGAAAATAAAACCACTATGAGCTCCAAAGAGACTTTAGATGTTTGGGAAAGTTTCCTTGTTTGATCTGAGAAAACGTTTGAGTCGTCTTTTATTTTGTGAAAGATATGTATTTTCTTCTAGTTGAAAACTGCATTTTGTGAATACAATATGAATAATGGGCATGGTAATTACTTGGGAGTTGGTCAGAGTATATAGATCCATTCAATGGAAATATACACAATATGTATTTGCTTCAGATAAAATACAGATCACAGTAATGATGATTCTCTCAAATGAAATTAAAAGTTAAAAAGTTTTCCTCAAACTGTTTGCATTTTTATTTCTAAGTTTTCCCTTTTAGAAAAAGCCTCATTTCCCAATTACATTAAAATACTTACTCATTAATTTCAGAATATTTCCCATTGTTTTTATCAACAATATGGTTATGAGAAAGTTTAACGCCTTTGTATGCATTTTTGCCTTGATATAGTTCAGTACAAGTACTTAATCCAAATTGATTTTTAAAGTACTTATAATTTTATTACTTCATATAGATACACAACAATCAATGAGCTTTATATAGTGGGTCATAAATTTGCCTTAGAATTTTATTGATTGTTTTCATTACATTTTAAGTTAATATTGTTAGGTAATTATGTAAAATACTTGTATTTATCTAAAAGTGAACACTAAACACAGGATCAGTTCATATACATCTAGTTTTCATTTCTATTCCTCCAACCCGGATTGTCTCTTTCTCTCTCTATCATTCATCTTATGTGGGTTTGAGTTTTAAAACAACTGAATTTACACACACAAATGTATACATATTCATATTCATTCAGAATCATAAGAAATCCAAAAATTGTGGAATACTAGGTAGTCGCTTGCCCACGTCTTATAT
This sequence comes from Desmodus rotundus, assembly GCF_022682495.2. NCBI lineage: Eukaryota > Metazoa > Chordata > Mammalia > Chiroptera > Phyllostomidae > Desmodus > Desmodus rotundus. The sequence continues at coordinate 51,523,816 of NC_071398.1, read as the reverse complement.
TTTATTTGAGAACACATCCTGAAAAGAACTTCATACACATGCATAGAGAGGTTTTTCCATTCAGCTTTACAGATGTAGAAATATTATATTAATGGTGCATTATCTATTCAAACATCCTCTTTTAGTTTGATATTTAACTTGTTTCCAACATGGGATTCCTAATAAGTTTCAAATCCATACACCCTTATTCTTAATGCCCATTTAAGTTAACAAAATGTGCTGTTTAAGGAATTTTAAAAAATGTGTTAGATTTAGCATTAGGAATCGCTGGCAGATGAAGGTAACACATTCTTGTTTCTTTATGTTTCTACCATATTTTGACTCCAAATTAAGATCAGTGTCTCCTAGATACTGATGTGATGGGCTCTGCCAACTTGGAAAAAGGATTTATCTTCCTCCTGCAGACTGGAGCTGGGATACTGGGAAACTCCTCCCTCCTTTGTCTTTATAATTTCTCTTTGCTCACTGGACACAAGTTGAGACCCACAGACTTGATTGTCAACCAGCTGGTCTTAGCCAACAACCTGGTTCTTTTTTCCAAAGGGATACCTCACACAATGGCAGCTTTTGGGTTAAAAAATTTCTTGGATGATGTGGGATGTAAACTTGTCTTCTATTTACACAGAGTGGCCAGAGGGGTGTCGCTTAGCACTGCCTGCCTCCTCAGTGGTTTCCAGGCCATTAAACTTTATTCCAGAACCTGCATGTGGATGGAGTATAAAATGAGATCCCCAAAGTGCATTGTTTTCTGCTGTTCCCTCTGCTGGATCCTGCATCTCTTAACAAATGCCTTTATTCCCATGCAAGTAGTTGGACCAAGAAACAGCAAAAATGTGAGTGGAAAAACACATTTTGGATATTGTTTTTCGCTCAGGTCAGACAGATTTATAACCCTACTTCATGGAGTCGTATTATCTTCCTTTGATGTTATATGTTTGGGTCTCATGATGTGGACTAGTGGCTCCATGGTCTTTTTCCTGATTAGGCACAAGCAGCGAGTCCAACACATTCACAGCAACACACTCCCCCCAAGACTGTCCTACGAAGTCAGAGCCACACGCATCATTCTGGTCCTGGTGAGCATCTTTGTCTCCTTTTACTCTCTCTCTTCCATTTCAACTCTTTACATTATTCTTACTGCGTCACCAAGCCAGTGGCTGGTGGACATTCCTGTGTTCCTGGACGCATGCTTTCCAACATTTAGTCCCTTTTTGTTTATTACCAGTAACATCCATAGCTCTCAACTCTTCTTCAATTTCTGGGCCAAAATTTCATGTAATGCCAATCTGGTTAAAAACCTCTAACTCTTCTGACTTCTGCAGATGGATGAATAATGAATTTAGCTTTTAAGAAACTTTAATGAACGTAGGTAATTATTAGGTGCTAATAATTCTGCTAGAAATGTGTGTCACAATGGTGAATAAAACTAATTACATTTCTGCTTTCCTAGAATTTCTAGCTTAACCAGAAGTCGAAATTGTATACTCAACTATATCACACTTACTTCATGTACTAATGCTTCTTTATAATGAGTGGAAAGTCTTGGGAAAGTGTTGAGACAGTACAAAGGTGTAAAGCATCAAATTTTGTGATAAAGATGGGTATTATAATGTACTTATTTTTCATGTAGTTACCTGAAAAATTTATGATTTTTTAAAGCGTACTTGTATCTAGTAGTTTCGGACAGAGAATAATCACCTGAAAAGACCCCTTCAGTGGGGGCGACAAAAAGCCTTCAGAGATCTGATGAACCCCACCATGTCTGGTGTTGACATGGAGAATGATGAGGACTAGGATACAATGTGAAGCAATAAATATACATGATGACTACTTCAGGCAGACACTATAGAACCAGCCAAGAACTCTAATTTTGGTTGTAAAAATAATGACAAGCCCAATTTAGGTTTAAATCAATAAGCACCATCAGCAGCTCTGATTACTATACATTATTTTAGTAAATATACCACTTACGTACTTATACATAAGTACATTATGTATATCATAAAGTTACTTTTTGATCATTTTAAATATTAGTTTATCTCTTAATTGTATTAATTGGTCCTAAAGAATAAGTCACTTCAGTGTCAAGTTTGGTGAATTAATATCCCTGTACTATGCTCACATAATGGGAATTAATGTCAAAACTTTTAGTATAACTTAAATTGTATTTTTGGTTTTTCTCATTACTGAATAAAATGCAAAAGTATCTTTTTTGCAAATATCTGACTATTATTTCCTTGTCACTTAAGGCTTCTCAAGTTTTCCTGAGGCTTTTAATGTACCTATATAATTTTCATGCTAGATCAGATATTTTACAAAAGTGTATTTTTATAGTTAGTTACATAATATCTTGACTTTTGATTCATTTTCTGGAAGTATATAACCTTTTCTATTTTGCACTAAAATTATGAGCTCATGTAATTTTCTTAATCTGGAGCTGTCATGTCATTTTTGGTTTACAGTGTATCATAGTGGTCTTCTAAATCAAATATGCATCAGAATGAAAAGCAATGTTTGTGAAACCCAGACTGTGGACTCCCAACTCTACTGTTTCTGATTGTGTTGGCCTGACACAAGACCCAAGAATTTGCATTTCTAACAAGTTCCCAGAGGATGCTATGCTACCGGCCCAGGGAGGCGTTGTGTGAACCACTAACCTAATCTTTATTAAAGTTCACAAAATTTCTTTGAATTTTTGTGCCCAAACGTATGCTTTATTATGCCAGTGGTCCTGACCCAATCCTTTCCTGATTTACCATGAGGTAGGAGTTGGTATCTTTCACATCACACTCCCTTTAAATCTCTGCATGTAGCAAACAGAATTCTCCAACAAAGCAACATAACCGAAAATGGTGGGGTGGGGAATTGGAAATTTTCATCCTGCAACAAAAACAAAGATTAAGCTTGCAAAAATGGTCAGAATCAACTATTCAAGAAACCTGAAGTCTAATTAAAAAATCTACAATCACAGGGCAGTGTATAATGAAGAAAGAAGTTGCCGAATTTTGGAAAAGCACATTGCAGCATACTAACTTACCTGCCCACTAACTCCCCTCCACCTCATGGGGCTTGCTGGCTCCTGAAGGGGCTTTACGAACCTTGTTCTCCCAGAACTATGGCTGTGATCCTCCCTGTAGGACCACCTTAGGGACTTCGCTCTGTTTTGTCCACCTCACAATATTCCCACAGCTACTATGGCCTCCATACGAGTGACATATGTCAAAAGCACTTAAAAGAAATATCCTGGCTGGTTCTTTGAGCACATCTACAACTTTGATAAGCCTTTAGCTAGACTGACTAGGAACTAAAGAGTAAAGGCTCAAATGACTAAAATCACAAATCAAAGTGGGTCATTACAACTGATCTGGCAGCAATAAATACAATTATAAGTCAACCCCGTGACCAGTGTACTCCATCCAATAAATGAGATAACCCAAATTCCTAGAAACACATAAAACATCCAAACTACCTCAAGAAGTAGAAAACCTGGGCAGACTTCAACAAACAAATGCACTGGAACAGTAACAACCTAGCAACAAAGAAAATATGAGGCTGCACTGAATTCCAACAAACATTTCTAGTAGAGGTAACATGAATTCTTCTCAAATTGTTCTAAAAACTAAAAGATGATGGACAGGACACTTCATAATTCATTCTATGAGGGCAAGAGATACTAAAGACAAGAAAATCACAAGAAAAAGAAACTCCAAAACAATATTCCTCATTAGCAAAAACACAAAATTCAACAACATGCAGAACTCAAAAATGAACAGGCAGAAATCAAACAATACACCACATTAATAGAATGTTACCTTGTTCCAACCATGTCTCATTTTTTAATAGAGTACCCCAAGTGGCAAACCCCTTCATTTCAGTGACAACTAGATTTTGTATGGTGATCATTGGGATATATATACAAATATTGCACCATTATGTTGTATACCAGAAACCAATATAGTGTTATATGTCGAGTATATCTCAATTTTAAAAGCATGTATCTGTAAATTGTTATATGCTGAATAGGACTGGTGAGTGAAATTCACGGAATGCATTCTTGGCAAATAGATAACAGAAAAGCCAAGTCTTTCTCATAAATTTTATTAAAAGGTGGGGGGGGGCGGGGTTGGGTGATTATTTCCAGAACTAGTTTGAGAGAGTAGTGTGGAGAAGGAAAAAAGGGATCTTTGCAGAGGTGAGGCCAAGGCTAGCATTATGGCAGATGCACAAGTGAGCTGGTTTCCACCTGGAAAACTGGAGCTCAGTCCCACTGAGGACCTACTGGTCACCATATGGAATTGGCACAAATCATGAAAAGGGAAAATTCTGTAGCATAAAGTGTGCCGATTCTCTAATTCCCTTGCAACATCCATGGAACTGAGAATTTCTGGGCTGAGGATGATGTACCACTGTGTGGAGAAGCCCATTTATCAATCCTCTTTCCTGGACTATCTTAGAACTAACACTAAAATGGAGTCACCTAAATCAGAGACAATGTGGAGGTGACCAAAGCAGGCAGATTAGAGAAATGAATCTTAATCTTTTTTTATGTTGCAGGAATTTAGAGCTCTTCTTAAAAATGAGCAGAGGATGCCAGCTAATCCTCAAACGCTCACCCCATTTCTATGAGTCAGGCATTCCAGGGGTCCTGGGACAAAAGGTCCAAGATCCACTGTGCATTCTTGGCACAGCTCATCAAAGAATTAAAACGAGCCAGCACAGAGTTTAAAGTGAAGGAGAGTTTGTTAGTGAAGCAGTGAGACAGAGAGGCTACTCCACAGGCAGTGGGATTTACTTCTTTTATTGAGGCTCATTTAATTGACAGGGCATTCAATAAGGGGAAGGAAACCTCAGGACTTTCCAGAAAAGGGATGTAGACTTCTCGGAAGAGCACCAGCAGCCATTTTGTGTCCTTATACGGGTTCTCAGTTTCCTGTCACAGTGACGTGTGCTGTGTCCTTTGGTATAATAATGCATTACAATGAGCATATAATGAGGCTAGGGGTTACCCCAAAATGAAATTTGGTCGCTATGTTGGATCAAGCCAGTTCTAAGCCATAACTCCCTTGGGGGTTGGTCTTCCTATCTCTCTGATAGTCCCTATAGCCCTTATGGGCTACAGCCATTTCACCACACACCCTATCTTCCCTGGACTTCATAGCTCCCCTGACTCAGCTACCTGGACCCAAATAGGGGAGACAACCCCTCGGCTGAAAAGCCAGCTTCTGCACTTATTCCAGATTAACACCCTGGTCTGTGATCAACTTGGGGCTCACTGATCCCAGGGCCTTGAGTTTTCCCAGCTTGTGAGTCAAAACGCTTGCAGTTCACTCATCTTTCGGCTTTGTTTTACTCAGCGTGCAGTTTGGTTTTGACAACTGAATCCAGCTGTCTTGCGATTGTGAACACGCTGCACGTCACCTTATACACACAACGGATAGCTTCTCGTTAAAAAGACCTTCTGAGGCCAGGGCAACTTTATTAAAAGTGAATTCACTAATTAATGACTACACTATCAGTGAGTAACGGGAAGGATCTCTAATATCCCTTTCGACACTCGCTGCTGTGACGGTCAGACTTTCCTGCCCTGATTTGGGTACAGGTTACCAGACCCAGGAGAGGGTAAGATAAAGCGGCTAATTAAGCGCTGCCTGTTCCCGCCCCCGCGTGCTTCCCTCAGGTCGGATTCTCGGTTCCCTGTCACCACGGGCCAATCAGAGCGTGCGGGCGGGCAGGCCGCTACGAATTATGCAAACGAGCGCCGCTTATTGGTGGTTACAGGGAGTTCACGGACACAAAGGCTGCAGGTGGACTTCCTCGTGTACAGGTCTCTGTGTGGGTACTTACACCGCGAACTCGGTTAAAATCCCACCGGTGGAAAGCGCTGCGCTGCATCCTCACGGCGCTGAGATGGCGGCACCGCGCGGAGCTCTCTTCTACTCACCGGCGGCAGCGTTCTGCGCAGGCGCACTGTGCCGGCCACGCTCGCGGGAGCCGGTGATACCCACACCCCCCACCCGCTGAGCGGGAAGCCTGGTTTGAGGTGAAAGTTGCTGAGGTCGGAGAGAGGACCCCGGAACCGGGTTTCGGCTCCCCGGAAACTGCTAGCAGTCCCTTTACGAGGATTCGGCCTCGCTGGGTGGCCGTGTCGGCCCACGTTAACTACGCCGTGTGCCCCCTGGCAGCTGGGCTAGTGGTTGTGTTATGTCAGGAGTGACATCCGCCAATGCCTGGCCTTCAATCTTCGCGCTTAGTCCTGCCTCCTCCAAACGTTCAGCTTGAGAACGCAGAGAACATGAAAACGCCTGAGCTGCCTGCCGCTCAGTCTAAACCTGATGTGGAGGTGCTCCCCGTTAATAACAGACGACGTCAGGGTGTAAACATGAACATTTTAACAGAGGTCCATGTGGTGGGGAAAGGGGAACACCAGGTGTACTTTTCACTTCTATCTAAATTTCTTGACGTTTCAGCATTGCTCTGTGCTCAGAAGAAAATCAGCTGTGGTCGCCTGAGTGGAGGGAGCAGAGGGATGCCTTACATTGATCACTGGCTGTGAGCTTTGGGGACACCTCCTATTCACTGCAGGGCTTACAGGTAGAAAGCACTCAGGAATTCATGACCTTCAGTCCTGGCCTTGATGTTTCCTGGGTCAGATAAAAACTACTCACGAAGAACTTTAGCACCAGCCTGCCTGCTTCTCCTTCTTTGGTGAAGAATACACCCAGGTGTGTCCTTAAACACCTAGGTGTGTGCACACCTGTACCTTCAGCCCTCAAAAGACTTACCCTGGGAAGAAGCCTGTGAAGACCCTAGGAGTGCTCTCCAGGTGCATTTGGTCCGATGCTTCAGACATCCTACAAAACCGGAACATAGCTGAAAGTGGGAGTCAGTCTGCACACGAGTTCCCTTGGTCCCACAGATATTTCCTCTCATGGAAGTAGAGGACCAGAGCCTATTACAGGAACCCAGGTAGCTGTGACCAAAAAACTAGTGCACGTATCTCTGTTTCTGTACCTGAAATTCTCAAAGTAGTGATCATAACCATCCCTCTACTTCCTACTATTTATTTGAAAAGGTAACTGAAATATCTTCAAGTGAGGGTTTTTCATTCCAACCATGATGGACTAATGGACCTGATTTGCCTACTTGCCAGAAACTAATAAAAAACCTGACAAAATATATGCAATAATGGTTTTCAGATATTTGAAATAGACAGCTCTGGGCAGTAAACCCTGAGAGCAAGGATTTAGGTGAGCACTATAGTCTCTTTATAAAATAACAGCTTTTGGATTCATTGCTTTTCTCTGTTGTTTACTTGTTTTCAACTTCATTGACTTAGGTGCTCTTTTTGTAGTTTCTGCTGCTTGATTTAGGCTCATTTGCTGTTCTTTCTTTAGTTGACTAAAATGGAAGTCTCTCTGCCTTTCTAGCTTCCAAAATCTCAGCAATCACTGATATCTTTCACTAAATTATTTTGCTTTTCTAGAATTTTTTAAGTCAATGAATAAAAAGTATTTACTCTTTTTCATCTGCATTTAATCAGACAAAACAGTTAACTTGAGATTCGTCTTTTTCTCTGGCATGAACTGCAACACTCAACAGTGTAAATGCGTTGGATAAATGTCTGATATCCAGTGCAGAATTACTATACCCATAGATAAGCAGGAAAACATGAATTTTCCGCATCAGAAATAAACCAAATGGAAACAAGCACAAAAATAACAGATGATAATAGGTTACATTTGTTTTGGGTAGTACAGGGAGAAAAAGTGAATTTATAAAGATAAAAATATAAGATGCAAAAGCAGACCTAAATCAAATGTACAGAGACTTAAAGGAACAAAATATCTAAACCATAAGATAAGCTGTGTGGCATGATCAGCAGAAAACATAATGTGGGGTTGGCAAAAGTAGGTTTACAGTTGCTTGAATGGAAAAAGACGAATGATACAAATAGATAATACAATAATTATAATACAAGAACAAACTCTGCTTTGGGTACTCACTGCTCTAAGCCTACTTTTGCCCACACCTGTATGTAACAAAGGATGAGTTAATTTGAAGATGTAACAATGGATATTATGAAAATAGAACCACAGAGAAGCAGTGAGAAAAAAAAAACAGCATGAGAGATTTGTAGAAATATATCAAAAATATGCTATTTGGAATAACAGAAGGAAGGGGGTACAAAAAATTAGTAGATAATGGCTGAAATATTTCTAAATTTGTTGGAAATTAAAAGCTCAAGGAATCTTAATTAGAATAAAAGAAAGATATTGTGCTAAGTAAAATAATCCAGTCAGGCAAAGAGAAATACCATATAACTCACTCATATGTGGAATCTAATGCACAAACTGAACAAGCAAAATAGAAACAGATTCACAGTTAGAGAGGAGGCTGAGAGCTCTGGTAGTGGGGTTAGGGGGTGGAAGGATAGGGAAAAAAAGAAGAAGGACTTGTGGACATGGACAACAGTGTGGTGATTGTAGGGGGAGTGGACAGGATAAAGGTGGAAGAGGGTATAAGTGGCATAAATTGTAGTGAAAAAAAAAAAGAATATATTGTTCACAAAGCCAAAAAAAGAATAAAATGAAGAATATCACACCACAGCTCCTCATAATGAAAAACTTAACAACCCATATTTTGAAAACAAAAATCTTCAAAATAGTAAATGCAGCAGTCATTTGCTCAACTATATTTTCTCATTTAACATTTTAATGCATGCTGTGCACCTGTATTGCCATCCCTTTTTACTTTTCCCCCAAATCCCCAGGTTTTGCCTCATCTGTTGACAATCATTATTAAATTTTAAGTGTGGAGGCCCTGGCTGGTGTGGCTGGGTGGAGTGAATGCTGGCCAGCAAACCGAAAGGTCGCTGGTTCGATTGCCAGTCAGGGCACATGCCTGGGTTGCGGGCCAGGTCCCCCCAGCTGGGGGCGTGTGAGAGGAAACCAATCTTGTTTCTCTCCTTCCCTTTCTCCCTTCTTTCCCCTCTCTCTAAAAAATAAATAAATAAAATGTAAGTGTTCAGAAATATAAACAATTCACAACTGTTTTTCAGAGCCCATGCAGACACTGTAAGCGCACTTACAGGTGACATGATAATCACTTCCCGAAAGGAGAGGGCATCGTGACATTGAAATCCTTTACCTTGGTGATCAGTTGCTGAACAGGCTCAGATGCTACCCCTGTACCTACTTTCCTGAGAGCAAATGCCAAATGGGTAAGCAGTGATTCTTTTAAGAGAAGTAACATTCTTAGAATTTTATGTCAGAAAATTCAGGAAAAAAGCAGTAAACTTTTAGTAAAGATTTCTGGAGTTGGAGCACACACGTATCATATATTTTGGGAAGATCTTTGCTGACAGAAACCGACCTGTCTCCACTCTTCTCCACCAGCCCTGACACTGTTCATTATCCCTTCTCTCCTCCGGTTACACCCTCTTTGTTAATCTCCTTCCCCTGTGTACACACCATGAACCTGACACCCTTCACTCTTAGTTTTGCACCGTAGCAGCTATGTGAGGAGCAGTAAGATAATGTTCAGAGGCTGAGCAGAGACCTTGTGCCTGAGTGACAGGTGCTGGTATGTGCATTTCTTATGGTGGGAAAGGTCTCCATCTTTCTTGAGCAGAGGCTGTCTATGTGATATTGTCCTTCAGAGAAATGAAAGTCTCATTTGTTTTCTCATTTCAGGCATTCAAATCATGTATAAAAATAAATATTCCTAAAGATTGTGATAAGAAAAGATCAGATATTTTTTAAAAACTTCAACATATGAAATGGTCCCTCAGTTCATTGTATTTTTAAATACTTTGCTGTTGTCATTCACCCCTCCAAGTTTCCGAATTTGTCTCTTCCCCCATCCACTTATCTACAGTATTACAAGATTCGTATTCAATCAAAACATTTTGACCACAGACCCTGACTGACAGGAAACTTCATTTACCTACCCTGGAGAACAGGAGGCACTTAAGTGCATCCTCCCTGTGTCTCCATAGAACCCCTGTGATTGGGGGAAATTGTAAGCTGCCATTGCTTGTGAATGATGCCAGTTCTTCAAGGGCTGCACTGAACTGTGGTTCAATAACCACAGTAGTGGGGTCTCTCTCATGTAAGGAAACTACGTCCCACACCATGTCTGATGGCCTATGTGTTGTTATTTACACGCATTTTATGGTTTCCTTTCAAACTGACTCCTAGTCCTTGCCCTTCTTCCTTTTCTTATTTCCATTCATTGTTCTATGATATATTTTTGTTATAACTGAAACTTCATGTCCATGGACCACACAGGGTCAGCCCTTCCCCTGCCCTGCACTGGAATATCCACTGGTTGATCTGCATATTTATGAAGTATCAGTTTCCTCCTCCCAAAACTTTAATGTTTGTTGCCCTCTTTATTTCAATTATTTAATTTATAATGTAATGGAAATACCAAAATATGAGTAAAAAATATTTATTCTATAAATCCTAAAGTAAGTGAATTTAAAACAAAAATTGAGGCCCTTAAGAAATGCCACTGAGGTTAAAAGTGGGTGATAAATTCATACAAGTGTAAATATACAAATCTGTGAGTTTTCTGTGCTCAGGTCATCAATCTTTTAAAATGCTCAGGCTATTTTAAAGGCCTATCAGTTGTAAACAAATTGATTAAATATGGTTTTTGGTTGGAAATGAAAAAATGTAAAACACCTATCAAGGTATGTAACCTACAATAAAACTTAAGACAAGTCATATGTTATACTTTAAAATCATAGACTAGTATTTCCATTTTTTAATGTTTGTGATGAGTTGTGAGATCAACATATTCTTTTCTCTCTTACTGACTATTCATACACAGGGCAGCATTTTCTTCATCATTTCTCTCACTGACTAGAAGTGATTATCCATAGTTTTTCTTTTACTTTCTCCATATGTATATATTTAATTCTGGTTTAATTTTAATTTGTGGTCTATTTCTAGTTTCATTGTTACATGTTTATGAAATAAAATAGACTATGATTTGTGCCATAAGTGAAAATGATTTCCACTATCCTAGATTATAAAAAATACGCTCTTTTATCTAATACATTTCTCATTCTTTACTTTTAGATCTTGTTTTTAAATCTCTCTAATGTATAAGGTCAATATTTACCACTTTTTCAAACTAAGACTAAAATTTTAATAATATATAAATTGTTTGCTCTGGTTGGTGTAGCTCAATGGATTGAGCGCTGGCCTGCGAACGAAAGGGCTGCTGGTTCAATTCCTACTCAGGGCACATGCCTGGGTTGCAGGGCCAGGTCCCTAGTAGGGGACATGCAATTAGCAACCACACATTGATGTTTCTCTCCCTCTCTTTCATCTTCTCTTCCCCTCTCTCTAAAAATAAATAAAATCTTTAAAAATATATATATATGTATATAATTTTTCCCAATAACATTTTAATTGATTTTCTATTTGTGGGTGCATGTGTGTTTACAGATATCCTGTAGTTTCATTGAACTACATGTAGATTTCTATAGCAGTAAAATGTGTTGCTAATGCAACTTCATCAGGGCAAATTCTCTTCATTGAATATTTTAAATTTGCTCGCTTTTATTAATTTTCAAAATACCTTGAGTTAGTAGTGGAATTTAAGAATGCCACTTAATAAAATATATATTTTGTGAACTGAATTACTTGCAGTAGTTTTTTCTCTTAGGCTATAATGTGTCTTTGCTCTTTATTCTGATCTTAATATCTTAAGTATTTTGACATTTGCTTCAGTATTTCATACAAGTATTTTAGTGTTGCTTTGAAAAATTTTAATTACCCGAATGGAAGATAATCTACATTTTATTTATTTTTGCTTTTAATTCTTCCATGAGGATACATTTATTGATCTTAGAGAGACAGAGAGAGAGAAACATTGATAAGTTGATTCCTGTACCACTCATTCAAGTAGTTTTGTGCGCTACACAGAATTTTTTAAAATGTGAGTCAAAACTGGAGAACACTGCCCTGCTGGACTGGGTTGCTCAGTCGGTGGAGCATCTTCTTCCTGTGTACCAAAGGTTGCAGGTTTGATCCCCAGTCAGGGAATGTACGGGAGGAGGCAACCAAGCCACATCTCCCACATCGATGTTTCTCTCTCTCCCTCTCCCCAGTCCTTCCTCTCTCTCTAAAATCAATAAACCATATCCTTGGGCGAGGATAAAAGCAAAACAAAACAAAACTGGAGAACACTGAAGAGCAAGCAGCGGCGAGGAATGAGACTACAGGGAAGAAGAGGCAAGTGTCCATGGGGCAGAAGTCATGGCTGGAACCACAGAGAGTCAAGTATGGAAAAGAAAAGGGAGAAATGAGGTGTGGCCAGTAGCATCTCCACCTGGGGACACAGGACTGGTTTCTGGTGTGATCTGAGCACACCTCAGGTCAGGACTCGCCCAGTCAGAACCAGGCTCCTCTGAGATGGTGATGCTGTGTCCTATGAAAGAACCAGAGCTCGCCCTACAATCCCGACTCTGCAAGTACATGGCTCCCAGACAACTGAGCAGTAAGCTTCAGTCCAGATTAACTAAGCACACAAGGAAGGTATAGCAAGAACAACCAGGTCCACTATGTAGTGATTCTGTTGGGATGAATTCCTGGTACAGCCGCCCATGAAGAAATGTCAGTTACGCCCTGGCTAGGTCGCTCTGTTGGCTGGAGCATCACTCCCTGCACCAAAATGTGGGTTACAGCAATGCCAGGGGCAGGGAGGGGAAGCAACTAATTGATGTTTCTCTACCTCTTTCTCTCCCTTCCTCCCTCCTACTCTATCTGCCTCTGAAAGCAACATAAACATATCCTTGAGTGGGGATTTAAAAAAAAAAATGTTGGTGGTGGAGGGATTGAGTGAAAAAGAAAAAGGATTCATGCACCTGGACAACATGTGGTGACTGCATGGGGAGTGGGTGGAGGTGGAAGAGGGTATAAGGGAATAAATGATAAGGGAAAAAAATACAATAAAAAATAAAAGAAATGTAGCTAGAAGGAGGGGCAGCACCTGAGACACAGAGGTGTGTGGGCCTGCATGCCGTTATCCTGCCAGGGACAGCGAGCAACATGGGATCCACAGAGCTGACTGTGATACCCAACACCTACACCCTAACCACATGCTGTGGAGCACCAGGTTACGGGCTGTATGGGGAGCAGACTGCTCACAGAAGCACAAAGAACTCATCCCTGACACTACTGCACACACAGGGAAAAAGTGAGGTGGGTAGCACACAACAGAACTGCCCCTGGGCACGAGAAATGACAGAGACCAGCTCAAGACACTGGGAGGTAAGTGAGGGCCTTACCCAAGGAAGTTGTAAGTGCCAAGGTCTCCAGCATCACACTGAAGTATAAGACCCTCTGAGCCTCATCCAGGAGCCCCCACTCATCTTGGGAGAAAGAAATGGCCACATACTCAAAGGTCACAGAGCCCTGCTATTAGGGGACATCACATTCCATCATTAGCTTCTCTCCTAGGTTCCCAAGTTCATCTCCCCAGGGATGCTTCCCCTGTTCACCCTCCCCACATATCACCACCTTAGAGGAGACACCAGGCCCCGGTCTCACTGATGCCCCCTCTCTCTTCGTGGCCCGATCCATCACTTGGTCACACCACACATAACACAGACGGATGGGCAGGTAGATGATATCAAAGCACTGTAGCCGGTAGGTAAGTGTCCATCTCCTGGTCCAGCAATTTCCTGGGAAATTTCCCAGGTCTCACCTCTCAGAAAAAAAACACAAAGTGGGTTTTGTCTTTATCCTTAAGTCCCCATACCGGGCTCTAGGGCCACCAGTCCCCACTCCCTCTCCACATGCACATCTCTCTTACCACACCTTCCTCACACAGCCTCAGTGCCAACACCGCAGACCCCTCTCTGCCGCACACTGCAAGCACCTCCCTGGGCCTCCCACAAGTTACTCAGCATAAGTCACCCAGAGAGTGGCAGTTCAAGCATGATGTGACAATACCCTCAACCACCAATGGCCCCCAATGTCAGAGGCAGCACCCAAGCCTCCTAGGATCACTCTTTGCAGGATTGTTCTTTGCTTTAACCTCAGCCACCCAGAACCACCCGCCAATCTCAGGTACCTGTGACCCTCTATCTTGTGTGCTGCACTTGATGTCCCCTCAATAATGACAGCCTTCCTCTCTCTACCCTGAACCTTCAATATAAAGCCTAACACCAGTGGCCCTCCACCCCAGGCCCAGTGACTCACCCAGTTGAACCTTGTGTGCCTAAATTAATCTCCTAGTCTGACTGTAGCATCCCAGGCCACACCAAAATCCTCCTGCGTCCAGACAGCAGTGAATAAGCCAGGAGCTCCGAATTCACTGTCTTCTTAAATACTCCTATTCCTCTACATCCATCTCAAATGCACGTATCCCTCAGAAGCCTTGAGTTCCTTCTCTCTCACGACGTTTCATGCCTCATCTCACACATCCCCTACCAGGGGCCCAAACAAGACATCCTGTCCTGAGCCCCCACACTCCCCTTTCTGCCTTGTCATTATCCTCTCCATGATGACCAGGATTCCCTCTACTAAGTGGAACCACATCCTCACCCTGGTACCCACACTGCCCACCATCTTGTGTAGGTGTGTTCATGGGGAAACTCTTACCACACTCTCAGACTCATGTGTGTCCGGCTATATATCATCAACGCTCACATGTTCTCTCAAATATCTCATACCCTTGACATTGCCAAAAATAAAATTCCTGAAATCCCCGATGAACATTACTCCTACTGCTGAATTCCCTATCTCAGATGGTGGACCTTCCCATCAACTAAAAATGAAAACCCTGGAGTCATACCTGATACCTACCTTTCTCTCTCTCATCCCTTAAATAAGAAAACAGGGGACCTATTTTAAAAACACATCCAGAATCCAACCACTTCTTCCACCTCTGTAGCTTCCACGCTGGTCCAGCCAGCATCAACACTCACCTGGACTGAATGGCCTCCTCCTTGGTCATCCTACAATTCTCTCTCATCACGGGATACTGCCCAGGATGCAGCCATAGGGAGCCTAAGGGAGCTGCATCGGATCACTTCCAGACTAACTTCTCAGGGATCCATTCTAGGCCTCACCCCCACCTCTCTGCTCATTCCCCTGAGGAATAAAGGAGACCTGCAGTGTCCCGATTCAGCTCAATCTCACGTCCAAGCATCTGCCCACTCTGATAACTATGCCAGGGAAACATTTGGCACTATGGAACTTTCTGCAAAGTCTTTGACTGTCATTTTGGTGAAATGGATATTTTTGAGAAACTTTCCAAAAATTAAATCCTAAATGAAGTCTTGTGTACCTTGAGCTAGCTGTGAGATTTTCCAAAGGGTTCCTGGAACATCTCTAAAGATTTGTAGTCTCTCCTTATGAAAAGAGAAGACTTAAACTAATTCAGCTTAGTCTACACCCATACCACCCAGAACATGCCTGTTCTTGTCTGACCTTGGAAGTTAAACTAATTTGGCTTACTTGATATGTTAAATTATATAGGAAGTTTGTCAAATAAGAAATGATATTTGATCTTCTTAGGTTATATGTGTATAGGTTTAAGTAATTAATAATTATCCCAGAAATTATAAAATCAATTCCTGAAATTCTGGTCTGTTCTCAGTCATAATTCCAATAATTATTTTAAGATGTTGTGTCACAGAAATAACCAAATTTCCTCATCAATTCCATTATAATGAACATACATTAGATCTCTTAAAATGGCTTCTCTAAGTCTTTTGTCATTTACAGTTGTTTCACTCTAATGCTTTTGCAAAAGTGAGATTCTTGAAAAGGAACCTACCACATACCCTTGACCACTGAAAACGCCACCAAATTCAGGGTGTTGAAACTTGGGTGCATATTTCTCAGCTGAAGAAAGCCCCACCTGGCATCTGGTCCTCTGCAAGCACTGGAGACCTCAGAATCAAAGGGACTGGGAAGAGACACAGCAAGCATCGAGGTACACTGCTTCTTCCCAACACATCCACTTAAAAATGTTGCTTTTCATTCCTCCTTTCCTCTCTGACCACCCTTTTCTTAATTTTTACACCATGCAGCTCTTCATTGTTCTTTATGTCCACTTTTTTTACTTATTCTGGCCTGTAAAGAATTATCATTGGGATAATAGAAGGGTTCTGGCCAAGATGGAGGCCTAGGTAGAAACACTTCACTTCCTCTCACAACCAAAAAGAGGATAACAACCAATCTAAAATCAATAAACAACCAGAAGTGCCAGAAACTCAAACTGCATGGAACTCCGACAACCAAGGAATTAAAGAAAAAGTCAGCCAGAACACCCAGACTGGTAAGAACCTGTGGTGAGGTGGCAGACCACACGGGTGGGGCTGGCTGAAGGGGAAACTGAGACTCAGAGTTGACTGTGTACTACAGCAGTTACTGTGATGAGAGAAACTTCCAGTGTCACATGAGAGATCGTTGGAAAGAGGGCTAGACACGAGCAGGTGAGCTGCATTGTTCCCTAACTGGCCCCTCCCCCACAGGCAGCACCTCAGCACAGGAAGGAGGGTTGCCCTGCCCTGGTGAATACCTAAAGCCCTGCCCTCTTACAACTTAACAAGTGCACCCAGACAAAGAAATACGGCCCAAATGAAAGAACAGAGCAAAACTTCAGAAAAAGAGCTAAACGATGAGGACATAGCCAACCTGTCTGATGGAGAATTTAAAGCCCTGGTAATCAAAATGCCCACAGATCTGATTGAGCTTGGTCAAAAAATGAAAGAACAAATGAAGGATACCCAAAATGAAATAAAGCAAAATATTCAGGGAACCAACAGTGACAGGAAGGAAACCAGGACTCAAAGCAATGATTTGGAACAAAAGGAAAAAGTAAGCATCCAACCAGAACAGAATGAAGAAACAAGAATTCAAAAAAGTGAAGAGAAACTTACGAACCTCTGGTGCAACCTGAAACGTTCCAATATCCGTATTATAGAGGTGCCAGAAGGAGAACAACAACAGCAAGAAATTGAAAACTTACTTGAACAAATAATGAAGGAAAAATTCTCCAATCTGGCAAAGGAAATAGACTTCCAGGAAGTCCAGGAAGCCCAGAGACTCCCAAAGAAGTTGGACCCAAAGAGGAACACACCAAGGCACATCATCATTAAGTTACCCAATGTTAAAAATAAAGAGGGAATTCTAAAAGAAGCAAGAGGAAGGGGGAGAGTTACCTACAAAGGAGTGCCCATAAGACTATCAGCTGGTTTCTCAAAAGAAACCTTGCAGGCAAGAAGGACTGGAAAGAAGTATTTGAAGTCATGAAAGACAAGAACCTACATCCAAGATTACTCTACCCAGGAAAGCTATCATTTAGAATGGAAGGGTAGATAAAGTGTTTCCCAGATAAGGTCAAGTTAAAGGATTTCATCATTACCAAGCCATTATTATATGAAACGTTAAAGGGACTAATCTAAGAAAAAGAAGATAAAAAATATGAACAGTGAAATGACAACAAACTCACAACTATCAACAAATGAACCTAAAAGAAAAGAAAAACAACAGAAACAAAAACTAAGCAAACAACCAGAACAGGAGTAGAATCAAGAAATGGACATCACATGGAGGGATTTCAGTGGGGAGGGAGAAGGGAGGCATAGGGATGAAAAGGTACAGGGAAGAAGAAGCATAATTAGTAGGCATAAAACAGAAGGGGAGAGATAAAAATGGCATAGGGAACAGAGAGCTCAAAGAACTTACATGTACAACCCATGGACATGAACTAAATGGGGTGCAGAATACAGGAGGTTTGGGGGTTGCAGGGCTGAGGGGAAATAAAGGAGGGAAAATTGGGAAAACTGTGATAGCATAATCAACAAAAAAATACTTGAAAAATCAAAGAATTGTCATTGTTCACATATCTTAGGACACTGTGTAGAAAGTCAGTTCAACCTCCAACAGGCTGCTGGATTTGCTAACGATGCTGGTGACCCTGTAGTTCCATGTCAAATTTCCCCCTGATTCAAATGCATCAGTTTGTCTGAAAAAAGGTCACTGGATCAACACTTCTGGGGAAGTAGAGATGTATTTACACAAAACACATAAACACACCGACTGGTGAAAATAAGTATTCCCCTTGTAAAATAGAGCACAGTGAATATAGTCAATAATGTTGTAGTAACAATGATGGTGTCGCACGGGCTCTTAAACTTGTCAGGATGATCACGTCATAAGGTATATAAATGTCTAATCACTGTGTTGTACACATGGAACTAATATAATATTGTATGTCGCCAATAATTAAAAAATAGATTTAAAAAATTAAATTAAAAAATTTTGAAAAAAGCATTTTCTCCCCATTCGGGATCATTCCTTGTCTTATCTGATGCTAGCTGGTTGGTGTTATGGGGACCCTGGCTGAGAGCTGGCCAAACTACTGACATTGTTTTATTTCTAATAATTATTATCTCCCCAATATGCTTTCTTCTCTGAAAAGCCAACTGACAGGTGGTCTCTCTCGGACTCCAACAACAAAAGAGAACAGAAGAAAGCAACGAGCCCCAAGGATAGGAGCCTAACGTCATCTTTTATGAATACTCCAGAGACCCAAAGACCCAAGGGTAACTGAGAGCATGCTAAAACCAATATATTTAATCAAACCTCCTGAATAGTTGAAGGATGATCACAGCAGGAATTTTAACATAAATTTCTAGGCCAAAGATGGAGCCACTCACGCCTAGAAAGCCACATGAGAAAACCAAAACGTTCGCGTCCAGGTAAACATTCAGCCGGAGCAGCAACACAATACACCCAGTCAGCCGATTCCCAATTGCCAAGCCACCTCTAGGCTTTCATGCCCCCAAAAAGGTTGACCGTGTGTCCCCAGGTAATCCGATATTTTCCATTTAGTTTTTTTTTTTTCTTGCTCTTATTCTTTCTCCTGTAAAACCTTCTGCATTCTGCTCCCTTTTGCAGTTTTCTACAAGGACACTTTCTGCTTCATGGAGAGTTAAAGTTTCTTTATACGACCCAAATAAATTTTCTACTAATAATTCTTTAATAGACTATATGAATGGGTCAGGACCAGTGAGGCTCTGGAAACCTCAACCCACCTCGGCAGGGGTGGCAAGCACTTGTTTGACCAGAGAAATCTAGGGGAAGGGGCAGGTGACATTGCTGGGGCTCCCTGGGCTCAGGCCGCCCTCTCATCGACACCCTGGAGCCAGGTGACCTGGGTGATGGCGTTATCTCTGGGTTTCGGTCCTCGGTGCTGGCTCTTAACATCGCTGTGATCTCGGGCAAGGAAACCTTCCTGCGCCTCACTGTTACTACCAACCAGTCTATTCCTCTGTGCAGTCCTTGCTGAAGTGTTAAAGCTTAACTCACACCGTGTCATCCTCGGCACAATCCCAGTGTCTTCCAGTGTTCTAAAAACAAAGGTACAGCCCCTTACCTGCTAGTCCACGAGCCTCTCCTCACAGTCTCGGACCCTATATACATAAGGAGCCAGGTTTCCATATCCTCCTGCGACAGAAGTTTCCATATCCTCCTGTGACAGAAGGCCCGGCTCATGTTCACTCTGCGAGTCCTCAGCTGGGCATCCTCTCCCACCCCGTCACACCGTGTCCCCCCCACGTGTGCCTTATGGTCCCGGACGCCAGGGCTTGGGCTGCAGGATGTGATGGGCGCTCCGCAACGGGGCTGCAGGGCTCAGTGGAGAGAAGGCTGAGGGCGAGGGCCTGGGACACACGCACTCACCTCAGCACAGCCGGGAACCTCAGTGGGCTGCCACCAGTGGACTCTGAGCGGGACAGGGCGGAGAGGCAGGGGCACGAACTGCCCCTGCCCCAGTGTAGGTCACCCAGTAGCATCATCAAACCTCGTACTTGTGTCTGTGCAGTGCAGACGACAACTGCTCCCCGCCTTCTCGGTCCACGTATCTCCACCAGACTCAGTGACCACGCACTTCTGACCCCATGAACCAGTCTTGAGAGAGCCCCAAATGCCCCTACGAGGAGGACGCCAGAGGTCCTGGCCCAGGAGAAGTATCCCTAGGGAAACACCTTTCCTGAGTGTTCATTGGCTCAGAGTGGCAGTCATCCATTCCAGGCGTTCTGGCCAGTCTAGTTGCTGCATCTCCAGTTCTTAATCCAAAACCACATGGCACTGACACATGGCAGGCTGGCCAGGGCCTTCCACTCCTTTTTGACATGCATGGTCCCACTGCACATGGATGCTGCCTTTTAGTTTAAATCCCAGCCTGGATCCTGCTCCATAACCCCACTTCTCACTCCTCCCACAATCAGCTACACCTACTAGCACGCTGGTATTTTCTGCCTTTCTTGGCTGCCATTGTTAGTCCAGGCAGGCATGGCCCCCTGGCTGGAGCAAACCAAACTGTTTCCAAGCTCTCTCGCAGGTGTTGTAAACAAAGGAGCAGCCTCCCACCTACATAATAGGTAAAAGTCATGCCCATCTCCCTGGCCTAGGCAATCTATTCAGCATGACTATCAATAGCTAGCCTACGGTTACTGATATGCAAAGTAACTCGCAATGGCCCCATTCCAAGTCTCCATCGCAAAGCCAGGTTTATGGGGAAATCCTATATTCCCCAGCAGTTCTAGACCCCATTCCACACCTATCACATTCCTTGGAGATGCTACAGGTTTGGTTACAGATCAAATGAAATAAAGCGAACATCGCAATAACAAGTGTCATGCGAATTTCTTGTTTCCTCAGGCAATGTCTTAGAACCTCAGAATGGATTCCGTTCAGTGGGAAAACACCAGCTCTGTCCCATCCTCTGGTTATAGCCCAGAGCTCAGGAGCCCAGATCAAATTAAGCAACACAGGGAGGACACTGGAAGTCCACCTTCTCTAGACAAGCAGGACCCTTCTCCAGGGCCCTTTGCCTGTTGCAGCACCGGGACTCGGGCATCTGATACCTGCAAGTGCCTGAAGAAAAGCCTGACCCCTGGGAGGGGCCTGGGAACTAGCATTTGTCTCTTGCACTGGGAAGAGGGCCCTAGTCCTTCTAGGGGTGATTTGGGTTGCAGGCTGAGTGACTGCCAGTTTTGCTCAAATGCCCCTAGGGGATGAAGACATTATTTCGGCCACTCTCAGAGTTTCAGACCCACATGGTCAGCCACTCCAGCGTCTACCAGCCACACCTGCGTCCCTGAACCTGCAAGTGAGCAAATGTCTTCTGACTGTTCCTCTTGTGCTCTCACCTGTGGTGTTGGAGTCATCACGACCCTTCATTGGGCCAGGTCAGGATGGGAAGGATCAGACTGCAGGCCAGCCAGACTTGGTGGCAGGCCAGTGTCTTGTCTGCACGATGCCTAAAGCAGCCTCATATGTAGAAAATACTTAGGGAGCTTGTATTACTGGCCTTCAGGCTTTGGAAGGAAGTATTTTAGAATTTTGCTTTCAAGGGGAGGAGGAAGAGCAGGACAGACTGAACTGACTCAGGGTCATTACCTACTTCTCTGCTCAGAAGGAATCCTTTGAAAAAGGACCAATATTTAAAGTATCACAGGGCCCTGTACTTTTGCACAAGCACCAAACTTTCTCATGACTGTATAAACCCATGTAAATTAGAATATAATATTCCTGTGGTAACTTTTTAAAAAGATTGTATTTATTAGTTTTAAAGAGAGGAGTAGGGAAGGAGAGGAAGAGGGAGAGAAACATCCATGTGAGAGAGAAACATCAATCGGTTGCCTCTTGTAAGCACCCATCTGGGAACCTGCAAACCAGAATGTGCCTTGACTGGGAATCGAACCTGTGACCTTTTGCGTTGTGGGATAACCTCCAACCAACTAAGCCATATCACTCAGGGACTGAGGTAAATTAATTTTTTTTCATCCTCACCCAATGACAGTTCTTCACTGCTTTTGGAGAGAGAGGAAGGGAGAGAAAGAAACGTCGATGCAAGAGAGGAGCATCGTTTGATTGCCTCCCAGACATGCCTGAACCGTGCATTACGTGGGCCTGGACCAGCAATTGAATCGGAAACCTTTCGGAACGTTTCAGAATGACACTTCAAACAAGTGAGCCACATGGACCAGGGTTGGGATAACTTCTAAAATATTCTATAAGTATATCCCTAATTCAAGGTGCTAACGGTTTTCATTATAGGCCAACTGATCACAAGTACAATCCCTTCTGCAATGTCAATACTCACTTCAAGAAAGTTTCATTCTAAAAAATTAACCAAAAAAGCCAAATCTGTATGCATTTATCACTACCTTAATTTTTTTTAATTTACATTCTGGATTGCTGAGGTAAAGTATACTTGACATACAGTATTATGTTAGTTGCAGGTGTACAAACAGAGTGACTTAACATTTACATACCTTACAAGGTGATCACAAAACTCTGGTGACCGTCTGCCACTGGACAAAGTTATGGCAATACTTCTGATTGTACTCCACATGACCAATTTAATTCTTAACTCAGATCATTGTTTATACTTTGGAAATGTGATATCCAAATCAATTAATCCTATACTAATGTTAAATCTGGTGAAAAGTCTGCAATATGAATGACAAAGATTCCTTACAGATCATTCCCTTCAAAATAAACAAGATATAGTTATAGCATACATATTTATTTTAAAAAGAGGTGTAAGAAGGTTTCAAAATTTTGGAATTAAGCAAGATATGAAGACTTACACT
Organism: Desmodus rotundus; assembly: GCF_022682495.2. Classification (NCBI taxonomy): domain Eukaryota; kingdom Metazoa; phylum Chordata; class Mammalia; order Chiroptera; family Phyllostomidae; genus Desmodus; species Desmodus rotundus. The sequence goes on along the minus strand of NC_071398.1, from coordinate 51,501,180 downwards.
TTGGTACTAAAAAACACTATCGATATTTTGTTAGGCATGATAACTACAGAGATTGCTACAGAATACGCTGAATTTGAATAAGTAGATGGAACTTTAGATAATAAATGATACATACATCTTTTAAAGTACTGAAGATCATGCTCAGTTTTCTAGACAGAAATAATGAGACCTTGAAAAATACAGCTGTTATTTTAGCATATGAAAGTCTTGAACTCTTTGATTTAGGTGAACGTAGCTGAGAAAAATAATTTAAATTGTTTAGATACTTAAAATTACCCATGAGAAACTGATAGTGTGTTTCCTTTGAGAGTTAATTCATATGAAACACTTTTAATTTAAGCTATAGCAATAGTTATAGTATTATTAGAAAAACAAGTAGTTAGTTTAGTTACAGTCTATATATAATTTGAAATTAAAAGCACAGCTCTTTTACCCTCCAGATTGTTTACCTTCTCTGTCCATAATGGTCTCAAAGAAAAATTCAGACTTCTCAAGACTGTCCTAAGCAGTTACCCAGAACACCCATCACCTTCAGGTCTGCTGCGCTCCCATCCATCCGCACTCCCGACATCCAGGATTCGTCCTCCTCCCATGAGGCTCTCTCTGTACATGTCTCTCTCACGTGGGTCTTCACAGGTAATTTTTCCCTGTCATAAAAATATGAACTCAAAAATGCTTGAAAATATATTTAAACAAAACAGTTTCTAGGATTCTCTAAGATGCCCAAAATGATAGACTTTCCAGGGCCCTTAAACTCAGGAATTCCCCTCCATTACCATATTTTAAGTGTCCTGGCCTTCCCCACTGAAGAACGTAACAGTTGGAATAAGGACTCTTTGTTTCATTATACAGGCGATGTTCGCTTTTAGCTCCCTGTTAGCACTGATGCAGGCAGGCACATTACCGCCCTCATCTGCAGCAGCATCGTACATTCCTTACTTTCAGATGTCCCCAGACATTAACAAACATTGGGATGAATATTTAATGACACTGAGAAGAGACTGATGGAACTAGAACCAGATTAAGAAACGCATTTCCTAGCCCGGCAGGGAAAACACAGCTGAGAGACCCGGGTGTCACTTATGATGAGCACAAAAGGGAAGAATGTTGGAAAAGATGATACCACAAACTCAGGGATGTTCAGCGTCCACTGGCCTCGATTTGTTGATAGAGTCATCCAAATTGTCAAAATTATATAGGCTGAATAAACTGTAACAAAAGTGCTCATCAGGATCAGGATGGTGCGTGTGGCTCTGGTCTCATGGGAAGGTTTGGGGGAGCCTCTGCTGCTGCAAATGCATTGGACTCGCTGCTTGTGTCTGTGCAGGACAAGAACCAATGAGCTACTGGCCCAGATCATGAAGCCCAAACTGATAAAGTGAGGGCAAAAATAAATCACTATAGTTAATGAGCCTACAAATCCCTCATTTACATGCCAAGAACAGTATCCATAATTATTTTCCACACTGAAGTTCTTCCCGTTCAAGGGACCATTTATTAGCATGGGAACAAATGAATTTATCAAGAGTTGCAGAATCCAGCAGAGGGAACAGCAGAAGGCAACGAACTTTAGGGATCTAATCTTGAGCTCCATCCACCTCCAAATACTGGGGTTCAGCTTAATGGCCTGGAAGCCATAGTAGAGACAGCTGGTGCTGAAGGAAACTCCTATGGCCACGCTGTGAAAATAGAAGATACATTTACATCCATTATCATCCAGGAAATACTTCCATCCAAAAGCTGCCATTGTCTGAGGGACGCCTTTAGAGAAAAGAGCCACACAATTGGCTGAGACCAGTTGCACGAGAATCAGGTCTATGAATCTCAAATTATGTCCAGTGAGCAAAGTGAAGATATATAGACAAAGGAGGGAGATATTTCCGAGGAGGCCAATTCCTGTCTGCGTGAGGAACATAATCCCCATGTCCAAGTTGGCAGAGAGCATCACATCAGAAACTGGAGGGCATGGGTTTTAACTAAAGTCAGAAAAATGAAGAGCGAAAGGAAAATAAATGTGTCACCGTCACCATGTCCTTCAATTTTTAAAGCTTCTCCTCTCTCACATATTCTCACTTGAAGTGGACAGTTAGAATTTTGGCTCGTGTGTGCAAAGGCAGTTCAATAAAGACCTGGACGTTAAACAGTCTCGGTGTGAGTGTCCAGAGTGAACGGAGGAGGCTCAACCACACAATCGCGTTCCCTACAGTCATGGAGATGAGTGACAGGGATTCTGTACACAGGTACAGCCCTTCCCCATGACACAGTCTCACAGGAAAAAGGCACAATACAGAACATGTGTAAGAGTATTTTTTAAGAACATAAATACATAAGTGGAGGGGTAGAGTTTGATCAGGATGAAAGGCTAGAAACATAGGCTGGCTTTATGAAGTCTTCTGAGTTATATTTTTGACATGTAGAAATATAATTATATCACACAATTGGTGAAAACAATAAAAATCAGTTATTAGAATCCATAAAATTCAAAGTTAAATGAAAATCTTATGGTGATTGTCTATCAACATGGTATTCTATGTGTACTTGTAAGAAAAAGATCAAGTTACTGGGAATCACAGGCATAGATGAAGGCAGAAATTCCTGAAAAGAAATAGTAAACTACAAATTATTCTAGCAACACTAATTTGAAACATGTAAATTAGCTTATTAATATAATTGGTAACTTGGGGTGGTGAACACACGGTACAATATATAGATGATGTGTTAGAGAATTGTACCCCTGAAAGCTATCATTTTAATAAGCAATATCACCCTAATAAATTCAATAAAAAATATAATTGGTATATAAGCCTTTTTGTCTAAGACAGAAGATTATATATGCATGAAATACAATTTGAAATAAAATATGTAATCCTAAAAATTTGGAAAAAAATAATGCATGTAGCACATAATTTTCAAACACGTATGTATTCCCTACTTAGTTTCCTGAAAGAGTCTACCAGGTGGTCCACGGTGATGACCATCCACAGTAATAACCGTGATGTGTAAATAAAAGCCCTTCCTCACTAAAAGAAAGCAAAACTTGGAGACAACTGACACTGTTGGGTGTGGGGCAGAAAACATCCAAGACCTCCCTAAAAGGCCTGGCTAAATATAATAGTGAGTCACCTATTTCCTTAATTAATCTTTTAATTTTTGTCCCTAACATGGGAGATGGAACGAGTCTTCCTTTTCTCTAAATAAATGTTAATGTTCTCTTCATGAGGAAAGAAACGTTAGAGACATATTATGACATATTATTACTCCATTTACTCCAACATGACTCTCCCTCCAAACAAACAAACAAAAAAAACAAAACAAAAATAAAAAGGCAAATTCACATATAGCACCTGTCACTCAGACACTGGTGTCGCCTCAGCAGCTGGAGCCCATCTTCTCTATGTTACTGCTCGTCACTTGCCTGGAGGATGAAGCCTGGACAGTGAAAACCTCTGGGTCCCTGTGTGAAATCAGGGACACGGGAGAGATGGCTTCAGAGAGAGCTGTAACAGGGAAGAGAGGTGTCAGGCAGTCTCAATGCAGGCGAATGACGCTGACAATATGACATCGGTTTCCTAAAATAAAATCTGTCCTGAATGCACATGCATGTGTGTGTTTCTTCATGTTACAGTTTTATGTTCCAATCCCAAGACATAATCAGTTTTCATATGTATCACTGAATTTTCTAATGAAGTCCATCTCAGAATCTGATACTAATCTGAACAGAGTTGCTACTTACCTGGCTGGCATTTGCAGCTGGGGCAGTGGGCGCCCGGGCAGCACCTGTGCAGGAGTGGAAAGCGGCATCTGAACCTGACATAAAAGTTGGGGCTTCCATGATCTCATCTCCTTCTTGGGAAGTGATTATCATTTCACCTGGGATTGTGGTGACAGTGTCTGCAAGGGGAGCAGAGAGTGTCTTGGAAAAACACTTGTTAATTGTTAAAGTGAAGAACTTAAATGCTCAAGTGAAGTGACAGAAAAGGCCGAGGGAGACCACACTTTTGAAACCAACAATAATCCCAATGGAAGTTCAGTAGAGGGCACTGAGATCCATTGAGCGAGACATCCAATTGAGACTTCAACGCAAACTCTGCTGCATTTTTAATCACCTTGTTACCTTGGTGGTTTTCTCTTCAAATAAGTTTCTTTTTTAATTCCTGAGACTCTGAGGGAAGTCAGAGTGAAGGGAAGACAGTAACTGAGTAGTTAGGAGTAGCCAGAGTGGCTCAAATAGACAGAAGTATTACAGTGACACATTCATTCAATGCTTCAAGAAAGAGTAATTTTATGGTTTATGTTGGCCACACACTTTTCTGGGTACAGAAGATGTATCAGCACAGAAAATATTAAAATAATTTTGTCCTCATGGAATTTTTATTCTAGTTCAGGGAAACAGACCATAAGTGATGCTCCCAAGTTATTAAGTTTTGCAGGACGTCATCAGAAGCTGGTGAGCTCTATGGAAAGAAGAGAGCAGGACACAGGTGCAGTGAAACATGGGCACAGGCATGGGTTACACACTGAATAGGATGTTCTCGGTAAGACTCACACTTAGGATACATGTTAGGAAATGCTGTAACGAGATGAGGAAAATCAGGATTATTTCTCCCTTTCTAAGCCATAAATATGTATATATTTTTCCTATTGTTATCTACTAAACAGTACCTATGGACTAATACTAAAGGTCAATATAGAGAATGATAGTTATCCATTCAGCCCTGAACTGAAGTGGTAATTTGAATAATAGATCCTGTGTGTGACGTTTGTGGTAGGGCCTTTTTGTTGCTGATGGTTATGGGAAGTTTAAGGAAGACTCCTTCCAATTCTAGTTTGTTTTAAAAATGTCAGGAAGGATTGAAATTATATTAAATTATTTGATTCATTTGAGTTGATTGCATGAGAGCTCTGGTTTCCTACTAGGCAGTCAAATACATGGAATAATTTTTATATTTAAACATTTTAGTATAATTTCAAACTTATAGAAAAGCTTCAGAATTTAAAAAGATATACTTGTAAATACTTAATCCAAATTTACATTGTTTATCTTTTGCTCCATTTACTAATTCTTTCTTTTTCCTCTCCCCTTTCTCCACAGATACACATACATACATGTACATATAAAAACTCTTCTGGCCCTGGCTGGTGGGGCTCAGTGAACAAGAGGTTGCCGGTTTGATTCCCCGTCAGGACACATGCCTGGGTTGCAGGCCAGGTCCCCAGTTAGGGGCCTGTGTGAGGCAACCGATCCATGTGTCTCTCCCTCTTTGCGTCCCTCCCTTTCCCTCTCTCTCTTAAAAAAAAGAAAAGAAAAAACCCAAAAACCTCTTCCGAATACACAGTATGTAATTTGGATATATTTTTCCTATTTACAGGGAATACTTTGGTGCACAATTCCTAAAAGCACAGAAATTTTCTTACTTATAATGAGAGCTATAATAAAATTAGGAATTTCAGTACAGGTCCATCACTATTACTTAAACAATAATACATTGCCATCATTTGTCCAAATACTGCTCTTCTTAAGTATTGGGTTGGCCAAGAAGTCTGTATGGGGGTTTCTTTTCCATAAAATAAGAGACACATTTTTCCTTTTCACCAATTGATTTGGATACCTTGAGTCTGTCAGCCATCTTGTACATGGTATAATGTTCATTGTTCTCAATTAATGTCTTGATGTGATTGCTATCAACCTTAGCTGGTCTACCTGATGGTGGAGAATCGTCCATCAAGAAGTCTCCAGCACAAAACTGGGCAAGCCACTTCTGACACGTTCAGTCAGTCACACCACGTTCTCCATACACTGCACTAATCTTTTGCATTTCAGGTGCTTTTTTACCTTTCTTGAAATCATAAAGCATAATATGCCCAAAATGTTGCTTCTTTTCTTCCATCTTCAATATTAAAATGGCTACACAAAAATTCACCAGTTTGGATAACTTTGTTTTAAATGCACACTGATATGACAGCTGTCACAGTATATTCTAACAAAATTGTTTTGAATGAAGTTAAAGACAACTTAAGTGCTACTAGAGCCGTCTTACCCAACAAACCAAACAAACTTTTTGGCCAGCCAGTACTTTTCTTTTTGGCAAGGCCAAATCCAAATTCGTGTCTTTCAGTTAGTTTTCATGCCTTCTAGACTCCTTTGATAAAACAATTCCTTAGCCTTCAATTGAGTTCTTTGAACTTGTCAAATTTTAAAGATTTCCACTAGTTTTGAAGATGGCAGACTTGCAACCAGTCTTCCCAAGCGTCAACCCCACCCACTGACGTGCCAACAATCAAGGCTCAGCTGCAACAGAAAGGCACTCACAACCCACACAGGGGACACGGCAAAAGCACCTGCTTCAGGTGACCAGGGAGACTGCACCACTCAGCCCCAGAGGACAGGTGCTACATAAGGCCACTCTTTCAAGACTGCAAGAAGTAGCATCTCTACCTAATACACAGAAACAAACACAGGGAGGGGGTCCATCAAACTGAGGAAACAAAGAAACGTATGCCAATGAAAGAACAGGACAAAACTCCAGAAAAAAGAACCAAATAAAATGGAGGCAAGCCATCTAGATTGTTTCAAAAAAATTGAAGAGGAAACCAATACTAATCATCAGGAAAATTCAAATTAAAACCACAATTAGCCCTGGTCAGGTGTCTCAGTTTGTTGGAGCAGCGTCCTGTGCACCAGAAGGTTAGGGGTTTGAAACCTGGTCAGGGCACATATCTAGGTTGTGAGTTCCATCTCTGGTCGGAGCACACACGTACGGGAGGCAACTGATGATGTTTCTCCCTCACATTGATGTTTCTCTCTCTCTCTCTTCCCCCTTTCTCTCTCCCTAGGAAAAAAAAATCAATAAACATACTCAGGTGAGGATTAAAAAAATAAAATAAAATTTCACTCTCAGTTTAGGGACAGTCCTTGCTAGATAATCTATCTTTGCTCCCGTGGTATCTGACAGATCTTTTCTCTTCACTGGGGCGCGTTCTGATAAAGGTGGATCTTTCAGTGTACTTAGTTGTTGAATTATTAGAATCATTTGGCTTTCATAATTGAGCATTTAATCCTTCTTCAACTCTAGGAAATGTTTAACCATGACATCTTTAAATAATGCTTAAATATTTTGCTCTGCATTTTTATTTCTGAAGAAAAATCTGTCTACCTAGACTAAAATGAAATGAAAAATAAATATAGCTAATGACACTGGCTTTCCTTCTGGACTTGAAAAATAGCTTCAGGGATGAAGACAATGGACCTATGAATATAAGTTTTGAATTGCATAATGCTTTTAGATCTATATTAAATTTCCTCATTTGATCATTGTATTGATGTTATATGATGCAATATCCATATACTTAAGACATACATATTTATATACAGGCATATATATTTTAATATAGAAGGTGTTTATATGTATTTATATTTTTATATTTCATTATTTTAATATATAAATATATATATCACCTCACTGGGGTGAAGATTTAATCTCTTTATAGCTATCATCACTGTATTCTACTTCATAAAATTTTGCTAAGGATGCTTTTCATCTACTTCATGTGCAGTTTTCTATGAACGGTATTGCCTAATTTTGGTATCATGTTATAACTAACCTCGTAAATCTAGTTGGAAGGAGTTCCGCCCTCTTTTTTAAAAGGCAATTTGAGCCCGCCCTGTCAGGAGCACTCCTGCACCTTTCCCTCCCCCACCTTCTGTCCCTTAGGTTAGTTACCTTTGCCTTCCTCTCTCCTAAGCTCCAAGGGCCCTTCTTCGGCTTCTGTAACTTGTTTCCTGAGCCCGCGCAGCCCTGCTGGCTCGCTTCTACATCTGTGACTTACTAAATAAACTTCCTCTTATAATTTGGGGAAAATAACCTAAAAAATGAAAACATAATTCGAGTGGAACTGGAATTATTTCTTCCTTAAATATTTAAAAGAATTCACCTGTAAAGCCAGCTTGGCATGAAATTCTAGTGAGAAATTTTTTAATTACCAATTCAATTCTGTAAGAGAGGGCCTTTCAGATTACTCATTGCTTCTTCAGTGACACTGAGTAGTAGGAGTATTTCCACGAATTTTTGGGGTCAACTTCTAGTTTTCATAGGATTGTTGGAAAGAGTTGTTTAAAATGTCATGTATAGTCCTTTTTAATGCCCTTAATACAGCGAGGGCAATGCCATCTTTCATTGCTCATATTGGTAACTTTTCTTTTTTTCTGATCAATCTACCTAAAGTTCTATCAATTATATTGATCTAGTCAAAGGACAGCTTTGGACTTTATTGATTTAACATAGATATTAAATTATTTATCTTTTTATTTTTAAAATAAGTATTTAAATCTACACATTTTCTTATAATCTCAGCTAACAAATTTTGATATATTGGGTGTCATTTCATTCAGTTCAAATTATCTAATTTTTCTTGTGATTTCTTTTTTGACCCAAATATTGTTTTTCAATATTTTAATTTCCAAATATGTGGAGATGTTTTTTCCCAGATAGGATTCTTCTGTGCATTCTAGTTTCATTCCCTTGTGGTCAGAGTGTGCATGTTCATGATTTTAATCCTTCCGCATTGATTGACATGTACTTCATAAATATTTTATGGTCTAGAATATGGACTATTTTTTAATTGTTTTTTTTATCCTCATCTGAGGATATCTTTACTGATTTTAAAGAAAGGACGGAAGAGAGAGAGACAGCGATGTGAGAAAGAAACACTGATCAGTTGCCTCCTGTACACGCCCTGACCGGGAATCGAAGCTGCAACCTTTTTTGTTGTATGGGACAACAGTCCAAACAAACGGGCCACCTGGCCAGAGTGAATATGGTCTATTTTGGTGAATATTCTTTGTGGACCCTAAGGTATATTCTGCTGTTTTTGGAAAAGAGGACTCTCTAAATGTCCATTAGACCAAGTTGGTTGGTATATTAGTTTCCTATGGCTGATGTAAAAAATTATTACAAACTGAGTGACTTAAAACACCAGCAGTTTATTCTCTCACAGTTCTGGAAGCTGGAAGTCTGAAATGAAGGTGTCGATAAGGCCATGCTTCTTCTGAAGGCACCAGAGAACATTCCTTCCTTGCTTCTTCCTCGTTTCAGATGGTTCCTGTCTAGTTTTTAGTTTTAAACAAATAGGGAAATATCTCTGCTTTCCTTCCTTCCTGTCTCCCTTCCTTCCCTCTCTCTCCCTCTTTCTCTTTGTATGCTCTTGCTTCTGGCATTCCAAATACATGTATATTAGACCATTTGTTATTTTCCTACAAGTCCCTATTGCTATTATTGTTTATTCATTTCCCCCTTGCTTTGTGGCTTGTTTTGAATAATTTCTATGACTATATCTTTAAATTCATTTATCTCTTCTTTTGCATTATCTCATCTGCTTTTCATACATACCATGCAGTATATTTTTGTTAGATATTGTATTCCCTGTAAGTTCCATATAAGTCTATATTTGTTTTTATATCTATTTCTCTTTTTAAAATTGATTTGAGAGAGACATAGCTTTGTTGTTCCACTTATTTATGCATTCATTGGTTGATTCTTATATGCGCCCTGACTGAGGATCAAACTCACAACATTGTCTTACAATATTGGGATGACACTCTAACCAACTGGGCTATCCGGCCAGGGCCTTCTTCTATTTCTCTCTTAATCAAGTTCTTGTTTTTCCTATACTTCCAAGAAAAAAATACAGGATATTTTATAAAAGCTATTTTAACGTACTTCTCTACTGATATTATCATTTCTGTCATTTTTGTGCTTGCTTCTATTGGTTTTTATGCTAATATCCTATATATCATATTCTTGCTTCTTTGTGTGCCCAGCAATTATTTATTGGACACCACACAAAATAAACTGTACATTGGGTGGTGCGTTTGCTTGTGTACCTTTAAAAAGTGACAGATTTTGACATGGTTTTCAGTAAAGGTACTTGACTGCAGCTTTTCCTTAGGATGATTTCTTGTATTTTTAAAAAATATTTTATTTATTTAGTTTTAGAGAGAGACAAAGGGAGTGAGAATGAGAGGGAGAGAAGTATCAGTGTGTGGTTGCCTCTCCTGGGATTCCTACTGGGGGCCTGGCCTACAACCCAGGCATGTGGCCTGACTGGGAATCAAAGCAGCAACCCTTTGGTTTGCAGGCTGGTGCTCAATCCACTGAGCCACACCAGCCAGGGCTGGATGCTTGCTTTTAATTATTTTCAGGGTGGGTCCAGAGAAGGTTTGATTCTGTGTATAAAGTCTCACTCTCTAGGTGAAATATTTCTGAGGATCCTACCTGCTGTCCTGTATACGCACTACTAGGTGTTACCACTCCGGCAGACAACAAACCCCTCTCCAGTCCGTGTGATCTCCAGGAATTATTTGGTATACTGCCCTCTATTGGGACTTTTCCAAAACTCAGCTACTTCACCCCTCACATTTGTACCCATCAGGACACAGCCAACCATTTCAGTGGGTCTCTCCTCAATTCTTTGCTTCTTGTCTCTGTGTCCCTCATCTCTGTCTCTTTTTTTTCCTTTTTAATTTTAGACATGGAGAAAGAGCAAGAGAAACATTGACATATTGATGGGTTGCCTCTTGAATGTGTGCCGACTGCTGGGTATCAAACCCTCAACCTAGGTATGTGCCTGACTGGGGACTGAACCCAAAACCTTCTGGTGCACTGGACGATGCTCCAAACAACAGAGCCACCCAGCCAGGGCTGTACCTCATCTCTAGCTCCCTACCCTCTCATTTTAGCTGCTTGAATTTTGGTTACACTGACTTTCACCTTTTTTGCCCCTAGGCTCTACGTGCAGGGCAATCAATCACAGGGCTCCACTGCTTTGTTGCCCTCCTAGAAACAAAGTGTCCCAGTGGCTACTTCTAAATTTCTTAAGAAGCCTGGAACAGCCAGAAACAAAGACCAAAAATTTGACCAAAAAAACCAAAACAAAATAAACAAGGATCTTTGCCAGACAGAGGAAAAACTGAACACCAGAGAATGAAATTGTCAGTCTGAGAGCAGTCTTTTTTGCTGAGGGAAAGACGAGCATTTTCCCGAGGGTGACCTCCACTTCTTCCTTATTCAAAGTACCCAGTAAAATATCTCCCCAGAACTCACCCTGAATTAGGTGAAAATGTGCTGGAAAAAGATGCTGTGCTACCCTTGAATGAGAAGTAGCCCTCTTATTCACGCTGGTACTACACACCCCAGGATTGCCCGCAAACACCTACCTAGAGGATGGCCTATTTGCGCCACTTTCTCTCATTCCAGACCTAACCAAACTACAATTCTTGTTATTTGGGAGTTGTCTGTGGGGTAAGGAATGATTTTGTGGTAGGGCGGGAGGCAGAGAGGAGCCACAATAAAACCTTGAGGTACCGGGCACTAGGGCAGAGGGCCCAGGCTGGAGACCAGGTTGGGCTGGAGTCCAGGCAACAGGAGATGCCAGGTGAGTCACTGAAGCCAGAGGTACAGTGGGCATCTGTGCAGGAGCAGGTGCAATTAGCTGCCTTGGGGAGGCAGGTGGCAGGTGTGGGAGGAGAGTGCAGGGATGGCCAAGTCCAAAGCAGGACTGAGGCTGGACTCTGGAGGGAGCCAGCTGCCAGGATGCATGAGGGGCCGGGGGAGCCATGAGCGCGGGTACATTGGGAGTGCAAGGGAGGGCCAGGGAGTCAACACTGAATTCCAAGGCTGTGGAGACCTCAAAAGCAGGCTGCTGAGGATTGCAGGCATCAAAGGCAGCAGAACCTGGCACCTGGAGTCCAGACGAGATGGCAGTGGGGGGCCTAAGCCAATTAGACCAGAGCGCTCTCTGGGCTCTGTGCCTAGATACCACCTGTAGGACACCCACTCCCTAAAGTCAGCAGTTTTGAGATTTCAAAGGTCTGGCTTCCTTCCCCTTGTATCCAAAGACCAAAACCCCTGGCCTACCCCTGCAGTATCCCACACCCAGAGGCGGGGGCGGAGCTCTCAAAGTCCCTGGGGCTCCAGTGACTCCAGGATGATGGTGGGCTGTGTTCCTTTCTGGAGGCCCTGGGAAATCAGATTCCTGCTCATTGGGTCGTTGGCAGAATCTAGTTTCTTGTACTTGTAGCAAGTAGTGTCTCTAAGCTCCCTAGAGGCTCTCTGGTTGAATGGAGCAGATTTGCGAAGTCACAGTCACAATTTTTTCTTCATTTTTGTCTGTCTGAACTGGGTCCTTTTGATCTTGCTGAGCCAGGGCTGACCTGGACTCCTAGGGTTCTTCTCCAGTTCTAGCACACAGCTGTATCCTGGAACCAGCAAGGGGGCATCAGACAGCCTGACCGTACACGCGTCCGGCTCTTCTGTCTGCATTCTTCTCCCTGCAGCTGGGAGGGAGCTCCACTTCTAAAGACTAGTGTGATTACATTGAGCTCGATTGAGGTAAGTCTTGTTGCAACGAGCATGACGTTACTTACATATGCAAAGTCCCATTAGTCATCTGGGACCTGCATGGATTCTTGGGATTAGGGACACGGACATTTTGGGAGCAATTATTCTGTCTACTACAGTTTATTCTCTGTTCCCCCAATTCCTATCTGTTCTGCTTGCAAAATAAACCTAACCCAAGGTCCTAAAAGGTCTCTTTCCAACATGGACTCAACATTCAAACCTCACAAGCCCAAAAGTCCCAAACCTCATGGGTTGTGACCGTTCAAGGCCATACTGGCTCACTCTGGGTTCAGGCAGGTGGAAGAAAATTCACAGAGCTGTCGGGATATCTGACATGCCTTTATTCTCGGGTGGGGTGATCCATGCACACTGCAAGCCCCATATCCCCCAGCATGTTCCTGCATGTAACACAGTGGGAAGTCCCAACTCCCTTATATACTACATGCACACAAGGCTGGCAGGGTACCGAGATGTTATACACCAGAGCTCCATTCTATGCATGAGGGCCCACTCCAGGTTATGGGAACAGTTTATCAGGCCCATTCTCAAAGTTATGGGAAACTGCTTATCTTAGTTACCCAGACATCTGGGTGAATGAGCCACACTAACTCTTTTTACCCAACACCTCATCATCTAAAGTGTCAAAATCAGTTATGGGTGAGATTCTGGGTGTAATGCACCCTGGGGTGCATTATCTCCCCATCTGTGGGTCTGTGATACTAAAAAACAAGGTAACTGCCCCCAAAATAAAATGGTGGAACAGACCAAGGATGATAATTACATACATGATTTCAAAAGGGGAGAAAAATGGAAGGGAAAAAGAGCCGCCAAGTCCCAAGACATTTTGAAAGCAAGCTTGGCAAACTACATTAGGGATCAAGCCCTGGGAACATGATGTGTGGTTCAGGGCCCTGCCCACTGGGTTGGAAGCTTCCCACTCTGGGTTCTGCTCTGCTGAGTCACGCTTACGTTTTCACGAAAGGTAACACAGGGTTGCAGCTCATCTCTCCCAGCTAGTTTCATATATGTAGACATTGAAGGTCGACAGCCTTTAATTTCATACTATTTATGTATTCCTTCCTTCCTCCCCAACCAAGATATTCTCACTGTTTTAGAGAGAGAGGAAGGGAGGAGGGCAGAGGGAGAGAGAGGGAGACAGACAGACATCAATTTGAGAAACATTGACTGGCTGCCTCCCAGGAACGTGCCCCAACCAGGGACTGAACCCTTTGGTCCACAGGACACTACAATCAACCACGCCAACTGGCCAAAGCTTCATACTGTCACTTTAGGTCCAAGTGTTTCGACCACAATAAACTTTTCAAGAAGTTTGTGGGTATCCTGTATATGTCAAGAGATTCACTCTATCAGATAGAAGGTTGGTCGACAGATTTTTTTTTTTCCCCCTAGGTAATTCTGTATCTGTTTTTGGCTTTTACTGAGATGGCTGAAGGACATCTTTAAGCCTCCTGGATGCTGACTTTTGTATGAATTAATACTGATTTTTTTCTTATCTTGCTGAGATATTACAAAAGGTGTGCAGCCACATCCATGGCTATTTCTCTAGAACATGTTTTCTTGACCACAAATCTCTTCATTGCCATGCCTTTTGCAATCAAGATGGGTTGAGAATTTCCCATATCATCAAGTCTTTTCTATTCAACAGTTCCTCCCTATACTTATTTCTTCCCTGTCATACTTTACTACAATCAGTAATAAGACACAAGGCCACTTCCAACACTGTTGTTGAGCTCCTGAGCTAAATATCCATAAAAAGACTTGTACATGAGTATTTGCAGCAGCTTTATTTTTAATATTTAGAATCTGAAAGAAAAACAAACGAAGCAGCATGAGGTGACTCTGGAGGTGATGGACATGTTCAGTACACATCCAGGATGCTTTCATGCGTATACAAAGGTTTACCAAATTGGGCACTTTATATTGCATGTTGACTACATTTCAAAGAAACTATTAAAAAAATTATTCTACTTAGAAGTCTGGGTCCCCCACTTCTACTGGAAAACCAGAAGATTGAGCACCAATATAGTTACTCTGCCATCTCATTTCAAATGCCTTGTGCAGGGAACCTCTTCCTCAGTAGCAAGAAAAACTGGCAAGGAGTGAAGGCTGTTTCCCAGTCAGTCACCAGAAACTGTGGCTGGTCACAAAATCTACATCCTTGGACCACAATCTCACTCTACTCTCAGTCCCAGGATTCCTGCCCCTGCAGCCAAGGTATCAGGTACAGCCCAGGGAGGCACAGGTGTTGAGGAAAACTGCACATTCTTTACTCTGCTGCTGACCTTAGTCACATGAGTAATAACCCTGGAGGTCCTGAGAATTTCCACACTCCCAGATCTCATATGGCCACGGTGATGGGCATGTTTTTACCAATGTGTTTTTACAAAGGGTACAACCATTCCTCTTTGCTGCAGTCTCTCCAATCCCAATTATGCACACTCAGCATTTCTGTATCAATTTTGTTTCCTTTCTGGTCAGAATAGGTCTTACAGCCAGTGACTTGTGTACCAATTCTGGCCTTCAGGGCATATTGCACTTTTCAGGTTCTAAAGGACAGCTTGTACTCAACAGTGCTGATTATGGGTCATATGCTAGAAACGAGACACTCAGTCCATGCTGCTTCCAAACACATTGTGGGTTACAACAGCACCTTCCTTAAAGTGATGTCTGAGCCCCCAAATAATTCTGAAATCCAGAGAAAATCCATCCGAGTCCTGAATTCTCACCTAAAAAGATTTTCTCGTGCAAATTAAAACAGTAAGATACCACCTCACACCTGTCAGAATAGCTATCATCAATAAATCAACAAACAACAAGCACTGGCAAGGATGTAGAGAAAAGGGAACCCTCACACATGGTTTGTGGGAATACAGATTGATGTAGCCAATATAAAAAAATTTTCTATTTACAGTAGAAAATACTGTAAATACTCAGAAAATTAAAAGTGGAACTGCCCTTTGACCCAGAGATCCCACTTGTGAGAACATATTCAAATAAATACAAAACACTAATTTGAAAGGATATATGCACCCCTATGTTCACTGCAGTGTTATTTTCAATAACCAAGATCTGGAAACAGCCCAAGTGCTCACCAGTAGGTGAATAGATTTAAAAAACAAAAAAACTGTGCAGTACATTTACACATTGGAATAATACTCCTGAGCTGTTAGAAAGGAAATCTTACCTTTTGTGATGAACCTGGAGAGTATTATGCTAAGTGAAATAAGCCAGAGAAAGACAAATGCCATATGATTTCACTTATGTGTGGAATCTAAAGAAAATAAACAAAAAAATAAACAGAATAGCTATATAGACTAACAGCTGTCGGAGGGGAAGGAGATTGGGTGAAAAAGGTGATTTAAGATATATACATACATACATATGATGCACAGACAATGCCAGAGGGAAGGGGGGTGGTTGGGGAAGATTGAAGAGGACAAAGAAATAAACGGGGAGACTTTACTTTGGGAAGTGAGAACTCAATGTAGTATGCAACTATGTTGGACATTTGAAACGTGCAAAGTTTTATTAACTAACGCCATCCACATTAAATTTAAAAAAAAAAGCAGGCAACTGCCCTCTGATAAAACTTGTTTTATCCAATTTTTCTCTATGCAACCTAGCATTAAAGTTCTTTACATTGGTTTTCTTTACTACATCTAAATTGTGAACAGCTTGATTTTCAGTAAGTTATTTTTTAAAAAGGCTAGAAATTCCAATGAGATACTATTCTTCTATTTTGGTTAACTGTTAATACTAATTACATATTATTTGTGCTTTCTCCCTTTTTTATTAATATTATTTTCTCTATTTTTTCAAAGCACTATCTTTCACATTTAATTCTATTTTTAATTTTTAAAAAGATTTTATTTACTTATAGAGTGAGGTGAAGGGAGAGAGGGAGAAAATCAACAATGTATAGTTGCCTCTCCTATACGCCCCTACCAAGGACCTGGCCCACAGCCCAGGCATGTGCCCGACTGGGAATTGAAGGCCCCTTTTGATTCACAGGCCTGTGCTCAATCTACTGAGCCACACCAGCCAGGGCACTGCTGTTTTCTTATTTATGTCACATTTGTTTCCCACTTTTCCTTGGTTTACTTGTTTTAGGGATTAGGTATTTTATACATTTTCATTGTAACAATAGCTAATTTATCTGTATCCTAAAATTTGTTTTAAAAAGTATTTTCTTTTCAGAAAGGGAGAGGGAGGAAGAGGAAGCATCAATGTGTTGTTGCCTCTCATGTGCCCCCTACTGGGGACCTGGCCTGCAACCTAGGCATGTACCCTGACTGGGAATCAAACCAGTAAGCCTTTGTTTTGCAGGCCAGCACTCAATCCACTGAGCCATACCAGCCAGTACCCAGTATGTTATTTTTAAGTTTTGTATTTCTTCTTGATTGAGAATTTGTTTTTAAAGAAAAAGCTTTTCTAAGCAATGGAAAGTTAACACCAAAGCTGGACTAATAGGCTGAGAACTGTTCTCTACCAACCTGCTGTCCCATTTGAGGCACACAAAGCTGGAGCCACCTACACTGTTCACCTCTTCAGTTTGGCATAGCTTAATTTTTTCAAACCACTGAAACACTAAAAACCACCTCCAAGACTAAAGGTGGCTCAAATAATGTCTTTATTATCTATCACACAAATCAGAGCAAGATGAGGCAAGTAGTTCTTCAGGCTGGGTTGCTTGGAAGGCTGAAAAAATCCATCAAAATTATCATGAGACAAACAATGTCCATGAGGAAAGTAAACCTTTGGTGCTACCAGAACATAACTCAGGTCCTCTTGGCTAAAGATGGGTCATGTCCACACCTATACCAGTCAGCAGGGAGGAAATGAGTCCCCTCCCTCATTTAACTCAGGTTTATTCTAATTCCCCCAGAGATTGGAGACAGTACAAAGTTCTGCCTTCTCTCAGGATATCAGGACAACTTAGCTGGTAAATTGAAATGTTTTCCACCAGACACTGACACTGAGAAATCTGGCAAGGAGCCTGAGCAGGTCTGAAAGTGCAACATAGCCCCCGAAAACTTTCCTTGTACCCATCAGTTATATAGTATCTCCCCAGTGTTAGTGTTCAGATATATGAAGATCAACACCTGACTAATGTCTTCCTCTCAAAGGGAAATCACAGAGCCCCTCTCCATATGAGTGCTGTTCTGTTCACAGCACTCCTAAAGCCTTCCTGCAGTATGAACTTTCTGGTGCCGAATGAGGTGGGAGCTTAAGCTATAGGATTTCCCACATTCATTGCACTCGTATGGCCTTTCTCCAGTGTGAACTTTTTGGTGCCGAACAAGGTGGGAGGTTCTTATGAAATCCTTCCCACATTTGCTGCACACAAAAGGCCTTTCACCAGTGTGAACTCTCTGGTGTGCAATAAAGTCAGAGCTTCGACTAAAAAATTTCCCACATTCAATGCACTCAAAAGGCCTTGTCTCAGTGTGAATTCTCTGGTGTTTAATGAGGGTGTACTTGTGGCCAAAGGATTTTCCACAATCACTGCAAACATACGGATTTTCTCCAGTATGGATGCTCTCATGCTGAACAAGTGTAGATTTGTGTCTGAAGACTTTCCCACAATCATTGCACTTATAAGGCCTTGCTCCATTGTGAACTCTCTGGTGCACAATCAGATTGGAGTGATGGCTAAAATATTTTCCACATTCACCACATTTATAAGGCATTTCTCCAGTGTGAATTCTTTTGTGCTGTGTAAGGTTGTCTTTGCGGCTAAAGGATTTCCCACACTCACTACACTCATAAGGCCTCTCTCCAGTATGGATTCTCTGGTGCTGCACAAGTGTGGCTTTACGGCTGAAGGCTTTCCCACACTCGCTACACTCATAAGGCTTTTCTCCAGTGTGAATTCTCTGGTGCTGAACAAGCGTGTCTTTGCGGCTGAAGGCTTTCCCACATTCGCTGCAGCTATAAGGCATCTGTCCAATGTGAAAGGCCTCCCCACCCTCATTGCCGCTTGTCTTCCTCTTGCTGCGGGCTGCCTTTTGCTGGTGACTGCCCAAACAGGCCTGAAAGTTTTTCTGTTCCTCCTCACATGTAAATGACTTCTCTGACAGATGAGGTTCTTCACAAACTCTGCAGTTCTTCACAAATGACGTCTTACCTTTGTCTCTCCTTAAGTATCTCTCTACATTGTACTGCTTCTGGTATTGGAGGAAGTTTGCACCAAATGAGAATTGTCTCCTGCATGCCTCACATGTGTAAGGTTTCAGTCCATGATGTGTTTCCTGGTGTTCATCCAGGCACAAAACATCTTGCAAGATGGGGCCACATATGTTACAAGGATGAGCCATCTGGGCTGATGAACCTGCCTTGGAAGTATTAAGAACATGTGACACTTCCACAGACTTGCTCTGCTCAGAAGATGCCTCTTCATCCTTCACTCCAAGCCAACAACCTGAGGGCAGAAAAACGATGTTGAAGTGCACTCTGACTTTGGTGAGAGGGACAACCCCATCACAAAAGTGTCTAGCATACCCAGAACTGAGTCCATGAAATAAGTAGTTGGCAGGATGACAGATTTGGGATCAGGTTAAAGAAAGAGCTGCTGTGCATTACTAGGCTCTAAGGATCACAGAATGGGGAAGGCCTCACAAAGGACAAAGATAGAAGAAGGCTGAAGCACAGCTTAGGGAGAAGCAGGCAACGTCTCCCACTTTCTCCTTGCAAATTTTTTAAAAGGGCCTATTGGTAACAAGTGAGTGCTATACAGAAATGTATGTCTAGGTCCAGGAAAATCTGACTTAAAATTAGTAACTGGTAGTGAAGAACTATTTAAAGATATTTGTACGTCTCTGATACATGACCATTATCCAACATAGGGGATGACTGCAGAGGGAGCAAAAGAGCACACTGGTAAGTGGGGTGGAAACCTCTGGGTCAGACATCAGAATAGAAATGGACATGTGTGTAAAGTGTCCAGAATGGGGAGGAAAAACATAAATAAGGTATGGCCTGGGCACCATACATTAGTGAGCACAGGATAGGTTTCTGGTGCTACTTGAATCCAACTCTGAAGTCACACACTCCCCAGGCTCTCACTTACCAGGGCCCATCCAAGCCCCCTCTGCTGTGACTAGAGTCATGACCTCTCAGTCAGGTACTCAAGAGTTCTTTCCCCTGCTACTATTCAGCAACCACAGATGATCTGGAAGATACAAGTCATACAGGAAAGAGGGCCAGCGAGTAAGAAAGCACTGCCCCAGGGCAGCCTACCCATTAGCAATCAGTATCTTAAAGAAACAACCCAATGGGTCCCACAAGTAATGACCATAACTGTAATTCATGACACAAATAGGTACAGGGAAGTATCAAAGAAAGGGGCCAGGGACAAAGCAATCCAGCCTGGGAGAAGCCAAGCAGGGTAATATCCATTGGGTTGACCACAAAACTCCTGACCTTGACACCCTTTCAGGCAAGGGTTTGGGGCAGCAAGTCCTAGAGAGCACAGGAAGTGAAAGAGACAGTACATGCACAGTACACATTACAGCCAAGCCCTGAGGACCTATGTGAGGGAATGAGGGAAAACAGCAGTGCCCATGGTTCAGCTACAAGAAGAGCAGAGAACAGACTCGAAAACTAGAACACAGAGAATCTTACCCAGGATGGCCAAAAAGGCAAAGCACGCAAAGAGAGTCTCTGAACCTTACCAAGTAATCCCCACTCCTCCCAGGAGAAAAACACAAGCATGTCCTCAAAAGTCACATGACCCCACGTGACAAAGGCAGCCTGTCTCCCCAGGACTCCTGGTATATCCACCACATATTTACCTTCCTTCCCAGCTGCCCAAGTCAGACAAGATACAGGGATTTTGTGTGACTGGTGCCTGCGCTTTCCTCATTTTCCATGAATCATTCTGTCCAGCCTAGACCAGGCTGGTGGACAGGTACACAGACACTGCCTAGCCTGGGACTGGCATGCAGGGCCCAACCATTCCCTGGAGTCCAGAGATTATGCCCCTCATATACAAATTTTGGGCTTAGCTTTCTCCCTAAAGCCCTCAGTACCATAAATTAAGATTCCATCTCCATGTATGGTCACTCTAAGTTTAGATCACATTTCCCTCTTATCTATGGTCACATACTACTGTGGCACATCGGGTCGATGCTCTAACCAACTGAGCTACCTGGCCAGGCCCTGTGAATGTAGCTATTCATTCAATCCTCTGCTACTTCACTGAATTTCAGCAATCCAGAACCATGCACCAATATCAGACACATCCAGTCCTTCTGTACTTTGCTGTTGCACACTGAGGATACTATATCCTCATCAGTCACAGGCTTAACACTAATCACTCATTTAAAGCCACAGCCATTGGCTCTCTATCCCAAGAGTAGTAATCCTCCAACTGACTCAACTGTTCCTGAGCTAATATGCCGGCTTGACTGAAACTCCATGTCCCATCAAATGTCACCACAAAAGCCTGGGAAAAACAGAGAGGGAAATAAGCACCAGCTCCCGCCTCACTTTCATTTCATCTCTATTACTACCACACCCCAGCATGCATCTCATGTCCACTCTTTCTCTGGAAGACTTCACATGTCAGATTCTACTTCCCCCCACCCCACACACAAACACAAACACCAACCCCCCATTTCTTGTCTCTCAGTTGACTCCTACTCCCAATCTGATGTGCCCACTCACTTTCCAGACCACTAATGGCAATGCCACTATAACATAAAGGTTCTCTCTACAAATCTGATACACAAGTCTACCCTAATCTACATACTGGCTACCACCTTGTGGATGTCTCCAACTTGAATCCCTTCTCTGAACTCTAAACCCATGGGTCCTGCTGTCCATATGATAACTCCACTCAGATGTTTCACCATCTCAACTGAGAATTTTTCTATCCTTACGGCTTGTCAGGCCAAAAACTGTGGGGTGATCTCTAACTCCTCCCTTCTTTCTCTCACTCTCCACGTCAGAAAATCACTCCCTCCACTGTTCCAAACCTTCCATGGCTCTAACCACTCTCAGAATGTAAGTCCCCCTCAACAGGGTGTCATTCCAAAATTGAATCCTGTTCTCCACTCTCTGATCACACCAGACATAATGGAGACCTGAGGCTTTCTGAACACTCCAGTGCAACCTCAAGTGATGCATTTGCACATGCTAGTTCCTGTACCTGGGACACTGTTCCTAACTTCATCCCATTACTGCTAGAAATGGAAACCCTTTCATGTAACTCAAGGATCAAGTCAGGGCTCAAGACCTTTGATGACACGGGGATCCCCAAACTCAGTGGCAGATAGAAGATAGATTCAGAGTCCTGAGACGCCATTCACTATACTGGGTTGCTAGATATATGGGTGAGGGTAGGTTGGATGAGGACCATCTGCACATTCTCCAGTCACCTTCACATGGATCTGGAACACTTCTGCCACAGCAACCTGGAGGATGAAGGAGCTGGGAGTTACCATAGTGGGGTCACATAGACTGTTTCCCTAACTCCTCCCTGTCCTGTGGTGAGAATGATTTCAGGCTGTCTGACCTCAGACACTCACAACTTAGTGTTGCCTGCTACCATCTGTGTGACCTTGAACAAAGATCTGTGTCTCAGTGTCCTCATCTGTAAAGCTGTGATTACAGTGGTCTCCACCTATAAGAGCTGCTGTTTTATATCAGACATGTTAGTACAGGTTAAGTACCTTTGAAATAGCTTTTACTGTCTGTAAGTTTGCAAATGGTTTTGTTGCAAATGAAGTGATTTTTGAAAGTGTTTGTTTTTAATCTTTTAAGAAAATATATTTGAGACTCTCATTGTAATGAAATATTTAGAGAAAAGAACTTCCATCAGTTATTAAGCATGAGTATAAATGTGATTTACCCTATCTCCATATTCTAACATGTAACCGCCTGCTTATGTATATATACTTGCCAGGTGTACACTAGTACTTTCACCAAACCAGCCTGCCTGGCACATACACCTCTGAAGATAAGCCTGCTAGTGGCCCTTCATTACAGATGTTCATCATCTCTTCTCACCCACAGAATTAAGGAACTGATGTACCAAGGCCCTGGACTGGGCTGGAGCTGCTCCACTAGCCTGGCAGACTTTTCCTCTGCTCCACAGGGAGTGCTCATGGGGCATGATGAGTCCGCACCATGGCAAATCTATAGCACCTCACACCTTACTCTCTCTCTAGGTCAGGTTCCTAATACCCTACAGCACACTTCTCCTGCTCACATCAGCTAGATCCCTTTCAAATGCCAGGACCTTCTTTCTGGAAAGAATCTCAGAAATATTCATCCCTTCTCCCATGCCCTCAAATCTCTCACTTCAGGGGCCACATAAAATAACATCCTTAATATTCTCCCCTGAAATCTGATCTCCAGGTTTGACCTAAGGCCTGATACCTTAGAGGTTTCCAGCACAGCTCACTCTGCAGAATTACACGCCCAGATGCCCATGTAACACCTCTACTGTGAAACACCTCAGACTTATCATGTCCAAAATCCAATTCCTGATAGCCCTGAACAGTGCTCCCTGCTCCAACTTACCCATTCCCAGTCTTTCAGATGTTCGGGGGGGGGGGGGGGGGGACAAACAAACTTGGGATAGCCCCTCATGTCCTATTTTCACTCACAGCCATATCAGCCATATCAGCAGCAAATCCTGTTGCTTCTATCTGGGAAACCTCTCTAGGATTGAATGACTTCCCCACTCTCAACCTCTCCTGCCCCTGCTGTGGTATGGCCACCACCACACTGGCGGTGTCTGCTGCCTCCTCACCCCCCGCCCCCCGTCTCCATCCTCAGGATCCCCACCCCACCCTAGTCCGTTGGAATACTTGCGTCCCCACAATGAAGGTACTCGCCTCATCCTGCCACTCCAGCCATGACTAGTGCTCACATGCTGCTACCCTCGCAGAGGCCAGGACCGCAGTTTCTAGAACGCTCCAGGTTCGGTCGCTCCTCCCACGTCTCATCCCACTGGCTGTTGGATATAGGGTCTCCATCCACAAACGGCCTGGGCTGCAGTGACTTCAACAGCGATCGCTCACTCATTCTGGGGCTTAGGATTCGGAAGTGAGAATCGGGCTGCATCAAGGTCCCGGGACACACCACCTACCTAAGCCGGGCCCATCCCCCGCAGCCGCCGCCATAATGGTCTGGACAGTGCACAGCCGTGAGGATTCTGAGTCCTGACGCAGGTCTCCGCGGTCGATGTCACCGCAGAGCCTCTTCCTAGCGACAACAGGGTCTCCTCCCGGGTCTTCCCGCTTTCCTCACCTCAGAACAGAACTACAGTTTGCTAACCGTGCCTACCTAGAACCACAAGATGTCCGCCGCGAGGAAGACGCCGGAAGTCCCGCCCAGGTGCCTCCCGCACATATACAAATGCCAACCATAGCTCCCGCAGAAGTTCCTGGGTAACGTAGTCCGCTCGGGATTGTACCCGAATCCGACTCCCTCCGCTACAGCGAGGGGTGCTGGGAAGTGGTCCCTCCACTTCGCTCCTCTCGAGTGGTGGAAGAAATGTTTGGAGACGTATTCTCTCAGTCCCAAAGCTACGGAACCAAATCGGAGTGCCACATGAAATATCGCTGAGTTCACTCCTATGTCTTTGTTTTTTAAATACGTGTGGAGGGAAGCTTTAAGTCAGTTCTGGTACGTTCAGTTTGGTTAGTGGTAAGAGTTGTCTCCATAGAGGACTGTGGAATGGAAGGAGAAGGAGTGAGGTTGGGCTCCCTGGAGCAAGTGACTACCTGCAGTACTTCTGCTTGCTAACGTAAAAACAAAAAGCTTTTCAAAGTTAGAGGAATAACGCGTTTATTTGAGAACAATGGCAATAGCTATTTGGGAAGCACTGATTCAGGCAGAAGCCCAAGTAGTGTTCCCATTGGGAGACAAAGGCGAGGGGTATTTATGAGAAAGGGAAGAGGAACAATTACATCAGTGGAAAGAAGGCATTGCTATTGGTGCAGATAATATAAAGACACTAATTCTAGACAGTGTTTATAATTTTCAGTCAGGTAGTCATCAGTCCAGTAATAATAGCTGGTTTCTTGTTATGTTTTCAAACAGTTCTTTGTTTTAGGACCACAAGGTTGCTTTAGGGTCAGGGGTGTCCAACCTTTTGGCGTCTGTGGGCCACATGGAAAGGAGTTGTCTTGGGCCACATATTAAATACACAAACACTAATGAAAACTGATAAACAACAAAAAAAAAAGGTTTTAAGTAAATTTACGATTTTGTATTGGGCCACATTCATAGCCATCCTGGGCCATATGCATCCCGAAGGCTGCAGGTTGGACACCCCTGCATAGGCCCAGCCCAGAGGTCATTTTGCCCACCCTCCTTTAAAAAAATTATTTAAGAGAGAATTTGTATAGTTGAAAAACCTAAACACGTGACAGGGCTTTATAAATTCTTTTAAAATATATATATTTTATTTAATCTTTATTGTATTTTTTCTACTACCATTTATTCCCTATATACTCCCCTCCCCCCATTTATGAGCCTGTCTTTGTTTTGCTTGTTAGTTTAGTTGGTTCATTAGATTCCACCTATGAGTGAAATCATATATTACTTGTCTTCCTCTGACTGGTTTATTTCAATGAGCATAATGTTCTCCAAGTCCATTTTATCCTGTTTTAACATCAAAAGGTTTAAGGCTTCCTGGCTGGTGTGTCTTAGAGGATTGAGTGCTGGCCTGCAAACCCAAAGGTCTCTAGTTCGATTCCAAGTCAGGGCACATGCATGTATTGTGGGCCAGGTCCCTGGTGCAATAAGTAGTCGATGGATGTTTCTCTCCTTCTCTTCCTCACCCTCTCTCTAAAAATAAATTAATTTTTAAAAAATGTTTAAGGCATAAGATGTGCAAGGCAGTTCCTTTGACATGGCAGCTACACCTCCTTTAAAAATTTTTTTACTTTTATAGAGAGGGGAAGGGAGAGAGGGAGAGAAACATTGATATCAGAGAGGAACATCAATTGATTGCTTCTTGTATTTGCCCCAACCTGGGACCAAACCGGCCACCCAGGCATGCGCCCTACTGGGAATTAAGAACAAGTGACTTACTCGCGTTACCGTGGCGGGACTGAGACTGGCGGAGTGTGGGACAAACGGCGCAGGCAGTCTGACCACTAGCAGACCCTGCGGCCCTACATTCGCGCACAGATAAACCGAGGGCCGGACTCAGAGTGGCAGAGAACGGGGCAGGCAGTGTGGCGGGTAGCAGACCCCTTGGCCCCACATTCGCCCACAGATAAACCTGGACAAACTGCGGGGAGCAAAGCAGACCACGTAACCCAGGGCTCCAGCTCCGGGAAATAAAGCCTCAAACCTCTGATTGAAAACATCTGTGGGGGTTGGGGCGGCAGCAGGAGAAACTCCCAGCCTCACAGGAGAGGTCGTTGGAGAGACCCACAGAGGCCTAGGGCGAGCACAAGCCCACCCACTCGGGAACCAGCACCAGAGGGGCCCAATTTGTTTGTGGGTAGCGGAGGGAGTGACTGAAATCCGGAGGAGAGTGAGGCCGGCGCCATTGCTCCCACTTGGCCCCTCCCCCACATACAGCGTCACAGCGCACGGACCAGCATTACCCCGCCCCGGTGAACACCTAAGGCTCCGCCCCTTTAAGCAACAAAAGCACCAAGACAAAAAAAAAAAAAAAAAAAAAGCCCAAATGACAGAACACTTCAAAGCTCCAGAAAAAATACAACTAAGCGAGGAAGAGATAGCCAACCTATCAGATGCAGAGTTCAAAACACTGGTAATCAATAAGCTCACAGAATTGGTTGAATTTGGTTGAAAACTAGATGAAAAAATGAAGGCTATGCTAAGACAAAGGAAAATGTACAGGGAACCAATAGTGAGGCGAAGGAAACTGGGACTCAAATCAACGGTGTGGACCAGAAGGAAGAAAGAAACATCCAACCAGAAAAGAATGAAGAAACAAGAATTCGGAAAAATGAGGAGAGGCTTAGAAACCTCCAGGACATCTTGAAACGTTCCAACATCCGAATTATAGGGGTGCCAGAAGGAGAAGAGGAAGAACAAAAAATTGAAAACCTATTTGAACAAATAATGAAGGAGAACTTCCCCAGTCTGGCAAAGGAAATAGATTTCCAGGAAGTCCAGGAAGCTCAGGGAGTCCCAAAGAAGCTGGACCCAAGGAGGAACACACCAAGGCACATCATAATTACATTATCCAAGATTAAATAGAAGGAGAGAATCTTAGAAGCAGCAAGAGAAAAGGACACAGTTACCTACAAAGGAGTTCCCATACGACTGTCAGCTGATTTCTCAAAAGAGACCTTACAGGCAAGAAGGGGCTGGCAAGAAGTATTCCAAGTCGTGAAAGGCAAGGACCTACATCCAAGATTGCTCTATCCAGCAAAGCTATCATTTAGAATGGAAGGGAAGATAAAGTGTTTCTCAGATAAGGTCAAGTTAAAGAAGTTCATCATCACCAAGCCCTTATTATATGAAATGTTAAAGGGACTTACCTAAGAAAAAGAAGATCAAAAATAGGAACAGTAAAAATGACAGCAAACTCACAGTTATTAAGGACCACACCTAAAACAAAAACAAGAGCAAACTAGGCAAACAACTAGAACGGGAACAGAACCATAGAGATGGAGATCACATGGAGGGTTGTCAATAGGGGAGTGGGAGGGGGAGAGTGGGGGAAAGGTACAGAGAATAAGTAGAATAGATGAAAGGTGGAAAATAGACAGGGGGAGGGTAAGAATAGTATAGGAAATGTAGAAGCCAAAGAACTTATAAGTATGACCCATGGACATGAACTATAGGGGGGAATGTGGGAGGGAGGGGGTGGGCAGGATGGAGTGGAGTGGGGGGGGAATGGGACAACTGTAATAGCATAATCAATAAATATATTTAAAAATATATTTTACAAACTCATTCTAATATATAGTAGCAAAAATACAAAACTCAAGCATGTAAACAAAAAATAAATCTAAATATGTCAAGTGGGATTTAAACCAATGAAAGGGAATTACCTCAAATACATTAAACACTATAGGTTAAACATATACTCTATACCAATAAATATGAGAAAATAAGAGTAAATTATTGCACTTGTGAGTAAAAACTAGTATTTTAATTTCATGATTTTATATGTATATGTGTGTGTGTATATATATATATATACACACACACATGTAAGATGTATCCATATCACAGCTTCCCGAAGAAATAAACGAATCCATACCTGGAATAGAAGGTACAGAATATGATCTCAGAACTGATCAACATACAAGAAAACAAAGGCTCTGCTGTACAACTGAAACTAATACAAATAATATTGAATGTAAACTATAACTTAAAAAAATTTTTTTTGAAAAGGAAGCACCCCAAATCAATGGGGTTATGTCAATAGGACCCAAGAGTTGACATGAAGGATTCCCATTGGCTAAGTGTGGGACGTTTTCAGTATCAAATATTTATTTATTTTGGGGGGGTACGGGAGGAAGAGTGAAAGAGAGGGAGAGAAACGCTGATGTAAGAGAGAGACATTGATCCGTTGTCTCTCAAATGTGCCCTGACCAGCGACGGAATCTGCAATCCAGGCATGTGCCCTGACCAGGATCAAACTGGCAACCTTTTGCTTTGGCAGTTGATGCCCAACCAACTGAGCCACACCAGTCAGGACTCAAACAGTAACTTTAATGAATTAAAACAAGCATGTTTTCTGAATATATTTTTATTTTTATTTTTTAATAACCGTACTTAAAAAAAATAATCTTACCTTTAGTAGATGACAGAAGACCAAATCAAGACACTGAAAAAGGAAAAATAAAGGGCTGGAATTAAGTTGTTTTTCTATCTAAACTTTTCCTCAAGAAACTTTTTTTTGTAGAAGCTTCTACCTAATAAGAGGAAAGGGGAACAGAAGTGGAACATCACATAAAGTGAGGCAATAATCCTTAATGACTATAAGACCCCAATTGGTGACATGTTCCTAATGCCTACCAAAACTGGATGGGTCCAGAGGGCAATCCAACAACATATGAATGTTTGCTACAGAGAAGATGGGGAAGTTCACAGATGAAATGAGTTTGACATGAGTTATAGTTGTATGATGGGTTCTTTTGGTTTGTATTCTCCTCCTCTTCTCTTTTGTAGGTATTTTAACTTTTCTAAAGATTTTATTTATTTACTTTTAGAGGAGGAGGGAGGAAGAGTAACATCGATCAGCTGCCTCTCACACACCCCCAACTGGGGACCTGGCCCACTATGCAGGCATGTGACCTGACCGGAAATCAGACCAGTGACCTTTTGGTTCACACACCAGTGCTCAATGCACTGAGCTACACCCACCAGGGCTTTTTGTAGATATTTTTTTAAAGGTCCATATTAAAGTTGAAAAGTATTTACTGCAATAATTGACAAATATAGAGTTTGTTCTCTGCTACAACTTTGTTCTTTTATTCTCTATAGCACCATATCTTATTTTGCATTACTTATCCTGTCATTTTCAGATAGGAGTCCACTGAGATCTCTTAATGTTACTCTTCTTCTCAAGATTTTCCTGAGCCAGTGATAAAAACTTAAATGCCTTCATTATCAGGAGAGTGAAGTAGAAAAGACAAAGCCAGCCCCATAGGTAGAGGTACAAAGTGGAGAATACAAGACCCAACCAAGTGGGGTGGTATTTTCCAGCTCTACCTATTTTTTACTTGTATTACCATATCACCAAAGTCAGATTGGTTTCTGCAATATTCCCAATTTTTATAAAAAACAACCTTTAAATTAAAATGCTATATAGGCAGTAGTATCTGGGCTCTGGATCACAGGTCTCAAAAATAAATAAATTGCAATACATTAAGGTGACATTACCTCATGCATCCAAAATTACTGGACATTGGTTGTTTTGCCTTTCTTTTCTTTTTTGTTTTTGTATCACAGTGGTTAAATATTAGTATCACTTAAAAATTGTTCAGAAATAAGATCACAATACTGTACGCCACCGTTCTTTGTTCCATATAGTTTAGGCACAGTCCATCAATAAAAGGAAATATAACTCTGTATGTATTATGGAAATCACAAAATCACATATTTAACATTCAGAGAGGATGAAGGTACATAATTGCTAAATAGCATGAATAAAATGAATTTTTATCAATACTAATAAATATTTACAACATACACAAATGCTATGTTTAAAACATAGTAATTGACATTTTTCTATAGGAACAGTGTTGTATTTAAAAATATGAGCAAAAAAGACTATGAATGATACACTTAATTATGCAATTCAACCATAAAATTACAGAAATGTGGAAGAAATACTGAAACTGCACAACTTTAAAAAAAAACATCTAGGAGTTCCAGCCAAGAGGGAGGTGTAGGTAGAAATCCTTCGCTTCCTTGCACAACCAAAAGGAGGATAATAACCAATCTAAAATCAATAAACAACCAGAAGTGCCAGAAAATCAAACTGCATGGAACTCTGACAACCAAGGAACTGAAGAAAAAATCAATCAGAACAACCAGACCGGTAAGGCGGAAGATCACTCGCACTGGCCTGTGGAGAAAAACCTTGGTGAGGCAGTGGGTTGCACAGGCAGGGCTGACTTAAGGGGAAACTGAGACTCAGAGTTGATATGGTGGTTGCTACAGTGAGAGAATCTCCCAGCCTCACATGAGAGTTCATTGAAAAGTGCACTAGAGCAGGCGATCTGCACTGTTCCCTCTCTGGCCCCTCCCCTATAGACAGCGCCGCTGTGGTGGCCCAGGAAGGAGTGTTGCCCTGCCTCAGGAATTCCCGGGAGTTCCTGGGAACCCACCCCCTTACAACTTATCAGCTGCACCAAGACAAAGAAATATGGCCCAAATGAAAGAAAAGAGCAAAACTTCAGAAAAAGAGCTAAATGATGAGGACATAGCCAACCTATCTGATGGAGAATTTAAAGCCCTGGTAACCAAAATGCCCACAGATCTGATTGAGCTTGGTCGAAAAATGAAAAAAACAAATGAAAGATACCCAAAATGAAATAAAGCAAAATATTCAGGGAACCAACAGTGGCAGGAAGGAAACCAGGACTCAAAGCAATGATTTGGAACAAAAGGAAAAAGTAAACATCCAACCAGAACAGAATGAAGAAACAAGAATTCAAAAAAGTGAAGAGAAACTTACAAACCTCTGGGACAACCTGAAACGTTCCAACATATGAATTATAGGGGTGTCAGAAGGAGAACAACAACAGCAAGAAATTGAAAACTTACTTGAACAAATAATGAAGGAAAACTTCCCCAATCTGGCAAAGGAAATAGACATCCAGGAAGTCCAGGAAACCTAGAGTCCCAAAAGAAGTTGTACCCAAAGAGGTACACACCGAGGCACATCATCATTAAGTTACCCAAGATTAAAGATACAGAGAAAATCCTAAAAGCAGGAAGAGGAAATGAGAAAGTTACCTACAAAGGAGTGCCCATTAAGCTATCAGCTGGTTTCTGAAACGAAACCTTGCAGGCAAGAAGGGGCTGGAAAGAATTATTTGAAGTCATGAAAGGCAAGGACCTACATCCAAGATTACTCTACCCAGCAAAGTGTTCATTTAGAATGGAAGGGCAGATAAAGCGCTTTCCATATAAGGTCAAGTGAAAGGAGTTCATCATTACCAAACCATTATTGTATGAAATGTTAAAGGGACTTATCTAAAAACAAGAAGATAAAAAATATGAACAGTAAAATGACAACAAACTCACAACTATCAACAAATGAACCAAAAAGAAAAACAACAAAAACAAACACTAAGCAAACAACTAGAACAGGAATAGAATCAGAGAAATAGACAGCATGTGGAGGGATTTCAGTGGGGAGTGGGAAGGGAGGAATGGGGTGAAAAGGTACAGGGAAGAAGCATAATTAGTAGGCATAAAATAGACGGGGAGAGATAAAAAAATGGCATAGGAAACAGAGGACTCAAAGAACTTATATGTACAACCCATGGATATGAACTGGGGGAGGGGAATGTTGGAGGGTTGGGGGTGGAGGGTGAACAAAGGAAGAAAAAAATGGGAAAACTGTAATAGCATAATCAATAAAAAATACTTTAAAAAATCTAAATAAAAATAAACCATTGTAAATAAATCCATAAAATAAATAGAAGTGTGCATAAACAATGTAACATAAGCAAATAATATTTTCAAGTTTCCTGTGCTGGTGGAAAAGGAGAAAAAAATGAAATTGAGTTTAACAGATTAATTCTAAGTTATTGGAAAAAAGGCCTTACTGTTAAAAATAAAAAGCTTGCTCTTAGTAATGAGAGAGTAAAATTGAGGCAATGAAATACACTATGAAAAGAAAGTCTATAAAATGTTGCGAAGTATTTGATGTGTAGAGAGGTAGGCAGGTAAATATATAGATTAAAATCAGGTAGATCTTTTTCTATATAAAATAAAGATATGTATGTATGAAAAGTAGTAGAAATTTAGTGTGACTAAAAGGAATTTAAAAAATAGTTGGGAAATAAAAGTTTATTTAATATATATGAAGATCTTTGCATACTTATTTGAAAAAATGAAGCTAAATTTCTACTGCATGCCATTTAGACAAATAGAAAACATTATATACTAGTATATATATAGAAAAACCTGAACCTAACAGATAAATCACATAGGAGTGTATATATATTTTTGAAAACTGTGGTAAGTACTTAGAAAGCAATGCATAAAAGACTTATTAGAGTATAAAATATGTACAACTTATGTAAGATGAAAGGCATGAAAAAATTAAAATATGAAGACAAAGCACAGAAAACATTTTATTTTACATAAGAACAGTAAAATGGGAGGCAATCAATTATATTCTAAGTGCCTATCATAATCAATGAGATAGATGATCGTTATCTTCTGACTTTGAAAGTATATAAATAAGCATTTTGGAAGAGAAGAAACAATATAAATGTAAAATATGATTTTCATTAGAAATTGTAAGGCAAATGCATAAATTTAAAAGGAGCCCTGGCTGGTGTGGCTCAGTGGATTGAGTGCCAGCCTGCAAACCAAAAGGTTGCTGGTTCGATTCTAGTCAGGGCACATGCCTGGATTGCAGGCCAGGTCCCCAGTTGGGAGCATGAGAGAAGCAACAATCAATGCTTCCCTCACACATCATTTCTCTCCCTCCCTTTCTCCCTCCCTTCCCCTCTCTCTGAAAATAAAAATTAAATTTGAAAAACAGACTGAAAAAAATAAGTAAATAAAATCTTTAAAAAAAAAGATTAACAAATCCAAATGAGAGATGTGAGGATTGTTCATGAATGGTAATCATAATAAAGGTAAATCATACAAATGAATTTTGGCCCTGGCTGGTGTGGCTCAGTGGATTGAGCGCCAGCCTGCAAACTAAAAGGCTGCCAGTTCAATTCCTAGTAAGGGCACATGCCTGGACTGCAAGCCAGGTCCCCAGTTGCAGAAGTGTGAGAGGCAAATGATTGATGTATCCTTCATATATTGATGTTTATCTCCTCCCTTCACCTCTCTGTAAAAAAAGTAAATAAAAATAAAATCTTTAAAAAAAGGGAATTTTGCCCTGGCTGGTGTAGTTCAGTGTATTGAACGTGGGCTGCGAACCAAAGAGTCACTGGTCCAATTCCCAGTCAGGGCACATACCTGGGTTGTAGGCCAGGTTCCCAGTAGGGGCCACGTAAGAGGCAACCAAACAATGATGTTTCTCTCCTTCCCCTCTCTCTAAATAAATAAATACAATTTTTTAAAAAATGAATTTTAATATTGATTAAATATGTCAATTGAGCTGGAGTGAGAATAACAGAGTTTAGGTAAATAATGTGGACATGATCTCTGGCTGGTGTGGCTCAGTGGATTGAGTGCTGATCTGCAAACCAAAGGGTCACTGGTTTGATTCCCAGTCAGAGCACATGCCTGGATTGTAGGCCAGGTCCCCAATAAGGAGTTCATGAGAACCACACATTGATGTTTCTCTCCCTTTCTCCTTTCTTTCCCCTCTCTCTGAGAATAAAATCTTTTAAAAAAAATGTAGGTATGAGTGTTGTGTGAATTCTGGTCCCACATGTCCCTTAAGAAATACAGAGGCTCATGTACAAATAAAGCCCCCCTCATTTCTTTGGTCAAATTGCTTTCTACGGAGGCACGATTAGGAGCTACGTTTGGCTCATCTTACTTCTTGGGAAAATGGCTGGACAATCCCTTTCAACAGCTCCTCTTTCTGGGAGCTTGGTGGTCAGAACAGACCTACAGGTTAGTTTGGGGTGATGGCTTTGGAAACCAGAGATTCAAAGCAGCTACTAAAGTTCAGCGAATACCAAAGGACCTTTACATCTAGTTAAACATCAGGGTTTTAATGCAGTAATATTACCTGGTGGTTCCTGCTCCCTAACCCTGGAAATTCAGAGGGCTATGACAGAGAAGGCAGAGGACAGAAGACAGATAGCTCAGGGGCAGGAACACTGGGTCTCTATTCTTAGGAGCCCTCAGAAAATATACTTTCTGTACATGCCTATGTCCAGGTTCTCACTCCAGAAAAATTTTATTTACACATATTTAAGACGTTTTCTAAGCAACATTTCTATAAAATTCTTTTTAAAAGGAAGTTCCACTTACCACATGTCATTGCCTTCTGGAATAGCAGGTGTGCTGGTTGCACCTGGAGCATATGTGCAAAGGGGACATCTTATCCTTGAGATAAAGGTTTGAGACACCATGAGCTCATCTCCTTGTTGGGAAGTAATTACCATGTCACCTGTAATAGCAGTGTCATTGTCCCTGTCAATGTCTGCACAGAGTTGAGATTACCTCTGAAAAAAAATTGTAAAATGAAGCTATTACTAGTGTTTAATTCATTCAGAAAGAGCTGTAGGAACAGCCAGGGGCAAACACAGTGAAGTTGTCTGAAAAGTGTCAGGTGGAGATGAAAGATGAGACAAGGACACTATGACGCATGATGTGAAAGAAGCTTGGCTTGGGGCTTGGCTGTTTCTGGCCAACCTGAAGATTTCTGCCTCCCAAATATGATTATTTTTCTTTGTCTGAGGACCCTGATGAATTGTAGCCTGGAAGGCAGAGGAAAGCAAGAATCATCCAGTGAAAACTGTGAAATTGTTAAAAATAAACATGAACAAAGATAGGTGGGGTTTTTTTTTTAATTTTTTTATTTGTTAGAGAGGAGGGAAAGGAGAGAGGAGAGAAATATCAATGTGTGAGAGAAACATTTCTATCAGTTGCCTCCCGCTTGTACCCAACTGGGGACCTGGCCTGAAACCCAGGCATATACCCCAACCGAGTGTTGAACTGGTGACCCTTCCGTTTGCAGCTCCACGATCAAATCCACTGAACCACATCAGCCAGGGCTCCAAGTTTTTTCTTTAAAAAATTTATTTTTAGAGGAAGAGGGAGGGATAAAGAGGGGGAGAAAATTCAATTGGTTGCCTCTCACATGCTAACCAGGGGACCTGGCCCACGACCTAGGCATGTGCTCTGATCAGGCATGTACAAACTTTCGGTTCACAGAATGCTGCTCAACCCACTGAGACACACCGGTCAGGGCTTAACTCCAAGTTTAATGGTAATTATTGACACAAGGATTTTTTTAAACTGGCTTTAACATTCAGATATTTCACAATAATTTCAGAGTCAAAGATTTAAGCACTTTTTATATTCCTGATTCATTTTAGATAATCAGGCTTTAATAATTTCATGCTGCACAATTCAAGCGCTGTTGATTTTGCTCACTGTAACTGACAAATTACTATAGGTTGTCACAACTGCACCCTCCTCAGATCCTTGGGCCTACAAAAAGTCCTGGCAAATCACAAATGCCTGCAGTCTTTTCCAGAAGGCCTTGTGCAATATGTGGCTTTTTCTTTTTTTTTCCTTTATTGAATCTATTGAGGTGACATTGGTTAATAAAATTACATAGGTTTCAAGGGTACAATTCTGTAATGCATCATCTGTATATTGTATTGTGTTGTGTTCACCACCCCAAGTAGTGTGTGGCTTTTCATGACACCAAATATGCATTCCAACAATTCCCAATTCTCCTACAAGTCCATTTAATTCAATTCTGACACTATGTGGAGTTAGCACAGATCCCACACATAAACGACTCAGTTCCACAAGATTACTTCCACTTCAGATGCCAGGTATAAATGGGGTCCCTCAGTGACCCACACTTCTTCCAGGCCAAATACAAATCTGGAATTCCCCCCATCCCCACCACAGAAGTGCAGTAATGTGCTAGTATTACTCAAAGAATTCAGGAAAATCCTGGACTTACAATTAGTTTATTATAAAGGACACAGTCAACAGCCGATGAGGAGACACATAGAGTAAGGTTTGAAAAATCCCCAAGTGTAGGAGCCTCTATCCCGGAGGAGTCAGGGTACACCCCTCTCCTGATTGGATGTGTTCACCAACCCAGCTGCTCCTCAAACTCTTTTTAAAATTTTATTTTAATTTTAAGAGAGGGGGAGGGAGAAAGAGAGGGAAACATCAACGTGGGGTTGCCCCTCAATGTGTCCCCTACTAGGGACCTGGCCCATACCTCAGGCATGTGCCCTGACTGGGAATTGAACCGGCAACCCTTAGGTTCGCAGGCTGGCACTCAATCCACTAAGCCACACTAGCCAGGGCACAAACCCTGTTAGTTAGAGGTTTTTATCAAGGTGTCATCAAATAGGCAAGGCTGAATACATCACTGGCCACTGGTGCCTGAGTTCAATCTCCACATCCACAGTGTCACCAGGCCAAGGGGTAGGGCTGAAAGTTTTAACCCTCTAACCTGGGGGCGAAAGCCCTTCTGGAAGCTTTTTACTGACACCTACCTTGAGTCCTTTCATTACCATACAAAGATGCTCTTCTCACTCAGGGGATTCCAAGGGTTTTAGAACCTCTGTGCCAGGAACTGGGGACAAACACCAAATGTTTATTTTTATTTTATCATAACAGATTAGGCAAAAACTGTACTAGGAGGTACTCTCTGACATCATACTGTCCCCTCTGAAGATCTCAAGAAAGCTGTCCACCTCTTCACACTGGCAGAGCCCAATTCTGTTCTCAACCTACCCCACACAGCAAATATAACTCTTAAGGTTAAAGGTGACTTAAGCAATTGAGACTTATTGCACAATCCAGGACAATGTGAGGCAAAAAGTTTCTAGGCTGGTCTTGGAAGGGTAGAAAGTCCATCAAAAATATCACATAAGACCAGCAATGTCATGAAGAAGGTAAAAATGTTGTCAGACTGTGCCCTTCTTTCCTGACCATGTTGTGGTGACTGATACATGTTGTGGGAACCTGCCAGGAGGCAGAAGTGAGATGACTTCTGCCACAGAAGCTGGCATCATTCTAGCAAGGGTCCTGAGCAGGTCAGAACATAAAATGCAATTCCTGAAAACTCACATTCTTGGAACTCAAGGAACATGGCCCTCAAAGTCTAATGCCATTCATTATCATCTGTGAAATTCTCACACTGAATTCGTAAAACTTATCTGGGTGGTAAAGTTTTTGGTGTTGGATCAGAGTGGACTGTAAGCTGAAGGCTTTCTCCTGGAGGATGCACTCTTAAAGCCTTCCTCTAGTATGGAGTTTATGGTGTTGAATGAAGCTATAGTTCTGGCTAAAAGATTTCCCACATTCACTACACTCATACAGTCTTGTTCCTGTGTGAATTCTCCGATGCAGAATGAGGCTGGAGCTGTGTTTAAAAGATTTCCCACATTCACTGCACTCATAAGGACTTTCTCCAGTGTGAAATTTCTGGTGCTGAATAAGGCTGGAGTTTTGTCTAAAGCATTTCCGACATTCACTGCACTCATAAGGCATTTCTCCAGTGTGAACCCTCCGGTGCTGAACTAGGCTGGAGCTATATCTAAAAAGTTTCCCACAATCAGCACACGCATAAGGCTTCGCCCCAGTGTGAATTCTCTGATGCCGAACAAGTCTGGATTTAAATCCAAAAGCTTTCCCACAGTCACTGCACTCATAAGGCCTTTCTCCAGTGTGAATACGTTGGTGTTCAACAAGTTTATATTTGAACCTGAAGGCCTTCCCACATTCATTGCATTCAAAAGGCTTTTCTCCTGTGTGGATTGTCTTGTGCTGGACAAATGAGTGCTTGTAGCTGAAGGTTTTCCCACATTCACTGCACTCATACAGTCCTTCTCCAGTGTGGATTCTCTGGTGCTGAACAAGTGTACGTTTGCGGCGGAAAGTTTTCCCACATGCACCACACATATAATGACGTTTTCCACTATGAAAGACCTCCCCACACGCAGTACTGCTATGTATACTCAGTAGCGCTTTGGGAATGGCCTGGTGCTGGAAAAGACCCACACTGGTAAAGAAGTCCTCTCCAATTTCCCCAAAGGTGAAATGCTTCTCTGATGAATGTCCTCTGTAGCTCTTCACAGAGGCCATGTCCATGTCCTTGCTGTAGAGTTTCATTACACTGTGCTCCTGGTGTTGGTAAAGATTTGCACTAAAACAAAATTGTTTCCCACATGCCACACATGGGCTCAATTTCTGCCCAGTATGTGCTCCTTGATACTCATCTGGGAACAAAATATCTCCCATGACCGGAACACACATCTCAGAGACAGAAGCCGTCAGGATTGACGGATCTAGCTTTGGAGTCCTGACTTGTGGCAATCTTTCCAAGGAAACAATCTGTCCAGAAGGTGCTTTCTCAATCTCTAGGCCACACAAACAACCTGAAAACAGAGAAATATTAGTAAAGTACATGTTGCCTTTAGGGACAAGTGGCAGCCACATCACAAATATGTATATATGTGTCTGACACACCAAAGAATGAATACATGAGGTTGTTTCAGGATGAGGGAGTTGGAGTCACTGGTGTTCCAGGACTATCAAAGATATGTGCACAACACCCGTTACAAATGTGAACCAAGGTTGGAGAACACTGCAGAGTCAGCAGTAAAGAGGAATGGGTAACAGGTAGGGGCAGGAAAGTTGGGGGTAGGTAGGGGCTACAAATTAGTAAAAATGACAAGTTGGTCAAGGATCAAGAATGGGGAAGAAAAAATGGGAATGGTCACCAGCAATGGAACCAAAATACTAGTTTGAACAGGTTCCTGGTAGGATGTGAACACAGCCTGGAGGACCTGTCTTCCCTCAGTAGGGCCAGGCCCCATTTAGCCAATCTTTCTCAGGTGGGATTAATATCCATTCTCTGAAGCACCCAGGACTCTCTTCTACTATCGACCCAAGTTGACCAACTACATGGGACTTGGGCAATGCAAGTCCCAAAGGAGACAGGACAGTTAAGTGGACAGTACCAGCCCACAGCAACTTATCACATGACTGTCCACAGAAAACTAAATGTTACAAAAAGAACCTCGGATGAGGGTCTCACAGGAACAGCTCATGGTGGTTTATGTAAGGAGTGCCCACGTCAGTGGTAGCAATTCCTGACTCAGGCAGGCATGAAAAACTGTCAGAAGAGGGGAGCAAAACCTGGGACACACAGGTACCATGGATCTGGAAAGTCACCCAGCCAAGGAGAGGGCAAGCAAGGTGAGATCCACCCAGCTGATTCCAAGACTAATTACCAGAATCCTCTCCGGACAGGCTTTGGGGCAGCAGGACTGGGCTGCAGGGGAGAGAAGAGGATGGTACAAAAACCCAACCCAAGGAAGCATAGCACTACACAGGGTACTAGAAAAAGAGGTAGTGTCCATGGTCCGGGGGTAAGAAAGATGGAGCAGCCCCTAGGAAAAAGCAGAAAGGAAAAATCTAGTCCAGGTCACTGGGGTGGGTGTAAGAGGCTTACCCAGCGAAGATATAAGTGCCAAGTTCTCCAGCATCACATCATAGTACAGGCGTCTCTGAGCCTCATCGAGGAGACCCCATTCCTCCCAGGAGAAGTACACAACCACATCCTCCAGAGTCACACTGTCCTGTCATGACGGGGACAGATGAAACCACAGCTTCTCTCCCAAGGACCCACAATCCACCCATCCCCAACAAATACCCCATGCCCATCCTCCTCCCAAGTTCCCCACCTTAGACCAAATACCAAGGCCTGATGCAACTGGCGCTGCTGGCTCCTTAGGGTTCTTTAATGTACCCAGCCCTCAGCAACTACACATCTGCAGGCAAACAGACACCAGCTGAGGTCAGAGACTATACTACAGGGCCCCATCCATTCCTCTCAGGCAATTTCCTTGAGGTCCTTCCATATCATGCCTCAAAGCACAACAGCCTTGGGGGGTCACGTATCACCTTTAAATTTCCAGTACCAGGGGCCATTATTTCACATCCCCTCTCTCTACACGTACCTCTCTCACATCTTCAGACCCCACACTTGCATCCCCACAGCCATTGCCAACTCCCTGCCCTTCACCATGGGCATCTCCCTGAACTCCCCCACATTACTTGACACGTGGCATCCAGAGAGAAGTTGGCAAATTCAAACATTGTCCAGTACTACTCAAGACCTCCAGTGGATCCCAACACCAGGGTAGCTGTGGATGCTGCTTAGGAGGCCTCTCTGCCTGTCTTTAATCCTCATTTCCACATTAGTTACCCACACCATATGTGAATTTCAAATACCCATGACTCCCTTCTACTTCAGCTTTGTACTTGTCCCCTCAGCAGTTACAACTCTCCTCTTTCCACCTAACTAACCCTCATTAACATCCAGCCACACTAGTACCCACACCAGGCATGATCCTCACACATTTGCCGTGACTGTACCCACCAGCAAGACTGACACACCCTATATCCTGCCAAAGCTTGCTACAAAATTCTGGTAAATCCATCTTATTTCAACCGGTCCTGTGCCTCTACATCTGTCTTATATTTACTCTCACCTGTCCTCAGGAAAATCTACACCTCTTTCTACTGGTGGCCAGAATAGGGAACTACTCCATATAACCCTCAGCCGGAGTCTATGGGATTTCTCCCAGGACCCCAAACCCAAGGGCTGGGAGAATGGCTGCTAGAGACTCCTAAAACACCACAATCCCAAAAGTCAATATGGGTGGGGTCTGAATCAGTGAGGGTCTGGGACATCCTCCACTTTGCTGCATAGGATTCATTAAGTGCTTCTTCAGCCACAGGGGCCTGTAGGCAGAAACAGGCCACAGAGGCTGAGACACTGGTGTTTCAATGGGCAAAAACCTCCCCTGAACCTCTGGCCTACCCTATAGGACAAGGGACTTTGGGCTCAAGGACTAAACTCTGTGCTTCAGTCCTCACTGCTGTCTCTCACTAGCTCTATGACAAGGACTCATCTCTCTGTGCCTCACTGTCCTCATCACCTGCAATCCAGTCCGTTTCCCCTGAGCAGCTCTTGGGAAACTTAAAAGCCTTAATCAGCCTTGGCTGCGTGGCTCGGCGGGTTGGAGCGTTGTCCGGTGAACCATAAGGTTGCGTGTTCCACACCGTCAGGCCACATACGTAGATTTCAGGTTTGATCCCTGGTCTGGCTGTAAAGGAGGCAACTGCCGATGATTCTCTTTCACATTGATGTTTCTCTTTCTTCCCCCCTTCTTTTCTCTCAAAAATCAATAAATATATCCTCGGGTGAGGATTAAAAAAATAAAAAATAAAAATTAATGAAATAAAATGAGGACTTACTATAAAAAGAAATAAAAGCCTAAATCAGACCGTATTCCTCTTCTCTTCTTGGTTATCCATGGCTCCCCGGGTCCTCAGAATGGAGGTACAACCCCCCAACCTGACAGTCTGGGCGTGACTCCGCCTCACACTTTGTTCCAAGAGGACACAGGACGGATTCCAGGTTCCCGGATCCTCCCGGCTCAGCCGCCCCTGCGCGTCTTTACACAGCGGTCCCGCAGCCCGTCACCCTCTACAACCCCCGTCACACCTGTGTCACCCATGAGCCCCTCACGGTCTGGGACGCCAGGCCCTGGGCTGCAGGACGTGACAGGAGCCCCGCACCCAGGCAGCAAGGCTCGGTGGGATGAGGGGGGAGGGCGCGGGGGACGCGCACTCACCTCAGCCAGGCGCCCTAGCTCGGCCGCCGCCATCGGACTCTGGGCGGGGCAGGGAGGGAGCGGCGGCGGCAAAGGTACTGTCGCGGGTCACTTGGATGGCGTTGCGGACACTCAGACCTGCGTTTGTGCCGCGGCGACCACAACTCCCGCGCCTTTTCTGTCAAGCACCTCCATCCGAACCAGAACAGACCACGGAGTAGCCAAAATGACCGCCAGCGAAGGCCGGAAGTCCCGCCCCGTCGTGATGTGTACGCACGGAGTCGCTCTTACCTTGGGCCTTCATTGGCTCAACTGTACTGCCTTTCGGCGCGGCGCGGTGTTCTCTGGGAAATGTAGTTCCCAGCTCTCGAAAGGCCTCGTCTAAGTGTGTCTCCACCCAAATCCAAACCCCGTAGCTCCTCGA
This sequence comes from Desmodus rotundus, assembly GCF_022682495.2. NCBI lineage: Eukaryota > Metazoa > Chordata > Mammalia > Chiroptera > Phyllostomidae > Desmodus > Desmodus rotundus. Next base: position 51,459,403 of record NC_071398.1, on the reverse strand, counting down.
AACACACACAAACACACCAGGACCATCTAGAGGCGCTAGATGGGAGGTGGGAGGAGGGCTTCGCTACTTCTTAAAAGAGCTACACGCATATGTGTGGGGAGTATTGTCTGCAAGTGATCACCTAAAGTTTTTAGAAACATTATTTCAGACCCCATAAAGCTCAGCACTTCAAAGGATTAAAAATATTTTAGATGCTCCCCGAGACTACCGATACAAATGGAATAGAACTCCACTAAGTCCATTAAGTCATTCACACATAAAATATATTCATACTCAGATAGAAGCTAATAAACATCATTTTATTGTTCCTTTCATTTATGTAACCTGAAGGAAGCATTACAGTCATTTGGGGGGCGGGGGGAAGCATTTCTCCTATTTTGAAGGGACAGTACTGCATGGGGAATTCAGATAATCTATTTTTAAACTTTTTTTCAGATTATCTTTTGAAAAACAATTGTGAAATGGAAATTGCACAAAGTTTTTAATAACGTTTATGTAGTTCTTTAAAGGTAGTGGTAGAAAGCTCTGGGGAAACATCAGAGAAGGGTGAAAACGTTTAAGATCCCAGTGAAATTTGGTAAGTTATGGAAGTCTGAGAAGAGCTAGAATCCAGTTGAGCATGTGAATCTTCTGGAACTTTGGTCACCCTGAGGATAGCATCTTCAAACCCTGATTGTTTTCCCCATGAGCACATTGAGCAATAACAGCTTATGGTAAGAATTAAAGAGGACATGTATCCCTGGCTGGTGCAGCTCAGTGGACTGAGCACTAGACTGCGAACCAAGGGGTTGCAGGTTCAATTCCCAGTCTAGGGTGAATCCCTGGATTGCAGGCTGGGTCCACAGTCGGGGGGACAAGGGAGGTAACCACACATTGATGTTCCTCTTCCTCTCTTTCTCCTTCCCTACCCCTCTCTAAAAATAAATAAATAAAAATCTTTTTTTAAAAAAGAGTACATTTAGACTAGCCACAAGAGTAAACATAAAAGAGCAATTTTGAGGTGTCGTGTTTATTCAGTGTTTTAACAAATGTTCATTGATCACATTTTAAAAACCTTGTATAGAAGTATACAAGTATGTTTATTAAAGCTGAGGACAGTGAAACAAGAAGGGCTTAGGACAAAGGAAGGAACAAGAGAGAGCCTAGGCACGGCTGCTCTGACTCACTGAGAAATAGAAGTCACAGCAACAGAAGTGAGACAAGGCAGGGCTGCTGTCAGCTCACTGAGAAGTCAGAGAAAAGGGGCCTTGGGAGACAGGGTTAGCCTGGGATGAACAGCTGCTGCCCACTGCTCCCCTGGTTGCAAGTCTCTTGAGGTCCCTAGAGTTTATGAGATGTACTCCCTGAGAGGAAAGAAGAGGACGAGAAAGGCACGGGTGTGCTCTTGGGAGGAAGAGTGCCAACACTTCTGATGACAGATACTTTAGAGCTGGATCATTACGGACAGCAGCACAACAGGTTCACAACTAAATATATCAAATCCAAATGTGTGTGTCAGACCCTGTGCTCAGACACCAGACCAATTCTGCAGGGCTGGGAGCTCAGCAGCAGCAGCATCTAATTTCTGGGTATGTGTCTGTATGTGCCTGTGAAGAGTTTAGAGTAAACCCTGTGAGGTTCAGTATCTTTAGTCAGAGAAAATGAAAAGATTTCACAGAAGCGGTGAGGAGAGAGAAGTGTCAGGCAGCCCTAAAGCAGGTGGGCAAAGTGGTGGGATATCAGATGTTCTCAGGAAGCATCATTCCTCACTATATATGAAATGTATTTGTGTTCCAATCCCAGAAAACATTATCTGAGAGATTTATATTTGTCTTTATTTTCCTAGATTTCAGTGACACAAGTCAACCAATCTGACACCCATCTAAAAAAATACACGCTTACCAAATGACATTTACCAAGACAGCAGGTGCCATGGCAACACCTGTGCAGGTGTGGGAAGGGGCATCTGAACCTGAGATAAAGTTTTGGGATGCCATAATGTCATCTCCTTGGTGTAAAATAATCAGCAAGTCACCTGTAATTTCAGTTGCAAGCTCTGCATAGGGAGTTGAGATGATCTTTGAAAAACATTTGCAGATTGTACAAATTACTGAAAGCAATTAATATTGAATAATAAAGTCTTGTATTGAAAACTGTAGAAATAGCTGGGGAACAATTTACCTGTGAAACATTTTTAAATATCTCTAAATATCAAATCACCATATCATATACCTGAAACTAATATAATATTGTATACTGTCTATACTTAAATATAAATTTTTAAAATTTTTAAAAGATTTTATTTATTTATTTTTAGAAAGAGGGGAAGGGAAGGGGAGAGAGGGAGAGAAACATCGATGTGTGGTTGCCTCTTGCATGCCCCCAACTGGGGACCCAGCCCGCAACCCAGGCATGTGCCCTGACTGGGAATTTAACCAGTGACTTTTTGGTTCACAGGCCAGCACTCAATCCACTGAGCCACACCAGCCAGGGTTAAATTTAAATTGAAAAAAATTTCAGGGAACATGGAGCAGGCCAGAAAAAAATGAGATCTAATAAGTGAGAGAATGAAACTGAGCACTTCCTTATCTAGAATTATCAATCAGTTTGAAAGTTTTTCTCAAAACATAATTCCATTCCTGAGTTCACTGAAGGTATTGGAATTGAAGGCAGAGCAGCACTTGAGACAGAAAAAGAAAGAGGTAAAAAGAGGCAAGATATCTGGTTCAAATGAACAGATATCTATGACGTCATTCAGTAAGTGTTCTTCCAGATAGCTATTGAATTTCTTAGGTCTTTTGGGCACTTTGGCAGCTACACTGAACCAACAATATGTTAACATGGAACCTAGATTCTAGGGCCAGGTATGAGAGCATCAAATAAAAGTAAATTACCAAATTCTTTTGTTTTCTGAGGGTGTTATGTTCTGTAGAAAATGGAAGAAAGCACAGTTCATATGATGAAAAGTTCAGTGGTTACGGAAGTGTTGTGACATTAAAGGATATTCACAGTAAGACTCATAGGGAAGATGATACTGAAGAAAATATTTTAAAGACATGAAGGGGCATGTTTAATTCTTTCTTTTAATCTTTAAATGTCCATTTAAGGAAACTGCTTTAGTTCAAACGATATGACTGCAATAGACAGGGCTACTAGGGCTGCTGTCAGGCTGAATGCATACATGGCAGAAACAGAGACAGTAGAGGGTGCAGGAAGAAAGCACTTGAGTATTTTCTGGTATCATTTCCTATAAGGACAGAAATGCTGTCATATCTGTGTCCCAGCTTTATGACCTTCAAGTTTACTTTAGATGCCCTCTCTCCATACAGCCACACTGGGGGTTTGGGTATGAACACATGAATTCTGCCCATAAGTTGGTAAAAACTCAGGCATAGAGGCAAAGAGCACAGAATTCACCTATTGTACTGATTTATTTGATTGATTTGTCTGTCTTCAATCAGAGTGGCCACCTTCCAAAAAGGAGGCCATCCATTTACCTTGGAACTTCCATTAACCAAGAGTAGCTCTTTTCAGTCAATCAAGAGGAGGTTGTAGGACACAACATAAATAGAACAATTGGCCGCTGTGTCTGGTAACTAATCCAGTGGTTACTTGGGTGCTTTCTGACAACACTCCAGAGTCTACTGGGTGTCCTACTATTCAATCCTATTCTGACACTGCCTGGAGTCAGCAACCGACTCAGTCTCACAAAACTTCTCTTGCTTCAGATGCTAATCAAAGTTCCATGTTGCACATTCTAAAAAATGTGGGAAAAGCCCTGGCTGGTGTGGCTCAGTGGATTGAGTGCCAGCCTGTGAACCAAAGGGCCTCCAGTTCAATTCCCAGTCAGGGCACATGCCTGGGTTGTGGGCCAGGTCCCCAGTAAGGAGTTCATGAGAGTCAACCACACATTAATGTTTCTCTCCCACTCTTTCTCCCTCCCTTTCCCTCTGTAAAAATAAATAAAATAAAATCTTTTTTTAAATGTGGGAAAAATCATGAAGCTCCTTAAATTTTATGTCAGCTGATTAACAAGGGACTTTCAGAGTGACACTACTTGGCTCTACTATTTTATATCTTTTAATGTTGAGATCTTATTTATTATTTTGCTGATGTAGAACCTACTAAAAGACAACAGAAAGGGGAAATCATGCAAAGATTCTGAAGAGTACAAAATAAAGGTTCTGAGGACAACAAATAGTGAAGAGACCAAAGAGATTTGGGATGACTTTACATCTCAGTCCCAAAGAACTGAGATGAAAGGACACTGGTTCCAGTGGGTCATGAAGTGAGGGAACAACGAGGATGTCAAATGAATACATACAACCCCTATGGTGGGACTTCTGGTCAAGATAGCAGCATAGACAGACATGGCTTGCCTCGTCACACAACCACATAAGAATTACAACTAAAATATACAACAAGCATCACTCAGAACCATCAGAAATCGAGTTGAATGGTAGTCTGACAATGACAGAATTTTAAAAACTTCATCCATCCAGACTGGAAGGAGGGGCACAGACATGGAACTGGCTGGTCCCTCATGAACACATGGTGGATAAAAGTTTGGGAGGAATATCTCTGGAGCAAGGAGTCTCAGCCCCACACTAGTTCCCCCAGCCCAGGGCTGCAGTACCAGGAAGACAAGTCCCCATAACTTCTGGCTGCAAAAACTAATAAAATGGAAAAAAATACAAATATATCAATAATTGAATCTAACAAACAAACTAAGCAAAGAAGAACAGAGACAGAATCATGGATATGGAGAGTATTTTGATGGTTGCCAGATGGGAGCGGGGTATGGGGGAATGGGTGAAGGGGTGAGGGGATTAAGTACAACCCTGGCTGGTGCGGCTCAGTGGATTGAGTGCCAGCCTACAAACCAAAGGGTCACCAGTGCAATTCCCGGTCAGGGCACATGCTTGGATTGCAGGCCAGATCTCCAGTAGGCAGCACACGAGAGGCAACCACACATTGATGTTTCTCTCCCTCTCTTTCTCCTTCCTTTCCCACTTTCTAAAAATAAATAAATAAAGTATTTTTTAAAAAAGAAGTACAAATAGGTAATTACAGAATAGCCATGGGGGTGTAAAGTACAGTATAGGAAATGAAGCAGCCAAATAACTTACATGCATGATCCATGGGCATGAACAAGTGTGAGGGGTTGCCTGAGGGAGTGGGGGATACTGGGTGGAGGGAGGCAAAAAGGGAAAATAAGGACAACTGTAACAGCATAATCAATAAAATATAATTTTTAAAAATCTCTATGGTGACCAGGGCTATGGTGAGTGTAAACAGGGTTACATGCTAGAGAGTAACCCTGAGGCAGGTTGCATTTACATCCTGAGACACAACTCTCCTGCACATAACCATTAAAATATTTTAATAGATTTATTTTCCAAATATAAGTATCTTAGAAAAACATGGATTCACTTCTGTAAGGGGTTAGCCAGCTCCATTTCGAATAAACAGATGGCAACATTGCAAAGATAAATCCACTGATCTACTTGGTTTTACCCTGTACAGGAGCCCTCATTCTTGTGTTATGAGCAGAAATGCTAAAAACCAGCTAATCTGGGATTCACACTCAAATTTCAGACACAGATGCCTTGGACAGCAACTTCCATGAGAACCACAGTGCTTCTGTTAGAATGCACCAATTACATTACTGAGAGGCCTACGCATGACTAGACACTAGACCTGGACTACAAGTCCCAGAAGTCATGGGAATGCCAGTTCTCTAAGGGAGGTTTCAGGGGACAGCTCACCAGGATGTGCAGGCACCATATCCAGCATTGGAAGGCCCAAGCATGCGAAAAACTAGAAAGATGAATGGACAGGGCCAGAGTCCCATCCCTATAAGAGATGTGGGCTTGAGCAGGAAGAGGGGATTGTCTTTGAGACAGGATTCCACCATTCTCCCAGGTCATGGTACGTGAATAAACTCCTTTTTGCACCAGCACCTGTCTCACAAGTTTGGCTTGTTTCAGCAGGCAGCCAAACCTGTTTCAGTTACGATTTCTGGATACAAATGCAGATCCAGCACTGGATGGACATCTGATGAGCATTTTGTCTATATGTGACTTCCATCCTTTTATTAGGCCAGGTAGAGTCCAATATGTAGGTGGTGTGTCAGGGAGAACTGTCAACCATGCATTTAATCTGCAAAATCCATTCATATTGGCTAAGTAGGGGGTGGAGAAAGAAATTGTGTATTTCTGTGTGTGTTTTACTCCTTTACCTTACCAGCTTAATCCAATAAATGGTAGCCAGGATCTTGGCATTAAAATTGGACCAAACACAATGTTGAGTGCTCCAGAAGACAAGGACATGAAGGATCTTGCAATGATGGTTTAATAATTACTAAAACCACTTAAAAAATGTTTGTCCCCCACCCCATAAAGAACATTACAAAAGCAGCTCTCCCTCATGTGTGCCAGGAAGCATAGGCAAGAATGTCCACTACAGCACACGGCTTGGAGACAGTCCAGGAAAAGGGATGGATAAATGGGCTCCTGCACCCACTGGAGCCTTCTCCATGGCCCCATTGTCCTTCCTTCTATAGATAGGAGGAAAGCAGAGAAATGTCACACTTTACCCTACAGATTGCCCCCTTCCATGATCCAAGCTATTTCTACAGGGTACCTTCCAGTTTCTCAGTAGAACTGATCCCCAGTTCCTGATGGACACCAGCTCACAAATAGATTCCGCATAACCAGCACATGTGCTTTTGCCTCTGTGCTGCACAGAATCCTTTCTTTTTTTCCAAACTGCCTTTTCAAACCAGTTGGGTAAATAAGCTCCTTCAACCCCCATGCTCCCCATCTTTGGAACATATGGATGGAAAACATTGGACTTTTATGGTAACTGTTCACATAAGAGGATTCTGCAACTTTCAGTCACCAGTCATGTTTACATCCCACTTAGCCATTGATATTTCCAGTGGATTAAAGAAATTATTACATCATTTGAATATAACAGTTCCCTTTTATGGAATAAGGCATGTCCCCATGTTCCCACCTCCCCTCCCCATGGATTTTGGTGCCTGTGGCTGCACTAAAATAAAGGGTGTGGACCCAGAACTCGGTAGCAGGTAGAGTTTGTGTCCTGGCATTGGAGTTCATTGTCTTCTCACATAGGACACATTCCTGGTTTAAAAAGTAAACAATACAAGCATCACACTTTCATTGATTCAACAGGTATTTATTGGTGATTTAAAATGTTTCAGCCACTTGAGATGTTTGGGCACCTGAGATGCTTTGGTGAACAAAATAAAAATTCCTTGCCCTCCTTTTTTTCTAAGTTTTTATTTATTTTTGGAGAGAGGGGAAGGGAGGGAAAGAGGAAAAGAAACATTGACAGAAACATCAATCAGTTGCCTCTCATATGTGTCCTGACCTGGGACCAAACCTGCAACCCAGGCAAGTGCCCTGACCAGGAATGGGACTGGTGATCTTTCATTGTGCGGCATGATGCTCAACCAACTAAGCCTCACTGGTCAGGGCACCCTGCCCTTCTAAAACTTAAGAGCTTAGAGGGGGAGACAATGAATGAAAAATATCATCTGGAAGGTATAAAATATGTTTTAAATATAGTAGTACTATGAAAATATACATGCTTGCAGACATGTATATATATTACCAAAAAATGCATAACCTCTTCAAAACCCTTTTTTTTTTTTTTCAAATGTAAAGGCTCTTTCACAATGCCAGTAACTTTCACACAAAATAAAAATATTTTAAACTATTAGTGATGGCTAATTTTCTCAGTTGTCTTAGAAATGAATTGGTTTCTTAAGCCAGACTTATTGCCATCAGGACCCAGTGAGTTCCTGAGAAGTTCAGTAGCTGTTTCAAAGGTCTCTCATCCTATCATTCCAACATACCATTCTAACCATTTGCTGACATTGCTGAGGCGTCCGCACATTAGAATTAGCCACTTCTTAGATGAAGCTTATTGTCTGGTATTGTTTAAGTGATCACCCTTTCCCATGTTTCCTGTACGCTAGATACTGATGAGATGAGTGGGACGTTTGGTTTCTACAGGCAGGTGTGTGACGATAAATGTTGGGAAAATAAAATATTTTCCCAGCTCACACATTCTCTCATAGTACAGACAGGAAACACTTTACTGTTGAATAAGCATTAAGCCAGAATGAGATGTCCATTGCAGGTACTCTGCTAAGAAGGTGCAAAGACAAAAAAAAAATAAAAAATAAAAGAAACCCCTCTCATTCCCCTGTATCAGGGGCCATGGACTGCTGCCGGACTGAAGCTGGCCTGAGATCTGCCTCCTGTCTCCCTCCCACCTCCTCCCATCCAAAGCGGGCGAGTGAAGCTCACCTGAGCTCCCCCTCACCTCCTGGTAAACCCCCAACCCTCCACCCTGTCTTCCATGAAACTGGTCCCTGGTGCCAAAAAGCTTGGGGACCACTGCTCTATATAACTAAGCTGATATGCTTACTATATGTTTTTAAGATAAAAACAGGTGAAAAACACTGTATCAAGAGGGGTAAAGCACATAAACAGGAGGTAGTTTTACAAATGGACACATGCCCCCAAGGTCACCCTCCTTCCCTCACAGGCCTGGGAGTCTGAACTGACAAAAGGCTCAGCTGGCTTCAAAGGCACACACTTTAGAGATGGGCAAGTACTTACAGGTTTTGAAGGTAAATATTCTAAGACAAGGAAAGGGAAGAAAATCTCTTTTCCATTTTCAGCAGAGAATTAAACCTCTTGTCTTTATTTGTATTGGTCCTTTACTAATTTTTTTCCAAGGATAAGTCATTTCTATTTGACACGTCTGGAAACACAAACCTCGTGACTATTTTGCAAGCACACAGCAGCACAGCCTGGAAACAGACATTTCAGGTATCAGATTGGGTGGGGACCCTGTGCAAAAGTTCTGATACTGACACTCAGCACAGCCTGGACACCTCACATACACCACGGGCACAGTGTGACAGGTGTGAGATGCTGTCATGTCCTGTGTGAGAGGTGCAGGTTGTAGAGTGGGACCCTCCGGCTCTACTACCCTGGTTAGGGAGTGGTTGGTCTAGTTCCCCAGAGGGGAAAAGGGAAGGTTCTTAGGGATTCACTTCGTCAGTCATTGATTTGCATTTTAGCTAGAAGGGAGGGGAGGAACGGTCAGGCCCTAAGGTCACCTCTTGCGGGGTGGGTGGAAAAAAGAGCCTGAGCTTTCTTCAGTCCTTCAGCATATCTTCAATGTCCACAAAAGTGACAGTGATCACTGGGTGGTGCTCAGTACTGAGGCACTGATGGGAGGGAGAACCCTGCAGTGATATTAGAAGACCAACAGGGTCTAAACACAAATCACTCTATGTAACGGTGAGGGCCAGTGTTGTGTTTGGGGTGACACCGATGACCCTGTGTGGGATGCCAGGGCAATGGTGCAGCCTTCCATGAGGACAAGCGGGCAGGAGTTCACAGGGAAGGTGCAGCATGTGTGTGGGAGGGGCCCTGGGGCCTTGGGTGATGTTGAGGTGCTGTTTCTAGATGGTCCCACATCACAGGAAAGGAATCTGGGCTCTGGCTGGCGTCCGCTGTTTCCCTCAGGGAGAGGATGCAAGGGAACAAGGTGAGCTGACCCAGAGCTTGTTCACTAAATCTTTCCCAGCTCACACGTTTGCAGCTGGGTACCCTCTCTGAGCTGCAGATCCCTCCTTTGAGAAGTAGACATAAATAAATAGTTCCCTTGCTAGATAATTTCAGGGGTATTAAATGAGATAACCCTCCAGAGAGCTGCTTAATGTTAGCTCCTTATGAAAAGATGCATGGGGACTGTTATGGGCTGCACTGCATGGTATTAATCCATATGCTGAAGTCCTAACCCCATTGCCTCAGAATGTATTTGAAAACAGGGTCTTTTAAAGGTAAAATAATCAATAGGGTGGGCTGGTGTCCTTACAAGAAGAGGTTAGGTCCAAGACACACACACACAAAAGGCCACGTGAGGACAGAGAAGATGGCCATCTGCAAGCCAAGGAAAGAGGCCTTAGGAGAATCCAACTCTGCTGACATCTTGACCTGACTTCTAGCCTCCAAGTATATGAGAAAACAGATCTCTGTTGTTTCAGCTGCCCAGTGTGAGCCACTTTGTTACGGCAGCCAGAGCAGACTAATGCAGGGGCCATCATCATCCGGGAAGGAGAGGATTTACAGGGCACCTTCAGGTTCAAGCGACACCCCAAGGGGGCATGCCAGGAGGTAAAATATTACAAGGGACAGAAGTACTATACTCTGTCTCTATCACAAACTTGTTAAGGCCACCCTTCAATCCTCAAAGGAATTACAAAAAAGCAATGACAATTCTTTGAAATGAAGCAAAGATAAAAAGCTGCATCACAGTGAACAGAGCTGGAAGTGCGCAGATTAACGTGCCAGAGGTGATCCCTGTATCAAATCTACTGACTACGGATAAGGCCCTTACGGATTGTTCTCCAAAAGCAACTCCCGACAACTCATTCCGTACTTCTCCAAATCACACTGTATTTTTTCAGAGGAAAGTAAAGTAGCAAGTATATTGGGTAGGTGAGGAAAAAAAAAAGAATAAACTGTTTTGTGTACTCAAAACTGTACAACTACTTTTATGGGTGACAGGTAAGTTCTTTTCCAAGTGTGACGGTTTCACAGCTTTATGCATATGGCAAAGCTCACCAAACAGTCCACGTCAGATAAGTGCATATACCTGCATAAAGCTTTAAAAAGTGGTTCCTACTAATGACCAGGATATCCCCCCTCCCTTAGAAAATTAGATTGGCAACACTATGTGAACTCTACTACCTCTCTCCTTATGTCCAAGAAGTGGCAGCCTTGCCTCAGTGGCAGCAAATACTGGCAAACAGTGAGACTATCGCCATCCGATCATCAGGAATGCTGACTGGGTCACAAGACACACATCTTGGGACTGAGTACAGGACTGTCCTTCGCTCTAGCTTTGTTTTCTTGCCTATAGAGCAACAGCCTCGAAGTGAGCGCCCTAGAGAGGATAGGGGAAGACCACAGACCATTAGATTATTTTCTCTGCCAATGACCTAAGCTAGGGGAAACAGTTGTGGAGGTTCTCAGAATGCCTGTACATACAGATCACATTAGCCAGAGTCCCTGGAACATTTGTGGATGAATTTTCAGAAGAGGCAACTTCCATCTAACTTACTGCAGTCTCTCCCACTCACTATTAATACAGTGTTTCTGTCTCACTTGCGTTTCCACCTAACACTCAGTCTTACAACAAGTGACACCAACCCATGAAATTTCATACATAATTGACACATGGCTCATTTGTAGGACCTGGGAAGGAGGTCTTCACATCATTGCTGAAAATTAGATGATATATATGGTGAACAAAGAAATGTAACTCATATTTTCACAGAGGCACAACAAAAGCCTCTTCTGGGTGACCTTTGACCTCTCCAATAACCTGGGTACCAGGATGCAAATTAGGACAAAGTCGTGCAGTCTTTCTTTCAATGCCTTGGAAAGCAATGTAAAATAAATCAATATTGAACAAAGAGCGATTTTCTGCCATAATGCTGTTATGCTGAAGCACAGTGAGTCTGGGATTCCCACAAAATCTGTTCACCTCCACGTGTTGACAGATCACAATTCTGCTTTCAAACAATCTTACGCAGTGAATTGAACCACAAAAATTAAAGGTACTGAAGTAAAAAGACCTTTACAGAAAGATCATAAACAGAGCAGTGTAGAGTGAGCAGACTCCATATTCGTGAATTAGAACCTAAAAGATTCATCACAGTACAATGTGAGAATAACAACGTCCCTGGAAGAGGTAGTCCTTGTTAGCTGAAGATGGGTCTGCTGGACCCGCACTGGGTCAGGGCCATTCCTTAGACAGGACCTCACCACAAGATCAGAGTATTCACTGTGTTCTCAAGCAAAAGGGAGAACAGAGGTCATCTCTGAGAACGCCAGGGTTGTGACTGACAGACATGGGTAGGTGAGCCAGGTGTAGAGGTGAAACGGCTTCAGCCACAAAAACTGGCACTGACATCATCTGGCAATAGCCCTGGGCAGGTTACAAAGTGCAACAAAGCTGCTTTGAGCCTTGCTTGTACCTGAAAACTAAGAGGAATCTAGAACAGTGGACGAATATTTCACTAAAAGAGGTTTAAATTTAGGTAAATGGCTCTCAAAACGTCTCCTCCAGTGTTCTTATAGTAAGTGGAAAAAAAAAAAACAAATCCCAGCACATTTAAGGATTTTCTCCACTGTGAACTCTCTGGTGTTGAATGAGGTTAGAGGTATAGCTAAAGTATTTCCCACATTTACCACACTCATAAGGCTTTTCTCCAGAATGTACTCGACAGTGTTGAATAAGATAAGAGCGTTGTGCAAAGGATTTCCCACATTCACTACACTCATATGGCTTTTCTCCAGTGTGAATTCTCTGGTGTCTAAAGAGGCTGGAATAAATGCTGAAAAACTTCCCACATTCACAACACTCATAAGGTTTTTCACCAGAATGAACTGGACGGTGTTGAATAAGCTCACAGCGTTTTCTAAAGGATTTCCCACATTCATTACATTTATAAGGCTTTTCTCCAGTATGAATTATTTGGTGTTGAATAAGGGCAGATCTTTGGGTGAAGAACTTCCCACAATCACTACACTCATGTGGCTTTTCGCCAGTATGAATTCTCTGGTGTCTACTGAGGCTAGAGGTATCGCTAAAAGATTTTCCACATTCACCACAGTCATAAGGCCTTTCACCAGAATGAACTCGACGGTGTTGAATAAGGTGAGAGCGTAGTCTAAAAGATTTCCCGCAATCACCGCACTCATACGGCTTTTCTCCAGTATGAATTTTCTGGTGTTGAATGAGGGTAGAGCTTTGGCTGAAGAACTTTCCACAATTAGTACACTCATACGGCCTTTCTCCAGTGTGCACTCTCTGATGTTGAATGAGGTTAGACCTTTGGCTGAAGGACTTCCCACAAACACTGCACTCATATGGCTTTTCTCCAGTGTGAACACTCTGATGTCGAAGGAGGAAAAAGTTGCGGTTAAAGCATTTCCCACAAACACTGCACTCATACGGCTTTTCTCCAGTGTGAACTCTTCTATGTTGAATGAGGTTAACGATCTGTCCAAATGCTTTCCCACATTTCCTACTCCCATAAAGACCTTCTCCAGAGCAGACACCCCGACACTGAAGGACTCTGTGGTTGTGGCTGGCAGCTTTTTCACATTCATCCAACTGGTGATGACTTTTTCTACTGTGAAAGCCCTGCCCACTCTCACCACCACTGGGTGGCTCTTCACTGTTAGGAGTGACCTGGTGCTGGAGAAGGCCGGAGATGGCTGGGAGGTCTTCCCCAAGATCCCCATGGGTGAAAGGTGCCCTTGGAACATAGTACCTGCACCTGGTCACAAATGAGGCCCTGTCCATATCTCCTTTCAGGAGCTTCTCCCCACTGGCAGGCTTCTGTTGCTGCTGAAGGTTTGCACTGAAACAGAAGCCTCTCACACACACGTCACTGAAGAATGCTTTCTGCTCAGGGCACGCTGCTTGGAACTCAGTCAGGTGCAAAATACCTTTCAAGACTGAGACACACTGCTCACAGGGATGGGTCTTCTGAGTTGCAGGAGCTGTCTTAGAAGAACGGACCTGTGACTCTCCATCTATAGATACCCTCTGATCAGAAGGGGCCTCATCATCTTCCATTTTATGCAAACAACCTGAAAGCAGACAAATGCTTAGAAAATACATGTCGACTTCAATGGAAGAATGAAGTCCTATTACAAAGGTGTGTCACACATAATACATTGGTTCCATGGATTGTCTGAAAGAAAGGGACCTAGAGGCAAGTTGAATAAGGTCCTGCTGTGTAATTCTGGATCTCTTAAGATCACAAAATAGGGGAGACCTCACCAGAAAAAGAACACAGAGATGTAAGCACCACATGGAAGTGAAACTGGATCTGCAACTCATTCTTCTGCTAACAGCATTCATCAGGGTATTTTGCTGGTGACATAGGCAAGCTGTGCAGAAGGCTGGTTATGTCCTTTACCCAGTAAAATTCAATAAACTTATAGCTGGTGTTCGAGGACTCCGTAAGGATGTATGCAACCTAACAACGCGTGCTCAGGTCAATGATGGAGAATACTGCAGAGGGAGCCGTGCAGAAGAACAGGTGATACACAAAGGCCACAGAGGATAAGGTAGCCCGGTGCTAGGGAATCACAGATGAAATGACAAGACAGCAAAGTGTTATGGATGAGAAAGAAAGGAAAAAAATAAGATGTGACCAGTGACACTTGTACTAAAACACTACTGGACACAAGGCAGGTTTCTGGTATAATCTGACACAGTCCTTTCCTCATGCCCTCTCCACAGCTGACGCTTACCAGGGCCAGGTCTCTTCCGAGACCCTTTTGAATGTCCACCCTGTGAGAAAACATGGGTTCTCCCCACATCTCATTGTAAAAACTACTCAGAACTTGAGTAATTCGAGTATTAATGAAAGAAAACAGTGGTGAGAAGCAACCATTGGTTCACAGCAACTCAGCACACAGTAGTATTCAGGAAAGACAAGATTACAAACATCATTTGAAGAAGAACCTTACAAGAACAGCCAACAGTTCATTCAAGTAATGATGATGACCAGGCACAGTCAGTCACAAAGAACCATGAGCTAGATGAAGGGGCAGAACTGGAGGCCATGGATCGGGGCACAGTCACCCTGTCGGGGAGAGGGCAAGCAAGGGGGGATCCATTAAGCTGTCTGCAAGATTTCGGACTCCCAGAGTCTTCCCTGCACTTAAAAAAAAAGATTTATTTATTTATTTTAGAGGGAGGGGAAGGGAGAGAGAAAGACAAAGACAGAAGCATGGATGTGAGAGAAACGTGGATTGGTTGCCTTTCGCATGCCTCCACCCAGGGACCTGCCTTGCAACCCAGACATGTGCCCTGACCTGGAATCAAACCAGTGACCTTTTGGTTTGCAGGACAGTGCTAAACCCACTAAGCCACACGGTCAGGGCTTCCATGAAATTTTTGACAAAACAGGTGCTAGGGCTACTCCAGCACTTCATGGCTCAGGGAACTCCACACAGCTCAGCACTGGCAGCCACAGCACAGATGACAACAGAGTAGTGGAAATTAGCAGAGCCCGTGGTCTGGCTGTGGGAGAGACAACACTACCTCTGGAGAAAATAGGGAAGGCAGGACATCACCTGAGGACATGAGGAGAGATGTGAACGTCTTACCCACAGATGTTACAAGAGCGAAGATTTCCCGCATCACATCGCAGTGCAGAAGTCTCTGAGCCTCATCAAGGAGCCCCCACTCCTCCTGGGAGAAGGCAACGGCCACATCCTCAAACTTCATATCCTGTCAGAATGAGGAGAGTTCATTCCATGATCAACTTCTCTCCTAGGATCCCAAGTCTGTCCTACCCTCCATGCTCCACATTCATCTGCTCACTCGTGTCCCCACATCAGAGCAGATACCAGGCCTTGGTGCCATAGGTGTCCCTCTTCCTATATTCCTGTTGATACTGTGTTTTCCCACAGCAATAGGCTGATGGGCAGATATGGGCCTGGCATGTAGGTCACACTGCCTCTTATCAATGCAGTGGGTGTCACATACAATGGTTAGGAATTGAAGTTGGCCATAGAGATGGTGTGAGTGATTTGACACTGGTCTCCCCAGGCAATACCCTGTTGGTCCTCCAGATGGTCCTCCAGATTGTCCAAGAGAAGAAAAGATGGCGTCACCCTTCACCATTATGATCCCAACCCCAGGGCACTGAGGCCATCAGTTTATATAACCCTGTGTACAGAATTCTTTGAACCACACTTCTCTCACACACCTACATTCCCCAAAACACAACTTCAAAGGTAGCACAGCCCTGCCGTGACAGGGACTGTTTGTTCCCAGATCAGCTTCTTTCCCAGGATTCTAATTTCACCACCTCTATAATCCATTCTTTGCTTACCCTTCTCCCCTCCCCATGGCAGTGGAGGTTTTTAATTCTGGGTGGCACTGACTTCCACTATTTCATCCAAGTCCTATTGGTCATTGAGTAAGCCCTCAACAACAGACAGGTGGGCAGACAAACGGACTCGAATCTCTGGACCTGCCATGTAGAATTACGACCTCTCTCTTCAGGCAATTCTCTGGGTGTTCCCCACACTGTTTCTTCCAGACACTGCCAGACATGGCTGACCCTTAATTCACTCTTAGAAAAAAAGCCAGGGATTTGGGGCCATAAATTCACACTCCCCCTCCAAGTGCACCTCAGTCTTCCTACCACACCTCTCTCTCACACCTGTGCTGCCACAGCCCCGGCCTCCTCCTGCCCTGCACCACAGTCATCGTCACCTTGACCTCTCTGCTCAGTAGTCAGCATATGTGGTCCAGAGAATGCACGGTAAATTAAAAGAGGATCACGTACAACCCGGGCGCCCTGACCCCTCTTTTATTCAGCCAAGGTCCCTCTTTTATTCACAGCCCTCCAGAGCCTCCACTTCTGAAGAATGAAAGTAAAACCCCTTACGCACTACTTCGCCTCAGCTTCTCTGTCGCTTTAGACACAAAACAGCACCGGTTCCCGGGATCCACCCGGCTCCGCAGACCCTGCGAGTCTTCACACTGGGCCCCTCAGCCTGTCACCCTCTCCAACCGTCACACCCACCGTGTGTGCCCCAGGGCTCCCTGGGCTGAGGAGGGAGGGCCCGGGGCCCTCACTCACCTCAGCCTGGAGCCTCCTTGCAGCCGTGGCCTGCGGGCTCTGGGCAGAGCGGAGGCTGCGAGGCTGCGAGGCTGCGAGGCCGGGATCCGGCCCGATGCGGGTCAAGCTTTGGACGCACCTCTGCAAGGCGGGGACCACTCCTCTGGCACCCCGGGAATGGCGACCTGGACTCTGGAGGCGCTCACTCGGTGAACCCAGCACAGAGGCCAAAGTGACCACCAAGAGGTGGACGCGTGTGTCACGCAGGAACCCCAGGCTCAGGGTGGCAACGCGGGTTTGGGACTTTCACTAACTCAACTCCGCCATTGTTGGGCGCCTTGCGCCCTGGGTAATGTAGTTTCCTCCGCTGTTCAGGGTGTTAATGTCCCAGCGGCGAACTTTTGGGATTAAATGAATTGAGGCAGCAGCCCTGGCCCGGTGCTTTAGTTGCTTAGAGCGTCCTCACCCATAAGCCACCATCCCCAGTAGGAGAACATAGGAGAATCAACCAATGAATGCATAAATTAGAACAACACGGTGATCTTTCTCCCCATCTCTCTCTAAAATAAGTAAATAAATTTATTTTTTAAATATTTTATCTATTTATTTTTAGAGAGAGGGGAAGGGAAGGAGAGAGGGAGAGAAACATTAATGTGTGGTTGCCTCTCCCATGCCCCAAACTGGGCACCTGGCCTGCAACCCAGGCATGTGCCCTGACTGGGAATTGAACCTGGAACCCTTTGGTTCACACACCCACGCTCAATCCATTGAGCTACACCAGCCAGTGCAAAATAAACAAATTTTAAAAAATTGTTGTAGCAACACAAATGACCCTGAGAATTAAGAACTTTAGGTTTCTGGGGTGCTGGGCAGGTTTCTGGGGAGTGTTGTTTGCAAGCAATCCCTTACTTGTTTGGAGACATTATTTTAGATTCTGTGAAACTCAGAAGCTCCCGGAGGCAAAAAAATATTTCATTATTCGAAAGACTAGAAATCTCCAATCTGCTGGGGTGGAAGGTGTCCTATATTCAGTAGGAGGAAAGGCAACAGGAAGAGCATCCATGAAATCCAGCTGTTTCCTGACGTGTGAAGTGAGAGACCAGGGACAGTTTTGAGAAGGAAAGGGCCTGTGCAGCAGCCTAATCTTTCTGTCCTCAGCTTTCAAGTTACACCCAGAATCAAGCCATCTTTCAGCTCCACAGCCCGGACCCACCCTCTCTCCCCTGGTTTGTTGAGGTTGGCTTCACACTGGCCTCCTCTCCTCATGCCTGCCTCATCCATCCTCCAAGTAGCCACTAGGAGGTCCTATTAAAGCCTAGTCTCACTATATTCCCAGGTCATGGCAGAACCCCACAATGACTTCACTCAGGGCAGAGCTTCCCAAAAGGCCCCTGGTAAAGGATCTGCCTACCCCCCGCCCATTTATGCCTTCCCATTTGTCCGAGACACACTTTCACAAGATGCAATAAAAATGACTTACGAGGCGGGGGGGGGGGGGGGGGGGGGAGGACAACAAACAACCCTGAAAACAAGAAAAACAAAACAAAGCAAAATAAATAAAAATGACTTACTAGAAATACAAAATTAACAAGAAAAGACAGCCAGACACAATGAAAGGCCCTCAAAGTCAGATTTAACAGACTCTGTGAACTTGCTGTAATAGTTTCTAAATGATTATTCGAATCGGCTTTAAACTCACAGATGCCACAGTGAGGATGGACACGTCCTCCCATCACACTGTGAGCCACACTGACTTGGGCCTTGGGTGGGTAGCTGGGATGGTTAGAGCATCACCCAGATACACCAAGGTTACGGGTTAGATCCCTGGTCAGGGCAAATACAAGGAGCAACCAATGAATGCATCAGTAAGTGGAAGAGCAAATTGGTGTTTCCCCACCTCCCTAAGATCAATTAAAAAAAACTCCCTTGGGGTAGAAGCCAGGTGCCTGGAGATTCCACAGACCTGGTCCAGGTGTCCTATCTGCCTCAGCTTCCCCTCTCCTCTCTGCCCTTTGTTTCCTCTGCTCCAACCTTAGAGGTCAGTTGAAGTGACCACAAATTAGATGATAGTGGTTTTAGCAGTAAGTTTCTCAAAAACAAAACAAAAACCCACAAAGTGGGTGGAGTGGGTGGTGGAATAGGAGCAAAATGGCCACACTCTGATAGCATTTTTGCTATGACGGGAAGTAGGGCGATAGGACCAGCTGAAGGCAGGCTGGAGCAGCAGCACCATTGTTTACTGTGGCCGCACCACCACGTGTGGATGTTGTTGGGAATATCATTTGGAAAGTGTCTATATTTTTAGGTGGGTATCAGATCCATTTACTTGTATCACTGAAATCCAGTAAAAAAGATAAACATAAGTCTCTGTTATGTGTTCTGGAATTGAAACAAAATTATATTTTTAAAAAGATTTTATCTTTTAGAGAGGGGAAAGGAGGGAGAAAGAGAGAAACATCGATTGGTTACTGGTTGCCTCTCTCATGTGCTGAAATGGGAACCTGGCCCGCAACCCAGGCATGTGCCCTGACTGGGAATCAAACTGGTGACCTTTCGGTTTGCATCCTTGCGCTCAATCCACTAAACCGCACCAGCCAGAACCACAAATACATGTTGTATATACTAAGGAATGATGCTTCCTGAGAATATCTGGTATATCCTACCCCTTTGCGCAACTGTTTTAGGCCTGCCCCAAACCTCATCTCTGCTCAGTTAACTTCACTGTGCAGACACCTGCCCCACAATTAGAGGCAACGACACGCTGCTGCTGCTGAGTTGCCTGGGGCCTGAGCACGAGGGCTGACATGCGTGTTTGGTTTTGGTCTATTTAATAATGAAAAGAATTGATTTGAGAGAGCCATCAATTTGTTATCACACTTATTTATGCACTCATTGAGTCTTATGTGTGTCCTGACCTGGGATAGAACCCACAACCTTAGGGTATCTGGACAATGCTCTCAACAACTGTACTGCCCAGCCAGGGCTGGTTTTGGTGTGTTTGGTTGTAAGCTTGTTGTGCTGCTTTCTGTAAAGATCCAGCTCGAAAGTTTCTGTCATCAAAAGTGTTATCATTTACCTCCTGTTTAGAGACCTGAGGGCCTAATCATTTCCTCACTTAAGAAAATGAAATGCTCCTTTAAAGAACATAAACCCTAATGCTGGTGGGGTTTGGAGAATAAAAAAAAGGAATAGTCAAAATCTCAGTAGTCTTAAGATAGTATTACCCAGTGTGAAATAGAACCGGATATTAATTGCTCTGCTGAAATTTGTCTCACTGCCCTCTCAGATGTGTATTTATTAAATTAGAAAGATCAGAATAAAATAAAATTCTGACTAGAGAACTTGTTTCAGGGCCAGGTGCATGTCCCTTCAAGAGCAGGAGCCACTTAATTCAGCTCCCGCCTTTGTTGCCCTGAAATCCCGTGCTCACGGGAATAGTGATCCTTTCCCGTCCTGTGTTTCTCAAGTCTTTACGGGATGGAATGACCGACATCCACAGCATTTTGCAGATTTACAGGATCATACAGCAGACAAGTTAAACAAGTTTTATTAATTCCCGTACCATATCTTTTTACCTGTTTGAAATTTAAATATTTGATGTCTCACTCAAAAGATTCTATATCTTTCCTTTTCCCTCACTTTCTGTCCTAATAGTGTTACATATTTTATTCCATTCTTTATGCCAAAAATTTCTTTTTCAAATTTAAGTTTTTAAAATTAAAAAAATTTAAATTTAAAAACTACATTTCACTGTGAAATCTTAGTAAATCAAGGTATGTATCCCATTTAAGGGCAGAATGTTTTAAAAGCATTTAATGTACTTAATCCTAAATTGCACAATCAGCCTGAAAAACAAGATTAGGAAATATATCAAGGGAATGACAGGGTGGAAGATAACTACTCTCAGCCCAACACAACACTGGCAATTTTTAAGACTAATTCAAATTTCTGAGTTCAGAATGTGATTTATTAAATAATTCAATCAAGAGCCAAATAAAATTGATCCTTTCATAAAAGAGAATATATCATATAAAGTTTTACATATTTAGCACTCCAAACAATTACCAAGAAATTTTAAGTTAGCAGATAAATCCAAAGCTTTAGAACTTAGGCAATGCATGAGGCACGTGTACTCTTTGGGGGTATTGACTATGTTATAATGTGCTTTACACACAGAACATACTCAGTGAATATGGGGAGAGGTTGTTTCCTTGCTTTTTATTTTGCTTTATCTTGTAGCAAGTTAGTTTTAGAAACCTTTGTTTCAAAAATCAGCACACTGTCAAATTGGTGGCAATTAGTATAAATAATAGTCTCTGAAGTTGATTCCTTGGTTGAAAAATTTACTTAATTTCATACTTTTATTAATAAAAATGACGACAAACTTTACTCTTTATTAAGTGCCTTCTATCAATCCCATCCAAATGTCCTTCTGCAAACTGTAAATCATTTTTGACTAAAATGCAGTATTATTTATTTATTTATTTATTTTTAGAGAGCAGAAGGGAGGGAGAAGGAGAGGGAAAGAAACTTTGATGTGTGAGATACATTGTTGATCAGTTGCCTCTTGCATGACCCCAACTGGGGACCCGGCCCACAACACAGGCATGTTCCCTGACCAGAAATCGAATCAGCAACCTTTCAGTTCACAGGCTGGCACTCAATTCACTGAGCACCAGCCAAGGAGGAAGTCACACTTTTAAAAAACAATGTTTTAGTGGGGAGAAAATGCAGACAACTGTAACTGAACAATAAAATGATTTAAAAAAACACACAAAACCAATGTTTTCAACTTACAATTTCCCAGCCATTTTACTGTTTTATTATTGTTTTTGAAGTTTTTATTTGTTGCTACTGTATCAGTGTGATAGAAATAAAACATAGTCGCGTTCTACTGGAATATCTTACATTCTGCATGTTCAGTGACATCAATTTGGCAGTTTGAAACTGACCACGATGACAGTATTTACACCAGGGAAATTGACGAAAGATTACAAACCTAGACTCGACAGTGTAGTATGGAATGTTTAGACTTAAAAAAGTGGTGGATAATATGTTAACAATGTAGGTTAAACTTATAAGTGTATAGTACAAGTGGGCTTAAGTTGTATATAAATATAAAAATTGAGAAAAACAATATTCCTTCCAGTACTCAAAAATAATTGTTCCATATGGCAAAGAAGTCACTCAGGTCATTGGGAAATGAATGAAATTCCAACATATGTGTTTGTTGCCGCACTGTATCCTATTGGTTAAAATACTAAACTCATAAAAAGAATATAGGCAAAAATATTCAAGCAGATGTGTTATCAAAAGAAATAAAGACAGGGTAAATAAATGCATTTAAAAAAGATAACCATTATAAATTCTTAAGAAAATGGAATCAAATCCAAAGCAAGTTATCACTACACTGACTTCCAGGACTAATATTTAAAAAGATTAACCACAGCAAGTGCTGGCAGGGTTGCAGCAGAAATGGAATTTTCTTATGCTGTGGGTGAATGGGAAGGCAAAGGAAACCATTTTAGATCAGAGTTTTGCATCTCTGAAAATGCAAAGCATTCACTGACACTGTAACAGCATGAGAAATAAAACATATATGCACATAAAGAACTGAATGCAAATATTTATAGCAGCTTTATTTGTAATACCCCAACCTAGAAATAACCCAAAACATAGACAGATAAATGGATAAACAAAGCATTACCTATATAACGCAAACTACTCAGAAATAAAAGAATTAACTATTCATATGTTATTGTTGAATTGCAAAATACTGTGCAGCATAAAAGTACCTGTTGAAGAGTATGTACACCTTATGATGCCTTTAAAGTTATAGAACACGTGAACTAATCTATTGTAAAGGAAGATAAATCAACAACTACCTGGAGGGCTAAGGAAGACAGGGAGAGATTATAAAAGGGCAGGAGGTGACTTAAACACAGGATAGGACAAAAGTAAGTTTACAGTTGTTTGAATAAATAATAACATAATAGTAAATAATATTACAAGAATTAACTTGGTATTTTGCATACTTACAACTGTAAACCTATTTTTGCTGAACCTATATATGGGTGACAGTTAAGTTCTTTTTATCTGTGAGTTTCACAGCTTTATCCTTATGTCAAAGCTCACTAAACAGTACACGCTAGATAAGTGTACTTTGTCATGTGTCCATTACATATATACCTGAACAAAGCTTTATAAAGTAGTTCAAAATAAAAACCTGGATACCCCTTTTCTTAGAAAATTAGGTTGTAAAAATAATCAGGTTTTCAACTGTACAGCAACTCTACCTCCTTTCTTATCATATTCCGTGAGGGGCAGCCTTGCCTCAGTGGCAAGAAATATTGGCAAGCAGCTCTGACTAAGGCACTTAGTTGCTTGGGCGTCCTTCTACTAAGTGAAAGGTCACCAGGGTGATTCCTGGTCAGGAAACACGCCTGTGATGCTGGTCGGTCTCCTGTTGGGGGATCATACAGAAGACAACCAATTGATGTTTCTCACATTGATGTTTCTCAACCTCTCTTTCTCCCTCCATTCTCCTTTCTCTAAAAATAAACATACAGTCTTTTTAAAAAATACTGGCAAGTAGTGAAGACTACTGCAGTCTGAATCAACAGCAATGCTGGCTGGGTCACAAAGGACACATCCTAGGACTGACTATAGAATCACCCTTCTCTCTAGTTGTGTTCTCCTGCCTGTAGAGCAATAACCCCGAGATGAACACCCCAGAGAGGCGAGGGGAAGACCACAAACCATTAGATTGTTTTCTCTGCCACTGACCTTAGCTGGAGGAAACAGTTATAGAAGGCCTCAGAACATTCTACACACAGGTCACACAAGCCATTGTCCCCGAAACATTTGTGGATGAACATTCAGAAGAGGTACCTTCCATCTAATTGACTTCAGTCTCTTCCACTCCCTATTAATATGGTGTTTCTGTCTCAATTGTGGTCCCATGTATCCCAGAGTTTTATAACAAATGACACCAATCTATGAAATTTTGCACATCATGGCACATGGCTCCTTGCACAACCTGTGGAGTAGGTACCTTCAACATTATGTAATATAAATGTAGACAGAGCTACAGAATCCATTTTGTTCACAGAAGCACAACAAAAGCCTCCTCCTTAGGATGACCTTTGACCTCCCCAATAATTATGGTACCAGGCTACAAATTAGGACCACAAAGTCATGCATTCTTTCTTTCAAGGCCTTGGGTATAATTACAAAACTTATATTGAACAAAGAGTGATTTTTGCCATCACACCTTACCTTCCAAAGCACAGAAGTCTCGGATCTCCACAGTATCTATTCACTTCTACATGCTGACAGATCACAATTCTCCTTTCAAATCACCCCACCCACTAAATACAACCCCCAACATTAAAGGTACACAAGTGAAAGCACCTTCACAAAAAAAAAAATCATTATCAAAAGCAGTGAACAGCAAGCAGTTTACAAATTTACAGGTTGGTGAATGAGAACTTAGAAATATTCATCCCAGCATAATGTGGTAACAACAATGTCCTTGAAAGGAAAAGCCCTTCTTAGCTAAGGATGGGTCTGCTGGACCATAGGGGTCAGTTGCAGTCCCTCGTCAGACAGAAAGGAATGAGGATCACACCAAGAGCTTGGAGTATTCATAATTTCCTCAAGCAAGTGAGAACACCGGGGTCAGTTTCCCTGAGTACGCTGCAGTTGTGACCCACACACACTCTGCAGGTGAGCCAGCTTATAGATATGAAACGGCTGTAGTCACAAACACTGGCACTGACAGCAGTCTGGTGATAGCACAGTTCAGGTTAGAAAATGCAATGCAACTTCTTAAAGCCTCACTTCTTGGACCTTATCAGAAATCTAACACAGTGTACATTCCACTAAAAGAAATTTAAATTTAGGTAAATGGGTGTAAAGAGTCTCTTCCAGTGTTGTTATAGAGAGTGAGGAAATAAAACATTCCAAGCATATTTAAGGCTTTTCTTCATTGTGAACTCCCCAGCGTATGTATGAAGAGGTGAGATTTGCGAATGAACTTGACAGTGTTGAATAAGGTGCAGTGTTGTCTATAGGATTTTGCACATTCAGTGCACATGTCTTTTGTCAGTATGAATTCTCTGGTGTTGCATAAGGATAGATTTGTGACTAAGCATTTTCCACAAAGACCGCATTCACATAGCTTTTCTCCAGTGTGAACTCTCCAGTGATCGGTGAGGCTACTTTCCCTCGATACACTTACCACAATCACTACCCTCATAAGGCATTTCTCTGGTGTGAACTTTCCCATGTAAAATCAGGTTAAATATTTGTTTAAGGTGTTTGGACATTTTTTAAAATATTTATTTGTTAGAGAGAAGGGAAGGGAAGGAGAGACAGAGGAAGAGAAACATCAATCGGTTGCCTCTCACATGCTCCCAATTAGGGACCTAGACTACAATCCAAGCATGTGCCCTGACTGGGACTTGATCCAGCAACCTTTTGGTTTGTGGTACAACACCCAACCCATTGAGCCACACCAGTCAGGGTACTTCTTAAAAATATTTGCTGCACTCATAAGCTTTTCTCCAGTCTAAAGTGTGTGATGTCAAAAAGGTCACAGCTATTTCTAAAGGACTTCCCTTATATACTACATTTGTAAGACCTTACACCAGTGTGAACTCTCTGGTGTTCAGTAAGGGTAGAGGTTTGGCTTAAGGACTTCCAACATTCATTACACTCATACAACTTTTCTCCAGGGTGAACTCTGTAGTAATCAATGAGGCTAGAGGAATGCTAAAAGACTGCCCTCGTAAGTCACACTCATAAAGCTTTTCTCAGAATAAACTTGATGATGTGGACTACTGGGGAGGTTGTCAAAAGGATTTGCCAGTCATTACAGTCATAAGGCATTTCTCCAGTATGATCTTTCTTAATGTCAAATGAGGTTACAATTTTGTCCAAAGGTTTTCCCATATTTGCTTTACTAATAAGGTTTTTTTCCAGTGTGAATTCTGCGGTGTCGGAAAAGGCTAGAGCGTTGTCTAAAGGACTTACCACATTCATTACATTCATAAGGTCTTTCACCAGTGTGACACCTGTGGTGTTCAATGAGTTTAAAGCTTTGGCTAAAAGCCTTCCCACAATCACTACATTCATACCGCTTTTCTCTGGAGTGAACTTTTTGGTGTTGAATGAGGGAAGAGCTTGTGCTGAAACACTTCCCACAATCACTACACTGATAGGGCTTTTCTCCAGTATGAACTCTCTGGTGCCGAAGAAGGTGAGATTTGTGGCCAAAAGACTTCCCACACTCACTACACTCATAAGGTCTTTCTCCACTGTGAACTTTCTGGTGTTGAATGAGGTTAGAGGTATAGCTAAAGTATTTCCCACATTCCCCACACTCATAAGGCTTTTCTCCAGAATGAACTCGACAGTGTTGAACAAGTTGGCTGCGTCGTCTAAAGGATTTCCTACATTCACTACACTCATACGGCTTTTTTCCAGTATGAACTCTGTGGTGTTGAATAAGGGCAGAGCTTTGGCTGAAGGACTTTCCACAATCAATACACTCATACGGCTTTTCTCCAGTGTGAATTCTCTGGTGGTTATTGAGTACATATTTGTAGCTAAACCATTTCCCGCAGTCACTACACTCATACGGCTTTTCCCCAGTATGAACTCTCTGGTGTTGAATGAGGCCAGAGCTGTGGCGGAAGAACTTTCCACAATCACTACACTCATACGGCTTTTCTCCAGTGTGAATTCTCTGGTGTTGAATGAGTATGTATTTGTAGCTAAAGCATTTTCCACAGTCACTGCACTCATATGGCTTTTCTCCACTGTGAATTTTCTGGTGTTGAATGAGTATATATTTGTAGTTAAAGCATTTCCCACAATCACTACACTCATAAGGCTTTTCTCCAGTGTGAACTCTCTGATGTTGAATAAGGGCAGAATTTTGATTGAAAGACTTCCCACAATCACTGCACTCATATGGCTTTTCACCAGTGTGAATTCTCTGATGTTGAATGAGGTTAAATTTGTAGCGAATGCATTTCCCACAAACACTGCACTCATTCAGCTTTTCACCAGTATGGCTTCTCTGGTGTTCAATGAGCTTACAGCTTCGGCTGAAGAACTTCCCACAATCTCTACACTCATATGGCTTTTCTCCAGTGTGAATTCTTTGATGTCGAATTAGGTTAAATTTCCGGCGAAAGCATTTCCCACAAACACCGCAATCATACTGCTTTTCTCCTGTGTGAATTCTGTAGTGTTGCATGAGACTGGAGGTTTGTCTGAAGGGCTTCCCACAATAACTACACTCATATGGCTTTTCCCCAGTGTGAACTCTTTTGTGTTGAATGAGAGCAGAGCTTTCACCGAAGGACTTTCCACAATCACTGCACTGATGGGGCTTTTTACCAGCATGAATTTTCTGGTGTTTACTGAGATTAAATTTATAGCTAAAGCATTTCCCACAAACACTGCATTCATAAGGCTTTTCTCCAGTGTGAACTCTCTGATGTTGAATGAGGATATATTTGCAGCTGAAGCATTTACCACAAACACTGCACTCATATGGCTTTTCTCCAGTGTGAACACTTTGATGTTGAATAAAGGAAAATTTGCGGTTAAAGCACTTCCCACAAACACTGCACTCATACTGCTTTTCTCCCATGTGAACTCTCCTATGTTGAATGAGGTGAAAGATTTGTCTAAAGGCTTTCCCACATTTGCTACACTCATAAAGCCACTCTCCCAAGCAGATACCATGGCACTTAATGACATTGTGGCTGTAGCTGGCAGCTATTTCACGTTCACCCCACTGGTGATGACCTTTTCCACCATGAAAGGCCTGCCAACTCTCACCACAATTGGGTGGCTTTTCACTGTTAGGAGTGGCCTGGTGTTGGAGAAGGCCTGAGATGACTGGAAAGTCCTCCTCAACCTTCTTACTAGTGAAAGGTGCCCTTGATACATAGCACCTGCACCTAGTCACAAACCAGGCCCTGTCCATATCTTTTTTCCAGGGATTTTCTCCCCTGGTAGGCCTTGGTTGCTGGTGAAAGTTTGCACTGAAACAGAAGCCTCTCACACATGCGTCACTGAAGAATGCTTTCTGCTCAAGGCACGCTGCTTGGAACTCAGTCAGGTGCAAAATAGTTTTCAAGGCTGAGACACACTGCTCACAGGGATGGGTCTTCGGGGGTGCTGGAGTTGTTGTAGAAACCCTTACCTGTGACTCTCCTTCTATAGATACCCTCTGCTCAGCAGGGGCCTCTTCATCTTCCCTCTTATGCCAACAACCTGAAAGTAGAGAAATGCTGAGGAAATGGATGTTGACTTTGGTGGAAGGGGTAAGGCCAATTTCAAAAGAGTGTCAGACATAATACATTGGTTTCATGGGATTGTCTGAAAATAAGAGACCTGGAGACAGGTTAAATAAGGGGTTGTTGTGTAGCAATGGGCCTCTAAAATCACAAATTAGGGGACACCTCACAAAACAAAAAAAAGACAGGTTACATGCACCACATGGAAGAGAAGCCGAACCCACAACTCAGTCTTCTGCTAACATTGCACAGCAAGGCCTGTGTGCTGGTGACATGGGCAAGCTGTACAGAATGTTGGTTACATCTTTCTTCCAGTAAAATTCAATAAATGAGTAGCTGGTATTTGAGGACTACTTAAGAATGTATGTGCACCTCATAACACATGCACAGGTCGATGTTTGAGAATACCACACAGCAAGCAGTGCAGTGAAATGGTGACACACAGACACCACAAAAGTGAAGGTGGTCAGGAGCCACAAAGTCACACATGAAATGACAAGTGAACAAAGTGTCAAGTATTGGAAACAAAAGGTAAAAATAATTTGTGCCCTGTGGCACTTGAACCAAAACAATACTGGACACAGGGGAGGTTGCTGGTATGACCAGAATACAACCCTTATCTCATGCCCTCATCCAGCTGCCACTCATCAGCACCAGGCCTCATTTAAGACCATCCTGCATTGTCCACCCTCTGAAAACTACCAGTGTTCTTCCTGCACCTTCTGTTGTGCAAGAATCTCAGAATCTGAATAATCCAAGCCTGAATGAAAGACCACAGTGGTGAGCAGCTAGCACTGCCCAGAGCAAGTCTTCATACAATAGTATTCAGGGAAGACAATATTTCCCCAGGGATGATTGGGGTGTCCATGGCCCAGTGCACTACACAGCTCAGCACTGGCACCCACAGCACAGATGACAAGAAAGTGATGTAAATTAGCATACCAAATAGTCTGACTGTGCAAAAGACAGATCTACCTCTAAAGAAAATGGGGAAGGTAAACACATCACCTCAGGACACTAGGCAAATGCAAAAGTCTTACCCACAGATGCTATAAGTGTAAAGATTTCCAGCATCACATCATAGTACAGCAGTCTCTGAGCCTCACCAAGGAGCCCCCACTCCTCCTGGGAGAGGGCAATGGCCACGTCTGCAAAGTTCATATCCTGCCAGAATGGGGACAGTTCATTCCATCATCAGTTTCTGTTCTAGGATTCCAAGTTAGTTATGCCCCTCACCCTCCACATCCACAAGTATTCTAATGAGACGTGGGTTAGATCATCTGCCTCTACTTCTCAAAATATTCTGTATCCCCCATGACCAGCCAAACACAAATCCAACTTGACACAAAGCTGCTCTACACCTGACTCCTTTCCCATCTGTCCCACATCATTAAAACAAAAACAAACCACACAGATCCCTGATTCAGCTCAGCCTCTCCTGCAAGCCTTGGCCTATTCTCCTATCTTTGCCTGGAAGACCTCCCAAATCTCATTTCACTTGTTGCCCAAAACAGGAACCACTTCATATAAATCTTAATCTGAACTAAGGACCCTGGGCTTGGTGTCAGTTCAAGGTCCCCAGGCCCCAGGGCTGGAAGAGTGGCACCACAGTCCCAGGACACCTCTCTCTCAGATTCTCTCAAAGAGTGGGAGGCCCTGAAACAAACCAGGACCCTAAGCGATTTGCACTCGCAGGAATCTGTGGAAAGAGAAAGGTCAGCTGAGAGCCTGGCCACCACCGCCAGGACCCACGGGCTCAGGCCGCTGAGGGCCCTCTCCCCACCCGGGGCCGGAGCCCTCGAGCTGACCGCACTACCTCAGGGCCTCCGACCTCCGTACAGCCTCTTTCGTGCAGTCACATCACCTTTCACAGGATTCACCTTCCTGTCTCCAACTGCTGTCACCTCTTCTAGTCTCTCCTTCCTCCCAGCAGTGTTTGGAAATCGTTACAACCGGATCTCAGCTAAGGTCCCTCTTTTATTCACAGCCCTCAACGCCCCCGTGTCCAGAGAAAAAAAGTACAACTCCTCACGTACAACTTCGCCTCAGTTTCTCCGCCGCCTTCAGACACAAAACAGGGGCCGGGTGTCCCGGATTCTCCCGGTTCGGCCACCCCTGCGCGTCCTTACACGGCGGCCCCTCAGCCCGTCACCCTCTCCCACTCTGTCATACCTTGTCACTCACGAGCGCCTCACGGCCCCAGGTGCCAGGACCTAGGCTGCAGGACGCGGCAGGCGCCCCGCACCCGAGCTGCGGCGCTCGCTAGGTGGGGCGAGGCGGGAGGACCCGGGGGTCGCGCACTCACCGCAGCGGGGCGCCTCAGCGCGGCCACAGTGCACGGAGCCGAGTCTGCCAGGCTCAGAAGCCCCGATCCGGTCAGCTCCTGGCCTCAAGCTTCGGACGCGCCTCTGAGCAGCAGGGACCACTCCTCTGGCGTCTCTTCGGTCGCCACCTCACGCTCTGGAGCTTCTGACTTGAAGAACCGACCGCAGAGCTCAAAATGACCGCCACGAGAGGACGAGGGAAATCCCGCCCCAACCTGGAACGCACGCAAGAAATACCCTTCTCCCGGCCGTTCCGGGCCTCAGTCGGGCCGTCGTTCGCATTGCCCTGTGGGTAATGTAGTCTCGTCAGCACAGGGGAGGTTAGCTTTCCCGACACGGACCTTGGCGAATAGAGAGGTCGTGACTCAGCTAGTGGCGCTGGGAAGTGACAACTTTAGGTTTCAAGGGCGGATCCAGGTGTCTGGGGAGTGTGGTCTGCAACTGATCACTTGTTTGGAGACATTCCTTCTGACTCTGTGTAACTCAGAATGCTCCCTGAGGCGAAAAGTATTATTCCAGTTATTCCTTAATACTACAAATCTAAATGGACAGGTGTTTTAACTCAGACACAAAATGCATCCACTCTTAGCTGGACTGTGGTAAACATTTTCTGCCAATTCAAATACATGGAGTCAGAATCATAAATAGATTTTGTAACTCTGTACGTTTAGTCTGAGCCAGGACTTGGAGGACAGGGAGGGATTTAGGTTGCCTTCAAGGAGGAGGACAAGGAGTTATATTTGCCACTGTTTCCCACAGAGAACATCTCTCCTGCCTGTGTCTTCAGTGACGGTGTCTGTTGAGGAAAGCCCCAAAAGTCTAAAGTCAGCTCCCATTCTGAAGAACTTAAACCTAGCCTTATTCAAATTCTTAAGATCTTTACTAGGAGATACTTACATACACGGGCAATGCAGCTTCTCCCAGTGGTGGCCAAATGGAAAGAATGCACACTGCTCCCAGGACAGGACTCCTTTCTCTAAGGGTTGACAGTAAAACCATATCTTGGGTAGTCACGTAGACAACCAGAAAGAACAATGCATTCCTAAGTTAACAGATAATATCAGGCAGTTATCACATTGTGTACATTCATTAACCTCCCTCAAGGAAGTATGTTTATCTTTGAGTGGTATTCCAGTTTTCTGGGTAGTCAGCCGAGCCTGAGGCTATAAAAAGTTAAAACACAGAGTACAGCATCTTATAGACAGACACCTTTGCTTCTGGAGCCATATTGCATCTCTAAGTGGGTTTCCTTCCTTTATGGAACAACATTGATTGCCCATTAAGTATTTCCAACTTCATATTCTTAAGTTACATTCAATTCCTGTAAATACCTGACATATTTCTAAAACAGAGAACAACTTACCAAATTCTATCTGGGTATGGGAGAGGGACTACAGTGCTCTCAAGCAGAGCACACGTGCAAACGGGGAATCCGAACACCGTCCTCTCATTTCGTTTTGATTAGAAGTGATCATTACTCTGCTGACTGATGGGAATCTTGTGCATGAGGAATTCATGTGTCGGGAAAAAAGTTGTGAAATGCAACTTACGGAAAGATATTAATAATGACTATGTAATCAAAAGACAGTGGTAGAAATATATCTGGGAAAGTATCAGTGGAGGGGGAAAAGAGTTAAGACCTCAGATAATATTTATCAAGAGACACTAAAGTCTGACTTAAGCTGAACCTAATCTTGGTATTGTGATTCTTTTTAATTGGTTTCATTTTAGCAGATTTGTAGCGCTTTCTCATTGAAGTTTTAAGCTACAATTTTATGACTAATATGAAACAACTCTTCTAGTCTAATAATTATTGTGTTCTTTAATGAAGAATCTGTCCAAATATGTTGCCTATTTTATGGGCTGCTGATTGGTCTGTTTCTTATTGATTTTTGTGATTTCTTTTACATAAAAGTTTTTTAATCAGATACAACTTTTTTCTACAATTCTGTTGGCAATTTTTAATAATTTTAAGTTATGTGTATGTGTAAATAGTATGTAATCTCAGTGTTTTTAGAGGTGTTTTTACAAATAATTAGCAATTCCTCAATACTGCACTGTTTTGGTTAAAATCTTTATTAAAATTCCTCTATAAAAATTGCTATGGAATTCCTTTCTCCTGATTGAGCCCTATAATGAATTGGTTTGGGCAATAGTCCTAGTAGATAAACCCATAAGGATGAAACTTGGAGATTGGTTTGGTCATACCCTTGGGCTTGAATGAAGTGCTCAGTATCTACCCATGAGATTGGATGCCACTGACTCATGGCACACAATGGTATCATAATTAATGTTACTTGGGACTGACTTTGATAAAGTGACAAGTATCGCAGATGTTAAGACCAGGGAAGTGAGCAGTGATCATTAAGGCAGTGACAGTGACTACAAAGACTGTGGTTAGGAAAGAATACTTTTGATTTCATGTTATTATTTACAAAGAGAAAATGGTAAATTCAAGTCTTAGTACAAGAAAGTTCCATGAGAGCCCTAAAAGAAGCTCTGATTTCTGTAGCTACAATGTACATATTGCTGAAAAATCAAAACATGTATTTTGTGATTACAATAAAAGTTAAATACAGTACCACAATATTTCTCATGTAACACTTAGGGCACTGATACATATAGTGAAATTCAGAATCTTGGAATGGGGACATACAGTTAAATGAAGAAGAAAATAATTTGGAACTCTTAAGTAACTGAGTTTCTCTTACCAGGTGTCTGGGGAGACTAGCCTTCCTCTGAATATCACCTGGGGTAGCCACTTGTAAAAAAAAATGTCAATTTACCTTGACAAGTGTGGCTCAGTTTGTTGGGCGTTGTCCTGCAAAACGAAAGGTTGCTGATTCAGTTCCCAGTTTGATTCCCAGTCAGAACACATGCCTAGGTTGTAGGTTTGGTCTTTGGTCGGGACGGGCAGGAGAGGCAACTGATGGATGTATCTCTCTCACATTGATTTTTCTCTCCACATTTCTCCCTCCCTTCCCCTCTCTCTGAAAATAAATAAATAATAACATTTTATTTTAAAAGATGGCAATTCTTCTGAAGACTCACCACACCCCAAAACTTGTACTAATTCTCTTCATGATCCAGTAAAATAATGGGCACATCAGCAAAATTGATATTTTGCCAGTATTTATTATCAGAAAAGAGGGGAGCAACTATGGGTATGGATTCTAAGGCTGTTTAACCAATAAGGGTAAAATATACAAATAGACCAAATACAATAAATATAGGAATGGACCAAATTCATTGACCTTGTGCAGTATTAAAGAGTCTGGATTTATTGTGTTAGCTCAAGCAGAGGGAGGAGGTGGCTCTAACAGCCTGTGTGTTAAGCTGACTGTGGAGTCATTGGTGGCTTTTAGTTAATGAGGCTGAGATGCCAGAGTTAGTCTTGCATGATGTACAAGACAGAGTTGCAGGGCTTAGGGATAGAAATAATGGCTGAATTTATCATGTGTGAGAAGTACGTCTCTATATGTGTTAATCATATGTCTTATATGTATTTTACAATGTTGACATTTGAAGGCCCACAGACCTGGAAGAGACTGCACTTCCTGGGGCTGGTTAATTCTAAAAGATAATAAATGACAGGCCCAATCACCTTGATTTCTTTCATATGCAAACTGGCCAGTTCAAAGCCATACAACCATCCACCTCCTTTGATTCTCACACAGGCCATATGTCCCCTAAATCAACTCAGGACGAGGTCCCCAAAATTTAACGACCACCCCTATGCCTCAAAGCCTACCAGAATACTTCAAACTCAACAATCCTATATGCTACACTGACTCACCTTTCTCAAGGAAACCACAAGAAAGTGAAAGGACAAAAAAGCCTTTTTCAGGCCCTCTTTAGATCTCTCTTTCCTTGAGTCTGTCCGGCATAATAAACTGTTGTTTCTGTGAGCCTCTATTCTCAGGACTGGAGAGATTAGAAGCATCTCCGACCCAGGTATTTTAAAATGTATACAAACAGGACATACCAGACCAGAGCACCTGGACCCTGAACCCAAAGATAACCGCGAAACAAACTGAAGTTCACTGAAGCCTGAAACCTCCTGATTTACAACTAATTGCCATGACTACCCAGCTACAGCTCCCCTTCCCCCTTATCCCACAATAAAAACTTGCAGCCCCTACCTCTCAGGGCTGGTGCATTTCTCTGCACCTAGCCCCTTCCCTTTGGGAAAGTAAAAAAAAAAATAAAACTTTGCTCTCTGCGTTTTCTTCTTTTCGTGAATTATTTCACAGCCCGTGTCACTGGCCACCATAATAGGAAGGATTGTACCCACGTTCTCCTCAATCCTTTGTGCCTTCCAAGCAACACTAATGCTTTGTCACATGGCCACAGGTTGGCACAGCGTGTTCCCACTCTTGGGAACTGTAATGGAAACTTCTTACAGACACATTAAACTCTCCAAGCCATCATGCAGTCACCTCTGTAAATTAAAACCCTATGGGTATAATCGGGATAATTTGTGTAGCGAGCAGGGTTACTGTGTTAGACAGAAGAGCAGGCCTTCCTGATCGCTCTTGGCTGCCTAACTGGATTCATTAAACAGCCTACCATGCCAGGGAAGGTACAGCTGGCACTTTGGCTGCCATTTCTTTATTCTGTGAATGTGTACGCTGCCACGGGACTTCAAATCAAGTATAAGATCTCCAAAGGATGTGCCTTTATGGCTACCTCCATTTAGTTTTGGTTGCTGAAATCTTCTAGGATATACAGTGGGATTCCTGAGTGCCATCTGATTCTCTATCCCAATACACCCAGAGGGCATGACTAAGATAACTGGGTAACATAGAAGGGAAATATTTAGGAGTGAGGAAGTTCCCCTAAATAAGAACGTTATGTGACTTGAGCCAACACCGTAGTGTGGGCTAACCCATTTTATCCAACTCTTGTAAGCAAAATCATACATTGATCTGTTTTCACAGAAATGTCTCTGGCATAACTGCATTACTAGAAACTGGGACTGGAGCAGGTCTGCCTAGGTGCGGCCTGTAGTGTATGGGTTCTTGGCTTTGTGCGGGCAAGATTTCAACAGGTGATTTTGAGAGTATGTTTATGAAAGCTGAAGACAGTGAAAGAAGAAAAAGCTTAGGATTAAAAAAAAGCAATAGGAGAGACTAGGTGGAGCTCCTATGGCTCTCTAGAAACCTTATGGGGAAATAAGTGAGCCGAGGAGGGGCTAATACCAGCTTACTGGTGAGTCAAAGAAAACGGGGCCATGATGAAAGATTCAGGGGGTCAGTCTGGGACAATCTGCTACTGCCCATTGCTGTCCTGGTTGCAAGTCTTTTGGGGACCCTTAGAATTTAAAAGGTGCAGGCCTTTGCGGGGAAAGGAGGAGTAATAAAAAGGTGTGGGTGTTCTCTGGGAAAGCAGAGCGCATACCGGGACCTTCATTTTGAGGGTTTTAATGGCTGGGCACTTGGGGGAAGTTTTAGGGGAGGATCTTAATAAAATATTCATCAGCTTTATGCTGATGTGCCAAAGTGAGATTTATTCCCTTAACTTAATCTGTCCTTAGGTGTGCTTGGGAGGAGTGCTACTGTCAACCATTTACTTTTTTTTTCTGGTCAACCACTTACTCTTAAGCATCACTGGTTGTAGAAGATAGGATTGAGTGCCTTACGAGATGGATGTAATCTGCTCGTCCCTTTCCCTATTCCACTTGTCCTGGCTTGCTGGCCTGTCTCAACTTCATGTTCAGTTACATCATTTTGTCAGTTAGGAATAGATCACAGTGAGAGTATTTACATCAGAGAAATGGACAAATATTACAAACCTAGACTTGACTTAATATATTATTGAATGTTGAGAGTTAAAGAAATTGGTAGAGAATATGAGGTGTTTTTTTTAAAGAATGTATTTCTTTTCCATTACCATTTATCCCTGTTTTACTCCCCTGTAGAGAATACCTTAACAATGCACATTAAATTTATAACTGCATGGTAATAGTAGGCTTTAAATTGTACATAAAAAATTGAGGAAAAAATTCTCTACTTAGTATTCAAGTGTAATTGTTCCATATGGCAAAGAAGTCACTCAGGTCAAAGTCACTGGGGTCATTGAGGAATGAGTAAAATTCTAATATATGTCTTTGTTGCTATACTATCTATTGGTTAAAATAATAAATTCATTAAAAAATAGGCAAAAGATTCTGAACAAATATTTTACCAAAGGAAATAAACAGAGGGTAATTGAATGTAGGAAAAAATGGCCACCATTATGAATTCTCAGAAAAATGGAATTAAAACCAAAGTGAGCTACCGCTACAATGATTTACAGAGCTAATATTTACAAAGACTAATCATAGCAAGTGCTGGCAGGGTTGCAGAACAGCTTGAATTTCTATTCGCTGTGGGTGGGTGGAAAAGCAAAGGGAACGATCATTTTAGATCATATTTCTGCATTTCTAAAAATATAAAACATTCTCCAACACTGTAGCAGTTTGAGAAATAAAACATATATCAATATAAAGAACTCAATGCAAATATTTACAGTAGCTTTATTTGTAATATTCCAAACCTGGAAATAATCCAAACCATAGGCAGATGAATGGATGAACAAAGTGGCTATCCATAGAACAGAATAACACTCAGCAAGAAAAAGAATGAACTATTCACATAAGCATTATTGTTGAATCTCCAAATAACTGTCCGGCATGAAAGAAACCAGATTTTTTTAACATGTATACACTTTATAATGCCTATTAAATTACAGAAAATATGAACTAATCTATGGTAAAGAAAGATAAATCAAGGATTGCCTGGAGGGCCGGGGTAGGCAGAGAAAAGTTTATTAAAAAGGAGGAGGTAGCCCTGGCTGGTGTGGTTCAGTGGACTGAGTGCTGGCCTGTGAACCGAAAGGTAATTGGTTTGATTCCCGGTCAGGGCACATGCCTGGGTTGTGGGCCAGGTCCCCAGTTGAGATGTGATCTCACACATTGATGTTTCTCTCCCACTCTTTATCCCTCCCTTTCCTTCTCTCTAAAAGTAGATAAAGAAAATCTTAAGGAAAAAAAAAAACCCAGGAGGTAAGTAGAGGGTGGGGCAAATGAAGGTTCACAGTTGTTTTTATGGAAAAAAAATACAACAGTTAATAAATGATAATACAAGACTAAAATTTGTGTTTCACAAACTAACAACTGTAAACCTAAACTTTCTCCACCCTGTATATGGGTGACAGATAAGTTCATTTCAGTATGACAGTGTCACAGTTTTATGCATATGTCAGAGCTCACCAAACAGTCCACATCAGATAAGTGCACTTTGTCGTATGTCCATTGTAAATAAACCTGAATAGAGCTTTAAAAAGCGATCCCTCATAAAGACCTAGACACATGTTTTGTAGAAAGTTAGATTGGCAACACTATATGGATTTTACCATCTCTCTCCTCATGTCCTAAGAGAGGCGGCCTTGCCTTAGCAGCAGCAAATATGGGCAAACAGTGAAGACTGTTGGCATTGAATCAATAGCAATGCTGACTGGGTCACTATTAATAGACACATCCTGGGACTGACTACAAGATCACCCTTCTCTCTAGCTTCTTCTTTTCTGTAGAGCAACAGCCTTGAGGTGAACACCACAGAGAGGCCAGAAGAATCCACAAAGGCATCACATTATTTTCTCTGCCAGTGACTTCAGCTACAGGAAACAGTGATGGGGACCTGAGACTGTCTGTACACAGAGGTCACACAAGCCAGAGCTCCTGAAACATTCATGGATGAACGTTCAGAAGAGGCACCTTCCATCTAATTGACTGCAGTGTCTTGCACTCGCTATTAATAGTGTTTCTGTCCCAATTGCGGCTCCACATAACCCTCAGAGTCTTACAATAAATGACACCAGCCTATAAAATTTTGTACATTATGGCATGTGGGTCCTTTGCATGACCCGTGGAGGATGTCCTCTCAACAGAGCTGGGAATTACATAATATAAAAGTAAAAAATGGGAATAAAATTCATGTTGGTCATAGAAGCACAGTAAAGGCCTCTTCTTCAGGGTGTCCTTTGACTTCCCCAATAATCAGGGACCAAGGCTGTAAATACAGACCAAAAGCCATGCAGTGTTTCTTTCAAGGCTTTGGGGGCTAATGCAAAATAAACCAATATTAGACAACGAGCACTTTTCTTCCATCATTCTGTCCCTTCCGAAGCATAGAAAGTGTGCGATCCCTACAAAATCTGTTCGTTTCTGTATGTTGACAGATCACAATTCCACTTTCAAATCATCCCACGCACTAAATAGATACACCAAAATTAAAGGTACACTAGCAAAGAGACCACTGGAATAAGATCAAACACCAGAGCAGTGTACAGAAAGCAGTTTCTAGGTAGATGAAAGAGAATCTGTAAAAATTTATCACAGCATAACATGAGAACAACGATGTGATGAAATACATAGTCCTTCTTAGCTGAGGACAGGTTTTCTGAGACAAAACAGAGTCAGGTTCATTCCCCAATCAAAGAGGAAGGAATGAGGATCCTGCCAAGAGCTCAGAGAACTGATAATTTTCAAGAAAAAGGAACAATAGAGGTCAGCTTCCCTGAGCACACTGTGTTTGCGACTAATGCACACTGTGCAGGTGTGACAGGTGGTAGTAGTGAAATGGCTTCAGCCACAAAAACCGACATCAATCGGGTAACACCCCTGGGCAGGCTGGAAAGTGGGTGCAGCTTCTTAAAGCCCTGCTGGTACCTGAAACTTACAAGGAATCTAGCACAGTGTATGTTCCGTTAAAAAGGGCTTCAAATTCAGGTAAAAGGATCTCAGAGGAAGATCCCTCCTCCTGTGTTGATATTTGGGGTGAGGAAATAAAACATTCACAGCACATTTAATATTCTCCTCCAGTGTGAACTCTCTGGTGTTTAAGGAGATTTATGGCTAAATGATTTCCCACATTTGCTACACTCATGAAGCTTTTTCCCAGAATGACCTGGATGCGGGGGGAGTAACATGGGAGCATTGTCTGAAAGATTTCCCACATTGACAGCACTCATATGGCTTCTCTCCAGTATAAATTCTCTGGTAATTAATGAGGTTAGATTTGTAGCTAAAGCATTTTCCACAATCACTGCACTCAAGGCTTTTCTCCAGTGTGAATTCGCTGGTGTTGAATGAGGATGAATTTTTAGCTAAAGTATTTACCATAATCACTACAGTCATATGGGCTTTTCTGCATTGTGAAGTCTCTGATGTTTAATGAGGTTAAATTTGCGGCTAAAACATTTCCCACAAACACTGCACTCATAAGGCTTTTCTCCAGTGTGGACTCTCTGGTGTTCAACGAGCTTAGAGTTCTGTCTGAAGGATTTCCCACAATCTCTGCACTCATACGGCTTTTCTCCAGTGTGAATTCTCTGATGTTGAATGAGGTTAAATTTGCGGCAAAACCATTTTGCACAAACACTGCATTCATACCGCTTTTCTCCAGTGTGTACTCTCTGGTGTTCAATGAGGGCAGAGCTTTGTCTGAAGGACTTCCCACAATCA
The DNA here is from genome assembly GCF_022682495.2 of Desmodus rotundus. Lineage (NCBI taxonomy): Eukaryota > Metazoa > Chordata > Mammalia > Chiroptera > Phyllostomidae > Desmodus > Desmodus rotundus. Next base: position 51,419,563 of record NC_071398.1, on the reverse strand, counting down.
CTACATTCATATGGCTTTTCTCCAGTATGAATTCTCTGGTGATTAATGAGGATATATTTATACCTAAAGCATTTCCCACAAACACTGCACTCATTTGGCTTTTCTCCAGTGTGACCTCTCTGGTGTTGAATGAGATTAGAGCTTTGGCTGAACGACTTCCCACAATCTGTACACGCATATGGCTTTTCTCCAGTGTGAACACTCTGATGTCGAATGAGGAAAAATTTGCGGTTAAAGCATTTCCCACAAACACTGCACTCATACGGCTTTTCTACAGGGTGAGCTCTCCCAGGCTGAATAAGGTCAAAGAGCTTTCTACAGGCTTTCCCACATTTGCTACTCTCATAAAGCCATTCTCCAGAGCAGACACCATGACGTTGAACAGGTTTGTGGTTGTGGCTGGCAGTTTTCTCACATTCACCCCACTGGTGATGACTTTTTCCACCGAGAAAGGCTTGCTCACCATTATGAGGTTCCTCACTGTTAGGAGTAGCCTGGTGTTGGAGAAGGCCTGAAATGGCTAGGAAGCCCTTCCCAACCACCATACTGGTGAGAGGTGTCTCTGATACACGGCACCTGCACCCAGTCACAAACAAGGCCCTGTCCATGCTTCCTTTCCAGAGCTTCTCTCCACTGGCAGGCCTCTGTTGCTGGTGATGGTTTGCACTGAAACAGAAGTCTCTCATACACACGTCACTGAAGACTTCTTTCTGCTCAAGGTTCGCTGCTTGGAATTCAGTCAGGTGCAAAATAGTTTTCAAGACTGAGACACACTGCTCACAGGGATGGGTCTTCGGGGGTGCTGGAGCTGTCTTAGAAGAACGGACCTGTGACTCTCCTTCTACAGATACCCTCTGCTCAGAAGGGGCCTCTTCATCGTCCTTTTTATGCCAACAACCTGAAAGCAGAGAAATGCTGAGGAAATGGATTTCAATATTGGTGGGAGAGGAAAAGTCCAATTACAAAGATGTCAGACATAATACACTGTTTCCACAGGATTGACTGAACGAAAGGGACCTGGGGGCAGCTGTGTAGTGCTGAACCTTGAAGATCACAAAATAGAGAAAAGCTCACCAGAAAAAGGATACAAAGATGGCAAGCACTACATGGAAAAGAAGCAGGATCTCCAACTCATCTTCTGCTAACAGCGTTCAGCAGGGCTTGTCTGCTGGTGACATGGGCAAGCTGTTCAGGAGGTTGGTTATGATTGTTCCCTAGTAAAATTAAATGAATGTGAGGCTGGTGTCTGAGGACTACATAAGGATGCATGCACACCTCACAACGCATGCACAGGTCAATGTTGGAGAACACTGTAGAGGGAGCTGTGTAGAGAAACAGGTGATGCATTGAGGCCACAGACATGAAGAGAGCCAGGAGCTGGGAAGTCACAGATGAAATGACAAGTCAGCCGAGTGTTATAGATGAGAAAGAAAAGAAAAAATAAGGTGTGGCCAGTGGCATTAGCACTAAAACACTATTGGACACAAGACAGGTTCCTGGTATGATCTGAACACAGCTCTTATCTCATGCCCTCTCCATAGCTGACACCAACTAGGTCCAAGCCTCCTGTTAGTCTCCATGGAGACCATTTTTCCATGTCCACCCTGTGAGAAAACCAGGGTTCTCCTTTACCCTCTAATGTACTCAGAATGTGAGCAATTCAAGCTTTAATGAAAGACAACAGTGGTGACCAGCCAGCACTAACCCAGAGCAACTCAGCATACAAGACTACTCGGGGAAGACAAAGTTACAAAGACTGACTTAAGGAGGATCTTATGAGAACAGCCCATGGCTCATGTAAATAATGCCCGTGACTTGGCATGGGCAGTCACAATGAACTGTTAGCTACAGGAAGGGGGGCAGAACTGGAGGTCATGGATCTGGACATAGTTACCCTGCCAGGGAGAAGGCAAGCACGGCGGGATCCATTAAGCTGTCAGCAAGACTCCTGACTCATGGACACTTCCCTGTACTTTTTGATGCAACACGTGTTAGAACTGCTCAGAGAGTTCATGACTCAGGACACTCCACACAGCTCAGCACTGGCAGCCACAGCACAGATGACAACAGAGTAGTGGAAATTAGCAGAGCCCGTGGTCTGGCTGTGGGAGAGACAACGCTACCTCTGGAGAAAATAGGGAAGGCAGGACATCACCTCAGGACATGAGGAGAAATGTGAACGTCTTACCCACAGATGCTACAAGTGCAAAGATTTCCAGCATCACAGTGCAGTGCAGAAGTCTCTGAGCCTCATCAAGGAGCCCCCACTCCTCCTGGGAGAAGGCAACGGCCACATCCGCAAAGTTCATATCCTGTCAGAATGGGGACAGTTCATTCCATGACCAGCTTCTCTCCTAGGATTCTAAGTTTGTCCTACACCCCACCCTCCACATTCTTCTGCTCACTCACATCCCCACATCAGAGCAGATACCAGGCCTTGGTGCCATCGGTGTCACTCTCTCCTTATATCCCCATTGATACTATGAGTTCCCACAACAGCAGGCAGATCGGCAGATAGCAATACCTGAGCTCTGAGTCTGGCATGTGGGCCACGCTGCCTCTTGTCAGTACGGCGGGCATTTATAATTTACAATCATAGGTTAGGAAGAGAAGTTGGCCTTAGATGGTGTGACTGATTTGACAATACCACTGTGGTCTCCCAGATTGTCCCTACAAGGCATGAAAAACATGGAATCCCATTCAAACTATGACCCCCATCATAGGGGCTGGAGGCCTTCAGTTAAACTACTCTCTGCACATAATTTTTTCATCACCTCTCTCTCACACAGCTACCTTCTCAGAGGGACAACTTGAAATGTACCACAGTCCTACCATGACAGAGACGGTTCTCTGATCAGCTTCTTTCCCAGGATTCTAATTTCACCACCTCTATAATCCATCTCCTGCTCGTCCCTCTCCCTCCCCTACCAGTGGAGGTTTTCAAGCCCAGCAACACTGACGTCCGCTTTCTCATCAAGGTCCCATTAATCACTGCATCAGCCCTCAACAACAATAGGCAAGTGGACACACAAATGGACCCTAGTCTTTGGACCTGGCGAACCACATACACCCTCTTTTCAGGCAATTCCCATGAGGTTCCCCATATCATCTCTTCCAAAATCCACCAGACATTGGCTGACCCTTCATTCACTCTATGTCAATGCCAGAGCCCTGGGGCCATAAATTCACACTCCCCCTCCAAGTGCACCTCAGTCTTCCTACCACACCTCTCTCTCACAACTGTGTTACCACAGCCCTGGCTTCCTCCTGCCCTGTACCACAGTCATCACCTTGACCTCTCTACTCAGTAGTCAGCATATGTGGTTCAGAGAATGCATGGTAAATTCAAACAGGATCACGTACTACCCAGACTCTGATGGTCCCCACTCACAGGGCCTGCCCTGAGTCCTGCTGTGAAGGCCTCCCTCTCTGAGGGTTCCTTGCTTCAACCTCACTGACTGAGAACCACATCAGATATCATATGCACAGCCCTCCTCCATTGGCGCTGCTCCGGATGTCTGTCCGCCAGTCTCAGCCTTCCCCTGTCCACCTCCCACTCAGTGAAGGCCCAGCCCCAGTGGCCCTCTGCCCCATGCCCAGTGAGTCTCACAGATGACCACTTATGCCCCTATACTAATCTGTCGGCCTGACTGGGACACCCCAGGTCTCACCAAGGGTCACAACAAACTTCTGGTGAGTCTTTAGAGCAGTGAATACACACCAGGTCCAGTCTCCTCTTGTGTGAATTACTCTTAGGCCTTCAATCCATCTCACGTCCATGCAACCCTTAAAGTCCTGGGCCACATGCCACAGCATACTCTCTCCCTGACCTCCTACATGACAACTGCTGTCCCTAAGCTGTGTTGTGACACCCACTTTGCACAACCAGGGTTCCCAACAGGAAACCAGTCCTCACTCCCACCCTCTTCTTACTGGGCTATTACTACCAGTATCATCCTGACCATGATTCCATATTTCACACTGACCTAGAGCTCCTCCCTGGTCCACATACTCGCCACTACCTTTTGGAGAAGTCTCCATCCTGAACTCCTCCTTGGAGTTCCAGATGCCCATGAACTGCTCTCTGAAACAACTCATACCATTAACAGGCCAAATTTAAAACTGATGTCCCTAGTGAAAATTACTCGTACTACTGTGGCTTTCCCCTCAGTTCATGGTGGGACCTAAACTTCTCAACTTGTCATCATCCTTGATGCTTACCTCTCTCTCTCTCTCTCTCTCTCTCTCTCTACCTCCCAATGTGAAATTCCATGCAGCGACCTGGCCTAGTTGCTCAGAGGTTGGACTGTTCTCCCAAAATTCCAAGGTTTTGGGTTCAATCCCTTGTCAGAGCACATATAAGAATCAAACAATGGCCCTGGCTGGTGTTGCTTAGTGGACTGAGTGCCAGCCTGAGAACCAAAGGGTCACCGGTTTGATTCACATTGAGGACATGTGCCTGGGTTGCAGGCCAGGTCCCCAGTAGGGGGCACACAAGAGACAACCACACATTGATGTTTCTCTCCTTGTCTTTCTCCCTCCTTTCCCCTCTCTCTAAAACTAAAGAAATAAAATCTTTAAAAAAGTAAAAGGAATCAAACAATGAACACATCAATAAGTTGATTTACAAATCAACATCTGCTCCCTCTATGTCGTCTGTCCACTCTTCCTTTACCTCTAAAATGAACAGATAATTTTTAAAAAAAAAATTTAAAGAAAATCCACGCAGCCACACCTCAATCACCCATCCAGAATCCAACTGCTTCTCCTACCTCCACAGCCCCCTTCCTGGTCCTTCACACTCACCCAGATTGTACAAGCAGCCTCCTGCCTGGATGCTACCAATTCCCTCACACCCACCCTCTCCTCCAGGCTGCAGCCACAGTGAGCCCATTGAGACCTGGGTCAGATCACCTGCCTCCACTGCTGCACATCTCCCATTGCTCCCACCACCTGCAGAATAGACAGCCAACTTGTCACAACACTGCTTTAGACTCAATGCTGTCCCATTGCTCCCAGTTCCTATAAGAAAGAAAGGATACCTGCAGGTCTGTACCAGCTAATCCGCCCTCCAAGCCTTTGCACATGCTGGTATCTATCCCTGGGAGGACCGCCCACATCTCATTCCACTGGTTGCCAAACAAAGGAAACACTTCATATAAATCTAAACCTAAACTAAGGACTCTGGGCCTGGTGTCAGTTCAAGGTCCCCAGGCCCAACAGCTGGAAAGTGGCACCACAGTCCCAGGCCACCTCTTATCTTACAGACCCTAAGAGTTGGAGGCCAAGACATAAGCTCCACAAACCAGGACCCTAAGCGATTCTGCAGTGGCAGGAATCTGTGGAAAGAGAAAGGTCTGTTGAGAGCCTGGCCACCACCGCTAGAGCCCACGGGCTCAGGCCTCTAAGTGCCCTCGCTTGGCCTGGGGCCAGGTGACTGTACTACCGCAAGGCCTCCATCCTGAGTGCAGACATTCCCAGTTACATCACCTTTTACAGGATTCATCTTCCTGTCCCCAACTGCTATCACCTCTTCTGGCCTCTCCTTCCTCTCAGCAGTGTTTGGAAATCGTTACAACTTGATCTCAGCCAAGGTCCCTCTTTTATTCACAGCCCTCCAGAGCCTCCACTTCTGAAGAATGAAAGTAAAACCCCTTACGCACTACTTTGCCTCAGCTTCTCTGTCGCCTTTAGACACAAAACAGCACCGGTTTTCGGAATCCTCCCCGCTCTGCCGACCCTGCGCGTCTTCACACGGCGGCCCCTCAGCCCGCCACCCTCTCCACCCGTCACACAGTGTGTGCCCCCGCCAGCGCTCCACTGTCAGGGCGCCAGGGGCCTGGGCTGCAGGAGGCGACTGGAGCCGGCCCCTGGGCTGCAGGGGTCCCTGGGCTGAGGAGGGAGGGACCCGCTGCCCGCCCCCCCTCCCCACACCTCAGCCTGAAGCCTCCGCGCCGCGGCAGCCTGGGGGCTATGGGCGGAGCGGAAGCTGCGAGGCTGCGAGGCTGCGAGGCTGCGAGGCCCGGATCCGGCCGGTGCGGGTCAAGCTTCGGACGCACCTCTGCACGGCGGGGACCACTCCTCTGGAGCCCCGGGAGTGGCGACCTGGACTCTGGAGGCTCTCTCTCGGTGAACCCCGCCGAGAGGCCAAAGTAACCGCCAAGAGGCGGACGCGTGTGTCACGCAGGAACCCCAGGCTCTGCCTGGCAATGCGGTTTTGGGGCTTTCACTGACCAACCCTCCCTCGTTGGGCGTGTTGCGCTCTGGGTAATGTAGTTTCTTTCGCTGTTCAGGGTGTTGGTGTCCCGGTAGCACACTTCGGGCATTAAATGAATTGAGGCAGCAGCCCTGGCCCTGTCTTGTGGTTGGTTAAGGCGTCCTCACCCATATACCACCATCCCGGATTGGGGAACATAGGAGAGTCAACCAATGAATGCATAAATAAGTAGAATAAGAAGTTGATGATTCTCTTTCTCTAAAATGAATAAATTTTTTAAAAAGTGTTGCAGTAGCACAAATGTTCCTGGGAATTAAGAACTTTAGCTTTCATTCTGCATGGCTAAAGAAAACAGCATTAAAATGAAAAGAGAACCAACTATATGGGAAAACATATTTGCCAATGATATCTTGGACAAGGGTTTGATCTCCAAAATATATAAAGAACTCACATGACTCCACTCCAGGAAGACAAACAACCCAATTAAAAAATGGGCAAAAGACTTGATCAGACACTTCTCCAAGGAGGACAGAGGAGAGGGCCCAGAGACATATGAAAAGATGCTCAGCATCAGTAGTCATCAGAGACATCATCATACACTCCTGGTCTTTTCGATTTTCCATAGAACTTATCACCAATAAACTATGTAATAACTTGGTTTTGTGTAATGCTGTCTCTCCATTAAAAAGTAGATTCTGTGTTTTGTACAGTGAAGGTCCAGTGTAGCTACCAAAGTGCCCAACAGTTGTAAGAACCTCAATAATTTCTGTAATAAGACTTACTGAATGACATCACAGATTTCTGCTCTTTTCAACCACCCAGCTATTCTTTCTATCTCATCCCTTTTTATCTCCCTCTCTATCTCACATGCTTCTATACTTTCTATTCCAGTATACTGGAAAGGAATATTTTGAGACAACTTGCAAATAACTAATAATCCTGGATAACGGAGAGCTGTTTCATTCTCTCACTTATTATATCCCAGCATTTTCTGGCGTGCTCTGTGTTCCCTGAGATTTAAAAAAAAAAAAAAAAAAAAAAAACCAAACTTTTCACAGGTAAGTTCTTCCCTAGCTATCTGCAGTTTTCAATACAAAATTTTATACTTCAATATTAATTTCTTTCAGTAATTTAGAAATTTGTACAATCTGCCAATGTCTTTCAAAGATCATCTCAACTCCCCATGAAGGTCTTGCCACTGAAATTAAAGGTGACATGATAACCATTTTATACCAAGGAGATGACATCATGGTGTCCCACACCTTTGTCTCAGGTTCAGATGCTCCTCTCCACACATGCACAGGTGCTGCCCTGGCACCTGCTGTTCTGACTGCAAGTGTCATTTAGTCAGTTTCTATTTTGTACATAGGAGTCAGATTCATTTACCACTGAACACTGAAATTAGTAGAAAAGACAAACATAAATCTCTGTCTCTTATGTTTCCTGGGATTGGACCACAAATATATTTTGTATATGAGAAATGATGCTTCCCAAGAACACCTGATACATCCCATCCCTTTGCCCAACTGCTTTAGGGCTGCACGACACCTCTCCTCTCTCCTCACAGTTATGGTTTCTGTGAAATCTTTTTGTCCTCTCTCACCCTAAAAACTTTACTCTGCAGACTCATGGCCAGCAATGAGATGCAACTACATGCTGCTGCTGAGTTGCCTGGGGTCTCAGCCCAGTGGCTGACATGCATGTTTGATTTTGGTGTATTTAATTTTAAAAAATTCATTTAATTATTTTTTGAAATTTTTTGTTTATTGATTTTTTGAGGGAGAGAAACACGAATTTGTTGTTTTACTTATTTAAGCATTCATTGGTTGCTTCTTATGTGTGCCCTGACCAGGGATTGACCTGCAACCTTGGTATATCGGGATGATGCTCTAACTGAGCTACCCAGTCAGGGCCATAAAATTGATTTTAGAGATAGAGAGGGAGAGGGAGAAACGTAGATTTGTTATTCCACTTACTTATGCACTGATTGGTTCTTGTATGTGCCGTCTTGGGATCTAACCCACAACCTTGGGGTATCAGGACGATGCTCTAACCAAATGTACTACCTGTCCAGGGTGGGTTTTGGTGTGTTTAGTTATGAGCCTGTTGTGCTGTCTGTAAAAATCCAACTCTAAAATTTCTGTCATCAGAAGTGTTAGCATTTACCTTCTGTTTAGAGACCTGAGGGCCTAATTATGTCCTCATTTAAGGAAGTGAAATACTCATTTAAAGAACATAAAGCCTAATAATGCTGGTGGGTTTGGGGGGAAAAAGGGAATAGTCAAGACTTCAGTGAATTTCATGATCCCAGACACCGGGGCCTAGGCTGCTGCAGGATGTAACTGACACTCTGCACTGGGTGGCGGGTCTCAGCTGGGTGAGGTGTGGGGGAGGGGGGGACATGCTCACCCAGTTCCCACCTCCGGGAGCCTCTACAAGGTCACCACCACCGATTCTGTGGGTTGGAACGGAGGCTGTTAGGCGTTCGAGGATCGGAGGCCCTATCCAGTTGGCACTGCAAGTTGTCAATCCTCAAACGACCTCTCAACAGTGGGGATGACTTCTCCGGAGACTCTTGTCGTGCCAGGTTTCTCCAGAGTCTCCCACTCCCTCTCTCATATCAATAAATATATTTTTGAAAAATATGTTGCATCACTGCAAATGATGCTTGGAAGTAACAACTTAGGGTTTCAGGAGCTCTTGGCAGGATTCTGGCAGTGTTGTCCACAACACAACCCTTACTTGTTTGGAGATAGTTCACGTTCTGTGAATCTCAGGATGCTCCCTGAGGTGAGAAGTATTATTTCAATTGTGCCTAAAGACTACGAATTCAAATAAACATTATTTTTATTCAGGCATAAAATGCATCTACTCTTAGCCAGAACATGTTAACCATTTTCTGCCAATTTTAATGCAGAGTCAGAAGCGATAGTGGATTTTATAACTCCTTGTACCTTCAGTCTGGGCCATAATTTGGGAGGAAAAGAGGGACTTAGGATGCCCTTAAGAACTAGGAGTTATCTCTGCTACTGATTACTCTCCTGCCTGTATCCTCAGTGACAGTGTCCACACTATAGAAAAACATTGTTTATCCATTTAGTATTACCTACCCAATATTCTAAGATATATTAAATTCCTTGAGGAATCTATCATATTTCTCAAACTGAGAGCAACTTATCAAATTATGTTTGGGTATGGGACAGTGACTAGTGTTCTGAAGCAGAGCACATGTGAAATATACAGATGATGGATTGTATAATTGTACAGCTGAAACCTATATAATTTTATTAACCAAAGTCACAGCAATAAATTCAATAAGAAAATTAATAAATTTTAAAAATGGAAAAAGCCCTGGCCTGTGTGGCTCAGTTGGTTGGGCATCATCCGGCAAAGCTAAAGGTCACCAGTTTGGTTTGGGTCAGGCCATATGCCTGGGCTGTGGGCCTGTTCCCCAGGTGCAAGAGAGAACCAATGGATATTTCTTTCTCACATTGATGTTTCTCTTCCTCCTTTTGCCTTTCTCTGGAATCAATAAAAGAAAAAACATTAATGGACAAAAAAAGAACATTCATACTGTAAAACACTTGGGTACAGCCCCAGAAGGAGGGCAGCCTCTCCACACGGTGAAGCCTTATCTGCAACCTGATCGTCCTCCCTTCTATGAATGCAAAGAGGAAAATAGAGAAATGCCACAATTTACCTGGCAGATTGTCCTCTTCCATGATTTAAGCCACCCCTACATGGCAACTTCCAGTTTCTCAGTGGGGCTGAGCCCCAGTTCCTAGCGGACACCAGCTCACGATTGGATTCCAAATAACCAGCACACGTGCTTTGGCCTGCATGCTGTACAGGATCCTTTCTTTTTCGCCAAACTGCGTATTGAAACTGGCTGGGCAAATAAACTCCTTCACCACCCATACTTGCCATCTTTGTAGCAAATGAATGGAAAACATTGGACTTTTATGATATTTGTTCATAAAATAGCATTCTACAACTTTCAGTTACCAGTCATTTTTATGTCCTATTTAGCTATTGATATTCCAGTGAATAAAGAAACAATTACATCCTTTGAATATAAGGTTCCGTTTCATGGGCTAAGGCCTATTCCCAGCTTCCCACTTCCCCTCCCCGTGTTTTTAGGCTCCTGTGGCTGCGTGAAAGTAGAGGGTGTGGAGAGAGGACTCGGTAGTAAGTAGGTTTGTGTCCTAGTGTTGGAGCTCATTGTCTTCTCATATGGGACACATTACTGGATTTTAAAAAGTACACAGACATTACACTTTAATTTATTCAACAGGTATTTATTGGTCATTTAAAATGTGTCAGCCAGTCCTGGCTGGTGTGGCTCAGTGGACTCAGTGCTGGCCTGGGAACCAAAGGGTCACTGGTTCAATTCCCAATCAAGGCACATGCCTGGGTTGTATGGGTCAGTACCCCAGTACAGGGTGCTAGAGAGGCAACCATTCATTGATTCTTCTCTCCCTCTCCTTCTCCTTCCCCTACCCTCTTTCCAAAAATAATAAACAAAATATATTTTTAAAAATGTGTCAGTCACTTTGTAGACACCCGAGACACTTTGCTGAACAAAACAGAAATTCCCTGCCCTCCTTAAACTTACATTTTAGAGGGGGAGAAAATGAATGGAATATATGATTGAGAATTTACACAGTATGTTCTAACTAGAGGACTATGGAAATATACATACTTGCAGGCATATTCATGGCATTACCCAGAGGAAGCTTCAGATATGGAGGAAACAGGTCTGAAGGCAGTTCTCTGGTGCATCCTCAGGTGGCGGTGGTAGGTGGATGACTGGCGGAAGCATCTCTGGCACACAGAACACACATAGGGCTTCTCTCCCGTGTGGATTCTCTCATGAGCCAGAAGGTTGGTCCTGTGGCTGAAGGGCTTGGCACAGGTGCTGCACCTGAAAGGCTTCTCTCCCACATGAATCTTCTGATGCGCGTGTAGGTCTGAGGCCTGGACAAAGCCTTTGTCACACACAGCACAAATAAACGTCCTCTCATTATTGTGTCTTCTCTGATGGACTTTTAAACAAGATAAATACCTAAAGATCTTGGGACACTTCTTACATTGGTATGACCTTTGAGCTCTGTGGAATCTTTCTTCGTGTCCCCCACCTGTGGAGCTTCCGGCATTGCTCTGGTGGGTAGGGACGGGCTCAGGGGTGACCTGGTACAGCCTGGAGAGAAATACTGGTCCCGCCTCCATGAGGACATCTTGATTACAGTGCCCTTTTGGGGACCCTTCCTGGGACCTGGAGGTGCCTAGACTTGCTCTTCTGGAGCTGAGTGGATTCTCCAAAGAAACATCTCCCTCTCCAGGCCCAGGACAGTTCTCTCCCTGGATAATGAGCAGGGAAGGTGTTTGATAGCCTTGACCAGTAATACTGTCATTTTCTTCAGTAGTTTTCAAAGAAATGTTGCCACCATTTTCTTTATCCTCATCTCCTGTGAAAATAAAGACATGACTCAGTGAAACTGTACCCAAGAAAGGGTTTATACAGAATATCCCTCTGGTCCTTGGGCCCCCCCAACTCACCTTGTCCTCTTTGCAGAGAAGCATCTTGGGCAGTCCTGGAGAGTGTTCCCACATTTGCCACTGTTGGGGTTCCTGCTGACAACTGTTTCTTAAAGTGAACAATGACTTCTCTTAAAGGCATATTCTCAGAAAAGAGGGCTTCCTGTCCCTGCATGTGGACGTGGACCTGTAAACAAAGCCTCATCACTGTCATATCTGGATCTCTTCAGCCACAGGCACGTGTGGAAAACCTACCCTCACCGGGCTTTCCCAAGATCCCTCTACTGCATGCTCCTGTGCCCACTACCCTGCCTTTTAGCTCCGATGGCCTTAAAGTCATGGTAATTTCTTGTTTGTGTGTCTTTCTGAGGGAAGAACCAGCTCACGTTAAGTCATTTCTCCTCACCCTTAACATGTCTACTCAAATGTGATTTTGTTAGTGAACCCTCTTATCACCTCACCAGCTTAAACGAGTATTAATGAGTATCTATTAATATGCTGGCTCTTACATGTCCCACTGAATATATGAACATTGAGTTTTTTCCTTGTTCACTTAGAATGGTAAAGATTCCATTTGGTGAGGACTAATAACTACAGTAGTCTACAGTATCTCTTCTTTATTTCCAGGCACCCCTAATAGACTACTATTCCTTTTTTTCCTCAGCCCCTCACCCCAGGGGTCAGAACCCTCCACTCACCAAGTCAGGGGCCTTCATGCAATCATCACTCAGACCTTCCATGAATGTCTCCAGGTTTCTGCCACTTGCTTCCCATTTCTCCTTCAACATGGACCTCTCACTGCAGTGCCTATTGATCATAAACTGTTCCAGCACCAAACAAGAAATAATTTCATCCTTGCTGTGTTTTTCTGGCTGCAGCCATGAGTGAAATGACTTATAGAGTCTTTGCAGTTCCTGCCTTGCACACAAGTTATTGTTGTTTTGAAATAAGCTGAGCTCAGTGCTCGGAAATCTGGAGATCCCTTCTCCCTCCTGGATGGCAGGTCCTTGGCTAGGTTTAATCTCTACATTTCCTGACTCATGATCATTCCTTGAAGGGTCAGCTTGATAGGAGTTTCTGAGATTTAAAGCCATTCTTAACACGAATTTTCAGAGACTAGACTTCAGGAGTTCAAGCTCTTCTTAGTTATTTCTCTAGGGATTTGTTTCAATAACTGGTAGATGCTTAAACATTGCAAGCTAGAGAGACAGAAAGGATGTATAATTAATTACAGCAGTGACATACTTACAAACAAAGAAGTTCAGGTCCAGATAAACTCATGGATGAACTCTACTAGACAATGAAGAAAGAAAGAATTCTAATTTTATGCAAACTCTCCTAGAGCATTAAAAAAAAAAAAGTGGGAACACTTCCCTTTTGGTTAAGGAGTTTAGAAGCTCCCTTATAACAAAACCATGTGGCTCAGTTGGTTGGGCATTGTTTCGCAACGCAAAAGGTCACTGGCTCAATTCCCAGTCAGGGCACATGTCTAGGTCACGGGTTCAGTCCCGAATGGTGTATATACAAGTCAGCTGATTGGTATTTCTCTCATGCGTGGATTTTTCTATCCCTCTTTTCTCCCTCCCTCCCCTTCTAAATAAATAAAAAATAAAAAATTTTAAAAGACTAAGCACAGCATAGGAAGAAATTTTCAGTAGTACACAAAACACTAGATGAGTTTATAGAGAACTCCTTCAAATCAATTAAATAAAAGACTGCTTAATAGAAAAATTGTCAAAAGTACCTATCAAAAATGGACTGAGGTGGGCTCTCCAGAGCATGTCCACACCTTTCTTCCTCAGGTGTGCATCTTCACCTTTTCTCCCTAAGTTCTGAGGTTCCCCCCTGAGACTTGCGACTCGCAGAGCAGTGGGCAGCAGCAGCTTGTCCAGGGCTAACCCTCTGAACCATCTCCAAGGCCCCGTTTTTCTTGACTTTTCAGTGAGCCAACAGCAGCCCCACCTTGGCTCACTCTCTCCTATTTCTGTAATATTTCCAGAGAGCCAAAGCAAAGCACCATGTAGCATCTCTCCTGTTGCTGCTTCTACCCTAAGCCCTTTCTTTCACTGCCCTCAGCTTTAATAAATGTACTCTCAAAGTAAAAAAAAAGAAGCAAAAGAAAGTGGACTAATAAACAAATAAAAAGAAGTTCAACCTCATTAACGATCCCAGAAATGCAAATAGAACTACAATATCATGCTACAAAATACCTGCCAGAGTGACTAAAATCAAATAGACTAGGCACTGGCACGTCTGGAGTACCTGGAGGCCTCAGTCATTGTTGGTGGGTATCCACTGTGGAAAGATTTTGACCAGAATCATCTAAATTTGTATTTATGCATTCCCTGTGACTCATCAATTTTGCTCCTGGGCATATACTCAACAGAAAAATGTATTCATGTACACTGAAGACATAAACAAGAATGTTTAAGTCATCATAATGCACAATATTCCCATGCTGCAACCTCCTAAATGCCCAGCGTTAAATGGGATAGATCATAATTAACTCATACAGAAGTATATTTGACAGCAATGAAAATGAACTGCTTCATGCAATAAGATGGATTAATCACACATCAAAATGTTGAATGAAATAATCCAGACACCAAACATTTTGTTTAGTCCCATTTATGCTGTTCTAAAGCATACAAATATTATCAATATTATTTAAGATGTTGGGTTTTGGAGACAATAGTGGATACCAGGAGAGTACACATACAGAGGGCTCCATAGGAGGACCCCATCCCAGTTTTCCTGGGGTGCCGTACTTCCTGTTTTTTAGTTGGCAGTTGTCTACCTCTGACCTCAGAGGCAGTTACGTGGGAGTGTTTCTCCATACAAAGCTACCAAGCTATATATACTTTTAGTTTTAAATTTTTTGTTACGTGCATTGTACTTCAATAAAAATGCTCAATTTTATTTTATTTATTTAAAAATTCTTTGTTTTCAATGACAGTTGACATTCAATATTACATTAATTTCAGGTGTATAGCATAGTGATTAGGCATTTTTATATCTTAGGAAGTGATCCCCCTGATAAGTCAAATACCCACCTGGTCCCATACATAGTTATTGCAGTATTATAGACTGTATTCTGAATTCTGTACTTTACATCCCTGTGACCACAGTATTTTGCCATATATAATGCATTCCTGTGTATAATGCGCACCCATGTTTTGGGCCCAAACTTTCAGGAAAAAAACTTTTGTTTTAGATTTTTAATTCAGTTATTTATTTATTTACATTTAGAAACAAAACCAATGATCATATTCCGGGTATTATTTTGCATACATATATCATTATTGCTTTCTAGAGTTACAGTTTTAATGCATAAGCATAAATAAAATAATTAAAAACATTTATATAGATACAGAATTAATACTACCCATGTATCATGCACATCCTTATTTTTCCCTCAAAAACTTAGGCAAAATATTGCACATTATACATGGCAAAATATGGGTGTTTTGTAACTGCCCGATTTTACTTCTTAATCCCTTTACCTTTTTCACCCATCCCCGAACTCCCTCCCATTTGGCAACCGTAAATTTGTTCTCTGCATCTATTCCAGTTTGTTTCTGTTATGTTTTTTCATTTAAAAAATGTCCAATTGCAAATACTAAATAGGGTCTTAACTTGCAACTGGACATGATGTGATTGAATGAAAGCAATGATCTTGTACAAATATACTTGCAGTTATTATAAGAAAACAAAATGTTAGGAAAAGTTGAAAAACAAAGTGAATGAAAGGGAAGAGACAGGCTGGAATCCTTACAAACGGCCTCCTCCTGTGGTGGAAACGCCTACATAAAACACGGTGCCTGCGTGACCAGCTACCCCAGCAACACATTCCGTACGAAGTTTTCTCTTCACTCATTTTCTTTTTTTCCACCATTAATTACCCTTCCTTGTGAAAAACATTTCTCCTTGCTTAACTGCATTCATCAAAGTTACAGTTTGGTGTCCCTCTGTTTTTAACCCCTGTCCTTTTTCCAGGTGTGTAGGATCCAGCAGAGATGAAATTGAGTTTGTATCGCTCCATATTGATTTATATTGATTTCTGACCACAGATCATGTTACCTGGGCAGTGGTGGGCATACCATTTGGGATATCAAATGGATCAAAGATTTAATCCCTCCTCTATATCATTTCTCTATTTTTGTGTCCTTTCCCCATTTTAAATAGTTAACATTTCAAAGATTTGTATTTTTTTAAAGCAAGTTTCATGGCACAAATTTGCAAAATATGGGTGCTGGGTGGCATTGACACGTGGGCACACAAAAACCTATTTTCTATTAGTCGAGGCCATGGCAGCTTTGTGTCATCCTCAGGTGGCCATTTGGTCAGATTAGCTACCCTGATCTCATTGACTGAGGCAAAGATAACTAGTAAAAAAACCTCTAAGAGAAAACACTTTTGTCTTTCCCTAATCCACTTATCACAAAGCTTCCAGTCAACCTTTATAAAATGCTAATGTGTTTAGGTCACATTCCATTTTACTCCAAGCATGCATCTCTCTTCCTCTCAGGGAAGAGTACCAAGTCCTTCCTGGTTCCTTAGAAACTCCCCAGCCCACCTTCTCACCCTTCCAGTTCCACCTGAGGTGTTGTGGCCCGTTCTTACATCCAGGTACACTGTCTGTCTCTGTCTCTCTCCTGTAGGATCCACGCCCTGCCCTTCTTCTCAATCACAAACTTTCTAGACCGCCTCCAAGCACACACAGACCACGTGGTCACACTTGTAGACATGCATTTAATCCCACACAGACACAGCTGGAATTTAAGATCAGACTGCATAATAAGAGTTCCCATCACAAGAAAACAAAGTTTTGTAACTATGTGTGCTAACAGATGTTAACCAGACTTAGTGTGGTGATCATTTTGCAATATATGTAAATCAAGAATCACTGTGTTGTATATCTGAAGCTAGTAGAATATTGTATGTCAGTTACATCTCAGTATAAAACAAACAAATAAAACCCCAGATTGTCAGGCTCCTTTATCTGGAGTCCAGCATTTACAAGCTGTGTGACCCATCAGGTCCCCATCTGTGTCACGGGGGCTCTGACTTCCAACTTGCCACTAACTTCCAGAGTTGCCGCAGCAGCTCAGAGTTAACATTTACTTGCTGGCACATGGGAAGCGCTCAGTACATATCCGCTAAATATCCAACAGTCATGCTTCCAATGTCAGCTTCTACCCGTACCACCCTAGTGGCCTAGTCGGCCATGGACCAGCACTTTCCCAAGATGCCATGAAAATGAACTCCTAGAAAGATACAATTAACCAGACAACATAGCCACGCAGACAGGCTTTCCCAGGAGATGTCTCCTGCAACTGGGCCAGATTTTGCACATTGAGAGCAGTAGACACAACAGACCCCCATGCCTGAGAGACCCCAAATCTTTATCATAGGAACTTTCTCTTCGTAGCTAAGCCTATATACACTTGCATTCACTCTCACTCACAGACATACACAATTAGAAATTTTCTTTCCTTTCCAGAAACTCACCTCCTCAAGAAGACTGAACTTCCAACTGAGTAATCCTGGACCAAACGCTAAGCTGCTGACTGGCTGGCTGGACTGGTTCACCTGGTGTGTTTTTCCAAGGCTCCTCCATTTTATAAAGGGACTGGGGTCAGTGATGGGATTAAAGACATGATTGGATAAAACCTGCCCATTAATGGAATCCTGATGGTATCTTCATCCTCCAGATGCCTAATACCTACTACAATAGAGCATAATCCCCTGGGTGGGGGTGGGGGGTGAGGGGGGTGAGGGGTGAGGGGTGTGGGTGGAAGCCATCGTCAACCACACTGACATTTCTGCTGTGAAACCTAATATTCACTCTAAGGTGGAACGCAAAGGTTAACATTAGTCTCACATAAACTCTGGTCAAGTTGTGTCATGAGTGAGTCTTACAAACTTGCTAATTTTGAGAGATTTGGGGATCACAAGTGTAGGACTGTTGTCTCCTCTTGTGCCAGTGAGTCAGAGGGGCCCTGGGACCCAAGCAGAGGGGTTACAAGTCCAGCAAGAAGACCACAGGGGCTGAGACTAGGATCCTTACAGCATGAAGGAAGAGACTGGTGCTTACTTTATGTTGAGAAACACATGATGTTTGATAGACTTGTGAAGACTGAGGGACAGAAAGGGGTTTCAATGGTGAGAGGCTCCTAGTTCGAAAATCTGGCTGGGAGGGGGCCTCCTGTACCCACACAAGGGAAACTAAGCACTTCTGTTCCCTGACTCATTGTGGAGTGAGGGACCAGCCGAAGGAAGACCAGGGAGAGTTGGGGAAGCAGATGGAGTGGGACTTTTTGAGGGAAGGTACTTGGGCAGTGGTCCAAACACTGTCTGTCTGTCCTTTACACTCAAGTTATATCCAGAATCAAATCACTTTTTAGCCCTCCCCATCTTCCCTCCCGGGTTATTGAGGTCAGTTCCTGACTGGGCTCCCCTCCTCCTGCCAGTCTTCAGCCTATTCTCAAAGCAGCCTTCACAGCGACCCTGTTAGAACCAAGACTGACCATATATCCCTCCTGTCCTAGAAGCTCCCCAATGGCTTCCAGAGTCCCTCTGCCAGAACTCAAACCGCTTCTGGGAAAGGACCTCATCACTCCCCAGTCTGTCACGGACTAACAGTTTCACAAAATGCAGTCAAAATGAATCACCAGAAACATGTGGTTATCAAGAACATGAAGTCATGCAAAAGGCAAAGCCTTTGCCATCAAGAGAGTCAATGGACATAAAATACCTGAAAATGTCTGTCAACTCCTGGTTCCTGTGCTCACCCTGCAGAGAACAGGAACGGGAGTGGAGCAGGGCAGTGTCCTCAGACTATACTCCAAACATTACTGACGTGGTGTAGAAATTTCTCCCGGCTTCCTGACAGTGGCCTGGAGACTCTGTCCACCCGGCTCCCAGACAGGAATGCACGGCTCTCACTGTATTCTCTCTAGGTCTTTATTCAAGCATTTCCTTCTAAGTGAGAGTTCCCCCAAACACATTTTCTTTCTTTTTCTTTAACATTTTTAACAATCCTCACTCAAGGATATACTTACTGATTTTGAGAGAGTGCGTGCAAGAGAGAACACCATCGATGTGAGAAACATCAATTGCTGCCTCCCGTGCATGCCTCCCCGCTGATCAACCTGCAGCCCTTCGGTGTATAGACTATGTTCCAACCAAATGAGCCACCTGGCTGGGGCTGAACACATTTTCCGAAATTTTGGTGTCTCTATTCACCCTCTCTGCTCTATTTTTCTCCATAGCTTTGGTCTACACCAGACTAATTATATTCTTATTTGTCATGTTGGTTGTCGGTCCCACCTCATGGAATTTAATGAACACACACTTTTTTTTCTGTTTTGTTTTGTCCTGTATCCCCAGAAATTTACGCAGAGCTCAGCACTTAGCAGGTCCCATTCAGTATGCATCAACGTGAAATGAGTATTGCAGATATGAGAGGGTGTGCAGCTGCGGGGAGGGCAGAATCACTCCGCCCACACAAGCATTCAGGAAGTAGAAACTCAAGACAGCTTCAGGGCCTGGGAGGAATGCTGATCACGCCCCACAGATATCATACAGAAATTAGAAGATAGAGGGAAACACAGATAACAGCGACTAGCAGAGTCCTGTTGCCAAGCACCGGGGAGATCCATGGAGGAGATCCTGGCCCCTTTTCATTGCCTCCCTGTTTACGTGTGAAGGAAGCAGCATCGGCTAGTAGCTAAGTACTTGGACTCTGGGGACAGGTTGCGATTCTAACTCCTGTGAGCTGAGCCCATTACCTTCTGGCTGACCTTGGTCATATTCGTTCTCCCCAAACCTCAGGATCCATGTCTGGAAAAATGGGAACATGGACTTTAAACTGCACCTCACAGAGAGGGAAGCAGACAGTAAATAAGAGGTGATGTTATGCAGTCCAGGTGCAAAGGTGAGGTAACACTTTTGGCAAAGAGAAAAGCATGTACCAAGACCCCATGGCCAGTGAGAGCTCAGCTTGCTGGTGGAATCACGGGAAGGTCGGTCGGGCTGGAAGGGGTTGGAGGGTTGAGGGGGGAGGGGCTGATACACATGGTTGTGCAGGCTACAGTGAGAAATTTAAGATTTCTCTAACTGCTCTGGGAAGTTCTGGGAAGGATTTAGCAACACAGACATATAATCTTTTCTTAATATCTTATTTAGAAATCATTACAGATTCACAGGACATTGTAAATGTAGTACAGAGTATCTTTCGCTTAATTTCCCATATGGTAATAGCTTAGGTAACCTTAACATCAAAATCAGGGATTTGACATTGGTTCAATCGTCAGAACTTGCTTGGAGTTCACCATTTTATACATACTTGTGTGTGTGTGTAGTTCTACGCAATTTTATCCCACGTATAGATTCACATTCAAGATACAGAACTTTTTTGGTGAGAGGCCAAAGGTTACATTTAGCCCCCCAAATGCGGTATTACAAATCAAATTAAGAGAAGTTAGAGATAGAGGGATGCTGGCCTATGCAAATGAGAAGTATTTAGAAGATTAAAACCAATAGTCATCAGGGGCTAAAATCTTGGACTTTGCATTGGGCATGAGCAACCAAGATTTAATGTGTTACCAGGAAGGATTTGGGTCAGCATATTTATAGTGACCATCTTGAATAGTTGGAGTTGGTTTTTGTGGGTTTTTAAAAATATTTCTTTATTGATTTGAGAGAGAACATCAATTTGTTGTTCCAGTGGTTGCTTCTTGTATATGCCCTGAATGGGATCAAGCCCACACCCTTGGTTTATCAGGACTACAGCTCTAGCCAACTGAGCTTGGAGTTAGGATTTTACAGGGAAGGCCATGAGTTTTAGGTTTGTAAATGGGGACTGCTAAAAAGATCAATAGGGTGTAGGCAGGGAGATGGCAATGGCTTCTTCAAGATCAGCTGAATAGGCTACAACATGGGCAGGTGGTTGAAAGGGAGCCTTATGCCACATCAAAAGGTACAAAATTATGCCAGTGAAATAGGAACAAAATTATGGTGCCCACTAGGAGTTCGCTGTGGCAGTGGTGCTTAAGAGGCCATTTAAGTATGGTGTCTGTGTGCCAAAATAGAGCCAAGCAGCTGCTGCATTGCCAGGTAGGGTCAGCCCATGGCCTGCAGTGCCCCAGGTCCAGGCTATTACCTATTTACCCAAAGACGGTACAGTCAAATCTCAGTTCTCGAATAATTCAGTTCTTGACCAAGTTGTTCATGGAAAAAATGTCTCGGTTGTCTAACAAAACTTCAGATCTCAATTCTCTATCTGACAGTCCTTTTAGGCTGATACCTGTATATCATTCACGTGTCTCTCAGGCAACAAAGAAGATTCACTTTTCTAATTGCTTCTTGAACAGTCGTCCAGAATGAATTCAGTTTGAGAACCGAGGTTCCACTGCTCAGCCAGGCTACAAAAAGCCAGAAGGCCAAGCAGTAGCATTTTTTCTTTGTGAGTGCTATAACCTGAGGCGAGGCATGAAAAGTATCTTTTACAGACAGGAATATTTGGTAAACCTGTGGCTCAGGCTAGGCAAGTCAACGTTACCAGGGTGCCAGATAACTGGTGGATAGCCAAAGATGCATTCAGTTGTGGGAGGGTCATAACTCACAATAGCTCAAGTCTCAGTCTGGCTGCCTTCTCGATCAGGGTGGGGAAAAGACCAAAAAGGAGGGATGAAAGGAGGAGAAACAAGAGGAATGTCTACTACAAGATGATCTTTGTGCACCCTGAAATTTAGTGTGACTGCAGAGAACAAGGAAAGGTAATTTTTTTCAGTGTATTTTGATTGGGAGTAGAGAGCCCCAAGGCTCAGGAATTTAGTATAATGAGGTCCAATTGTAGGAGGGAGACTCATTTTAATCCTTACCTGAGAATATGATTTTTATTTATTAATTTTTTTAGAAGGAGAGAGAAATATCAATGCGAGAGAGAAACATCAATCAGCTGCCTCTTGTACATGCCTTGAATGGGGATGGAACCCACAACCTAGGTATGTGCCCTGACTGGAGATCAAACTTTTGGTGTATGGGATGAGGCTCCAACCAAGCCACCAAACCAGGAAAGGGAGACCTATCTTAAAGGTCACGTTACTTTATAATATCTGTAAGGTTTAACTAAGACATTGTGGCATTCTGTAAGCCCAGTTGCCTGGCCCTGATAATGAGGGTAGAACAGGTATCGAATGCCTTATTCTCAAGTGTCTGCTTTGTTCAATGTTGATAATGTCTGCAACTCTGAAGCACATGAGTGTTTTTGTGAGGCCTAATATGGAAGCTTCAGATGTTTGGGTAGGCATCCACTGTCAAGTGGCAGTGGTACAGTGGCCTGATAAGGTTGGCTTGTTGGTGAAAACAGGAGATCTCCCTGGTATGGCATCCCTCCATTGTATTGCCAGTGACAGGTGTTCCCACACAGAGTGCCCTGACTTGTCACCATGTTAGCCATGGCGGAAGAGTGGGGAAGCCCTGTGTGTTCAGCCCAAGCTTCAAGAGCACAGATTCCTCTATGGATTGCTTCAAGGGGTTCCTCTATGGTTGGTGGGTCCATTTTGCCGAAGATAGACAAACAGGACGTGGAGGGTTATCGGACAGTTTTCACCTGAGTTTTTGAGGCCTAATTAGAAATTTGTTCTAATCTATTAGCGTGAGAATTAAATTGGGCCTTAGAAGTCCAAACTTTGGCGTGGGGAAAGACATAGATGAGCTTGATTTGACTCTGGAGTATTCACCCTAAAGCATGCGGGCTTGAATGACAAATTGTTGCAATTGGATGCACTGAAGAACTAGAACTGGCAATGGAACAGGAATCTGTGACAGCGTCACTTCCTAATCATTTTAGTGTTTTCCTATCATCTGTGTTCTAGAGCAGGGGTGTCAAACTCATTTTCACCAGGGCCACATCAGCCTCGTGGTTGCCTTCAAAGGGCTGAATGTAATTTTAACTCCTTAATAATTAAGTAGTAGTTACATTTACATAGTCCTAAAATTATTTCAGCCCTTTGAAGGCAACCACAAGGCTGATGTGGTCCCTGGTGAAAATGAGTTTTACATGGTCCCTGGTGAAAATGAGTTTTACACCCCTGTTCTAGAGGTTATTTACAGCTACTGGATTAATACAGGGAAAATAAAATGGTGTGTCTCTGGCTACTCTTCCCAACTCCATGTTCAATGACATCATGTTGACAGTTTGAAACTGGCCATGGAGGGAATGCTTACACCAGGGAAATTGGAGAACACTACAAACCAGAATTTAACTTATATTACTAAAAGTCTAAACAAAGAGTATGATGGTGAATAAGGGGATAATGCAGATTAAATTTAAAAGTGCATGGTGCCCTAGCTGGTGTGGCTCAGTGGATTGAGCTCCAGCCTGTGAACCAAAGGGTTGCAGGTTCGATTCCCAATCAGGGCACATGCCTGGGTTGTGGGCCAGGTACCTGGTAGGGGGCACATGAGAGGCAACCACACATTGATGCTTCTCTCCCTTTCTTTCTCTCACTGTTAAAATAAAAATAAAAGTGCATGGTGTTTGTGTTCATTACATTGCACATAGCACAAAAAAATTGAGGAACAAAAATGAGCTGTTTGTTAATGAAAAAGGAAGTATCCACAATTCATAAAACAAACAAACAAAATAGGAAAAAGATACAAGCAGACATTTCACCAAAGATTCACAGATGGCAAATAAACACATGAAAAAAACTGCTCAACACCAAGAATCCATAGAGAAATGCTATTAAAACTATTGCTTGCTTATTAAAAGGATAAATTTAAATGATTGACCAGATCAAGTACTGACAAGAATGTTGAAGAACTGGAATTCTTGCCCTGGCTGGTGAAGCTTAGTGGATTGAGTGCGGGCTGCAAACCAAAGGATTGCTGGTTCGATTCCCAGTTAGGGCACATGCCTATGTTGTGGGCCAGGTCCCAGCGGAGACCATTTGAGAGGCAACCAGACATTGATGTTTCTCTCTTCTTTCTCCCTTCCTTCCCCTCTCTCTAAAAATAAATGGGTGAGACCTTTAAAAAAAAAGAAAGAAAGAACTGGAATTCTCATACACTCCTGGTGGGTACACAAAAGTGAACAACCATTTCAGATCACAATTTAGAAATTTCTTAATTTAAATATTTAGCTATCCTATGATTCAGACATTACACTTTGATTTTCTAACACAGGAAAAGTGAAGCATACATATGTACATATAAAGTATCATATACAAATATTCTTTTTTTAAAGATTTTATTTACTTATTCTTAAAGGTAAGGAAAAGAAGGGAGAAAGAGAAGCAGAAAAGCATCAGTGTGTGGTTGTCTCTCGTGTGCCACCTACCAAAGACCTGGCCTACAACCCAGCCATGTGCCCTGACTAGGAATTGGACTGGTGACCCTTTGGTTCACAGACCAGCACTCAATCCACTGAGCCACACCAGCCAGGGCCATATACAAATATTCTAGCAGTCACTATTATGTGCAAGTCAAAACTGGAAGTAAGCCAAATGCCCAAACAGATGAATATACAGACAAATGATCTATCCATATATAAGATACTACTCAGTAATAAAAAGAAAGAACGACTCATACAGGCATTATTGAAAAATCTCAAAATAAAGAACCAGGAATGAAACCAGAAAAAATAATCTTTTTACATATCTAACCATATAAAATTCTAGAAAATACAAACTAATTTATTATAAATAAAGGTAAATCAGTGGTTGTCTGGAGGCCTGGGGAGGGGAGGGGCAGATTGTAAAATGGCATGAGGTAGAGGTGATGGACATTTCATGATTATAATAAAGTTTCATGGGTTTGTATATTATGTCAAAATTTAACAAATTATACATTTCAAATAGGTGCACTATATTGCATGTCAACTATGCCTGAAAAAAGCTTAATAAACTGGTTCAAAAGACAAATCTAGATCTCCCACTATGTTCAGAAAATCAGGCTTGTCGATCATATATTGACTCTTTTCTGATGACCTTGGAGGAACAGCCTTGCCTCAGTGGTAGCAAATTGATGAGCATTGAAATCTGTTTCCACCTAAGTCAACAGAAATGCTGGCTAGGTCACAGAGCAACATCGCTGGACAAAGGGATTTCATTTCAAACTGTTTGTTTTTCTGCCTCTGTAGCAATGGCTCTTCAGTTATCATCCCATAAAGTCCGCAGGAATCCACAAAACCAGTGTCTTATTTTCTTTGAAAATGAACTCAGCTACAAAAGGCATACATGCCTGAAGGTCCTGAGCATTTCTGTGCTCACCAATCCTTCACGGTCATAGTCAATGGGACATTCCTGATGCAATTTTAGCAGGAGTGCATTCCATCTACTTTGCTGTAGTCTCCTCCGCTCCAGTGTTACTGCACTAATTACACTTCCCCCGCCCCCAGGGCCTTGTAATCTTATGACCCTAGCCCAGT
The DNA here is from genome assembly GCF_022682495.2 of Desmodus rotundus. Taxonomy (NCBI): domain Eukaryota; kingdom Metazoa; phylum Chordata; class Mammalia; order Chiroptera; family Phyllostomidae; genus Desmodus; species Desmodus rotundus. The sequence continues at coordinate 51,394,370 of NC_071398.1, read as the reverse complement.
GAATTCTGGGTATCAGGACACATGGCTCCTTTGTAGGACCAGGGGTAGATTCCCCTCAGCACTGCTGAGCATTATATGATATCTATTGTGAACAAGAGAAACAATTCATGTTGTTCCCAGAAGCACTTGAAGCTGCCACAACTTGCTGACTCCTCAGGGTGTTTCCGGAGCCCACCAAAAAATTCTGACACCCCATGTACAAATGAGGACCACAAAGCCCTGAAATCTTTCCTAGGAGACCTTGGTCAACAATGTATAGAGAGGAATGTTCTCCCATCATTCTGTCATCTCTGAGGCACACAGAGCTTTGAACCCCCATGACAAATGTTTTAGTCCTTAATCTGGCAGAGCCAAACTGTTTTCAAACCAGCTCACGTAGTAAATACAACCCCAAAGTGAAAGGCAGCTTAAACAATAATGCCTTTATTCTTGCAAAATCCAAGGCAATAAATGGCAGGCAGTTTCCAGGTTGGTGACTTGGAAGCTGGGAAAATCCAAGTGAGTGTCATATAAAATTAACATGTCCTTATAAACATAGTCCTCTTGCCAAAGTCACCAGCAAAACTCTAATCTGATCCAGTAGGCCCAAACTGAATGAGGTCCATGCCCTAACTTCTAAGAGAGAGAGGAATGAGAACTCTAGAAGGGTGAAGCCTACACAGGATTTCCTCCCGCAAATGCGGAGTACCTAGAGGTCCGCTTCCCTGAGAGGTGGTTAAGGTGGTGACTGATGCACACTGTGTTGGACCTGCCAGGTGGTAGAGGTGAAATGAATTCTGCCATAGAAACTGGCAGTGACATATATCTATCTAGCAAGGGCCCTGGGCAGGTCAGAAAGTGTAAAACAGTTCCTTAAAGATTCCTATACCCAGAATTTAAGAATCTTTCCACTGTGGATTTTCTGATGTATGGGTTGTAATTCACATAAATGGCTCCCTCACAAGTTCTCTCTTCCAGTGTAATTATACTAAAAGGAAATTGCACATTCCCTATACATCTAAGGTCTTTCTCTAGTGTGAAGTCTGTGGTGCTGAATGAGGTCAGATTTGCAGCTAAAGGATTTGCCACATTCAATGCACTCATTAGGCTTTTTTCCAGTGTGAACTCTCCGATGTTGAATGAGGCTTGAGCTTTGGCTAAAGGATTTGCCACATTCCCCACACTCATAAGGCCTTTCTCCAGTGTGAACTCTCAGGTGTTTAACAAGGTTAGATTTGCAGCTAAAGGATTTCCCACATTCACTGCACTCAACAGGCCTTTCTCCAGTGTGAACTTTCCAGTGGTTCTTGAGGTTGGAGCTATGGCTAAAGGATTTTCCACATTCCCCACACTCATAAGGCCTTTCTCCCGTGTGGACTTTCCGATGTGAACTGAAGCTAGAGCTTTGCTTGAAGGATTTCCCGCATTTATTGCACTCATAAGGCCTTTCTCCAGTGTGTAGTCTCTTGTGGTGAATGAGGCTGGAGCTTCGGCTAAAAGATTTCCCACATTCACCACACTGATGAGGCCTTTCTCCAGTATGAACTCTCTGGTGGTAAATAAGGCTAAAGTTTTGGCTAAAGGACTTCCCACATTCACTACACCGATAAGGCCTTTCTCCAGTGTGAACTCTCTGATGTTGAATGAGATTGGACCTTTGGCTAAAAGATTTTCCACATTCCCTGCACTTATAGGGCTTTTCTCCAGTGTGAACTTTCCTATGACTATTGAGGCTGTAGCTTTGGCTAAAGGACTTCCCACATTCATTGCACTCGTAAGGCCTTTCTCCAGTGTGAACTCTCTGATGTATAATGAAGCTGGAATAGTAGGTAAAGAATTTCCCACATTCACTGCATTCAAAAGGCCTTTCTCCACTGTGAACCTTCTGGTGCTGAATGAGGTTACATCTTCGGGTACAGGCTTTTCCACATTTACTGCATTCATAAAGCCCTTCTCGAGTGAGGACTCTCTGGTTCTGAGCAAGTATGTCTGTGCACCTAAAAGCCTTCTTGCATTCTCCCCAGCTGTGAAGACTTTTTCCACTGTGAAAGGCAGCCTCACACTCATTAATGAGGTTTGGCTTCTCCCCAGTGTGAGTGATAGGTTGATGGAAGAATTGCAGGCTGGCTAAAAAGTCCTTCCCAATCTCCCCACACATAAAGGGCTTCTCTGATGCATAGACTCTGCAGCTCTTTGTAAACAAAGCTCTGTCCACAGAACTTTTAATGTGTTGCTCCCTGTACTGTTGAAGGTTGGCCATGAAAAACAGTTTCTCACATGTGTATGTTTTCTGCCCAAGATGTGTTCCCTGATTCTCAGCCAAGTGCAAAATATCTTTCAGGATCGGGCCACACATCTTAAAGAGCTGGGTCTTCTGGAGACCTGAACCTGCTTTAAAAGTCCTGCTCTGTGATGCTCCTTCTAAATAAATGTTCTGTTCAGAAGGTACATCATCACCTTCCACTCCACTCCAACAGCCTGAAAGCACAAAAGTGATGGTAAAGTACATGTTAACTTTATTGGGAGGGGACAAAACCATCACAAATGTACATCTGACACATTAAGAACCAGGCCATAGGGCTGTTTTCAGGAAAAGGGAGTTGGGGTCATATTGACAAAGCAGGTGCTGTGTACTACTGGGTCACTAAGGTCACAAAATTGGGCAGGCCTTATCAGGCACAGAACATAAGAAAAGGGTGTGGTCCTAGGATGAAAAGCATGTTCTACAAGTCATTCTTCTGTCCATGGCTTTGAGCAGGATTCTATGTGCTGGTGACATGTGATGCTGTGCAGAAGTCTATATCCAGGCCCAGGAAAATTTGAATACAACAAAGTAACTGATGTCAAGGATTATTAAAAGGTATGTGTACACTTTAGGACAGAGCAACGCTGGAAAGCACTGTGGAAGGAATAATGTGAGGATTGAATGAGATAAGCAGTCCAGAGAGTGGGGATTAGCCCCAGGGCTGGACTGAGAATAAAAATGATGTCAGCACAGAGTCAAGATTGGGCAAGGGAAGAAGGTAGATGTAAGGTGACCACTTGTAATGAAATGGCACCAAAACATAAGTCAAACAGGATAGGTTCCTGGTATGACGTGAACAAAGCCCTAACGTCACGTCCTCCAATTGCCATTCACCTCAGTCAGGCCCTTCCCTGAGCTCCTCTTGTTGAGACCGGAGTCATGTCCATGCTGTGAAACATAGACACTCCTCCCTTAGCCCCAGCTAGGCAACTGCATGGAACCTGGATGATTTGAACCCTAAAGGAAAGACAGGACAGATCAATGGCCAATACTGGCCCAGAACAATACAGCACACCACAGATCATAGGAAAGATAATCAAATACTACAAAAAGCACCCCTGGGCATAGAAAGAGGAAAGATGGCAGAGTAGTAAGCACCAGGAATCTGTCTCCCTACCTAGACAACAATTGAACTGATAGAATCAATATGACCATAAATATTTTGCAACTCTAGAGCCCACAGGAGGCTTGCAACATGCTAAATTGATTTAATTCTGATTAATTTCAGCTGTTAGGTGGTATCAGCTATCCATCCCCTAACTCACACAATTTCCCGCCCTGAGCTCAGAGGCAGGCAGTCATGAACATGTAACTGGAGCAGCTTGCACAAGCCAGGATCCCTGTCGTCTGGGATCTATGCTCTCGTTTGTGCTTTTTAAAAATATATTTTATTTATTTTTTTTTTAGAGAGGGGAAGGGAGGGAGAAAGAGAGGGAGAGAAACATCAATGTGCGGTTGCCTCTCAAGCGCCCCCTATTGGGCACCTGGCCTGCAATCCAGGCATGTGCCCTGACTGGGAACTAAACCAGTGACCAACCCTTTGGTTTGTAGCCCAGCGCTCAATCCACTGAGCAAAACCATCTAGGGTTCATTTCTGCTTTTGATGGTGGAGGTACAACAGAAAGGTGGGTAGCCATTGTTGCAGACCACACCACCATTGTTGCAAAGCCCTTACCTACCTCACTGGCTGAACCGACTTTGCAGGGAATTTAAAAGGCAGGCATCTATTCCCTCCATCCCCTTTTCTTTCATTTTTCTCTTATTCCTCTGTTGGGAGGCAGAATTTGAAGGATCAGGACATTCAAACTCAATCATATGGGGAAATTTAGAAAGATATCATGCATGCCCAGGGAAAAGCACAGGTTCAGAAAAAAACCAAGAAGACCTTAAGTTTATACCTCAGACTGATCTCCACCACAGAGACAACCTACAACCATTAAACAAACCAACAAAACCATCCCCTCCCAGCAAATCCTAGGAGATGGGGATCAGATTTCTTGAGCTGCCACATGGTAAGATACAAATGTCCAGTTTTCGGCAAAGAAAATCAAAGATCATACAAAGCAACAGGAAAGTATGGTCCAATCTAAGAGAAAAACATCAAGTGAAAATGACCTTGAGAAGAACCAGATACTGTATTTTTTAGACAAAGACTTTAAAACAGCTGCCTAAAAGATGCTAAAAGAACTAGAAGAAAATGTGGACAAAGAAAGTGGTGCATGAGCAAAATGGAAATATCAGTAAAGAGATAGGAAACATAAAAAGAATCAAGAAAAAATTTGGAACTGAATGTACAATAACTAATGAAAAAAAATCACTAGAGGGATTCAAAAGCAGATTTGAGCAAACATAAAACCAGTCAGTAAACTTGAAGATATCAAATATGAGGAACAGAAAATAAAAATATTGCACAAAAGTGAACAGAGCATAAGGACCTATGGGATACCATGGGGAGGACCAACATCCTCCATATGCAGGTCTTTTTTTTTTTTTTTAATTATTTTTAGAGAGAGGGGAAGGGAGGGAGAGAGGGAGAGAAACATCAATGGTGGTTGCCTTGCACGCACCCCTTACTGGGGATCTGGCCTGCAACTCAGGCACGTACCCTGACTGGGAATTGAATTGGCAACCCTTTACTTCACTGACTAGCACTCAATTCACTGAGCCACACCAGTCAGGGCCTAAATAAATAAAATCTTAAAAAAAAAAAAAGGGGGTGGTGGTGGCAAGAGACTTGAATATATATTTCTCTAAAGAAGATATACAAATGGCCAATAAGCACATACAAGGTGCTCAACATCACTAATTATTAAGGAAATGTAAGTAAAAACCACAATGAAATACAACTTACCCATTAGGATGGCTATTATTAAAAAAAACAGAACACAGAAAATAAACACTGCCAAGGAGAGAGAAATTAGGACCTCTGTGCACTGCCAGTGGGAATATAAAATGGTGCATAGAAATATGGATATGGAAAACAGTATGGTGGTTCCTCAAAGAATTAAAAGAAATAGAATTATCATATGATACAGCAATTCCCATTCCAGATGTTATCCAAAAGAACTGAAACAGGGACATGAAAGATATTTGTATACCTATATTCATATCAGCATTTTTCATAAGAGCCAAGTGATCATCAGTGGATGAATGGATAAACAAAATGTGGTACAGACATACAATAGAATATTATTCAGTCTTAAAAATAAAGGAAATTCTCACACATGCTACAACACAAATGAACCTTACAAGGGTGTCCAATCTTTTGGCATCTCTGGGCCACAGTGGAAGAAGAGTTGTCTTAGGCTACACATTAAATACATTGTGACACGTAATCACAAAAAACTCTCTCAATCATAACGTTTTAAGTAAATTTATGATTTTGTGTTGGGCTGTATTCATAGCCATCCTGAGCCACACGCAGCCTGAGGGCCACAGGTTGGACACCCCTGGGCAATATTATGCTAAGTAAAATAAACCAGACACAGAAGGACGATTAGTGTATGATTCTATGCATATGAGATACTTTGAGGAGTCAAGTTGATAGATATAGAAAGTGGAATTATGGTTGCCAGTGGATGGGGAGGGTACTGTTTCATGTGGAGAGTTTCAGTTTGCAAGATTAAATCCTGCGGATGCATGATTGTAATGTTTGCCCAACAATGAAAAGGTACTAAATGCCACTTAGAAGTGGTATTTTTTGTTATGTATATTTTATTAAAAATTTTTTTAAAAGAAAAGAAAAAGAATCTTGGAGGAAAATCTCACAAGAACAGTCTGAAACTAGTAACTATATAACTGACTAAAATTCCTGGTATAGTCAAGCTCAAATAAATGTCAGGTACAGGGAGGAGTGACTCTAGGGTGCCATGGATCTAGACAGTCACTCAGCAAGGGAGAGAGCAAGGCAGGTGGGATCCATTAGGCTAACATCAAGATTACTGATCCCTGAATCCTTCCCTGTGAGGCTTTGGGGAAGTGGGCGTTGGCATGGTAAACAAAGAGAAGCAGGCATGCACTCAGCCTAGCCATAGTAACCACTGCACACACCCAAGAAACTGGGGGAGGAAGCAGTGTCCATGGTTTAGACCTGAGAAAGACAAAGTTGCCCCTAAGGAAGAAAGAAAGACGGAAACTCAATCAGGGCACAAGCGTGGATGTGAGAGTCTTACCCAGCGAGGATGTAAGTGCAAAGTTCTCAAGCATCACATCCTGGTACAAGCATCTCTGAGCCTCGTCAAGGAGCTCCCATTCCTCCCAGGAGAAATATAGGGCCACGTCCTCAAAGGTCACCCATCCCTGCTAGGATAAATAAAACCATGAATGATCTTACTCTTGAAGACTCATAATCCATCTCCCCACATATCTACCCCAAGTCCATTCTCCTCCCATAATCCCCAAATCAGGGAAGATACTAGACCCTGAGGCCATTAGTGTCTTATCTCTCCTCAGCTTCCCTTTAATCATTATGCTCACTGTTTTCCACTCTAACTGGATGGAGCCCTTTAAGACCCAGGTAAAATCACCTCCCTCCTCTTATCCAGGCCTCCTATTGGCTCCAGAATAAATGCCTACCTTCTAGGGCAGTCATTCCAGGCCTGACTCTTGCCCCCTCCCTTTCATTCTTATCAGAAAGACCTGAAATTCCCAGAACCAGCTAAGCCTCACCTCCAAGCAGTTCCACATACTGTTATCTGTTTTTGTGATAAACTTCCGTATCTCTTTCCATTGATGGCTCAAAATGAGAACCCCTCCACATAGCCGCTGGCCTACACTCAAGACCCTGCGCTTGCGCTTGCGTGGGGATTCTCCAGGGTCTCCAAACCCAGGGCCAGAGGAATGGCAGGTGAAGAGACTCATGACACCACAAATCCAGAGAAAATGTGTATTGGCTCCAACGAGGGTCTGAGACACCTCCACTTACCAGTGTAGGCTCCAAAAGCACTTCTGCAGCCATGAAAACCTGTGGGAAGAGTTAGATCTTAGAGAGATGTCATCATGGCAAGGTTTCAGGGATAGAGGCTTTCCCTGTCCCCCTGCAGGGCACCAGAGCCCGGTGGCCTGGGGCAACTATCTAATCTCTGTAATGCCTCTCACCAGCTGTGTGCCTTGGAAAAAGACTAAACCTCCCTCTGCCTCAGTGTCTTCATAACCCCGACAGTCTATTCTTTTTTTCCTTGATTTTTAAAATCATCACTCAAAGATATTTATTGATTTTTTTTCTTTTTTTGAGAGAGAAACCTCGATGTATGAGAAATATCCATCGGTTGCCTCCCATACCCACCGGACGAGGGATGGAACCCACAACCCAGGCATGTGCCCCATTAGGAATCCAACCGGTGATCTTTTGGTGCACGGCACGACGCTCAAACCAACTGAGCCACCCGGTCAGGACCTACAGTCTGTTCTTGTACTGAGCAGACTTTGGGGGCATTTTTCAAATTCTATCACATTAGATGTCTCTTTTCCTCAAAATTCTCCTAGGAAGGTAGATACAACTAACTCCTCAGGCTGCTGTTGTAGGTGAGACTCTACCCAAACTTAGTTTCCTGCAGAAGCAAGAACATCAGGGGCCCGAATCTCTCCCAGTTCAGCCGCCCCTGTGCGACTTTTTACACGGTGGCCCCTCAGTCTGTCACCCTCTCCAACCTCGTCACACTGTGTGTCACCCACGAGCGCCTCACGGTCCGGACGCGGGGCCTGGGCTGCAGGGTTCAGTGGGGTCGAGGGGGAAGGTCCGGGGCAGGCGCACTCACCTTCGGGCGGCTGCCGCCAGCGGAGCCGGAGGGACATTGAAGTGGTGACAGCCGAGTGACTGGGACAGACAGAGGTTTCGGGGTCTGCCTCTCAGACAACGATGTCCCCTACCCTCAACCAGCCGCTGCGCACACGGACACAAAGCCTCCTCTCGCGCTCTGTCTGTTCGTCACCTCCACCCGAACCTGTGGGAGCCGGAGCCGAAGCTTCTGAGTCCGCGAACCTCCCCGAGAGCCGCGGAAAGATCGCCGGGAACAACCCGGAAGCCCCGCCCCAATGCGATTGCCCCTAGAAAATGCCCCTTTCCTGGACTTTCGTTAGTTTGACGCCGCAGCCGCCCACCGCACGGCTCTCTGGGTAATGTAGTTCCCACAGCAGCACCGCATGGGAAGCCCCATGCCACACTCCCAGAAAAATGGTTAAGGAGTGTGGTGTGGCCGCTGGGAAATGACCTCACCACCGTTGTAGGACGAGGGGGCAGCTTCGCTCCTGCTAGAATAAAAGGGCAGCACGACGATTTCTGAGGGAGCTTTGGGGGCTACTGACGCTTGAAATGTTGACTTTTAAGAGTCAATGAAGCCGACCCAAGTTGGCGCCCACGGGTAGCTGGAAGCAAATAAACGCGATCTTATTCCTCTTCAAACAAAGGGTGCGTGAAGCATTAACGTCATTTTTGTGAGCTTCAGTAAGTTCCGTCTGAGACAAAAGAGGGCACCATTCAGGAACAAGATGGAGAAGACAGGTAACGGGAGCGATGAACAAGGCGGGATCTGGACCTTTGGTGCCCACAGAACACATCTCTCCAATCTCAGTGATTGTGCCCAACACAGTTAAGATATGCTGTTATCCATAAAACATAAAATTGTTTTACCTATAAAACATAAAACTTCTGTATATGCATATTCTTTTTCCTAATACACATTGAAAGATTTTAATATTTTAAGGTGTAAAATATAAAGTTAACTATTGTTTATGAAGGAGTACTACTCTATGGACATTTTATAAAACAAACTGAAAAGTATGAGAATTCTAACTGCTAGAGAAAAACAGTGCTGGCAGCATGATGTCCTTTTAGAATTCTGTCAGCATATTGAGGTACCACTGTGTGTGTGCCTATGTGTTCCTATGTATTTCTATACAAATTGTTTTTTGTTTAGTATTTAGTTTGCTTCTAAGTGCAAACGAGGCACATCAAGAGGGGAGGTGTAAAGACATTAAATTTTATTCAGACAGTAAAACAATTTAGGAATTATACTTAACTAGTTCTGTATGTATTTATAATGGAAACTTATTGGTGATATGTACATTAAAAATAACTTAGAGCAGTATAACAATCACATTTCTCTTTTAAAAGATTTTTATTTATTTATTTTTAGAGAGAGGGGAAGGGAGGGAGAAAAAGAGGGAAAGAACCATTGATATGAAAGTAGCTTCTGGCATGTCCCCAACTGGGGACCTGGCCAGCAACCCAAGCAGGTGTACAGATTGGGGATTGAACCACTGACCTTCTGGATCCCAGGCTGGTGTTCAGTCCACTAAGCCACACCAGCAAGAGCACAATCACATTTTTTGAAGGTATGGTGACATATAACTGTAAGTATTTGAAAAGGTTCTATTCAAATAACAATCCTGACTTATATCTGGGTGTTATATATGGAATTAATTAAACTGAATTAATTTATTTTTTAAACTAAAATGTAGACATTCCATTATGGCTCTGGCTGGTGTGGCTCAGTAGATTGAGTGCTGGCCTGCAAACCAAAGGGTCGCTGGTTTGATTCTCAGTGGGAGCACATGCCTGGGTTGCTGGGCTGGGTACCCTCTAGGGAGGCACTCAAGAGGCAACCACACATTGATGTTTCTCTCACTCTTTTTCTCCCTGTCTTCCCCTCTCTAAAAATAAATAAAATCTTTTAAAATTTTTTTAAAAGAGGAAAAGAATATATGAATGATCTTATGAATTTTTGAGTAGTTGCAGTATTTCACATTTCAACTTTCCTGTTTAGATGCAAACTATGGGTCATAATCATTAAAAAAATGTTGGATATCAATTAACTTTTAAGAAAAATCATTATCAATTTTTAATGCCTGCTACTATCTATCTAAATAATTTACACATTTTCTTTTTGTTTTTTTTAATGTTTTATGTACCCTTACTGGGAATTGAACCCACAAGCTTTCACTTTGTGGGATAACGCCCAATCGACCCATCCTTCCGGGCTGATGACTTTGGTTTTAATTTGCATTTTCCTGGTTGCCAGTAGGTGGATTTTTTTTTCCTTTTTAAAATTGTCCTTTGGGCCTTGACAGGATAGCTCAGTTGGTTAGAGCACTGTCCGGATATGCCAAGGTTGCAGGTTCAGTCCCTAGGCAGGGCACATGTAGGAATCAACCAGTGAATGCATAAATAAGCGAAACAACAAATTGATGTTTCTCCCTCCCTCCCTCCCTCTAAAATCAACTTTTAAAAATAATTTCCCTTTGGAATGCTTCTAAAGTGACTCTACATGCTTTGTGCACTCATTTTCATTTAATTTTTTTCTCTTTAACTTGCAGTATTTATTAAATTTATTTGTATACTAGCAATTGTAGAGGACTGAAACATTTTCTCAAGCATGTGGCTTCTTTTAATTTTTATGTTTTAATACTAGAAGCACTTTAGTAAAAATTAAAATTTATGTATCACATGGCCCCAGAAAATTTTATTTAAAAACTGCCATTTCCCATTATTTTGTAAGTACCACCACAGTTGTAAATCATGAATTTATAGTGTGTTCTACTAGTTTTCAAGCTAAACTCCATGCCATTAAGCCACTTTACTTAGCCCTGGCTGGGTTGGCTCAGTGGATTGAGCACTGGCCTGTGTACCAAAGAGTTGCTGGTTTAATTCCCAGTCTAGGGCACATGCCTGGGTTGCGGGTCACATCCCCAAGTATTCCATGCATACTGGGTTGTGTGAGAGGCAACCAACCACACAATGATGTTTCTCTCCCTGTCTTTCTCCCTCCCTTCCCCTCTCTAAAAAGAAATAAGTAAAATCTTTTTAAAAAATCTAAATTTTTTAAAAAGACACCTTACTTAATGTAGATTTATAATACGCTTTGTAGCTTTTCAAGAAATTATTTCTAACTTTACATATTAAAGCAATTATTGTCAATTTTTACCTTATGGTGTTTAACTATTTCTCAGAATTATAAAACAATGTGGAAGTTTTATATTTCTAGTATTATAAGCCCCCAAAATAATAGCAGTCATTTTGTTTGGCAACACCAGCAAGTAATGCAAGTTAAGACTGTCAACAATAGATATCTATGAATATCTTTTTTAAATTTTAGCCCAAAGTGAAACCTACCAACATGTTACCTTTACTTTCCATTTTTATTCCAAAACCTATTGACTTATCTCATTGGAATATTTTCTCCAAGATTTTCAGCAAGGTATTCTTTATATAGGCAAAATACATAGTAAAAAAGTGAAGGACTGTGCCAACTCTCTGTATTTATTTTTATTGATTTTAGAGAGGAAGAGAAATATTGATTTGTTCCACTTATTTATGCATTCAGTGGTTGATCCTTGTAAGTGCCCTCATTGGGGATTGAACCCACAACCATGGCATATCAGGATACTGCTCTAACCAACCGAGCTACACATTTTAAATGTAAGGTAATGCTGCATCCACTTTTATGTTGAGGGACACAAAATAGATCCTGTTCTCTCTTTACCTATGGGTAGGCTTTGCCCACTCTAGCTTTGGTGTATTTTTCACTGACCCACACCAGCCAGGGTAAGTTTTGGTATATTTTTTCTTAGTACTTATCCAATACGCAGGAGGCCAGGATAGGGTGCCCCTCCCAGTGGCTGCCTCCATAACAGCAACTGTATTTCCCAGAAGAATGTGCACCTTAAGTACCCAACAGCACTAGACTTAGGAAAGACTGGAAGAGGGTTGTTTCTGTGAGTGTACCATTTGGAAGTGGGACTTCCAGTGTCTTCCTTGTGACGGTCATTTCAGCTGCTTTTGATCCTGTTCATCTGGTCAGTGGGTTGAACTGAGATACTGGAGCAGCAGAGCAAGAGGAGGTCTTGTCACCTGGGTGACCTCCCAAGCTGCCCAGCTTGAGCTCCCTGAAACTGCTCCACCTTCAGGGCCATGACCTTGCTAATGCACCAGGCCGCACCCTACCCAAATCTTGAAGACCCCCTGCTCAGGTCGCTGCAGTTCAGGCCCATCTCCAGAACAGTAAGGTGTTTCTGGGTGGAGGGTCCCCATTTCTAAAACACAGTATGAAGTGTGGAAGAGTGTTGCAGGTGGAGTGACCAGCAAGCACAAAGCCTTGGAAGTATGCTTGAGCCCAGAGCAGTCAGGAAACCTGGGGTCCCACTCATGTGCGCCTGCCATGGCAGCTCAGGCAGCCACTGTAGGGTTCCTGTGAGCCATGGAAGTTGGAACAGAGGAGGGAGTCTGAGTTAAAGTTTTCTATTTTTCTTTAAATTATGGTTTTAAAAGTATTCCAAATGTTGCTCAGGGAGAAGTGATCATGATGGAAGAGGGAAAGAAATAAACTAGAAAGGAGGCCACTTGAAAGTTTTGGTGTTGGCAGAGCAGATCTCCCTCAACCGGCCTGTAGTGTGTGGGGTTTTGGTTTTGTTTTCTTAAAGATTTTGTTTATTTATTTTTAGAGACAGGGGAAGAGAGGGAGAAAGAAGGGAGAGAAACATCCAAGTGTGGTTGCCTCTTGCATGTCCCCAACTGGGGGCCACTCAATTCACTGAGCCACACCAGCCATGGCAGTGCGTCGTACGTTTCTTGACCTCATGCAGGGAAGACTTCACAACATGAGTCCAGGTGACTTTGAGAGTATGTTTATTAAAGCTGGGGACAGTGAAACAGGGACTTACAGAAGCAACAAGAGAAGGAAAGTGAGTCTAGGTGGGTCTGCTTTGGATCACTGAGAAGTCAGAGAAAAGGGTACCATGGAGGCAGGTTCAGGGGGTTAGTCTGGGACAGCTGCTGCTGCCCATTGCCCCCTCATTCCAAGTCTCATGGAGTCCCTTAGTGTTTAGGTGAAGAAGAGGCAGGAGGGAAAGGCACGGGTGTGCAGCCTGGAGGGATACTGCATGCTGGGTCCTTCATTTTGAGGGTTTCTAAAGGTTGGGAGTTTAGGGGAGGTCGTATGGATTTCAATAGGATATTCAAGAGCTTTGTGCTGATGTGCCAAGATGAGACTGATTACCGTAACTTCCTCCATCTTTGGAGGTGGCTGGCAAGCCGCATTAATTGCATTTCTGCTATCTCCCTGAGTAGGGTGATTTAAGCTATTTAACCTCTTGTTGGGGATAAGTGTAAACCATTTACTCCTAAGTGTCCTGATTAGACAGGATAGGATTTTGCAATTTACTAAGAAGGCTGTAACATCCTTGGGTGTTTAACTGTTTCAGTTTCCCTATACCTCTTATCCTGGCTTACTAGTCTGTATCAGGTGGGCCAGAGAGGTGGGAGTAGAGTGGGGCTAAGTGCAGATTCTTGATAGAGCTTAAAGACAGAACTGATGCGTTTTCCTGCTACATCAGATATGGCTGTGAATGAAGGTAAATAACCGCCCCAGATAGTTTTGCCTAAACATCTAGAAGAACGGAGATAGGTAATTTGGTGGTAGAACAGGATTCAGGGGTAATATTAGGAGTTGGATTTTGGACATGGTGAATCTGAGATGTCCCAAAGGTGGAGGTGGCACATGGACAACTGGATTAACAGGTCTGGAATTCTGGGGAGGGGCCCTGACGCTTGGACCAATCCTAGTGCTCAGACTGGGAGAGCAGAAGATCAGACTTTACTCTTAGATGAATCGTGAAATGAGAGAGGAGAGGGATGGTCAGAGCAGAGTCTCAGTGAGGCTGACTCAAGGGGTGGGGGTTGGGGGGGAGTGTCTACAAGGGGAGCCCACCAGAAGTGAAAGCAGTAGGCCGTAAGGAGCTCTGCCTGGAAATAATGGCGGAAATTTAAAACTGTATGGACTTAAGTTACATGGCATTAGTGACTGAAGCTACACATTTGTGAAGGTGCTAAGCCATTTATTTGTCCATTAGAATTTGCCACAATCTAAAATTGGCTTGTTGATTTCTTCCACACCATTTAACATATTCACCATTCCCCCATATTTTTTGTACATTAGCTATGCTCAGCATCATGAAATACCAGGGACATGCAAAATCAGAGTGAGATACCGCTACACATTTACTAAAAGGATCAAAATTTTAAAAGACTAGGCCTATGCACTATTAGCAAGGCCATGGGAGAACTGGAACCTGTATACACTGCTGGTAAAAATACAAAAGGAACAATCATTTTAGATGACAGTTTGGTGCTTCTTAAAGTTATACATTCATCTACACTCTGACTTGGGTATTGCACTTAACGGTATTAACATGAGAAAGGAAACATATCAATATGAACTTTGTCCAATTTTTGCAATGGCCAAAACTAGAAACAATTAAAATATCCGTAAGCAGATAAATGTAACATGCTTATGAACAATATAAAAAGAATAAACTACTCAAATAAGCAACACTGATGATTCTCAAATGTCACATGAGGGCACCCAAGAAGAAGACTAAACACTATGATTTCAATCATGTAAAATTTTAGAAAATGCAAACCAATCTATTATTACAAAATGCAAATCTGTGGCTGCTTGGAGGACAATGATTATTAAAGGACACAAGGTAAACATAGGGGTGATGGAAAGGTTTATTATTATGCTTGATGGTTTCAGGGGTTTACATGAATGTCAACACTTACCTAATTATACAGTTTAAATATGGATAGATTATTGCATGTTGTTTATACCTTATTAAAACTTAAAAAATAGGTTCATATTAAAGTCTGGATTTCTTACCCTTTAGAAAATCAGGTTTGGCAACTGAACTGACTCCATATCCTCTCCCCTCATGAGGCGGACACCTGCCTGAGTGGCAGCAAAAATAGGTGAACACTGGAGGGTGTTTCCACTTTACTCACAGGAACGCTGACTGGGTCACAAAGACCACATTGCTGGACTGAGATCTCCTTTCTTGTGTTCCTGCACAACGGCGACCTTAGGTGAACAGCCCAGGGGGGCCACAAAACCCACAAAACCTTTACATTTTCTCTGACAGGAACCTTAGCTACACAAGATACATAGTTCTTGGAGGGCCTGAGAACATCTGTACCCGCTCATCCTTCACAGCCATAGATACTATACATTGTAGACCTTTCACAAGAGGTCCACAAATAAAGGTAGAGCCTGCTAATCAGTTTATGGCAGTTTCCTCCAATCTATTAATCCAGTGTTTCTGTAACAACAATCATTCTCCTGGACCCCATAATCTTAAAACCAGTGACGTTATCCCACAGAATTCAGGACATCGGAGCCCACAGCTCCACGGCAGGACCTGCGGGATAGATGTCCTCTCACCAGTGCGAAGCATGACACAACAGCCCCTGTGAACAAGAGATCAAGTTCACGCTGCTCTTAGAAGCACCAAGGGTTGTCACAAGGACCCCCTCCTCAGGTTGAACTCTGAACCTACAAAAGAGGAGCCCAAAGCTCTGCAGTCTTTCCTTAAAGGCTTTGAGCAGCAATGCAAACTAGGCCAAAATCGAAGAGGTATATTCTACCATCATACTACATATACACTCTGAGGCACACAGTTTGGGATCCCAACCAAAGCTGTTCACCCCTGCATTCTTAAAAACCCAGTTAATTTCAAAGCAGCCTGAACAGTGACTATAACTCCCAAGATTAAAAAGACCTTAATTGTCATACAAACAAGAGCAATGATAGGCAGTTCCTGGGTTGGTGACTTGGAGGCTGGAAAATGCCATCACAGAAGTCACGTAAGACCAACAATATCCCTGAAAAACGTAATCCCAACAGTGCCCTAGGCCAAAACTAGGTAAGGTCCATGCGCTAACTCATCTGAGAGGAAAAAACTGGGAAAGCAGTTAAGTGCTCATGTTACTGACGAATCATTCTGCAAATGAGAGCACACTGGGGTTTACTTCCTGAACATTTTGGGATTTATCTATCCCCATTGCAACATTTATCTATGTTGCACACTGTGGGCTCCAGCCAGGAGGTAGAGATGAAATGGCTTCTGCTACGAACTGCCAGTGACATAAATCTGGCCATGGCCCTGGGCAGGTAAAAAAGTGCAATGCTGTTCCCATGTACCTGAAATTTTTATGGATGTTTACATGTTTGAGGCTCAATATAGGCAAATGGAACCTTCATAAGGGACCTCCTCCAGTGCTGGCTCACTGAACAAAAATATAGTATATACCTGTGCAGTTAAGGCAGTTCTCCCATTTGAAATCTGTGGTATCCAATATGGCAAGTCCTTCGACTAAATGCCTTCTTATATTCACTGCACTTACAAGACCTTTCTCCACTGTGAATTCTCTAGATCACAGGTGGCAAACACAAGGTCCGTGGGCCGAATCTGGCCCCGCACCTTGTTTCTACCCAGTGGCAATGCTGAGCTCTTGCTTAACTGTTAAGGAGTAGTTACATTTATATATAGTCCTAAAATTACATTCAGCCCTTTGAAGGCAACCACAAGGCTGATGTGGCCCCCGGTGAAAATGAGTTTGATGTCCCTGCTCTAGATATAATGAGGCTGGATTTTGGTAAATGATTTCTCACACTGCCATGCTCAAGGCTGTCGTCCAATGTGATCTGGTGTTTTAGGAGTCTGGAGTTAAAGGTAAATAACTTCCCACATTCCACTACTCCTAAGGCCTTTATCCAGTGTGAACTCTCTGGTGTTTAATGAGGCTGGAGCTATGGCTAAAGGATTTCCCACATTTACTACACTCATAAGGCCTTTCTCCAGTGTGAATTCTCCTGTGTTTGATGAGACTAGAGTTTTGAGTAAAGGATTTCCCACATTCACTGCACTCATAAGGCCTCGATCCAGTGTGAACTCTCTGGTGTTTTAAGAGACTAGAGCTGTAAGTGAAGAACTTCCCACATTCACTGCACTCATAAGGCCTTTCTCCAGTGTGAACTCTCCGATGCTGAAGAAGCGCAGAGCTTTGGCTAAAAGATTTCCCACATTCGCTGCATTTGTAAGGCCTTTCTCCACTATGAACTCTGCGGTGTTCAATGAGGCTGGAGTTTTGAGTAAAGGATTTTCCACATTCATTGCATGCATAGGGCCTTGATCCAGAGTGAACTCTCTGGTGTTTTATGAGACTGGAGTGGTAGGTAAAAAACTTCCCACACTCACTGCACTCATAAGGCCTTTCTCCAGTATGAACACTCCGGTGTTGAAGGAGTGCAGAGCTTTCACTAAAGGATTTCCCACATTCACTACATTCATAAGGCCTTTCTCCAGTGTGAATTCTTCGGTGTTTAATGAGGTTGGACTTGTTGCTAAATAATTTCCCACATAAGTCACATTTGTGAGGCCTTGCTCCAGTGTGAACTCTCCGGTGCTGAATGAGGCTAGAGCTTTGCCGAAAGGACTTCCCACATTCTCCACACTCATAAGGCTTTTCCCCAGTGTGAACTCTCCAATGGTCATTGAGGCTATAGCTTTTGCTGTAAGACTTTCCACATTCACTACACATGTAGCATCTTTCTCTAGTGAAAACTCTCTGGTGTTCAACAAGTGTGTGTTTGCAATTGAAGTCTTTTGTGTATTCTCCAGAGTTATATATAGTTTTTCCCCTGTGAGAGGTTGCCCCACACTCAGTTCTCCTCTTTGACTTCTCCTTGGTGTGTGTGGCCTGATGCCGGAGAAATCCTGAGCTGGCTAGGAAGTCCCTCACAGCCTCTCCATAGGAAAAGAGTTCCCCTGATATACAGAATTTGCAGTCCTTTACAACTGAGGCTCTGCCCATGTTGCTTCTGAGGCACTTCTCTTCCGTGTGCTGCTTCTGATGCTGAAGTTCCACACTGACATATAACTGCTTCTCACATGCCCCTATCTTGCACAGATTCTGCCCATGACGTGTTCCCTGGTGCTTGGTCAAGTGCACAATGTCTCTCAAGTCCATACCACACATCTCACAAGGATGGGCCTTCTGGGGAGACACACCTGCCTTGGGAGTCCAGACCTGTGACACTCCTTGTAAAGAATCACGGTGCTCAGAAGGTACCTCCTCATTCTGGGCTCCATGCCAACAACCTGAAAGCAAGAAGTGCTGGTGAAGTGCATGCTGCCTTTGGTGGGAGGGGGCAGTGCATGTATGTGTCTGACAAACTCAGGAGTAGGCCCGTGGCACCATGTGAAGGACCAGGATGTTGGTTCAGGCTGAGGATGGGGCTGGTTAGCAGTATTGGGCTATACAGAGCACAGAATGGGGGAAGCCTCACAAGGTGAAGGACACAAACATGCAGTGTTACACAGAGGAGAGACAGGGTCTATGGTTCATTTCTCTACTACCAACTTTCCAAAAGAATTTCTCTACCGGTGACACATGAATACATGTAGAAGGGTGTATCAAGAACCAAGGAAATTCAAGTAAAGCAGGGAAGCTGATGTTCAAGGACTGTTTAGGAATATGAACACTCCTCAAGACACAATGCACAGGAGCCAATGAGGAACACAATGTAGATGGAGTGGTGAGAAAAACTGTTTAGATACCATATGTGGCCATAAGTCCTGGCACCAAAATACTAGTCTGCAAATAGGTATCTGGTATGATTTGAACACAGCAATGACATCATGCCCTTCCCCAGGTGACACTCTTCAGGGCCAGGCTCCTTCTGAGCCCATCTTGCTGTGTATAGATGGACTCATACTCATCCTGAGAACCACTGCTTTCCAACCCAACCCAACTCCCTCAATGAGTAAATTTATGGCAACTTATACAAGTTCTAAGGGAAGGACAGCACAGATGAGGAGCCAGCACTAACCCAGAACAACTCAGCACATGACAGCCAATAGAAAACTAAATACTACAGAAAACTTCAAAAGAGGGATTTGCAAGAATAGCCTGTGGGCCATATAAGGAGTCACCATATCAGTGATGGCAATTCCTGGCAGAGGCACACCTGAGAAAAGTGTCTGCTAGAGGAAGGAAGCAGAACCTGGGCACACAGGAGCTTTGGATTTGGACAAGGTCACTCCGTCAAAAGGGCAAGTAAGGTGATATCCATTAGGTTCACTGGAAGACTCCTGATCCTGATTCCTTCCCTGCAAGTCTGCAGGACAAGTGTTGGGGCTGCTCATGGAAGGAGAGTGCGGTGCACACACCTCAGCCCAATAACCACAGCACCTTCCCTGGGAACTAGGGAAGCAGAGCCCATGGTCCTGCTGTGAGGACAGGCCTGCTTGTTCCTAGGGAAAAAGGGAAGGGTAGAGACTACTAGCTCATTGCACAGGGGTGAGTTTGAAAACCTTACCCAAGGAGGTTATAAGTGCCAAGTTCTCCAGCATCACATCGTGGTACAGATGTCTCTGAGCCTCATTAAGGAGATTCCATTCCTCCAAGGAGAAGTACACGGCCACATCCTCAAAGGTCACCCTGCCCTGGCATGATGAGGACAGATGAAACCACAAAAAGTTCCTCTACTGAGAACCCACAATCCTTCCCCCAAACATCTACCCTGTGCCCATCCTCCTCCCAATCTCCCCAACTCAAAGGACAAGCCAAGCCCTGGTGCCACCGGTGCTGCTGTCTCCTCATGGGCTCACTGATGACAGGGTCCACCCATCAGCAAGAGGAAGCAGGTGGATAAGCAGACATCCAAGTTTTGGACCTGCATAGAGGGGTCCACCCACTCATGCCACGCTATTCCGCTGGTGTGGCTAAGTTCACCTAAGTCTTGATACCAAGCCCCTGGAGTCATCAGGAATACTCCATCTCCAAGAACATATAATTCTTGAGACTGGATCCCACAGCCACGTATCTATGGTCACCACCACTTCACTGTTCCACACCAAAGGCATCTTCCTGGCCTCCCCATGTTACTTTTATTTTAATCACCTCCTCTTCACCCCACTGGTGAGGGTGGGATTCCCATCTTAGTGTTATAGGGATGGCCAAACACACAACACCTGACTCTGTACAAAGTTAATGAATAGCACAGCCTGGGAGAGGAGGACACCACACAGCACACAGGGCCACCTGGGGGATGCAGTCTGAAAAAGAGTGAATAGCAGTAGCTCAGGCCCCACCAAAGTCCCCATAAAACCCTGGTGGAATTCATAGAGTGGTGGGTGAATACACTCTAGCTCAGTCCTAAGGGTCATGTCGCCTTCATTGCTCCTAAGCTGCTGCATCCACTTCATATCTACTCCTTCCACTGGAAACCTAGGCCACCTGCCAGACTGGCCTGTTCCCGACACATTCTCCTTCCATGGCCACTTACCTCCCTCAAATGTGTTTCAATACCATCACCCAGGTATCCAAGCAAGAGAGCCAGTCTTGAGCCCCTAAGCTCCCCATTTCCTGGCACAGTTTTTACCACCATAACCATAAAAACACTCGTCCCAAAGTGACAAGTGACCCAAATCATTCACTTTGGCCCACACAGCAGCCATTACATTTTAGATGTCTCCATCTCCAACCCTTCCCCAGATTTCCAGACCTGTGTGTTTAGCTGCTCACTCAATGTCTCCACATAGTGCTCCCCCCAAAAATCTCAGAACATCCTGCTATCTCCCATGACTATAACTTCTACCAACCTCCTCATTATAAGTGGAGCTTCTGTTCTTAACAGCTGCTGATAAACCTGCCACAGTCCACATTAGAAAACAAAGTTGGCCCTGGCAGGTGTGGCTCAGTGGATTGAATGCTGACCTGCAAACCAAAGGGTTGCTGGTTCGATTCCCAGTCGGGGCACATGCCTGGGTTGCGGGCCAGGTGCCTGGTGGAGGCACATGAGAGGCAACCACATACTGATGTTTCTCTCCCTTTCCTTCTCCCTCTTTTCCCCTCCCTCCAAATAAATAAATAAATAAATAAAATTTAAAAAAAGAAAAGAAAAGAAAAGTTGGCACCCGGTGCAGGTTGGTTCCCAGTTAGGGCACATACCTATGTTAAAGGTTCGATCCCTAGACATGGCTCATACGGGAGTTAACCTATCAATGTTTCTCCCTCTAAAATCAACAAACATGTCCTCAGGTGAGGATTTAAAAAACAAAGAGTTGTCTTTTTAAAAAATACACACATCATAATGCAATCACATCTCCTAAGCCACAACTCTGCTCCATTAACCCTCAGCTGAATTATGGCAATAGCCCCGACCCTCCCCCCCACCCTTCTTCCTTTTTCCTCCCTCAACTCCAGTCTATGATGATACAAGTGCCAGAAAAACCCAGGTAAGACTTCAGTAACATCTCTCCCTTCAGATCCAAATCCTACCTTAGCGCCAGAATAGACACCCAACCTCTCAGGAAACGATTCCAGTCCTGACTCCTGTCCCCTTGACCTTTGTTAAAAGAGACCACCCTTGGAGTGGACTTAGGACCCTGTACTTAGGGTGCCTCCAGATTCTCCAAACCCAAAACAGAGGAAATATCACTTTACAGTCCGAAGACACTCATTACAGAGAATATGTGGGTGGTGGTCAGGGCCAGTGAGCAACGGGGACATGCTCCACTTCCCTGTGGTTCCATGACCGCGTCTGCAGCCACGGGACAAGTGGACAGAGATAGGCCTTGGAGAAACGAGTTCATGGCGGGTTTCACGGGCTCAGGCAAGCCTGTACTGCTCCCCGCCCTGGAGACTGGGACTCAAGCCGGCTGTTTAATTTCGGTGCCTCAGTGCTCAGTTCATCTTTTACCAGGTGCTCCTCAGCCCATCGCCCTCTCCCCGCCCCGTAACACTGTCACCGTCCCGGACGCCGAGGCCTGGGCTGCAGGACGTGGCAGGCGCTCCGTACCGGGGCTACAGGGTTCAGTGGAGTGAGGCGGGAGGGCCCGGGGGACAAGGACTCACCTCAGCCGGGCGCCTCTGTGCGGGCAACGCCATCAGACTCTATGGACCGGGCGGGAGTGGCGGACCAGGTGGGAGCCCGGGGTACTGGCACGGGGGTTCCTGTTTTGGCCTTGCCACGGGTCACACAGGCAGCGTCGCCGAGTCCCACAGCTGCAATTATGCGGCGGGACCACGACTCTCGACCGCTCTGGACCCAGCACCTCAATCCGGCCTCCCCGCTCCGGAGCCTTGGACAGCGAACAAAACCAAGAACTGCTAACATGGCCGCCAAGACCGAACCAGAAGTCCCACCCCCAGAAAAAATGAGCCAACGTGGAATCTCCTCCTTTCTAAGTTCTCATTGGGTAGGGATGCTGCCCCTCGGCTCTGAGCATTCTGGGTAATGTAGTCCCCACAAAATTCAGGGGATAACAGGATTATTGCCAAAAAGGCTATGCTCGGCTGCGAGGAGCATGGGGAAACAGCACACGTAGGTAGTCTTCACCTCCCCTTTAAAGGGATCTTCATCATATTTCTGCGATGTGCTCTCGGCAAATGATCACCCAAATTATGGAGACATATTATTTGAGACTCTGAAGCTCAGCATACTCCTGTAGGCTAGAGATCTTTTTTCTTTTTTAATTATATTTTATTTATTATGCTATTATAGTTGTCCCAGTTGTTCCCCCTCTGTCCCCCTCCAAGCAGCCCCTACTCCCTCAGGCCAGCCCAACACCTTTGTTCATGTGCGTAAATCATGTATATAAGTTCTTCAGCTTCTTCATAACCTATACTGCACTTTACTATTCTGTAACTACTAATTTGTGCCTCTTAATCCCTTCACTTTTTTATCTACTCCACCAATCCCCTCTCCCATCTGGTAGCCATTAAACCGATCTCCATATCTATGATTCCGTGTTTTCTGCTTGTTTGCTTAGTTTGTTTTGGGGATTCAATTTTTGATAGATATGTATTTATTGCCATTTTATTGTTCATACTTTGATTTTTTTTTTTTTAATAAGTACCTTTAGCCCTGGCTGGTGTGGCTTAGTGGATTGAATGCTGGCCTGTGAATCAAAGGGCGGCGGGTTCCATTCCCAGTCAGGGCAGATGCCTGGGTTGTGAGCCAGGTCCCCAGTAGGGGGTGCACGAGAGGCAAACACAAATTGATGTTTCTCTCACTTTTTCCCCCGCTTCTCCTCTGTATAAAAATAAAAGAAAATCTTTATTAAAAAGTCCTTTAAAATTTCAAATAAAAATGAATTGGTGGCGATGAACACTTTTAGCATTTTCTTATCTGGGAAGGTCTTTATCTGGCCTTTGGTTCTAAATGATGGCTTTGCTGGATAGAGTAATCTAGGTAGTAGGTCCTTGCTTTACACCACTTTGAATATTTATTGCCAATCTCTTCTAGCCTGTAAAGTTTCTTTTGAGAACTCAGCTGACGATTTTATGGGAACTCCCTTGCAGGTAACAACCTACTTTTCTCTTGCTACTTTTAAGATTCTCTCTTTATCTTTAAACGTTAGCATTTTCATCATGATGTATCTTAGTGCGGGCCTCTTTGAATATATCTTGTTTGGACTCTCTATGCTTACTGGACTCGTGTGTCTACTTCCTTCACCAAATTAAGGAGGTTTTCTTTCATTATTTTTTCTTTTTAAAAAAGATTTAATTTTATTTATTTTTAGAGAGGGGAAGGAAGGGAGAAAGATAGGCAGAGAAACATCAATGTGTAGTTGCCTCTTGCATGCCCCCCTCCAGGGACCTGGCCCACAACCCAGGCATGTGCCCTGATTGGGAATCAAACCAGTGACCCTTTGGTTCGCAGGCCAGCACTCAATCCACTGAACCACACTAGCTGGGGCTCTTTTATTATTTTTTCAAACAAATTTCCAATTTCTTGCTCTTTCTCTTCTCCTTCTGGCATCCCTATGATGCAAATGTTGGTATGCTTGAAATTGTCCCAGAGGCTCATTATACTATCCTTATTTTTTTGGATTATTTTTTGTTATTCTGGTTGGTTGTTTTTTGCTTTCTTATGTTCTAAATCATTGATTTGATTCTCAGTTTCATCCACTCTACTGTTGTTTCCCTGTAAATTGTTTTTTATTTCAATTAGTGTATCCTTCATTTCTGACTGGAAGGTCAGAAGAATGAGCCAAAACAAGTCACTCATATGGAAAAATGACCATAAACTGCCTGGATGGGACCATAAGTTGGGTGGGGCAGAGTCTCAGGGAATCACCAAAGCAGGACAAACAGTGTGAGCCAGGTTGATGGAGTCTCAGATATGATGCCAACCATGATCTGTGGCTCTGTGAGGGGAGGGCTCAGAAGAGGACCAGTGGCCTCTGCCAGCAGTTTTGTCTAGGAGAAGGTTGTCCCTCAGCTCTTGCCCTGATGCCAGAGACTCCGGGTCCTCCCTGAATGCCACTGGTGCCTTTCAAGCTGCTGCTCTAGTACTGGAGCTTAGTGAGATTGAGTTTGTGTATGTCTATATATAGTCCCTTTAAGAGGGAATTGCCTGGTAATCCAGAAGTTTCTCCCACCAACCCAATCTCCACTGGTTTTTACATCCAGAAGCCATGGGGACTTATCTTCCCAGCATGGAAACCCTGGGCTGGAGGGCCTGGTACAGGGCTGGGACCCCTCACTTACAAGATATCCCTCCCAATTTTTATCTGCCACACAGGGGTGTGGGACCGGGCCATTCTGTGTCTCCACCCCTCCTACCTGTCTGTATAGATGTGGTTTCTAATTTAATTCCGTGGTTGCAGGACCATGGAATCATTCAACTTGATTTCTGTGGGTCTGAGTGATGGTTGTTCTATACTTTAGTTGTAATTTGATGTGGTTGTGCAAGGAGGTGAACCATGTTTACCTAGGCTGCCATCTTGGAGCAAAAAACCAAGATCTTATTTCTGATGCTCCCAAAATCTAGAAATCCAAATAAACTTATTGCATGGAGTCATTCAGACAAAAAATATTCCCACTGTTAGCAAAAGCTAATAAACATTACCTTATTTCACATTTGAAAAGGGACAAGAGAGAAAATACTTCCGATTGTGCCATGTCAAGGAAGATACAGGAAGGATGCTAAGCTACCCTGAAGCAGGAGGACACAGAAGAATCTGACAGCATTTCTTCTTAACTAACTTCAGTCAGGTCCTCTAAGCTCTTTTTGATGAGGCCTTGGGACTTGTCCTGCTAAGTCAGTTTGGCAAGAACTTTTCATCCTCAATATCTAATCACTACTGATGTCTGATCGAATTTCCTCATCCCTCACCATCACATGGGTTATATCTGACCACACTTGACCTGCTTCAGCAAGATCTTTTAGATCAGTTTAGGAAAGATTTCCCTACTCTTTAAGTAATTTTTTTATCCACAGATCCCACCCTTGCTCCTTGGCTATAAATCTCAGCTTTCTCTTTAAAATTTGTGGTTGAGCTCTGGCCAGGTGGTACAGTTGGTTAGAGCATCAGTTGTTCCCATACGCCAAGGCTGTGGGTTGAATCTCCCATCAGGGCACATAAAAGAAGCAACCAATGAATGCATAAATACAGGCAACAACAAATCAACTCCTTTCTTGCTCATGTGCTCGCTCTCTCCCTCTAAAATAAATAAAATTTGTAGTTGAATCCAATCTCTCTCCCTTACTGCAAAACCCCATTGTCCCTACACATATCTCACTGATCTTGAGTAAGCCTGCTCTACAGTTTTAACAAGGGCCTTAATAGATTTGTCTGCGGTTTTCAACGAAAACATCTCTCCTGCCTGTCCAATTCAGTGAGCAACAATTTTATCCATTTAATGTCTTGAATCTTTAAGTGACACAACTGGTACAAAAGGACACTGAACACTGAGGCACAAAGTTTAGACAATCCATAAGGTCACCTAACTCCAAGGACATAGAAGAGGACAGAGAAGCATGAGTCCATTGAACCCCACATGAACACATTCCTCAATTACCAGTAACTTTATAATTTCCCATGGTGCCGAAGTGCTTATGCAACCTACATAGGTCAGTTCCTCCCTTGCCCTGACTCCCACCAACATATTCCCTGGATTGTGGTGACCTTGGCCTGTTATGTCATTCCCCCCTATCTTGGGTCTGAGAACCCCAGAGAACGCCCAAGCTGAGGGTGCCACATCCATGCAGGTTTATATACTGGTGTTCCTGTTTCTGGCAACCAATATAACCATGTTAGAGGGTTCCTCCTGCAAGTGGTACCAAGATGTGGAGGTGCTCAGAGATATAACTGAGCTAGGAGTGTTCAGGAAAACACAGGTCTCCTTTATTTCATGTGGGAACAAAGAGTAGAAAGGCAGGAGTCAGGACTGAAATGACTGAGAAGTTGTGAGTCTATTCTGGAGGTAATTGGGGAGGTTTGGAACAGAAGAGGATAGTGGTCTTAAAAAAGGTATTACCAGATTCTGTCTGGCTGCATGAGACAAAAAGTATTATTTCAAACCCAAATTTACATATATTTACATTGAAACTCCAAATGCACCTACTCTTAGCTAAAATGCATTAACTATTTTCTGCCATTCAAATGCATGGAGTCAGAAGCATTAGTGCATTCTGTAACCTTCTGAATGTTCAGTCTGAGCCATGACTTGAAAGATAAGGAGGATTTAGGCTGTCCTAGTTAACTCTTCCTCTGGTTCCCATGGAAAACACCTTTTCTGGGGGAGGGAGGGGGGTTCGGCTGGGGTGGGGGTGGAGGGATGGGGAGAAAAGGCATACAACTGTAATTGAATAACAATAAAAATTAAAAGAAAAAAAAGAAAACACCTTTTCTGATTCTACCCTCAGTGATGGTGCCAATCTATAGAACAACATTGTTTATCCATTTAGTATTTCCTACTCAATAGTCTAAGCTATATATTACTTTAGGAATCTGACATATTTCTCCAGTGGAGAACAACTTACCAAATTCTGCTTGGATGTGGGATAGTGACTACAGTGTTCTCAGGCACATCACATGTGCAAAGGGAACACCTGAAAACCATCATCTCATCTCATTTTGCAGGGAAGGGATTATCTTTTCTATGGTGATTGCTTGGAATCTTGTTCATGAGTATTGATATACCAGGAAAAAAGTCGTGAAATGCAATTTACAGAAAGCTCTTAATAATGATTATGGAGTTAATTCAAAAACAGTGGTAGAAAAAGTTCTGAGGAAATACCAACAGGGGAGGAATGAGACTTAAGATGCCAGATAATTTTGTCAAGAGACACTGAAATTTGAGTTAGGCTGATCCCAATACTGGTATTGTGATTCTTTTTAAAATATATTTTATTGATTATGCTATTATATTTGTCCCCAAGTTCTCCCTTTCCCCCCCTCCACCCAAGCATCCCCCACCCCCTCAAGCAATCCCCAAACTTTTGTTCATGTCCATGGGTCATGAATATAAGTTTTTTGGCTATTCCACTTCCTATACTGACACTAGCAGCAGCCAGGCTGGATTCACAGCTTGGCTTTGCCTGGGAATCTCTAAGCCCAGCCCAAGGAGCAGACACCTCAGAATGCTTTATAGTTCATGCAGGGTGAACCCAGGAAGCACACAGTTGGGGACTGAATTAGGCCTGCACAACCTGGGAAACCTCAGAGCCTGCACATCCAGTGAACAACTACAGACTACACTGGAGCACCACCACCCTGCTCCTACACAGCTGATCCTCCAGGGAGGGTGGAGGTTGGTGGTAACTGGTCATAGCCAATCCTTGCAGCTGACTGGCCTGGGCAAATCCCTCCCACTGATCAGCCAACAGCAACCAAGGCTCAACTACAAGAGGAGGGTGTACTCACCCCAGACAAAGGGCTCACCTCCAGTACCCAGCTTGGGTGATAGAGGAAGCTGTGCCACTGGACCCTACAGGGCACCTACTACATTAGGCCACACTACCAAGGCACGGAGTCAAAACAGCTCTACCTAATACATAGAAACAAACACGGGGAGGCTGCCAAAACAAGGAGGCAAAGAAACATGCCTCCAGATGAGGCATGCGTCTCCATATGAAAGAGCAGATCTAGACTCCAGAAGAAGAGCTAAATGAAATGGAGATAAGCAATCCATCAGATGCAGAGCTCAAAACATGGGATATAAGGATGCTCAAGGAACTTAGTGAGGACCTCAACAGCATAAAAAAAATCCAGTCAGAAATAAAGTATACACTAATTGTAATAAACAGCAATTTACAGGGAAACAACAGTAGAGTGGATGAAATTGATAATCAAATCAATGATTTGGAACATAAGGAAACAAAAAAAAAACCCAACCAATCAGAATAACAAGGAAAAAGAATCCAAAAAAATAAAGATAGTATAAGCAGCCTCTAAGACAACTTCAATAGGCCCAACATTCACATCATAAGGGTGCCCAAAGGAGAAAAGAGCAAGAAATTGGAAATCTATTTGAAAAAATAATGAAAGAAAACTTCCCTAATTTGGTGAAGGAAATAAACATGCGAGTACAGGAAGCACAGAGAGTCCCAAACAAGATGGATGCAAAGAGGCCCACTCCAAAATACATTATAATGAAAATGCCAAAAATAAAAGATACAGAGAAAATCTTAAAAGCAGCAAGAGAAAAGCAGTTAGTTATTTACAGGGGAGTTCCCATAAAACTCTGTGGAATTCTCAAAAGAAAATGCAGGCTAGAAGGGATTGGCAATAAATACTCAAAGCCATGAAGGGACCTACAGCCATGCTTGCTCTACCCAGTAAAGTTATCATTTAGAATCAAGCTGCAGATAAAGAGCTTTCCAGACAAGAAAAATGAAGGAGTTCATCATCACCAAAACATTATTATATGAAATGTTAAAGAGACTTATTTAAGAAAAAGATCAGAACTATGAACAGTAAAAGGGCAAAAAATATGTATCTATCAACAATTGAATCTAAAAAACAAACTAAGCAAACAATAACAGAGACCAAATCACAGGTATAGAGAGCATTTTGATGGTTGCCAGATGGTAGGAGGGTTTGGGGGAATGGGTGAAGGGGAGGGGATTAAGAATCACAAATAGGTAGTTACAGAATAGCCACAGGGATGTAAAGTAGAGTATAGGAAATGGAGTAGCCCAAGAACTTACAGGCATGACCCATGGACATGAACAATGGTGTGGGAATTGCCTGAGGGAGTTGGGCATGGTGGGTAGAGGGGGGCAAAGGGAGAAAAAGGGGTACAGCTCTGTGTAGCCAAGCTGGCTGCTGTTGGTGCTGGGCCTTGGGCCACTTAGCAAGAGATGTAGGGACTGGGGGCTTACTGAGGCAAGCTGTTGCTTGAGAAAATTTAGAAAGGATCTGAAGCCTGAGCCCAGACAAGCCATTCAGATGGAAAAGCTCGTTAACAGCTTCAATTGATCGGCCTAAAAGTTGGCTGTTGTGGGGCCTCCAGGAATCACCAGGGTGGGGCAAATTTGTGATAAGGCACCTGCCTGCTGGCTCTGTGGATCTGTGGGGGCAGGGCTCAGAAAAGGAACATGGGCTTCTGCCCCCAGTTCTGTCTGGGACAAAGCTGTCCCCCAGCTCTTGCTCTGATGCCAGACACCTTCAGTTCCTCCCTGTATACTACTGGTGACTTCCAAGCTGCTACCCGTGGTATACCTCAGTGGAAGTAAGTCTAAGTCCGTGTGTGGGTTCTTTAAGAGGAACTGCTTGGGAATTCAGCAATTTCTTCCAACTCAATTGCTGCTGGATATTACAGCCAGAGTTATAGGGACTTATCTTGCTGGTACTGGAACCCTGGGCTGGGGTGGCCTGGTGTGGGGGGGCTGGGACTCCTCACTCCTGAGATATCCCTCCCAAATTTTTATTCACCACATGTGGGTGTGGGACCAGCCGGTTCTTGTCTCCGCCCCTCCTACCCGTCTGAATGAATGTGGTTTTTTAATTCCGTAGTTGTCACACTTCCATTGAACTTGATTTCTAATGGCTCAGAGTGATGGTTGTTCTATACTTTAGTTGTAATTTTGATGTGGTTGTGTGAGGACGTAGCTGTGTTTACCTATGCCTCCATCTTGAGTGGAAGTCAAGACTCTTTAATTGGATCAATCCTAGTGAATCTGCAGCATTCTCTTTGAAGTTTTACTTACAATTTCATAAAAATTAATCTTAAAAACTCTTTTAAGGCTAATCATCATATGTTAAGTGAAGATTCTGCTCAAAGAGCTTATTTGTCTTTTTCTTATTGATTTCTGTAATTTCTATTATATACCATTCCTTCATTCAGATATTCACAATTTGTTTCTATAAATTTGTGTTGCTATTTTTATTGATTTTTAGGATATATACACACACATCTATACACGTACACACATATAATTTAAACCCAGTGTTTTTTAAGTTGTCTTTACTTATAATTTGCAATTCTTTGGTAGGAAAACACTATCTGGTAAACTGACATTTACCAGTTTACTATACAATAAAAAATATAATAAAGAATATAGGGAGAACCAAGATGGCGGTGTAGGTAGACACACTGCGCCTCCTCACACAACCAGAACTGACAGAAAATCGAATGGCAAGGAAGTCCTACACCAAGTAGATAAAAAAGAAACATACATCCAGACCGGTAGGAGGGGCGGAGACAGGCACCAGGGCGGAGAGGAGTTGCGTGGCCTTGGCGGGACCGAGACTGGCGGAGTGTGGGACGAACAGGGCAGGCAGTCCGAGCACTAGCAGACCCTGCGGCCCCGCATTCGCACAGATAAACCGAGAGGGCCGGACTCAGAGTGGCGGAGAACGGGGCAGGCAGAGCTGCGGGTAGCACCCCACGGCCCCACACTCACGCACAGATAAACCAGGACTAACGGAGCGAAGCAGACCGCATAACCCAGGGCTCCAGCGTAGGGAAATAAAGCCTCAGACCTCTGATTGAAAGAGCCCGTGGGGGTTGGGGCGGCAGCAGGAGAGACTCCCAGCCTCACAGGAGAGGTCGTTGGAGAGACCCACAGGGGCCTAGAGTGTGCACAAGCCCACCCACTGGGGAACCAGCACCAGAGGGGCCCAATTTGATTGTGGGTAACAGAGTGAAAGACTGAAATCTGGTGGAGGGGAGCGGGCGCCATTGCTCCCTCTCGGTCCCCTCCCCCACGTACAGTGTCACAGCACAGCCACCAGCGTTACCCCGCCCTCATGAACACCTAAGGCTCCGCCCCTTTAAGTAACAGACGCACCAAGACAAAAAAAAAAAAAATGGCCCAAATGACAGAACACTTCAAAGCTCCAGAAAAAATACAACTAAGCGACGAAGAGATAGCCAACCTATCGGATGCACAGTTCAAAGCACTGGTTATCAATATGCTCACAGAATTGGTTGAATTAGTTCGAAAAGTAGATGAAAAGATGAAGCTTATGCTAAGAGAAACAAAGAAAAATGTACAGGGAACCAATAGTGAGGCGAAGGAAACTGGGACTCAAATCAATGGTGTGGACCAGAAGGAAGAAAGAAACATCCAACCAGAAAAGAATGAAGAAACAAGAATTCAGAAAAATGAGGAGAGGCTTAGGAACCTCCAGGACATCTTGAAACGTTTCAACATCCAAATTATAGGGGTGCCAGAAGGAGAAGAGGAAGAACAAAAAATTGAAAACTTATTTGAACAAATAATGAAGGAGAACTTCCCCAGTCTGGCAAAGGAAATAGATTTCCAGGAAGTCCAGGAAGCTCAGGGAGTCCCAAAGAAGCTGGACCCAAGGAGGAACACACCAAGGCACATCATAATTACATTATCCAAGATGAAACAGAAGAAGAGAATCATAGAAGCATCAAGAAATAAGGACATAGTTACCTACAAAGGGGTTCCCATAAGACTGTCAGCTGATTTCTCAAGAGACCTTACAGGTAAGAAGGGACTGGCAAGAAGTATTCCAAGTCATGAAAGGCAAGGGCCTACATCCAAGATTACTGTATCCAGCAAAGCTATCATTTAGAATGAAAGGGCAGATAAAGTGCTTCTCAGATAAGGTCAAGTTAAAGGAGTTCATCATCACCAAGTCATTATTATATGAATTGTTAAAGGGACTTACCTAAGAAAAAGAAGATAAAAAATATGAACAATAAAAATGACAGCAAACTCACAGTTATTAACAACCACACCTAAAACCAAAACAAAAGAAAACTAAGCAAACGACGAACAGAAACAGAACCACAGAAATGGAGATCACATGGAGGGTTATCAATAGGGGATTGGGAGGGGGAGAGAGGGGGGAAAGGTACAGAGAATAAATAGCATAAATGATAGGTGGAAAATAGACAGGGGGAGGGTAAGAATAGTGTAGGAAATGTAGAAGCCAAAGAACTTATAAGTATGACCCATGGACATGAACTATAGGGGGGGAATGTGGGAGGGAGGTGGTGGGCAGGATGGAGTTGAGTGAAGCGGTGGAAATGGGACAACTGTAATAGCATAATCAATAAATATAAAAAAAAGAATATAGATAAATAGCAAAGGATGAGGTTTGGAAAGGTCCCAATTTCAGGAGCATGTGTCCTGGTGGAATTGGATGGAATGTACCACAATCCTGGCCAATGGATTAATTCACCAAGTTCTCTGAACTCCATGTACTCCAACAGCATAACTGATTATTAACTCTTATCTCTAGACCTTCCCTTCTTCTTGAAAGATGTGAGTAGGGCTGATAGTTCCAAACTTCTGATCATGGCTTGGTCTTTCTGATGATCAGCAGCCATCCAGAAGCCATCAAGGAACCCACCCAGAGTCACCTCACTTTTGAAACAAAGACACCCCTATCACACATAAAATCCTAAAGGACTTCAGAACTCTGTGTCAAAACCAGATTCAAAACCAACTATAACAACAAAAGCTGTTCTCAGTGCTCTTATCACTTAGGATATTGTGAGTATTTCCAGAGCTCTTGTCTCAGTGTGGAACTGTGGCAGACACACTCACACACACACATTTATTTATTTATCCATTTATTTTATTATTTCACAACCTGGTTCACAGAGGTCTTCTGAAAAAAAATTTTTTCCCTTTGACCAAGAAGCATGTGCAAAAACATTCAGCTAATCACCTTCTCACATCATACACAAAAATAAACTCAAAATGGATTAGACTTAAATATTAGACTCAAAACCATAACAATCCTTGAAGAAAACATAAGCAGTAAAATCTCGAACACTTCTCAAAGATATAATTTATCTGATATATCTTTTTTGGGCAAAAAAAAAAGAGAAAGAAATGGAACCACATCAAACTAAAGAGTTTTTCCACAAGAAAGGAAACCATCAACAAAATGAAAAGCAACCCATCGTACAGCAGAACATATTCAACAATGACACATCTGATAAAGGGTTAATATCCAAAATTTATAAAGAACTTACAAATCTTAACACCAAAAAAACATCCAATTGAAAAATAAGCAAAGGACCTGAATAGACACTTCTGTAAAGAGGACATACAGGTGGCCAATCAACATATGACAACGTGCCCAACATCACTAATCAGAAAAATGCAAATCAAAACCAGTGAAATATCACCTCACACCTGTCAGAATTGCTATCATCAATACATCGACAAAGAGCAAGTGTTGGCAAAGATGTAGAGAAAAGGGAACTCTTGTGCACTGTACTGAAAATGCAAACTGGTGCAGCCACTATGGAAAACAGTGTGGAGTTACCTAAAACAATTAACAATGGAACTGCCTCATGACCCAGCGATTCCCCTTCTGGGAATATATCCGAACCTGAAACACCAATCTGAAAGAATATCAGTACCCCTAGTTTCACTGCAGCATAATTTACAATAACCAAGATTTGGAAGCAGCCCAAGTACCCACTGGTAGATGAGTGTCAATTTGGGAGGTAATTGGGAAGGTTTGGATCAGAAGAAAAATAGTTATTTATTAAGGTTGTACCAGATTCTGCATGCGGAGTGGAGAACAGAGGCTGTGTGGCATAGAAACTACTCCCCACTCCAGGTGAAAAATAAATGCATCAAAAAGGTGGCTTAGGAAAAGTGCTTATATTCTGGATACATGTTTTTTAAAAAGGTAACTAGATTTTTGTTTTTGTTTTTGTTTTATTTACTAATTCTGAAGAGAGAGGAAAGGAGAGAGAGAGAGAGAACTACAGCAATTTGTTGTTCCACACACTGATGCATTCCCTGGTTGATTCTTGTACGTGCCTTGATTGAGATCAAACCCACAACGCTGGCTAATCAAAAGAACGCTCAATCCAACTGAGCCACACATCCAGGGCGAAAGTTTACAATTAAAAACAACAACAACAAAACCCCTCAGAGATATTGAAATTGTGAACTGCTAAAGTTGTAACTGTGAAATATTATTGTTTATTTGACAATTGGAAGTTACAATAGACAATTGTTACAATTGACAATAGAGAAGTCTACTTTGCACTCTCAGTAGCAAGAAGTATAGTTACACAAGTGTGTGTATTGTGGACATCTGGATTACTCAGAGGCGACTCAGGGTTTAAAATTACACCAGAAATATAGAACCAAGTACATAAAACATTAATCCCACCTCAAAGAACAATTTTTCAGAGAATAGAGGGGTAAGTGGTACATATAGGTGAATAGATGTAAAAGATACCTAATGAAAACACTACAAATATACAGGGTTTGGCGCAAATAACGCCGCTTTCTTATTACAAAATCATAAGCATGTAATTCTGTAACAACATTATCACACTCAAGCACACCGTATGATGTTTTAGGCAAAATGTTCAAATTAAAACTATAAATTATCACACCCATATTATTACTCTACCACCACACTGAAGCAGGCATTACTTCTGCCAGACCCTCTATTTTGTATCCTGCGTCATATTACTAATAAAATTTTGCAGTAATATTTTTATATTTTTAAAATATTTTTGTGTACTCAGGCTATCAAAGTCCTCACAATCTAGCCCTGGCTGTTTGGCTGAGTTGTCTGTGCAACATCCCATACACCAAAAGGCAGGTGGTTCGATCCCCGGTCAGTGCACATGCCTGGGTGATGGGTTTGGTCCCCCATCAGGGCATATAGAAGAGGCGACTGATCGATATTTCTCTCTCACATCCATGTTTCTCTCTCTCTCTCTCTCTCTAAACCAATAAACATATCCTTGGGTGTGAAATAAAAATAAGATAAAGTAATAAAGCTCACCAAATAGTACAAGTTAGATAAGTGCACTTTATTGCTTTCAATTATTCATATACCTGAATAAAGCTTTAAAAAGTGATTCTAAATAATGACCTAGATATCCCTCTTGTCTTAGAAGATAAGACTGGCAACCTTACAGAAACTCCACCATCTCTTTCATGTCCTGGGAGAAACAGCCTTGCCTCAGTGACAGCCATTATTATATAATATATACTGCAAACAAGGGAATGTAATTTATATTGCTCACAGAAACACAACAAATGCCTTCTCTTCCATGTGACCTTTGACCTCCTTAAACATCAGGGTACCAGGATGCAAATCAGGACCACAAAGCTATACAATCTTTCTTTCAAGGACTTGGGCAGCAACACAAAATAAGCCAATATTGGACAGAGTAATTTTCTGCCATCGTTCTGTCCCTTCTAAAACACAAAGTTTGGAATCCCCACAAAAATCTGTTAACCACCGTGTGCTGACAGATCAAAATTCTGTTTTCAAATCATCCCACACAGTGAATAGAACCATGAAAATTAAAGGTACAAGACAAACACATCTTCACAAAAACTCATGCGTCACAGCAGTGCACAGCAAGCAGTTTCCACGTTGGTGAATGAGATCCAGAAAAAACTTGTCACAGCATAGCATATGAACAACATAGTCCCTAAAAGATGTAGCTGTTCCTACCTGACAATGGTTCCTCTAAACACACACTGAATCAGGCCCATTCCGTAGTCACAGGAAAAGGAATGAGGATCCTGGTCAAAGCTGAGAATATTCTTAAATTTCCTCAAGGAAAAGGAAGAACAAAGGCCAGCTTCCCTGAGCACACGGGGGTTGTGACTGAGGAAAACTGTACCGGTTAGCCAGATGGCAGAGGTGAAATGGTTGTAGTCACAAAAACTAGCAGTGACATCAATTGGGTAATATCTTTGGGCAGGTTAGAAAGTACAACTCAGCTCCTTAAAGCCTTGCTTGTACCTAAAACTTGTCAGGAATCTAGCACAGTGTATATTCCACTGAAAGACATAAAATCAAGTAACTGGCTCTAAAAGAGACTCACACTATACAGAGTGAGGAAATAAAATATTCCCAATACAGTTAAGGCTCTTCTCCAAAGTGAACTCTCTGGTGCCTAAGAAGGTTAGATTTCCGGGAAAAAGATCTCCCACATTCATTACACTCATAAGGTCCAGTTCCAGGGTGAACTCTCTGGTGTTCAGTGAGGTCAGATTTGTGGATAAAGTGTTTCCCACATTCACTGCATTCATAAGGCCTTTCACTATTGTGAACTCGCTGGTGTTGAATGAGGCTGGAGCTTTGTCTGAAGAACTTACCACAATCAGGACACTCATATGGCTTTTCTCCCGTGTGAATTCTCTGGTGTTGAATGAGTACATACCTGTAGCCAAAGCATTTTCCACAATCACTACACATATATGGCTTTTCTCCTGTGTGAACTATCTGGTGGTGAATGAGGGCAGAGCTTTGGCTGAAGGACTTTGCACAAATACTACACTTATATGGCTTTTCTCCAGTGTGGACTCTCTGGTGTTGAATGAGGGCAAAGCTGTGGCTGAATGACTTCCCACAATCAGTACACTCATACGGCTTTTCTCCAGTGTGAACTCTTTGGTGTTGAAGGAGGGCAGAGCTTTGTCTGAAGGACTTCCCACAACCACTACATTCATACGGCTTCTCACCAGTGTGAATTCTCTGGTGTTTAATGAAGTTAAATTTGTAGCTAAAACATTTCCCACAAACACTGCATTCATAAAGTTTTTCTCCAGTGTGAACTCTCTCATGTTGAATGAGGATATATTTGCAGCTGAAGAATTTCCCACAATCACTGCACTCATATGGCTTTTCTCCAGTGTGAACACTCTGATGTCGAAGAAGGAAAAAGTTACGGTTAAAGCATTTCCCACAAACATTGCACTCATACGGCTTTTCTCCAGTGTGAATTCTTCTATGTTGAATGAGGTTAACGATCTGTCCAAATGCTTTCCCACATTTCCTACTCTTATAACGACCTTCTCCAGAGCAGACACCCTGACATTGAACAGCTTTGTAGTTGTGGCTGGCAGCTTTTTCACATCCACCCAACGGGTGATGACTTTTTCTACTGTGAAAGGCCTCCCCAGTTTCACCACCACTGGGTGGCTCTTCACTGTTAGGAGTGGCCTGGTGCTGGAGAAGGCCTGAGATGGTTGGGAAGTCCTCCTCAACCTTCTCACTAGTGAAAGGTGCCCCTGATACGTAAAAGCTGCACCTGGCCACAAAGGGGGTCCTGTCTACATCTCCTTTCCAGAGCTTGTCCCCACTGGCAGGCCTCTGTTGCTGGTGATGGTTTGCACTGAAACAGAAGCCTCTCACACATGAGCCACAGAAGAATGCTTTCTGCTCAAGGTTCGCTGCTTGGAACTCAGTCAGGTGCAAAATAGCTTTCAAGACTGAGACACACTGCTCACAGGGATGGGTCTTTGGGGATGCTGGAGCTGTCTTAGAAGAACGGATCTGTGACTCTGCTCCTACAGATACTCTCTGCTCGGAGGGGGCCTCCTCATCATCCATTTTATGCCAACAACCTGAAAGATGAGAAATGCTGAGGAAATGGATACTGACATTGGTGAAAGGAACAAGTCCCATTACTAAAGAGTTTTGGACATAATACGATGGTTTCTTAAGATTGTCTCAAGGCAAGAGACCTGGAAGCAAGTTGAATGAAAGGCTGCTATACAGTACTGAGCCTCTAAAATTCACACAGTAGAAAAAAACCTCACCAGAGAATGGACAGAAAACAGCAGGCCCCACATGGAAGGCAAGAAGTATCTCAAACTCATATTCTGCTAACAGCACTCGGCACGGCTTGTCTACTGGTGACATGGGCAAGCTGTGCAGAAATTGGTTATATTTGTTTCCCACTATAATGAAATAAATGTGTAGCTGTAGTCCAAAAATTACTTTTGAAACTGTGTGCACTTCATAATACCTGCACAGGTCAATGTTGGAGAATACTGCAGAGGGAGCCATGCAGAGAAACAGGTAAAGCAGAGGCCACAAATAAGAAGGTAGCCAGGAGCCAGGAAGTCACAGGTGAAATGACACCAGCAAGGTGTCACATATGGAAAAGGACAGGTAGAAATGAGGTGTAGCCAATGGCATGATTCCTGGTATGATCTGGACACCTCCCTTATGTCCTGACCTCCACCAGCTGACACTCAGCAGGGCCAGGCCTCCTCCGACACCACCTATCCATGTCCACCCTGTGACAAAACCAGGGTTCTCCCTGCACCCTCTACTGTACTACCACTCCGAGACTGAATGGCCCCAGTATTAATGAAGGACAACAGTGGTGAGCAGCCAGCACTGAGCCTGTACTGGCCCAGAGACCCAGCACACAGTAGTACTCAGAGGGGACACTATTACAAACAACAACTGAAGGAGGATCTCACAAGAACAGCCACAGTTCATGAAAGCATGACCAGGACCCGGCACAGGCAGGCACACAGAACTGTTAGTTAGACGATGGGGGCAGAACTGGGGCCACGGATCTAAATACAGTCACTCTGCCAGGTAGCAGGCTGGCAAGTTGGGATCCACTCAGCTGTTTGTAAAACTCCTGACACCCAGCCCTGACTGGTGTGGCTCAGTTGATTGGCCATCTTCCTGCGAGACAAAGGATCGCTGATTCGAATCTTGGTCAGGGCACATGCCTGCAATTTGGGTTCAGTCCCCATTCAGGACATATATGAGAGGCAACAGGTAGATGTTTCTCTGCCTCTCTTTCTACCTACCTTCTCCTCTCTCTAAAAATAAATAAATAAAACCTTTAAAAAATCAAAAAGACTCCTGACTCCCAGACAGTTCCCTGCCCTTTTTGAGGAAATAGGTGTTAGAACGGCTTGGGGAGCTCATGGCTCAGGACATTCCACACAGCTCAGCAGTGGCAGCCACAGCACAGATGACATGAAAGTGGCGTAAGTTAGCAGAGCCCAAGGTCTGGTTGTGGGAAAGACAGACCTACTTCTGGAGAAAATAGGGAAGCAGGACATCACCTCAGGACATGAGGAGAGATATGAAGTTCTTACCCACAGATGCTACAAGGGCAAAGATTTCCAGTGTCACATCGCAGTGCAGAAGTCTCTGAGCCTCATCAAGGAGCCCCCACTCCTCCTGGGAGAAGGCAATGGCCACGTCTGCAAAGTTCATATCCTGTCAGAATGGGGAGAGTTACATTCCATGATCAGCTTCTTTCCTAGAATCCCAAGTCTGTCCTACCCTCCATGCTCCACATCCATCTGCTCACTCGACTGTATCTCAGAGCAGATACCAGGCCTTGGTGCCATCCGTGTCACTCTCTCCTGTATTCCTGTTGACACTGTGTCTGCCCACAACAACAGGCAGATGGGCAGATACAGAACACCTGAACTCTGGGCCTAGTGTGTGGGCCACACTGCCTCTTGTCAGTACAGTGGGTGTTACAAACATAGGTTAGGGAGAGAAGTTGGCCGTAGGGATGATGTGAGTGATATGACACTGGTCTTGTCAGGAAAGACTCCTGTGGTCACCAAGATTGTTTCTTACAGAGAAAAGAGGGATCATCCTTCACCTTATGACCCCGATCCCAGGGCCCTGAGGTCATCAGTTTACACAACCCTCTGCACAAAATACTTTGAATCACACCTCTCACACAGCTACCTTCTCAGAGGCACAACTTGAAAGGTAACACAGCCCTCCTATTATGGGGAGAGATTGTTCTCTGATCAGCTTCTTTCCCAGGATTCTGATTTCACCACCTCCATAACCTGTCTCCTACTTATCCTTCTTCCTTCCCCATGTGAGAGATTTTCAAGCCCAGGCGACACTGACATCCACTGTCTCATCATGGACCTATCAATCACTGCATCAGCCCTCAACAACAATAGGCAGGCAGCCAGATAAATGGCATCTACCCTCTGGACCTGGCATGTAGGACCACAACACCCCCACTTTTCAGGCAATTCCTCTCAGAAACCACCAGACATGAGCTCACCCTTCATTCACTCTTACATCAAGGCCATGGCCCTGGGGCCATAAATTCACACTCAGCCTCCAAGTTCACATCATTCTTCTGACCACAGTTCCACATTTCACACTGACCTACCGCTCCTCCCTGGCCCATACACTCTCCTCTACCTTTGGAGAAATCTCCATCATGAACTCCCCTTCAGAGTTCCAGACGCCCATGAACTGCTCTCTGAAACATCTCATACCATTCACAGGCCAAAAATAGAACTCCTGATGTCACCAATGAAGATTACTCTCACTACTTCGGTCTTCCCCTTCTCAATTGATAATGAATGCGTCCATAAACCTAGTTGGTAAAACCAAACCATCAAGTCAAACAAGTCATTCCTGACTCCTACCTCTCTCTCTTTCTCTCAACCTAAAAATTAGAACATTTTGGCACCTAAAACTCCCAGCCAAAATCCAACAGCTTCTACTGCTTCTACTGCCCCTTCGTGGTCCTTCACACTCACCCAGATTATACAAGCAGCCTCCTGCCTGGTGCTTCTACCACCTCCCTCACACCCGCTCACCCACTGTTCTCCAGGCTGCAGCCTCAGGGAACCCAGTGAGATCTGGGTCAGATCACCTGTCCCCACTGCTGCACATCTCCCAGAGAATACACAGCCAACTTGTCACAAAGCTCCTCTAGACCCGACTCCTGTCCCATTGCTCCTCATTCCTATAAGAAAGGATACTTGCAGGAGTTGCACCAGCTAAACCTCCCTCCAAGTCTCTGAACATTCTGGTTTTTATTCCTGGGAAGACCTCCTGCATCTCATTCCACTGGTTTCCAAACACAGGAACCACTTCAGATAAATCTAAACCTAAACTTAGAACCCTGCGCTTGAGGTCCCCAGGCCAAAGGGCTGGATGTCTGGTACACAGCACAGGGCACCTCTATCTCACAACCTGAAGAGTAGGATTCCATGAAATAAGCTCCACAAACCAGGACCCTAAGCGATTCTGCAGTGGCAGGAATCTGTGGAAAGAGAAAGGTCAGCTGAGAGCCTGGCCACCACCGCCAGAGCCCACGGGCTCAGGCCGCTAAGTGCCCTCCAGCTGACTGCATTAACTCTGAGCCTCCGTCCTCAGGGCACACTCTGCCAGTTACGTCACCTTTTCCAGAATACACCTTCAGGTACCCAACTGCTGTCACTTCTTCTGGTCTCTCCTTCCTCTCAGCAGTGTCTGGAAAATGTTACAACCGATCTCAGCCAATGTCCCTCTTTTCACAACACTCTACAGCCTCCGCGCCCGGAGAAGGAAAATAAACTCACGCTCTACTTCGCCTCAGCTTCTCCATCGCCTTTAGACGCAAAACGGGCCCCCATCCTCCCGAGTCAGCCGCCTGTGAGCGTCTTTCTCTGGCGGCCCTTCAACCCACTACCCTCACCCACCATGTCACACCTTGTGTCACCCCCGAGCGCCGCACAGTTCTGGACGCTGCGGCCAGGGCTGTAGGACGTGACAGGTGCCACGCAGCCCCGGAGGCCGCGCACTGCACTCAGTCGCTGCTCACTCTGTGTGCGCAGCGGAGACCTTTCCCTGCGACCACACCGATGTAGAGCGTCTGTCCCTCGTAACAGACCAGGCAGATAAAAATGTCCTCCACCAAAACAAACAAAAAAACATGAAATCACGTCCCAGCCTGATGTGCAGGCAGGAAAGTGCTCCACTTTGTGCTTTCATTGGCTCAACGCCACCCTCTTCCGCGCAGTGCTGTGTGGGTACCGTAGTTTCCCAGCTCAAGCAGTTACCTTTCTAGTCAACGGCCTTGGCCAATAAAGATGTCGTGTCGCCACGACAAGTGGCTCTGGTAAATGGCACTAGGTTGAGGGGGTGTTCGCAGTTTTCTGGGGAGTGGTGTCTGCATCTGATCACTTATTTGGAAACATTATTCAGATTCTGTCTTGCTCACCAGAACCGTAAGCGAACATAGTTCTGGCTGTTCGCTGCTTGGAAAGCCGATACTCCAGAGGCAGGTTTCAGGGGCGGGCAATCTGGAAGATGCGGGGCTCTTCTCTCAAAACCCAACTTCACATCTTGGTATAGGCAAGGGTTTTTATAAAGACAGAGTGGGACGAGCAGAACAAAGATCAGGGGAGGAGACTGTGGATGTGCTGGTAGTGTCCTTAGCGGTCCTGATGTGGATCTTTAGTGTCAGACCCTGGAACTTAGTGCTGCCATCCCAACGCCTGCAGCGTGATCTCTGTCACCAGCAGCCGCGCTCAGGGCCGTTTCTTCTAGAAGCAGGAACTGGAACTGCTGGCGCTTGCAATGTGCTTACAAAGAAACTGTTAGTTCGTGAGTTTTTATGTTTGTTGGTACATCTTACTCTAATTCTATTTCATGGTAAGTCAGATTTGTACATGGTTTTTATTCCCTGTTACACCCCGAAGCTCAGAATCCTCCTTAGAAGAAAAATGTTATTACAGTTGTTCCCAAAGCGTAACACAATAAATGGGGGTATCACACACTTGAGAATCTGGGAAACTTTACCAGAGAAGTTACCTAGTTACCCCATCAAACATATTACATATGTCATAAGAATGTAGTATAAAACTTTAAAAAGTATGCATATACAAAATACAGAAAAAATGCATATATAAACATAAATGGAAGTTTGTTTATTTATAACTTATGTATCAGTTAAGCAAAAGTTAATTTCCGAAAAACTGGGAGAACTGAATTCTGACAGAGTTATTGGTATTTTTGTTAATGTGAAAATGGGTTTGTTATAATGAAACAGAACTTGTGAGTTACAGACATTGTAAAAGATTTATAGGTGAAATGGCAAGTGTGGCGTTGTCAATGCAGTAACATTAGAAACACATTCAGGAATTATATTTAGGGCAAATGAAGAAGTATATATGTATAATGAAAGTTGGCCATGTTTAGCTGAGAATTCTTTTATATATATTACATGAAATATTATAATAAACAAGCAACTATGAGCTCCCCTGGCCAGGTACTCCGTTGGTAAGAGCATCGACACTACATACCTGGGTGTTTGGGGCCAATCCCCACCCCAGTCAGGGCACATACAAGAATCAAGCAATGAATGCAGAAATAAGTGGAACACCAAATCAATGTTTCACTTTCTTTCTTCCAATAAAATCAATAAATCAATTTAAAGTGAAATTTTGGTTATGTATACCTGCAATTAAATATCAATATTAATTCTGTAACAAGTTTTTTCCTATTTAAAAATCTAAAGGGCTTTTCTTCCTGCTTCTCACTTTGCAGTAGGTGTTGATGTCTGTCTGAACTCATCTTCCACCAAGCGAATGGGCTGAGGTCATTGCAGAGCTTAGAAAATTGCAAAGTTTATGACACTGTGGATCCAAGACAACCCCTCAGGCTGGGGAGGGTCCCTATGGGATTCCTGAAAACTTGTGGGATGTGTTCTAGCATAGGTTCCTTAGAGAGCTGTGAAGGGAAGGGAAATAGAAATTATAAAGACATCACAGATATGAAGACACAGGGACAGACACGGTCAGTGTTATGCCTATGGCGTTTGTTTCACATTCGTGCATAGGCAGACTCATCAGATGCTATATGTAAAATATACTGTGCACTAATCAAACCTTTTTTAAAAAACGGTTCAACGTAAAATATCTATATGCCCAACATTTTTTAGAAATAGATTAGGAAACTATATTCAATCCACATTTGTATGCACTACAGGGGTAGTATTTCTCAGTGACAATATGCCAAACAAACTTTAGTGGAGGAGGTGGCTTCGGTGGCTGCTGTGGTGGTGGCGGTGAACATGAGGCGGTGGGGATGGCTACAATGGATTCGGTAATGATGGAAGCAAGTCTGGAGGTGGTGGAAGATACAATGATTTTAGCAATTACAACCACCAACCTTCAAATTTTGGACTAATGAAAGGAGAAAACTTTGGAGGCAGAAGCTCTTGCCCCTATGGTGATGGAGGCCAACACCTGGTCAATCCAGGAATCCAAGGCAGCTCTGACGGTTACAGCAGCAGCAGCACCAGCAGTGATAGCCTTGGCAGAGCTTGTAAGCACTGCCTGGAAATAAAGCTTAGCAGGAGAGGAGAGCCAGAGAAGCTACAGGTTACAACACGTTTGTGAACTTGGACAAGCATAGTGGAGGCAGGGCCAGGTTGCTACAAATAAGACATATTTTTTTAAGATTTTCAATGTTTTCTTTCTTTTAAAATAATTATTTGTCTTTATTTTTAGACAGAGGTGAAGGGGAGAGAGGGAGAGAAATGTCAATGTGTGGTTGCCT
Source organism: Desmodus rotundus (assembly GCF_022682495.2). Taxonomy (NCBI): domain Eukaryota; kingdom Metazoa; phylum Chordata; class Mammalia; order Chiroptera; family Phyllostomidae; genus Desmodus; species Desmodus rotundus. Next base: position 51,349,960 of record NC_071398.1, on the reverse strand, counting down.
CTCACGCACTTCCTACTGGGGACCTGGCACTCAACACAGGCATGTGCCCTGACTGGGAATTGAACTGGCGACCCTTTATTTCACAGGCTGGTGCTCAATTCATTGAGCCACACCTGCCAGGGCCACATAAGACATATTTTAGACAGAAGTCATGTGAATGGGCAAAAAACATGAGTGTATTTGTAATTTTACAACATGTTATTTTAGTTCCTCTTTGTGGAAAGTGTAAAGCATTCCATCAAAGTGTTTTAATGTCATTGTTTTTGCACTGATACCATTGAATCCTAAATGAAATGGTCTGATTGTGACACTGAATAAATGTGTTGTTGAAAATTTATTTATTTACTTAATCATTTGTGGAGAGAGGGGAAAGGGAGGGAGGAAAAGAGGGAGTGAGCCCTGGCCAGTGTGAATCAGTGAGAGAAGCATTATCAAGTAACCAAAAGGATGTGTCTGCAACCCAGGCAGGTGCACCAAATGGGAACCAAATGGGAATCCAACCAATGACCCCTTGGTTCTCAGGCCACCGCTCAATCCACTGAGCCACACCAGCCGGGGCCCACATTTTCTTATAACAACTGATATATTGTGAATTTTTGGATGACCTCAGACACCATGGCTGCTGGTTAAATATTCTGCATACTCACAGCATTCAAATGGTGTTGCTGCAGTATAAATTGTGTCAAAATAATGGAAATTACTGTTGCAAAAAATACGCCTCCCACATTCCCTGCATACATAGGGCCTTTCCCAGTGAGAACTCTGATGACAGTGGAGGTGACTGATACAAATAAAGGATTCCCCACATTCACTGCACTCAAAAGGCCTTTATCCAGTGTACCCAGCTCGACGATGACAAAAAGCAGAGCCACTAATGAAAGTATTTGTACATAAACTGCAGTCATAAGATTATTCTCCAGGGTGAACTCTCTGATGACAACGAAGGGTAAAGCTCATGGCAAAGGATTTCCCACATTTCTTGCACTCATAAGGCCTTTCACCCGTGTGAATTCTCCAAAGTCTACGGAGGACAGAACTACTGGAATAAATATTCCCACATTCATTGCCCTCATAAGGACTTTCTCCAGTGTGAATTCCATGATGATTCAGAAAACTAGACCTCCACCTCAATACTTCCACTAAAGTATAAAGTATCTTGTTGTCCTCTGGCTGGTGTAGCTCAGTGGATTGAGCATTGGCCTTCAAACCAAAGGGTCTCTCTTTTGATTCCCAGTCAGGGCACATGCCTGGGGTGTGGGCCCAGCCCCCTGAGGGGTGTGCTAGAAGCAATGACATTATTGATGTTTCTCTCCCTCTTTCATTCTCCCTTCCCCTCTGTATAAAAATAAATAAATAAAATCTTTAAAAAAACCTTAAAAATAAATAAATAAAGTATCTTGTTCTATAAAACAAAAAAATGGCAAAGAAAGAATTGCAAGAGAGACTGGCTTAGCAAAGGTGCTTAGATACCTAAGATAAGGGTGAGAGCTTCCTCTCCAAGCCACCGAGCTGGTGCTACAGTGGCCTCTAGCACCTGTTTTGTGAATGATCATGGCTACCATTGTCTCTGAGAACTTCAGAAATCTCGATAATATCTGCCAACCTCCCACAGATTTTATCTGAAAGAAACTTGTAGTTCATCAGAAAGGACATCAAGAGGAAGCCCTTTGGCCACAACACCTCTTATGAAGGAATAACATCATCTACTCCCAGCAATCTTTGCCACCAAGAATCTAACAGGGACCACTAGATATTTGGAAAACTGCTCCCCTGGCCATGGGGGACCCCAACAGGCTTCATTACTCTAACTTCAGCTCAGGGGGCAGCGAGCAGAATGGGAAGTGACTTCTCTTCATGCAAAACACAACACATCACCTACTAAGAACAGTCGAATCCATGTGCAGATGAAACTGCACCTAGCCCTGGCTTGTGTGTTTCACTGGGTTGACTACCGGCCTGCTGTCAGAGCGCTCGCCTCAAGGTTTCCAGGTCCCTGCACATCCCTGCATTTCAGGCCAGGACCCCAGATGGGGGCGTGCCAGAGGCAACCAGTTGGCGCTGCTCTGGCACATTAATGTTTCTCTCCCTCTCCTTCTTCCAACCTTCCCTCTTGGTAAATAATAAATAAACCTTTAAACAAAAAGTTATTCATCTGTTAACTGTCTCATAAAATGCTTAGACACTAACTACAAAAGAAATGTAAAAAAAAAAATCACAAAAGGAACATTACAATTTTGTACTACATTCCCATAAATGCAGATATACACATTGCCCAGGGAAAATACCAATAATCATGCTTAAATGCCTCAGTGAAGAACAAACAAATACACGTGGAACTCAACATAATGAACAAACAAATACACTCACACAATATGGTGATTACAGTTAGAAATCATAAAAATATAAAACTGAAAATCTAGAGTTGAAAATATGATAAATAAAGTGAAAACTGCAAAGAGTTCCAAAGTAGCCATGATTAAGGAGTGAAAGGGATACGTCATCTCAGAGAAAACTTATATGAAGTTTGACTATCTTTCTTGTTTTTAAGATTTATTTTATTTTAAAAGATGGAAAGGGAAAAAGAGAGGGAGAGAAACATCAACATGTGGTTGCCTCTCGTACGCTTCCTGTCGGGGACCTGCCCCGCAACCCAGGCATCTGCCCTAGACTGGGAATTGAACTGGTGACCCTTTCGTACATAGGGCAGCACTCAATCCACTGAGCCACACCAGCACGGCTGACTACACTTTAGAGAAAACAGAACTAATAAATGTATACAAAATATTTTATTTAGCTTGGCCAGGTGGATTAGATGGTTGGGTAGTTTCCCAGAGCAGCACCAAAAGCCAGTTCTATTCCTACATGGGGACACAAAGGAGGCAACTGATTGATGCTTCTCTCTCCCCGTATCTCCCTCTCTCTGTGTCTCTATGCCTTCCTTTAGTCCTTTCAATAAATAAATAAATAATTTCATGAAGATGCTATCAACAGGGTTATGAAAACAAATTTTCTATACTCATCAGTGTGAAATCCATTCGGTTTCTGGCAACACTACTGACTTCAAATCCTTCCGTCTATGAGGACTGAGAACAGCAGGTATTGGGGCAGCTGGGAGAGAAGGGGGGGTGCCAACACACCACCCTGGCAACCCCAAGATCTACCCAAAAACCTGGGAAGGCAAATTGTGCACCTAAGTCAGGATGTGAGGACAGAGCAACCCCTAAAGAATGAAGGGTGCAGGACATAGAAAGCCTAGTCCAGGTCAATGGTGAGTGTAAAAGTCATCTTTTTAAAGAGAGAATTAACTTATTAAAGTCTGTGGAGATGAGGGACAAAGAAGGACCCCTGGAGACAGGATCAGAAGTGAGCTATTTATGCAAAGAGCTTGCATAAATAGCCCCAGCCCTGCAAAATGAGTAGAACCTCAAGAACTATTTTGCTCCTGTCTCTCCACATGGCCTGACTCTACTCGGAAGCACACGTTTTGCTTCTTGCACTGAGTTGCCCACGCTGGCATCTTTCTTTTTTCTACCTGAATAAAACTTGCTTTAGTATGATCCTGATTTGTTGTGCAAATTGACCCTAGCCTAATCAAGGTCACAAAGGTTATAGGACATGGAACTTTTCTGAATGTGACAGGGCTGGAGCAGTCCCTGGTATACCAGAGGTTCAGTAAGAAAGCCGCTGTCATCCCCTCAACTGGTTACCCTCTCCTGCTTGGGTCACACCATGTGTCACCCACAACTGTCACACTGTTAGGTCAGAGTCACTCAAGAAACCAGATGGATGCAGCAAGCTAAGGAGCAGGGTTTACTAGTGGGGAATAATAGGGAAAAGTGGAGCCAACCAAGGGAGATTGGGACTCACTCGGTTGTTTTTAGGTGAGGGTTTTTTAAGTGCAAAACCCCGCGAAGGGTAACTGGTTGGGGTGTCAGAGTCTGATTGGCTAGAGCTGGTGGCTGGGTGCCATTTCTGCTGACCACTGTTCTTGATACATCTTGTCAGGCTCAAGTTAAAGTTGCATCCTGTTACTCGGGATAGGCTGACCCCAGATCCCAATCTTGACCGGGCATCTGTTGTCCTGGGTAGGGTCGACAAGCAGTTTCCCATGGTACAGTTTTGTACCTGGTGATATTCCATTCCTCCTAGGCCTGCCTAGGTCTGTCACTCACCAGACCAGTCGCTGAGGCCTGAGCTCCAGAAAGTGACAGACTCACCACGTCCAGCCTGCAGGGCTCGGTGAGGTGATGGGGAGGGACCAGGGTAGCACACTCACCTCCACCTTCCCTCTTGGTAAATAATAAATAAACCTTTAAATAAAAAGTTATTCATCTGTTGCCTCAAAGGCTGCCTCAAAGCACCAGCCTCCATGGGACTCTGTGCACAGGCTGGGTCACAGCAGCGAGCAAAATAGGTTGTTCCTGGTATGGGGGCCCCTGGGCTGCCTCAAAGGCCTGTCACCCAAGAAGCTCTGCTGGGTCTCACAGCTACTGTGGGGAACACAACTCTGGCGCCTGCTCTACGTGATATTCAAACCTCACATCCTGAACACCTGATAAGGAATCTGAGAGACTGGAAATGGCAGCCAATGGAAGGCAGGAGTCCCGCCCTACAGTAGTGCCCAACCGGAAATGCTCTGCAAAGTCTTTATTGGGTGTTGGTGCCACTATTCCACGCCCACCTTCTAGGTAATGGAGATCTTACACTCCAGGGTGGCATCCTGTATTACGCCAGCCCTTTGCAGGAGTGGATTTGCAAATTTACACACCAAGAAGACCCTAGGAATACTAACTATGCTGTACCACCTTCCACTGAAATCATTTCTCAGGGAAGGGTCTCTGGTACGCCTGCAAGGCCTTTGATTCAGGGCTTATGACATGTGGCTCCTTCAGGCTGGATGTGATTAGGGAAGGTAGTTCAAGTCCCTAACGCTATCTACCCAGCCGCAGTTGGACTGGCTTTGCGAAGTGAATGTATTAAAACATGCACTAATACTTAAGTGCATCTGTTCCTGATGCAGCCAGGCTTAACCCTGCCTGTGCAGCAGTGTGACTGCAGTCCACACTGATTTCATTCGATCCCTCTGAATTCAGTTATCCATTTCCCCCCTAACAATGGAGTACATGTTGCAGACCTCAAAGACATGCAGTTCCTGGAGTTCAGCCCAGAACTGCATGTAAAGTTCCACCCAGAATATAGTAGTAATAAAGCTAGTCACACTGATTTGTTTTTTCCTCAGTGCATGCTCTAGGGTCTGAAATGTGCAGGAGCACTAGGTCAAAGATGAAAATGTTCATACCGTAATTTAAAAGTTACTTAAGATTACAAAGTGCAAATGATTATCTGACTTTGTTGAATTGCATGTAGTCTTTTTGCAATCGGAAGGATTCCTTTACCTGTTGACGAGAACACATCATCTCTGAATCTCAGTAAAGCACATCTCATTAAAGGGATGGGGATGTGGCCCATGGGAAGAATCTGTGAAATTTTACTAGGTTCACAACGTGGTTACCCCATCGAAGATATAAATCACAAGAATATAGGACAGCCTTAGAAAGTAAAATGAGATGTATAGTATAGACATAAATGGGAGTCCATTTATTGGTAATTTAATTATCAATAGAGAAAAATTAATTTTAGGAAAACGGGCAGAAATATCTTGTGACAGTTATTGGCATTTTCCTTAGTGTGAAAATGGTTCTGTGCTTATTGGAATGAAAGAGAGCTTGCGCGTTACGTAGCTAAGGGCGTACAGGTGAGATGAGGATAACTACGGTCGTGTCCAAGCAGTAAGATTAGGAACACACTCAGGAATTATATTTTGTGAGACACCAAGACACACTTGTAAAACCTGTCAAGAAAACGTTCTAAAATACAACTAGCAATATGATCAGGCAAGTAAAGTAACTTCAAGGTAAAGGATGGGGATGATGTTACAATTCAATGAGAACTGTTGGAACTCAGTCTAAAAATAACCGACTCATCTCTGCTTAGTGTAGCACAGCTATGCCACGGTATTACTCTTTAACAGGAGTGACACTTATTTTTCTCATATAGGCAGAATACTAAACTGTGTACTTGTATCTCTTCGATAACTGGGAAAGTGTCTGACTTACAACTAAGTGATAGGATACAATGCAAATGCAGACACATGAACATAACGCCCGAAAAACCCAGGTCACTTACAAAGGCTGCTCACTGCTGCTTGCTCATTCTGTTGAAAATGGAAAACCAGAAACATGTCAAAGGGTTTAGAGATTGAGCACTAATCCCAGGCATTCTATTGACAAGTTATTCAGGAACAAAGGAAAAGGGGTCCATTTTTAAAGTGTCCACCCATATCACCTGGTGCTTTTAAATGGATTCTATCACTTAGGAAAATGTTGTGGAAGCAAATAGCAAATATCACCAGGGATGATCAGTACTCACCCTCTTCTCTGAATAACCCCTGAGACATAACAAGGCTAATTGGGTCATGGAGACATACACCAAACCTAATTTGGCCAATTGGCTGCTGTCTGGAACAATCAGGAGTAAGATTCTCAGTTGTGGCCAAAGTGTCCTGGGCAGTGGAGGGAGGGCTTGTGTTCCAAAGCACTATGGTTACCACCCAGAGATCTCTGGTGCTGACACAGGAAGACTGGAAAGGAAGATGTGGCTGCTGAACGTGGTCAGGGCTGCAGGGAACAGATGGTGAGCGACACTGTCTCCTGCAGCCAGTCCTCACACAGTACAGGGTCATGTGGGCACTGAGCTTCCTCTATGAAGAAGAGGTGAACATTCCAGCAGGTGGGTAATGATACTATAGGTCTCCATTGTCAGTTCTGAATACGTTCCAGGTATCACGTCCCGCTGTCCTCAGTCCTGCAGAGTCAATGTCTGTAACATGTTGCAAAAACACTGGAAGATCAAAATGATGTACCCCATTCACCACAGTGGATAAAATCAAGCCTGTGATGCAAAAGAAAACTGAAGTTGCAGAAAGGACGGGCCCTGAATCACAGGGGTCACCTTAGTGTCCTGCCGTGTGCTAAGCTCCAAAAGGCGGTAGACAAAATACAGCTAAGTCTCAATGTAGTTTCCCCTGGAGCAACCATGGAAATGACAGGTAATGCTCCCATGAAGTCTGTGAGCCAGACGGTAAAGCATTAAGACATCAGAACAGAGTTGAAAATTCATAATAATTCCAACAATGAAAACAGTAGCAACAGCTGCTGTTTTCCATTTCACTGGCCTATGCTGTCTCTCTGCCCTGCACTGATGCCCTACTGCACTACAACGGAGAACATCCCCATCTCTCCACCACACTTAACTTTGAATGGCGACTTTTTAAAAAAGATTTTTATATTTTTAGACAGACGGAATGGGGCAGACAAACTAAGAGAGTGAAACATCAATGTATCCTTTCTTATCCCAGGCCCCATTCTGGGGACATGGAAGGAATCTCACTGGGAATCGAACTAGTGACCCTTTGGTTTGCAAGACTGCTCTCAATCCACTCAGACACACTATGCAGGGCGCAAGGCTTTTTATTATATTATTAAACGTTGCAACTTACAAAAGTGATGAAGTGTGTTAACTAATGAAGATTAATTGTTAAAGTATATATGTATCTACTACACTTTGTATAGCAAATACCCAGTTTAGAAACATTTCACACTATTAAAACGATTATCCCAAGCACCTGAAAAAAACAATTATTCCAACCATGAAAATTACTCGTTATTCAAGGAGTGAAAGTGGGTGTTGTTGGAACATATACCTTTGCTGCTTTACTCTCTGATTTCTTAAAGGAGAGTAGCCCAAATTAATAAAGGAACAGGTACATTATGTGAGCACAGACTTGACTAAAAACATATCAGTAGTACATCCACACCTCCAAAAATACTCATCCTAAATCCTCAAGGAAATGCAACTAAAACGACAGAGAGAGCACAATAAATATTTCTAAAAACGTTAAATTCAGAAAAACTGAAGAAATGAAGACTTTGTTGGAGTGAGGAACTGAACTTCGCATACATCTGGGGTAAGAATGTATAAAGGCACTATTAGTTGATGTCGTACTTTGTATGACTTTTCAAAATTTAAACATTCTACTTCTGAGATATATCCATAGTAGGAACACATAAAATTAAACTCCGATGTTGCCCAGAAAGTTTCCGTGCCATTACATTGAAAAAGAAAACACATTTTCAAGGACCTGGTGGAGAGGCTCAGTGGAATCAGTTGCAGCCTGCAAACCGAAGTGTTGGTGGTTGGATTCGCTGTCAGGGCACAACCCTGGGTTGCTGGGGTGGGAGCCAGCAGGGGACATTCAATAGGAGATCACAGTTTGATCTTGTTCTCCCTCAATTCCTCTCTCCCTTTCCCTCCTTAAAAATTAATAAAATAAAAAAAAGAAAATATGTTTCATACAATCTAACCATTTACACAATGAGAAGTCTCCAATATAAAAACGGTGTAGACTTATGGCTAAACATTTCCCTGGTTCACATCACATTTGAAGCCTCTAAAGAGTGAACAGTGAATAGGTAGCCATGACTATGAGAAAAAATCTTCAACATTTGAAGTCTCCATGAAGCTTAGCTACAGTGTAAACCGTCTGGTGAAGTAAAGGAAAGAGGATGGAAAACAAATTTCCCACACTGACTGACTATATTCCTAAGACCTTTACCCAGACTGAAGTCTCTCAATATAATATAGCTTAGTGCTACAAGGAAAACAACCTCAAATGGCATGTATATAAAAAACCTATCAACTGTGACATCAGGGAATAAAAAAACATGTCTACAGCTAAAAGATTTCCCAAATAATCTTATAACAACTGAGTAATTGTGAATTTTCTGATAAGAACAGAGGCCATGACTGCTGGTAAGATATTACACATAATCTCAGTACTCAAAAGGCATCACTGGAGTGTAAACTCCACCTTAACAACTGAAATTACGAATGCAAGAAAAGGATTTTCCAAATTTACTGAATGCATGGGGATATTTCCAGGTGAGAAACTATCTGATGACAATGCAGGTGACTGATACTGACAAAGGATTTCCCACATTCACTGCACTCAAAAGGACTTTATCCCATGTAAACAGCTCAACGATGACAAAAGGAGGCACTAATGATAAACGTATTTGCACATAAACCACAGCCATAAGGTTATTCTCCAAGGTGAACTCTCTGATGGCAACGAAGGGTAAAGCTCCTGGCAAAGGATTTCCCACATTTCTTGCACTCATAAGGCCTTTCTCCAGTGTGAACTCTGTGATGTTTAGAAAGGCCAGACCTACTGGTACAACATTTCCCGCATTCGCTGCACTCATAACGCCTTTCTCCAGTGTGAACTCTATGATGTTTGTGGAGAGCAGAGCTAGTGATATAAGATTTCCCACATTCACTGCACTCATAAGGCCTTTTGCCAGTGTGAACTCTCTGATGCTTCAAAAGGGAGGACCTCCAAGGAAAAAATTTTCCACATTCACTGCACCTATAAGGTCTATCTCCAGTATGAACTCTCTGATGTTTGTGGAGAGCAGAGTTAGTGATATAAGATTTCCCACATTCACTACACTCATAAGGCCTTTTGCCAGTGTGAACTCTCTGATGCTTCAAAAGGGAGGATCTCCAAGGAAAATATTTTCCACATTCACTGCACTCATAAGGCCTTTCTCCACTATGAACTCTCTGATGATAATGGAGGTCATAGCTAGTGGTGTAAGATTTGCCACATTCATTGCAAACATAAGGCCTTTCTCCAGTGTGAATTTTGTGATGCTTCAAAAGCGAAGACCTCCATGGAAAAAATTTCCCACATTCATTGCACTTATAAGGCCTTTCTCCAGTGTGAATTCTCTGATGTTTATGGAGGTCAGAGCTAGTGGTACAAGATTTCCCACATTCAGTACACTTATAAGGCCTTTCTCCAGTGTGAACTCTCTGATGTCTATGGAGGACAGACCTACTAGCATAAGTATTCCCGCATTCACTGCACTCATAAGGCCTTTCTCCAGTGTGAATTCTCTGATGCTCCAAAAGGGAGGACCTCCAAGGAAAAAATTTCCCACATTCACTGCACTCATAAGGCCTTTCTCCAGTGTGAACTCTCTGATGAACACGGAGAGCAGAAGTACTCGCAAAAGACTTCCCACATTGACTGCATACATAAGGCCTTTCTCCGGTGTGAACTTTTTGATGATGCACAAAACCAGAGTTCCAAGTAAACAATTTCCCACAATCCCTGCATGTATAAGGCTTTTCTCCAGTGTGAACTCTCTGATGAACACGGAGGGCAGAAATTCTGGAAAAAGACTTCTTACATTCAAAACACTGAAAACAGTGGCTTCCTGTAAGGAAATTCTGGTCATTAACAAGTGTGTCCCCACAGCCCATGGCTTTCTTACATTCTCTTCGGCTGTAATGACATTTTGTACTTTGAGAAGTTATTCCAGACTGAGAGTTTGTGTTTGCCCTGTGCATGGTGTGAGTATCCTGTTGCTCAAGGTGTCCTGAGGTGATGGTGAAGTCTTTTGCAACCTGACTAGACGTACAAGGCTCCCATGACATATGGGAATTGCAGCTCTTCCCAAGTGAGACACTGTCCACACTGCTTAGGAGGTCATTCTGTGTTGTATCTTGTTCCTGATGCTGGTTCCTCCGTGCACTGAAATAAAATGGTTTTGCACATGCCCCACACCTCAGCAGAGTTCTGCTGTGTTGCGGTCCCTGCTGATCAACCAAGAGGAAAATGTCTCTTAAGACCGGCTCACATCTCTCACAGGGGTGGCCCTTCTGGGAAGACAACGTTGCCTTGGGATACTCTTCCTGTGACGCTTGTTCAGAGAGTTTCTGTTCAGTGGGTGCCTCCACATCCTTTGCCACACAGCAGCAACCTGAACAAAAACAAACCCTGCTGAAGTGCATACTGAAGTAGGAGGGGGTATTCTCACCACAAATTTGCATTGTCATATACGAGCATGATTCCCTGTGACACTTTTCAAGGCAAGTGGGATGGATAGATTCTAAGAAAGGGTAGTTGTGCATTACTAGGCAAACAATACAGAAAATAATGGTCCTCTCATTAACTGAAGTACATTATGGTAGGACGTGAAACAATAAAAGGTGGGCTTTAAAAGTTATTCCGCTGATGGTGGCCTGCAAAATCTTTCCTGCTGGTGATGTCAGGCTGTAGAGGACAATATATGTGCCAAAACCCACAATAATCAACAGCAGAACACATACTGGTAAGGTTCCTATGGATAAATTTGCTTCAAGGATCAATGATCATTCAGTAAAGGTGAACAGCACACCAAAAACACTCCTCACACAGAGGGTTGTGCTGTAGAGGTTACAGAGGCAGAGATGACCCCTGGCTAGAAGTCACAGTAGAAAAGATAACTATGACAACTCAAAAATAGGCCTAGTGCCAACACTTGATAAGGATACATATATTAAGGTGTGTCCACTGGTAGTAGTGACAAAATGCAGTTAAACAGACCAGGTTTCTCATTATATTTTAACAAGGCCATGGCATCAAATTCTCCCCAAGTGCCTCTAATGGCACCAGAGCGTCTCTAAGCCCATCCTCACATGGCTGGACTCATATCCATCTTGTGCTGCAGAAAGTACACCTCCAGTTCCCTCCCAGTTGAGCAGTTACATGCAGTTGTGCTGATGCAACTACTAAGAGAAAACAGAAGACACGCATTACCAGCACTATCGCAGACAACTCCCCACAAACAGGCAGAAAGAAAAAGATCTATGGGAGTACCACCAGCAGGATGGCAGAATAAAAAAGACAATTATTCTCCGCCTTCAAGAGTAATTATATAATTATATATGATAAAAGCAGCGCTATGGAAAAGGGGAAGTAATTAAGACATAAATTTTTCCAAAGAGCTATAAAGAGGAGCATAAAACAAGAAATGCCACAGAAATAACTGTAAGAGAGAAAGGCTTAGCAAAGATGCTTAGACTCCTAAGAGAAGGGTGAGAGCTCCTGTATAAGCCACTGAGCTGGTGCTACAGTGGACTCTAGTGGCCTGTTTGGTGAATGACCATGGCAACCGTTCTCTCTGAGAACTTTAGAAATCTTGATAATATCTGCCAACCTCCCACAGATTTTATCTGAAAGAAACCTGTAGTTCATCAGAAAGGACATCAAGAGGAAGCCCTTTGGCCACAACACCTCTTATGAAGGAATAACATCATTTACTCCCAGCAATCTTTGCCACCAAGAATCTAACAGGGACCACTAGATATTTGGAAAACTGCTCCCCTGGCCATGGGGGACCCCAACAGGCTTCATTACTCTAACTTCAGCTCAGGGGGCAGCGAGCAGAATGGGAAGTGACTTCTCTTCATGCAAAACACAACACATCACCTACTAAGAACAGTCGAATCCATGTGCAGATGAAACTGCACCTAGCCCTGGCTTGTGTGTTTCACTGGGTTGACTACCGGCCTGCTGTCAGAGCGCTCGCCTCAAGGTTTCCAGGTCCCTGCACATCCCTGCATTTCAGGCCAGGACCCCAGATGGGGGCGTGCCAGAGGCAACCAGTCGGCGCTGCTCTGGCACATTAATGTTTCTCTCCCTCTCCTTCTTCCAACCTTCTCCTCTAGGTAAATAATAGATTTTTAATATAAACACTAATTCTTATGGTAACTATCTCATAAAATGCTTAGACGTCAACACTAACACGAAAAGAAATGTAAAAAAGAAATCACAAATGGAACATCACAATTTTGTACTTAATTCCCAATAAATGGAGATCTACACATAGGCTAGGCAAACATACAAATAATCATGCTTAAATACCTCAGTGAGGAACAGCAAATACACATGGAACTCAACATAATGAACAAACAAATACACTCACACAATATGGTGATTATACTCAGAATCATAAAAATATAAAACTGAAAATCTGGGATTTAGAAATATGATAAATAAAGTGAAAACTGCAAAGAGAGTTCCAGAGTAGGCATGCTCCAGATGCGAAAGGGATACATCATCTAAGAGGCAGCTTATATGAAGTTTAACTATCCTTCTTGTTTTTAAGATTTATTTTATTTTATTTTAAAAGATGGAAAGGGAAAAAGAGAGGGAGAGAAACATCAACATGTGGTTGCCCCTCGTACGCTCCCTAATGGGGACCTGCCCCGCAACCCAGGCATCTGCCCTAGACTGGGAATTGAACTGGTGACCCTTTCGTACATAGGGCAGCACTCAATCCACTGAGCCACACCAGCATGGCGGACTACACTTTAGAGAAAACAGAACTAATAAATGTATACAAAATATTTTATTTAGCTTGGCCAGGTGGATTAGATGGTTGGGTAGTTTCCCAGAGCAGCACCAAAAGCCAGTTCTATTTCCACATGGGGACACAAAGGAGGCAACTGATTGATGCTTTTCTCTCTCTCTCTGTGTCTCCCACTCTCTGTCTCTCTATGCCTTCCCTTCTAACAGTCAATAAACATATCCTCAGGTGACAATTAAAAATAAATAATTTCATGAAGATGCTATCAACAGGGTTATAAAAGCAAATTTTTTTAATACACATCAGTGTGAAATCCATTAGGTTTTTGGCAACTCTACTGACTTCGAATCCTTCCGTCTATGAGGACCGAGAACAGCAGGTATTGGGGCAGCAGGGAGAGAAGGGGGCGGTGCCAACACACCACCCTGGCAACCCCAAGATCTACCCAAAAACCTGGGAAGGCAAATTGTGCACCTAAGTCAGGATGTGAGGACAGAGAGCAACCCCTAAAGAATGAAGGGTGCAGGACATAGAAAGCTTAGTCCAGGTCAATGGTGAGTGTAAAAGTCCTTATTTTTTTAAAGAGAGAGTTAACTTATTAAAGTCTGTGGCGATGAGGGATAAAGAAGGACCTCTGGAGACAGGACCAGCAGTGAGCCCAAGGCAAACTGCTGCTTATCATGGCTTCTGGGTGCGAATCTGATGAATACCCTCAGAGGTTTTAATAGGAACAAACTCAACACTGAAGAAAGGGGGTGCAGGCATGCCAAAGTTGAGCACAAAGGGGCAGTCAGTGTCTTACCCAGCGAGGATACGTGAGCAAAGTTCTCCAGCATCACATCGAGGTACAGGCGTCTCTGAGTCTCATCAAGGAGGCACCATTCTGTCCTGGACAGATACACAGCCACATCCTCAAAGGTCACAACAACCTGTCAGAATTAATACAAATGAATCCAGAATAGTCTGTCTGACATCAGCCCTGCCCGATGCTGTTCCAGAACAACCTTTCCCACTCCCAAAACCATCCAGGAGGCCCAGCCTCGAGAAGAAAACAACTGTGATGCCTGCTGTCTCATCACTCACATAGCCCTCAGCAACAGCAGCAAAGATGGGTGGAGCAGCAGGTAAGTAGGCATCTAGTCTCAAACCAAACTTTCATGACTCCATCCCTCCTGTCCAGCAATTCTGGGGAGTCTTGCAGATCATGCCTCTACACAGAGCCAAACATGGGCTTATGTTTCACCTTTCAATCCCCACACCAAGGACCCAAGACCATGACTTCACACTTCCTCCAGCTGGGCACAGTGTGATGTCCTCCTCTTTCACAGCTTCACACCCCAGTTTCACCTCCTCAGCTCTGCCACCTCCTGCTCCAACCACAGGCATCACTCTGAAAGCACCAGTGAACTTAGCCTATGGCTTCCAGACAGTGCTCAAGTATTTAAGAATGGCCCAGTACAACCGAGGCAGGGCAGAAAGAATTTAGGGGAAATTTCTGACAGGTGGAAGGAGGATGTAGGAGGCCACAACACTTAGCCACAGCCCCTACCTTTGGGCACCAACAAAGGAAAACAGTTAATGGCAGGAAGCCCCTTGGGCAACCACAGAAATGAAAACTAAAAGCAAACCTCCCAACCAGGTGTCCCACTCACAATTTGGCGCCAAGGAGCTTGCAGAAATAGCCCCCGCCCTGCAAAACAGGTAAAACCCCAAGAATTATTTCGCTACCGTCTCTCCACATGGCCAGACTCCAGCCCCCGGGGCCCCTGGGGTCTTAAGAGGTTCAGTAAGAAAACCGCCCTCGGCCTCGCATTCCTTCACCCTATCCTGCTCTGGTCACACCATGTGTCACCCACAACCGTCTCAAATGACCAGTCGCTGGGGCCTGAGCTCCAGAAAGTAAGGGAATCACCACACCCGGCCTGCAGGGCTCCGTGAGGTGAAGGTGAGGGACCCAGGTCGTGCACCAACCTCCACTCTGTGCCTCAGCGTACCCGCCTCCATGGGACTCTGTGCACAGGCTGGGTCACAGCAGCGAGCAAATAGGTTGTTCC
Source organism: Desmodus rotundus (assembly GCF_022682495.2). Taxonomy (NCBI): domain Eukaryota; kingdom Metazoa; phylum Chordata; class Mammalia; order Chiroptera; family Phyllostomidae; genus Desmodus; species Desmodus rotundus. The sequence continues at coordinate 51,334,647 of NC_071398.1, read as the reverse complement.
TGGTATGGGGGCCCCTGGGCTGCCTCAAAGGCCTGTCACCCAAGAAGCTCTGCTGGGTCTCACAGCTACTGTGGGGAACACAACTCTGGCGCCTGCTCTACGTGATATTCAAACCTCACATCCTGAACACCTGATAAGGAATCTGAGAGACTGGAAATGGCAGCCAATGGAAGGCAGGAGTCCCGCCCTACAGTAGTGCCCAACCGGAAATGCTCTGCAAAGTCTTTATTGGGTGTTGGTGCCACTATTCCACGCCCACCTTCTAGGTAATGGAGATCTTACACTCCAGGGTGGCATCCTGTATTACGCCAGCCCTTTGCAGGAGTGGATTTGCAAATTTACACACCAAGAAGACCCTAGGAATACTAACTACGCTGTACCACCTTCCACTGAAATCATTTCTCAGGGAAGGGTCTCTGGTACGTCTGCAAGGCCTTTGATTCAGGGCTTATGACATGTGGCTCCTTCAGGCTGGATGTGATTAGGGAAGGTAGTTCAAGTCCCTAACGCTACCTACCCAGCCGCAGTTGGACTGGCTTTGCGAAGTGAATGTATTAAAACATGCACTAAACTTAAGTGCATCTGTTCCTGATGCAGCCAGGCTTAACCCTGCCTGTGCAGCAGTGTGACTGCAGTCCACACTGATTTCATTCGATCCCTCTGAATTCAGTTATCCATTTCCGCCCTAACAATGGAGTACATGTTGCAGACCTCAAAGACATGCAGTTCCTGGAGTTCAGCCCAGAACTGCATGTAAAGTTCCACCCAGAATATAGTAGTAATAAAGCTAGTCACACTGATTTGTTTTTTCCTCAGTGCATGCTCTAGGGTCTGAAATGTGCAGGAGCACTAGGTCAAAGATGAAAATGTTCATACCGTAATTTAAAAGTTACTTAAGATTACAAAATGCAAATGATTATCTCAGACTTTGTTGAATTGCATGTAGTCTTTTTGCAATCAGAAGGATTCCTTTACCTGTTGACGAGAACACATCATCTCTGAATCTCAGTAAAGCACATCTCATTAAAGGGATGGGGATGTGGCCCATGGGAAGAATCTGTGAAATTTTACTAGGTTCACAACGTGGTTACCCCATCGAAGATATAAATCACAAGAATATAGGACAGCCTTAGAAAGTAAAATGAGATGTATAGTATAGACATAAATGGGAGTCCATTTATTGGTAATTTAATTATCAATAGAGAAAAATTAATTTTAGGAAAACGGGCAGAAATATCTTGTGACAGTTATTGGCATTTTCCTTAGTGTGAAAATGGTTCTGTGCTTATTGGAATGAAAGAGAGCTTGCGCGTTACGTAGCTAAGGGCGTACAGGTGAGATGAGGATAACTACGGTCGTGTCCAAGCAGTAAGATTAGGAACACACTCAGGAATTATATTTTGTGAGACACCAAGACACACTTGTAAAACCTGTCAAGAAAACGTTCTAAAATACAACTAGCAATATGATCAGGCAAGTAAAGTAACCTCAAGGTAAAGGATGGGGATGATGTTACAATTCAATGAGAACTGTTGGAACTCAGTCTAAAAATAACCAACTCATCTCTGCTTAGTGTAGCACAGCTATGCCACGGTATTACTCTTTAACAGGAGCGACACTTATTTTTCTCATATAGGCAGAATACTAAACTGTGTACTTGTATCTCTTCGATAACTGGGAAAGTGTCTGACTTACAACTAAGTGATAGGATACAATGCAAATGCAGACACATGAACATAACGCCCGAAAAACCCAGGTCACTTACAAAGGCTGCTCACTGCTGCTTGCTCATTCTGTTGAAAATGGAAAACCAGAAACATGTCAAAGGGTTTAGAGATTGAGCACTAATCCCAGGCATTCTATTGACAAGTTATTCAGGAACAAAGGAAAAGGGGTCCATTTTTAAAGTGTCCACCCATGTCACCTGGTGCTTTTAAATGGATTCTATCACTTAGGAAAATGTTGTGGAAGCAAATAGCAAATATCACCAGGGATGATCAGTACTCACCCTCTTCTCTGAATAACCCCTGAGACATAACAAGGCCAATTGGGTCATGCAGACATACACCAAACCTAATTTGGCCAATTGGCTGCTGTCTGGAACAATCAGGAGTAAGATTCTCAGTTGTGGCCAAAGTGTCCTGGGCAGTGGAGGGAGGGCTTGTGTTCCAAAGCACTATGGCTACCACCCAGAGATCTCTGGTGCTGACACAGGGAGACTGGAAAGGAAGATGTGGCTGCTGAACGTGGTCAGGGCTGCAGGGAACAGATGGTGAGCGACACTGTCTCCTGCAGCCAGTCCTCACACAGTACAGGGTCATGTGGGCACTGAGCTTCCTCTATGAAGAAGAGGTGAACATTCCAGCAGGTGGGTAATGATACTATAGGTCTCCATTGTCAGTTCTGAATACGTTCCAGGTATCACGTCCCGCTGTCCTCAGTCCTGCAGAGTCAATGTCTGTAACATGTTGCAAAAACACTGGAAGATCAAAATGATGTACCCCATTCACCACAGTGGATAAAATCAAGCCTGTGATGCAAAAGAAAACTGAAGTTGCAGAAAGGACGGGCCCTGAATCACAGGGGTCACCTTAGTGTCCTGCCGTGTGCTAAGCTCCAAAAGGCGGTAGACAAAATACAGCTAAGTCTCAATGTAGTTTCCCCTGGAGCAACCATGGAAATGACAGGTAATGCTCCCATGAAGTCTGTGAGCCAGACGGTAAAGCATTAAGACATCAGAACAGAGTTGAAAATTCATAATAATTCCAACAATGAAAACAGTAGCAACAGCTGCTGTTTTCCATTTCACTGGCCTATGCTGTCTCTCTGCCCTGCACTGATGCCCTACTGCACTACAACGGAGAACATCCCCATCTCTCCACCACACTTAACTTTGAATGGCGACTTTTTAAAAAAGATTTTTATATTTTTAGACAGACGGAATGGGGCAGACAAACTAAGAGAGTGAAACATCAATGTATCCTTTCTTATCCCAGGCCCCATTCTGGGGACATGGAAGGAATCTCACTGGGAATCGAACTAGTGACCCTTTGGTTTGCAAGACTGCTCTCAATCCACTCAGACACACTATGCAGGGCGCAAGGCTTTTTATTATATTATTAAACGTTGCAACTTACAAAAGTGATGAAGTGTGTTAACTAATGAAGATTAATTGTTAAAGTATATATGTATCTACTACACTTTGTATAGCAAATACCCAGTTTAGAAACATTTCACACTATTAAAACGATTATCCCAAGCACCTGAAAAAAACAATTATTCCAACCATGAAAATTACTCGTTATTCAAGGAGTGAAAGTGGGTGTTGTTGGAACATATACCTTTGCTGCTTTACTCTCCGATTTCTTAAAGGAGAGTAGCCCAAATTAATAAAGGAACAAGTACATTATGTGAGCACAGATTTGACTAAAAACATATCAGTAGTCCATTCACACCTCCAAAAATACTCATCCTAAATCCTCAAGGAAATGCAACTAAAACGACAGAGAGAGCACAATAAATATTTCTAAAAACGTTAAATTCAGAAAAACGGAAGAAATGAAGACTCTGTTGGAGTGAACTTCGCATACATCTGGGGTAAGAATGTATAAAGGCACAATTAGTTGATGTCGTACTTTGTATGACTTTTCAAAATTTAAACATTCTACTTCTGAGATATATCCATAGTAGGAACATACAAAATTAAACTCCGATGTTGCCCAGAAAGTTTCCGTGCCATTACACCGAAAGAGAAAACACATTTTCAAGGCCCTGGTGGAGAGGCTCAGTGGAATGAGTTGCAGCCTGCAAACGAAAGTGCTGGTGGTTAGATTCGCTGTCAGGGCACATCCCTGGGTTGCTGGGGCGGGAGCCAGCAGGGGACATTTAATAGGAAATCACAGTTTGATCTTGCTCTCCCTCACTTTCTCTCTCCCTTCCCCTCCTCTAAAAAATTACTAAAATTTTTGAAAAAGAATATACGTTTCGTGTCATCTAACCATTTACACAATGAGAACTCTCCAGTGTCAAAACAGTATAGACTTATACCTAAAGATTTCCCTGGTTCACATCACACATTAAGACTCTAAAGAGTGAACAGTGAATAGGTGGCCATGACAATGAGGGCAAAATGTCCAACTTTTGACGACTCCATAAATCTTATCTTGGTGTAAACTGTCTGGTGATATAAAGGAAAGAGGATGGAAAATGAATTTCCCACACTGACTGTACTCTTAAGGACTTTCTTTACCCAGACTGAAGTATCTCAATATAATATAGCTTAGTGCTACAAGGAAAACAATCTCAAATGGCACGTATATAAAAAACCTATCAACTGTGACATCACAGAAGAAGAAACCCATGTCTACAACTAAAAGATTTCCCAGATAATATTATAACAACTGAGTGATTGTGAATTTTCTGATGAGAACAGAGGCCATGACTGCTGGTAAGATATTACACATAATCTCAGCACTCAAAAGGCATCACTGGAGTATAAACTCCACCTGAACAACTGACATTACGAATGCAAGAAAAGGATTTTCCAAATTCACTGCATGCATAAGGACATTTCCCAGGGTGAAGTCTCTGATGACAATGCAGGTAACTGATACTGATAAAGGATTTCCCACATTCACTGCACTCAAAAGGACTTTATCCCGTGTAAACAGCTCAACGATGACAAAAGGAGGCACTAAAAACGAAAGTATTTGCACATAAACCACAGCCATAAGGTTATTCTCCAAAGTGAACTCTCTGATGACAACGAAGGGTAAAGCTCCTGGCAAAGGATTTCCCACATTTCTTGCACTCATAAGGCCTTTCTCCAGTGTGAACTCTGTGATGTTTAGAGAGTCCAGACCTAGTGGTATAACATTTCCCACATTCACTGCACTCATAAGGCCTTTCTCCAGTGTGAACTCTCTGATGCTCCAAAAGGTTGGACCTCGTTAGAAATAATTTCCCACATTCACTACATTCATGAGGCCTTTCTCCAGTGTGTACAATGTGATGTACACGGAGGGCAGAAGCACTGGGAAAGCACTTCCCACATTCACTGCACTCATAAGGCCTTTCTCCAGTATGAACTCTCTGATGTCTTTTGAGTTCAGAGCTAGTGATATAAGATTTCCCACATTCACTGCAAACATAAGGCCTTTCTCCAGTGTGAATTCTCTGATGATTTAGAAAACTAGACCTCCACCTAAAAAATTTTCCACAATCACTGCATGTATAAGGCTTTTCTCCAGTGTGAACTCTCTGATGACTAAGAAGAACATACCTATAGGGGAAAGATTTCCCACATTCACTGCACTCATAAGGCCTTTCTCCAGTGTGAACGTTGTGATGGTGGTAAAGGGCAGTAGCAGTGGTGTAAGATTTCCCGCATTCACTGCACTCATAAGGCCTTTCTCCAGTGTGAACTCTCTGATGGACACGGAGGGCAGAAATTCTGGAAAAAGACTTCTCACATTCAAAACATTCCAAATACTGTCTCCCTGTAAGGAAACTATGGTCATTAAGTGTATCCTCACAGCCCGTGGCTTTCTTACATTCTCTTCGGCTGTAATGACATTTTGTACTTTGAGAAGTTATTCCAGACTGAGAGGTTCTGTTTGCCCTGTGCATGGTGTGAGTATCCTGTTGCTCAAGGTGTCCTGAGGTGATGGTGAAGTCTTTTGCAACCTGACTAGACGTACAAGGCTCCCATGACATATGGGAATTGCAGCTCTTCCCAAGTGAGACACTGTCCACACTGCTTAGGAGGTCATTCTGTGTTGTATCTTGTTCCTGATGCTGGTTCCTCCGTGCACTGAAATAAAATGGTTTTGCACATGCCCCACACCTCAGCAGAGTTCTGCTGTGTTCAGTTCCCTGCTGATCAACCAAGAGGAAAATGTCTCTTAAGACCGGCCCACATCTCTCACAGGGGTGGCCCTTCTGGGAAGACAAAGCTGCCTTGGGATACTCTTCCTGTGACGCTTGTTCAGACAGTTTCTGTTCAGTGGGTGCCTCCACATCCTCTGCCACACAGCAGCAACCTGAACAAAAGCAAACACTACTGAAGTACACAGTGAACTAGTGTGGGGGTATTCTCATCACAAATTTCCACCTGTCATATGTAAGGATGATTCCCTGTGACAATTTGCAAGACAAGAGGGATAGACTTTAAGAAAGGGTAGTAGTGCATTATTAGGCATTAAGAGAGAAAATAATTGGCCTCTTATTAAAGGAAGTAAATTATGGTAGGATGTGGAAGAAGGACAGACAGGGTTTAAAAGTTGTTCTCCTGCCGCAAAGTCATTCCTACTGAAAACAGAAGGCATGCATTACCAGCATTGCTGTAGAACAACACGTTGCAAACAGACAAAAGGAAAAAGATCTATAGGAGTTGCATCAGGTGGATGACAGAATAAAAAATACAAATACTATATGCCCTTCAAGAGCAATTAGAAAATTATCTTTCTAAAAGCAGCCCTATGGAAAAATGGATATAAATAGGGGATCAATTTTTCCAAGAGCCATAAAGTGGAGCACAAAAAAGGAAATGGACAGAAAGAATTCTAAGAGAGACTCGCTTAGCAAAGATGCTTAGGTTCCTAAGAGAAGGGTGAGAGCTTCCTCTCCAAGCCACTGAGCTTGTGCTACAGTGGACTCCAGTGACCTGTTTTGTAAATTACCATGGCTACCATTGTGTCCTGCTAACAGAAAGTTTGCCTGCCAGATTCTAAGTGCCTGACTGGAATTCTACGTCACATAACTGGAATTCTGGCCAGGACCCCAGTTGAGGGCATGCTAGAGGGAAGGAACCGACATTTCTCCAGCACACTGATGTTTTGCTCCCTCTCTCTATTCCTTTCTTCCCCTCTTGGTAAATAATAAATAAATCTACAATATAAAAGCTAATTTTTATGTTAACCATCTCATAAACTGCTCAGCCCTCAATACTAAGACCAAAGATATGTAAAAAAAAAAAAATCACAAAGGGAACATCACAATTTTGAGCTGCATTCCCAATAAATAGAGATCTACACATTGCCCACACTAAAATACAAATAGTCATTTTTAAAATGCTCAGTGAGGAACAAGCAAATACACATGGAACCAAACATAATGAACAAACAAGTATAGTCACAAAATATGGGGAAGAGTCAGAAACCATAAAAAAAATTGAAGAGAAATTTAGGAATTGAGAAGAACATGATGAATAATGTAAAAACTGCGAAGACAGTTTCAAACTAGGCAAGACCAAGACGTAAAATGACGTCATCGCAAGGCAGATTATATGAAGTTTGAATACACTTTGTAAAAAATATTTTACTTATTTTAGTTTTAGGGATGGAAAGAAAGGGAGAAAGAGAGGGAGAAAAACATCAATGTGTGGTTGCCTTTCTTGCGACGCCTACTGGAGACCTGACCTGCAACCCAGGCACGTGCCCTAGACTGGGAATCCAACTGGTCACCCTTTGATTCGCAGTCCTGCACTCAATCCACTGAGCCACACCAGCCATGGCTGACTACACTTTAGAGACAACAGGACTAATAAATATACACAAAATATTTTATTCAGCTTGGCCAGGTGGATTAGATGGTTGGGTAGTTTTCCAGAGCAGCACCAAAAGCTTGCAAGTTCGATCCCTACATGGGGACACAAAGGAGGCACCCTATTGATGCTTTTCTCTCACAGTGCTGTGTGTCTCCCTCTCTATCTCCCTGTCTGTTTCTATATGACTTCTTCTCTAATAGTTAGTAAACATACCCTCAGATGAAGATTAAAAGTAAATATATATATACGAAGATATTATCAACGATTATAAAAAACAACTTTCCACACTACTCAATGTGAAATTATTTAGATTTCTGGCAACAATACTGACCTCAAATCCTTCCCCCCTATGGGGTTTCAGTACAGCAGGAATTGGGGCAGCTGGGAGAGAAGGGGGCAGTGCCAACACACCAGCCTGCCAACCCCAAGATCTACCCAGAAACCTGGGGAAGCAAACTGTGCACCTACAGTCAACATATGAGGACACAGCAACTCCTAAAGAGTGAAGGGAACGGGACACAGAAAGCCTAGTCCAGGTCAATGGTGAGTGTAAAAGTCATTATCTTTTTAAAGAGAGAGTTAACTTGCTAAAGTTTGTGGCAATGAGGGAGAAAGAAGGACCCCTGGAGACAGAATCAAAGGTGAACCCAAGGCACACTGCTGCTGTCCATGGCTCCCCGGGTGCATATCTGGTAAGGACCCTCATAGGTTATAATAGGAACAAACTCAACCCTGAAGAAAGGGGGTGCAGGCATGCCAAAGTTGAGCACAAAGGGGCAGTCAGTGTCTTACCCAGCGAGGATACGTGAGCAAAGTTCTCCAGCATCACATCGAGGTACAGGCGTCTCTGAGCCTCATCAAGGAGGCACCATTCTGTCCTGGACAGATACACAGCCACATCCTCAAAGGTCACAACAACCTGTCAGAATTAATACAAATGAATCCAGAATAGTCTGTCTGACATCAGCCCTGCCCGATGCTGTTCCAGAACAACCTTTCCCACTCCCAAAACCATCCAGGATGCCCAGCCTAGAGGGAAAACAGCCCTGCTGCCTGCTGTCTCATCAGTCTCATTAATCACTCAGATCGCCCTCAGCAACAACAGAAAAGATGGGTGGAGCAGCAGATGAGCAGGCCTCTATTATCAAACCAAACTTTCAAGACTCCATCCTTCCTGTCCAGAAATTCTAGGGAGTCTTGCAGATCATGCCTCTACACAGAGCCAAACATGGGCTTATGTTTCACCCTTCAATCCCCACACCAAGGACCCAAGACCATGACTTCACACTTCCTCCAGCTGGGCACAGTGTGATGTCTTCCTCCTTCACCGCTTCACACCCCAGTTTCACCTCCTCAGCTCTGCCACCTCCTCCTCCAACCACAAGCATCACTCTGAAAGCACCAGTGAACTTAGCCTATGGCTTCCAGACAGTGCACAGGTATTTCAGAATGACCTAGTACAACTCAGGCAGGGCAGAAAGAATTTAGGGACAACTCCTGACAGGTGGAAGGAGGATGTAGGAGGCCACAACATCTCACCTGAGCTACTCCTTCTGGGCACCAACAAAGGAAAATGGTTAATGGCAGGAAGCCCCTTGGACAACCACAGGACTGCAAACTAGAAGGAACCTTCCCAATAGGAGTCTAACTCAGAGTTTGGCACCAAAAAGCTTGGACAAATTGACCCACCCTTGAAAAGGGTAAACCCCAAGAACTATTTCGCTCCTGTGTCGCCAGTTGTCCCGCCTCCACTCAGAGGCACACGTTTTGCATCCTGCACTGTGTCGCTCACACTGGACTCTTCCTTTTTGCTACCTGAATAAAACTTGTTTTGGTCTAACCCTGATTTGTTATTCAAATTGACCCTAGCCCAGTCAAGGACACGAAGGTTTTCCCACACGCCAAACTTTTCTGAACGTGACAGGGCAAGAGCAGCCCCTGGTGTGTTACATGTTCAGTAAGAAAACTACCGTAGGCCCTTCAGCCCGTCACCCTCTCCCGGCTGCGGTCGCACCATGTGTCACCCACGACCCTCTCACCACATTGGTCGCCTGGGCCTGGGATGCAGGACGTGATGCCCTCACAGCGACGGTCCTGCAAGGTTCAGTACGGTGATGGGGAGGGACCGGGATTGAGCACTCACCTCCACTCCGTGCTTCAGCGCGCCCTCCGCCATTAGACTCTGGGCCAAGCCGGGACAGAGCAGAGCGCAAAAAGGTTGTCCCTGCAATGGGGGTTCCTCGGCTGCCTCAAGGGCCGGTCACAGGAGCAGCTTTGCTGGGTCTCACAGCTACTATGAGGAACACAACTATGTCGCCTACTCTACTCGATATTTTCACCTCACATGCTGAACACCTAATGAGGAATCTGGGAGAACCGGAAATGCCTGCCAATGGAAGGCACAAGTCCCGCCCTACAGGAGTACCCAACCGGAAATGCATTTCAGAGGTTTTATTGGCTCATTGTCTTGCTATTCCACACCTGCCTTCTAGGTAATGGAGATCTTACACTCCAGGATGGCATCCTGTATTACACTAGCGGCTTCCAGGGGTGGACTTGCAAATTTACACACCAAGAAGACCCTGAGAATAATAAATGTGCAGTATCGCCTTCCAGTGAAGATCATTTCTCAGGCGAGGGTCTCTGGTACGCCTGCAAGGCCTTTGATTAAGAGCTTATGACACGTGGCTCCTTCAGGATGGATGTGACTGGGGAAGGTTGTTCAAGTCCCTAACGCTATCTACCCAGCCGCATTGTACTGGCTTTGCGAAGTTAATGTATTAAAACATGCACTAATACTTAACTGCATCTATTCCTGATGCGGCCAGAAGTCTGAGCTTTGCCCATGCAGCAGTGTGACTGCAGCCCACACTGATTTGGTCAGATGCCTCGTTTTAAATTATATATTCTTTTTTTACTTACAATGCAGTACATTTTGTAAGACCTCAAAGACATGCAGTTTCTGGAGTTCCGTCCAGAAATTGCATTTAAATTTCCAGGCCCACCAAGAATATACCAATAAAGCTAATCACACCGATTATTTCTTCCTCAATGCATATTGTAGTGTATGAAATGTCCAGTAGTACTGGGTCAAAAATGAAAATATTCATACTGTAATTTAAAAATTACTTAAGGTCACAAAATGCAAACAATAATCTGAGACTTTGTTCTGTTGCACACAGTCTTTTTCCAGTCTGAGGGACTTGTATTCCAGCTGATGAGAGTGCATTTCTGAAGCTTAATAAAGCACATCTCAATAATGTGGGATAGGACCCATGGGAAGACTGTGAACCTTTACTAGGTTAACAACAGGGTTACCCCATCAAACATATAACATATGTTACAAGAATATAGGACAAACCTTACAAAATAGAACAAGATGCAAAGCATAAACATAAAATGGTGCCCCTTTATTTGTAATTTAAATATCAATAAACAAAAATTAATTGTAAAAAAACTAGCAGAAATAACGTGTGACAAAGTTATTGCTATTTTCATTACTGTGAAAACAGTTTTGTAGTTACTGTAATGAAAGAGAACTTGTGCGTTACGTAGCTAAAGGCGTACAGGTGAGATGAGGATAACTACGGCCGTGTCAAAGCAGTAAGATTAGGAACACAGTCATGAATTCTATTTCGTGAGACACCAAGAAACACTTGTAAAACCTGTCAAGAAAACGTTCTAAAATACAACTAGCAATATGATCAGGGAAATAAAGTAACTTCAAGCTAAAGGATGGGGATGATATTACAATTCAATGAGAATTGTTTGAACTGAGTCAAAAAGTTAGCTGATTCCTCAACTCTGCTCAGGGGACCACAGCTATGCCACAGTATTATTCTCTTTAACACGACTGACACTTTTTCTCATATAGATTGAATAATAAAAAGTGTACTTGTATCTCTTCAATAACTGGGAAAATGTTTGACTTACAAGTAAGTGATAGGATACAATGCAAATGCAGACACATGGAAAATAATAGTCTAAAGCCCCAGGTCACTTACAACAGCTGCCCAGTGCTGCTTACTCACTCTACTGAAAATGGAAAATCAGTAACACTTAGACAGGCTTAGAGATTGAGCACTAATCGTAGACATTCTACTGACAGCAGTTAGTCGGGAACAAGGGGCAAGGGGTCCATTCTAGGAGTGTCCACCCATGCCACCTGGTGCTTTTAAATGGTCTGTATTGCTTAGGAAAATGTTCTGGGAGCAGACAGCAAATACCACCAACGATGATCAGTACTCACCCTCTTCTCTGAAAAGGCCCCTGAGACATAACAATGTTAATTGCATCATGGAGACATACACCAAACCTAATTTGGCCAATTGGCTGCTGTCTGGAACAATCAGGA